>NC_140583.1:989193796-990620068 GCF_964204655.1 Triturus cristatus | reverse complement strand
AAATTTGCACTGTCTCAGCGCTGAGGAACAGACCTGTTTCTATGCAATTGCTCAGTCTAAAGTGCATACTTAGAACTCAGAATTATATGTGTACATTTTAGACAGTACAAACTGAAAGGAAAAGCAGCTCAGGCTCTGTGCTGAGTTAGTGCAGCTGTAAAGGGTTGGGCCCCAGGCATCTCTGTGCAGTGGGAAAGTCTGTTTCTTGTAGCAGAATTCGAACACCAGGCGAAAGGGAAATGTTTGGGGTGTGTGTGTGGTTTTGTTTTGTGTGGTGGTGTGGGGAGAGGGTTGGAATCGTCGAGGTGATGATTCAGAGGAAGGGGCAGAAAAAGGAAATACATTCTGGCAAAAGGAAGAGAGTGAGTGGCCAAGAACGCAGGAATGTGGAATAGTTCATTCACTTTTTTCATCTGGAGAAATTCTCATTTGCCGCGGGTCACGCAAAGGCGCTTTGGCAACCAGGAGCCTGGAAGAAAATCTGTTTTCTATCCCCAAGAAATGAAAAACTCGCGGACACACTCTCTCTCTCTGTCCTGAGAAATAGATGTCCTGTGATGTCACGAGAATCCTTCAGGACACAAGTGACTTCAGGGTACACTGCTCATGCATCAGCTCTTAATTGGCATGGAGTCCATTTCCTTAGCTTTGCAGCTGGGAGCAGCAGCTGTGACGTCACAACAGCTTTCAACCTGGCCTAAGAGTGCGCTGTCGCTTGGCAACAGTGAAAGGTACCAGTTGTAAGTTCAGAACACCCATGGCATTTGGAGAAAAAGAGTAACCATTTGCTGTTCGAAATCTAGTTTTTAAGACAGCAAAGTGGGTCCATGTGATTGCTGAAGAGAGAACACACCTCCAAAAAACTGCAACATAAAAGATTAAGAATAAAAGTGTGCCACACAATTGAAAACATTCATATTCTACGTGGTATGCATACCTTTTCTCATCTGAGTCTCTCTTTTGGAAAAGCGCGTACTATCAGGAAGCGCACCATTAGGGCACGGGACATGGGATCCCGATCACGCCTCGTGGCTCCTGACCTAGGGAGTGGTTGATGCTAACAGCAGGAATTACTTCTGGGGCGAGACGTGACGTCACTTCCGGCCTGGGCCGGACATGAGGGGGAGGAGAGGACATGGGCACTTTGCCCAGGCCCTCGTCGTCTCTTCCTTACGGCGCCGGCCCGGTGTTATGTGGACTCCGGTAAATCCGGGTCCTAATATATAATTGTCCTTTGAGACAGTGATTCCGATTTTGTGTTTGTACAATCACCATGGTTCTCCTCCTGGAAAAAGGACCAACTTAAAAAAATTAATTACTGTGGTGTATGAGTGTTCCTACACTGTCTTTATGTCTAATACCTATTTTCCAGTGTGTTTACACACACATACACACAAACCCCTGCCCCAATCCCACATGTTTGTAATACTAATAATTGTGCTGAGTGCCCTAAACGCCTCTGAAACACGTTTTCTATGGAACTGTCTTTTGCAACCAGCCCAAATCCTGGACCGGTGTCCCGGACCCATCTCCTCCACCTTATGGGCTACAGGCGGACTACCCTCGGACCAATTAATGACCGTTCCCCAGCCAACTTCTTGGAATCTGTAATCAAATGATATCTCAAGTTTTCTGGTATGCAATGATAATTTGCTTAAATCATTGGTGTAATGTATTAGCACCAATCCTTAACAAAACTATACAACTAATTAGTAACACACGTTCTTAAGCAGTCAATTACTCCAACTTCTAAAACCGTTCAAAAAAATATCCCCATGCCTCAACCTCCTAAAAATGGGGACAGATGGGTCCAGAAGACGTGGTAACTGCTGCCGCCCACCGCAGGCATGAACCGGTGTTGGTGGGTGGTGACCCAATGCAGGCGGAAGCTGTGGGAGCAGAGGCCAGAATGGTCCTAACCAAGGCACACTACTGCCCCACGATCCGGCCGGAGACAGCCCCCTCCCTGGCTGAAGTGGAATTTCACCTATATTATTGGACTACTCAGCATGGCCTTCCATGCTGCTTCCCATCCGGGGGCGCGTGCTCAGCAGACCTGAGACAATTTGTTTGTGGAGAAATTTTTCAAAGACTTTTTCGTTTACGTAGTCAGTCATGTTTTTTAGTGGGGAGGTGCTATTTTAGAGATTTCAATTACTTCTCGAGGAAAAATGTAAATCTTTGGCTCCAGGCACTTTAGGGTACTATGATCTTAATCTACAATGCATCATAGACATCAAGAGGTGTCCAGACTTAGGTAGGCACTAGGTGCCAGATTTATTAACATATTGCATCATGGTTGCACCACTTCTGTGTTGACTCCAAGTCACAAAATGGTAGCAGGCATTTACAGAGCCACGCAAAGGGCGATTTGAGCCATGCAAGGCTTTGTAAAAAAAAAAGTAACACAATGCAGCTGCTTGAGTTGCATTGTGTTACATTTCATCCTGGGAGGCATTCCAGGGTTGGAACATGGGCGTTTCCTTGCATCCACCCATGGATTTCACGCAATCCTAGATTTACAAAGGTTTGTAAACCTGCGGTTGCGTGAAATCACTACGCCTCCAAGAGGATGGCGTAACGAAGTATTTTTTTCTCCTAATTTTTTCCTCTTTCTATGTGTGCAGCAATCTTCAGCACACATAGAAAGAGGAAAATGCCTTTAGAGGTTGTTTTTATGCAGGAAGGTGTCCCTTTCGGCACAAAAACAATTCTCCATCTAGCACAGGCACCCTTGCGCTGTTGTGAAAGGGTGCCTGTGTTGGCGCTAGGCGGCCTGAAGTGCACCAGCACAAGGAAAGGACAGAAATGAGCTGTATGATGTTAAATACGGTGCATTCCTGCCCTTTCCCTTTCATGCAGCGCAGCAACGTGGTTTGCTGCGTTGCGTGAAAATATGTTAAATATTACCCTAGTTCTGTATTGGTAGCTGAGGATTGTCTTTTAAGACATTTTTAAACCCTTCAGTGCCCATGACGAGCTGGACTCGTCGTGGGCTGCGGTGGCGCTGTGCCCATGACGAGTCCAGCTCGTCATGAACTCCGCCCGCTAATGGAAGGCGCGGCACTGGGTGGGGAAAGGGGCGGGCATGCAAGGGGTTAAAAATTCATGACAGGCCATCGCCTCCAGAAGAGCAGTATGGTGACCCCTTTATCCTGACATGTGACTTATTCTGCCCCAGCCCTATCAAAGATTCTGATAATGCTTCGTATCTGTCTGATCTACCACACTTGCCTTCTACAGATGATGACAGGCACGTGGCTAACTTATCCCTAGTCCTACCAGCTTTTACAGGTCAGACTGACATTTCCCTAACCCTACATTCCTCCAAACAACGGTGCTTGCCTAGTGGCATAATTGTCGGCATCCCTATCCAGTCAAATCTGTCATGCAACTGACTCCTCCCCACCCCTTCTTGCCTGCGAGCGTTTGTGTGTGGCTTATGATGCTCAGGATCCTGGCAATACCAAGTTTAACTAGGCGGCATCTGAATGGCTCTGCACCACCTCTTCCCGCCCGTCATGGACCCATCATGTGTTGGCTGCCTTCCCCCGCCCGTCGTGAAGCCTTTCGCAATAGGCCTTTCCTCCCCTTCAGGTCTCTCACGTGTGATAATCCTGTGTACTTTTGTATTTGGCCCGTTCCAGAAGCTTTTATTGAGAGTGCCAGGCATGCCTGTGCCAGGTCACACTGATCCAGTGATGCCAGGCCTCCAGCCAGCTGCTGGAATTAAAGTATTTATGACAAGGGATCCGCAGCAGCTGGCTCCTGAATGGGAGCTGCAGGTCAAACTGGGACTAGCCTATTTAAAGAATAAGTCTGGCTTCCTTTCAGGGGTAGACATGCAGCTGCAGGCGGCGAGGCGCTGTTTACACGCTATAGCGCTGGGAGTGTATCTAGGATTTTGAAATTGCGGATGGGGGTGTCTTGTCTGTGTGCATTGGAAGACCCTGGCACTTCCTTGAGCAGAGAACGTAAAGTGGAACTGGCCTTAGGGTCTCGCGCTCCAACACGCACTACATATATATATCACCTTAATATTAATTATACTCGGAATAATGGTCATGGAGGTTCACACTCACCACTCTACTGACCTTAAAGGCTACTATACTCCAACCACAACACCTGTTTATAAGCACACTCTCTCCAGAGTACCGTCTTAAATGCTCACACTCTCCAGAGTGCCGTCTTAAATGCTCACACTCTCCAGAGTGCCGTCTTAGAGGCTCACACTCTCCAGAGTGCTGTCTTAGAGACTCACACTCTCCAGAAGGCTGTCTTAGAGGCTCACACTCTCCAGAGTGCTGTCTTAGAGACTCACACTCTCCAGAAGGCTGTCTTAGAGGCTCACACTCTCCAGAGTGTTGTCTTAGAGGCTCAAAGTCTCTAATGCATCATGTTAAAGGCTCTTACTGGTCACAGCACTGACCTTAGAGGCTTGCACTCTGCACAGCACCGACCTTAGAAGGCCATACTCTCTATAGCACCGGCTTAGATGCTCATTATCGTGATAGCACCAGCCTTTGAGGGTCAAACTCTCCATAGCACCCATCTTAGAGGCTCACAGTTTCCCTAGTATCAGGCTTAGAGGCTCACACTCTCGATAGCACTGGCTGTAGAGGCTCACAATCTCCATTGCACCGGCCTTAGGGGCTCACATTCGCCATAGCACAAGCATTAGTGGCTTGTAGTCTCCATAGCAACAACTTTAGAGGCTGACAATCTCCATAGCACCAGCTTAGAGGCTGACAATCTCCATAGCACCAGCTTAGAGGCTCATACTCTCTATAGCACCGGCTTAGAGGCTCACACTCTCCATAGCACCAACCTTAGAGGCTCACACTCTCATAGCACCAACCTTAGAGGCTCACACTCTCATAGCATCAACCTTAGAGGCTCACACTCTCCATAGCACCGGCTTAGAGGCGCACACTCTCCATAGCACTGGCCTTAGAGGCTCCTGCTCTACATGGCAAAGCCATAGAGGCTCACACTCTCCATAGCACCGGTTTAGAGGCTCACACTCTCCACAGCACCCACCTAAGAGGCTCACACTCTCATAGCACCAACCATAGAGGCCCACACTCTCCATAGCACCAGCTTAGTGGCTCATACTCTCCATAGCACCGGCTTAGAGGCTCACACTCTCCATAGCACCAACCTTAGAGGCTCACACTCTCATAGCACCGGCTTAAAGGCTCACACTCTCCACAGCACCAACCTAAGAGGCTCACACTCTCATAGCACCAACCTTAGAGGCCCACACTCTCCATAGCACCAGCTTAGTGGCTCATACTCTCCATAGCACCGGCTTAGAGGCTCACACTCTCCATAGCACCAACCTTAGAGGCTCACACTCTCATAGCACCAACCTTAGAGGCTCATACTCTCATAGCATCAACCTTAGAGACTCACACTCTCCATAGCACCGGCTTAGAGGCGCACACTCTCCACAGCACTGGCCTTAGAGGCTCCTGCTCTACATGGTAAAGCCATAGAGGCTCACACTCTCCATAGCACCGGCTTAGAGGCTCACACTCTCCACAGCACCAACCTAAGAGGCTCACACTCTCATAGCACCAACCTTAGAGGCCCACACTCTCCATAGCACCGGCTTAGAGGCGCACACTCTCCATAGCACTGGCCTTAAATGCACACACTCTCCATAGTACTGGCTTAGAGGCTCACACTCTCCATAGCACCGGCTTAGAGGCGCACACTCTCCGTAGCACTGGCCTTAAAGGCACACACTCTCCATAGTACTGGCTTAGAGGCTCACACTCTCCATAGGACCGGCTTAGATGCTCACACTCTCCATAGCACCAACCTAAGAGGCTCACACTCTCATAGCACCAACCTTAGAGGCTCACACTCTCCATAGCACCGGCTTAGAGGCTCACACTCTCCACAGCACCAACCTAAGAGGCTCACACTCTCATAGCATCAACCTTAGAGACTCACACTCTCCATAGCACCGGCTTAGAGGCTCACACTCTCCACAGCACCAACCTGAGAGGCTCACACTCTCATAGCACCAACCTTAGAGGCCCACACTCTCCATAGCACCGGCTTAGAGGCGCACACTCTCCATAGCACTGGCCTTAAAGGTACACACTCTCCATAGTACTGGCTTAGAGGCTCACACTCTCCATAGCACCGGCTTAGATGCTCACACTCTCCATAGCACCGCCTTAGAGGCGCACACTCTCCATAGCACTGGCCTTAAAGGCACACACTCTCCATAGTACTGGCTTAGAGGCTCACACTCTCCATAGCACCGGCTTAGATGCTCACACTCTCCAGAGCACCGGCTTAGATGCTCACACTCTCCATAGCACCAACCTAAGGGGCTCACACTCTCATAGCACCAACCTTAGAGGCTCACACGCTCCATAACATCGGCCTGACTTAGAGGCTCAGCACTGCCGTAAACCCCTCATAGCCCGATCCTTGCCCGCTTCTAATATAGCTTCTATTGCCTTCTCCAGGGCCACTGAGTGCGGGCGGCATCGGTTTCCATTCGAATGCCCCTGCCGGCCTTTCAGATGCACCTTCCTGTCGGGAAGTCTCAATTTCGAGTAGATATTGTGAGGCCCTCTGTGTAGGGTGACCAACTGGCATTGGTGCAAATTCAGGACGGTGAGTGCAAAAATTCAGGACAAAGGGTCAAAATTCAGGACACAAATTCAGGACAGGAGGTCAAAATTCAGGACAAAACTTCAGGATAATAGGTAAGTTTTACAGACACATCAGAGGAGGCCGCGCAATAGTATATAAGTAGGCCCAGCCATATCCAAACATTTCAACCATTTGCAAACCTATCCATCATGTATCCTTCCATCTATCATTTCACTCATCCATCCCTTCATCCATCCTTTCACTCTTCCATCCATCCTTTCACCCTATCCATCTGTACACTCATCCATCCACTCTTCCACCCATCCATCCATTCACTCATCCATCCAGCCATTTACCCTTTCACCCATCCAGCCATCCTTTCACTTAGCCATCCTTCGTTCCATCCATCCACCCACCCATCCATCTACTCATCCAGTCATGAATCCATCCATTGACCCTATCACTCATCCATCCTTTCTCTCATCCATCTATCCTTTCACTCCTTCACTCATCTATTCATCCTTTTGTCGATCTACCCTCCCTTTCACTCACTCATCCATCCTTACATCCACCCTTTTACTCATCCGTCCATCCATTCACCCTTGCACTTATCAATTCTTCAATCCATCCATCATTTCACTCATCCATCCACCCACTCACTCATCATCCACCTTTTCACTCATCCATCCTTTCACTCATCCATCCACCCTTTTACCCATCCAGCTACCCTTCCACCCATACATCCAGCTATTTACCTTTTCTTTCATCCATCCTTCCACTCACTCATCAATCCATCCATCCTCTCTCATTATCCATCTATTCAATCGTTCATTCATCCATTCACCCTTTCACTAATTCATCCAGCCATCCCTTCACTTACTCACTCGCCCACCTTTTCATATTCATTTTGAGCTGAGCCTTTTTGAGAAGAGGCCCATCAAGAACTTCACCCTCGCTGCAGGAGCCATTCCAGAACTGGGACAGAAGCCACCCAGGGCGGAGACAGGATCCACCACAGGGGGGGGGGGGGGAGACAGGAGCCATCACAGGGGGGGAGCAGGAGCCACCACATGGGGGGACAGGAGCCATCACTGGGGGGGGGGGCAGGAGCCATCACAGGAGGGGGAACAGGATCCACCAGGGTGGGCACAGGGGTGGGCAAGCAGTATTCTAGGTCATCTTGGTCTCTTCCAGGGTGGGGTAGGGCTCCTCACCCCCTCCTGGACAAGTCCACGAGACAACAGGCTCTCTTTCTAAAATGTTAGTTTTGCCACCCCCCACTGTGATGTACAGTACTTAAAGGAGATAATCCAATAGAACTGATTTAACTGATTGTCCTCCATACTTTGTTAATCAGTGGGTGTGATTGTGCCATTTCTTTATTTTATTACATTATAGACTGCATGTTTAAAGAACTGAGGTTTGCTTACAATTTAGTGACAGTAATTAAGCTCTGTGAAGAGAACCACGTGCTGCCTGGTGTAATCAGGGCTGGTTCTAGGGTGTTTGGGGCCCTGGGCAGAAAGGGAATGTGTGAAGTCCCGCTAAATTGCAGACACATGACGCATTCAGGGCTCTTTGCATCTGAATAGATGCCCCTGCGCCTGAAGCTGCAGCCCCTCCCTCTCAGTCACCTTCAAACACCTCCTAACAGCTCATGAAGGGCGGAAGGTGTGAGGGTGGCCCTCCCGCTGTGCCTTTCCAATGCTGCTGGGGATCTGAGCTTTGGTACTGCATCGGAGTCAAGCAGGGAGGTGGGTGGAAGCTGCGCCGGCTTTAGGGTGGTGCGACCGGTGCCCGGTTAAAATTACGGACAAATAGCGTCCGTTAAAGAATCTTTCACGGACAACGGACAGACGGCCGAAATTACGGACTGTCCGTGAAATTTACGGACGGTTGGTCACCCTACCTCTGTGGGAGAGGAGCACTGCGCCCGAGTCCACTTCCGCCCCCCTGCAAGGGGTCATGTAAGCTGCATGAGGTTGAAGACGCTGCCTGGAGGCAGCCAGGGCTGTTCGGCCCCCAGTGGCCGCCTGGAAGACTGTCTGGGAGCCGTCTGCTGCTGCCTCCCCTCTTATCCACTTACTATTGGGAGCAGCCGCGGCGATGGCGCTAATGCCCCCTTGGCGACGAGGCTGAGCGGCCAAGGACCCGCCTTCGGCCGGGGTCGCACAAGATTGGATAAGAGGGCCTGCCACGGGCTGCCCTGAAGTCAGGGTTTAACAGCAGACCAGCCACGGGCCCCTGTGCCACCCAATAGGTAATGACTCACTGGGCCGAAGTGTTGATTTCCTGCAGGACTGGACTCGGGAACCACAGGCAGCTTTAGCAAAAATATTCAAACCAGCCCCGTTCCCTTTACCTCCTCGCTCAATCTACTTCTCTTTTTCCACTCATCTATTCTCTCGCTCCTTCTTTCTTCTTCCTCTCTGGTGCTTTCTCTCCCTCTGTTTTTTCTCTCTGTCCTTACCCTCCCTGAGCCATTCGCCGGGAGCTGGGGAAAGTGACAGGGGCACCAGGAGTGGTAGTGGGCTTTCAAAACCGGCCATTGAAAGGCCTGTCCAGCCCTGCATTCATGTCCATCACTCTCTGGCTAAAATGAAACCTAGACAAAGCTGTTCATTGGGGCTCCATCTCAGAAGCATCTCTGAATCAAGATCACTGAATCCTCAAAGGAGATACCCTCCAGCCCAGATGAGCACATGCGGACCATTGTCCACCGTCAAGGGCACCATTGCCTGGGTGCAAACCAGACCACCTACACTAACTCACGATCCAGGGAACACTCTGTAAAAAATGAGTGGCATGAAAATTACATTTTGAGGGGATTAGCAAAGAGTCCCTTTGTCAGAGAAGAAGTAATACAAAGTGTTAGCCCTCAAGAAGGTACCCGTGAAACTTAAATGCATGGACTGTCAGCCCGGTCACTCGAACCAGACTTCCATCTCTAACTGGATGAAATCCAATTGTTTAAAATGAAACAGCGAGAAAATAGATGGACTCAAATCAAATCAAAGAAGGCTTTATTTGATTGTTATACAGACAATCATAAAAGCAAGTTAAGAATAAGAAAAACATTTTTCGTTACATTCTATTTAAAATGTAGTTAAGATATTAATTAAAACAGAATTAAACTAACATAGCCCTCTTTCATATAAAACGATTCAATTAATAGATGGACTCATGTTAGTCAAGCTGGTGAATTTGTGGTTGTGTTCTTCTTGGTGTCCTACGGAACTTTCGCTCTTTGGACTATGGAAATGATACACAAATGGGCCCTTGTGCACTGGCCTTCTGGCCCATTCTGGTTTCTTATATGTGTCTAGAGAGGAGCTTTGCATGCTTGAAAGCTAACACACCGAAACAACTTCTGGAGTTTTTATTCCTGCCCATAAAGGTATTAAAACGTTAACAGATTTCCATCTTGGGCTGACTTACCTATAAGCAGTGCTACTGGAATTATGCGGCAGGAGAAGACCAAATTATTTGGGAGAGTTGACTGAATTTTGCTGCATGAAATTTGCAGATTATGAGGCTAATGCAGCATGTTTTGTGACCCTATCACTTCATTATTTTGTCATTTTTACCCATTTAAAAATTGTCTTAGTAAAGAGTTCAGCTCATTAGCACGACTTTAACCAGGCATGGCCAGCACAGCTAATATCAGTGGGGCGGTGGTGAGGCGGGTCCGGGTGAAGGGGGATGTGGACAGACAACGGGATAGGGAAAGTAAAATTGAAAAAATAAAATAAAACCACTTATCTTGCGCTCTCCGCATCGGTGATGCGGTGAGCCCATGGTAAGTGTTTTTTTTTTTTTTGATTTTACTTTCCCTTTCCCGTCGTCTGTCCACTTCCCTCCGACCCGCCCCGCACTGCTCCCGCCAAGCCTCACCGCTGTTACCTGTGCCTGCCGCGCCTGACTTTAACACTCAAATACAGCAATAAGCTACTGAAAGATAACCAGCCAGCCATCAGGAGGCGCCTTCCACTGCGCAGCAACACAAGTCCCTGCATTTTCAGTAACTTTTGATCCATTTGAGCTAAAAACAACACTGCTTTTTGTTCAAACCTGCACATTATGCAGCAATGTGACAAATACAGCAAATCCACAACTAATCGAAAAACACAGCGGCTACAGAATCGCATAATTCCCGTGGCCCTGACTATAAGGAACCAATCTGACTGAAACGAAAGGTTTTCATTAGCATGTTACAACCTGAGGCGTTTCCCTGTGTAACATTCATGACATTTTCTCCCAAAGTTTTTCTGTCTTCATGATGGTTGTTCCCCATAGTTTTAGTCATCATGCCACTGAGATATTTTGACATCTGCCACTCCCACCCTTCAGGACCCTCAAGGTTGATTTTAACCTTTGTATTTTTCAAATCTGAGAACTGGATGTGAATAAAGCAAGAAATGTATCTAATGGACTCAGAGACTCATTGTGTACGAGTGCACCGTTCCACTTTTGTGTTTGTCAATACTCTCAAGGTTGTGTCAATCACGTCATTCGCGTCATGGCTGAGTGTACGATACCCACTCCTCTGGGCCCCCCCTCTTCCACACTTGAGTGGACTCATCATGCATATGCTTTGGCTCGTATAATGGACGCTTCTTTATCGCAACACGGTGGAGCTCTCAAAGCATATATCATGGCTAGTTGCACAATGCCCTTTCCAATGGACACCATTGCTGGGTGTATATTGCCCATTCCTGTGTGTTGCTCCCTACCACTCTTGGGGGGGTTCCTGAACTCATAAACAATTGCTGGTTTTATAAGGTACATTCCTGTCAGTTACTCCCCTGCTACCCCAGTGTGTTTTTAGCTACATCCGTGCATATGTGCAGCTACGTGTTTGTGGAAATACGATTTGAGCATTCTCTGCCATATATGTACTACATCAAATCGCATTCCAAGTAGACAACACTGTACTCGCTTCCATTCCACGTGCACTAGCATCTAATGCTTATGTGTCGTGCATCTCACTCCGTTTTGCTTTAACTCACACCAAGTCACAGCGACAAAACACAAAATAAGACCACAACTTTCTTCACGCATCACATGGAGACACTACGCAAACAGAGCACATGTCAGACACACGTTCTTCCATTCCTACCACTCCCAGGGAGTGGTGTGTTAACTTTTGGCTAATGTGCTTATGTGTCTCACCAGGGGTACGAACAGAGATGTAAATGCAACTGCTATACAATATATGCTCATGAGCCCCTAACAGGGCGAAAAATGTCTATGATTTTTAGACATCTTTGAGAAGGGCTAGATTTCGCTGGAAGATGTGGTTTATTGTAACACTTACTATAGAGAATTATATGCTTCTGAGAGTATGTGGAAAATGTTTCAAAGGGGAGCTTAGTGTATGCTGGGAATGTTTCAGAGGAGTTTATAAGTGGGCATATGCATAAACTCAACTTCCAACAGTACATTCATTCTGGGCACAAACACTCAGTATAGTGAGTGGGAGAGACTTATGCACAACTGATAGTTTCTCAAAGAAAAAACACACTACAATAAATCTGAAATGTGGACAGCACTGTGATATGAGAGCAGTAGGGTCTGTGGTAAAACAATCCCAGACGGGGCTGTGGTTTTAAAATCCCATTTTTGCTGGGACTCTGGTAAAATTAATTCAGTTTTTACTGTGGTCTGAGACCCAACGGTCTTTGTTGGGCCTTCGATTTTATCACCTCAGGTTGTGTTGCGATTTAATAATCGCAGTTTTTGGTACGATTTAATAATATTGTATGTTCTACCATTTGGTAATCTCAGATACTGCTGCCGTCTGATAATCAGTGTGTTGTGTCGTTTGAAAACCTCAGTTCACGCTGCGGTGTGTGATCTCAGTTTGTCCGGGAAGTTTTTGATATGTCAGTGATCTGGCATGCCCAGTTATGGTCGGATCAGCCCAGTTTGTGCTGTGGTCAGTTTCGAATGACCAAATAGGCAAAGTAGGTACCAGCCTGTGGGACCCACTCCTTATGGGAGCCCATGACAATGGATACAAATACTATTAATTTGATATTGAAAGAAAATTACAACCAAGCTTTCTTAAATGTTTTTTCCAAAAGATAGAAAAAAATGAATCAACTCAAAAAACGAAACCATTACATGAAAGACTCTAAAGAGAAAATACGGTGTTAATGGAATGTGCCCATTAACAACTTAAAGTACGTAAACCAGAGACATTAGATTCACATAACAGTTTGACTCTTAAACACTCATCTTCTGGCAGCTGTCAGTCGGGTAAAAAATCCGGTGCAGTGGGTATTAGGAGATCATGTGCGCGGGGCCTCTAAATTTTGACTGCTCAGCGGCCTCCAGGCACTGGTCGAGCTGTGCACCCCCAGTTTCTCGTGTAAAGCGCCAGGGCCTGCCGCAGTGTGGTACCCCGAGTGTGCCAGGGCTGAGGGCTGACATTCCCAGCCTGAGGCGTGCTGTTTCCCGCGTGACCCGCGCGCTGCACGCAGGCCCAGCTGGAAAGACTACGCTCGCCAGGCAGTCCCTTTGAAATTGCTTGAAACCATTAAAACATACTTTACATTTTTGCTTACAGACGGTAATGACAATAATGACCGCTGCAATGGGCGCTTCCTGTTTCAAAGGCTGCAGCTCTTCCGCCGAGCCCTCTTTTCCAGGAATTGCTTCTGCTTTGGGTACAGAGTCACTCTGCATTTGCCCTCCCCTTATACATGTATCCGTGGTCCAGAAATACGAAATATACACACTGGCAGCTGCGGGGGCGGCGGCTTTCACAAGAACCGGGAAAGACTGCAGGCCTGCCCGTCCACGCTCCACGCGTGGACGGGCAGGCCTGCAGACCCGCCTTTTCACTACGGGCGTGCAAGTTATTTTGCAACCTTCTTAAATAGAAATTTAAATTGTTTTTACTTTCGCAACAGTTTATGTCTCATATGTATTGCATATGTGTCACTATTTAAAACAAACCAATGAGTTCTGCATAGACTTTTTTTTTGTTTGTTTTGTTGCAGTTTTATATTGCCCGAACTCGACCCGAAGGTATCAGAGCGCTTTACATGGATCACCTCACCAGTTACATTACAGACGACACAAACTATAAGTAGTTTCCAGAAAATCCCCCCCCCCCCCCCCCCACCTACCTCCGTAAGGAGTTGCTGAAACTTTAAGGCCATTGAGTAGTTCCGTTTGGTACCCAAGATCAGAGTATGTATGGTTTAGAGTCCATTCCTCTATATTCCATCCCAACATTTAAATCTCATTTGTGGAGGAAAAGCTGCAGAGCTCTTAACAACGTTTGGGGTTTTATCTCAGCCCTAGAAGGGGCAAGCAGTTTCTTGTTTTTTTTACGCTAGCCTGCACCGGCTAATAAAAGTATATTTTTTCACAAAGAGTTAAGTCGTGATCTAGTTAGAGGACACCCACATGTGTGCATGTGACACCAGTAAACAGTGTCAGAAATAGCACAGGAGAATGGCCAGGAAACAGTGACTTCAACCAATGCTGGATAGCAAAAAGACGCGCCATAAAGGCTGCAAATTCGCGTAATATACAAACTACGCGACTGGCGAAAATATTCTCCACGGTCCTGCATAGAGGGCTCCACATAGGGATTGGGGATCTGATTTGTAGAACTGTTCCGTTCCCGGGGGAGCAGTCAGGATGACTTCTGACGTGCCAGTGCCCTCTGCAGGCTGGATAATGCCTGGCAGGAGCAGTGGCTTCTCCAGCAGAGAGAGACGCATCAGGCAGACGAGTAACTGACCCCGTCTCAGCCCGACTGGCATTCACGAGGCCTAGTGAGCCTGGGACAAGATGTGTAGGGCTGGCCAGTTACTACAGCGGTGCACAAAGTTACTGCAGGGACACTCAGCAGCGGCGGTACTCACAGCTAGTGCAGGAACACCCAGCAGTGCTGCACGTAGCAGCAGCAGTTCGCACTCAGCTACTGCACTGCAGGAGCACACAGGGCTTCGCCCCGGAGCACCCCGCCCGCCCCGCCCGCGCGCGCGAGGCCCCAGCCGTAACAGCGCGTCCTGCACATCTTGTCCCTGGTCCGGCTCCAGCCCCTGCATTCTTCGCGCAGAAGAGAACTTGGCCGCCGAGCCTCGTTTGTCAGCCCTGCTCATGTGACCCCCTTAAGAGGCGGCCCGGGGGTTGCGGCCTCCGCCTTCGACAGATCACAGAGAGATCTGCCCGGCTCACATCTCCCCTTCTGCACCTCACACCACGATCTGTCCGGCTCGCCCCCCACCACGATCTGCCCCCCTCCCACGCACACCTCACACCACGATCTGCCCGCCCGGCTGAACTCCCCCCCCCCCCAGCTCTCACCACTTCTGCCCCGCTCACACACCCTCCCCTGCAGCTCACCCTACGATCTCCAGGCTCACATCTCTCCTTATCCCCCCCTCTCCCCCCCACCAGCCCACATATCTCCTTAACAGGCTCACATAATTCTTTGTACTCCAGCTTACATCTCTCTTTTTCCACAACTCACACTCCCTCCTCCTGCAGCTCCCATAATGACCTGCCTGGTCTCACCAGCAACCAACATCTCCTCCTTTTCACGTCATCATCTGCTTACGGACTCACATCTCTCCTCCTGACGCTCACATCATGACCAGGCCATTCATCTTTTCCCCCCTTCTAGAGCTCACATCTCCCCAGCTCACTTAGGGGCATATTATTAAGACAGGCGATAACATTATCGCCGCTTTAGCGGCAGAAAACTGCCGCTAAAACGGCGATAATGGGCTTGATAATATGCTCTATGGAATTCCAATTGAAGCCCATGTTAAATGTGAAGGACGTCTAACATGGGATTCAATTGGAATTCCATAGAGCATATTATCAAGCCCATTATCGCCGTTTTAGCGGCAGTTTTCTGCAGCTAAAGCGGCGATAATTTTATCGCCTGGCTTGATAATATGTTCCTTAGTGATTTGCTCCAACGTTCAACACACGATCTGATCTTCCCATGTCCTGCTGCTCTCCACTCCAACTTAGTGTTGGCAGCATCGCAGTTAGAGGGTGGCAAGGGGTGGTGGCAGCTCCTGTTGAACCGGCATTTCAGGCCCAGTAGAGGGGGGCTCTAGGGATTGTGGGGCACCAGGGGAAGTTTCCAGTGTATCACGAAGCAGCAGTTTGTAAAAACTCAGGGTATATCTACAAAGAATTGTCAGAGCGGGGTCGCTGCGCTGCCCTATGCCAATTTGAAAGGACAGAAATGCACTCTATGTACAAGCTATGGTGCATTCCTGTCCTTTCAGCCAGTGCTGGCGCACAATTAGCATCCATGTGCCAATACAGGCACTTTGCACTATTGCTGCAAGTGCCTGTGTAGTTGGCATGATTGTTTTTTGTGCAGGAAGTTTTCCTTGTTCTTTCTGTGCTGCACAATGTAGCACACGTGGAAAGAGAAGAAAAAAAAACGAGGAGAAATGTAATGTAAACATTTCTCCTCGTTATACGTGCTCTGGGGAAGTGTACTTTTTTGGTGCTGCCCCTAAATTCACAGTATGTTGTAAATCTAGGGCAGAGTCAAAATCTATGGGTGTTGCATGGGAACACCCACAGCAACACCCCTTGCACGCCTCCCTGCCGCAATATAAGGCAACGCATGGCTTTGCACCTTATCTGAAAAGCCACTTTGTTGATATGGTCCTGCACTGTGCGCCACTGGAGTGTCAAAAAAAGTGACGCTCTTGTGGTGCTAGGTGGCTTTAAAGTATGCCCCTAAGCGCCAGGGCCTCGTCAGGAGGGCACTGCAGCTCGCAACACCAATTGCCTTTGCCAGCAATGGCAATGACACTACCAAGACAACTATTAACCATCACACACCTACACGTGTGACAATTCAGACTATTCCAGGCCACCAAAGTTATGAGAAAAGCCTGGGCAGAAGGTAGTAGTCATTTTTAAAGTATTTTGAATAAATAAACAACTGCTGTTGTGCTCATTTCTAAATTAGGCAAACAGCGCTGCCATGCTGGCATTGACAATTAGGTGTTGGTGCCGAGCACCGGAAACCACACCCTCAAATTAAGCATTGACCAGTAGTGCACATAGGAAAGCTCAGTGAGGGCCCCAGGTATTTATAACCCCAGAGTAGGAGCATTTCACATTGTATTCTGGCTCCTGCTCATTGCTTCCACCCACAAGTCCGTGACTTCTGCAAATCAGAAGTTCTTACCATCTCATTCATTACTCCTAAATCCTGGAACGACTTCCTTCAACACATCAGAGCCTCCCCTTCTTTCTTGAATTCCACAAGAAGGCGAAGACCTGGATCTTTGAGAAAGCCCTCCTGATGCGAGCCTCACACATCTGTTACAGCGCCAGGATACCCTAATGGGTGATAGCGTACTATAAAAATACGGGTAGCATAACATAACTTGTGCACACAGTTGACCAGTGGCGGCTCGCAGAGGGAGTGCTGCGGGCGGTGAGGCGGGGCGGGGAAGGGGCAGGGTGGGGGGAGTGGACTCGGACGTACGACAGACAGGAGTAAAGTAAGTAATTAAATGACTACAACTATTTACCTTGTGCTCGCTGCATCGCTGAGTTGGCGATGCAGCGAGCGCAAGGTAAATAGTTTTATTTATTTAATTACTTACTTTACTCCGGTCCGTTGTATGTCTGAGTCCACTACCCCCCCACCCCACCCCTCCCCTCCCCGCCCTCCCTCTGCGAGCCGCCACTGCAGTTGACAACCTGAGCTCTGTCCATAGCAGTTTCCTTCTTCTGCTTCCAAGCTCGTGGCCTGTTAGATTTACATGTATTGACACCAAGGTAATGGCCAGAAACATAAAACACCCCCCACTTTGAACCATGTCTCAAATATCTCTGGGCAAGCAGGTGAAATAAGCAAATCTGGTAATTCTGAAGATTGCTCCCCCTATGGGGATTCTGAATTTCTTTAATTTCATTCCATCTTGCTATCCTTTTTTCAGTCTTTTGCCCTCTTCCCAATCTTCTTTCTGTCTTTTACTGTCATGCTTTCATTCCTTCTTCCTATCCGTTATGCACTTCTAGCCATCTATCGTCCAGTCTATTTTAATCTGTCCTCCTTCTCTCTAGCCTTCTTTTGTTTTCACTCTTTTCTGTTTCATCCATCATTCATCCTTCGTCTTGCTAGCCTTCCACCTATTGATCCCCCAATCCATCCATCCGTCTTTCTTTCCATCTATAACTCTTTCTTTTCTCTCGATCTATCCATCTCTTTATTCATCCATCTCACGATTCATCCTTCCTTCAATCCATCAACCATCTCCATTCATCCTTCACCGACACCCATCTGTCTCTGTATCCATATTTTCACCCAGTCACTCTCCACACTCTTGCCCCCCTTCTCTCCACACCAACTCCCTCCCTTACTTCCACTCCATGAGATCCTATTTAGGAACGTCTTGGATACCAGAGTGTCTGATTAAAGTCAAAGAAGCCATAAACAGCTTAAATGTTTCACAGAGCTGCCAAGTGGCACCCAACCCAGCGGAAGCTGCTAAAGTGGGGGTCTAATGACACCCCTGATTGACATGGTGACTATGGGTCGGTGGGGGCTCGCAAATTTTCAGGGGCGATCTACAAGTTGCCTGGTACACACCTGACTTGGACACACATCATTTGAAGGAAGTCAGGGTGGCACACAGCCTCTGTGAAAGGACTGAGCAGCTGTACTAAGAGATTTGGTTCAGGTTTCTGTCAAAACTGTTAAGGAAAGATTATTTGCAAGGTTGTCTGAAGGTGACAGCTTCTTCACAAATATGGTGTTCCCCTGTCATAATTAGGGGCAGGAGTCTTTGTAGACATATTTGTGGCCTTCATTCTGAACCATCGCTCTGTTAGGGGCGAAAAGAAGGTCGGCCATGGTCGTCCTGTGGAGGCAGGCTTATGGCTGGCATGGTCCAGGCCCATTCAACACTGCATGCTAGGTCACATCCTAGGTTCCTAAGATTGGGTTTTTAACTCAGGTGGGGATAAAGGAAGGTAATTGGGTTCATGGAAGCAGGCAGGTCACTAGTATGACCGGGTAGGTCCTTGCAGGGTATGTTAATCTTACCTCTTCCTCCACTTCAGTACATTGTATGCTCACATCCCCTCTTATCACATTTCTACATCTCCCCAAAACTCATATCTCCCTATAACAGTATCCTTCTCCTCATCTCCCCTATTTGCATCATTCCTACTCACTCTTGGGGCTCCCCTCCTACATCTCAGTCTCACAGTGGCTAATTATCCCCTCCCCTACTGCTTTCCTCTCGCTTCATATGTGGCCCCACTCCCTCTAAGGCTCTAAGCCCAATTATGCCGTCTCTGCTGTATTCTCACACTTCTGTCCCCCATTCCTATCTCTCTTCCTTTCACACGCCCCCTCCCTCTTAGACTTTTTAGGTCTCACCTAGGCAGCGCATTTGCTGTCTCTTGGAGAGATGCTGTATTTCCTCTATGGGCTTCGAGCACACCCATTATTTTTCATTCGTTCTTTTCTGTGCCATTCTCAACTTCCTGCTTTTCAGTGCTGGATTAGTTTAATTTGTCGCTTCTTTTGCCGTTTGGTTCCCTCCCATGGCGACTGGGCCTATTACTTGTATCGTTACACTTCTGAGTTTATGGGTTGTTTTGGGGAACTTTTTGTTCTTGTATTCCTGCCTGTGTTAGTTAGCTCTTGTTTAACTTATTGCTCATGTTGTGTTTCTTATTTCCTCTGTCCCAAACCTCCAACGCGCCACCCTTGCTTCCACATACATCCACCCTTTCCCCATATTTTTATTGTTGCTTCCTGCATCACAGTATAAGCCATCCCCCCACCCTCCAACGCCGAGTTTCCCTTAATCTGGTGTGCATACACAACGGTTTTAATTTTTTGTTTAAACATTAAAAAAACAGCTGCTGCAGATGCGGTCCACCTTGCAGCAAGTATTTTTATGTGAATAAAAAAATTGTTATAATTAACCATATGTGCATCTCTCAAACAATTTGGAAGGTTAAGATCAACCTCTGACATGTAAAATTTGTTTTTATGACACATATTCTCGCACATGTGCTAAGCATATGAAGGAAATTATTGGTCACTTATTTTAAGAGCTTTATTGTATGTATGTTGTTTAGGTGTTTGTTGAGCAGTTTTTGTTAATGTGCTCTTTGCTCCCTGTAAAATATAGATGGGATGATGGAATTGTACGTACCAAGATGCCCACCGTGTTTACACGCTAACAGGTATTAGGAGTCGGACATTTAAGTCCTTTCTTTGTGTCAGTAGCTGGACTTGTTACTATTTTGCCGCCGGGCCCAGCAGCAGGCTCCGCCCCCCAAAATTGCCAGCCGTGTCTGCTCTCCGTGACTAATACGTGTCATATGACTGCATACATGAGCCAGCGCGGAGGGCCCAGCCATGTTACTCGCGCCTCCCACTTTGTTCCAAAATCTCTTCAACAAGAATGGGGGGGCTTGCCTCCCCCACAGGCAGCAGAGACCAGGAGTTCATCTTCTGGCAACAACTCAGTGTGTGTGGGCATCCTCTTCCCCCTGCAGCAGGAGATGAGGGCTCACAAAATAGTAATCCTTTCTGTCCGATATACACACCTCTTGCCTCTGGTGGATCACACCAGTACATCTTGAGAGGAGCCAGTGTTCTGAGAAGGTTGGGAAGGCACATGCTTTGTAGGCACAGCAATAAAACACCTGACATGCATATCAGTACTTAGCAGGTCCTGTAAGTGCACAGGACAACTATATTATTTTTCTTGAATGACACCCCTAAATGAATACTGGGTGTGTCTGTGTGCTGGACCGATGTCTCAGTGTCTATCATTTGTACACCATAACATCCTCCCATCGAAGTGAAACTGTCAACCCTGCAGTTGGTTGTCAAAATCATGCCTTTGAACATCAGGGACATAAAGGTGGGGTAAGGGCTAAATTTGTAAAAGAATAGAGTGTCGGTGCATGGAGCGCTGCTCCCCGAAACCCCACTGCCCCTCAACCAAAGGATTTTCTGTTACCATTTTTATTTAATTTATCAAGCCATAACAGGAAATTTTAAAAAAATAACGTAGACACTGCGAGACCTATTGGCTTTGCCAATGCTTGTTCTTCTTCCTCTCTCTTCTCACCTCCTTCACACCCTCCTCCATCTCATTTACCCCCTCCCTTGTATCTGAGCTCCACCACACATTTCCTCTTGAGATGTCCTTTGCTTCATTCACATACCCCATCCACCACTTCAGAGCCACCCCCTGGAAAACTCCTGTTCAAATCTTCCTGCCTCACCCTCACATTCTGCTCCTTTCCTCACACTCTCCTCCTTTCCTCACATGCCCTTCGTTTCTTTCACAGCACCATCTACCACAGCGCCCCTCTTCACATCAGCTTCACAGCTGACTCCCCTTGTTTCTCCCCACAGTGCTTGTCTCCATGCTGGGTGTGCTGGGGGCAGCCCAGAGCCTGGTGACCAGCAGTGAAATGGCCCCGTGGCCAGAAAATGATGGCCGAGGTTGGTCCAGCTGCGGAACTTCAGATTCTTCAAATTCAATCACAGTCAATATCGAAAAGCTAGAGAATGTGACTATGATAATCTGAAAATATTCAGCACACATTTGCATATGGCCACCAGGAAGCAGGGTTTTCTTCATGTGTGAAGAGAAGCTCACATTTTCAGGTCTCTACACTGAACATAATATCCCAGCCGGGAATCTCTTAGCCGCTTTTACTAAAACAAATACTTTAAAGAGAGTTTAAACAGGGAGGCAGATCTTGGAGCCCACGCCCAGAGCTTGAAAACGCATTAAGCCCAACTATATGTGCATCAGAAGGAAGCTTTCTTAAAACCAGTAGGCCTGGGCTTAATGCACTAAAGGACGCAGTGTTAGCACATTAGAGGGACTCAGGGCAGCTAGGTTTATACAACATGGGGGGACAAAATTATGCTGCAGGGTTATCTAAATTATGCAGCAGAAAATTCAAATGATGAGGCACCTCCTGACACTATTATATTCATCTATTTGAGTTCTGAACAGCATTTTTGGTTATATCTGCAAATGATGTCGCAAAGTAGGTAGCAAATACAGTAAATTCATATTTATTTGGTAAATGCTGCAGCCATGGAATCACATAAATCCACTCCTGAATAACACTTTAAGAAAGGTAAACAAAACCTAAACATTCTAATTCCAATCAGTGCCCATATTTGGTGCACTTTGAAGAAAACTGCCCTTTCAAGCTAACTACCCTAAAATATACATGTAATATAAAAAATACATAACAGGAACATGTTTAATACTGTCCCATATTGGCATGTTGGACTTCTGGTTGACATTTACAAACCACTCGACCATCAGCCTTTGGGTTTATAAAATTACCAGAATCCCTTAATGGCAATATTGGACTAAATTACACAGTTATGACGGCAATATCGGATCACACAAGTGTATAGTTATCTGGTCTGTATTCTCTCTCTCATTCTCGTGTGCTCTCTCTCTCTCTCTCTCTGTGCGTGTGTGTGTGTATATATATATATATTCACTGAAAAAACCATAGGTTTCACACATGTTATAGTTAGCGGAAATTTTACTGATAAAAAACCAATGAAATTCCCCCGTTATAGTTAGTGCAGGCAACTATAACTCACGCGACCGCAATCCTCTGCTGATGCTAATACTGTATTTAGACACTTATTTGCCCATGTCTTCTTCCATACATTTTTAGCTATACATATATTACAAATATTTTTTTTTCATAAAGACACATATGTCATCAGCAGAAGATTGCGGTCGCGTGAGTTATAGTTGCCTGCACTAACTATAACGGGGGAATTTCATTGGTTTTTTATCAGTAAAATTTCCGCTAACTATAACATGTGTGAAACCTATGGTTTTTTCAGTGAATTTGCAAGGTTTTTTAAATGCTAATTCCTAACTATAACGTGTGTGAAACCTATGGTTTTTTCAGTGAATTTGTACGGTTTTTTAAATGCTAAGTTACTTTACGCCATTTGTGGCGTGCGCGCCCACTTAACGCAGTTCGTTCCGTGCGCGCACAGTGCGCTTCGCACACCGTGCGCGCACAGTGAGCACGCGGTGCGCTTCGCGCACCGCGTGCCCACTTTACGCAGTTAGTGCCGTGCACGCACGGTGGGCACGAGGTGCGATGACAAAGCAAGAAAGCACGTCAACAAATCTGTACTTACTTGTAGGTACCACTAAAAAATCATTTCATAAACACAACGGCTCTTTTTAGAGCCCCCTAATATCTAAACACTTAAATCTGATTTTCATTTTTTTTTTTTTTTCTACCGTACGCTTACCGTAAGCTTACCGTACGCGTACCCCGTGATTTTTTTAAAAATCAATAAATGTTTTCTTTGTACTTTACAGTCCTTCTTTGACCCCCTCACAAATGTAAGGGGGTCTGTAACTCTCCTTATTGCCCCCTTTCCTTGTTTTCACTCTTTTTTTTCAGAGTGAAATACACAAAATGGCGGCCGCCGCTTCCTGGTTTCGGCCGATTCGAATGTTTACTAAGATCTAAGAGCCAATCAGAATCGCGCTCGCGCACGCCACCGTACGCTTACCGTAAGCGTACGGTAAGCGTACCGTAAGCGGGCTCAGATATATATATTGATTTAAAGGCTATTTTCTCAGAATCTACTGAACAGATTTACACCAAACCTACAAAAGGCACTTCCTTGACCTAGGGACTACCTCTCTGCCAAATTTTGAGTAATTCTGTTCAGCCGTTCGGGCTGTAGCTCGTTCTAAAGGTCCTATGGAAAAATGCATGGGAAAAACGCGTTTTGGGACCCCCCTTTTATCTCAGCCCCCGCTTGACGGATCCCCCCGAGACTTTCAGGGTAGGAGCGGAGCATAGCGCCCCACCTATTTTGAGAAATTCGCGAGGATTCGTCGACCGGCGCCAAAGTTATTCAAAATAGAATGTTGAGGTTTTCCTATGGAAACGTGGTCCTAACTATAACTACCTACTGGCGACCGCCAGTAGGTAATATATATATATATATATATAGTACCTACTGGCAGTTGCCAGTGGGTGGTTATAGTTAGGGCCATGTTTCCATAGGAAAAGCGTTCTTTGACTTGCCCATATCTTTGGCGTTGGTTGACAAATCTTCACAAAATGTTCAAAAAAAGTGTGCCATCATTTTAGTTGTGCATGGGAAGTTTTGGGGTGATCCGTCAAGCAGGGGCTGGGATTTGAGCTGGCATCAGTGATGTCACTGACCGTGTCATGAGTGATGTAATATGTGCGGTTATAAGCAGTGCATTGCAGGGGTGTAAGGTATAGTTAGCGCAGGTAACTATAACTGCTGACTTTCAATGGTTTTGTACGAGTAAAATTTGAGCCTAACTATAACGTCCCTGGCACCTTTGGTTTCTTTCAGTGAATTTCTAAGGTTTTTTTAATTCTATTTCCTAACTTTAACATCCCTGTAACCTTTGATTTTCTAGTTTTTCAAGTTAATATATATATATATATATATATATATATATATATATATATATATATATATAGAGATAGATAGATAGATAGATAGATAGATAGATAGATAAGGTAACAAAGTAATGTGGTCAAACATTGTCAATGAGTAGTGCCAAAGATATGTTAGATTGTTAATAAAACAATGGGCATTGGTGAAGGTCAGCATAATTAAGGATTTACTGCATTTGATGTATAAATTAACATTTAATTTGCTTCATAATTTGCAAAATTTGCAGATTCCACCCAAAGTGTTGTTTCTCTTTCAAATGGATGAACACAAAACTGCCAGAGAATGTGCTGCATATTTTACTGGCCTTGGAAGGATGGGTTTCAAACTCAAGAACTGCAAATTATTTTCGATTAAGTCATGGCACAATACTGCCATTTGAACATGTTTTACATCTATAATGGTTAAGTATCAATATTACATATTTCTCGCCTTCAATTTAAATGGGTATATATTGTTATTTTGGGAATTTTGTCCCCAAAACCTGCACCACGTGGACTATAAACCACAGGTATAAACAATTTAGAGAAAATATAATTTTGCACAAGTTTTGCACTTCACAAACCTCTAAAGCGTGTGTGCTTCACTTGCCTTTAAGAGCAGCAACGTTTTCCAACTAAATCTTTTTATTTATGACAATATTTTCTTAAATAATCTTTTGTTGGAGAGAAAACATTCCCTCTAAAACTAAGGTTTATTGTGAATTTTTACTATGAGTTTTATCCCCATCGACATTGCATATGTTTTTTTACAATTAATTTCTAGTGTATTTGTTTTCACACAGAAGGCAAAATGTTAATTTTGTGGGTGGAATTCACAAATATCAAATTATGTTAAATTGATCTCTCACCTTATGCCACTGACTTTTTGATTTTATCCTTCCACCTTCACTTGAGTGCTCCTATTGAACTGCACAAGGGACTGCTTTACAAATGTACTCATGTATGTGCATTCCTTCTGCCTTTAATTTGCTGGCAGAGCATGTGTTAACACATTAAAACCAGACCTATCGCCTTTGCCATTGCGTGTTTCATATATTGTATAGACAGGGTCACCATGCCATTCATATGGTATATCCGGCCATGTACAAACTATACAATGTGCATAGACCAGGGAGCAGTGCAGGTGAGAGAAAGGGTGCGGTAGCCAGAAAGCAGCAGAGGTGAGAGTAGAGGTTCATCAGCTGGACAGCAGCAGAGGTGAGACAAGACGTACACAGAGGGCATAGACAGGTACAAAATGCACATAAATTGGTCTCGCATAACTAAATGAAATCTCAGATAAATACACAAAAAGTAGGCGTAATTATGCAAAATGCAATAGCGCTATATTATCGCCGGAAGCGCATACTTGTTTTAATTTATGACACAAGTACCCATTACTCCTATCAAACAAAGTGTGAAAAACACATGACGTGAGCAACAGCCACTCACATTCGGGCCTTTAATTGAAGAGTGCTCGCAGTAAAATGTTGCCATTATGGCGCATATGTAGCAGGCTGGCGTAAAGGTATTATTTCTGGGAATTTACATAACAAGCGTAAAGCGAAATGCCTGTAATTAGGGAAATTACGATGGCATAATTTTCATTTTACCCTGACCTAAGAGAGCAGTGGGGATAAGAGGGGAGGTGCACGGAGAGCTCAGAGGAGAGGTGCGCAGAGCCAGTGACAGGAGGGGTGTGAAGAGAACAATGGAGATAAGAGAAGTATGCAGAGAACAGTAGCTCTTAAAGGAGAGGTATGCACAGTGCTTAATTTGTAAAATATTAAGTGCCAGGGCTCTGACCAGGAGGCCACTGCAGCTTGCATCACCCATCGCCCCTGTTATCGCTGCCAAAACAACTACCAACCATCTCTCTTGCATGTTAATGAGACAGTTCAGATAATTCCAGGTCCCCAAAGCTAAAGGAATGGCTCGGGAGGCAGGTGTTAGTAATTTTATAATGTATATTGTTTTCCTAAATATCTGTGACACTGCTCATCTCTAAATTAAATGAGCAGCGCCACCTTGTGGCACACTGCCCTAAGTGTGGTGTTGACAATTAGATGCCAGTGCTCAGCACCGGAAAGCTCCAGCTCAAATTAAGCACTGGGTATGCAGAGAACATCAGAAGTTTGAAAAGAGATGCATACCTGCCGAGAGCACTGGAGGTGACAGGGGACGTGCACAGGTCTATAGAACGATGGAGGTAACCGCAAAGGTCTGCAGGAGAAAGCAGTGAGTGAAGTGAGTGGAGAGGTGGCAAGGCCCAGAGTGCAGTGGTGATGAGGCGAGATTAGTGCTTAATTTGAAGGGGGGGGGGTGTTCCAGTGCTTGACAGTGGCACTTACTTGTCCGCACCAGTGCTTGTGACAGTCTGCCACAAGGTGGCAGTGTCTGGCCAATTTAGAGATGACCACAACAACAGTTAAGTATTAATTCTATATACATCAAAAATGACTATTACCTGCCGCCCAAGTCATTCTTATAGCTTTGGGGCCTGAAATAGTCCAAATTGTCACACTTGTAAGAGTGTGATGGTTAGTGGTTGTGTTGGCTGGGGCATTCTGTGGTGCAAGCTGCAGTAGCCTCCTGACAAGAGCCCTGGCACTTGTTTTTTTGAAAACAAATTAAGCACGGGAGATGCACACAAACCGGTGGAGGTTACAGGTGCATATGTATATAGAAAAGTGGCGGTGGCAGCAGTGATTCGCATAGAGAACGCTGCGAGAGGAGGACATTTATATAGCGCTTACTACACCCGAAGAGGCGTCGAAGCGCTTTTTCGGCGAGTAGCAGGTAGCACCGAGGAGAGGTGCGCAGAAAGCAGTGTAGGTGCGAGGAGAGGGGCATTCCCGCAGCCAACAGTGGACGTGAACGGTGGAGCGGTAAAGAGCAGTTTCGGTGAGGAGACCGGTGCAGACGGAGAAGTGGAGGTAATGGGACAGGTGCGCAGGAGAAAATAGCGCCGCCCCAGAGAGCACAGCAGCGCCTCCGTGGGCCGCATTTTCCAGGCAGTCTTTGAAGGACGAGCTGCCGAAGGCGCTGGGCGCAGACAGTTAGACGGCCCTGCTGCCTCCCACGGCCGCCCTCTGAGGCCCGGCTGCACTCGGAGCCCTCCGCGCCGGCCGCAGACTGTACCAGCGCCGGCGGCCCCTTCCACCGCCAGGCCGCTCAGCCCTGTCAGAGCCGGCTATCGATCCAGCCGCATGAGCCAGTTCACTGGTACAAGGTCAGACTAAATGCGCGGTCTCCGGGGAGCAGCTGCTGAGAGGAGGCAGTGCCCTGCAGCGCGGCACGAAGAGTGATGGAGGCTCTGTCACCGGGCCCAGCATCCACCCTGAGACTGGCCGCGGCCCCGGCCATTACCCGGGCTCCCCGGATACTCGTGCCCGGTGATCCAACCACACAGGGCCCTCCCAGCAGTCCCCATCCCTCGGCAATTTCCGGCCCCTAGTCAAGTGACGTAATAGTGCATCTGAGAGGCACACCCTGGGCAGAGCGTCTCCCATGCCAGGCCGTAGGCCAGCGCCTCGGAAATGCCGGTTTGGCTACAAAAGAGTAGTAGGGCAAAAACAGAATTGCCCCTGAATTTAAAGGCATGCAGCCTTGGAACAGAATTTCCAACGTGTCAGGTGACAGGCCGTTGGTTCTGAAGAAGTATGGATGGATGTGATATTTCTATAATGTGAACCTAGCTGAAAGGCATCAGAGTACAGGGTCAAAGGTAGAGATGTAGTCAACAAGTGCTTAAATGACCCTGAGTGGAACTGAACCGTTCATTTATTGTGATGTTGAGTTCTTCAAAGACGTTTCGTAAGTGGGTAAGATCAGTGTCTGTGAATTCGGCTGGCCTGGCAGCGGCTGGAAGTTGGGGATCAAATTCGTCTGGGTTCATATTGTGAGGTTTGAACTCGTTTTTGCCTATTGTTTTTGATGGGGTTGAACTTCAGGGAGGTGCTTGACAGTCTGCGAGAGTGAGGTGAAGGCTGTCCTCGATGTGAGGGATGCGTTGAGCAGGGGAGCTTGGACAGAGCATGCCACTTGTCAGATGATTCAGAAAGGCAGATCCCGGGCAGAGTATCTCCCATGTCAGGACACAGATGGGAAAAACTTTACAGACAGCCAGCCCCACATCACGTGAAAGGACACTTCCTCTGAAATGCAGCCAGCGATGGGCTAGGTTTATTGGCATGTGAGCTGACAGATGCTCGCCTCTGAGAGGGCGGAAAGCTTGGACATCCATTTCTCACATTTGAAGTCACACACAATCACAGACATAACGTGCCAGAAGGCCAAGTCATTGGTGAATGCAGTGCTATACAAAATGTAACAGAAGGCTCTATAATTTTTTTAACTGTTATAGGCCTACATGACTGCTCTTAGAATTATAATGCTGTAGGAGCACGGTTGGTTGATCACCTACAGGCTTACAGGAGTGCTTGCTAAAGGGATCCACTATCTGTAAAAAGAAGAGCCAGCTCCACGTTGATACTACCTGTGATCTTGGACCTATCTTATAATGCCTCACTCCCTAATTTATATGCTCGTTGCACCTGATTGCCCTGAAAACCGAATACAATAACTAGTTAACAGTCTGTGAATGGGAGAAACTGCTTCACTTCCCACGGAATACTCATTCATGGGTAAAATGACTCCGTGAGCCAGCACCGCTGACAGTTTCAGTGATCTGCAGATCATGAGACTGAATATCGGTGAGGAACGTCAACCTTCGATGCTTCAATGGCTAGTACATTTATTACCTATAATGGTTAATACATAACTATTGTAACACTAAATCTTATGAAGAAAGAGTCGGGAAATGAAATCTATACAATCTGGTGGGTGGATATGGGGTAGGCCTGGGCGACATTTAAATTATGCAGGCATAATTTGCATCATTTTTGGAATTTCACATTACGCTTTTTATGCTAAATTTCCAAAATTATGTCTTTTCTTCACCACCTCACATAATAATGAGTAAATATTTCCTGCAAACATGTAATTTGTGGTATAAATGTATTGCGA
This sequence comes from Triturus cristatus, assembly GCF_964204655.1. Taxonomy (NCBI): domain Eukaryota; kingdom Metazoa; phylum Chordata; class Amphibia; order Caudata; family Salamandridae; genus Triturus; species Triturus cristatus. Next base: position 990,590,944 of record NC_140583.1, on the reverse strand, counting down.
CTGCATAGGTACAAAAGAACATCAGTGGCTGTTGTTTTCAGTGCTTTTGGTTTTTTGCACCTTTTTTTTGCGCAAAGTTCCTTCTGTTGTCAAAAATGAATGTGGAGATGCATTTTGCGCCAAAATATAGCACAAAAGAATGGATCTGCATTTCACATAATTACGTGTAATTTTGCATAATTACGTGAAAGCAGAGATACAAGTGCTTTGGCTAAATAAACAGTCTAGTCCAGACCTGGTATAGAAGAAGGGGGCATGCAGTGTGATGTACTAGGTGGTGGATTTAAGAGGTAGCGTGGAGATAGTTTTGTACAGAAAGGTTGTTTGGGGCTTTGAACTGCCTCTCTAGCAGGGATATTGACAGCTGACTTGTTAATTGTGTAAAGGCATAATTTCTGGGATTTTACTAAACAAGCGTAAAGATAAAGTCTAGAAGAGGTCTTGACAGCAGACATGGTAATGTGGTCACAGAGACATGGACAAAGCCCACGTGAGCAGGTGCAGTGCACTAGAAAAGACAGGACTAGACAATAAGCTCTTGCTTTAAACTTAGATACAAGTTTAATACTTACAGGACCTAATGAGCTATGTTGGCACCAGTGCAAAGGGCGTAGAGAAACCAAGACATCTTTGTGGAAAGGGAAGACATCTTGGGTCATCTTTGAATTAACACACATTGCACATAAATAAATCTGTGTCAAACACATATCATGGAAAAAAATACAAATTCAAGTGGCTTTATATTATTTACAGTGTTTAAGTGTAACAAGAATTATTAATTCATATACTTTTGATTAGCACCCCTCTACATATATCCCACAGCTCAAACCACCTCATTATTAAAAAAATAAAAATCTCATTTTTGAGTATTTAAACATGTTTTTCTCCCGCCTACCAAGCACCATCCAAAATTTAAGAAGAAACTTAACCATACAAGAGAGCCCCACAGGGCCCCAACACCTGTTCCAGGTTATGGTGCTGGGAAACCTGGCCAGGACCCAGTCCCAGGCAACAGATGCCACCTCCTATACCCCACAGGCGATATATAGGCAGGGGCCATCAGAATCGCGCAATTTTGCAGCTGTGGCCTTTTCTGTACAATTATGCTTTTGCCACATAATCCATCAATTGCGACATAATCTGCAGATTTTAACAACAATAAATTGTTTCTAGTTCAAACATATCAAATGTTACTATAAATGTGTTGCAGTACAGTGGAAAGGTGTTTGCAAAGGTGGACTGTTTATCTCTCTGTTGTTTATTGCTATATGTGGGTGTCAGTCAGTACTAATGAGGTGAAACCTATGCACTGTCGGTGTTAACAGGGGAGAAAATGACAAAAGAAAAATTATGTAACGCTATCATAAAATGAGCCGCATTACTCTGCTATACTTGGCTTTTCTTGTTGCATAATTTAGGCAACCCTGTTGCATAATTGGGTCCCCCTGTGCTGCATAATTCCAGTGTCCAGCTGGCATACCCCGCAGGACATTTAAACTACTGCAGATGGGACATTCTACCAGGTGCCAATGAACTCTCCTCAGCCCACACCTGAGATAGAAAAAGACAAGAAATACCTGACCTGATATGGAATGCAATCTTGCTACACTTGGGCTATGCCAACCATGAGTCTTCACCACCACTGGAAAGCTTTGCAACCACAGGGCACTCAGGCACAGGGCGACGGAGGACAAAATAGAGTCTGAAGTGCCCCAACTGTGTGACCTGCTACCCCTGTTAACGTGTAAAAATGCATGCCGAAATAATAAGGTAATACTAGCAAAAACGGCCATCCTTGCTGCATAATTTAGTCAATCCTGTCGCATAATTTGGTCCTCCTCTGCAGCATAATCACAGTGGCCCTATTTACATTGTAACATTTGTGTATAGTGCTTCACACCACGTTGTGTCCCCAAAACGAAGTATTTGGCAGCCAGGTAAGAGGTTCTCCAGCAAGCTGTGTAGGGTTGGGTAAGTGTGTATCAGATGTGGTGCAGCCATGTGTGAGACACTGGGTGGTGTGCACCACAGTCGGAGGGCTGTCGCAGTTGCGTCATGTCGAGTCTGTGACGTGGATGGATGACGTGAGGGAGATTAGGTCCAGTTTGGGCAGCGTTACATACCATCTCACGGTGACCACCATTGTTTACAGGTGGTGAAGCCTGTGGTGTGTGGGGATCTAGGAGGCCGAAAGGTCAGTTGGTGGGAAACAGCCAGCTCACAGGCTAGAACCCCAGCTGGGTCGCCTTAGCGTTTCATCCTTTTCAGGTTAATAAAACTCTCCATCTGTTAATAATACTTCCTATTTAAGCGCTTGGATTTGCAACAGTTAGTGATGAGCGCTTTATTGGCAGGATTTTCTGTGGCCCAAGCCTGCCAGTGTCCATGCAGTGCAAACAGAGGAAGGTGTGAGCTGGCAGCGCCTGTGTTGCCTGTTCCTATCTACTGTCTATATATCACGCCGAGAGAGAGCATAGCTCGGCCTGGCAGCCTCGGCGTTGGGAGCTGTTACGCAGGCGGATTTCCTAGCCATTCCGAGGGGCTTAGCACTGCCCGGCTCTGACTCGAAAATCCTGCCCCGTTAATCCGAGAATATCGCTACCTGCGAGGCTCCGAGCTCGGAGAAATCCCGCTCATCCGCCTTGCGGCTGACCCCGCAAGCGCCTTATCCCCGGAGATCAGTGTCAGGGAGCGCGGTACGGGCTGCTCCGGGGGCCTCCGGCAGCTTCGCGGTGTCAGCGCCGTGGCCCAGAGGCGGACTGGCCTTTCGCCAACAGCCCCAGGCCGCAGACCAACCAGCGGGGCCAAGGCAGGGTCAGGCGCACATTAGACGGCGGAGCCTGACATGACGTGCATAACACAGGTGTAGCTCTGCGGGCCTCGAGGTGCTGGCCTGTTGGCAAAACTGTACATGATGTCAGTGACTCAGTCCCAGCCCCTCCAAGCCACGTATATTGACTCGGGTTCACAAAGCTAGTTTACAGGTCTGCCTCACATCCTTTGGTTTGAATCGCTGTATTGCAGCCAGCTACCGGCCCAATGTCCTGAGAACTGCCCGAAATCCAGTGAGGACTCGTGACGTCTGTACAATAAATTGGCAGTGCACCGTGGTAAAGTGTAAACTCATGGATGTGCCTTGTTTATTTTTGAAAACCTTTCCCAAACTCTGTGGACCCTTCTTAAACCTTTCCAGGATTATCTTCTCGAGATTCCAGCAAGAAGGTTGAGACATTTGTGGAATTTTAGGGCTTCCCTTGAGACACCACATGCGCTGTCACTTGTGCGACATTTTGTAAAGTAAAAGGGGCTTGGAGCCCGCCCACTGCTTACTATTTGTTGCCTTAATTTCAGTCTAATTCATCTCCTTGGTTGTCATTGGTCCGCGTGTGATGGTTTCACATTCTCTTTGTGTGTGTGTGTGTCCCTACCATGGAACACGGACGACTATTGATTAATTGCTTTATGAGCATTCTTCCGCAGCTCGTGCTCGGATTGAGGTATTTTTATAGTGGGTGCTTCCCCTGTCATCGTAGCTTGCGTTGCTTGCATCCTCCTACGTTCCTACATTTTTCTGATATTAAGAAATTAAGACTATTCACCTGGGATCATGAGATACACTTAATAACAAAGAAGGCATTTAACAATCAGAATCCAACACCAGGAAAAATAACAGTTGATGAATGGGTTTAAAAAGTATGGGAGAGAGGACACAAAGGACTGATGGAAAGGGGTAGAGAAAGGCATGCATGCTAGTTCATCTGAAAGACTAAATGATTTCAGCGGCCCGAAGTGTCTGCAGCGCTTTACAAAACTCTGCAAATAAATATATGTGTGATTGACAGGGCTGGCAAAGAGACAGCCAGACAGGCCAATGCCTCAGAGAGGAAGTGAGTCTGGGGCAAGGTCTTTCATAACATGGCACTGACTCTGCCCCAGCCCCACTGGCCTTAGGTGTCTTGATAACTCTCCATCTCTCCATGGGCCAGCTGGTGAGTGGCAGCACATTTGCCATTCTGCAGGAACCGTGATGTATTCCTGGAGGGCTGGGCCTGCTGACTCTGTGAGTTCTGCACATCTGTGCACATCTGCATATCATGCTGGGCGACACAGCATGAAATGCTGCCAAGGTCAGCACAGCCTTTGATCCTCGCAGGCAGAGATAAGTCTGCAGTTTAATACAAGCTGGACATTTCCACAAGTGCATCTGGTTTTTTAAGTGGTTTAACTTCTGAATAGAGATAAGGGGTGTTCAGTATGGGGTCCTCCCTGATAGTGCAGCCTGTGGTGGACTGGCCTACTGTCCCTCCCCCTCCAAACCTGATATGGGCCGGTCCGCCTTCGTTGGAGCCTGAATTCCGTTTTCCGCCCAGATGTTCTGGGTAGTAGTGTTAAATACGCAGTGTAATGTCACTAACATTGACATTTTGAAATGTAGGTCATGTAAAGGGTGAGGAAGACTCTTTCACTACCCCGGGGTGCATGCAGAATAATAAAATACTGCTTTAAAAGCATGCCTGAATACAAGTATTGCTAAAGTCGGGCTCTTCACAACAATTCTTGGGGTTTCAGATATCTTTTCTAAATTAAATGAAGAAAGAAGAACAAGCAGTAGCAAATCCAGTGGGTATAGCGCTGACTGACAGCTGTTTGGCTTTGGCAAAGTTTTATAATATTTCTGTATACTTTTTTAAATAAAAATATTAACAAAAAAAGGTGACCACACTGTGCTGGGGCAGAATACTGCCACTCACCCAGGAAGGGACTCATTCTTGAATTTGGCGGACCCAATTCCCAATGAAGTATTTTGTGATGGGCAAATGACAGGAGTGCAGACCAATGAATGAAGAGTGCCGGCTGAAAGCCCCTATTAGTATGTATTCTAAGTGTATATATTTTTGTAAAATCGAAAGATCTTGGCTGATGCCAGACCTAACAAGCATTGGCATAGCCAATAGGTCTCGCCTTTGGGACCTTATAAGTGTTTAGCCATGCAACAGTTGGATAACTAAACACTTATAAGGTCCCAAAAGCGAGACCTATTGGCTATGGAAAGCGGCCGCGAAAGTAAAAGTGATGGCGAACAAACATCAAAGCAGCCTAAAGTGAAAGTAATCGCGTAAAGCGCGGTGCGCGCGCGCGCGCACATGCACTGTAGCTCCAGGCTGGCCTGGTAGCACTTTTTGGAGCCCTCTCAATAAGTCTCGCCAGACCAGCGCATGCGCTGGGTCAGGCGAGACCTAAAAACAGGGGAGGTGCACTGATTCAGTGCTATGTAGTTTGTACTTTCTTTAAGGGTTTGCGGCCCAGGCAATGTCCATCTTTTGTACACAGGCTGTGGGATTTTAGATGGCTAATGTTGTCACTTGCCAGTGTTCAGCAGCTTTTTCCGACATGTCAGAGTTTTCATCCTGCATTATTTGTGATTTCTTTTCCTCCTTTTAGCGTCTGAATGTCTTTGATTTCAGTTTCAAACATTTCCTTGTTTCTTCAAATTTGGTCCATTTAATCAAAAAATGCTTTTTCTTGTAAAAGGTCCTTGTTGCTTTTCTTGCAGTTCGTCTCATCCTCCAGTTTCCTGGCCTGTCTGTATCCGCCTGTCTATTTCTAGTTTGTGGTCACTTTCCTGTGTTTGCCCGTGGTTTATATGTGTCTAGTGTATTTTGGTCTTTTATGATATTCTGAAAAGTAGTCGTCTTTACAGGTTTTACTCTCACTTTCGTTTAGGACCTTTGCAATAACAATATTATTTTATTTAACCATCAGGATGGGGTATCCAATGAATTCTACTCTGTAAGTGTTGTTCTGGACTTTACTGTGAACTATAAAACTTTGGTCACAAAGAGCTTTACTATTTACTTTATGAAACTGTTTTCAAAGTAATAAAGGTCTTAATTCAGAGTGTGATCCTGTTTGCGGTGCACTGTCAGTGTGCCTCCTGAGGGCCTGTTTGCCTCTTCGACCGTGTCTGTTATAAGACATAGGCACAGAGGCAAAGTGATTCTCTGGTTTGCAAGGGCCCACACGCCCATTGCAATTAGAGAATGCCCTCTCACGATATTGCTGGCCTAACGTGTGCACCCACGCTGTCAGTATTACGGGAGGGGCCACACAGCCATCTGCGGCCCCTTCCGTAATGCCACAGTGCCGCATTGGTGCACCAGCAAAGGACACAATTGATGGACGGGATGCAGAACAAATCAAACATTCACCCCCCAGTCAAGAGATCTGGGTTAAATCCAGTGTTTTTTTTTTGCTCACCATGTCACCCCAGTTTAGACCCATCCATATGTAAAGCAGTCTTAACCCTGCACCTCATGGGAACAGTCCAGCCCAAACTGCAAAGCCAGGTCCTCCCTGGACCGGAAACAAGCATTCCACCTCTTTGCATCCCTCCCTTGAACTTAACTTCCTTCTCCTCCATGTGCAACTTTGTCTCTCACTACTCTTCCCTTCACTGCACTCTATGCTTCGATTACTCCCGAACCAGCCCATCAAGAGGAGGTGTGGCCTAGAGGCTAGAGCTTCTAACCTTAGAGCTGGAGAATCAGGTTTGAATCCCAGCCTCTAAACATCATGTGATCCTATGCAAATCAGTTAATCTCAATATTATAAAAAAAAGGTGTAAAATGGTCGGGTTCTGTTGTAAAACGTTCTAATGCCAAGAGGCAAAGGTGCCTGCAAAAATGTGACTGAAAAAAACCGATATATATATATATACATAGATAGATAGATAGATAGATCGATAGATAGATAGATGTGTTTATATGTCCCCCTTCAGGCCCTCGCTCATCACAACAAGACTTTCAGCACAGACCACATTGTGACCCACTTCTACCAACCAACAGAATAGCCTCTTACACGTCCACCCCAAGCATATGAGGGCTTAGTCGGCTGCATCTCTCCTGGACAGCACAGACATTGTACTGTACTGTATACAGTACAATGTCCGTGCTGTCCAGGAGAGAAGGTGGTGGTGCAGCTGGGACAAGGTCAGTCAGACTGGAAGCAGCCCGCGGTACCCTTCGAGTGCCTCTCCAGCAGGTTTCATCATTCACAGAACCAGACCTCCCATCCAGTCTCCTCCACAGCCATGTCTCTCTTCCTCCCGGGCAGAGAAGTGCTTTGTAATTGGAATCCTACTGTGGGGGAAGATGACATTTCTCACTTGAACAAGGGCTCGCCACTTAATTGAGGCAAAATGGGGCACGAGAAAGGCACTGCTGTGTTATCTTTACAAGGCCGAGGAGACGACCACCTCCCGCTCCCCGTCGCCCCTCCTCCCACCGCGGGCCCATCCCTGGCGCCTTCTCCCACGAACCCGCAGGCCGCAGTCACGCGCGAAGGCAGCGCAGCTGCATTTCTGCACTTCACCCATTGGCACTTTGGTCACAGCTGCGGTGTGGGTGTTCCTAGCATCGGAGGCAGACAGGGAGAGAAGGGGTTAAGAACCCTTCCTTACAGGCCGGTGGCGCTATGGAAAGGCAGGTGAGGCCGGGGCCGGATCACTCCCCTGCCTTCCAACGCCATTGCTTCCGGGAACCCTTGCAGGTTTGAGCACGCACTGCCCGCTGTGTGAAATAGGGACAGAGAGGGCTGCAGGGAGGGATTCGGGAGAGACATAATCATCTCATTTTCCAACGGGCCGGCAGAGCTGGGGCCAACGCACTCACATGTGCTAACCTTCCTGCAAGAGTCGACAGAGGAACAGTGCAGGGGGTCCCACGTCAGCGACTCTTCCAGCGAATTGCAGAGTTGCTGCCTGAGTGCATCGTAGAGGAAGGCACAGGCCGGATGTAAGATCCTTTATTTCCAGCATCAGCAGTGACAAGTTCAATCGAAATGTGGCTCAAGAGTAACTATAAACAGTACATAGCACAATAAGGGACGTATGAAGAGGTGTTCAACCAGATATATCATTATTTTGGAATTGAAAGTAAGTGGGACAGAGCATTCCACCTCTACAAATAATTGGTATCAGCAGTGTTAGTCCAATGAAGTTAAGAAAAGCAACAAAAAAAAACAGCAATACCCAGAATGCATTATTTTATCACTAAAGCCTGGTACTGGAAACAAGATAGCATGAAGTGAGGTGATCATCTTAATAGGAGGTACTGTTTGTGCCCATTGGTGATGAAGGCAGACCATCATCTTAGTACCAGTGGCGGCCAGTTGAGTTAAGCGTGGTAGGGCGGGGCGTGGCGAGGATGGGGGGTGAAAGAGACAAACGATGGGATAGGGAATGTAAAATAAATAAATAAATAAATAAAACCACTTACCTTGCACTCGCCGCATCGCAGCACCCCCCCACCCTCGTCCCGCTCCTGCCCCGCCCCCACGTCGACATCGCTGCACCCCCCACCCTTGTCCCACTCCTGCCCCGCCCCCACGTCGACATCGCCGCACCCTCCCACCCTCGTCCCATGCCTGCCCCGCCCCCACGTCAACATCGCCGCACCCCCACCCTTGTACCGCTCCTGCCTCGCCCCCACGTCGACATCGCCGCACCCGCCCCACCCTCGTCCTGCTCCTGCCCCACCACACCGCCCCACTGCGCTTACCTGCACCAGCCTAGTGCCTATGTCAATCGATCAAATTTACAAGTGATGATTGGCTCTTGTGAGTTCAAAACTTGGGATGCCTAAGACTAATTTCCATGGAAAAGCACCAGCTGGTTTGCCACAGTCTAATTAGGCCTACCTAGCCCTTAATAGAAAGGAGGGTATCAGGGGAAGCGGGCAGAGCAGGTAGGTATTCTATAAATGGACCACTTGGCTGCTTGTCTTTCCTGCTACAGCAGAGGCCCTATAAACAAAGGATGGCGCTTCATCATGATCAGCACAAAGTAAGGCCACAGGTAAGCCATTCTGAGATAGTTCATACAATTTTTTTTCCTGAAAGGGGATAGGAAAGGACCCAGCTTCCTGCCTCCCACCCTCCATTGCAGGAAAGAACTCGATTGTTATTGGCTGTTCTCTCATCGATCCTTCCTAACTTTGATTACTGGGCCCTCCCACCACCCTCTTACACCAACTTGATTGGGTATTCTATACACTTGTCTCCTAGAGTGTCCAGTTTGGTTTTCCAGTCAGGTGTTCAGATAAAGGTGGAAGATTAATGGCATCTTGCATGGTGGCTTCCCTGTTTAGGCCTTGGAGGGTCTAGAATGGACCTTGGGCCGGGTCCTCCACCTTCCCTCCCTCACAGCACTTCCTTGGTGGTTTGACACCACCTCCAAAGAGATAACCTTCTATCGTTCATGGGTGGATGCCATATAATACACTCTTGGTGGCTTAATAGTACCTCCAATGGGTTATCTTCTGTTGCTCCTTGATGGAGTTCATTTAACATTTTTTGGCTGCTTAACCGTGTGTTGGCCCCAGGTCACTCCTGAGTGGACACCATACAGCTCTCCCAAGGTGGCTTCATAGCACCTCCAGTGGGTTGGGCCCATTTTCCTTCTGGGTTGCCTCCTAAGACATGCTTTTGGCGTCTTACCAGCTCTTCCACTGCGTTGGCCCCATTTTCCTCCTGTGTTGCCTCCTGAGACGTGCTTTTGTTGGCTTACCAGCTCTTCCAGTGGGTTGCTCCCCGTCACTTCTGGATGGACGATAGTACTCTCATGGTGGTACCATTCCCTAATGGAGCCCACTGAAGCACTTCAACAGCAGATTTGTAAGTTTGATACTCTCACCCCTAAAGTTGTAGGTAACTGCACAAGCAATGCCATCTGGTGCTGCACCCCATGCTTATGCACAGTATCATTAGTTGGACTATGCTTCAACTACATGTTTGAAATCTAACACACCTCCCCAAACATTCCCCTAGGTGTCAACCTACAAACAACATTCTTTAAGCATGCACCCCAAGCGACCGGGATCCAATGCAAAATGGAAGCGATTCATGATCTTGCCACAGGATAAAGTGCAATATATGATGCAATGAAAGCACCCAGGATTCTCAAGGGGTATGGAAAGTGCAATATAAATAGCATTACAAGTTAGAGCCTGGAGACTTTGGATATTCACTGTAGTGCTCTACAATAACCAAAAGCTAACTTGCAGCACTCTCCAAGACATTTTAATGAAATAAAAATGAAGAAAGAACGTGCAAAAAAACGCATGTGCAATGCCGATCCAAGAGACAGATTTTTAGGACAATTATGTACAAAAAATATATACATACAGTGAGTATAAATGGGAATCATTTCTATTATTATCAGTTAATTTGAAAATCTGCCATTGTTTCTCCCCTCCTAAATCTACATTGGATATGTCTAGTTTATCGTACATTCTCCTTTCAGTGGCAAAATGCTTGGTAGAGGTTAATGTGAATTTAAAAAAGTGAAGAAACAATGTGCAATAGGAAAGGAATGTTGTCCATAAGCAGCCACAAGCTGCCAGGCACACTGCCGAGCTCATAGCAGCCACGCACATGCTGCAGGTGTGCCCCTTATTACATGCACAAGCTGCATTCTAAGCACTTGGACCCAGATTTGCAAAGGTTTTGCCTCAATTGTGACTTAGTCTTTTTTAAGACAGGCCTGACACAAAACCCTTTTTGGTATTTTCAAAGCCACATAAATGGCTATATGCATTGGTTTGTAAAAGAAAAGTAATGTGCTGTGTTGTATTATTTTGTGACAGGGAGGCGTTCCATGGGCGGTGCATGGGCATTCCTGTGCATTCCACCCATGGATTTTGATCCAAACCCACAAAGACTTGTAGACATGGATTTGTGCCAAAATCTTGTGCTTTCTTGAGGCTGGCGTAATGACAAAAAATATCTTTATTTCTCCTTGTTATTTCCTCTTCACACATGCAAAGAGGAAATAGCCTCAAAGGATAGTTTTTGTGGAGGAAGGTGCTCCTTCCTGCATAAAAACTATCCTCACTCCAATGAAGACATCCTTGCCATAGTGCAAGGCAAAGGGCAAAGGGTGCAAGCATTGAGGGGAACAACCTTTACAACGCAACTTTTACAACGCACTACCATTACAACGAAACTGTTACAACGCGAGTGCATTGACAACGCAGGACATTACAACGCAAGTCTTTACATCGACTTGCACTAGATGGCGTGCTAACATTAAAAATAGTGTAGTTTACTATCCCAACACCTTCCCTACTGTTACGTGGACTGGAGTTGGAATAGTAAATTACACTTTTTTAATGTTAGCACGCCATCTAGTGCAAGTCGATGTAAAGACTTGCGTTGTAATGTCCTGCGTTGTCAATGCACTCGCGTTGTAAAACTTTCGTTGTAACAGCATGCGTTGTAACAGCATGCGTTGTAACGTCATACATCCAGCATTGATTCTAGGCAGCCACAAGTGCGTCAGCTCATGGAGAGAACAGAACTGCGCCATCTATTTGAAACTATAGGGTATTTTTGCTCTCTCTGATTCACACAATACAGCGCAGCAACCTCTCTTGCTGCCCTGCATTGCGTGAACTGTTTGAAAATATGCCCCATGGTGTTTAGGCACGTGTAGTTCTACTTTTCCAATACTGGCTGAATGTTTAACCCTTGAAGTATTGCCAATTGGCAGTTATCCATGTATTCTTTCAATCAACATTTGAACCCCCCCCACCAATTCAAGGGGCAGGTGTTAGTGGTACACACATAGTTGCGAAGGTACACCCAATCACCTGCTCAGCATGTCCCAAGCCATACATATCCCTGTCTGCTGTTAGGAAAATTCAGCTAATTATTGGATGTGTCACCTGCCGTTTGAGGTCCCAGACCCTTATAATTAAGGTGGCGCCTTTGGCATCGTAGCATGCAGACAGAGCTTTTACATAAAATACATGTTACCCTGCTCTGACAGGCCCTGGCCTCATCCACTCTGAAAGATGAAAGGTTAAGACAGCCATGTTAGAACTGTAGCCGGTAATGTTTTGAGTAATGGTCAGTGTGGTTTGCATGTAGCTAGCCATCTGGTTTCATGTCACCTGAACTACCTTGTCAGTCTAGGCCTTTAATTAAACAATCAAATAGATTCTAGGAGTTGGAGTCTAAGGTCCAGATGAACTAAATTTCCGTTCACGAAAAGTGTTGCAACTTGTGCACCAACTTGTTGCGAACGGGAAATAATTTTTTGAACCGAAGTAAGTACTAATAGGGAGGGGTCACAAAATTCGTAGTGGGTCACAATCAAAGGTAACTCATCAATATTCGTGAGGTAGACCAGAAACTGTGACTCACTATGATTGGATGCTATGGCAAGGATGGGGGCCTGCTAAAGTTAGCATACTACCATGTGTGTGATTGCATTTAAATAAAGTAAACTTTTTGCCTGATGCAGGCAGTTTTACTTAAACGAAAAAGGGCTGTGTTTGAAAGTAAAATTTTATTTTGTTTTTCAAATTTGGTTGGAAGTTGGCAGTGGTTCCTTGGACAACTGCCTACTACAGAGCAAACTTTTTTTTAGATTCACAACTGGGAAGAGGTCTCAAGAAGACCCCTTCCCTTTCACAAATGTATTACCACCCCTACTTGAGAATCGTAAATTTTCAATGCTTTGCGACCAGATTAAAGCTGCAAAACATTGATGCATACTCAAATGAATGACTATTTGTAAGGGATGATATAAACATGCCTTTCTAAACTCATTTTGTGATTTGGTAACATGCGCTAGTTACATTTATAAAAGCCTTTTTGTGGTTGCAAAGCCTGTGATTTTGCAAATCTCAGGCTCTGTGACTGCAAAATAGCTCTGCGTATCAGCCCATAGGTGCACAGTTGTACTAAAAGAGAACTATCTGTAAAATTAAAATAAAAGAATTGACACTTAATGTCTCAAAAAGTGGCGTGGTATCATATGGCCTCTCCCTCTTGACAAATGTTACCTTCTCCTAAATAACTAACACATGTTACCTTCTCCTAAATAACTAACACAACTAATCCACCTGAGTGGATAGTAGTTACTGCTTCAACTGATGAAAGTTCTCACAGCGTCATGAAGAAGGAGTAATAGTTTTTTCTACTAGGCATATAATATTTTTTTACACCCTAAGTTTTAAAGACTCCCTCCTCTATTTGTTCACAAACATAGCCACCCTGTTTCATAAACATGGCCACCCTACCTTATAAACATGGCCGCACTATTTCATAAACATGGCCGTCATATTTAAGGATCATGGTCTTCGTGTTTCTCAAACAGGACTTTTTTTCAAGCATGGCAACTTTGTTTTCTGAAATATCACCTGATTTCTGAAACATGGCCTCCCCGTTTCATGACCATGGCCCCCCTATTTTTAAGCACCTTCTTTTTTGTAATATGTCACCCTATTTCAGAAACATGTCCGCTCTATCTTCTGACATCTGACTGCCTTCTTTCTGAAAAGCTGCCCCTCGATTTCCAAAATATGACCACCTATTTAATTAAATATGTTCGAACTATGTTCAGAACATGTCCTCCTAACAGCACCCCATCGCTGAAGTCCAAAGTCGCTCTGGTTTCTCCCCAGCCCTTATCCCCTCCAGCAGCATGAGGCAACCGCCCTTAATTGGCTGCGTTAGCGTGGCCGTTAATGCACCTGCGTGCAGGAGTTACCCAGGCTCCCTGCATCGTGTTCCCAGCTGCTAACGAGCCCCAAGCCCTCGGGGACCAGCCTGTGTTTTTTCAGCTCAACTCCCAGTGCATTCCAGCTCCATGCACACGTGCTATGCCGTGGAGTTTATAGAATTATGCATTCTTCAGTAACCTCGATTAAAGAATCGCCTATCTGGGGGGGGGGGGGGGGGGGGGGGGGTGTTGTTTATCCTCTCTGAGATGTGATGTTAGCTTTTCTTGGATCTGAAAGTAAGGTGGAACCCGAGGGAAACAGGAGACGTGTCTGGAAGTGTCTGGAAGTTAGTTAGGCTGTATTTGTGGGCACACCACCCAAAATAATCGACCACTAAACCATATAATAAAAATATTTTAGGTATCCAACCACTATCCAGTATGTGTGACCTCCAAACAGTATTAAACACTAAGAAATAGGAAGTAAAAAGACAGCTTGCACATTCAGAGCTCTTGACCGTATGTGGGTTTTAGAATAGAGTCCACGTCATAATGTTCCATTTCATCCTAGTTATCTTTCTCTATGCCACTTTCATTGGTTTCTTTTTTTAAAGTTCTTTGGAATTATAGTCCTAAATTAGGCATAGGGTTAGCCAATGCTTTTTAATTTTACTTCAACGATATGTATAATATGTTTACTTACAGAAGCCTTCAGGCAGCCCTCTTCATTCTTTAGTCCTTTATTGTGTCGTTCATTTTTTAATTCCACCAATGACATAATACGGCATGGGCCAACCCACTTCGGCCATTGGCTAAAGTCACTGTGAATGACTACATTCTTCCCTTTCACAAGAAAAACAAAAAAGTAGTTTGCATGAGTGCCAAGTACTAATGTAGCAATTAATGTTTTTTTTAGACCAAAAAAAGTTTGGCTTTTAGCCATTTTTGGATTGATGAGGATTTAGCAGCTCGTCTAACAAAATAGTTTTCAAAAAACAAGCATTTAAAAAGCCAAAAGACTTGCAGCCAAAGTCAGACCTATTGATCTTGCCATTGCTTGTTTTTATTTGAAGTCTTTCTAAGTACCATATAAATTTTCACCGAAGGAGCAGTGGCCTTCTCACATGGTTTACTTTGAATACTCCTGGTTAATACTTGTAATTGATTACTGCCATAAAAAGATGTGAATCAATGAAATTGAAGAGAGACATCACTCACACTGCAGAATTTGTTTGGTCTGAAAACACTGTGCTCAACCTGAATGCCTGCCTCTTTATGAAAGGGACCTGGCCATCATCTGTCTCATTTATGAAACGTTTACGCTGATGCACCTAATTTGACCGGGCTTGATGTCACAGATACCTTTGCGCACTTTGGCTTACGTTACTGAGCAATTAGACACTTCTTAATCTGATGATGTGCATTACGGCTTCTGCTAGGATCATTTTCTGGTGGTGGATGGCTGAATTGTTTCTATGTTCTGGTCCCCAGTAGTATCATGTTGATCTACCGATATGTAGCACTGATGGGGGTCACATCAGATATCTGTTCATATAACCCTTTGTAAATCAGAGAGCAGCAGTAAACTACCTAAAAATGTTGCACATTGACTGGCTCCTGGCTGGTCAATATATGCCTAGAAGATTCACAGCTAGGACCTGAGACAAGCCGCCTTAGATTTCAACCTGCATATCACTACACTTTCTTCGCATATCTGTTAGTATAAACTAGGCCTGGGCTAAATTTCCGTTCCGCTCGCAGAAATTGCGATAATTTGACATTTTCGCGTTCCGCGGAGAGCGCGAAAATGTCAAAATTTCCGCATTCCGCAGCTTAGCGATAATTTGTTTCTTGCGCGTGCTGTAAAATAATACATACTTGCGCGCGCGCGATCGCCTTACCTGAATCCCCGCGTTCGCCGACAAGTTTTCCCGATCAGGTCGCGTTCTCCATGAGATGTTGGATTGTTGGGAGCCATTTGCGCTGTCTCGCGACAGTTCGCGCCCGCAGTAATGTCATTGGTCGCGCGATCACGTCTTTCTTCTCGCGATCATGCACCGCGAGAAGAGTGAAAACAAGATGGCCGCGCCCGTGAGCAACCGCATGGGCAAGTTGGCGAGCCGTGACCACGCAGAAAATACCGCAAACGGGCGGGAAAAAAACTTCCGCATCTTCGCGATATTCCCGCGTGTTGGCGGAGATTTGTAATATTTTCGCGATAATTTGCGAAAGTCACTTTCGCAAATTCCGCCCACCCCTAGTATAAACTCAAATATTGACTCTTAGCCATCACTGCTGCTTTAATGTAACCCAATGGCAGGCTTTCTGCAATTAAATGAAACAGGAATTACCATAGCTGTTTATGATGGTGCACCGCTCAAATCTCCTCTCAGATGGCAAGTACGTTAAGTGGTAAAGACCTCCAGCTTCACACACCAAACATCACTAACCATGACAACAGACATAAAAGTAAACATATTTATTTTATTTTATTTGTTTATAAATTTTTATATAGCACAAACATGATCCCGAGGGATATCAGAGCGCTTTACAGTTGTGGGGAAAGGAAGGTAACAGTTGCAGTACATGTGTCAAATGGAAATCCAGACAAAATCACATATCAAAATAGAACTCACAGGGCAAGAATGGTTACATGTACACGGGATCAGCAGAATAATAAGAACATAACTGGTACATATCGAGATGGAATAGCAACCAGCGCAAGGGCTTAAAGGTTTAAGTCCAATGCATTAGAGCAGACGATCCAAGCACCTATTAAGGTAAGAACTTGTTCATAAGGAATCTTTTTACTTCCACTTTGAAGGCATCTTTGGAAGAGATTCTACGTATTTCCGGTGGGAGGGAGTTCCAGATCTTCGTAGCTGAGCCGGAGAAGGCTTGGTGACATGTTCTCTTTCTGCGAAAGATCTGAGGTTTCAGGAGGAGAGAGTTAGCACTCATAGAGGGTCTAGCCCCTCCTTATAGTTCCAGTTTTTGTGCTAGATAACTGGGGGCTTTGAAATGGAGGGCTTTGTGAGCTAGGCAAGCAATCTTAAGCTGTATTCTTGCTTCATATGGCAGCCAATTTAGGGATTTTAAGACTGGAGAGATGTGCACATTTCTTTTGGTACCCGTGACCAGTCTGGCCACCGCATTCAATGAGGCCCTTAGCGGGGCCAAGGTATATTTGGGGAGACCACAGAGCGTAGCACTACCATAATCAAGTCTTGGCAAAACAAGCGCTTGGACCACTTGTTTGAAGTCAGCTTGTGGGAAGAAAGGTTTGATCTTCCTGACTATCCTCAACAGGTGATTAGCTCCCTTGCATACTTTGCTAATATGAGTCTTCATGTTCAAGTGCTTGTCCAGACTGATTCCGAGGGATTTAGCTGATTCGATAATGAGCTATGGTACTCAGTGCACCACATTATGGCTGATCTACTCCAAATTATAAGAAAACAAACTTGGATCTCTGACGGAGTACTTCTGATCAGCTTGAGAAGAAACTCCAAGAGCACTCCGATACCCTGCTAATGGCAACAGTAGCCCTAGTCTGTACAAATTAGTTCAGCACAGCACAAATATTTGTTTTGCAGCCTTTAACATCTGAAATATAAGGAGGGGAAACATGAAAGACACGGCTTAAATTTGGCTCATCTCCAAACCACCGTCCATATCCAACACAAAGGTTACATGTGTATTCTATGTGGAATGCAAAAAGCGTATTAGGAATCTTGGGAACTCGTCCTCAGAAATTTCAAGGATTTACCACAACCTGCTGCTTCATCAGCCTCCTCTCAGGGACACTGAAACAAATGTATGTCTTTCTTTTCTTAAAAAATAGAGACTTTTCTCTGCACCCTCCATAACACTGACCCTGTGGGATACGAGAAGCTATCACACAAAGGTCCTCTCTTTGATCACTTGGGCCATGGAGTCATAGGTTATTGACTTTTCATCTGCTTCCAAAGAAGCCTTGCTCACTGTGAGACTGGAACAAAGTTATTCCCGATTGATGAGGCTAACAGTGCCAAAACCAGTCTTGGGTCGCTTGTGCAGTTCGGGCCGGATTGTTCTCACTGGGGCCGAGTCAAGACTGATTTGCATATGTCTGGGTCCGAACTTAGGTGGCATGGTGTGCAACATAACGATGGACTGGGATGTGGCCCAAGTAACTACCAGTAGGTGAGATTAATTCAAACATTCCATCCATTATATTTTTAAATACTCCAAAGAAATTTTGCCATTTACAAACATCTACAATACTAAGGTAGCCAACATGGACTTACCAACTCTAGCTCCACCCACACCCCCATTTAGCAGTACATTCCCAGCCACCAGAATGATACCCATTTAATCTAAGCATTGAATAATCCCCAAAGCTTTCATTAAAAAAATAGATCGCGCTCAAACATTCCTATAAAGTCATATAGATCTCTGCTGTTTGAATTCATCTCTAGGCAGTTACTGGCTGGTCTTCCGCCCTACTAGGGTCCAGGAGAAATATCCTATTTTCCCTTCATAATGGTACTGCCATTTCAACCCTTTGCTATAGCGATTGTCAGTACTAAGCAAGGACTAGAAAGCTTGGACTAGAAAGTTGCAACACTTTCGATGTTACTGGAAGATGCCCTGTTTGGAAAGCTGAGAAACACAAAAAGTGGTGTTTGAAATGCTTGTAATTACGCTGGGCCACACGCTTGTTCTATTGTTATTTTTACTCACTGTAACACTAGTAGAACATGTAAACTGTGGGTACCATACATATTTAGTGCCATATTAGAATTATACTTGAATATGTTAATTCGATCCGTTTGAGTTCTAACTGTATGCTATCTGTTGACTCTGATATTACAGCGTATAACATTTAATGCAAGTTCAACTGTCAATACCTGTGTGTATTGTCTATTAAACTTTAGGCCAGTCTTTTGGCTTTGTTAATGCTTGTTTTGTTTTGTCATGGTTTTTGCAAACGTAATTCTTGGTGATGCAGCCGAGCCCTCTTCAATCTGAAAAAAGCAATTGTCTAAAAGCAAAACTTTGTATTTGGTCCCAAAAAACTCACATTGCCTACAATTTGTGTGGATGAGCTCTTTGTGAAAGGACAGAATGCTGTCACACAGTGAAGTTAGCCTATGGCTGAAGTGGGCTGGTCCATTGCCTCATGCTGTACATAGTAGTGGGAGGAGGAATAATGTGAATGACACATTAACAGACCAATGGATGATAAAGAGGGCTGGTTGAAAGCCCATATAAGTATATGATACATATAAGTTTAATCAAGTCAAAGAGTCCTGGCTAATGCCATACCTAAAAATGAAGTGAAAGCAGCTGCTCTGCGGGTGGTATATAAAGTAGACACTCTGCACTCGGACTTAGCTGAGTCATCATAAGTATTAAGTGGAGTGAAAGACAAGTGAATTGTTATATCCGCTTTAAGTCCCAGATGAATTCACCCCACAGCCAGGAAATCCTTTTACTGCGTACTTCCTGTTGGAATGTGGGTGAGGGTGGAGGGGGTCGAAGTAGACTGGGTGTTTCCTGCTCAACAAGTTCCCTCCAGGGAGTAAATATATATCAGTGA
This sequence comes from Triturus cristatus, assembly GCF_964204655.1. Lineage (NCBI taxonomy): Eukaryota > Metazoa > Chordata > Amphibia > Caudata > Salamandridae > Triturus > Triturus cristatus. The sequence continues at coordinate 990,571,853 of NC_140583.1, read as the reverse complement.
AATTAAAGACAGTATATGGATTTAAAATGTTTTCTAAATGTGCTCTGCATACCTCTACTTCTACTTATATTACATTCCTCCTGTTTCCCTGGACCCTTTATACAGGTATCCTGGATTTAAAGTCACATTTCTATGAGAAAAGGAAGCTGTTGGGTTTTTTCAGGATCATGATGGTTATTACTGTCTACGTCCCCTTCTTGTATTCATAATAGTTCAGAATCCTCACTTAAACATCCACACTTTCCAGTGGTGGAATAAATATATATGATGTCTGTAGGAAAGTGTCCTTTTTGACATGGTCACCCCCACTTTTTGCCTGTTATTTGAAGTGATTTCGTCTGGAAGTGCACTGGGTTTCTGCTAACCAGTTTCCCTGTGCCAGAACTCTTTCTCAAAAACTGAACAATTGCACGCCAACTGGCAATACCTTTAGCACTGGCTGTAACTCCCTAGTTAGTGGTGCCTTTGGTACCCAGGGCAAGGAGACGCGAGAGAGACCTTAAGGCCTACAGCACAAATTGTGCCACCCTAAAGGACCCCTCACCAAACACATACGGACTGCCACTGCAGGCTGCGTGTCTTGGTGCAGACAAAAGTGAAAACACGCATGGCATACATCCCTGTGTGCCAGGCCCACAGATACTGCATACAGTATAGGTAAGTCACCCCTATGGCAGGCCTTACAGCCCTAAGGCAGGGTTCACTATCCTACATGTGAGGGCCTATCTTCATGAGCAGCTATGCCCTTGTGCTGGTCAGCTCCATTGCTACCAGTACTAGTGAACAGGGAAGCCATTTTGATTACATGAGCTGGACACTGTTGAAAACGAGTTCCCCAACTACATGATGGGATCACTGAAAATAGTGATGTTTGGTATCAAACATCTCGTATTATTAAACCCACACTGATGCCAGTGTTGGATTTATCGATACATGAACACAGAGGGCACCTTAGAGGTGCCCTCTGAAAACCTACCAGCTACTGGTGTGGTAACTGACTGGTTTTTGCCAGCCTGCCACTAGAGACAAATTTCTGACCCCCAAGGGTGAGGGCCTTTGCTCTTAGAGGGCCAGAATTCAAGCCAGCTCCGTCAGAGGATGCATACACCCCCGCCCACAGATTAGCATTTCCAGGCAGGTGAGATTCATAGAGTCCACTGCCTATGGTATGCAAGGGCCCTTTCACACCTGGACAGGTGGGAAAATTAGCTAGTCAGATAGGCATGTCCATCCTCAGGCTAGTACCACCCCTAAGGTGGGCTACCTGAAGTGGAGGCTACTTTTCAGAGTTATCTATTTTGGTGATGGTAAACTTAGGAATGGGGCTATGCCCACTCCCCACAGGAAGTGATCATATAGGGGACGTAGTGACCCCAGAAGTAAGTAGTCCATTGGCTACTACCCTACACTCCCCAAAAACCTCTCAATTCAGTATTTAGGGGAGCCCCTGGCACCAGAAAATCAGATCCTGACGACCTACGAAGAAGAAGGACACTGAAGAGACATGAAAGTGAAAGACTAAAGAAGAGCAACTGACTTGGCACCAGCCCTGCCAGCCTGTCTGCTGTTCCCTGTCGAAACTGGCCAAAGATGTCTCGTCCTTCAGCTGTTGTGCCTTCAAACTCTGGGAGGACAGCATGGCTTCAAAAGAGACTCAAGAACCCCCGTGGAGTAGTGGCGCTGTTCCCCTGCATTCCACAGGCACCCTAAGAAGAACCGTGGGGACTCCCGAACCGCGAAATCCCGATGCCTCCAAGCACCACTCCTCCTGAGCCCCCCAGCTTGTGTCAGAGTGGGTCAACCATGTTAGTGTGGTCCCCAAGCCCTCAAGAGACTGAGTCCACTTTAGGTTCACCCCTCATGAACTCCCGACATCGTTTGCAGGCCCCCTCAACCGCGAGTGTTCCCGGACGAAGAAACCTGACATCTCAAAGACACTCTGCATCCGGCTACTACGGCCCGTGGAGAAGAGGACAACCAGGGTCCGCACGCCCCCTAGCATCACAAGACTTGAACCCTTCTGTTGGTTCAATGAGACTAGCCTCCTAGTCAAAACCTACAGCCTCTTTTCATGAAGACCAATCCCTATTGGGCACCCAACACTGTATTGCACCACTGCACTCAGCCACCCATGTGCAGCTGGAGGTGACCTGCCGGTGCGGCCTTGGACTTTGCCCGATACTCACCTTAAGCCCTGGGGATTGGACTCTTAAGTCACTGTACTATACCAGAATGCCATACTTGTTTTTCCTCCCTAAAGATAACATTGCTGCTTCTAAAAAATGCAGTCGGCTTTTTAAAATGCAAAGTATTTCTCTTGCAAAACGTACTTACCTGATCATATTGATTTTGGTACCTAAACATATATAAAGATAAGTGTAATTTTTATAAATTGGTGTGGATCCCAAAGTGCTCTTCTGTGGCTCTCCTCTCCCTAGAGGAGCACCTTGGGATTGCTAGAGCAAGCCCCTGTCCACTCATAAGAAACCCCTGAACTATTTGCACGTTATGCCTAATTTTGGAATATCATATGCAGAGACAGCTTCCTACAGTGTCACTCAGAGCCTAGAGGTGAAAAACTCCCCTGTTATTTGCAGTTTAATCCCCATATAATTAATTTTATTTTACATATGGCCCTTAAAATCATCTGCCTTTGCTTCCAGTATAAATACAGGAACACAAAAATATTGGGGACTCAAACGTAGCATGACATGCCCTCTAGTTGTTAAAAAAAAATTGGCCTCCTGCCACCGACCCCAAAAGAACTGAGCATATACCCTCTCCCAATTGCAAAATAAATATATAGCTTCCTCTTACCCAAACGCACCACCGGTTGAAAATACCCTCAAATGCAAATATAAAAAAATACCTAGCCCATCACGATATGTGCCTTCCAACTACCTTCCTGTTCAATGCCGCACTCTGTGTGAGAGCGCAGAGTACTGATAGCAGCTCTGAGCGTGTCACTTGTCAGTGTGGTTCGCTTTCTCCTGTCAGCATGGGTCTGCAGAGACCCACACATTCAGGGATGAAGGCAGCTGGTGCAGGCGCAGCATCATCCACATTTGCCACCACCCTGAGTCTAAGGAGGCCCCAGAGAGGCAGAAGAAACTGGGTGGAACCTTCAACCAATTTCTGCTTCTGTGCTCAGGTCTCTGGAGACCTGGGTGAGGAGGCAGAAGAAAGACAAATCCGGCATTTCCCCATGTGACATCACAACAACGGGTAACCACTTTGATTCCATACTGTTGTCACCTCAATATTCTGAATAAATGGATTTCGATACAGGTGTTCATCATAGACCGTTCCTATGAAATCCATATATAATAATGATATCTCCTAACGTTCTCGATTGAAGCTGTGCCTCTCACTTCTGGTAGGTGGGCAGTGCTGCTTTGTCTGGAAGGGCTGTGGCAAGGTCCTGCACATTTGGTAAGACTGTGGAGGAGTCAATTCCACCTGTGATAGAGCCATGTCTACTAGTGGAGCTTTGACAGGAACCATAACATCAAAAGGGCAAAGTCTTCACATGGTGGGAGAGTGTCAAGATCCATATAGATTGCTAGGACAGGGGGATATTCTGCTATTTGACCATTTCAAGGTGAACTGAAGGTGAGGTGTGCAGTCATCTAGCATCAGTGATATTTATGGGACAAACAGGACCATTCCTCGTTTTGCTAGTGATACAGACACTCTCGGGGCCCTGTTCCTTATTGTTTCATCAGATAGATACGTGGATTGGATCTGCTGGGCACATATATAAGCCGAAGTCACTAGCTCGTTTCTTAGACCGCCTTGTCACATCGAATGGTACTTGAGCAATTGACTAGGTCTTGCCGAGTCAGTCACACAGTTAGCAATGGGACGATATTCAGATATCACTTAAGTGGATGGGTGCTACTGAAAGGGTTCCCCTTTGACTGGAATCAAAAATGCGAGGATTGATGTATAGGTCAGCCAGAATCTCCCCAAATAAAATACATTACTAAATTAATTGCACATTGAAAGATAGATCTACTTAAGAATCCTCTTTGTCAGGCTATAGAAGGGGGATGGAATCTTGGCAGAGAATTCGGAAGTCCAGAATATAATAGGAAGGTATACTTTTCTCAAAAAAATGTAGGTTGTTATCTCCTACTAAATTTCATGTCAAATATTTTGTTTGACTCTATTTCATTATTAAGAGTTTTAAAGCACATCTCTTACTGATGGTGTTCTCCATTGTATATACTGCCTTAAACCTATGAAAGAGGAAGTGACTTCAAAGCTGGAGGTGAAGTACAGTCTGCTGATCTGTTCGGTGCAAGAATTCTCTTCCTACACCCATTGAAGTCAATTTTATAAGATTTATGTATTTCCTAAAGATGTCCCCCCCCCCCCCCTTACCACTGGCGCATGGATTGCATTCCAGTTGCTTTGTTGGGATTAAAGTGACTTTGTACCACAACGTGTACGATTCTCTGAGCCATTAAACCATTACTGTGTCCCCTCTTGCAACCCTCACTTTCTCTAAAAACGTACTTTGAAGTGATCTGTAGCTGCCTCAGAGCTACAACAAAAAACAGTAAATTCAGTTTAGCAAAATGTAGGGTTTTCTTCCACTATCTAGCAACATATTTGACATACCAGGCAATCCAGACACTCCCTATCCCACAAATGCAGGGACCTCTGCAATCCTGGGATGTGATCTATGGAAAGGATGGAATTTGTTAAGGTGTCATCTTAACCTAAACTTCTGCTTTAAGCTTATTTCATGTCTTAAGAAAGCAGAAACGATGTTACAAGATAAGGGCCTGTGGCTGGTTGTGGGTTTTATTGTAGAGATGATCATGTTTGAGGAAAAAAGCAATAAACTACAGGCCTAGGACTGCTTTCAAAGCAGGTTTATACTTTCCAAATAGGATGAGGTTATGATTAATACGGGGTGTTTGACTGTGAGCTTATGTGTGAATGGTTCATTGTTAGTGTTGTTTAAAGCACAGTGCATTTGATTCCAGTAGGGGGACCGGCTTTACGGTTGTGTGTGGGCTTTGTAATAAGCGTAGACTTGTTAATCCTTCGCCATTTGTGTCTATTTTTTCAACTTTTGCTTTTGTTTTTAATTCGTAAATTCATTGGTTGGCTTTAGTGTCTTTCTCATTTGCTTAGTTTTTATCTGATGGCTTTTCCCATGCTTTGGCTTGACTTCCTTGTATCCTTCAATTGCTCACTTTTATGGAACTACTTTTTTCTTTTTTGTTAAGTACTCCATCAGAGTGCATGGGTGTTGCAGCTCTAACCCTCATGTGCTTGGTCCCAGGACTTGCCAAGCGCACCATGTTGCTCTCTCCCTAATGTGTTCCATTCTCTCTTGTGAGTTTATCAGTTTATCCTCGACCAAATCCTGCCTCCATATGCTCTTTGTTGCTGTCTCCCTGGTGTGCAGATTTTCCTCTTTACTTTAGCTCTTTCCACCCCACTTAGCTTTATTTTTATATAATCCTCAAGCTCACTCCCCATATCTTTCCTCATTCCCTACTTTGTTGCTCGCTCACCGCTCATGGTCTGTATAATATTTATTTGTACATTTTTTTACATTTCTTGGAGGACAAAGCAACTCCTATGGGCTGTTCAGCCTCTCTGCTTGAAGAAATGCACTTAAGAACAATTGTACCTTTATGTTTTATCTACCCCTCATGTGGTGTCTGCCATCTTAGATCAGAGAATGAAAAAGTTAAAAATAAAATGGTGCCTGCGACATTCAGGAGGTATGCAGATGTGTAGTTAGGCATGAGTGCACATACATCATCACGTGCGTGCCCATCTACTGAATGACGTGGGCACCAGTGCCATTATGATGCATATGAGCTATGCGTGCATCTCATCATTATGCATTTTTTTTCTTTTTGAGCCTGAACACTCATTACACCAATACAGCAGGAACTGCGGCACCCCACTTTATTATACCAAATGTTGGAGCTGCTACAGGGGGTGCATAATATGAAATACAGTACATGAAACATAAGATTTTATGTAATACCCACTGCAGGATAGGGGTAGAGAAAAAAAGAGAAAAAATAAGGGAAACAAAGGAAAGAAGTTAAAGACCAGAGGAGAAAGCCAGTGTGGAGGGAAGAAAAATGGTAGTCGGGTAGTCAGGCGACTACTCTTTGCCTCCCAAAGTATACTGAGGTCAGATATCACTGGGACTTTGCAGCAGTGAGATGATGTAGTTAAACCTAAGGATAAAGGGCAGTAAGATTGTTTTAACCCAATAACTGGGAGTGCGTTCTCAGATGGCCACACAGTGACAACTTGTCAAATTCTACTGAAGAGCCTCTGAGGCTAAATAACTTGTATCCCTGTACAAAAGTGAGTATTGTTGTGCGCGTCCACGCTCCAAATGTTTTAATCCTGTGCATTATCCAACTTCAGCTACAAACCGTAAAAAAAGGGAGCCGCAGAACGAGTGCAGTGTGAAAAGGAAACATAATCCACGCCAGACCAACATTAAAGGATTTCATCCCAAACTCAAAACACACTCAACAGATGTGGACATGCAAATACTCCAGGGGGAACGCATACTTTTTGCTTTAGCGATTCCATGCAAATGTTCACAGTAACGTCATCCTCCCAAGTAAGCCGCTTGATGTGCCTTGGGCAACCACCATAAGCCTTGAAGATAATTGCAACCAAAACCATCACATCTCTGTGAAGGTGGCCGGTGTATGTATGTATGTATGTATGTAGTATTTCTATGGCGCAAAATTAGCTAACAGGCAGCGGAGCACAGTACATGGTCATAGGCAAGCTAAGGTATGTGAGTAATAGGAGAGGAAGCTGGGTGGTTGCGGACGGGTAATACATAATGATGTAGTGTTCTTTAAAGAGGTGAGTCTTCAACTCTTAGAGACAGTCATAATTACCTAAAATCATGCAAAGAAACGCAGTAGATTTTTTTTTACAAAGTATTCATTAATCTAAGTGCGAGTACTTACCAAGCATTACATATTTCTGATCTTGGTGACATCAAAGGCGAATTATGTTGTATAACTCAAGACACTGGCCTGGCCAGAGGGAATGCCATGATGGGCACAAAGTTTATGACATCTGGAAATTATATCTCCACGTGCATGTGACTAGTAACAATCAGTGTGTGAGGGGCGTGAATACTTGACACTCTTTCATTATTGGCCTGACAATCTTTCACTTCACCCAGACATAAAAAGATCAGGTGTAAATGCCCTAATTCACAGTGTGAAAAGAAGTAGTAATAACAGGGGCGCTGCTTAGTTTTTGACGGGACTTGAATCTTGACACTGGACCAAAAAGTAGAGAGAGCACACTCTCCAAATACAATATCAACAATTTGCAGCAGGGAAGCCTGATCATAGGAAGGCTCCACAAAAAGGAGAGCGTGAACGACACCTTGAGGGGAGTGGTCATAGCGGTAACATTGCTGCTTCCTGGGCCAGCGGGGTCATGATCATAATTTCCCGTCTGTGAGCCCACGACACCGGAAGTAGCCTGGTCTCTTGTGACGTGCGCTCACGACACCGGAAGTAATCTGGGTCTTGTGACGTAGGGCTCCAGATTCTGTTAATATCCCTGCCCAATGTCCCTCACCGCGACAGATGGGTGTTTTAAAACAAAACCGCGCATACTCCGTGCCACTCCACGCTGGCACTAAAAGTCCTCTCCGGCATGACATTTGCAGGCGAGAGGCAGCTTCCGAGGTTATCTTCTCCGGGTCCTTGATGCTCATTACTGCTCTGTGCCTGACTGCCTCTGAAGCATGCACAGGAGGTGTAATGGGCCGAGGCTGGCATATTGGCAGTCTGATCCCATCACGGCTGTGTGTCTGCAGGCCTGCCACAGACGCACCCGCCCCCTCCCCATTACCTTCACTTCCTCGAGGCTGTCTGCAGCTCGCTTTTCAACTGATGGTATCTGCAGCTGTGGAGGGCCAGGGCTTCCTTCTGCCGCTCCCCTCCAGGGCAGGTTTAAGGAGCAGCGCGGAAGTGAGAACAGCCATACACTCTGCCTATTTGTGTCTTACTATATGCAAAGCTGGGAAGGAGCCCAGCGGCCCGAGGGGCTGGGACTGAGCCGGTTACATTTCAGGCTCTGATTGGCCTGCCCAACATGGTTCCGGGAGGGCCTGATCTATGAAAAATGTTCAGAACTATTATGTAAATTATTTCCATTTAGACATTGTGGGGCAGATTTATGAGGCCCGTTGCGCCATCGGAACGTCACTTTTTGTGACGTTCCGTGGCGCAGAAGCCTGCGTGATATTTATCAGGCAGCACTGAGCCACTGTTTTTGGCTTAATGCTGCCTCATAAATATCAGTCCCTTTAACACAGTGTTTTGCGTTAAAGGGGCGTGCAATGGGTGTTGCTGGGGGCGTTCCCAGCAACATCCATGGCCTTTTGACACTGCCCCAGATTTATGAGAAATCGCCAAAAGCTTACGCCTCCCCAGGAGAGGCGTAAGGGAGGCGCAACGGGGAGAAATATCTTTATTTCTCCTCGTTTTTCCTTTTTCTATGTGTGCTGCAGTCTGCAGCACCCATACAAAGAGGAAAAACTTCTTGTGATTATTTTTGTACAGAAAGGTTTCCCTTCCTGTACAAAAATATTCATCTCCGCAACGCAGGCACCCTTGCACCATGGTGCAGAGGTGCCTGCGTTGGCGCAGGCAGCCCATTGTGTGCCGGCGCAGGGGAAAAGGACAGGAATGCGCCGCATTTTATAGATACGGCGCATCCCTGCCCTTTTCTTTTGCCGTAGGGAAGCGCAGCAGGAAGGCCTGCTGCGCTTCCCTACGGCAAAACCTCATAAATCTGCCCCTGTGTATATAAATGTATTCGATGGATAGCATGAAAATCAGGCATAGATCCAGCCCTCCTAGGCCTAAGTTGAAATCTTCCGAACCAAACCTCCTAGCTGGGTCTGGTAACTCCCTGGACCTGTGCATCACCCCCAGAAACCTGTTTTTGACATCATGGCCATAGGTTCGAATCATAGTGGGACCACTTTGGCATTTTAGTTTTTTCCTCGTACAGTTTTAGCTGTCTGTTGCGAGATCTCAGGTCATCAATACACCCAAGGGAAGTGTAAAAAAAGTCCAGAGAGAGAGTGGGCTTTGGGGCATCCCTATTCACCCACCGGTGTCCCTGTGTTTTTCATGCTTTGCCTTTGCTTTATTTGGTTGTCCATCGAGACTGTGACATTTTGACAATGGCCACAGTGTCCCATTTATATTTCCCATTAGACTTTAGTGACAGTATCAAGTAGTGCTTTTATTAAAATGCAAATGCAACATGATGTGTTACTTGAACGTTAGAACCAGTTTGGGTTTTTTGATGTATTTACTTTGCTAGCACAACAACATTTTAGTTGCTAGTTTATGGCTTTGCTGCTTGCTGTTTGGATCCCTAAGCCTGCCATAAAATAAAGGCGCAGCGCTATTCACTAATTGTCTGCAACATTCATTTGTTTTATTTTAATGTCATGATAACATGTTGTTGGATTTACAGCTTTTTTATTTGCAAAGTAAAGATGAGCACACACAGAGGGTTTCTGAAAGAGCAACACATATTTTGTCCCTTTGTCTACTAAGCAGTATTTTCCTGTGTATGTTTTTAAGTTCACCGTTTTCAAAGCAAGCCTCATCTTCTGTCTCGAATAACGCTCGTTAGTGACCCGCGCTTGTGTGCTAATGCAACCTAGCATGACTACCAATCATATCTACCACACCTAACCTATCACGCCTAGCCTCCTATACCTAGCTAACTAAGCACCTTCCTATCCTATCCACCTCCAATGCATATTATACTGGACTTAGCATACTTACTTACCACCTGCCATACCTAGCATACTTACCAAACCTACCCACCATGTCTAACCTATCATGCCCACCTACCATACCCACATAGCTACCAAACTAATTACCATCCCTAATCGAACATACCTACTAACCATACCTTCCATACTTAACATACCATACCTGCCACACTTCACCTACTTTCCATAACATAACATACTTACCATAACTAGCCTATACTACCTTCGATATGTACACCATATTTAATTTAACATACCTAATCAAAGCTATCTACTTACCTACCCTATTTAATTACTTACTAAACCACTCCTAACTACACAAAGCAGTAGCCAGCAAATTAAAATGCCTCCCACTTGAACCATACCTCTAATAACACAAGCATGTGAAGGGAGCAAACCTGACCCTCACTAGAATTGTTCCCTACACCCTTTCATCCTCCTTCCATTTATTTATAAATCCCTACTTTCACTCTTCCATCAATTCATCCTCCCATCAGTCCATGCCTTCACTTTTCCACCCATCTTCCTTGCATCCATCCGTATAACCATTTATTCATCCATCCTTTCACTCTTTCTTCTGCCATCCGTTCACCAATCTGTCTATTCTTCCATCCCCTCATCAATAATCCCATTTGCCCATTAATCTTTTCACTCTTCTGTTCATCCTTTCACTCTTCCATCCATTCTTCCTTTTACCCCTTTCACTCTTTCATCCTTTCTTTCAACTTTTCTTCCTTCTTGCAGATCACCCTTGCTTTCTCCCCCCGTTCTTTCTTTCCTCTTTCAATCTACTCATATTTTTTCTCATGCTCACTTTGTCTATTTGTTAGTCTCTGTCTTCTATTTCCTTAAATGTGCACACCTATGTTATTATATTCTTTAACTGTGTTATTTTTTAGCATTTTGTCTGCAGACCTGTCCTCTCACAAGGAGTACATCCACACATAAAGTGAGTCTCTTACGTACCTGCGACCGCTAGGAAAATGTGTGTTTTTTGAGAACCAAAAATATGTTTGCTTTTAGCCAGTGTTTGTTTAAGATTGGCGAGGGCCCAAAAAATGGCCCTTTCAATAAAGTTTTGCGAAAACCATGACAAAACAAACAAACATTTGACAACCTAAAAGTCTGGCAGCCAACGCCAGACCTATTGGCTTTGGCAGTGCTTGTTTGAACTAGTCTGAGAGGCTAAAAATATGGTTGGAGACTTAGAATGTCACCATGCCCGAGCCACATTACCTACTGGCGGTCGCCAGTAGGTAGTTATAGTTAGGACCACGTTTCCATAGGAAAACCTCAACATTCTATTTTGAATAACTTTGGCGCCGGTCGACGAATCCTCGCGAATTTCTCAAAATAGGTGGGGCGCTACGCTCCGCTCCTACCCTGAAAGTCTCGGGGGGATTCGTCAAGCGGGGGCTGAGATAAAAGGGGGGTCCCAAAACGCGTTTTTCCCATGCATTTTTCCATAGGACCTTTAGAACGAGCTACAGCCCGAACGGCTGAACAGAATTACTAGAAATTTGGCAGAGAGGTAGTCCCTAGGTCAAGGAAGTGCCTTTTGTAGGTTTGCTGTAAATCTGTTCAGTAGATTCTGAGAAAATAGCCTTTAAATCAATATATATATCTGAGCCCGCTTACCGTACGCTTACCGTACGCTTACCGTAAGCTTACGGTGGCGTGCGCGAGCGCGATTCTGATTGGCTCTTAGATCTTAGTAAACATTCGAATCGGCCGAAACCAGGAAGCGGCGTCCGCCATTTTGTCTCTCGCACTGAGTGTTGTTTATCAAACATGATGGCCAAAAACATGTTACGGGGCTGTTTTGACAACTCCCTCCCACATAGTCATGTTGAGGGAGTCCCCAAACATCCCCCAAGAGCAAAAACGGTTTTATTTTTTTTTTCGGCAATTTCGCGGGGTACGCTTACCGTACGCTTACCGTACGCTTACCGTAAGCTTACCGTACGCTTACGGTAAAAAAATAAAAATAAAAAAAACACTATCCACACTTACCCCACCCCCTGTGCTGTGCAGGGCTTATTAATAGAGAAAAAAAACGTAATTTTGGCAACATGAAATTATAAAATCGAAATAAAAAAAACACTATCCACATTGACCTCACCCCCTGTGCTTTTGGTGGCCGAAGGCCACCAAATGTACAGGGCTTATTAAAGTTGATAAAAACCGTGCACGGAACGAACTGCGTTAAGTGGGCGCGCACGCCACAAATGGCGTAAAGTAACTTAGCATTTAAAAAACCGTACAAATTCACTGAAAAAACCATAGGTTTCACACACGTTATAGTTAGGAAATAGCATTTAAAAAACCTTGCTAATTCACTGAAAAAACCATAGGTTTCACACATGTTATAGTTAGCTGGACATTTTACTGATAAAAAACCAATGAAATTCCCCCGTTATAGTTACTGTAGGCAACTATAACTCACGCGACCGTAATCCTCTGCTGATGACATATGTGTCTTTATGAAAAAAAAATATTTGTAATATATGTATAGCTAAAATTTAATGGAAGAAGATATGGGCAAATAAGTGTCTAAATACAGTATTAGCATCAGCAGAGGATTGCGGTCGCGTGAGTTATAGTTGCCTACAGTAACTATAACGGGGGAATTTCATTGGTTTTTTATCAGTAAAATGTCCAGCTAACTATAACATGTGTGAAACCTATGGTTTTTTCAGTGAATTAGCAAGGTTTTTTAAATGCTATTTCCTAACTATAACGTGTGTGAAACCTATGGTTTTTTCAGTGAATATTATATATACATATAATATGTGGAGTTAGGTATAGAAAATCGGTACAAACGTACTTTTGGATATTTGCCCCTCGATATTCTGGTCATGGTATTGTGACCCTTCAATATTCTGTCTTCCATATTCCCAACCCACACCACTAAATCGGGCGTAATATGTGTTCTGAGTGTAAATACTTCAAATTTAAAGTATTCAGCTCATGCTCCATCATGATCGCATGCTATAACCAGTGATGAGGATACAAAAAATGGAAACAATTGATATAGGAAGATACATGTGAAAGCAAAGTCTGCAAAAATATATTTTGCAAAAAGACAGAGACCTACAGTATGGACTGCTGGAATCTCACTCTTTCAAAAATGTTAACCTGTTTTAAAGTGCTTAATTCAGTTCAACACGTCAACTGCAATTTAGGACTGGTTTGAATTATTTCAGTAACTCGATCCTGGTATATTTGGAAACAAGTGCTTCATGGTTAGGTAGGTTGCGGTTGATGTTTTTGTAGGTGGAATTGTAGTAAGGTCGAAATTTGGGTATCTTATATTTCGGAATCTATTTTTTGCGAATAATGCTTTTGCAGCCAATGTTTCCGCATGCTACGAAGGCCACTCCTCTCTTATTAGGCGTGCAAGAATCTAAGTTCTGGCCCACCTTCGGATCTTGACCTTAAATCCCAGCGGCCTCTGGTAACGGGTTATTGGCTGAATATTAATAATCTCTATTTTTCTTACACTTACACTGGTATGGTATTTGTCAGAGGGAGGATACTTGTTTTGAGCAGAAAATGTCTTGCGAGAAGTGTGTAACTGCTTGTGTGCTGTGTCTGCATGTTCTGTGCTAATAACGTTCACCATGTGACTTTAAAATCCATATAAAAAATACATTGAGCAGGTTTCTCGGATGACTTCTGTGCCGAATTACATACCTCGGGCATTTATGAAATTAGTGGGGCAGGACAGCGCAGCAAGTCACCTTGCTGCGCTGCCCTCCATCACTTGGAAAGGGCAGGAATGCGTCATATTTATCCAGTATGGTGCATTTCTGCCCTTTTTAGGTCTCGCCTGACCCAGCGCATGCGCTGGTCTGGAGAGACTTATTGAGAGGCCTCCAAAAAGTGCTACCAGGCCAGCCTAGAACTACAGTGCATGTGCGAGGGCGTGCGCGACGCGCTTGACCACGATTACTTTCACTTTCGCGGCTGCACGGCCGCTTTGATGTTTGATTGCGATCACTTTCGCGGCCGAACGGCCGCTTGGCATAGCCAATAGGTCTCGCTTTTGGGACCTTATAAGTATTTAGTTATGCAACTGTTGCATGGCTAAACACTCATAAGGTCCCAAAGGCGAGACCTATTGGCTATGCCAATGCTTGTTTCCTTGCGCTGATGCTGTTTTGACAGCCTTGTGCCAATGTAGGTACCCTTGCACCATGGTGCAAAGGTGCCTGTGTTTTAGACAGATTTGTTTTTGTGCAGGAATGGGTACCTTCCTGCACAAAAAGAATCCTGAGAGCTGTTTTCCTCTTTCTATATGTGCTGCAGAATGCAGTACTTATAGAAAGAGGGAAAAACGTGGAGAAATAAATATTTTTCCTTGTTCCGCCTTTCCTCAGGAGGTGTATTTGTTTTATGCATTCCTAGGTTTACAAGCCCTTGTAAATCTGGGAATGCAGCAAAAACCATGGGAGTTGCGTGGGAACATGCACTGCAATGCCCATACAATGCCTCCCTTGCGCAGAGTAAGGCAACGCAGCTGTTTGCGCTGTGTTGCCTTACTCTAGATTTTTTAAGCAACGCAAAGTGGCTGTGGTTGACTTAATACATTTGACTTAGAGGCTTGCATCACACATGTACCACTGTGCGTGGTGCAAACGTGACTCAAGCTTTTCATAAATATGCCCCCACGTGTACAATTTTCATGCAAGTGACTACCTAAATGAAATCCCCATGAATGCTGTAATTCTTGCAAAAATGATCCATATTGTGCTTGGAAAAAATGCAATTTCACCTCCCCTTAGTTGTAATGAAAGGACAAGCGCATTTGACTGCACACTGCTTTCATCATCAGCTACCAGTTCCAATGCAGCCTAGAGGACAGTGCAATCACTGTAAGTGGAGATGGTAGTAAGATGTGCTGGTCGTCCCAATCACCCATCTCTTCCTCCCGCCTGCTTAAAATGCAAGGTTCTGATTTCAGGTTGGATGTGTTTTTTCCCCCAGAGTTGAATAGTAATGGGAACAACCAGCTCTGTTTATGAACAAGACTGAGGCCTAGAGAAGTGCCGCAATGGAGAAAATCTTAAAATCTGAAGGATCGATGCAGAGTTGGCAGTAGTGGAAAATACTATTTTTTTTTAAAGAGAATCCTCATTAGAATAGACAATAGGAAATTTCCCTAAGTGACTTCTCGTTCAGATTTAGCATTTTCTTCATACAACTGAGAATGTTTCATTGCCAACCAACTATAAATCAGGTCCACGGATAAAATATGCATTGAAAAAAAGCCATTGATAAATGAATGAGTCCTTAGCTGGTACAGAATTTCAACACTCTTAAACTGGCATACAAATGGCTATCTCCAGCCCTATCAACTATTCAGAAGCATTAACCTCCTGAGAAACAGGGCTAGCCTAAGGGCTTTGAGTGGGCTGGGTCCATCCGGGACTCAGACCCGGTAGTAATTAACAGACCTATCTGGCCTTATATAATTGTCCTTAACCCTATTGGTAGAGACACTGATTGATTTCTTAACGATGAATGCAAACAACATTATGGGGATCCATATCATCACTTTAGTTCCTGTTTGTATTTCACATGTTTTACATTATCTTGCATTACATAAGCGAGTTAGATATTTCCTGAATTTTATTTTATTATTTTTCATGTAGCATATTACTCTTGTATAGTGCATATTTTGAGCTGAGTCGCCTTCAGGTGTTTTTAGAGGTCTATGATTGAGAGCTCTGGGGCTCAGGCTAAAGGCAGTGCGAGTTTCCTGTCAGTGGGTCAGAAAGGAAAGATGTTTAGAATACATTGTCATCCAATCCTTGGCCTCTCTTTGCTGAGTGCACAGAGCAATGGTCACGTATTCCAGTTGCAATTGTGATTCTGTGCAAATCTGTGTGAAGGAGGTTCACTGTTGTTAGACTATTGACAAGGCGAAAGCAGAAGAAAATGCAGTGCTTGGATTGGATTCTTTGTGCGTGGAGGAGGATGGTAAAGAGAAAGAGATATGAAGTGCATGCAGGAAAGAGTGAAAAGAGGATGCTAAAGATGAAAGAGATGAGGTGTAAGATATGCAGGGCACTCATTCTGCATGTTGGGGACCATGGTGGTAGGGAAAGGGCAGGAATACACCATATCTAACACTATATGGGGCATTCCTTTCCTTTCCTTGTGCTGGCGCACAATGTGCTGCCTAGCACCAAAGAAGGCACCCTTGCACCATCAAGGGTGCCTGCGTTGTAAGTAGGATTGTATTTGTGCAGAAGGGACACCGAACAACCCTGAGAGATATTTTCTCTTTCTTTGTTTGCTGCAGAATGTGGCACACAGAGAAAAAGAAGGTAACAAGGAAGTAACAAGGAGAAATAAAGATAATTCTTCTTGTTACGCCTCACCAGGAGTATATCAGAGTCTACCAGTCATGGTAAATCTGGGAATGCAGCAAAACCCATGGGTGGGTGCATGGGAACACCCACGCTCCACCCATGGACTGCCTCCCTGTGGCAGAGTAAGGCAACGCAGTGATTTACGCTGTGTTGCGTTACTCTAGATTTATCAAGCCACATAAGGACACGCAAGGTGGGCTTGTGTGGCCTGATAAATCTAGCTTAAGAGTTGTGTCGCTCTTGTGCCCCATTACATGGCGCAAAGGCGATGCAAGTCTTTAAAAATATGCCCCTATATGTCATAAATAGAGTGAACATAACAGGAGCGATTGAGAAACTCTGAAGCCCACTTCCCCTTCTACATACCTCAGTAATGCTTAATTCACAGCATCACAATTTCAGAATTAAAACATTTTCAATATTATCTACCTCAAAGTCATCGTTGTTACTCATTTATCTTAAAGAGCTCACGACCAGTTACAAAACCAACAGTCCTGGCTCGTTTTAGGTCATGTCTTGAGTAGTGCTATATAGCTGGATGCAATAACTCCGAGAGATCCGAAATAATGGTTGGGCAGCACACTATGGGAATCACAGAAATGTAGTTTATGTGTATAAGCCACACCCTTTACGAGACCATCCAACTTCTTCTTCACACTTATTGCCATGACTAGCCGTAACCAAAGAAAGATGTGCATTGATTAAGGGTGCAGGCTTTGAGTTCCCGGGTTAGATAATCCTTCTGCCCGACCAGGCAAGGATTTCACAGGCAGCAAAAGGCACCTGAGAGCACCGTGCCTTGACAATTTAGGTCCTTCAACCAGGCATAGGACGGCATTACCCTCTGCATCTAACAGCAGCACCACTCTATGCCACTGTGTCTTAATTTGCCTCTCTGAATGTATCGGAAGCCTTACCACTGGAGCACGACGACCCTACTGGCCATTGTGCTACTCGGGCGTTTCCTCTGTCGGTTGCAGAGCATGATGGGCAGTCATAATCCAACCATGCTCCAAATGTCCATTTCTAGAGGTGTGGCAGGGTTGGACTTTTTACTAGAGCTGATTTTGCTTTTTAGTCTGGGACTTTGGTGCACTCAGAAATGGAGCCAATAGTGTGTACACGCCTTGCATGGTGCACCCACAAAAATAGTCAGCAAAGTTAATGTGGGTTACATGGTGCAACCACAAATGACTGACATGTACGTGGCTTGTACACACAATCAGTGCCAGCAGCCAGTGCATGACTTACAGGGTGCACAAACAAACAAACCCCACAGTGTTTGCATGACTCTCAATGTGTTGGTAAATAGGCTGTACAGCTAGATGGCAAAAGGACCGTTTTTTGTCATTTTTCCTATAAGATTATGGCATCACTGTTTGGCACAGACAGATTAATGTGCTAGTCTTGAGCAGGCCCAGATCGAGTCCATGGAGTTCCGCTAAGCAGAACTCCGCGAGGTGACAAAAAACTCTGCCACGCGGAGTTCAGTAAGCAGCAGAGTGCGTTACGTCGCACCATTCATGTGGATTTTTGCACTGGGTGTTTATCCTGCGCTCGAAAATCAGCGCCAGCGGCACCATGTGCAGCGCAATAGGGCGCTGCCTCTTTCTACCACTTGAGTAGATGTTCTACTTGAGCAGCAGCTTCCTCAACGCAAACGGAAGGTTTCTGAACGTGAGCGATAGCGGCCATCCGCAACTTAGCGTTGCAGAACGAGTAAAAACATAGTTTTTCTAAACTCCATGTGCTACGCGGAGCAGGGAGTGGGAAAAACTCTCGAAACCCCGCGAATTGAGTGGAATTTCACACCCAGGGCTAGTATTGAGGGGATAGAAGAGAGGAAGTCCTCTGATCCGGACTAATAAATGAGAATTATCTGATAGTGCAGTTGTCATCACGCTGCAAAACAATCACTGATCTTTTTGAAAAGTGAACAGGCACCAAAATGCATTAGAGGATGGATGCATACTACTCTGTGAGGAGTGGGGGAGGGGGGTATTGCTTGGTTGGAGGAGTTTTCAATGACAGTGTGGTCTGTATGGGAAGTGTGTTGGTATTGTGTATCAGTGTGTCAGAGTGCTGCTTTTATCCCAGCTCAGGCCACTAGTCCTCGGCATGTAATGGAGAGAAGAGGTGTGTCAAATGAAGAACATACATAACAATGAAGAAATGGAATGGAAATCTATTTTACTATGACACTGACAAAAACTTATGACAAATACTGAAAAAGTATTTTACACTTCTCATTGTATTTTATTGTAGCATTTGTAGAACCTTTACAATCCCTATGTGAAGCACTGAAACACTTACCCATTTGGATATGAAGCTGCACCATGTGGGGTGTGTGGTTGGAAGGGTGTTGTTTTCATTTTCAGCCTGTGTCGGCAGGGCTTCCATGCTGTGTCGTGATGACCACCAAGGTGAGGTTGTCGTGTTACGGGGTGCATTGCCTGGCAGTGTGATGGGTGAGGGTATGTGAGAGATAGAAATGTAAATTAGAATTGTAATACGGATTAAAACATATGGACGGCTACACAGCACAGCCTGGCCCTAAGGGCAGCGAGATGCTCAGTATGGGGCTAATGGCAAGACACTGAAGGAGGACAGGCCGATAGCGAAATTGAAAGATTTTTCTGACAGGCTGATCTTCCAGAAGACCTTGCTGGGACAGTCATGTGCATATCAGGCAGAGTCTGATTGAATCTAACTACAAATCTCTACCTACTTTGCGAATGCACCAGCATTTCCAGACAGTGCATCTTCTCTGCCAGTCTGTGAGAGGGTTCTCAGGTGGGTATTGGCTTGTTTTTACGTGGAATGGTTTCCTAGACTCATAAATGGTGCTTTTGTCACCCACGAACAAATAGTTGTCTAGCATGTTCAACTAAAGCAGATGTATTTCACCATGCCCAGGCAGTGTCAGTGTGATGTGGCTGAAAGACTGTGGGCCCGATTCACAGAACTTAAGACAAAATCCTCAACTTACTACCATTTTGGTATTCACAGAAGGCACTTACTCATTTTGGTATTCACAGAAGGCATTTATGAGTCCTACAGTTAGGAGTCCTAACTTTACTACTCCTAAACTGAGAAAAATCCTAACTTTAAGACTTTTGGTATTCACAAAAGGCATTTAGGAGTCCTAAAGTTAGGAGTCCTAACTTCTGTGAATACCGAAATGAGTAAGTGCCTTCTGTGAATACCAAAATGTGTAAGTGTCTTCTGTGAATACCAAAATGAGCAAGGGCCAGATGTATCAACACATTTTCCCATAGACACAGAATGGGTAAAACTGTTTGATACATATTGCCCTAAGTGCCTTCTGTGAATACCAAGATGGTAGTAAGTTTAGAATTTTGTCTTAAGTTAGCTCTGTGAATCGGGCCCTTTGTGAGAATGGAGATCATGGTTGGACGATTATAATGTCCATATTATACTGAATAAAACAATAGATTAAAGAAACACTACACTGAGCACTGAAAAAGAAATGAGCCGAGAGTCATCCGCGCCCTCAAACTGGATTAGGTGGACTTTAGGGCCGTTTTGAACTTGGAGAAGGTACTTGCTATAGTTTCCAGGGGCATTGGGGGGAGTGAATTCCAGCTGGCGCTCCAAGATGCATAAGTCACACTTTGTAATATATCAGGAGATTTTTTGCATTTTTTTTATATAGTGCAAACGTATCCCAAGAGAATTAGAACACTTAACATGAGCTCTTGCTTAGTGTAGGTAATGTGCATCAGTGTCACTTCATCATAAAACGACTGTCGCAACTTTATCATGCTCTTTTTTGCAGTCCTTGGTGAGCTAAAAACGTAGCAATGTTTGCCATGTATGCTTGTAAATATACACGATTCACAGTGCATGTTTTCATATATAGCGAACATGCAGGGTTATAAGAGGTCTGTGATCATATTTTGTTTTTATTGGTACCCCGAAGAGACTTCCTAATTGTTTGCTCACTATAAAAAATACACTAGATAGAATCCAAAATGGAAATGTGAGAAGAACCTCTAAGTGGCTTTGCTTTTGTAAATCATGTGCATATTTTGCAGATATTGAGTTGCTGACTTTATGAATAAATCAAAACGACATTGAAATGACGGGGGGTTTTGAAATGCAGCTTTACATGTCTCTGACACCTCACTCCAGCCCAAATTTGATGACTCTTCACAGCTTGGCTGTCTGAGAGAAGGCAACTACATATACATGAGTCTGTTTCACCTTACGCCAGTACACAACGTGAAAGGTCTTGGGCACCTACCATAAACGGTTGGTGAACCCAAGCACCCCCATGCCTTGAAACCTGGCGCCATGGCTCCCTCTGATCCTCTGCGCGTGGCACCGTCAGTGAATGTAAGCTGTGAGGGCAGTACATGGTGAGCCCCCAGAGGAGCCCTCTCTCACCCAAGGCTCCTTCAGGAAGGGTAAGCCGGGTGGAGTGAAGGTGGTGAGCAGTCCTTTCTGGCCCCTGAGGCAGGGTCCCTTCAGTGAGCATAAGCTGGGAGGGTGGTACGTGGTGACCACAAACCTTTTGTCCATGGTTTCTTAAGTAAGCATAAGTCCAGGGGCTGTGCACAGTGAAAAGTTCCTTCTGAGCAGAGCCTCTGATGCACTGTGCACGGTTTCTTTCAATGAGCATAAGCAGTGAGGGTAGGTGATGGTCAGTTCTCTTTGGTTAATCGTCTTGGAAGTCGATTACATTTTCATTCAGACATTCACAAAGAAATCGAGAGTTGTTATTTACAAACATTGTATTTGAATGAGAAGCTTCTGATATAGTATGCTTCTTACAATCGCAATTTCCCACCCAGCATTAGTGCGCTTTGGTGCTGTAACGTGACAGATGCCTGTCCTATTTATGGGCATCAGGTTTATGCTATGAAATGACCTGCACGTCCGATCAAGGCTGCCAGCATACTACGAACCATAAACTGCACATCTGTCTGTCACACTTCATCATCCGCCACATTGCTACGCGCTACATCCCATCAAACAATAACCGCACCTCAGTGGTCATCACACACGGCATGAAAACTCTCCCCATAAAGGCTCTAAGCAAAGACAACTCCTTTCCAACCACACACCCTACATAGTGTAGCATACTATCCCGGCAGCGTCGCCCCACTGCTTAGCTCAGATCCAGCAAATGAAAAATACAACGATGTTGTAGCATCCTTTTATTTTTATTGCCGGAGTCAGCGCTGTATGGAGGGGTGGGGCTGAGTCGTGGGAGGGGGAAGAGGAGTGCTATTTGCGCATATGTGTTTTGGCCAGCCTTCTCAGGACGACCAAAACACAAATGCGCACTTAGGTTTCTCCAGCCAGCTGTATTGAGCAGCTGGGTTGGAGAAACCCCCACAGACTTCCTGTGCAGAGCGTCTTTTAGCCCGCTCTGGCCAATCCCCACAGACTCCCTGACCTGAGCAGAGCGTCTTTTCAGCCCGCTCAGCCCAATCCCTGCACTCCTCTCCTAGGAGAGCAGCGCAGGGATTGGATGGGAGTCTGTCACAGTGGCTGCCGGGAATAGAAGAGGAAGCGTGACGTATTAGGCGACACGGCCGTTGGCTTCAGGTAAGTTCTTTTTTTTAATTAATATTTTATTAGTACCTCCCCGGGGAGCGACGCAACCCCTCCCGCGTTCCCTCCACCGGCCCCAACATCCTTTGTGGCGACTGCAACTGTACTATCAGTATGGGCAAGGGCTTCAGCGCCCTGCATAGAGATAGTAAGTAGGGTGACCAACCGTCCGTAAATTTCATTGACCGTCCGTCATTTTGGTGTGATATCCGTTGTCCGTAATCATTCCTTTTACGGACGCCTTTTGTCCGGAATTTTGGACATTAATTACAGCGTTCCCTGCGAGAAGCCGCAAGAGATCAAATGTTCTCAGGGGCCAGCTCGCACTTCTCTGTGTTGAACTCCAGAGGCTGCAGCAGCCTCTCCCTGAGCTCTCACAGACTGTGGGCAGGCCCATTGTCATTCCGACTGAGGCCGATTATCCCCTTTCGAATGACAATGCGCCCGCCGTCTGCCTTTAGCATATCATGTGCCAGTGAGATCGTAGTTAGTAATTACAGAGGAGCTTTCCCCAAACAGAGTCCTGTGGGGAACTTGAAGCCTTGTGTAATTTGTCAATGTTGTACACAGAGTGAACAGGGCAGGAGAGGTGACCGGGCAGGAGAGGTGACCGGGCAAGAGAAGTGATGGGGCAAGGGAAGTGACAGGGCAGGAGAGGTGACTGGGTAGGAGCAGTGACGGGACAGGAGAGGCGACAGGAATGGAGAGGTGATGGGGCAGGAGAGCTGACCGGGCAGGAGAAGTGACAGGGCAGGAGAGGTTACGGGGCAGGAGCAGTGACAGAACAGGAGAGGCAACATGAAAGGAGAGGTGATGGGGCAGGAGAGGTGACCGGGCAGGAGAAGTGATGGGGCAGGAGAAGTGACAGGAAAGGAGAGGCAAGTGGGAAGGAGAGGCGACAGGGATGGAGAAGTGATGGGGCAGGAGAGGTGACCGGGCAGGAGAGGTGATTAGGCATGAGCAGGAGCAGTAACCGGGCAGGAGCGGTGAACGGACAGGAGAGGTGAACGGGGAAGGGGAAGTGACTGGGCAGCAGAAGTGACGAAGCAGCAGAAGTGATAGGGCAGGAGAAGTGAGGGGGCAGGGGAAGTGACGAGGCAGGAGCTGTGATCGAGCATGAGCAGGAGTACTGACTGGACAGGAGCGGTGAAAGGGCAGGAACAGTGAATGGGCAGGAGAAGTGACGGGGCAGGAGCAGTAAACAGGCATGAGCAGGAACAGTGAACGGGCAGGAGCAGTGAACGGGCAGGAGCAGTAAACAGGCAGGAGCAGTGACGGGGCAGGGGAAATGACAAAAGAGCGGTACGGGGTAGGAGAAGTGACTTGTACTTATGTTCCTTGCCTATTTATTTATACACTATTGCATGACATCCACTGATGTGTCTGCAAAGCATACCTGAACTTTGACCTCCTGTGCTGAATTTTGACCCCTTGTCCTGAATTTTAACTCTCACCATCTTGAATTTGCACCCATGCCACTTGGCCACCCTAATAGTAAGTGGTATATAAATATTACAGCCGCCGGCACTACAGAGAGCTCAGAGCCTTACAGTGCCTTGTATCAGCCAATGACAGCGCAGGAAGAGTTTCCTCCCTGCCAGTGCTCAGCAGGGGGCGCTGCAGAGACCCGGATACTTCGCAGTGCTCCCGTGCTCGGCAGCACAGTGCAGCGGCGTGAGAACGGCACAGTCATAGATTCTTCTGCAGATGGCAGTGCCAGGGGCCCATCCCCGCACACCCTGCCCTCTCACCGGGCGAGGCAGCAGACAGCACGCACCGCGAGGGCCTGGAGGCGCGCTGTGGGATATTACCGGAGGGAAAACTTAATGAGGATTAGGCCTCGCGCCTGCCAGGCCCATCTGTCTTAGCTTACACCGCGCTCCGCCTGTAAGCTTTAAGAACATAATAAGAATAATTGGGTTTTACAAATCTCCCGTTCTTTAAACCGTTCCCACCACACTCAGCCGAGCCTTTAGCAACGTGATCCGCGCGTGCAGCCGTGCCAGGCCTGTACTGTGTCCAGTGCTGAATGACGCTCACAGGGAAGATAGATCTGGGCCGGGGTAAATGTCTACAAAAAAGTCCTTTGGTAACTTAGAGCGGACTTTTCACCCACACACACAAACACAATTTTAGCAGCACGAACTTCCCACTAATGTTGCCTACCCATCCATGCAGGTAGCGCCAACACCTAGAAAAGAGTTCTAAACTTCCAAGCGCTGTGGGGTTGACAATCGTTTCATTTCAGAGCAACATTTTAAAGAGTTAAAACAAGAATGCTGACCCTCATAATGCCAATGCAGTTGTTGAATGAAGGGGCAGTGAGTACGACTTGAGGTGTCTGTGCACCCGCTGTTGGCGCACTCCAGACTGCCCAGGCCGGAGGCCGAGGTGAGCAGCTGTGCGCTTGATTCACACGCGGGAGGCGGGTCTCCCCAGAGACTGCCCGCGGGAGCCGCGCGAGCACACGGAGCCTCGCGGCGAGTCCCCGCGGAGCGCCGGTGTGCTCATGCCCCCGCGGGCCGTCCATCCTATGCCGTGCTGCAATCTTGCATCATGGGTGGGCGTGGCAGGTTGTCTTCAGGACACACCCCAAAGGAACATGTGCAGGACGGAAGGGAACATGGGCTTTTTCGGAGAGCCTACAGGTGGGAATGTTTGAGCTTTTGGGATGTGTATGATGTGTCCGCATAGAACTTGTGTCTGGGGGAATGGGGCGGGGGCAATGAGAACATTAGCATTTACGTAAGCATGGCAAATGAATTCAGAGTTATGTGAAGTAAAACAAGATGAGCAAACACCGGCAAAGACTATGCCCCTACCCAGGCAAGCTGGGCAGATGTTGGTTTACTTTTCAATGTTTTTTGTTGGAAGTAGGTGCAACGTAAATAAAAAATAAAATCAGAGGAAACATGATGATGCCTAGTAGTGGTAGCTATATGCTTGCAATCAAATGTAAAACTAAGTTAACTATCACATGTAATTTTAATAGAACAGCACAAGCATTTCCCAGCATTCAGGATTACTTAGAAAGGTATGGAATCCCTGTTCAGTTTTAATACACGTCACATGAAATATGCTGCGTATTGACACAAAGAAAGTTATTCTATTGGCTTTGTTGTAACCAGAAGACATCATTTACACACACACACGAGGATGACTAAAGAAATACAAAATAAGAATTTAAAGAAAAAAGCATTGACCCACGCCAACTCTGGCAATGTCATTCACTTCTTTTTAGGTGGATGTGCATATGTTATAAAAAAAAATGGCATCACTGAATGTACAAGAGCGCCGGTGTGTAGAGTGGACTGACCGCTGACCCATGATGCATGCTGTGTTTGGTAGAAGAAACATATGAAAGACATTTGAACATGCCAGTGGATCAAGTGTGCTGAGTCCATTTATGTAAGCATTTTTATATTTATTATTCTAGTATCACATGCGGTTGGTGCCATAGCTAAAGTTGTATCTGAGCCAGACCCAAAAATGCACTAGTGAGTGTTTTAGGTAGGGCATTCCTCCTCCATCCAATCTCTCTAGTTTTTACCCCAGAAATCTGCCTCAAGCAAACGCTGGTGGTTTGCGCTTTGCAGCTGCTTTTCACTTTGAATCATAGGGGCTCATTACACAGGGAAACATTTTTTTCTTACTTTGCCAGGTACCTGAACTCATTCCCATGAACTAGTGATCCCTATAGCTTCTATAATGTCAAAGGCTGTCAATCTAGTCTGAGCAGCCCCTACTTTGGCTAAATATGTCCGTCTATTGAATGTCTTTGAGAGGTATCGGCTTCTAGCCTAAAAATCCATACCTCAGATGACGCAGTCTTTGCTTATGGTACTCAAAATTTTAACTATTTGGAGAAATTACAAAAGTGTGCATTCCCCAGTTTGAAATTGTTCCTAACAATTTTTGCCTGTGGCCTAACTCTGAGGTGCTGCGAAACCTTTGTTACTGGACAAAGAGGGGACTTCCAGTGGCAGCTGTGGTCAAGCTGCAAAGGCTCTAGGAAGGGGTTAAAGCTTGGGCTCAGATACCATAGCACACAATTGTTTTTTATTTATTTATGTTATTTAGCATATCCGGTGATGAGTCGGAAAGACCTCCCTGCATGGCTAAGTGGAGCATATACCCCTGTCCTGAGCTTTACTCACCACATGTCTCTGTAAGTGTTTGATTTTTCACCTCGGCACACATGAGAGTCATGCACATGAGCTGGGGGGGGGGTCTTCTGTCAAATAGCATAATATCCAATGCTAGGCTCTGCTATCTTGAGGGGGCACATCAAATGTACCCCTCTTCTCTGAGAGCCACTCCTGTGATCGCTCTGGGCTGAGAGGGACTGGTAGTGGTTGCAGCAACTGATTATAATAAAAGAAGCAGGCCTTCATATCTGTTTCCTTCAGTGGGAGAGTTGAATAAAGAACTCTTCTGCTTAAAATGTCTGCCAGTTCCTTTCAACTTTGCCCTTTGCCCCATGGGTGACACAGGTATATTTGATCTGTGAGGTAGAGTTGGAAGGGAGCATATGTTTGGTGCTTTTCTGTGCTCAGGCAGGAATCCATTTTGAGGCTCCGGTGTGTGTATGGCTGAAAGATTGACGTTCAGGATTAGCCTGCCTGAAAAGGCTGATATTTGTAGAAACCCAGGGGGTATTCCTAGATCCAGGCTCGTGTGAATTGTGAGTGAGGGGAAAAGCCCCTTGTGAAGTGCAGAGAATAAAAAGTTCACTGTTGACAAATGGAGTGGAGTGAAAGGTGTGAGTTCCAGTTCCAGCAAGACAGACTCGGCCTTTCATCCTACTACGGTTAGTAAATTTAAATATAAGTATATTTAAATGTAATATCCTACATTTTCTATAGTAACATATGGTGTATATAGCTCATAGAAACAGCAGAAGTGGTGCGTCAAATGCTATATGAATAAGTTGTTATTGTTAGTCACATTTCCATGCACACATGCAGCCTCAGCCTCACAGAAGCTTCCCGACAGGAGCTTATGTATGACTCACTCTTGCTGTCTGTAACCTATAATATGGTTCTTTGTAAGGCACTGTGTCACTCACTGGGTCTGCGCCACTCAGTGCCAGTAAATAAACTGGCCTGGCTACATTCACTATAAATAAACAAATGCACAAACAAATCCTTCAAACGCCTTACCTGGTATTTTACCAATTCAACATAGATTTTTACATTTCTTTTCTCATGTTGGGCACCGAACAGTGCTTAATTTGATCCGCTGGGGCCCATCAGCACTCATTTTTGGGGAGTTGCCTTAATTTTAATCATAAGACTGTAACTCCGAACAAGAGAGAGAAAGGGGAGGGGTGGGGAGAGAATGATGAAAAAACAGCATCAAAGAGGAAAGGTAGAGATGGAAAATAACCCGCAAGAGTGAAATAAAGGGGCAGGAAGTGTAGTGTGGTGGATGAAAGAGGCATGACGTGGAATCAAGACGAGGCAACCTTGGTACTCGCCAACCACAACATTCTGCGACACTGGCCGCACTCTTCTGACAAAAACTTTGGGAAAGGCACTTATTATTTTACAAACTAAGCTCTGACAGCAATCGTGAAAATACTTCTTTCAGCAGAAGCCTAAATCTGCAACCCACGTGTAAAGTGATCTCCATGAATCAACTTTTAATGCCTTCGCTCCTCTCGCTCAACGCACACACAAATGAGGTGTATTCAACATTTTTTTAGACTGCTCCCTACTGATATATATCGTGCCCTTCTGACCTGTTGAGAGCAGGCAGTACTTGCAGCCCAGCACCACCAGGAGGTGCTGTGTTTGTGACTCCACTTGAGCAGCGACACATTCTAGGCGAGAAACAATATGTCTACTTATTGTCAACCATTAGTAGCTGCAACAAAAGGACGTGCTAGAACAAAATGACTCAAGTTATCCAATGACATTTTTTTTACACCCCTACATTCAAAGATTTTCGCATTAAAGATGATTCTTTTTTCATTCGGTATTGACATTTTACCCCTCTAAGCTTGTGCTAAAAGTGTCTTCTTGTCCAAGGAGGGACCAGAGGGGATCTGTAGGAAGAGGGTAGAATGCCTGTTACCATCCTGCATTCCAGTATGAAGTTGTGTGTCATCTTGTATTACTAATGTAGAGGACTCTTAACATTTTCAGTAATAAGGGCTATTTATGTCCAAATAAAATCCTCCCGAGCCTCTAAAATTATTTATGCTGTAATAGTAATCACCTCCGACAAGATTACATTAGTGGCCACTCTGCAAGAGTACCATCAGTGATCATCTTGGTGCAATAGGCAGGTGTGCCGGCAGTAATGCCTTTCCAACTTGGAATATGTCTACACGAGTAATATATATTAGCCACAGGTGATTTGATTTGTATCACTCAAATATCAGCTTTAAGTATATTTTGGAATGTCAGCTTTTTTTTCTCCAAAAATCAGCTTATGAGTTCTGAAAATAAACCCATTTTACACCATTATATAAGTGTGTGTGTATATATGTATATGCATATAATTCAATGAAGCAAAAACGTATCATTTAGTAGGTTGGGCTGGATGCACACAGGAAATATACTTAAAGGAAGCTGGAGAGCTACCATTAGCTCATGAGCTGCTTGCTGGTGAAGCCTGATGTACAGCTTTGTACAATTGTGCACTATCCTATGATGCCTTACACCCTCTTTACAAAAACTGTAATCCCTTGCACCATCTTCATGTTACCGTTTGTCTTATCAACCTCTAAGGTTCAGTAATGTTTTGTACTATCCTCAAATTTCTTGTGGCATCGTCTACTATCCTGTAATATTTTTTACCTTCCTTTACTGTAAAATTATTTTTTGCACCACTGAATACCACAACTTAATGCCTTATACATCTTATTTTATCAATGGTCTTATATCATCCTCTACTCTTTTGTAAGTCTTGTACCATCCTCTGTCTTTTACCACCCTTGTAGTATTCTGTAATGTTGTGTACTGTCCTCTACTATCAATATGTTATCACATCCTTTACTTTACTGTTATCTCTTGTAAAACGGCATATCATTGGTTGTTTTATACCCTCCTTCCACTACACTATAATGCCTTGCAGCATCCTTATACAATTGTCTTATATCATCCTCTACTATACTGTAAAGTCTTGCATCATCCTCCGGTGGCTTGTACCATCTCTATACTATTCTGTAATGTCTTCTACTGCCCTCTACTAGCCTATAATGTTTTGTCCTACTCTTTACTGTACCATCATTCCTTGTACTTCTCAGTACTATTATTTATGTCTTATACAATCCTTCACCATACTGCAGTACCTTGTACAATATGGCATTTAGAAATGACTGTTCCACCTATACCATATGAACCAGAGGTCTTGTTCATCTGTGAACTCCCCCCCCCCCCCCATGTTATTTGATGACTTCGACAATCCCCCACCGCCCATGCACTTTAATCCCCTCGCTTCCATGGGTGCATGGGAGCAACCGCTAGTACGTATCTGAAACTGGCATATGGCGTGTGCTGCGCGAGGGCGCGCACGGCAGCCTTAATTATCGTGATGCTGCAAGAACTTTGTGCGGATGAAAATTGAGCCCAAGGGAAAGAATACTGTAATTTCATGCGAAAATTACACGGCGAATACCTGTGACTTACTGCAGCTATTTCTATGGCGAGCTCTGGGGTGTAATTAAACTAATACTGTATAAGTAGCTGATAGTTGAGAGCGGTGTTTAGGAGGCACCGCCAGTAAGTGAACCGCAGTGATAAATAAATGAGGCACGCCAGGCCTCAGCTGGGTCTTAACTGATCTGATTTTGGAGAAGCAAACTTTATAGGGGTTTCCTGCAATTTATTGTAATTTGTTCCTAGACGATTACGGTTCAATTGTAAAGAGCCCACCCTCTTTGATAAGGCTTTGGCATATGAACGCCGTGCGCCATGTTAAGTACCTGTAATTTAATCTGCTGAGCTATTCGCTGCATGGATAAATATTAATCCGTTTACAGGGTGGGGATTTATGTGAGGACTACCGTACTTCTCACTAGTAACTGTTCGCTGGGGGGCTGAGCAAGGATGTTTACAGCCCAATGAGGTGTGCCATTTACCTCACACGTGACCCACCACCCCTTACGAAGCCTATATGTCTAGAGGAGATCCCCTTCTTGTGAGTCTGACCCACCTAGAGTAATTTCCCATCTCCTAGTCACCCACACAGCCAATGTGACCAAATGCGCACGTGTAACCTGCCTCATAGGGCCAGAAATTGACCAATCAAGGACATGAATGCCATGCAGAGCTGGTGACTACGCACAGGCGTGTGAGGTTGTGTGGATTCACCCTTTACCTCTTCATTGCTGTTCACCTGTCTCTTGGTCTATTATCTTCATGCTGTTGTCTCTTATTCCCTTCCTGGGCCAGGCTGCTGCGCGTTCCACCCGAATTTTTGCTCCACAGGTCTCTCCATCAATCAAACCTGTGTGCCTCGCTTTCTCTGTAGGAGTCTTTACCTGCCTTTCCTTGTTGTTGTCTCACACCGGCTGCCAGCAACTTTATGTGCCTGTCAGAGATGTTTTAAGGCATGGCCACTAGCCCAGAGCCCCAGTCTTTCAGGGGGCCATCTCTGTCCTTGCCCTAATGACCTTGAATAATTCTTAAACAGACTGTTTTAAATACCTTTTCCCATGAATTTATTTTTTATGTGGATGATGTGTGAGAGTCTGTTACAGACATTTTAACAGAGAAATGTTGTGTTTATGTTTCATGCCACATACATAAAAAAGTTTAGTGTACATCAAAACAGGACCTCACATATGAGAAATGGAAGGGTGTAACAAAGATTATTTGCAGTAAAGTATGTGAGCTGCTGCTGTGTTACAACATTGAAAACACATGTCACTATCCCTGAATATTAACTGTAAACATATTTAGAATTTGGATGAGTGCGCCTGTGCACTGTCAATGACCTGGCCAAAGAGGGCATGAAAGAGCTGAAACTAGATAATAAATTCAAAGCTTATCTGAACAGGACCCCCAAAAATACGTCTGGCTCAGGGCCCCCAAAATCCCTTGAGATGTCCCTGGTATCACTCACATCTCTATTTCATTACGCGGCGATGTACTTATAAGGTCAGACTGACTTAGGAGCAATCTGGCGGTGCCAGAAGTGCTGGTCTGACAGGTCAGTGTATGGGCCGTTTTTTAGGCCATAGCCTACCAGACATTGCAGCTGTCTGGTTGCGAAAAGACATCTTGTGAGTATAGTGAAAGCTTGTCTGTGAATACATCCACCTATTGCTTACTATTGGCTTTGCGGTTTGTAACTCACAATTTCTGCCCTTCTATTTGCTGGCTTTATTTGTTTTAGGCAGTCCAGAATATCTTTGTTTCTCCTGTGGAGCAAACCTTGTTCTCCATCACTCCTTGTATTCTTCCACAAGTCCTTGCTTTTTCAAACAGGCCTTTACATTTTTGTTTGTATCTTATTACATTTGCTGTGCATTCAAGACAGAGGTCAAATGGCAGGCTCTCTCTTGCGAGGGAGCTTGGTGTTTACTTCTCTTCCTCTGACTTCAAAGTGAGAGGATATATGTGACAATATTGTCAGGTACTTGGAAAGAAACGTTTTTCTTAATGGCACACAGTAAAATGTAAATGTCTAAAGGAATTGTGCAAATGTTTCTGAATATATCAGAATTAAGAAAGCATAAATGAAGCATTTTTTTTGTAATTTGGAAGTGTGGTGGAAACAAATATTTTAAAATTATTAAAATAAATCAGTACACTTGGTGATGCCATTTCCACACATTATCTTCTTTGTGCTGTATAGTTTTATCAGTAAAACTATGTGCAAATGTAATTGTCATTTCAATTTAAAATGTGTTGTCTGTAATGGCAGTGTGCTACCACACCATGCATACTCCACACTACACCACTCCACTCTACAACACTCTACTTTACTCGATACCCCTCCTCTGTAAGACACTCTACTCCAAATCATAAAACTCACGCTACTCCACTCTAGCCACTGCACACCACCCTACTCTATGACATTCAACTCTATGACATTCTACTTTGCGGCACTTTATTCCTCTCTATGCCCCTCCAAATCACTATACTCCTCGCCACTCCACACCACACCACTCTCCTCTACGCCACTAATTATTAGCCATGCTGAACAGCGGTCACGCTGGTGTACAACATGGCTAAAACACATTGCCAAATCCAAAAACGTTTGCATAGGCGCGACATATTGGCTTTGCCAAAGCTTGTTGTCTATTTTTGGACTTGTTGTATAGTCTAGTGGGCTCTTTGAACTGTTGATTTCCCTGACATTACCCCTGCTTTGCTATGGTGGGCCATTTTTGTAGTTTTCTGAGTCGCTAATGGTGGCGAGTTTTATTTTCATGCCCAGACCTAATTTCTATCGCAGTCCAGCTCTGTAATACTAACAACCTACTGCACCAGCAGTGTTAGGTTGCAGTCTTGGTGACTGATAACGCCCCTCCTGGCAACCACCCAAAGAACAGACCACAAATATTTGCAGAAAATGCGTACGTTCCTATTTTCTGAAAGCAGAATATTT
This sequence comes from Triturus cristatus, assembly GCF_964204655.1. Classification (NCBI taxonomy): domain Eukaryota; kingdom Metazoa; phylum Chordata; class Amphibia; order Caudata; family Salamandridae; genus Triturus; species Triturus cristatus. The sequence goes on along the minus strand of NC_140583.1, from coordinate 990,539,495 downwards.
ACAGAAATTGACAAAAGTATTCAGTTACCATTCTCATTTCAAAACCGACTGGTCAAAAAAATGACACCGGGTGAGATGCAACTCCCTCAGTCATGACTATCGCCTTAAACAAATGACCTGCTCAGGTGCACCCCCTTCCTGCCACATCCTACCCAGTGCAAGGTTTGTCGTAAGAGTGTGGTAAAAGTGGTCTGCAGTCACCTCCTTAAAAGCATCCGAATGTCTCTTTACTGTGAACAATGTATATAAAAGGTTAAATCTTCAAAAGCCGCAGGTGAACAATTCCAAAACAAACAAACTTCAATCGCCCAAATTTAAGAGTTAATCAAAGTTCAAGGCAGGATCGAACTTTTTTAAAATTTCAAACGTCTAAGGTTGGGTGTTGCTCTGAGGTGTAAGCCTAGTGAGGCTTGTATTGTTTTGAAGCCCTGCAGGCTGGCCAGGCAGTGAAAAGGAATATTTCCTGTGTTTTTTAAAGGGCGCTCTACAGTAGGTAGGCCGGCACAGCATTTAAAAAATGTACTTATCTGTAGTCCTTTGCTGCCAAACAATCCCTGCTCCCAAAGCCCTCATAGTCTCTTTACTGTGTCTACAGTAATCATAGTATGCTTGAGGGATAGAAGAGGCAAAAAGGTTTGCATTTATATTGCGCTTGTTACCCCGTATGGGGTGTTGAAGCGCTTTTTTCCTCTGCTATCCTTCTGACTCCAAATATCCACCACTCAAATTTCATATTTCACTATACTAATTCAACACTAATCCTTTATGGGTTCTGGAGTAGCATGCTACTCGCCGAAAAAGCACTTTGACGACTCATCAGGGGTAGTAAGCGCTATATGAATGCAGTTACAATACAATACAATATAATACTATGTCTACAGTAAACAGGCTATCTGGGACCTGAGACAAGGGGTTTTGTGTGGCAGCAGACAAACTCAGTAGATCAGCATTTGCAAAATCAAAACGCAAGACTTGCCAATGTTTATTTGTTCCGGAGAGATGCTACGTGACCCATATCACTTCCTTCCACAGAAGCAGGCAAAAGTAGCTCAGTCGGTTTATGAGGGCCGATAGTGACCACAATACTGATTGAGCGTTGCCTCCATCAGGGGAATCTTCTCTCTGCCCTGCTCAAACGCACTGTCACCACTCAGGGTGAGGCCCCCCTTGACCTTCCCCCTCCCTACTGACCAGGAAGAGATCTCCTCTGACCTCCATCTACCCTGATGATCAGAGTCAGCTCCCCTTTGACCTCAACCGACACTGGTGACGACGCAAGATCCGGCAGAGCTCTGTGACGCCGTTGGGGACGCATCGATTTCTAGAACTTGCTGGAGGAATCAATATGGCGTCGGACGGGGAAGAAAAGCAACAGATAGATGCGAGAGCTCAGACTCACCCTCGCTCCAGTCAAACCGAGTCGGAGGTCACGTGAGGAAACGTATGTTGACTAATGAATCTGAGAGACGGGCCCTTAGCGTCAGGTGGTCCAGTTAATGCACTGGCTCAGTGACAGTCAAGTAGCTCAGTGAAAGCACCAGTCAATAAAGTCCAGCCGTTCAGTGAAGTCGCTGGCTCAGTGGCAAACGGTCCAGCCGGTCACTGACTCCCATGGGTCATTGATGGTCAGTCAGGCTGTTCAGTCACTTTGCGGAGTCTACAATGGTCGGGGTCTGTCGATGAAATCAGCAGCTCTCTTATAGGGACATTGTTCAGCGGAAGCTCTGGTCTGTCAGAGCTGTGCACAGCTGAAAAGGCCAGACCCCCACCTACCACATACACACACACACAGGATGGAGACTTTTTTTTTTTGCGAGGGCATTCCGCCGGATGCAGGGCATCGCACATTAAAAAAACACTGAACTTCTCTGCAGCTAAATATTGCCGCACAGTCTCAGCCCGCAGGACAGTCACAAAGCCCTTATTGTCTCGTTAATATATCTTTATCAAGCATAGTATGTTTCTAGGTCTATAATAAGCAGGCTGTCTGGCCCTGACAACAGGTGTGTGGGTTGCAGTGGCCTACCTGGTAAGCTTTGCACTGTGCAGCAGGAAAGTAAACATGTTTTAAATGCCGATAAGGGCTCAATGTGGTTCAGAGAAAGCTCTGGCCCCTTAGAGTTTAGTCAGTCAGTGATTTAGAGGGTGAGTGATCGACAGGGCATTCATTAAATTTGCAATCGTTTTTCATAGCCTGTGTGATCATTTGATTCCTTTCATCCCATGCTCAATTCAACTGATCAGACATCCAGAGTCTCTGCCTAATGTGAAAAGGTCTCCTTGCTGGCACAGGACAATATATTGATGCTTGATTCTATGCCGCGTTTGCCACATAATCGATTACTTGTGGCATAAACTACAGATTATAACAAAAAAAAAATTCTAGCCCAAATAGATTAATAATTACTAAAAGCTCGCCAGCACCTGTCTCTGCATAGTGGAAAGCCCTTGAAAAAGGTTGACTGGTCATCTTTAACTTCTTATTGCTGTATTTGGGTTTTAAACTGCTACTAATATGGGGAAAAATTTGCCCAGACAGTGTTACCATATGGAAAAATAACTAAATAATGAAGTAATACTATAACAAAATATGCCTCATTATTACGTCGCATAATTTGCTTTTCCTTGCCGCATAATTTTGTCAACCCTGCCACGTAATTTCGCCCACCCCGCCAAATAATTCTAGTGGCCCTGAATATAGCCTTGTAGTCTGTCATAGCAGGCTACGCTAATCATTAAAGATCCTGTCTAGCATCATAGGCCAGAGCCAAAATACTGGAACTGGTAATGGCCGACATAGCGCTCTACAGTGGGCTGTAAGGCAATTAGAACATTCCGCCCCTTGAGGGCTGAATGTTCTGAAGTCCATTAGATTCTGGCGTATGGAAACACACTGCCGCCCACCATACCTGTGTTTACATTCAGAATTAAGGTCAAAACTGACATAATTGGGGCAAAATTCTCGCAAATTCAGAGCAAAGTGTTGGGGTAGGATTTAATAGCCAACACAAACCAAGATTTGCATTGAAAACTCCTCAAAGTAGCACAAAGTTGCCTTATGTGCTACTTTGCACTATTTACGTCAATGGGGGGGAGGGAGGGGGGGGGGGCTTCCATGAGTGGTACATGGGCATTCCCATGCAACCACCCATGGCTTTTGAGGTATATCCTTATGTATTAAAATTCATAGATGGTGATGTGCTCAACATCTTATGCCTCCTTGAGGCAGGGATAACTAGGAGAAATGTTTTAATTTCTCCTTATTTTTCTAACTTTGCAAGGGTGCAACATTGTACAGTGATCATACAATGTGGAAAAAGTCTTATGGTATAGTTTTTGTACTGGAAGTGTGCTCTTGCAGAACAAAACCTATGCTTTAGAGAATGCACACACCTTTGCACTAAGGCGAAAGGGTGTGCGTATTGACGCATGGCAGCCAAAAATTTGCGAGCATTGAGGGAGAGAAAAAATGTGCCATCTCACAGTATATATGGCTCATTTTTTCTGTTGCTTGGACGAACGGCAGCACAGCAACTGGTTGTTGCACTGAGTTAAGTCAAATATTAGTAAATCTTGGCCTAAAAGTTTAATAATAAAGTCTATTTCATTGGTCTACACTTAATTCTCATTTGTATACACCCTACTTTTGTCAAGGCTGAAAAAGTTAAGTATTACAGAATTGCAAAAGTTAGCTACAACTTTGGCTCATGCTGGAGAAGCAGACATGATTGCACGCAGCTAACATCTGCAGTCACATATACATATAAGCCAGTAGCGGCTGGCATGTACGGAGGGTGGTGAGGTGGGTGGGAGAAAAATACAAGTAAAAAATAACTACACTTACCTTCCTGGCATGACATCCTCTTCGCTCCGGTCTTCTCCAGGCAGGCAGGCTCCAACGCCGGACACAGGAAACGGCACTAACTAATTCTGGCGCTGCTCTCATGCAGCATGAAAGCAGCGCCAGGGTTTTATTTATTTATTTGTTTTTAATGCAGATTTATATAGCGCAACTTGACCCAAAGGTATTGGAGCGCTTTACATGAGCACCGGTTCCGTTACAGAAGGAGACATTCAGGCACGGGGAGATTAAGTGATTTGCCCAGAATCACAGGATGTGTACGCGACTCCGAGGCTCGAACTTTGGTTTCCAGCACCAAAGTCGGCAATCTAGCCGTCAGACCACATTCTCTAGCCACCTTTAGTGCACCCTAGGACACTGGAGTGCTATGTTTTCTCTAACCCAGCTTAGTTAGAGAGGTTTAAAATGCGCATGTCTAGCTGACTGTCACAAGACGGCCGGCCAAAGAGACATGCGCACTTTAGACTTAAAGTTCTCTGCCCATCACTGCTTTCTGCTGCTGCCTGACTGGCAGCAGCAGAAAGCCCCTCCGCTTCCCCAATCTCTTCCACCCCCGTCCTGAAGCCCGGCTGGGGACGGGGTTTTGAAAAATAAAATGGTAATAAAATATCTTTTTTACCATTTTATTTATCATCTCTGGAGGCAATTTGATTAGTGGGGCAACGCTCCTCTGCCTTAATGGAGGAGCCACCCTGGGTTGCCTCAGAGGTGGCACATTCCTTCACAAGGATGGTGTACACTCATCTACTCAGGGTAATGAAACATTCATTGAAACCTTGCAGACATTTTTCTCCGGGGGTCAGATGTGTGGGGGAGGCCTGGCTGGTCAGTTAACCACCCGGCGTGTGGCGAAGTTAGTAAACACATTGGCATCTCGAACAAGAACGCAGACAAATTCTGAATACATTTGGCTTTAAACCTTTGATTAAGTCGGGCAATAGTTCTACTGTCTATAAGGCAGGGCTAATGATGTGTGCTACTTCCATTTTCTTGTCTCTCCGGTACTCTCTGGCACTGCCCTGGGTATTGTGGCTAGTTACAGCTTGCGCCAGGGTACCAATACACCGCCCGGTTGCCTGGGACCATCTCCCAAAGGGTGTCAGGGGGAATCACTTTCTAGGTTGCTCTGGCATGGACGTTTAAGGGGCTCAGCTGACTTGCTGGTCTTTGGCTCCTCTCCTTGTGAGGGAACAGGGGATTTGCCCTGTAGAGATTACATCGGGGGCCAGGTGGATAGCACTCGGGCTCCGAAGTCAACTCACTGGTGCTGGATGGGCCAGCGAGGTGGTCAAACTTGACTTCAACAATATAGGCAGACAATTCCAATGTACAGAGGTTCTCCAGCTCTTTCCAATTTGTGTAAATGAAGTACATTGTGTGATGGTAATGAATTTTTTAATGCTATCATGTCGTGTAGTAAAAAGGGCCTGAGAACTGTTTTTGAAACGTGAAATCTGGTTGTCTCAGGCTAATACTATGACTTTTCTCATTAGGGGTTGGCCAATATATTGGGCATGGGGTTTTCTTGTTTTCCCACAGCTACTGTGGTTCTAGGTGCAATCCCCTACCCGTGTCTCGACATCCTAATAACCCTCAGTACGGTATCACTCAGGGGAAGCCTCTCCATGACTTTATTGGCCTCAGTGAAGTATCACTCACAGCCAATATTTGTGACCTCACCAGCCGCGGCCCGCGCAGGTAAATGCGGTGGGTCCCTGTTGGAGGGTGGGGGGGGGGGGGTTGGTTCAACAGACGGCCACCAGGGAAAAGTAAATAAATAATTAATTTCCCTCATTGTCGTCTGTTGAAATCCCCCCTACCCAGCCCCACCGCTCCTACCTGCACGGGCCGCGGCTGGACCTCACGAACCTCACTGCCCTCCTATAGGTAGCCTCTGGGTCTTATTATCCCTCATACGAGTCTCACTTGTGGCTTCCTTCTGTGACCACAATAATACCCTCAGCCAGGTTTCACTCAAGGCCAGCTCCTGTGACATTATGACCGGATAAGCATCCTCGGTGTTCAAGTGACCCTCAGTGGAATCTCACTCTGGTGCAGCCTCTATAACCTCAGGATCCTTATTGGAGTGTCACCTGGGACCAGCTTCTACGATCCCATAATCCTCAGTGGAGTTTCACACTGTCCTGTTTCCGTGACCTCATGACCTTCAGTGTTGCATCACTGGTGACCCAGTCAAGGGCCTTGAAGATCACGGTGGACGCACTTTTATCATATCATATAACCTTATTTCTTTATCGTTCTTAAATTTATATATATATTCTTACATATACTTATGCTATGTTACTTACCTAATTCCTGTTTATTCCTTTAGGTTCTCTCTACTACCTTTTCCACTCTACACATTTTATATTACTTACTTCCTAATATGTGTACTTAAATTACTTTCCCTTCCTTGTTCTATAACTTTTGTATAACTTATCTAATATTTATTATTTATTATTATATATGATTTACTGTTACTTGGTATGAACACGTTATTTTAGAATATTGTATACATTTTCTTGTTTCTATGTATTGTGAATTTCTTTTTCTCAAATAAATAAATATGACACAAATAAAATCACAGTGGACGGTGCTACCGCTTGCTCTGGGCCTGTATCACGACCCCAGCCACAGTCATGTGAGTGAAGGCCGTTCATAGAACTGCGTGCGGATCCGCCATCTTGAATATATGAATATTATTACGTAGAAGCAAACGTGTGGGCACGTGCTCCCTCACATTTGTCCCGGGAGGAGGGGGCGGGAAGGTTGGAAGGAGTAAGGTGTCAGCGTGGAGTACTTTAGTCACAGGTTTATTGACGCATGGTTTGATATAGCGACGCTGTCACTTGTGTTTCTTGTCTCTGCCAGGATTTCCAGAGTGCCACAGGCCAAGGTATTCAGGCGAGACAGATGGCGCAGAAAGTGAATAATGTGAAACGTTTCACAAGCCTGTTATGCGCTCTCCAAGTGCCCCTGCCTGACTCTTCTCTCGTGTGTCTCTGAGAAGCATTGGAGTGTTTCATAAAAGCAGTTACTGTTGGCCCCTAAGAATTTGGGGTAATAGGGAGGAAATGTGGCCAAGCTGTGGCTGCTTGTGGAATTGGGCTGTCCGGTTCCAACTCGGCTCAACAGCATGTGATTCTGGACAAATCACTTGGGGCATATCAACAAGGCGGTGAAAAATTATCGCCGCTTTTGCGTACGTTTTCAGACGAAAAGCGGCGATAATTTTATCGCTTCATCAGCAAGGTCACGCTATTGCGTGAATCCTTGCCTTAGCGCCCTTTCCCGTAACACCCACCTTTGCATCTCTAATGAGATGCAAAGTGGCCGTTCCGTCCCAAAATAACTGGAGAAATGTCGCTAACCGACATTTCTCCAATTATCAATGGGCACGCTAACAAGCATAGCGATAAGAAAAGTAGCGCTAACCTTGGTTATCGCTACTTTCCTTACGCCTGCTTTTCCTTTGACTAAACAATGTTAGTCAATGGGTGGTGGATTATAGGGCTGAGACCAACCAGCCCTATCAACAAGGATATCGCCGTTTTCCATGGAACATCGCTGGAAAACCAGCGATGTTCTACGGAAAACATTGCTTTCACAGGAATAATTATCGCCATTGCGCTATGAGTTGGTAATACAGCACTAGCATGGCGATAATTATCTGTGATAGCCGACGATAAAATTCCTCACGCTAAGGGCGGCCAGCAATAATTATCGCTGCCGCTTGCTGATATGCCCCCAAATCTCTCCATGCCTGAAAATGTGTAACTCCTGGTTCTCATGTAAAGCACCCTGAGGCCCTCTGGCCAAGTTTGCGCTACATAAAATGTACTAAAAACACAAGAGTGTAACTTCTCTTAGGAGTAGCTCCAGGCCTGATTTTCAGGATAACCATTGACTTTGTACTTGACTTCCATTTAGATTCAGTGTATGAAATTGTTCTTATATAGCTACTCAGAAACTCTGACATGGATTTGCCTCACCTGGACCTACGTATGGCACCTTTTTTGTACACCCTGAATGGAAAGAGGTGCTATGCAAACTAAAACACTTCCTATGCCGGTCAGTAACTATTATTCGCTGCACCACTGGTCAGACAGTTAGCCAAGATGTAAATCGGTGTAGCAAGACTGAAGTAATTTTGCAAAATTATGGGATCTATGCAAAATCTGCCACATGTTGTTTCACACCTGCATTTAGATAGCACTCCATACCCATGACCAGGTGCCATAGCGATTTCAGTGGATGGATGCCACGCTACACTTTACGTTTTGGACCAAAGTTGACAGCACACTGGGATGACTGTGGACCATGATTCTGTGCCCCAATTGGATTAGAAGATGTGCCTGTATGTCACAATGCAGATTGTACATGGTTCATTCCAGTGCTTAATTTGAGCCGGTGGCTTGCGGTGTTCAACTCCAGCACCTAATTGTGAACACCAGCACGTGTGACCATCTGTCACATGGTGGCGCTGTTTCTCTAATTTAGAAATGAGCACAACAACAGTTTTTTATTCTTTCGAAATACATTAAAAATTACAAAATACCTAACCCCCAAGCCATTCTTATAGCTTTGGGGGCCTGAAATAGTCCAAATTGTCACACTTGTAGGAGTGTGATGGTTCATAGCTGTGTTGGTACTGTCATTGGCAGTGCTGGCAGGAACAATGGGTGGTGCAAGTTGCAATGTCCTCCTGAGTAGGGCACTGGCACTTATGTTTTTTTTTTTTTTTTTTTTACAAATTAAGCACTGTCTCCAACCTAGTCTGTTTAGTACCTTTTTTGGCACCAGTCAAACCTAAATGAATTGCTGGGATGCTGCACTCAGAGCTCTTGCAGCCAGGCTGAGGGAAGAATCTGAGGGGGTGTCAATGCTGGAAATTCAGCCATACGCCGGAAAAGCCTGCAATGACTTACTCGTCACCTGCACTTTAAGGCTTTGTTGAAGCTGCTATCTTAACCATCACCTTTTTCTAATTGGCCACTTTACTTCTCCTTACAGCTATCAAGAAATGGTCCAGTGGCTGTTTTAGGTGTTGCGTAGGGTAAGATATTGCATGTAAAACCCCCTTCCTGACAATGAACCAGCTTTTCCTCTGACAGTGTAACTGCTTAGCCAAGCATAGACATTTTGTAAACAAACAAAAAACTGGAACGTCGACGGTCACCAGTTTCAATTTCATTGCTGTAAAACCCACACTAGCTGGCGGCCAGTTTTCAAGCCCCGGTCACAGAATCTGTCAGTTTGCAAAATGGTGGCTGTGGTGTGGGTCATAGATCTGACTGTGTGCTAGATAACACACCCCAATTCTGAGAGTTGTGCTAAATGGCAGCTGTGGCACAGGTTGAGAAGCTGGCAGTATGCAAGATGGTGACTATTGTATAGGTCCAGTATCTAACAATTGTCTAACTGAACAACTGAATGTGTGAGGGACAATAGAAGAGAAGAGCACTAGTGGGCAGTACCATGTATCCATGATGGGGCAACAGCACTAGGCAACCATACACTAAGTTCCCTTCGTCTGCTGCTTCACTTGCGGGAGGGAGATCCAATTCATGGTACTGAATGGTGTTTCTCAGCAAAGTTGGTATGTCTCGTGGCTATTTTATAAAACCAGTGCTTAATTTGAGCCGGTGGTTTCTGGTGCTCAGCACCAGCACTTAATCATCAACACCGGCGCATTTCTTGAGCACCAGTTAAGGACACATCACTTACCAGGAGATTAATTGACATGCCCAGAATCACAGATTGTTGAGCCGAAACCAGATTCGAACCTGGTTCCCCAGCTCCGAAGTTTGCAGCTCTGGTCATTGCGCCACATCCTTTCCCCACTTTCATGGTTAGCAATTGGTTCTGTTTTAGACAGTGTTAACAGGAGAAATGGGCTGGGCAAGCCGCCTCCTGATGAGAGTCCTGGCACTTATCTTTTTACAAATTAACCACTTTATAAAACATAGCCCGGTAGAGAGGTGTCCTGGGCAGTGGGAAGTAATCGGGATAATAACTTCAATTTCCTCTATAAGCGTGGTGGGATTTTGAGCAAAAGAGTTCCTTAGACTTATTCAATTTGGAGAAAGCTTGAGATGAGTCTCTTAACGCTGCTATTCATTCTCTAAATAATTTGAAAATAAATTAATGTAGTAGTGTACGCTGACAGGCAAACGGAAATTGAGAATTCGACTTTGCAGCTAAATGCTAAAAGGGATGCTTTTTGTTGTGTGGCACAAGACTCAATTTGTTTATGATGCAATGCCAGAGTCAATTGGTTTTATCTTGTAATACCAAGTGACATGATTGCTGCCATGAGGGTACATATTTATGAAGTTGTGCGAGAGTCAAGTGGTTTTCTGGTTGGCACCTGAAGAGAAGTTATGGTTTGGGATCACGCTAGAAGGGAACTGATTTGGTATGTAGTGCCCAAAAAATGTGTTTGTGGTGTTGGTTTGCGGTGTAGTTGAATTTGTGGTGTGGCATCAGAACAGAACTGAAATTGTGGTGTAGGTCCTGTGTTGTACCACAGTATCGTCATAAAATTACACATATATATAAAAATGTTTTGCATCCGAAATATTGATTGCAAAGATATTGCCCGTTGGAGTTCATGATGGAAAATCTAGATCCAATGGGACAATGTTTTTGTAAATTATATTTAGCACACAATAATTATGTCAGACAATGTGTTTGTATACAACAACCTGATATTAACCCTGGCACAAGAAGAGAACTGGTTTTTGGAGTGGCATCAAAGGAAAATTGGTTTTGGTGTGTGACACCAGAAGAGAACCGGTTCTGTGGTATTGTGCCAAAAGTGATTTTGTTCTGTGGTGCAGCGCCAGAAGAGAATTGCTTTTGTGGTGTGGTGATAACTGTGATTTAATTTTGTTGTGGAACACCACAACAGAATTGGTTTTGCTAGTGGTGCCAAAAGTGATTTATTTTTGTGGTACTAGAAGAGAAAAGGTTTTGTGGAGTGGTGCCAAAAGTGATTTACTTTTGTGGTGTGGCGCCTGAGGAGAAATGGTTTTGTTCTGTTGTGTTAAAAGACAAAGGGATTTTCCTCTTGCCCCGCATTTTAACTTCTTTGCTTATTCTGGGTCTGATTTACCCAGGGAAGCTTGATGTGTGACCAGTTTCTAGCTAAATCTACCTCATTGTGAGTGCCTCTACCCATCATATCCGCCATGTTGTTGCCCCAATCAAAGCAATAAGCTCAGTGTGCATTTATGTTATCAAGGAGGCCTACTTGCTGTCAGGAGGAAGATGTGATAATTCTCTGTTTGAAGCTTCACACTGTGTTATTCAGGCGTCAGATGGTAGCGGTGCCCATTTTGGGTCACGAGAAGCCTTCGATAACGTCTGCTTATTATCATTTCATCTTTAACCTATGATTTCCGTGATAATAGTCGTGGTTTGGCTCAGCCTTGGGATGTTCTTTCGGAAAACCAAGCCTGGTTGGAAAGAGTTCATACATTAAAAAGCAAGAAGGGATGCTGTGTTTTGCAGCTGGCTTTGAAAGCTGCAGGGAATGTAGAGGATAAAGTAAAAAAAAAATGAATGAAAAAAGACTGAATTGAACCAAGATCCCCACGGGGCCCAGTTTGGAGTGAACAGCCAAACATCTGCTGCAAAGTCGCTCGCATTGTAGTGATCCTCCCTGTGGAATGTACCCCAGGCATAACCGCAGTGATGGCTGTGTTTATGAGAGGGCGGGCTGTTCCTCTGAGTTAATGCCCTGGCACAAGTGTGTATGGAATGGATGTATGGACTTATGAAGCTTGCAGATAGCTCAAAACACTACATAAAACCACTCCTACAAAGATCCATCTCCCACTCCATTGAAAAAAATCACCAAAGTCAATGAATTTCCATAGCTTCAAGAAGTCTACCATATGCCACAGCATTGACCTCTCAAACCCCCCTGCAGCACGCCCGCAGTCCCCCATTTTGCATCCCTCCACTGAAAACCTTCCACCCCCCCTCTTCGTTGATAACCAAATCTGCATTGTGACATACAAGAAGGCTCGGAAATTTGCACATTTTCCAATGACGATTTACTATGACCTACAAGTAAAGCCTGCCATTCCCAGCAATGCGGACTCTGCCTTCCACCCTTCGCAGGTCAATTACCAGCATCATTAAATTGAGTAATGGCAACCCTTATTATTTCATCACTTTGATAAGGTAAAAAAGAGGTATGAACTGGAATATATAAAAATTGTATTTCTCTTCTTTAAATTGACATTCTTAGTCTTTCTTTTCTCATTATTATTTAATATGGTTTGAGTACCACATTTTCTGACAATTACATATTCCTTCCTCACTTATCAAACCTCTCATTTATGTAATCTCTACTGCCTCTTCAGTTTTACTGCACTTCCTTTGGACATGCTGGCTCTTTGTGCTTGGCACCTCTGTTTTATAGCAATGTTTGATGACTCCAATATGATTTTTCAGCTTTATGAATGAGGAATACAGCCAAACAAGTTACATGCTGAGATGAGATAAAGACAGCCTGTGGCCTTATTAGAAATATTACAGGATCACGCATACGTCCATGGAAGCGTGACTCGTTTTTATGAGACCGCGATGCAGCCAATTTGCTGCAAGTTCCTTCCTCCGATTACACATGCGCGTGTAATGGAGTAATCCCTCGGCTTCCAGGCACAGCCGCGCGTCTCCGCCAACCCTTCCAGGCAGGGCCCATCCTGTCCCTGGGTCTCCCCGGTGGCCTCATTAGACCAGCATGTGCAAAGCCTGGGTAATGAGCTCCGTGACAGGGTAGGGAGAGGTGACACTTGGATTCCACATCATTACATGGTGGTGCTTCCCACCCTAGGCTGAACCGGGGCAGACATGATGTCTCACAGCCCCAGAGGCCTTGTGGTTTGCCGGCGCCACCCTCACCGCCCACTTGGTTCATTGTGGTTGTCGAGTACGCATTCTTTTAGCTCAATTTAGGACGACAGGTAGAACGCAGGTAAGAAAAATGTTCAATCATATGACATTAATACTTCTATTATCATGTGTCTGCAGACACTGATTCTGAGGTTGGATTGGCCAACATGAGACCAAGAGGGCTGCGTCATGGACAATGTTCAGGATATTCACATGAAATACATTTATATGCAGTTAACTTAAATAGAAATGATCTGAATAATTCCTGTGTATTCTGAAAATCTAGCACGGATCTGGCCTTCTGGGGCTTGTGTTGGAAGCCTCTGTTCTAAGGGGTTGAGTATCTAAAGTAATGCCCTTTCATCACTGGGTTAAAGCAACACTTGTCTCAAATAGTCGAGAAAAAGAGTAACCCTTCTCTTCAGGTAGTCTACAATAATATTTCACATTGAAGAGCAATTTCATTTGTCAGGCTGGCCAGAGAAAGCAGCTAATAACAAGACAATTCTGAAGCAGATCTTCTGAACAGAAATTAGGAATTCTTTCTCATGCTACAGTATACTTACTCATTGGTTGTTCCAGAATTACGTCTAGAACAGGACGGATCTAAGGTAACCCTTCTCATGATATACCTTTTTTCAATTTAGAGTAATCTTAATGATTCGCCCATACTGGTTACTATTCCAATAACATGAAGATGTATCGGAAACAGGCCTTCCCATCAGAATAATGTTTCGCACCATAGAGTATTCGTGCTCGTGTGAGGGTCTAGAATAATGCTGTAATTATGTAGCGGATGCAGAGTAACCTTCTCTGAGTAAATGTCTAGTAATCAATGCTGATCTAAAATAAATCTTCATCTAAGAGTGCAGGATCATATATCGATTGCTATAACAGTGCTACTCATCAGTACATCCAGAATAATCTTCTAGTATCGGGTGGATCTAGATTAACCCTTCTCATCAGACAGTACAACTACAGTGTTTTTCATTTTATAGTAACCTTACTTATGAGAAGTTCTCCTTAAGCTTCTCGTACCACCAAAATTCAGAATCCACCCACATTGCTTCCCCATTTCTGTCCTTACGACAGTATATTCTCATTCAGGTCTCTACCTACCTCCCCTCCGTCAGAGACTGATGGCTCTGCACTCTCAGTCTGCCTGCTCTCACCATTCCTTACTAACTACTTTCATCTCTTTGTCATTATACTCTTTCCAGCTGCCTGAAAACCTCTTAGATTTTGTAACTATTACATGCTGCTCAACTCTTGCGGACAGAGGTGTGGCAGCAGAGATCATCTAGAAAAACCTGGCAGGCGCCATACCCTCTTCCTATTTAATACTTCTAAATCCATCATTCATCGTAAAGCCGTGATCAGCGTGGTCTGTTGCAACAGTCCAGAGGCAGGACTTCCAAAGCAAGGCCTTTCTCTCACGAGCGGCGTAATTAACACAGTGGCCACGTGATTTTCTCTCTCCCCGACTGGCATCTGTCAATTCTCTACCTAATGGTGTTCAAAGCAATGTATCCCCGCCCCCCCCCCCGCCCCCCTCCCCCCATCTATAATCAGGGTATTAAGCAGACACATGCAACATGTGGGCGTTAGGGCGCCTCCACCTGGTCACAGCTCCATTGAAAGGGAATACTAATACGAGTGACAGGTTGGAAGGAGGAAGTGGGCTGGATGGTGGTATGTGTATATATAGATAGAGCAGTGTGGGTGGGGTCTTAGGTGTCAGAGTGGCAGTGTGGAAGAATGCAGTGGTGTAGAGTAGTGTGTGGTGCAAAATGGAGTGTGGTATCCGAGGTGGCACAGTGGCAGTGTGGAAGGAGGCAGTGGGCTGAGTGGTGATATATTAAGAGACTGTATTAGCAGTATAAGACATCTACCTACATTGGGCAAGAAGGAACAGGTTCCCTAGCTTCTGTATTTCTGGATTTTAAAGTAGATTTTAAATTGAAACCCTTTTTTGTTGAGGTTGAGCCCCCATTAGCTAAGTCATTATATTTGAAATTACGTTGTGGGACTCTTCCTCTGTGTTATTTTACTTCTAAATGGCTGCGAGCTTCTAGGGATCTGGAAGGAACTTGTACTCTTTGTGCAGGATCCAACGAGACCATCGAACACGTTCTGCTCTTTTTCGCAGTTTACAGGGGATATTTGGGAAAATGGATACTTCCACTTTGTTGGCATCTGGGCATACGAGATTATAAACCAGCAATCAGGATTTTGAGAACTGATTCAAGGCAATCCATAGTGTTTGCGGTCTCACTGTTTCTGTTAAGTATGTTGAGATTCAGGTCCAAATATTTGCCGGCCAGTGATCCTGGTTTTACTGCAGTTTGACTTGAAAATATTTTGTATGTAAATTGTTGATTGTTGTTCATGCTTGATTTTTTTCAACCTATTTATGCATGTCTTGTATCGATTGATTTAATTAATTCTGTGTTTTTATGTACTTTTATGGCTTTGTGCCGAATAAAGAAAGGTTATCCGTGTGAGTTGAAACGCGTCATAGCGGCACCCTGATAAATATCTTCGAGCGATTTTGTGGTCCGTGTCCGTGCTTTTCCAGCAAACAATTTGAAGTTTTGGCGGTGAGTCAAAAACATATATATATATATATTCACTGAAAAAACCATAGGTTTTACACATGTTATAGTTAGCTGGACATTTTACTGATAAAAAACCATTGAAATTCCCCCGTTATAGTTAGTGCAGGCAACTATAACTCACGCGACCGCAATCCTCTGCTGATGCTAATACTGTATTTAGACACTTATTTGCCCATGTCTTCTTCCATTAAATTTTAGCTATACATATATTACAAATATTTTTTTTTCATAAAGACACATATGTCATTAGCAGAGGATTGCGGTCGCGTGAGTTATAGTTGCCTGCACTAACTATAACGGGGGAAAAAAAAAATAAAGAAGTAACAATCACATTTATTAAATAAATCAAAGGACCCACAAGGCAGAAAAAAACAAATGTTACTGTGTTAAAAAAGGCGAGGCGCGCACGGCATGGACTGCGCAACGTGGGCGCTCGGTGCACGAAGCGCACCGTGCGCGCAGGGTGTGCGCACAGTGAAAAACCAGAAAAAAAAATTCTAAATAAATACATAACTTAGCATTTAAAAAAACGTACAAATTCACTGAAAAAACCATAGGTTTCACACACGTTATAGTTAGGAATTATCATTTACAAAACCTTGCAAATTCACTTAAAAAACCATAGGTTTCACACATGTTATAGTTAGCTGTACATTTCACTCGTAAAAAACCAATGAAATTCCACGTTATAGTTAGATCAGGTAACTATAACTTGCGCGACCGCAATCCACAATGTGTAATTTCAGATGTCATCATTGATGTCATGAGTGATGTCACTGACCATGTCATGAGTGATGTAATATGTGACGTCATCAGCAGTTTATTGTGGGCGCGCAAGTTATAGTTACCTGATCTAACTATAACGTGGAATTTCATTGGTTTTTTACGAGTGAAATGTACAGCTAACTATAACATGTGTGAAACCTATGGTTTTTTAAGTGAATATATATATATATATATATATTTATAGAGAGAGAGAGAGAGAGATAGAGAGAGAGAGAGAGCAGTGTGTTGTCTTAGGTGCCAGAGTGGCAGTGTGTGAGAATGCAGTGGTGTACAGTAGTGTGATGAGTAGAGAGGCGTGTGGTGCCCGGGGTGACAGTGTGGAAGGATGAAGTGGGTTTACTGGTGGTGGAGAGTAGAGTGGTGTCTGAGGTGGCAGAGATGTGTAGAAGGAGTCAATAGTGTCTCTGGCGGTAGATAGTAGTGTGGTGGCAGCGAGGAAGTGTGGAAGGATTCAGTGGTGTCAACGGTGAAAGTGGTGCCATGGAGGGCTACTATGGCCTTATGATCAATGGTGATATGGGAAAGGCCCCCTTTTATTAACATTCTGTCCCTCGAGGCAGGAAGTGAACAGGGTGCCAGTACTGCTTCCGCTCTGTTCTACCTGTCGGCTCAGCCAGAGGCGGAAGTAGTTTAATACGGTTGTCTCTCTGCGCTGCCTTTCTGCTCTGCCATAGGGAGGCAGGGATCACTATTACTCTCTGTCTGCTCGTCCTGTCGTTTCTGCCAGCGGAGGGCAAGGGGTCAAAACGGCCTTCTATAGGCTGTACCTATCTGTTCTGCCCTCCTGTTAAGTTCTGCCTGATAATGTTTCACGTCCCTTGGCTGCTCAGCAGCCAAAGATGGGAAAAAAAACCTTTCTTTTCTCTCCCAAATAGGACAATGAATGATCGTGGTTGGTTAAATGAAACTGGTTGCCATAGAAACCGAAACACTCCCATCTCTGGCTGTCATAGCAGCCAGCTGTTTGACAGCAGCGGTAACCAAGGTTGTTCAACACCCCCCCGCCCTCCCCCCCCCCCCCCGCCATTGGCCCCCCTCTTCCTCATCTTCCTATTTAGTCCTGCACCCACTACCTTACCTGTGCATTGTGGCCTTCCTTCCACCAATCTCTTTCCACGGACCGCTTACCACGACCCCTTGTCATTTTTATATTCCTTCAAACAAGCCCCTCAGGTGTCATTCTTGATCGCCATATTTTGAAAAGCTACTTGTTTTATTCCACCCTTCTTTCTCTCTCTGTCGTGTATCTCTTTCTCTATGTGCAAATCTTTATTCCTCCCTCACTTTCTGTTCTGTTAATCTCTTTTTACTTTTCATATTTCGTGTTATTGTTTTCCTTCCTCCTTTCCCTTCTTCATTTCCTCTAGCTTTTATTGTTTTCGCCTTCTTTCTTTCGTTTTTCTTTTGATTGTATATTATTTCCAATTTCTTTTACCCCCTTTCTGGATTTAACTCGATTTAACTCATTTCTATGCCTTCTTTCTTCCCTCTTCTAGTTTTTGTTTCTTGATCTACATGTATGTGAGTCCTGCCATTTTATCTATGTTTTTATGATATGGTTTTATTCTTTCGCCTCTTATTATAGTGATTTACCTTTCCAGTTTTCTGTAATTTTTTTTTTTCTTTCTTTCTATTCCCATTATTTTCCCCCGATGTTCTCCACTAGATGTCACTTCTTTGCTCCGTTTCTTGCTATCTTTGCCCGTTTTCTCTCTCCTCTCATTTTCTATTCCCTTCTCCCGAGTGTTTTTTTCTCTCTTTATCTCTCTCTGCTGCTGCTTCGAGCCTCTGTCTCTCCATACATCACTTCCCATCGTTCCTCTCCCGGTGTCCCTCTTCTCTCTCCACTGTCATTATCCCTCGGTGATTTCTTAGACTCTCCAGCTCCCCGCCCCCCTCACATTCACACTCTATTCTGTGCGCTCGCCCCACTTCTTAGTGGGAGCACTGATTAGCCGAGCCCGGCAGGCCTCTCCCAAAGTGCTGCCTTCAAGGTCTGTTCAGACTTGTCGGATGAGCTACGCGTGAGCAGCGTCTGCCTTCCCCGCCCCCTGCCTCCTCTTGGGTGTTAGATTCCACCTCCCACGTCAGTAGTTACCCGCAGGTTACTAATACTCGCTGTCTGCTTGCTCAACGTGTGACCCCGACAATTACTTAGAATCACCCACGCGTCTGTGAAACGTCTGGATTTTACATAGCGCTTAAAGCGAGATTTTAAGCGCTCCCGTTTTTTCGATGCAGAGGGAAGTTCGTTTGAGGGAGATTAAGTGATTTGCCCAGGGTGAGGCACTTTGGTCAAATGGAGAAGGTGGGATTGAAGAAAGATCGCCTGACCTGAGCTCGCCCCGCTTGAGGCCACCCCTGCGTCACGTGCTCACGCGGGAGAGCATGTTGGTGCCCTTGCCTGGCTGTACGGACACAGCCTGGCTATGCCTTATCTATGTCTAGTGTGTGTAATGAGTAAGGCGACAGTTTACCTCTAGGTTCTAGATCTGTACTGTGAACTGGCATTTCTTCTCTTGACACAGCAGGTTGAGACGTATTGGAGGTTTGCTTTAGGGAGGGTGGGTGTTGGGAGGGGGGGACCTTTCATTCATTATGTCAGGTGCGACATTTCCAGCAGGCAAATGTATAAAACCTCGCCTAATCCAAATTCGGTGTCTTTCCAGTGAAAAATGCGCTCTTGACGACCTGAAAGAAAAGAAAAGTGGATGATAAAAACCTGAAAAAAAGTAACAAAGACGTTTATTGGCATAATTTTCCCACTAAAACTTTAAGCAGGTAATTACAACAGCAAAAGGTTTTTTTTCTATTTTTTTGTCAGAAAGCTCAGAGTTAGCACTTAGCAGCTTTCAGAAGTGTCAAAGGGGCGCACTTCGAGCAGTGTGATGGACAATATTGGCTGATAGTGCCGACCCCTTTGAAGCACTACGTCCAAATGTACCTGGTGTTGATGAAACTAGGCCCGCAGCCATTGGGCCTTTGCAAAAAAAGTATTACCACACATGGAAAGGTGCCCTCGAGGAATAGTTCTGATCCACAAAAGTTCAAGGCGATGTTTGCAAGAAATCTTATTTTATTCCTTCTTCACTTTAAATCCATAAATTTACAAAGAACCTCTAGTCAACGCGTTTCGTTCAAAACATCTCTTTTGAATTTCATCAGGGTTCATATACATTGAATAAAAAAAAGTAGCATCTCTTATTTAAGCAGTAAGGTCATATGATAAGATTTCTTGCAAACAGCCCCTTGAACTTTTATGGATCCAAAGGTTTCCTGGAGGGCACCTTTCCACTTGTATTCATTTGCTTCTTCTGGACAGCGGTACCAAACAGGGGGCCCTGATTGGTTGAAGCATAAAGTGCGGTGCAGTACCCATGGTCCGCAGTTGTAACATTATTTCGTGTGACTTTCAAAAAAGGTATTATGTATATATTTGTGGACACATGACCTTGCTTCAACAGGGCTCCCAGGTTCAAGATATTTTTACATCTTCATTTGTATTTATCCATATTTTATAGTTGTTCCCCTCATTTATTTATTTTGTAAAAATTTTTTTTTATAGTTTTACTTAGCGAAAATAGCAGAGCGCTTTACATGAGCACCAGTTACATTAGGCAAAGACACATTCCTTTTTTAGTTGGCATGGGGGGAATTAAGGGATTTGCCCAGAATCACAGCCAGCTCCCCTTATAAGTGTTTCATCCCATTTATTTTGGGTCTGGTGAAAAAAGAAGTTGCAGATGCTGCCTTTCCTCCTCTATTAATGGCGGTTGGGTTATATTGCATCAACCAGTCAAACATACAATATACAATGCACTCATCAGAAAACATCAGCCTTGTTTAAAGACAGGTGTACACCTGCAGCTATTGGCGTTTCAGTACTTTAAATGTGCACAACCGTTGGCCAGGCAGCCAGGTTTGACGGTATCCAGAACCTTTCAACAAAGACTTACTTAATTTGTGATTTTTCTGTTTTCAAAAATAAACACAAACAGGGAAACGTGTTATTCGTCTGTACTGATGTGTAAACATTTGTAAAATCCGAAGGCTAGACATCTTATTCACGAACTCAAGCAGTTGTTAGACGCTGGGGCCCTTGAAGGCCTGAAAAATATATTGTTATTGTTGCAAATTTCTAGACAGGTCATGGGCAATGAAGGTTGGAGGAGGGACAGTCACCTGTCCATTTTCACAACAGCCTCTAGGTCGCTGTGGCTTGTGCAGGGTCCGACACGTGTCAGCCACACACAAGGCTACCACCCTTCAACAGGCACCGGCCTGCTGGGAAATCAAGAGATTTCCACATCGGTTGACCCGCCACTCAGGTGTGCAATTATCACACGGTGTGATTTTTTACCCGTGACGCCGGTGTTGGAAGGAGCCATGTGGGATATCTTTGCGGAGTACCCTGGAGGCGAGGCCTCGACCTGGCTGAACCCTTTTTGATTAATTTAAAGGGACAGGTGCTCAGAGGGCGTGACACAGCACTGCAGGATGGGTCTGATTGCATCAGTCAATTAACCTGTGCCAAATCCCTGACACAACTGGCAGATGGCAGGTGAAAGGGAAGGGTGGGGTCACCCCAGAGATAAGATTCAGGCAGCCTACAGAGCACAAAGGGGCTTGGGGATCACTAACCCATGGTACTAGTCGCAGATTAATGGTGTGCTGTTCATCTGCCATGAGGCCCAGGGCTCTTACCACTCCATCTGGCACTCCCTGCTGGTTGTCACTGGCACCTGCAGCAAGAGGTGGTACTCAATTAACCAGCCAAACCAGTGTTAATCAACAGGGAACACGTCAACATGGAGTATAATGCTGGGGTCAAGGGTAGGCCCGGGGACCCAGATCCACAGCACATGTTGAAAGTATCCTCATAAGATATATTTACAAAAGACTCATTTACACAGCCAGTGGTTATCCTGAAAATCTGGCATGGACACAAGTCTTGGACTGACAGTGGAAGGCCTTGGCATGACAGCTCCCTTGAATACAGCAGCTAATACAGACCCCTAGCCGACCCGCCCTGCCCTTGCTGTGCTCTTCACACGAACATCTGCACAATGACCAGGCTTACCCTCGCATGCAAAGTCTTAGTGTATGTGTTATCTTTCCTTGTGAGGACAATAGGTTTACTAGAAAAGGAGGGGGGAAGGGCTGCATTTTTAATAAAGAAAGAAAGTTCAAGAAAGAAAAGATTTGTTTTTTGTCCACCTTAGCACTTTGGCGACAAAGCTGTGTTACTTTAAATTATTTTAGATGCTAGCAGTGAGTTTTTCTTTCCTAATTTTCAAGGAGGAGCAGGCTTATCATAAATTAGGCAAACTTCTCAAAAGTTTCTCATCTGGTGCTTATTTTGGATATTATTGTTGTTGACGTAAGTGATTTTTTGTAATATGGAATGAGTACAAGCTGCAGTTACTTTAATTGATGTCTTTCCCCCCAACCATAGAAACATTGTTAAATATATAAAACCAGTGGACAGATTTATAAAGGATCACCCAAGAGTAAATCTGACTTACACCTGGGTAACATTGGCTTTACTCCTGTGTGATTGACAAGCCAAATCACAAAGCCTGAAGTAGTGATACGAGCCCGTGATATACAGATATTTAATCTACTCAGACTTTTGTAGATTATACAATGATAACCTTTAAACAAGAGAGTGTTACCTGAGCATGGCAGCAGATTGGCCAGAGAAATGTAACACAAATGTGGTAGACTTCCACTTAGGTATAGACCCAACTAAGAAGAGTAGAGGGGATACAAGAACATTACTGCCTAAATACATTAAAAAAATTCCAATAACTCAGTCAGAGCCTCACTTCGGTTGGGTATGAAAATCAAAGTCTCAGACTGTATTTATTCACATATCAGGTTATAATACCCAAAGACACCCAGCCTGGACCATTCCCCTCAAACCCAAACAAATCAATGACAAGTCATTAACCAGAGATTGTTATGGGTATCGGGTCGTTTTTACTTTGGAGGTTAAAACACAACATAATAAAGTGTCAAGTGAAATGTAAAGAAATCACATAAAGAGATAATACCAAAACATAACATATAGAGTACAGCACATTTAAGAAAATCTGTCAAATCACAATGATACCTGCATTCAACTAAAGGTGATTCTAACATCCAGTTATATACAATGAGCCCCTCCTTGAGCATGTCCCAACCCTAAGGACTTAGACCGCGGAACCACTGGTTGAGGTGGCGGTCAGGGACTGCTGCACCAGTGGTCCGACCGTCGTATTACAACTACAGCGATTGGACCTCCATGGCACTACCTGGTGGTGGTGTGGAAGTATGAGGCCTCAATATGCATGACAGGGCTGCCGCAGCCCAGCCGAGCATATTATGAGTTTCCTCACTGCCAGCGGTCTCATGGCGGTGTTCACGCCATGAACCTGCTGGCGGTGAGGAAACCATGAGGGACCTACAGGGCCCCATGGTGCTTCATGTATTGGGGATTGCTGCAGGGGGGCACATGCTGTGCCCACCTGTCGGCATGCACGTTCCGTTCCTGCAGGGCATAGACTTAACAGTCCATGCCATGCAGGAGCTTGCTTTGGTGTTCCTCATGCATGCCTTTTTCAAAGCCACCGCCGTGGGAACGCCAGAGGACCGCAGGCCAGACCAGGAGATAATTCCTAATCTGGCAGGTGGGGAGCGGTCAACTTTGGCACTGCAGGAGTGGGGCCGTAGTGTGCCACTCTGCTTCCACACCTCCAAAGTCATAATCAGACCCTTAGCATTCCCTCATCCACTCTGACCACACAGGTGAAACCACCTGTATCCCTGAGGGGTGGTCCTCAATCTTTGAGTCATGACTGACCACACAGCCGGCCCCTCCACTTGAGTTAATTTCCTTGGAGGCCCTACTGATTTTCTATTAAGGACCTCCCAGTGAAGTCTTTCACAGTGTGAACTCACCTGCTCCCCAGTTCAAGGGAGCGCAGGTTACTTGAAAGCTAGGCCCCCTAAATAACACCATGCCAGAGGCCACCCTAGAGAGGCATCTCCGGCACCCCTTCAGGGGATGGGGGAGATTGGGCCATCACTTGGTCCCCTCGTGCAAGCACACTCTCCCCCATGTCCACAGGCCAGTGCAAAGGATCACCTGAGAAGGACTAGGGACAGTGGCTGTAGCACTCACCTCAACCCTCCCTTGATCACCGCAGTGCCACTGCCCTTGTTTGGTGTAGGCCGAATCCAGAATTTGCTTAATTTTGAATGTCTGATGTCAAGATGTTTGCCAGCTTTGTTGCCAACTACGATTCTAACTGCAAAATATAATAAAACCTTAATAAATATAGAGCAACATATTATAACACCACCGTATTGCAAAGGGTAGTTGAAACAGCACACCACCTGAGGAAAAGCATTACTGCACTCACCAGAAAAAACTGGGGAAGGGAGAGTGGGCGAAAGAAAAAAGAGAGCTGCAATTGGGCGGTCAGGGGTCAGCTGTAAGGGCGCCAGGAAGGAAGGGAAGGCCAAAAGTGCGAGCCCCACTAGCTTTAATGCTGGTAGCCAGGTGCCCGCTGAAGCTCAACCTGGCCGACCCTGGACCCCCTGCCATTTAATTACACACACCTTTCAACAGCCCACCGCCCCTCCATTTCGCAAATGCACTTACTTCAAGTATCCCTACACCAATTTTCACCAAGAAATCCAGGGAGTAAGTGCTGTAGTGTGGGTAAATTCGCTAATCCTGTCACTGCTCATATGTGTTGAGAGGGACGAAAGAGAATGTATTTCAAAATGAAAATCAAAATATAAATCAAATCTTAGACTAGAGAGAAAATCTATTTTCCTAAGCCTACATCTTAAAAATGTGTGAGATTTATTTTATCGCTTAACACTCCCGGCATTTGTATAGCACATTTGTTCTTATTTGAACATTGTGAATTTCATTCATATACACCTGTGTTTTCCTACCAGGGAAAGTAACACCTGCCTTGAGACAGAGTAATTTAACACCTCTTGTAATTTACACTTGGTTTCACGAATGGGGGCTTTACACAGTCAATTTCCTGCCCTGATGAGAAACAGCATTTGCAAACTCAACTAGTACAGTTTCCTTATTCTCACACACAGTGGTGGGAGGTAGAGTACATATAGCTAATGCCTGTTTCATAGTCGTCAACAAATATTATTAAACAGCTAGCCCAAGTGACCCACTATTTTGTGAGAACTTCAGATTTGAACTTCTTTCAGACTACATTCCTCTGAGGAGCTCTAAAAAGTCAGGAATGTGTAGCAAGAATGGCTTTCAATATATATTCTGTACTGCTATAACAATAATGAAATGACACGGTCTCCTGAGCCAAAAGACAGGATATAATAAAGGTGAAAAAGATGAACTGTATGACACATTAGTACGTGATTCGAATTCCAGAAAAAGACTAGAAACAAACAAAGGACTGTTTAAGCCAGAAGCAGACCCTGTAAGTGACTTCCCTGTCTGACGGTGTGTGCATTCCTTTCAGTTGTTTTGGACAATAACTACATATTTGTGCTGCTAATAGATTAAACTGTGGTTATCGCTGCAAAGAGGGCAAGGTGCATTACAGGTGCAAATGTTGCTTGATGAATGCAGTGTCATCATTTTATTCTAATACTAAGTCATGTGTCATGTCGGTGACCTTTTTTGGATGCTCTCAGTGAATGAATGAATATTTAGGCTGCTGTTACTTGGTATATGTGAACCAGCTGGTTTGGTTGGAAGACCTCAAATGCTCCCCTACTTAATGAACTGCAGCTTCTCGCCCCTGTGTGGCTGGCATTCACTGTTGCCCAGCCTTACCAGTGGCATCTGCCTGTCCAGAAGTTCACCTATCCTCCATTAGGGCCAGTCTGTCAGTGGGAGCTGCTTCAACAGGTGAACATGCGGAGTCAACGCACGCAAGGGGATGGCTCGGATGCCCATCTCTATTTCATGTATAGTGGGCTGCTTGCATGCTGAGTGGCAGAAGACCAACCTTATCTGCCGTAGGTGGACTTCAGACTGTTCGCAATCAGGCCTTTGCTGAAGCGGTGGCTTCAGAGTTCTGAAGCCACGTGCCACATGCGTCACCGGTTTAGACAGATTGTCGAGTTACACCCGGCCCCTTTTGGCAACCTGGAATACTGATCCCCTGGGGCGTTGCTTGGTCAGTAAGACTGGGGGGGGTGGGGGGGGTGAGCTTCATATTTTCTACAATCATGCGGGCATATCATGCTAAATATTATATAGGAAGCAGCGCATATGGGGGGCTTAAGCCAACCAGTAAGCTTAATAGTTGTAAGTTGTACATTTCCCTTAAGTTAGCCCTACATTTCTTCAGGGTTTTTTTTATCATACACTCTCTTTCCTTGTTACCAATCGTTCATCGATGAGAGTGTGTCTGTGAATGTGTGTTAACACATTTAAGGTGATATGGGTAGGGAAGGATTCAAGACACAGTGAGAGGTTATATAAGTGGTCTATGGGACAGGATGGAAGAGAATGATAGGAGGCTTCCTATGAATAATTGGGGGCAAAATTAAAAATTTGCAATGAAATTATGGGTTTTGCATAGATTGCAAAGATTTGTAAAGGTTGCAAAACTTTGTCTATGGATGAACAGCTTTAAAACCAAGTTTTTGTATAATACATTTCTGGCTTTTGTGAGATTTCAGGGATCTATGAACTTTTCATTTGAACACAAGGACTACTTTATTGAACTTTTGGGAGGCTTCATGATAAACAGGTTGGGAAAAACTAGAGGCAGTCATGAGAAAGTCAAAGCCCCTATGCAGACTAATTTTGGATAGAGGCGGTAGGCAGTCGGCTTCTGAATCAAATACAAATACACTGTTACAAAAGTCTCAGCAAAACATGGCAACAAAAATAAATTGGGATAGAAAAAAACAAAACATGGTTAGAATAAATATACCATTACTAATGTCGCCAATGCAAGGTAATTGAATCTCGATACAATTTCAATGCGTTTGGTTCCACTCTGATTTTATAAATGGACTTACATTGATTTCTGGCCACTTTTGATGATGCTTTATGTTTCTGTGTTCAAAGACAACTTTTTTCAATCGAGGATTTTTTTATTTTGTAGTCGTCGGATTTGAATACACTTTGCATTATTCGTCTTTCTGATGCTCAATCCTCTTTAACGTGTTACAGTTCATTTGAATACGAACTGCTATTTTTAATGCACTCGTATACAAAAAGTTTAGAAGTGTTTGGTGTAGACCTCAGTGTAGTATTCACATGGGACCGGTGATTCACTGATTTTTAAGGGTGAACAAATACGCCTTTAGTCTTTTGTCGAAGGGCAGCAGGGCTTGGTGTGCCCTCATGCATAGAGATAGGGAGTTCCAGAGTTTAGAGCCCACAGCTCTGAACGCTCTACCTGCTGCTCTAGTTTTATTGGTTCTAGAAATCTGAAAAGTTTGAGAATGTTGCAGCAAAGTTAAGCCAAAAAAGGATTGAAAAACATGGTGGACAGTTCTGCTTACAATGTGTGGTGACTTAGCATGCTCTCACTTCGAATCCAGCACACTGGGAAGTTTAATAAGTGCAGTGGTGAGGTGACATGATCAAATTTGTGTGATATTATTCCATCCCATGTTTTATATCTGACCAAATTATGTGGTCAATAGTCATTTTTTTCATGCGTCAGCCATGTATTACTGTACCATTAATGTAAATATATGGTTTGGAATGAACCACATTTTGAAAAGAGTAAGGAAATCTCTCACGGTCTGATTAAAACATAAAGAAATGCAATAAATCAGTCAGTAGAAAACATATAGCAGATTTATAGGTGAATTCACTTTATACTTACCTAAGGGTTAGTTCTCGCTGGCTCACTGCCGCCTCTCCTTCTTGGAAATTGAAGGCTCAGATTTAAGGTAACACCTTGCTGTGAAGCGGGGTGAACACTACATATACCATACATACAATAAAGCAGCTACGAAACGCTGCAGTTTAAAGTCTCTAGAAGTGGAAATGTGTGTATTACCCAATGTATTACACAATGTTGGAACAAGGTCAAGATGATGGGTTTTGAGCTTAGTCTGAATACTTTTGCAAGTTTTGCCTGCCTATTTTTGTTCTATGAGTTTTGGTTATATGTTTTTGTTGCATTCGTTTTGGTTGTGTGTATATTTTAGGTGTAGTGGTGTATGGATTTTTGTAGTATGCTTATATGAACTTTGGATGTACGCTTTTTGTTGTCTTAGCTTTAGCTGTATTCTGCTATAGGCTGACAGGCTATGTTTCTTATTGTAGAGGTTCTCGGTTGTGTGTTTTTTTGTTTTCTAGATTTTGAATCAGTTGAATAATAGCACATAATGAGTTTGCCATCCAATGAGAGAGGGAGTCCATCTGTGTGTCAGTGGGCTCCCCATTGCTCTGATTAAGCAATATCCGGAACACAGAGGACACTGGCAGCCTCTAAAGTTTACTACGAAGGGGCTTTATCTGTTGGGAGGTATACCAAAATTAATAAAAAAATATTATTGATCTATAATGCAGAACGGTATTACCATTGCCTTATTATCCAAATCCATCTGGTGTTTTAAATCGTGAAGAAGTATGCAGCTGGACAGTTGCCCAAAAGCTCACCAGAGTACAAGTTGGATGGGTAAAACCTATCTGATGTGCGACATAAAATACCCAGAAGAGGTTTGATAACACTATATTGTTTAATCTGAATAGAAAAAGGGTAGCTGATAACTTTCCCCCAGAAATTATATTCGGTGTATGCCCTATTCTGTGAAGCTAGGTCCTATCTTTTAAGATATTGATATTCAACATTTTTTGGGGGCTTTTAATCAAAGATATTTGGCAATTAGAATTTCAGCTTGAAACGTTGAGACTGAAGCATTGTCTTAGATAAGTTTATTCGGTCTGTTTCTGAACCCACAAAGGAAAAATGTCCTCACAAATTTTACCTTGATAAGTACCATTCAAGGCTGATGTAACTTTTTCTAAAATAGGAAGTGAAATTCATGTTAAATTCACAATGGAGCTGATATCTGTATTTCATAATGATGTTAGCCCTGATATTCCCACCCGCTTTCCTGTCAAAATAGCTGTAGGTGAATTGTTGCTTTCAATCCCATGCTGAAAGGACTAGCACCATTTCCTGAATGTTTCTATTACTACCTCGACAAGAGAGAAGATTGAAACTAAGGCTGTCTTAAGAACTCTCCATCTGAACTCTGTAAGAA
Source organism: Triturus cristatus (assembly GCF_964204655.1). NCBI lineage: Eukaryota > Metazoa > Chordata > Amphibia > Caudata > Salamandridae > Triturus > Triturus cristatus. Next base: position 990,511,097 of record NC_140583.1, on the reverse strand, counting down.
TGCCAGTTGGACGTCTGGTAATGCTTTCTGTTGGGAGCACTGCTCTGACATAAACTCTGGAGCAGATACAAACTTCTCACCAACACATACAAAGCACTACACACCATAGGCTCAGCACATCCAAGCAGCCACATACACTCCCATCAACCCTCCAAACACCTCTGCTCAGCCTGACTCTCACTAGCACACGTCTCGTGCACTCACAAAGGCAGAGCAGGAGGTCCACCCTTCTCTTACATCACTCCTAAAGCGTGGAACGACCTTCCACTACACATCAGAGCCTCCTCCTCTCTTCTTGAATTCCACAAGAAAGTGAAACCTGGCTCTTCGACTAGTCCTCCCGCCCCAGGCACAAGGCTAGCCTCACACACCTGACCAGTGTCAGGATACCCTCACCGTTGAGGGCGCGCTATACAAATAATCATAAAATAAATAGTTAATTTTGATTACTTTGTATTCAAACACCCATGAAAGGGACGGCACATATTGCCTGCTCAATTCTCACTCTTTGGTACTCTCCACATAGCCCATGCTATGCAAATACAAGTTGTTGCCATCTCACTGTCCTCCTGCACTGGCATCATAAGCAGATTCTCGTGAACGCTTGGCCTTTACCCTGTTTGGAACCAGGGGAGAACTATCCTGGTCCCAAATCATCACTAGCGTTTGGGAGTGGAAGAGCAAGGATCATTCTGTGTCACAAAGTCTTAAACAACATAACGAACCCTAATGACTTTGCAAGTCAATTTTACCAAGGACCCTCTTCCCCACGTGCAGCAAGGGTAACGTGCCAGTCAACGGAGGACACTCATTCATTCCACTGTTTGTTACAGGAAGATGGTAAGAAGAAAGGAAGGAAAGACTGAAGGAAAGAAGGAAAGAAAAAAGGAAGGAAAAAAGTAAGGACAGAAAGAATGAAAGAAAGAGACAAAAAGGAAGTAAAAAAGTAGAGAAAGAAAGAATGAAAGAAAGAAAGTCAGAAAGAGACAGAGTCAGAAAGAGACAAAGTCAGAAAGAAATGTGATTTCCGCATCCTGTGCAAGCATTAAACTATGCCAGTTCTAACCCTTGACATTCTTAACCGGTTGGATGAGTCATACCATCCCTACTTCTTGGGGGCCAAATTATAAGGGGCGGACCCTCCCTGTGTGATTCCCCCTGTCAATTAGCGCCTTCCGAGCTCAAGTAGGCTCACACTCGCTAGGGGTTGGGTGTGCTCCTGAAGTGCCTGGAAAAATTGACCGAAGGTCGAAGTGGGTGTAGAAGGCAGGGCAGTTCCACATTTAATACATCCTCCGAGAAATAGTTGACAATTCCTCAGTGCAGATATTTCAGAGCAAAGAGTTAGCCAGTGCTGAGTGTGAGCAGCACACTTGACATGCGGTGGGCGTGAGTCTCAGATTTATTTGGCAGGCCTTGAGATGCAGTCTGGGCCGCTGGGGCCTGGAAGCTAATGCCTGATATTTGAGCAATTCTGTTAAGTCTGTTGGTGAATGTTCGAGGTGAGGTGGAGTTACAAGTGCTGTAAAAGATGATGCCGGAATGCTTACTGTGAAATATCACTGCAACTGTAAAAGGCAAGAAAATGAATAGGAGGAAACCTCTGTAGATGTTTCTACCATCTGTTTAATCTTGATTCTTTTTTCTGATACTTTGCCAACACATTTTGCCATATACCTGGGAGGCTTTTATTTCAGGGGACTAATCAGGTGCCAGCTTCAGTGATTGTATATCAAAATAAGGAGGGAAGGAGAGGTTTAAGAGGTTAGGTTCGCCCTCCAACTGTATACATAGATAAATAAATAGCCTGAACCTTCAGGTTATAGGAACCTAACCTAGGGGTGTCAGGAAGGCCCTTGTTTCCCGAAAAACACCCAAGGAAAAGAAAGGGGCAGAACACTTCCTTTCTTGAGTCCCCTCACTCACCAGGGTTTCCCCACGGTGACATGCTTCATCATTGGGGTCCTCTCAGTCCTCTACGGACTGAGGCGTGCTGCAACTTGTGGATTACGTAGGAGCACTAAACCAAATTATGTGTGGTGCAAGTGTCGTGGTGTGGAGTGGAATGAAGTGAATTAAAATAATCAACTAGTGGGCCAAATATATTTTATTCTTGCTCCTAGCTAATTGGTTAAAAAAGTGGGTAATATGCTAGAATAAACTACTTTAATGGGTAAGTGTACCTAGCATATGGTCGACTAGTTTCGAGCTTCCCTAGCTCTTCCTCAGGACTACACTGGGACCAGCCCAGTGCAAGTACCACTCCTAGTAGACCTGATTCCGGTGCAAAGATAAGTGAAAAAAACGCTGCGCCTATTAAGAGTGAGGGGACTCAAGAAAGGAAGTGTTCTGCCCCTTTCTTTTCCTTGGGAGTTTTTCGGGAAACAAGTGCCTTCCTGACACCCCTAGGTTAGGTTCCTATAACCTGAAGGTTCAGGCTATTTATTTATCTAAGCTTCAGTGATCGGCCACTGACATACTGCTGGAAAAGGAATGACCAGGAAAGACATCCAATGCCATCAATCTTCAAGAAACATCTTCTCGATACTCTCTTATTTTGAGTGTCCGAAGTGCTAGCAGTGATTTTAATTTTTGGGTACTGCATTATTTTACCCTATGTGTGAGGTCTAACTGCTTCCTATGCAAATGTCCAGAAAGCCATGGCAAAGGAGACCCCTTTCCACAGGGCCGGACTGGGAACCAAAACCGGCCATGGAAAAGTGCTCGGCCGGCCCCCCCATCCCCCGGGTTGGGGGTGAGGCCCAGCTCTTTGCCAGGGCCAGTTTTCGGCCGATTTTGTTACAGGGCCGAATTTGCAGCTATGCTGCAAAAACGGCCCTGTAACAAAAACGGCCCCAAGGGCCCCAAAACCGGCCCCCCGCCCGTGCGGCGCACCGGGGTCTTGCCCGTTGCATGACGGCAGTACAACAAGCCCTTTTCTTCCCAGAAAGAAATTATGCATCAAGGATGTCTGGATTGTGGCTTTGAATCCATACCTGGCCTCTCCAAGATGGGAGAGTGCATGAAGGTGCAGTTGTCCTAGTGTTGAAGACTTGTGCTTAATGTGTTTTCTGGAAAGCCACAGCTCCTCTGCCAGAAACGTAGGATATAGTCTCGGCCCCCACTCCAGGATGAGCAGTACCACAATAGCCTGTTGGCACTTCACTGACAAGAGCTGTGAGCTGTCTGACTCTTCAATGATGGGACCAAAACTGGAGCCTTTCCTGAAACCATGCTGCTCTCTGCTTGCCTTATGCCTGGAAGTGCAGCCTGAGGGATGACACCAGCCGCCACTAGAACATGAAAGGAGCTTTTCCAAATTTCCTTGAAGCGCTCCGTAGTCCTCTCAACGGAGACAGTGGAGTGTGGCTACCACAGAAACAAACTGAATGTACTGAGACGTATTAAGTGGTGACTCACAGGTAAGAACAATCTCCTGCACCATCAACAAAAGGGGCACCAACTCCACGTTCACCACCTGACTCAACGATTTGCATCTGGTTGGTGCAATATGGACATGATTCTCCACCAGCCTTGTGCCTTGGGGGTGGCAGAGGGTCTCTGAGCAAGGAAGCAAAGGGATGCTGGCGGTCCCGCGTTTTAAGAAAATTCGAACTGGAAGTAAAACAGTTGCCTTCCTGGCCTCAAAATATTTGAATTCCCTACCAGAGGAGCTTCGTAAATGTTCTAGCTTCACGCGCTTCAGAAAACTCCTGAAGACGGAATTATTCAACGGCCGAGTTATGGAAATCTATGCCGGTCTGCTCTGTTTTCTATGCTAGCACGGAGATACCCCTGTGGGGGAGATTACTGCACTTTACAAATTCCCTACATACACCAGGGTTTTGCACTGAACATGTTTTACTGTGAAGGGGTCTAGCACCCAACTGACCTTGTGCCCCTCGTCCTGATTTTGTGATCTTTGCCTACAGGAAAAAAAATTGTACTGTGTTTCTCTGGGCAGGGAATGCATATTCCTTGGAGTTTAAGCATGTTGAAGCCCCTCCAAAGAGGAAAATAACTATTCTTGATTTATGGACTGCCAGAGCTGGCTGGTCAGACATCACCTCAAAATACAAAGACAAAACCTTAGGGGAATATTGTGACTCTCCTTTGTCCATCACTGACTCAGTGAATTTCATGGTACTTATTCTCCTCAAATTATCACCCTAACAAGTACTCCTAGAAGAAAAGGACAGCACCACAATTGCAAGGGCTATATCAGGTCACAAACAGATGACTTGAATTGTCCCATTCATTGGCAGAAGTAAGAGCAACAAAGACAAATTACAGGTATTTCAAAACCTGTCTTCCTCTCCAGTTTCATATTTGGCAGAGAGCACTTATCACCAGCACACATAAATATGCAGGGGTTTTGAGCTCAGGACTGGCAATAGTACGTAAAGCAGTGTCTCTCCATTGAAAGGGCTCCAAAGCTGCTCTGTTCTGACTGATATGGTAGATGCAACAAAAATAGAAGCTGCAGTGTTTGTATGACAGTATTCTGATTTTAGCACTCTTCAAAAATGGTTAGAATGACCCTTGCATATCTACTTCCTACATCAGTGGTTCTTAACCTGGGGTCTGTGAACCCGTGTGGGTCTGCGAGGGCTATTCAGGTGGGCCCCTGACTTGTTTTCAAAGATAAATAATATATTAAAATTAATAAATTAAAATTAATAAAGTATATTCAATTGAAGAATCAAAATTGGAAATGTGAAATCTTTTTTCTATACTTGATTGAAATATTTCAATATTTGGTCATTATTTTAGCGTATACCTCTTCTGGGAGCGCATGACCCTAACGTGAAGGCAGCCAGACCCTCCTGCAACACAACCGCTCTGGAATTATTTGTCCATGACCATCAGTTCCAACTTCATAGCCATTTAAAGGTTTAGTGGTCACATAACCCAAGTTTTAGGATAGGTCAATATACAAAGTGCAGAGCGAGGCAGGAAATTGTCAACTGTGATTGGTAGATTCTGAGATATTGACCCCAATAGCCCAAGGGAACCCCAGTCTGGGGCTATTAGAAGAACATGTCATCCGGAGGGACCCAAAACATGTTTATTGTGTGCATTAGGATCAAAGCCAACTGAACTTTTATCCTCAATTTGATTAACGCTGATTTGATTTAATTCACACTTTGACTTATTTCAAAAAATAATATAATAGCAAATAAAATCTTCGTGACTAGGTTCAGTATGAATACCCAAGGGCACCCTACGATTCTGTATCCTGAGCCATATTTCATGAGTATACCCCTCGGCACTTCCAAAGATTTAAATGTTAAAGACTTTCAGCACTCTGGACAGCTCTCAATGAAGTCATCTCTCTTATAATAATATTGCCCCTTGGTTTCTTCCTAGATGTGTTCCACCAAGTTGGGAAACAGCCCCTGAGACACAGGAGAGGCCCCCCGCTTAAAACTCATAGTGTGCAATATCTCTTGAATGGTTAAGGCTACTGATTCAAGAAAACCACTAATCTTACCGATATGTTTACTTCCCTATCAATTTTGTGGCATTAAATTGTTATTTATTTCCAAGTAATAACCAAGACTGGACATTTATATTTATTGTATTTGTAATAATAGTCTTATACTGTATCTGCCTCAACCGTCACACCACTTCCCATGAAGTTGTTTCCCACCAGTAGCCATGGAGACCAAATACTAAACTTGTATGTATTAGTTTTGGGTCTGCATATTATTTTGAGGATGTTTTTGGGTGATTAATCTTTGGGTGATCAATTTTTGGTGTCTTTATTTTGGGGGTTTATTTTTCAATCAAGCATTATTTATATTCTGAATTTCTGACACCTTTCTTTGATCTAACTCATTCCCCTTCCATTTTCTTTTAACCCTTCCCCATACCATAATCATTAGCCCCATTTTTAGATGCCAATTGCGAATGCTTAGAAAACAGACATACCTTTTGAAGTATGGCTCTTATTTCTTTAACACGAGCGTGTCATCCTCCCAAAAAGTATTCATAATTATTTTAGAACATGCACGGAATTCAACTGGCTGCATCTAGTTCTCTTGGTTGTACAGAGTGTTACAGGGGGGTTAAAAAGTACCACTCATTGCACACAAAGTAATCACAGATTAGACTGAAAGAGTCGGGGTAGACTGACCTGTTTGTAAATGAGATGTTTCCTCTGTGAAAAGCTGATAGGGGTGAGGGAAGTCATTAGCGTGACAGGTGCGCCTGACAAGTAAAAGGCTCTGTACTAAGCCTGCAGAAATATCGGAGGCACCAGCTTGTCGGGAAATCTTTTCTGCTCGGCAACATGTGACTGCCTCTTCCCCAGTCCTTCTGTTCTGGGGTCTTGCCATTGTAGCTCAGAGGATGGCACTGCCTTATTCCAACAGGTTTTTGGTTATTGCCTTTCCTATGGTTCAGTCGTTGCCAGCTTCAAAGAAGATCATTTTCTGGTACTCTGCTCTGGCCTCCTTGCCACAGAGAGATTTTGTGGCATCATCGCCCAGAACTGAAACCAAGCACAGCAGGGAAGAGGGAAACGCATGAACACATTTTCAAAATGGCCGCCGCCCTGGATTTGCAGGAATGACTTCCTCTTCAGGACGAGGTTAAATGGCTGACTCTGGGCCTTGGGCGAGAGACTGCCAGCAGCATCAGAGAGGGGTGAGGTTTCTGTGCGAGCCAAGCAGTTCAAACTAGCATTTTTTTCCTACCCACATACTGAGGCTCTGCAACTCCCTTCTGGCACGCCATCAGCCCTGTTAAGGACCGACAAGCTGTCACTCTGCCTTTGGAGAGTAGGCCCCCGGCCCTCCGCCTCACGCCCCCTTTGTCTTAAAGAGATGGCGCCGTTCTCATGCCAGAAAGAAATAGAAAAAAGAGGCCCTTTGATCTGCTGAAGAAGACATTCCATTCTTAATAAGCAGGGCCGGCTTTGATCCAGCGAGGATCCTTGCCTCTGAGCGGGATGGAAATAGAAACAGAAAAATAATAATAATAGAACAGTTCCCGCTATTGCAGGTCGTGCATTTCAGGCGCCCAAATGCCAATTGGTCACGTCTTTGTAATTCAAGAAGGCGGTGGTAAAAATGAGGAAGGTTCATCAATATATATATACAGTATAAATGTGTTGCACTGGTACCAGTGCCATGCACCGAGTTTGAAGTGCCCTTTCTTCAGGAGAATTCCTACATTCTGCAGGACAGCTCCCTCATGATTAAACTGCATTGAAATAAAATAATCAAAGGAACAAGAGTTTGTCAAGTCTTGTCTCAGTTCTCCTAAAGGAAAGGACAGTCATATTGAAGTCTTTTTAAGGTGTGCAGCTTTTTACTGCATATGTTGAACAGTTGATGGTTTGAGGGCATGAATGTGATGAAGAAGAAGGCCCCACACACCTTCGCCCTTGCACGGCGGTCATTAGAGAAAGGCCTTTGGCCAGTGGGGTCATGACTGTTGATTATCATTATTCTATTTCATGGTCTTTTCCCAGGACCAGCAAATGATGGCAAACCTTTCCAGCGGAAAGCCTAGGATGCATGGCAACCTTACCATGTGCACAGGCAGCCTCTTGGACCAGCCATTCATGACTCGCAGCATGAATGTTCTGAGAATCGTGACCGTGCTACCCAATGGGTGCTTCGTTATCGCCCTAAGCCTACTGTCATGGGCTACCAGGAGACCAGTGGGCATTATCATGCACTAAAACGCTCAGTACAAATGGAAAATTGTCCTTTAAAAAAAAAAACATACTACAGTATGCTACATAAAGACACAGACAAATGTCCTAACTTTCCCTTCTCCATTCTTTTGTGAAGCTCTCTAAAGACAGAAATTAAATACCTGCGGTTGTTGCTTTGATTAAATCATTTGTAATGCACTAGGTCGTAATCACGACTACTATGGTTTCTAAGCGTCTGCTGGCAAGCGCGTTGGTAGCCTTGCTGCCGTGCTGACTATTAACCTGATTTTCTTCTCCTTACAACAAACACAAGTTTGTGTATGGTGTCTGTGTATCTTGTCTGTTCTTTGTTTGATTCCTGTCCTTTTTAAATATTTTTTTTTTAGAACAAACACTTCTTGAAACTAGTTCTAGGATAATGGTCTAGTAAGGTGGCTTGGATGAAGAGATCAACTTGAGACTTGGGCACACCAGGCATGCAACTAACCCTCTCCTGTGACTGCTGGCCTTTTAGAAGCACCGACTTGGTATGAAATCCCTGCTTTCCCCCAAGATCAACCCCATTAAAGTAACAGGACTTTTCCGGGTGACCTATGCGTAGGCCATGCCACCAGGAGAGTTCAGTCTCAGGGCACGGGACTGGCAGACCAGAAACATTTGACACTGTGAAGGAGGGCATCTCTTTAAGTGAAGGGAGGGATGACACACATATACCAGTACCACTCCATAATATTGCACTAGTATTGGCGAGGACTCTTCATTCTGTCCCATCCCACAACCATGGTCCTTTTAAATGTATTTGTTCCGTTTTCTTGGGTACGCTGGAGTCAAAGGCTCAAGCGGTGCATTCTTTACTCCCTGTATGACAAAGACGTTCCTGCAGTTTACAAGATTGCAACACTCATCTGAGAGAAACGTGTCAACAAGGTAATGCGCTAAAACCCTCTTTAAACACTACCAAGGCTATCATTAGGTGGACTCCAGGGAGTGCTTTGGTGACAGGCTGCTTTAAGGCCGGAAAAAGCCAAAATGCAGCCAATATTAGGAGTCAGGAAGGGAAAGACTACCATAAGCAACAGTGTGCTTAATACACCAATTCCAAAGGCCTGATGACTTCTTAAAATGCCTGACAGGCAATTTTCCTGTTCCAATGAATGTCTCCCTGAGGTGACGCGCGTTACTAATAGCTTTTTAACCATTAGGTACACAGCACTTGTTACCAGACTAGGTCTGTGCATTGTATCATGCTTCCAAACAAATTTGCTGCATTTATTAGAGAAATTTGTGATCTCACCTAATTGTTGACTTAAATGTTGTTATTTCCCAACTTATAAACATTGAAGTATTTCGACTTCTGTCCCAGGAAGTTTCCTGAACTGCTGAAGTCGGAGGCTTGAGGCATTTTTTTCTGCTTTATCACAGTGCTCTTGTTAGCACCTACAACTTTTCTCATTGTAACGCAATGTGGGCGAGTCTGAGTAAATCTTTCTATTTCTGCTACAATGAGCAGTGAGTTGGGTCGAACCCTTGCCAGTAGAGGCAATGCCACGCATGATGCCGACTCAGTGAGTAATTCCTACATGCATCGCCCTCGCCCACAGAAGTCCAGGGAGCTAGTGTGCATCATAACAGTGTCGTGTCTTAGTTGGGAAAGGAAGAACGCTGCCCAACTCCAGGAAGCAGGCTGGCTCTTTGCCCAGCTCATGAGTTCATTGGAAGAACAGTTCACCACAGTTCCTTCCTGTGCGTGCTGTCTCTACTGTAGCTATTATTATTGTATATTGGGCATTTATATAGCGTGGACCTAGCCTGTAAATGGGCGGCAGAGTGATTCATAGAGATCAGACAATACGTGGCAGTGCATGCTAGATCATAAGGGAATGCTTGCAAGATTATAATGATAGTAACATTGTATAAAACTTTATGCCAGGCTTCTGCTGGTTACTATTGCCCTGGTTACAAGTTTAGGTGCATCCGATAAATAACAATACCATGGGGTACATTATTTATTGGGTGTAATAAATAACACCTATTACAAGCTGGTGGGGAATAACATGTTTAAATTGCATTTATATAGCACCAAAATCCCCATGAGGCTCTGGATACTGTATGCTTTTCCCCTGTTAAATTTTGGCAGGTTTGACCTGCTGAAATGTAATGAAGGTTGAGGTATTTAATGCATCCGATAATAATTGGATGCGTTAAATACCTACCAACTCGTAATTCCGACTGACGCATAAACAGGGGTTTAGGCACAGGCCGGAATATACCGACCAACTCGCAATCAGGGTCTAAGTGTTGTAGATTACAGATTTTACAATTACTCACTTTAATGGTACTCGATTTACCGACCTCGAAAGAATGCAGGAGCGCAACCCAGCATTTAGTTCTATGTTCTTAGTGCAAAATGCACTCTTGTGTCCAAAATGTAACTGTGGATGCATTTTGCGCTAACAAAATAGCACTAAATTCAACAAAACACTAACAGCAGTAGTCAGCAGCTGCTCACTCATCTAAGTTTGTTGTTCCTGTGCGCTTGCAGTAGGATTTTAGTGCCAAATTACGCATAATTATGCGAATTGGCATAAACGCATACTATTTGGTAATTTTGAGTCAAACTTTTTTCATTTAGAAAAATGAAAATGAAAATGAAAAAGTGACTCCCGTTAACGATCAGATAACTGAAAAAGTGGCCCTTGTTTTCAAATAGAGGCAATTTTTGAACTTGCAAAGACACGCTGTATATGTGTTTTGTATGATGTGCATGCATTGTGTTTGCTGCATGTAACGATGAAGGTAAGATAAATCAACAGTAAAAAACGTCCAATCAGACCATAAACAGACCCACAAACTGCATCAGACCAGATTTTCTGGCACAGTCAGACTGCCCTGTGGTGACCTTCAGATCAGTACATGCCTCTGTAGCAACCATTTATGACACCAAGCAGAGCAAAGAAGTGTACCTCAGTAGGTCTTGAAAACAAGCCACCATCTGTTACAGGAACACAACAATGTCAGTGGTCACTCAGTTCACAAGTTTGAATTTAGAACATCTTTGCAAGCTAGCATATTTACAAGCAGGGCACAAGTCAGAAGTACATACATGTATGGTGTCTAATGTAAAAAGAACAGATGATGGACGAAATGCTGAATTAATCAAACATTCATCCCCAGTCACAGATCTGGGTTAAATTAATTGTTTTTTTAACGCTATGCTATTCCATTTTAGACCCAGCCATATGCAAATCAGTCTTGACCCTGCTCTCCATGGGAACAGTCCAGCCCGAACTGCCAGGCCAAGTCCTCCCTGGACCAGAAATAAGCATCCTGGGACCGGGTACGGGGTAACAACCCTCATCAAACATGCTAGCTTGAATCTGGTGGTGTGGCGAGCACGAGACCCACGTCTGGGCTTACCCTTCTCACTTAGGGCGACAAATGCAAAAAGAACGGATGATGGACAGTGTTGGGCTGGCTGCCTTTAACGGGGGTTGCCAACCCCTCACTCCACACAATTGAAGGCTGTGCGCAGCATGCTATTGGCTCCCTGTGTGGGGTCTGGCTGCAGGGTCTGGCCGTAGGCCAACTCCATGCAGCGCATGTCCTGCATTTATGTATAGTTATTTAATATTACTTAACGTTAAAAAAACTGAAATTCACTGAAAAAACAACAGTTACAGCCCCTTTATAGTTAGGTGAATATGTCAGTAACAACATTAACGTTTTGAACTAAAAAAAAAACAAACCCAGAAATCACAAGTTATAGTTAGAGCAGTTCAATTATGTTATTTGAGATGTCGTCAGAGATGTCATAAACGATGTTATCGAACATGTCATTAGTGATGTAATATGAGAGGTCATAAGCAGTGCATGGAGGGGGCGCAAGTTATAGTTAGCTGTGCTAACTATAACTGATGAATTTCTGTGTTTTTTTTAGTTCACTGACATATTCACATAACTATAACCTTACTTTAACATTTGCTTCTTATAGTGAATAAGTGTGTGAGTGTGTGTGTGTATTTATGTATGTATATATTAGAAGGGGAAGGATCACATGAAAAACAACAGCCATCCTAAAGGACACAATGAGTCAGAAAGAAATTAAATGAAATATCCAAAAAAGACATGACTCAAACAAATGGACTCACCAAAGAACACAAATATATTTCCACAACGACGTTTTGGCTTCCGCCTTTATCAGGTAGTACAAGATTGTTTACTCAGTGGCTTCACAGCTGACACTGTTGATTTTTTTAAAGCATCATGAGTGAAGATTACATTAGGAATGTGGAATCAATGTAGTCCTGAGATCTCTTGAGCTATTCAGTAATCAGGTTTTTTTGTCAGTGATGTTCAGTTCTGAATGCTATGATTTTAAATGGTACATCCAGAAATTTTCTCGGGAGTACAGTATTTCTTCCTTTACGTCATGCACCAACGGGAAAATCTTCAAATCTGATGGCAAATGGTCCACGAGGTTAAATAGATTGGCTACAGGCTGGTCAACTTTCTCATTATTTATTGCTGGTTTGTGATTCCTAAATCTTGTATGGAGGTCATCAACCGTTTTTTACAGCTTTGGTGTTGACACGGAATCACATAAATAATACATGTTGAATGACATGTAAGATGCTGTCTTATGCCATAGGTTCTTCTTGTAACAAAACGTGTTACAAAGTCCATAAAAAGGGGGAGGGGCCACACCCCCCCCTGACCCTTATCAGACCCTGGGGATTCTATCCCCTGGGGCTGATTTCTTATGGGGGGGGCGTCTGGTCCCCCTCTCCCTGAAACTTATGAGGCCCCGGGGACCACATCCCCTGGGTCAAAAGCAATAAAAAAGGGAATGGAGCCACGCAACCCCTCTCCCCAAGCCTTATCAGTCCGAGGGGACCTATCCCTTGAGGCAGAATTGCATTAAAAAGGGGGAGGAGAGCTGCATGTTCCCCATCACCAAACCTTTAAAGGACCCAGGGACCCCATCCCCCGGTCGACGTGTGTTATTTTAAAGGGAAGGGATCTACGTGGCCCCTCTCTGTGAGCCTTATTGGGCCTGAGGGGGAAACAGCGTTTACATTGCATGCTTTAGATCGCATGTCATTACAACGCGGTGGTTACAACGACTTGCTGTAGGGGGCAGCAGGTGTTGGATTTATAATCCAACACCTTCCCTGCTGTTGCACAAGCTAGAGTAGGAATAGTAAATGATACTATTCCTAAATCCAGGGCGACCCCTACAGCAAGTCATTGTAACGACTTGCGATGTGATGGTTTGCATTGTAACAAGGTGGTCGTTGTAACGACCGCGTTGTAATGGCATGCGATCTAAACATGCATTGTAAGGAGATATATTCGCCCGAGGGCCCCATCCCCCAAGGCCAAATTGCATATTTAAGGGGTGGGGCCCTGTGGTCCTTGTCCCCGAGCCTTAATTGCCCCAGGGACCCAGGCACACAATCCCTCGGGGCCCGGCACAATATTTAATGGGGAGGGGGTACGCAGCCCCCAGTCCTCAGGCCGATTTCGGTCCTAGAGACCCCATCTATTGGGCCTGGCACATTCTGTGGTGGATGGGAGCACCTGTTACCATCTCTAGGCCAATTTTGCCCCCCTTGCCAAAAGCGGCCTGGGGAGGGGGTCCGCAGGATGGCTGCCTTTGGGGGGGTTGGACACAGGGTTTGGCCGCAGGTGTGCACGGTGGGAGGTTGGATGCATGTGGGCATTGGCTGCAGGGTAATACAATTTACTATGCAAAAATAAATGACAGGCATCATAATTAGTCATACAAATACAATATTGTTTCCCATTGCAATTATAAAAATGAAGAACAATCTCTAGAAATAGTAATTCAATAAAAACGAAATTAATGAAATTGACTTAAAATAATTCGAAATTGAATAAAAACACCACAATGTCCTGATTATTTACTGATAATGTACATCATTTCTAGAGCTAGTTTTCCTCGTCATAGACCTTAATCAAAAGTCACTTTTCTACTGGCAGTTACATCATCTAGAAGGTTGTGGGAAGTGGGGTCTCTAATTGTAGACTCTTCTTACCCTAAAATTTTACTAGATAGGTTTCCCCAAGGATTGGGCCTGTTCTTACCCCCAAGGTTTCACTGGGAAAAACAGAATTTTCTCACAGTTTTTGTTTCAAATCTTTTATCTCCAGAGGCGATAGATCTCCACACATCAGATGTTAGAAGAACATTGTATATGTATATAGTGAAAGGTCTTAGTGTTTTCGCATATGTAACTCTCTTTTAGTTACTTTTGGTCCAGGTGACAAAGGTAGAAAACCGCCTACTACCACTGTCAGTCGTTAGGTGAAATTTGCTTTTATTTCAGTTTACAATAACTTCCAAGATAATGTTATGTGTGGTATGAGGGGTTCTTCTACCAGAGGGGTGACAGCATTATGTGGAGAAACAAAGGGAATTTCATTCAAGGAAATCTGGTGCGTGGCAACATCGTGCTCGCCACAGAGATACGTAAATCACTACAGCGTGCAGACTCAATTGCATGTAAACTAGTATCACTTCTTTTTCTTTTCTGCACACAAGTGTCTAATCTTTTTTGCAACACTGACACATTGCTGCCATTTCCCGAAGCTTCCGTAACAATCAGTGAAATGCTACATATTAAATACATAATTGCCAGAATTGTTTTTAATGCTGGCCCATCATCACAGGATAAGTACTTTGACGAAGAATACAGGACGTGGAGATAATAATTGCATAGAGGCGTTAAAACAAATTAAATGTATGCAATTATTCTTAAATATCTAAAAAAACTATCAGATATAAATCTATCAAGACGAAAAAACACAAAATACAGTCTACATCTGCTTTTTAAAATACACCATGTACGTCACAAGATGTAGAATTATTTCCCCAGCATTTTTACAAGATAAGATATTTGCCGAACAAAATGTAATTTTTCAATATAAGGTCCTTATGAATGGATGAAGTATTTGTTTTAGGCCTTGTTCCCATTTCATGTAATAATGGCGCTAGTCACCCCTTCCTTTATCCATAAAAGTGAAGAACATCAGAAAATACTTCTGTTGCAGTCGCATGTCATTCATCCACTCACCACTCAGTGGTTGAAGTGTGAACAGTCGAGTCCTATTTGGCCTGAGTTGAACACCTGTCGCCAATCACTTCCAGCCTGCCAAAAGCAGCCACTCCTGGGACCCTAAGCCGAAGCCCCGCCCACACCTACGTAAAGCCGTTCTTGGAGCTGCGCCGGCGGCCACGCTGCAGTCATTCACTGCTGAGGAGAGCTGTGTGTGCGGCCAGACGGTTCCAGAGACAGCAGTGTCAACAGCAAGGCTGATTCCGGGAGCAAGTTGGAGCTGTCAGATGGAATCAACGCGGGGAAGTAAACACCGTCTACCTTCGTCTGGTGTGTTTGGAGCCAGGTCTTGTGACTGGAGCCGCAAACACATCAAGTGTTCGTTGCATTAGGACATGTCGAAACATCGTCTTTTGTAATAAGCTTTCACGACATCACGTCATCGCTGGAGTATCTTGTCAGGGTTATTTAGTCTAAGTGTCAATGAGGGGACACCATAGGTGACGTGGATAAGCGCATGACCACACTTTAATTCCACTCTTATGAAAATGGCTGATTTTCTGACAGGGTCTGTGTCTGATTGGCCAGTAAGGCTGCAGCAGATTGTGATGTGAAGCATAGATTAGGTATGCGACTATCTCTGGACTTGCTTTAGAGGGGCACTAACTTGTTAGGAAGCCATGAAACCGACCTCCATCTCCCCCACTAAGAGACTATTCCACCTCCAGCTGGACTGTCTTCTCGGGTTTAAGGGAACCCACAAGCAAGGATCCAGTCAATGGACTAGCAATAAAAAACAAGAAAAAAAAACAATAAAAGAGAATAAGTACTCCAACAAAAATAAGAATAATAAACATGGGGCGCAAAAAAAGGTCAGATGAAAATGATAGGAAACAACACAAAAAACACGTTGACATGAATTTAGTGCAGACGTTTATCTCACGTACAGGACAGAATCAGTAAATGATGAAGGCTCTCTTGTGAGTTCCTAAGAGGGCACAAGGTGCCTGTGAATATGTTGCTTCCTTGAGAATCAGGCTCACATTTTAGATTAAATGCTAATGTTAAGCTCTCTGTATTTCATCAGTGGAGTATCCGAATTTTGGTTATCGAGTTACTCGGTATCTCTTATTTTATGGGTTAAATAGTAATAATTGATTAAACTGGAATCTCCTAGTGCTACAATGAGCAAAAAGAAATTACCCAAAAATTTAGCAACATTGTGCGGAATCACGCAAGAAGAATAAAATATTTAGCTCTACTTTCTTAGCACAAAAATGACCTCTTACGTCTAAACTGGATGAAAGGATGCATTTTGCGCTAAGATATGGCACTAAATTCAGGAGAGCATAAATAACAGTGTGAGCATCTGCTCGCTAAACGTGCACTTGGGGTAGGATTTCCCCCCAACTTACTCCTGGCATTTATATCTAGTTTCTTAAAGCATAAAGCACCCTCGCGTCCAAAACATATGTGAGGATGCATTTTGCACTAAGCAGATAGAGTACAGCAGTTCAAGCAGCCACTCGCATTCACTAAATGTGCTCTATTTTTATTAATTACTGTTAATTAAGCGAGCAGGCATAACCGCATAATTACTGGAAATTCTGCACCAAAGAGTGACATGCAGTTATCAAAATGAATCTCATTATTCCAGCATAATGGAGATATCTCCCTGCATTTTACCTTCCCTATTAAAAGGCAATGGCTCTTCCATTTGGGAGATGAGTGGTTTAGGTGAATTTCTCTTTCTACTTTCTATTTTGAGATTTTAGACTTTTTCACAGAAATTTCCTGTTTATCCTTGACAAGCCTACAAGTGGAAAATGTACTACCAGGAACCACATTTGCCTGCAAGGACACTTTTGTACCTCTCTTGTCATTTGCATGCGCCTAAGCCACCTGCAGGGCCCGCCCAGAGCTCCCAGATATTCAAAAGTCCCATTGTCCTGAACCATCGATGCATACTGCATAAATACTGCTACTCAATGCCACCCCTAGGACACTCCTCTAAATTTCCAATGCAAATTGGGCTACAAAGTGAAGCAGGTGCCCTACTGCTGAAGAAGATGCTGCCAGGCAGGATTTAGGGAAGCTTTGTGTCAGACGGCTCACTGCTTCACTTGGTTAGCTACATATAGGGTCTCTCTGTGCACTCTGTGCTGTGATCTGCACTAAAGGGCTGCAGTTGTTGTGTGCCACAGAAATGCCAGCCACTGTTGAGCAATCTCAGTACCAGCAAACAGAAAAAGGTCGGACTGGCCTGTAGGGCAACTTGGCAGTCAGGGTCGGACTACACAAATCAGTCCTGGCAATTTTATCGGACCAGCCACGGGGGGTGCAAGTGTGTAGCACTGCTGCTTAACTAAACTGGTCCCCCAGCACTGCTGCTTTTGTTACTGGGGGCTGATATTGCAACACTGCTGCAAATGGCCTCAGTTACACAACCGTCCCCTACCCTTCCTGCCTCCCAAGGAAATGCCTGAAGCCCACTAGCGCTAGTTCAGTCATGGCCTGAAGGGCTGGTTGGAAAGGTCAGTGTGTGGGCCTTTTCTGTCCCAGTTGGACCCTGAACAGAACAATTTCACATCTTTTATTTATTTATTTATAGAGCGCAGCATTCATCCCGAAGGATAGCACGGTGCTATGTAGTGAGAATTTGTGGTAGGGCCGCTAGTGGGAGTGGTAAAGCTGTCGGGTGTTAGGCCTTGGGGAAGAGTTTTAAGTTTCTTTCTAAAAGATAAATAGTCAGCCGTTAGGCGTAGGTCTTGGGGTAGTTTGTTCCACTTCTTAGCTGCCGGATATGAGAATGAGCATCCTCCTGCCCTCACTTTCCTTATACGCTTTGTTCTGGCCAGCGCTTGATGGTGTGACTGTAAGCACCTCGTAGGGATGTAGAATTCAATTTTATTTTGTAGAATTCTAGGGCCACAATGGTGCACAGCCTTGTGTGCATGACTGATCAGCTTGAACACTGCTCTTAGTCGCATGTGTAGCCAGTGAAGATATTTCATGCACATCGATGCTGAACTCAGTCTGCTTTTATTACACACCAGTTTGGCCGCTGTGTTTTGTAGCACCTGCAGGCATGTAAAGAGGTTCTCTGCCATGCCTACAAATAAAGTATTTCCATAGTCTAGCTTGCTAATAAGCAGGGCCTGCGTAACTGTTCTTCTACAATCCAGTGGGATCCTGGGAAAAAGTTTTCTTAGGAGTTTCAAAGTTGCAAAGCCCCTTGCGCACAGGGCCCTCACATGGTCCTTCATGGAAAGGGTATTATCAATGAGGATGCCTAGGTTTTTGCACATTGCTTGGGTGCTGGGGCATCTCCCACGGTTTGTGGCCACCAGGTAGCATCCCGGATTAAGTTGGCTCCTCCAAAGAGCGGGATTTCTGATTTCCCTGCGTTTAGTTTCAAGCAATGTTCTGACATCCATAATACCATCTCTGAGAGGCAGTTGTTCAATTTTGCCCTAGTAGCCTCGTGCCTTTCCTCGAGAGCTACCATCAGCTGTGTGTCATCCGCATAGGAGCAGATAGTGAGGCCCCATTTTTTGCTGATTTTCTCCAAAGATGACACATAGGCGTTAAAGAGTGTGGGGCTCAGAGATGCTCCCTGTGGGACGCCACAGCTGATGGTGCTGGGTTTGGATAAGAATTGGCCCAATTGAACAGTTTTTGTTCTATTGCTCAAGAACGAGCTGAGCCACTGTAGGGCTTTGGCATGGATCACTTTTTCATGCAGAGTTTCCAGCAGTCGGTTGCGTGAGACCGTGTTGAACGCTGCCGACAGGTCCAACAGGATCAAGGATACAGCTCCACCCTGATCGGTCAGAGATCTGATGTTATCAAGGACTGCCAGAAGCGTTGCCTCCGTGCTGTTCGTGGCCCTGAAGCCGGTTTGTGAGGGTTCTAATAGTTCATTAGACTCTAAATAGTTGGATAATTGTCTATTTACCAGCCTCTCCAAGACCTTGGGAAGGTATGGGAGTTGAGAATTCAGCCGATAGTTTTCAGGGTTATGAACATCTGTTCCTGCTTTCTTCAACAGGGGGGTCACTACCGCCTGTTTCCATGCTTCAGGAAAAGCAGCAGTGTCAAGCGAGTTGTTGAGTAGCTGAGTAACATAGGGACATAATACTGCTGTGATCTGAGCAAAGATAAAGTGGGGGCAGGGATCTAGGGGAGATCCTGATTTAACTTCCCCCGTCGCTTTTAAGACCTCGTCCTCTGTAAGAGGGGAGAAGTTGCCCCTAGTAGATGGGGCATCTGGGTGAGGGTTCCAGTGTTCCCAGTTGATTGTGTCTGCTGGGGTGTTAGGGTTGAAGGAGGAATAGATTTTGCTGATTTTATCAGAGAAGAATTTGCTGATTTTTTCGCAGCCTTCTTCTGAGGGGGGCAGTGTTTGGGACATACTTGCAGGTTTACTGAGTTCCCTTACTATTTTATACAGCTCTTTTGCTGAATTTCAGTTCTCGTTAATTTGTTGCGCAAAGTAGGTGTTCTTTGCCTTTCTAATGGCGTTATTATAAATCCCGAGCTCAGACTTGTACCTTAGCCTGTCCATTTCTTGCTTGGACAGTCTCCATTGGTGTTCTAATGTTTTGCACTTTCTTTTAAGTGCCCTGAGTTCGAATGTGTACCATTTCTCAGAGTAGGATCTTTTTGTCAGCTTAGGTTTTAGCTTGGGCGCACATAGGTCCAGCGCTTTTCTGATTTCAGTTTTGAGATTTACTGCTCCCATGTTCATCAGTGTTTAACACCAGACAACTCTAAGCGTGGCACCCTTCTACAACCTTCATTGCAGGATGTCTGTGACCAGTGTGTTCATCAAACCATTTGTTTTTAAGGGCTTTCTCTACCGATCGAGTGGAGCAGGTTCCTCAATTCCGAGCAATGATAGATAGATTTAATATTTTTTAAGGATGTTGTTTTGGTATTTACAATATTTGGCAGTGGTGTAGCAATGTTCTAATAGGCCTCAATGCAACATGGAGAATGTCCCACCCCCAAACCAGCTTTGGTAGTGAAAGACCACCATAAATTAGTGTACAGTTTACAGATGGCTGGTACTACTGCATCTCCTGCATGATTTATCTGTATGGGGGAGACAAGTTTTCATCACTTTTTTAAATCGTTGCTACAATTTTTTCTGCGATTCTAAGGGCCACATTAACAGTGATTTTTGGACGACTAAACATGTATTTCTGAACTACGAAGACTGTTAGTACTTCTGGGCTACGTGTACCCCTGTCTTGTATGAGATATCTTTTGAGAAATAGGCAGATAATATGCAGAAATCAGTGCATCTGTCATGTTGCTCCTCATTTGTGGGCAATTTTTCTCCTGGACATTTTGCCTGCTTTTGGGTGAACTATCCAGATGAAAATCTGATGAGCTATGGTATTTCTGCATCATTTATCCTTCTTAATCCGGCTTATAACTCCAGTTAATAGTCCCGTCAGGAATTACGAACACTCATTAAGGGGGTCTTGGTGCTGCGTTACTAAAGCTAGAGAGTGAGATCTCAGTAGCAAAGTCCACCTTTCCAACCCCACTGAAACCGTCCGCTGTTGGTAAGCGTAAATACATGGACATGTAAAATAACCATTTAAGGAAGTTGATCCTAATCCATGAACACCATTCTATGGAAAAAAGAGAAGCTGAAGAAATATAGATAAAAAGAAATTAATTACTAAAGTTATTTAAAAACTATTAACTTCAGATAAAATAAAGTGAGGAGTTAGTTTTAAAAATAGGAAAAGACTGCAAGAGTCAATTAACTAATGCTGCGCCCAACTTATGGTAATGAAAATAAACTAAAATACACAAAACTTCGTAGAATTTCTAAAAAAAAATAGGATTGTAAAATGGGAATGCATAGTAGTTAAAAATGAAATAAAGAGTTTTGATTGTGGTTGTCTTTTTTGTATGTCTGCCAGCACCCTTAAGTGGAAACGGACAGAAAGAAAGTCAGAAAAAAGTACAGAGAAAATGCGAGAGCAATGGTTCTTATTTTTTTGACTTCTCTGGACCCCTACCTACTCATTGCTGGAATGCAGTGGCCCCAATGAATCGTTATTAGAAACCATGGACCCCCACTGAGTCATTACTGGAAACTAGAGGAGGCTCCAGCTTAACCAATTTTGATAATTTGAGCAACAAAACAATACACAAAAATAAAGAAAGAAGCAGTCGTCAAACAAATACACAAATGGTGAAATATTTTATTTAATTCACAAACATATATATATATATATATATATATATATACATATATATTCCACACAATCCGCTGCGTCTCACTTTCCCATCACAGGACGAAAGAACACTGGAGCCGTGGCCACAATCAAAATGCGTGTTTATTTTAACACCAGGTCCGACGCGTTTCGGAGTTAAATGGCACTACTTAGGGAAAAGCCATGTTTTAAGGCTCCTCCTAAAGTTATACAGATTTCCATTCGTTCTAAGAGAGGTCGGTAATTTGTTCTATTACTGAGCTGCCTTAACCTGTAAGGACCTACAGCAGAAAGTGCTTTCCTGAAGCTTGGAACACAAACTAGGTTGGCTGACGAGGATCCTAGGCGCCTTTAAGGCCTGCAGTGACTACATATTCTTTGTAGAAGTGCAGGCCCTATACCATGTATGGATTTAAAGACTGCACACTGCTTCAAAATCTCTTCTCTCTTTAACTGGTAGCCTGTGAAGCTTTCTTAAAGTGCCTGAGGCAGAATCAAATCTAGATGTGTTAAGTGCAAGTTTTGCTGCCATTACTTAACCCCTTCAGTGCCCATGACGAGCTGGACTCGTCATGGGCTGCGGTGGCGCTGTGCCCATGACGAGTCCAGCTCGTCATGAACTCCGCCCGCTAATGTTAAGCGCGGCACTGGGCGGGGAAAGGGGCGGGCATGCAAGGGGTTAAACCCTAGCCAGCCTTTTATGTGAGTAGTGTGGGGATCCAAGCAAAAGTGTATTGCATTAGTCAATTCCGCATAAGACTGTGTATTGTCCCACCAGCTTCCTTACAGACAATGGAAGTAGTGGAACAATCTTTCTTATGTTTGTCATCAACCCATAACAGGAATCTGCTGTTTTATTAATGTGGATATCCATTGACAAACTGTCTGGGCTGGACCCAGGGCCCAGAAATTGCTCTGAAATGAAGAGGGCACTTTAACAGGGGAGCAACATAAAAACTCGGTTTTACTCCCGTTAAATTTCAGAGTGTTCTTCTTCAGTCACTTGGCCATCTCTTTTAGCCATATGTGTAGCCTATCTATCTAAGTCTTACTGTTATTATCTAGATACATGATTGACTGAGTGTTGTCTTCATAATTCACGAACAAAATCTCATATGATTTAGTCAGAGTTAGTAAAGAAAGTAGGCAAAACACTATGATCCAGCACACCACATGAACATCATGTATTTCAAACAATATTAGTCCAAGCAGCAGGTCTGATTTCAAGATTCTTTATCCAATTTCTTCTTTAAAAACTGCGTAGCCAACGTGATTGCACACCTTAAATAAATCTGGATATAGTACATCCGCTCTTTCTTTCCAGAGCAGAGGCGGATTTGGGTCTAGCACAGTGCCCGAGGAAATAGACATAGCCAGTGATCTGAACTCTACTTCTCCGATAATTTCCATATTTTCCATTTTGCCACAAGCCCCCTCTGGTTGGGCGGTTTCACTGGATAGTGAGGTCTTCTTAGTAAGCCTATCATTGGACCAAGGTTCATACTCAGATTGAGAATCCTTATAGTCATTTATGTGATTTATAATTAGCTCTTATGAAAATAATCCAACAGGCTATTACATAATTCTTGCCATGGCTTCACCGTTTGTTAAACTCAATAGGGGTTAGCTAGATCTTTAACAATGCCAAATATCCTTTTTTGGCCTATTTGATGCTTCCATCTTGTTCCTAGTGTAGTACATTTCTTTGGCTTTCCTAATTTCCTTATTGAAGTTGATTAATGAAGTTTGTAAATGCAACATTCTCACTTTCTTAGTAGGTTAACGCCGTTGCCTTTCAAGCTTCCTGCAGCTGGTTTTACTTTCCCTCAGGGTTACTGCAAACCATGGTGCTGATTGTTTAGATTTTGCAATCAGAACTTTCATAGGTATTATTCTATCTAACGTCTCTATAATTGATTTCTGTAGATATTCATAATTGTTATCAATGGTATCCATCTCACTATAGCTGTTCTGTGTGTCAAGTATCTTTCCCTCTTTTATCCTCCCTCACGTAGACCAGTTTCCTTAATTGCTGATTCTGCTACCTCTATTTTAGATCCACCTTGTTCAAAGGTCACTAGTGATTGAACAGTCCAGCTTACCGGAGTCACCATCCCAAACTACAGAACAATCTAGTGACACGAATATTAAATCCATGGTATGACCTCCTTGATGTGTTGGACCATTAAATCAATTGTTCCAGGCCTAGTGTCTCACATGAGCTTAAAAAAATCTCTATAATGATTATGTGAAGTATCCTCTCTAAATGTTAAAATCCCCCGCCATCCAAAAATTGGCGTGGGTCAGAGCCAGATTAGTGACCAAATCCAAGAGTGGTTGAATAAAATCCTGTAAGGTTCCTTGGGGTCTATAGCATAAAGGTCTAGAAAAGACCATTCCGCTTCTTTCCTGTAGGAAGAAACCCATTAGTTCCACCATCTGTATTTTGTTAGTTTGGAGAATAGTTAGCTCCAGCTTTTCTTTAAAAATAATCACTACCCCTCCACCTCTTTTTCCTATTCTAGGTTGCTGTATAACTTTATAACCGAGATGCCATGTAAAACCCAGGTCTACTTTTGAATCTGAGGGGATCCAGGTCTCTGTAATAAAAAGAAGTTCAGTTCAGGCGCATGTTTCACCAACAAGCACGCATTAATTATCCGCATCTCAGCGCTTCACCTCCTTGCTTCACCTTCCTACCTCCTCCCTTAGATGGGATTGTGTCTTTTGCTACTTTTACCCTTGACTCTGTCCTACCAATCTCATCTATTGAGTTAGGCCTAAGCATCAATAGCTCCTTACTTGAATAAGTTAGTCTGGAGGCCTGCTTCTGCATTTCTGGGTCCCAACTGGTAAGATGGCTGGCACTAGCCGCTTCCGGGACTCTGACGAGTCCGCCTTTGGCGTGCCAGCTTGCTCCTTTTGTAGATGCTTTTATATTTCATTTACACAGATTTATTATATACTAATATTAACTGTGTGTGAATTATGCGGCGATATTGTCTTTTTATTTGTAAACAATGTAATCTTTAAATGACTGAGACATCCGTGCTCCAAATGATAGAAGTGATAACTCACTACTGTTAAACAAAATCTGTGGTAATGGGTACCGGGCAAGCCTTCTGAATATATATGGACATTTGAGGAAAAAATCTTCATTCAAATTTGGAAGAGTAAGTCAGTGCATGATTTGTGCTGCTGGATGAAAGGGGGAGGCAGCAGGCCTTACATTTTTGGACCCGGAATTCTTTCTTCTGAGACTTTGACCGTGAGCAAGATATAGAACATAGAATGGGGAGAAAGGAGGGTGTGAATTAAAGTAAAACAGTGGCAAGGTGAAAAAGCAGAGATAAAAAATAACATTCAATAGTGTCATTAAATGCGTAACGTGTTCTCAGTTTCAGATTAATCAATGGACAGCATCTAGTTGCTAAATCAACTTCCTCACTTAGCCAATCAGCAATGGCATTAGCAGATTTGATAATATATGTGTAAAGTAATCGATTGCTTAATTGTACAATTGCCAAAGCAGCTTTAGCAGCCATTTTTAGCAGTGAGATTTAATGATCCTGACTCTACGTGAAATGTGATTGTACATCTCATATCTGGGACAGTGCACTCTTATAGAACAACTGTGCTTCGAAGCAGGAGTCAAACAGATTGTAGACACTGAACTTTGCAGACCGGGCTGTGCTTTGCCTGTTTGGTTCGGTTATGAGTTTTTGTAACTTGCCTCAGTGGGGAAGTTTCTGGCCATCATAGAGCGCGCCTCTTTTGCTTGGTTTAATTATGTTAAAAACAACTTATACAATATTGATAGCGATATATTCTACACTACGCCCTGCCTAGTTGTTCCCAAAAACTCTATTGTAGAGGCTCAGAAGTACTGACTTTAAGTGTAAAAAAGAATGAGCACTATGTTATGTTGTTCTGTTAACTTTAATTTGCATAGTGCTCTGTTACCAATAGTATGGCCTCAAAGCACTGACATGTTTGATTACCTCCAGGCCCTGGTGTCGAGGAATCGGCCACAAGGCCGGGTTTTGCTTACTTTGAGAGGGCCATCAGAAGTTGGGTGCAGTGACTATTTCACATTTGTATTCTCTAATATGCTAAAGGTATATGGTATGTGACTCTCAAGATCTAGTGATGTTTGCCAGTTTGGGTACGCGTCACAGTAAAGGTCAGTTTATTGGCCTGCGGTATGTGCACAAGGTAACTGAGACTGTGCTGTCTTGTTGAAGTCCACTCTATACCTTTACAGCAATCAAGCTATAGGGGGTTTTGTGGGTGATGTGTTGCACTCTGTACTTTATTGAATGAATGTTGCAGTGCAGACGTTATTGCTTGATTTCCTGATGTGACTGTAATGGATTTTGATAATTGAAGATGATTTTCAATAAGAAACCTTCAGCTTAGCCCCACTAGCCTACCAGAGCTGGGCATTCAGCATTTTTTGTCTTCCCTGTTTACTCTTTTAACTGCATATGGTGAAACAAATACTTGTTTTGTTAATGTGTTAGAAACTGTATTTAATGTTTTACTGTTTTGCCCCTTCTCCCATTGAGTTCAGAAATGGTCGCTAAGACCAGTGGTGGCCGGCATGGCTCATGGGTGGTGAGGCTTGGGCGGGCGCGGGGGGGATTGCGCAGTTTGAACGGGGGGCAGGCAGGGGCAGGGGGGCACGCATGGTGCAAATCTAAAACATAAAATAAACTTACCTCGCCTGAGGCCGGGTCCCTCGTCTCTGCTCCTGCTCTTCTTGTGCACATTGAAGAACAGGAAGCAGTCCCCACCGATCAATCACAACACTGCATTGCGGTATGGTTGGTTTTAAGCGTCCTGGTTTGATGCTCAACCAGGCAGTGGGGGCCTGGGTATGTTCTCCATGCAGGCTGCACCGCAGCCTGCATGGAGAACGGGGAAAGTGGGCATGACTGGTTTGGGCAGCGCGAGAGGGCCGACCAACAGTCATTGCGCACTTAGGAGTCGGCAAACCACGTCTCCCCTGCCGTGCTCCAAGAGCCTACCCACCCATCCACAAAACAGCAGGAGGCAGCATACAATGATAATAAGGCAAAGTTGCTATCATTTTATGTTTCTGCTTCGCAGTGCTTAAAAGCAGTGGGGCGACGCCTCCTCCATAGCGGAGGAGCCCCCACTGGCTAACACGCAGATCTGCAGACAGGTTCTTAATGTGTAGCTGCAATCTAGTGTTTTGCTAGTTGTTTGCTCGCGTCAATATATAGGTATAAGTTCTTAGTCTGTTTTAAAATGAATTGTAAACCTTAACTCTTTTCTATTGACAGCTGCGTGTTGTCATTATCCCACAGTGTCTACCGCGAAATGCAATGTACTTCAAGTTGTCATTAGAAACAAGCTAAACCACAGTACCAAGCATTCATTAAAACTGGGCACCTCATATGAAGGCAGATTGTCTTCTGTCATTTTTGGGTATGCTTCAGTTGTTTAGACCAAACACATACATTATCAGCATTCTTGTCAAATCTAGGGATTCTGAATGATTATCTTACAAATGATTCTCATGCATGAAGTTAAGAGCCAGAAGAAAGCTTACACATTCAGGGTGCATTTCATTAGTCATAAAGCTGCAAATAATTGTGTCAATGGGCTCCAAAACACTTTCTAAACCCATTCCTCTTCTATCACGCCACTATCCTTTTCAATCCAACTAACAGATTAACATGTCCACCACTCAAATTAATTTCATATTTCCCTATACTCATTCCACACTAATCCTGTTTGGGTTCCGGAGTAGCGTACTACTTGCCAAAAAGCGCTTCAACACCTCATCAGGGGTAGCAAGCGCTATATAAATGAAAACCCTTCCCTCTTCTACCCTTCTACTATCCTTTTTCAATTCAAATAATAAACTCACATGTCCACCGCTCAAATTAATGAAATATTTCCCTATACTAATTCACCATTAATCCTTTTTAGGTTTCGGGGTAGCGTGCTACCTGCTGAAAAAGCGCTTCGATGTCTCGTGTAGGGTAGTACGCGCTATATAAATGCAGTTACACAATTACAATTAATCTCCTATCAACCTCTAGGTGTAAAACTCTTCCCATTGTTACCTTTTACAGCACCCATAAGAGTAACTCATGCTTTTGTTGTGGTATCTCATAGCGAGGTCTGGGAGTTGAATTCAACCGATTGTTGTGTTGTTTCTCAGCAACATCTGGGTGAAGACCTTACTTTATTGTTGTCATCTGATAATGAGGCCAGAACACTTTTATTTTGCTGTGCTGGAGGCCCAATAAACAATTTATTGTATTGTTGTGTTGTCACATATTAATATCTGGGAAACTTGGCAAGATTTGGGCAAACAACTCATTTGATTGTTGTGTTATCCCATAGCGAGGTGTGACCAAACATCTCATCCTACTGTTGTGTTGTCTCGTGGCGAATTCTGGTCAAACAAGCCGTTTTATGTTTGTGTTATCTCACAGCATCATTTGGAGATAGGTCTTTCTGAACAACTGTCCGCATTGTGTTTTCAAATAGTGTCATTAGGTCAACTTTTCATTGTACTGTGCTTTCTTTTAACATGGTCTGAGCAAATAATGTCATTCTGTTGTTTTGTTAATCTGGGCAAATAACTCATCCTTGTATTTATACAGATGTATCATAATGTAGCTAGTTCTGGTCAAGACACTCATTCTTTCATATGCTATTTGTTAGCAAGTTTGACTTATCTCGCTGCAAGGTCTGGACAAACAAATCCATCAAACTTTGTGCTATGGTTTAACGAGGTCTTGGCAACTGGGTGACACATCACTGTTCTTATCCCATAAAGTGTGAACAAAATTTTAAAGCAGGCCTTTCTCGTGATGCTGATGATATAATGGGACCATACAGTGACTGAATTCTTTATATGCCCATAGTGCCAATGCAATGAATAGTTGGTACACTTGTGGTATTGTGGGACAATATACTAAATTATTTTGGTATTTGCGGTGTCACTGAGCAGCACACTGAATTCTTGGTATCATTTTGATATGGAAGCAGAAGCTGCCCGTGCAGTTAAGAGCGATGGGGCCGGGTTGGGGGGATTTGACAGACGACCACGAGGGAAAGTTAAATAAATAACTATTTTTCCCTCGTCGTCATCTTTCGAAATAAACCCACCCCCCCTGGCTCCACCCCCTTACCTGTACGGGCCGGCGCTGTATGAAAGAACAATAAACTGAACTATTTGAATCTGTGAGGTATGGTGAGACCATACACTGAATTCCAGGGATCTGTGAGGTAAGTTGCACAATGAAGTATGCTCTTGATATATGTGAAGTGTGACACAAACACGCCGAATCCTTTGAATCTAAAGTGCTTGCTGGACAATATATTCAGTTTTTGGTCAATGTAAGGTGTGGCTGTAGAATACATTGAGCTGCAGGGTGTCTAAAAAATGCACTGAGTAATAGGTGGTACCCTCGAATCCGTGGAATCTGTGAGGTATGGCTGGATATGGAGGTCCTGTGGGAACTGCAAATATAATAAACATTAGTATTGTGTCAGACAGCTCTGGCGTGGCCAGTTAGAGTATATTTACCTCTGGAAGATCTGTTGACCAGGCAACAAAACGAAAACGCGTTAAAATATGATAAAATAAATGTAATTGTTTGTTAGTAGTGAGGACTGGGCTACATTGATGGACAATGCTTTTAACTGTTAGCAAACCCTTGTCATCAGTAATTTTTGGGATATTCAAGAAATCTAAAAGTGCATACTTTACTTCAGTACCTGATATTCAGGGAAGCTCAGCTCCACACAGCATTGTATTGTTGTGTTAAGGGTCAAAGTGGCACACATAGACGAGGGAAGCTTGGCTAGCAGCCTAGGCAAACCGATGAGGATGGGACTGAGTCCGTCACTTGCGAAGGCAGGGATGGCATTGATAAATAGCAGGTACATTGCTGCCTTATTGACAAATTAAGTTCTCCTAAATGTTGGTTGATCCAAGATCTCCCTCCTATAGGGCTGCAACCGTCTCTCTTTGCCTTAGAAAAGTAAAGCAATGCGCAAAATATGCTCTTCAATTTGTCAAAATCAAAACTCTTGTCATTTCCATTCCTCATGATAGACATAAAAGAGTAATGTCTATCACCAGTTTTCAATGGAGTCTCGCCAAGACACGCCTGGAAATATTTACTAAATATAAATGGTAATTGACACTGAAAGGTAGAGAAGAAGAACAACAATACGATAGAAGCAACATGTAATTTATGACCTTCAAAGTTATTGTAGTATTAAGTAATGTTGTAGTGGTAGTATTAATATTTGTTTAGAAACAAAGAGCATTGTTGGACAGCGCATAACCTGTAACCTACAAGGTTCATACACCAGTCTAAACATACAATTAGCTATAGCATTCAATAAGTAATAATTAAACCTTATAATGAGAATTTGCTCCCATGCCAAGTACAGCAACCGTACATATCCAAATTCAGGGCATGATGTGAGTGTTGTGAAGAGTGTGAAGAAGGATCCTCCAATGTTTCTATGCGTGCCAGAGTGTGTGTCATTAAAAATCCTGTGGAAGTTTGAGTGTAAGTCAGTATCCTCTGAGACAGTGAGGCTAGAAATGGGCCTTTAGTTTATAAAATGTTACTGTACAGTGAATTCTGGTTGATAATGCACTCAGCTATAGGTACTCTAAAATGTGTTATATACATGCCCCTTGAAAAATCCTACAAATGTTTCCACTTACTTTTGAAAAAATTCATTTATTGCAGTAAATGAGCTTGGCATAAGAGAATGTATGCGTAATCATGTGGTGAAATTGGAGTTTGCCAAAATGAAATTATTTCCAATGAGTGCAATACATCTTTAAAAACAATTGGGCTTGAGTGATATTCCTCTTGCTCCCAGAATCCACGTGGTTCGGTCTTGCTCATTTTCCCGTCCCTTCTGCCCACTTTTCTTGGCCCATTGAGTTATGGATGTATGGTGTAAACATAAGAAATGGGTTAATCGATCACCCCCGATGCCGGAGCCCTCTGAGCTTGGCTTTTAACCAGGGCTGGCTGTAGTGGGTATCGGGTGTTTCCTCGGAAGGCTGGAAGGGTGGGGGCTGATTTTGCAGCAGTAGGGGCTGTTTTTGTTACTGGGGGTAGTTTTGCAGCAGTGCTGCTATACCGCCCTCCAGTAAGAAAAGCAGCAGGGGGGTTGGTCCATCATAATTGCCAGGGTTGCTTTGGGTTCCCAGTCCGGCACTGCTTTTAACCAAGCCCTGCAGGCTCCGTGCACACCGGCGAGGCGGAGGCTAAGTGGGAAAGAAAAGTCCCACTAATACCCCAATCAGTACCCCAACCAAGAAGTAGCCTGAGAGCACCAATAACTGGTTTTGAGAATAACATTCTTAGGCTGTATTTATTTTCAAAACTGACTTAAACAATATGAGCAATCTTAGTATTCACACAATCCAAAATATTCACATCATGAAAAACCATAAATCAACATAAGAACAAATCCAGACATAATTTTCCTAACCGAAATTCCCAAAGTAATGGTTAACTGCTAAACTGACCCTTGAAACATCATCCCATTAAATAGTTATCACAGGCCCCTTAGATTCCCACTATGGGCTCCTACTTAGTACTTGACACCGCAAACTCAGCCGCTGCCCAATACCAAGGGAGCCCCTTGTGCAAACCAGTAAGTTCGACCCTAAACCATACCAGAGCCCAAACAAAATAAATTGGATTGCCCCTGGCCCCCTTTCAATGATGGACCTGAGCAATTGGGGCATACTTTTGTCCCCTGAAGCAAGCACCACCTCAAATCAGCCACAGGCAGTGCTGAAGGAGCACCCGAGGAGAACCAGGTAATTGTGCACAATAAATAAAAAGTCCTGGGGCCCATTCAGCACACTGGCCCAAACCCTTCCTCACCAGAGGAAAGCCCTGTTTCGCAGATGTTGCAGCCGGGAGGCCCTGCAGCCAACCAATTGCCCACTCCTCTGGCGACCACAACTCCCGCTGCCCAGAAGGGAGGAAAATTGTGAGTCGGAGCGGCGAGCCAAGACAGGGAAAAGAAGAGACCAGTAAAAGAAAAGGCCAGCGACTGGCAGCGGACCACCAGGCAGAGAGGCAGCTGGCAGCCGACCGAGGCCGTTGAGGCAGCAGCAGGCAGCAGCCAGCCCAAGCTTGGCCATAGAATGTGACATTGCCCCAGCCACTCCTGCTTAAATGCCAGTTCCTAGAGGACCTGCTAACGTCAGGGTGCGCCCCATGCCCTAACCCTAAATAGTTTTAATTGAAAAAAAGCTCTTGATTGAGAAGCAGAAGTGATCGAAATGTGACAAGAACTGAGATCCACTGCATTGATTGTATTGTAATACAGTTCAATTTATCTCTGCGATTTTCACGGATCTAGTGCTTGGTCTTACTTATGCCAGCTAATGCATGATGCCTTATATTTTACAGCAACAATCAACATTATTTTTGGGGGGAGTGGATTTTGTCCAGTTGCTTATTTGTTACCTTGAGTTCTAGATTCTGATCTTGGCTTCTGCGCTTGGCCTGTGATTGCTTGAGGCTTGGCAAACCAACTAATTTCTTTTTGCCTTAAGCTGTGAGCACTCCCACTGTGTTAATAAAGGTGTGCGGTGTAAAAATATGCAGGTCGTTTTCTAGAGCTGCCATAATTTGGTGCCCATACTCCTTCAGACACCAAGGGGCCCATTAGGATGGCGGCGGACTTCAGTCCGTCCGCCATCCTCGCAGTGCTGGGACCGGCTGCCAGACATGCGGCGGTCCCGCACCACTGGTGGTCGCATTCCGCATATTTGACATTGCTGTAGGTGCTGCTTACCACCCGCCGCAATGCCAAATTAACATGTTGTGCATTCCCATGCACAACGTGGCAGGCACCGCACAGTGCCTGCCACCTTGTGCTTGGGAATGCCTCTCCGGGGGCCCGCAACAGGTCCCCAAAGCACATCCCCGCCGGTCTTTCCATGCAAGGCCTTTGAAACTAGGCATCATAATATGGATGGCTGTGCCTTCTAGACACCGTCACCATATTGTGGTGCCCCAGCTCTGCTCGGCCGGCAATCGGAACAATTGCTGACTGGCGGAAAAGCAGCGGATGTACTTTGCTTCTGCCGCGAAACCCCCGCCATAATAATATGGCCGGGGGGTAAATCAAGTTGGGATGGCGGGCGGATCTGCCCGCCATCCAAATGACCTCCCTAGTTTCTATAATCCTGCCTAAACCGGATATTTTCACCAACTCATTGTTTAAACTGGAGGTGCTCCTCTTGCAATCGAATTGTTTTTAAAACGTTCAACTTCTCATTTCCTTCAGATCTTTGTTATGAGAAATGCCTAAACTAATAGATAAAACGGGTTGTTTCCAAAGGAAAAGAGGCCACCTAAAAATCTACGTCAGAAAAACTCCTTGCACGTGTTGACCAAACTCATTGGCATATTCTCGCGGTGGAGTGATGACGCGAGGATTGCACCATGTGGCAGCGCTGATAGTGGGCGCAGACTGATGGGGCCAGGAATGTGCATGTGCCAGCGGCGAGGGCTGCCTGGCTCTCGCGTGCGGGTGCCTCCTGGGCTGTGAGAAACGGGAGCAGTCGGCCTGCAGGTGGATGTCAGGGACAGGCTCTGGAGGAGCAGGGGCTCTTTTCAGATGCAAATGGTTAATCAAGCACCTCATCAGAACAATGAGCCTGCCCTAATCCCCCGACAATGGGGCTAATTGCCAATCAGACTGATTTCACACTGCCGGCTTCACTCCACAATGAGTCTGCGCTGGCAGGGGGTGGGGGATGGGGAGCACATCCCCGCTCATCAGCTCCCTCTTTCTCTCCCCTGCTCCTTTCCCTGACCCAGGCTTGGTGTCCAGCCAGGCTTACTCGAAGCCTCCCTGGCATCTCCCTGAAGCTGGCATTCACAAGGGACAGGCGCCTCTGTTTCCTTCAGCTCTTGCATTGTGCCAGTACGTCCCCTTGTGTCACTATGTGGTACTAGGTCTGTCCAATCCACACATGCATGTCCTCACATGTTAATAGGGGAATTCTGGTTGGTCCCTGTTGGCCAGACTTGGAGAAGAGCATCTGTCATTGGGTGACTGACCATCAAGTCAATTTCTCGGTTGCCACATGTGCCAGGCTGCAATAAGGGCTTTGCGCCATTTCCCATCTGAGGCACGCCCTCTTCACTGTAGGCGTTCATGTTCCTCCTTATTGGCTCCTCTCAAGGTAAAAAGTGTTTCCTAAGGTCTGTTGTGCAGTACACCTACTATCAAGCAGCTTCTCCCTCCCGGTCACCTTGTAAACATACTGTGGCCTTTACAGGCCATCCTGCTCTGCTCATGTTCACAATGTGCAGGACAGCTCAAGAAAAAGCCTGCAAAGGCTGCTTGATGCTTTCAGTCCACCTCTGTGAGTGCTCATTGCCTTCCTAAAGCCTCAGGCTGAAGCAGGTCATGTTTATTTAACATCACAAAGATAGCAGCCTACATCTGTAAGCGGATTACATAGTTGTCATATTACTTTTCAGACTTGATACCCTAGCATGTGCACTTGTCCTAACACTTTCAGTCTGCCTGCAGGAAACACTATCTACATTTATTTACACGTATGTGCCCTGAAGGAAAGTCCCACCACTCAGAACAAAACTTTCACTTAATTCTATTATTCTACACAGAACACAAGGGTGAAACCACCTCCATTCTTAAGGGGTGTTCCCTATCTGTGGACCCCTGGGTACTCACCATAGACTTTCTCCCAATACCAGACTGCAAAAAGGGGCCACATGATGCAATGAGAACAGGGGAAGCAGGCCCATGAACTACACCGATGACCTGTAAATATGAGCCTGTGCACCAACTCGGTATGAATGTGACTGCAGAATGAACACTGTAATATGTAACCTCAGTGCTGCCCCAGAGAGAAATTGACAGAGTATTGGGACCCGGATACCCACAGTTTGGACAGCACCCCCACACCACCCAAACAAGGCACCAACAGAAGTTACAGAGAGAAATATAGTTTTTGGTGGAGCAATTTTATAAAAAATTGGCAAACCACACTTTTGAAAAAACTGTTATAAAAATTAAAAGTGATAAAAAGCACGTAAGGGATGAAAACATCCCAAGAAATAGCATTGAATTATGTGAAATTAAAAGTGATAAAAAGCACGTAAGGGATGAAAACATCCCAAGAAATAACATTGAAATATGTGAAGCACCATCAACACCAGGGCCATTCTGCAATCCCGAATGCCATCGGACCACACAGACGCAACCACCTGCATCTGTGAAGGGTGGTCCTATGTCACTGCACCCTTGTCTTCATTATGGGCACCACCCCCAAATACCAATATATATATAGGTTCAGGTGGGAGGGAAAAATGCCGCCGGTCGGCACGCTGCCGCCACGATTGCCAGGCCCAGAAAGAGGCCAAGGGGCAGGCAATCTTTATACCCCCTGGCCACCACGGCAGTGATGGGTGGAAGTGACACGACACTACTGCGACATGGCGCACTTCCCGTCGCCCCACCTCTTGCGAGGTGAGGTAACAGGAAACTGCCCATGGCCGAAATCACCCTTGGCCAGCACATCACTGGATTGGGCACGGGCCAAGGAGGCCCCGGGTCCATAAGAGCTTTACCCCCCCCGAAGGGGGTGGGACGCTCTGTCCAGTGTCTTCATGCATGCAGCAACGAGGGGGAGCTCAGTTCAGAGCTTTCCTTCACACACACTTTAGATGTTCATAGGGTCTTCCAATACATTTCCGTTGTCTATATCAACATGGAGCAGATGCTGCCTCTGAACAGTTGTAAGGACAGGAGAAGACATGCATCAGAGGCTCCTCAGCTCTCCAAGCATTTTTTGAGACCTTCACCTCTTGGGAAAATTCACAGATTTCCCTATGTACCAGAGCACTGAAACTGTGTTAATTTTGGCATGTGTCCGGTATAGGCCTCCTGGAAGAGCATGCGCCGTAACAGCAGTTCAGACCAACACCCACCCCTCCCAGAAATTTGGCCATGGACTCATAGACTCCACAGTCTGCACTCTGCATCAGCCAATCATTTGAGAAATGCATTTCTTTGTTGCATTTATTTAGCTGTTGAGTGTCTGGAACAGAAACGTTGTTTAAAAGTTGCATCATAAAGTTCACCAAATCTTAGTAGAGCCTAATACTTCTAACCTCAAGCAGCCCACGCTCAAGGATTGACAACATAGACCTCTAAATGTTATTCACGTTATGTCCAGACCAGCGCTGGCTGACTCTCTGCATGTGACATCATGTTACTGTATGCATCTCGCCTAATAGCCCTCAACTCACCCAACCTGTGACATGTATGCCCTTCACATAACACATGGCCACTGGAATTATGAACTAGGGCTGGGCCAGATTTTGTGGCAGGGTTGACTGTATTATGCAGCAAGAAAAAACATAATTTTGTGGGGTAATGCATAAAATTTTGTGCAAGTATTAGCTCATTATTTTGTTATTTGCACTCATGTTAACACTTTATGGGCACATCATGTCCCCCCGGCATGCACCCCATAGGATTTCCTTTAAGCATTTCATGGTGGGGTCCCTGCCATGAATAGCTCGGTGGAAAGGCTGGTCGGAATTTGCCCAACAGTGCCGGCAACGGTACCGCGGCGATTCCCGCCTGCTTTCCCCACCGCTGCTGCTGCAGGATCCTCGCGGTGGTGGCGGTTTTGTGGTGATCCCACGGCCACCATCGTTATACAACAGTTGTACCGCGGGGGTGGTGGGGGCCGGACCGCCACCGCAAGTACGGTGGTCCCAGGACCACCATACTCTTAATAAGGCCTATAATGTTGAGCTCGAGTGATGAATTATAACAACAATGGCCTCCGCTCTCCAGTTGTCCATATGTTGGGTGCAATGCATGGCCAGTCAGGCAGGTCAGTCACATTGATGTCTATGATCTCCGACGGTGGATTGTTCCACAGGGGTCTTTTCTGGCATTACGACACATACGCTGTATATCCTGTGAACCAAGCCTAATGCAGACTAGCCTAAAGGGGCTTGAAGTGTTTTGATGTTTTGCTACCTTTGACCTACGGATTGTGCTTTGACAGTCAGCCACAAATCAAGCACTAGTTATTCTACCTCAGTTGTGCCAGCCTTTCAGAGTCACTTTCTTTAAAACTTCAAAATATCCCTAGAGTACTGTTGAGTTGGGTAACAAAAAGCATCCCTTTCCGTCAGCTGTGCCAAAAAAACTAATTGCAGAAGAGAGCGGACTCTAGAGTCTGCTCAACCCTCTGCAAATGGGATGGCTGATATTCCAGAAGTGAATGGTCTGAGAGAAAGGAAGCAAAAGTATAGTGAATCTGTGCTAAATTTTGCACGGCAATACCACCATCCAGTACACTACGAACGCAAATTAAAGGCTACACAGAGATGTTTGCTACTAGCTCGAACCCGCTCTGTAGATCCTGCCAATAAGCTCTTTCATCGGAACAAAAAAGAAATGTGCTTTGAAAAATATTCCCATTAAGTACTGACCTGAGGTCTGCCAAAAAGTGTAAAATCTTTGGGCAAGTGTCAAATACTCTGCATAATTTGGCTCCATTGCCTGTATGTGAACTCATAGGCTGGCCACACACACACTGCGCTTTCACACAAAACTGCTGGCCCTTTCGTGACGAGAATATGTGGGGGCTGGCAGCTCCCGTCAGCTGCCTTAGAAGGGCGTCCTAGATGTCCTTGCTTTTCGCTCGCTGGCAGCCATTTTACTCTTCGTTGGCTAAGGAAGGCGAGTTCTGAAGCTAACCACAGACCGCCTGTCGGGGCCTCTTCCTGAGAACTGTCAGAGATGGTGTGAATGCCCACATATTTACTTTTAATGCATTTAAAATATTCATAAAGTGCATATCTCCACCGAGGACAGCAGAGCAGTACACAATTAGCATGAACTGTAAATATACATATGCGAGCAGTATTTACCTATAACCTTAACCACAAAAATGTTACCTAGCCCTACATGTATTTGATACGAAACAATATTGCATTTTACATAGAATAAGGTCTAATCTGCCAAAATTTACTTCGGGATACTTGTGAGGATGTTATGATTACAGCACAAGTTATATGTTATGCGAAATCAAAACCGCTCACTTTTATTTTTATTATTGTTTTTAGGCCCTTAAAGTCATCCCTAATGCTTCCCTGTGCATGTCACCCTTCACTAAACATATCTTGGGAGTTTCAAACTGTTTGGCTCTCTTCACTCACCTTTTCACCTTCTTAAACATGGACTATTAGCTCAAAGTTAATGTTCTCATAAATAAAGTTTTTGTCAATGCCATTTAAGTCAATAGCCCTGTGGACAGGCAGAAAATTTAAGTTGCAAGTCTTGCCCCACATTGCTCCTTTTTAGGTCTCGCCTAGCTATTGCGTAGCAATCGCTATGCGAGACTCTAGTAAGAGGGGCTCCCAAAAGTGCTCCCAAAAGTGGATTGCATGGCGAGCACGCGCACAATCACGTGCATTGTGCCGCCATGCAATCCGGGAAGCACTTCAGCCCACTGGCGCCCTCGGCATCAAACTTCAAAGGGTCCGCTCCCCCGCCTGGAATGCGCTCCCCCTCCCCAGCCAAGCGCGCGCCACGCTCCGCCGCGTCACAAATTTGCTTTCACTTTTTCTTTATTTGCGTATCCATCCTTCTCATTCGTCCTTACATTATCCCTCTCGAGCCTCTTTCGCTTTCCTGATTTCACACCTCCCCCTCCTTTCATTTCTGTTCACTCTTTCTTCCGTGCCTTCTCTTGCCCACTATTCTCCTCCGTCGTCTTGCGCTACTCTTTCTTCCTCTCTTTCTCCATATCATTGTCTAAACTCATTCCTGCGTTCTGTGTCCCAATCCATCTATCTGCCCCATCCCTTTATCTCCCGTCCATCGCACTGTAAATGCGTCCATATCTGTACAACATCACGAGCTGCATGATGAAAAGAATCCCCCAAAGTTTTTTTTTATTAAAGTGCATCACATTTAATGTTTAGACCATGAGAAAGTGTTTTCTCCTGTGTTCCTCAACAGACTCTAAAAACAGGTGGTGGGAGGCGAGGTACACTGCCTTATTAAAATGCATTTGAAACACATGGACATGAGCTGTTACAGTGGCACCGACCTATGCACCTGCAATGGACCCGTCTCCTAATTTACATAGCGCACACAGGGTTCAAATCTTTCTCTTGGCGCCCCAGCCATAATTGTTAAAGGTAGCACAACAATAACAGGTCTTCAATATTCCTTATTCACAAACTGGACAGATCTCATTAAAGTTAGACACAGCCTGATCTCCAACTGAACCCGGGGCAACAGAAAGTAGTCCGAGCATCAACCAATGCGTAATATTCAAGCTGCACACCCCCTTTGCAGCAACACACACTTCATTTGTAACTACTGGCAGATCTCAAAAATGCACGAGCTCCACAGAACTAAGCGACCGAAAGGATGAAACACAACAAAGCCACAAAGTAAAACAAACAAGCATTTGCAATGCAATAGGTCTCACATTTATACGAGTTTGAGCTATTGGCATTGTAAATGACAATGCTTTTTATTTAAGTTTGGTTTTTTTAAAACATAAATAAAAGGCACTGTCATTTACAATGCTAATAGCTCAACTCTCGCAAATGCAAGACCTATTGCATTGCAAATGCTTGTTTTGTAAGCTACTCTCTTTGGAATTCCCACCTCTTCACAAGTACTGAGATTCTACTCATGAATAATTTGCACTATTCTTGCATAAATTATTCAAAAGTAGTTCAGAGGTTTTTGAGTTTCCTCATGTCTGCCATTGACATTTGTGGCACTGTGGATTTTGTGGGTATCTTAAGCCTGCCTACATTAGATCACACACAATCCTGGAAAGAGGTGCACTGGGGATGCTCGATGTCTTATCCTTGGATGTACACAGTCAAAGAACCATGCCACTTAGACAGCAAAATAAGGATAACTGGAGCACTCTTTTTCCTTTAGATACTATCACAAGTGCCAAGATGTTTGAGCAACAGTAAAGGCTGTAGCAATCACCAGAGCAGTGTGCAGTGTGGGGTCCAGGTGTACGTGGGACGCAGTGAACCCTAACTGTAGCTGTCTTTTACTACCTCACCGGAGATAGAGGACTCCTTTTCCTGGCTTGCATTGGGCCTGTGCACCCATTGCTACATCCATGGTAATAGGAACATCTCAAATGACCTTACAGCGCGGCTCTCCTAACATGTTAGCTTATGCACCATGCTAGGAGGGATTCAACCAGGGGGATTCGACCAGGGTAGGGGAGAATGGACTGTTGATGGATTGGCTCTTAGGTTCAGGAGAATACGTTTGCAAAGTTATCTCTGCTCTTCTTTGGAGCTCATCTAGAAGACGCAGCGTTGTCCAGCCTTCACAGAGAGCCTTGAGTACAAGTGAGAGGCGCACTTTCCTATCCAGCTGAGTCTGTCACAGGACAGAGCAGGAGTAGGGAAGAGTGGTGGAACCTGGACAGGGGAGGGTCTTGGAGAGGCTTTCCAGTCACGCTCTGCCAGTCACACCGTTCTGCCGGGGAGTGGGCATAACATAACCAATACATAAAAAGGGAATAAACCCTTAGAGAGGGTGGCATTGGCTACCCAAAGCAGGAGATTCACTTACAGCTGACATGCCCCAGGTGGTGGTCATCTAAAGTATGACATGGTTGGATCACAAATACACACTCATCCAATGCTCAGCTGGGTGGCAGGATATTCAAGTATTTCTTTCGAATAGAAATCTGACAGTATGATGTTTGAACAATATTCCCATGTGACTACTTCGGGGCGTTGGTGGCATTTTCATTAAGTATGGCAGAAGTGTTAGAGGGTATCCTGCAAGTTGCCTTTGAGGCGGTGTGGGGTTCTCTGGAGGCCACGTGCTGTCGGGCATCGCCTTGCTGCCCAGCTCGCCCCAGGCTGCCATGCTGCGCTCTCTTGCCAGCTCTACCCCCTGGAGATGTGGCTGACATGCCGGGGGATGACTTGACAGAGTATGTGGAAGGAAAGGAGCGAAAAAAAGCAGGCTCGGCCGCCCCTTTCTACGCATACATATCAGACTTCAGGCTCCGGTGATGCGGAGCCCTCGCCTGTCAGGAGCGCTACATTAATTAACGAGGAAGAAAGTCCGGCTTTATTTCGCGCCGGTGGAGGGTGCGGGGCTGATCTCTGACCGCCAGGTGGCGCGAGAGAGTCCCTGCGAGAGAAGCAGGCGAGGGACAGTGACCAAGAGGGGTCGTTGTGCTCTTCCAGGGCCACTATGTCCCAAGGCATATTTGTTTCACTGTTGGGGGTCAGCTAGGCCTTTTCAGTGGTGTAAGGAAACTAGAGCTCCCACGTCCTGCAAAGTACATGCATCCCCCCCACACACTCTCCGGACCCAGTCCGGAGCTCTGAAGCCAAGGACTTGCAAGTGCTGGCGGGGTGGGGTCCCTGGAGCTGGGGGGCTGCAGGGGTTTTGTTACAACTGGGCCTTTTTAGGAGACTCCGCCCTCAAATGCCAACAATTGCAAAGTGCATTTCAAAACTACAAAAAACAGGGCCACCCAATTGGATTTAGTGGTTTTAGTGACTTAATTCACCTGTCGTATATGAAAGAACATCCGTTCAAGACATATATAAAACATACATAATCACAAGAATGAATACAAAATGAAAAACGTGAATTCACGTTTTTCATTTTGTGTTCATTCATGTGCTTCGTGTGTATTCACATGTTTTTCTTTTTGTATTTATTCTCGTGATTATGTATGTTTTTATATATGTCTTGAACCGGTGTTCTTTTATGTACGACATGTTTGAAATGTCCATGACTCTTTTTTTCAAAGAAGCAAAGTAAAAATTGAAGGTGAATTAAATCACTAAGACCACTAAATCCAATACGGTGGTCCTGTTTTTTGTAGTTTTCAAATGAACTGTAGCACCCATACACCGTATAGTTCTGTTATATATAATTGAGGTCTAGTGTGGGTGTGTTAAATGGGCCCAACCCCTTCTTGTACATAACGATTGCAAAGTGACAGGAATACGCATCCATTGACGGACTGGGTTGGTCGGTAAATTATCTGCTTTTCCTACGGGGGACCATGGAGGTTAATAGTACTGAAGGAAAGACACCACCAGGGCACTATTCATGGGGATTTCACATAGAATTACAGCAGACCTGGCAGCCCTAGCCCCTCACTCCAAGGCCTTTAAAAAAAAAAAATTTCAACTCAGACCATATGCTTGAAAAAAATGGCTGTCCATGCACAGCTCAAGCATTTCTAGATATACAGGCATGTGTCTGTTCCATTTATTGTGATGTTGCAAGCCCTACAAATAGGGCTCCTCCGCCAGGCAACTGCTCGCCCCTTTAAAACTGGAAGGGGTCCCATAAGAGCGCACAATTACTAACACACCTTATATTATCAAGGTCCATTCATGTACCTCAAATCTTTTATCTTTTTATTAATTGAATTTTGCTTGGCAATTTTGCTAAATCGCACTGTGAGATATTCACTATAGCAGTACATCATTCTGAAAGTGAATTCCGAAAATTATCATTCAGGAAAAGAAGAACCGGGTTAAAACTGAAAGAGAGCAGATGGAGGAGAAAGAAGCATTCCTGTGTCTAGAGGACCGAAGAGAAAATGAAAGAAAATGGGCTTTAGCAGAACAGAGGCAATGAGCAAGACCCAGAAGGAGAATTGAAAGCAATGGTTAGGAGCATATTGCTAGAGGAGAGATTAGGAAGCACAAGTTTGTGGGTAGAATTAAATTAATTCACTGGTAAGGAGGAGTTGAATACAAAGGTGAAAAGGGAGTCAATAGGGGCGTAATGAATTCCCACTTTAGCATCTTGGGCGGGGATTCGTGATCCTGCGAAATGTGGGGCAAAACAGTGATTAATTTGTAACAAAATAAGTGCCAGGGCCCTTGTCAGGAGGCCACCTCAGCTTGCACCCCCTGTTGCCACTGCCAGCGCTGCCAATGAGAGAACCTACACAACTACCAACCATCACACTGCTACATGCGTGACAATTCAGACTGTTCAAGGCCCCCAAAGCTATAAGAATGGCTTGTGCAGCAGGTAGTAGTTGTTTTGAATGTATATTGAATTAATAAATAACTGTTGTTTAGCTCATCTCTAAATTACAGAAACAGCGCCACCATGTGGCAGCAGTCAAAAGTACCAGTGTTGACATTTAAATGCCGGTGCCGAGCAACAGAAACCTGCGGCTCAAATTAAGCACTGTAAAGAAACCATTAAAATGATATTTATAGCTCTTTTGATTTTGACCAGAGGAACACGTTTCTAAACAGAAGGTCATAAATACTACAGCAAGAGAATAGAATGATGGGGCTTTGGGGTGGGAGACAATTGAAAAAAGGAGCAAGAAGAGAGGAAGAAATGTAGAGATGGATGGATAAAAGAACAGAGAGATGGATGGAGTGGGAAGATGAGGAAGGTGGATACAGGAAAGGATGGTTGATGAACCTAGGGATGGAGAGGAGAAAGGATGATGATGGAGAGATGGGAGGGGGTGGTTGGGTGGAAGGATGATAGATAGATTGAACAAAAGAGTTGAAGGGAGAGAGATACATGGAAGGAAGGATAGAGAGAAGAAGGGTAGGAATGAAAGGAAGAGGTATGGATGGACTGATGGAGAGAAGTAACATGTGGATGGACAGAATGATGGAAAGTAGGAAGGGTAGATGATCGAGATGAGGATGAATGAGTGGGTTCATGGATGAGTCCGAAGGATGGATATGGAAGAGAGGAAAGATTGATGGAGGGAAAGCAGGAAGGATAACTGGATGGATAACCCATTTAATTGAGAACTGAGGTGTAAAAAAGCTCAATTTCGATACATTATCTTCAGAATTCTTTTGGGGAAGCAACCAAATGAGTGCAGGGCTCACTCACCGAGTGCCATGCGGACTATGGTTTAAAGTGGTGGTATTATATTTTTCTGGCTACTTCCCAGAGAGCCAATATGCAGCATGCAGAGAGGTATATATAGAAGCCAAAGAAAGAGGAGCCAGATGAAGGAATTAAAGATAGATTGATAGATAAGAAAGCACGGTGGAAATTCCAAAGAAAAGAGGGAAGAGCAAAAATATTGGTGGGAGAAGATATATGAATCGAAACCCTGGAAACAGAAGGTGTGAGAAGTGTTTCCAGAGTCGGATTAGGGAACAGCACTGCAAAAAAATGTTCAGACCAACCCTGCTCCCTTCTCACACAATATCTCTTTCCATCCACCCATTCTCTCTCCCCCCCTTCTCTCCTCACTCTCACGTCACTTGCCCTATACCTGCCCACTCCCTCCTTCACTCTCTCTCTTTGTGCTTGCTGCAATTAATTTGGGGGTTAAGTAAAATGACACCTGCACCAGAAAGGGCCCCGACCTTTCAAAACCGGCCTCCAAGTGCTCCAGCCTACCAGGGAAATGCCCGATGGGATGAAAGGCCTGTCCAGCACAGAATGTTTCCTAAGAGGAGATGCTGGTTATAGAAAGAGAGTGGTGAGCAAATGCTCTCTTTAATTGGAAATTTCCAATGCAGAAAATACATAAACTGCCACCTTAGTGTGACTAGCTCCCTTCTGAATGGTGCTGAAAAGACACATTTTCAGCAGTCTGTCCTTGCCTGAGATATTGATGCAATCTCTCTTTTAAAATCATTTGGAATGCCACTTTCAGACTTTTCTCTCATACCAAGGTCATTTTCTGCTTCCTAGACGAGCCTCTTTTGAGAAAAAAATCATGCAAAATTCTGTAATGCAAAAATTGTTTTAAATTCCACACCAATTGTGCAAGTACAAACTTTTTCCGAGCCTAATTCAGCTTTTTGGGGCCTGGGGACATATGCAAGTGTTATGAGAAGGCCACAGCCACGGATCACTAGAGGGGCTCATTTGCATATTATAGCGGATTCCATTCCAAATTTAAATTGCATGCCATTTTACGGTACAGTTCTCTATATTTTAAGAATAGCCTTAACCGCAGTGACATGTGTCCATCTAACCAGTCTGTGAGTAAACACCTCAATGAATGGGTTCGTAGAGAGAGAGAAGATCCAGCAACTAGAAATAAAAGCATATTACCTTGCACACTTAAAGAGTAAAGCTGCAGGGCAGAGGATGAACCTAACAACCCCACTGGCATAGCATGCATGAGCCTGTAAAGCATGTGCTCCTGTTATGTGTTGACTGCTAGGCAGGGCCGGAGTGGCCGTAGCGGGCACCGGGCGTTTTCCCAATGGGCTGCCAGGGTGGGGGCCAGTTTTAGACCCCTAGGGGGGGCATTTTTGTAACCGGGGGCCTGCAGTATCGGCCCCCTGTAACAAAATGGGCTGAAACCGACCCTTGCAAACTGCTCGGCTGCACCCCCTCCCTGGAGGCCGGCTGAGCAGTTTGCCAGGGCCGGTTTTGGTTCCCAGTCCGGCCCTGCTGCTGGGAGAGTCACGGACTGTCGCCACAGATTTCTGATATTCACCTCATTGAAAATGACAATCATGAGTGTCCATTTAAAGCCTCCTATGGAATGACGTGAGACCCGGGAGCGTGGCTCTGAGATCATTATGGCACATAAAAGGGCACCCTCTTTAGAAAGTGACTACTGTCCTTTCACCAGGCCGATGCGGGTTGTCAGTAGTGACAGGAAATGATTATAGTGGTAGGGACAGGTCCTTTCTTTGCCTACAGCCTTCATAGGAAGGGAAACATCCATTACAATGCAGGCATTACAAAGCAATGCCTTTACAATGCAGCCAATTCAACGCAAGTTCCATTACAACCCATTCCATTACAACACATATGATTCACCGACCAGCGCCTTCCCTGAGGTAAGCACCCAGCGGTGTTAGACTAGTAAATTACGTTGTAATGGTGCATGCGTTGTAATGGTTTGCGTTGTAATAGCATGTGTTATAATGGAAGTTGCGTTGTAAATGTTTGCGTTGTAACGTCATACATCCTC
Organism: Triturus cristatus; assembly: GCF_964204655.1. NCBI lineage: Eukaryota > Metazoa > Chordata > Amphibia > Caudata > Salamandridae > Triturus > Triturus cristatus. The sequence continues at coordinate 990,466,100 of NC_140583.1, read as the reverse complement.
ATCTCATAGGAAAGGTGAATCTTGGCATCAATTAAGAAAAGGTCTGCCCAGTCCCCGCAAGCGGGACTTTTGCTCCACCCATTTGTGACCCGGATGGAAAGTGTCTCTTTACAGTGCATGTTTGAGGTAAAGTGTGTTTGGTGGGATTCCAGTGTGTGAATATCTCACATGATGAAGACTAGATGTGAACCTGTGAAGGGTCTTTGTTAGTTGAGGAATGCACTAGAACATACTGCAGTCCGGCCTTCAGGAAGGCACTAGCAGCCAGAGGGTATTGGGGATTTCACTTTGGGGTGCAAAGAACGCCCCTTCCTGCTCTCTTCTCCCAGGAAACATCACAAGAGAATACCTCTCCCACCTTTGTGGCTTTGTTTTCCACCTCCTGTCAGGGCACCCCGAAATCAACTCCTGCAAGACAAAGACCATGGCTGGGGGCGCAGGCTGTTTCAAGCTTTCCAAAACCCCAAGAATTGAACATAACCCAAAACAGAAAGGGTCTCTTGAATTTACATCTGCGTCTCCCAAGAATAAGTGCTGGCAGAAAGGCCTGGGTCAGTGTTCCAGGGATACCTCACTGACCGGTGCCGAGGCCCTGCACACACGTGTGTTAGAGAAGACTGGAGCGTTCCTGAGTCTGCTGAGGGGCTCTACAGCTTCTTTTGCTACAGTAAGGCGTAGCTTCAGGGGCGGTGTTTGGGGTGTTGCACACCCTCATAATAAATGCATTTTCAGACCACTTCCGTCCACTCGGTCGCCACCGGTAACAAAAACGGACCCCCAGGGGTCCAAAACTGGCCCCCACCCATCTGGCCCATGGGCAAATGCCTGGTGCCCGCTACGGCCAGTCCATCCCCGATAGTTGGGTGCAGGTGCTTTTAGTCGGGAATGGTGCGGTGTCTGTCGGATTTCACCTGTGAATTTTGCATACACACACTGACAAAAACACACACACACACACTCTCTTTCATTTTTGAAAGCCCTAGAAAATGTTTATTTTACAAAATATTGTGTTTTTCTCATTTAGTACTCCTAAAAATCTGTATTCTTCTCCCTTTCCACTGCCTCTTAAGCCCCTCTCATGCACCCTGCTTGTCCTATAAAGTATTATAACATTAAATGCCAGCGTGATGGTCGGAAAATATGATTCCCCCCTCTTACTCACCCCCAATCTTACTGACCCTGCCTACAGGTGGGGTGAACGGTTGTCCGTTACCCCGTTGGAGCAGCTCCCTCGGTTGACATCATCATTAGCCAATGATATACATTTACTTAATGTGAGTGGGCAGTTAGAGCCTGTCACAGTACAGTGGGCTGTGTTTAAGTTTGTGGGCGAGTCGTGATGGTCTGCGCATTTCTAGTTCAGGCCCGGGGCACTCTGTAGCAGCGCCTGTCCTAGTGCATAGTCCGGGGAGCTGAGTGCGGGGGAGGGCCATGTTTACAGTACCTTGCGCTAACCCCTACATTAAACAGCACTCGTTTTGGCCTGATGCTGACGCCTTCCGGTGCCTTGTACTGCATTCACTCATTCTCTTTCATTTTTGTATGCCTCGCTGGGCAGGTTAATACACTTTTAATTCGGTGGGACGGAAAATTAAATTGCAATCTGAAACATTAAATGTTTGTTCTACCTTGAGTTGCTCCTCTCACAAACTTAAACTCTTACTTCTCTTGTGCTCTCTTCTCCATTCCCCAACTCCCCGCCAATCCTTCCTTTAAGTAAGTCCCTCTATCCTACCACCCTAATCTCATGGCCTCATTAATCTGCCCCTTTGTCCTCACCTGCCCACCTTTCTCTCTGCGCGAGCGCCTCTCTAATTCCTAGAGTTTTGTTTCTCGCGCGCTTATTTTGCTCCCTCATTCTTCGCACAAGAACCACACTCCACGCTGTTACTTGAAGCGTAAAAAGCCATTTTATTAGGACAAGGTTGCCATCATTTAGACTTTATTACATAGTACATAAATGCAATAAATATACTTTCTCCATCCCATACCGACTCATTTTCCATTCATCCTTCTCAAAACCATCTCACCTGCTTGACTCTTCCCAATTCACTCGGTGACCTCCTTCCTCTCCCCATTCTCACCTTCACTTGCCCTCCGAGCATCCTCTGTTGAATTTCCTTCATTGCCTCCCGCGCCCTGCTATCAGTCACCCGTGTACCGTTCTCCCCCCCCCCCACCCCTCCGAGCAGTGGATCTGCCCATATGTGACTCACCACCCCTCCAAAGTACTGTAACGTCTCGGCTCTGCAACCTGCCCTAAACTGGCACGCTCAGACCCCAAAAACCACCTCAAGCCCTTTGCTTAAGACCTGTAGGGTGGGAGGGTGGACAAAATTTCTTTTGTACGAGATGTACGAGAGAAATAGAGAAAAGGGAGATATGCGGATAAAAAAGACATATGTGTTAAATATATATATATATATATAGAGAGAGAGAGAGAGAATAGGGATAGAGTAAGAGAAACGGAGAGGGATGGTTTGAGAGGGACGAGAGAGAAGAAGAGCCAGGGAAAAAATCAGAAAGATAGACAGTAAGAGGGCGCAGGAGAGAGAGAGAGAAAGTGAGTACAAAATGAGAGTGAGAGACAGAGTGGCGAACGACGGGAGTGAGAGAGAAAGAGAGCCATGGAAAGAAAAAAGAAATACAGAAAACAAGTAGGGAAAGGGAGACAGAGGGTGAGACATGCAGAGAGTCACAAGTGGAAGCAAGGAGAACTGGACAGAGGAAGCAGGCAGGCGATTTATAGAGAGAGACTCCAGGGGGCTAATATGCAGGAGCAGTGGATGGAGAGAGGGATGAAGCAGTGGCGGACGGTACAAAGAAGGGTAATGCAGCGCTAGAAGATGCCCAGAGGGAGTGTGCACGGGGGGAGGGGGAGCAGGGTTAGAGAATGCACAGAAGGAGGGTGTAGGGAGAGAGGATACACAGATGGAGGATACAGGGTTAGAGAATGCACAGAAGGAGGGTGCAGGGAGAGAGGATACACAGCGGAGGGATGCAGGGTTAGAGAATGCACAGAAGGAGGGTGCAGGGACAGAAGATACAGTGAGGGAGAATGCATTGGTAGAGGACACAGAGATGAAGGATGCATGGTTAGAGAATGCACAGATGGAGGATGCAGGGAGAGAGGAGACACAGGAGGATGCAGGGTTAGAGAATGAACAGTAGGAGGGTGCAGGGTTAGAGAATGCACAATAGAAGGGTGCAGGGTTAGAGAATGCACAGATGGAGGATGCAGGGTTAGAGAATGCACAGAAGGAGGGTGCAGGGTTACAGAATGCACAGGAGGGTGCAGGGAAGGAGGATAAACAGAGAGGGGGTGCAGGGTTACAGAATTCACAGAAGGAGGGTGCAGGGAGAGGGGATATACGGAGAGGGGGTGCAGGTTTACAGAATGGACAAAAGGAGTGTGCAGGGAGAGAAGATACACGGAGAGGGAGTGCAGGGTTAGAGAATGCACAGAAGGTTGCAGGGAGAGATGATACAGGGAGGGAGAATGCAGTGGTAGAGGATGCATAAATTGGGGATGCAGGGGTAGACAATGCATAGAAGGATGGTGCAGGGAGACAGGATACACAGACGGAGAAGGCAAGGAAGTAGGGTGCAGGGAGAGAGAATGCATTGGTAGAGGATGCAGGTTTAGAGAATGCACAGAAGGAGGGTGCAGGGCGAGAGGATACACGGAGAAGGGGTGCAGGGTTAGAGAATGCACATAAGGTTGCAGGGAGAGATGATACAGGGAGGGAGAATGCATTTGTAGAGGATGCATAAATTGGGGATGCAGGGGTAGACAATGCACAGAAGTAGGGTGCAGGGAGAGAGGATGCAGTGAGAGAGAATGCATTGGTAGAGGATGCAGGGTTAGAGAATGCACAGAAGGAGGGTGCAGGGCGACAGGATACAGTGAGGGAGAATGAATTGGTAGAGGATGTCTAGATGGAGGATGCAGGGTTAGAGAATGCACAGGTGGAGGATGCTGGGTTAGAGGATGCACAGAAGGAGGGTGAAGACAGGATTCACGGATGGAGGATCACAGGGTGCGAATCGGGGTGCAGGAGCAGGAAACACGCAGACAGCGGATGCACGAAGTGAGATGGCGATGCTTGCTGGTTGGAGGCGCTCAATGCTTTGCTCTTGTTCACAGGGAGGCATCAGCCCTCGCACGTTACCCCCGCAGCACCCAGAGGCACCTGACTGCCCCTGACAGATGTTACTCATTCATTCCTCGCAGCCTGTGCGTGTCAGCCGGCCGCCAGCTTGGAGCGCAGCCAGGGAGCAGGGTGAAGAGGCGCTTCATTCATGCCAGACTTTGGGGTGCCGGAGCCGTCTGGCAACGCCAAGCATGACATATCTGACCAATGCGTCTCCGTGCAGCCGCGGCCCAGTATAAATGCGCCTGCGGGCAGCCACGGCCATGGCACGTCATCCCCGCGCCTTTCTCGGTCTTCCAAATGCGCATGCGTGCAACCAGGACTTGACATTTCTGCGCCATTCTCTCGCAACAAGTGTCTAAGGGCGGGCACGGCAGAGCCATTCTTCCAGTGTGTGTCCTGAAGTTCACCCCACAGGGCACTCCACCCTGTACAATTTGAGGCAACAGCCTGTTGGCAAGGCTTCCAAGTGCCCCACAGGCTGTCCTGTTCTGTTCTACAGTGTGAGTGTCCGTTTGACGCTGGGCGCGGTGGCTGGCAGTCGATGCATCTCCCACTCGAGGGACACAGATGTTGCCCGCGCCTGTGTTTTTGCATTTCCAGACTAACTCTACGCAAGTTCTTCCTATTCTCTCAAACTGCCTGTATTGTGGGTTTCCGTAAGGTTACCTGTCCACCACGTGCAACAATCAGGGGCCTGGTTGGGCTTCCGCAAGAATCTGTTTGCTTCCATTGTCCAGGTATTGACCATTTATTATAATCCAGGTTGAAGCTCCATTGACGCACGTGGAATCCATACATTTATTATCTGATTTCTTCGAACTGGGTTATGGTATAGATGACTAGCTCCATACCAGTGCTGTTTTTGAGGGGTCCAGTGTCATGAATTGTATGCACGCTCTTTCTTGTGATATTTTCTTTACCTTCGCACTAGGTAATCACTGGAACACTGAACCTCTTTGTCATAATTATGTAAACAAAACAATGTTAAATACTGCATTGTTGCATTTGGGAGTATTGGGTTTCTGAGTAGCGTGCTACTCGCCGAAAAACGCTTCAATGCCTCGTCATGGGTAGTTAGCGCTATATGAATACAGTTACAATGTAAGTGTTTGATAGTATGGCAGAAAGACCTTCCTACTATATTTATCCTAAAGTAACTGCAACTCACATCCCCTCTTTTTAATTTAAAAAAAATCAGTTTTCTGCAAAAGAATCATTCATATTGTGTATTGTAAAGCACACGTTCACTCCAGGGTATCTTGGCGTTGAATAACAGATGCTTATTGCTACCCAACTCAATGGTACTCATTTTTTCAACCTCAGGCGGATGAAAAGCTGAGTGAACCTATAAAGGATTTGAAGCTGTGACCATGAGGTCCAGGCCCCTACAGTGGACACATTAGTCCACTAAACCACCAGATCCAGTTCATGTCACAGACATATTTTATTTGCATCGAGGGGTATTATGTTGACTTTGTGGAGAGCATATTGTGATACTGTAAGAGCTGTTGTTCTGTCAGAGAGGCCTTTTGTGATGTCATCGAGCCATTTGGTAATACCATAAAGTAGTATTGTAGTTGATCAGTGCTCTGTTGAGGTGTTGCTGAGGCCTGTGATTGTGTTACAGATCGCAATTCTGATTCCACAAAGGCACATGATAGCACCCACATAGCTCTTCTGTGCTGTCACGCAGAGCTAACATGAAGTCACAAAACTATTCAGTGACTCTAAAAGATGAGGTGATCATATCATGGCTCTATATTGTGGTGTCAGAGATTCCTGTCATATTGTCACATGGATTTGTTGGGATGCCACAGATGACACTTTTAGCATTACAGAGATCTACTGTGGTATCACACAGACCAATTGTGAAATTTTATATGAGATAAAGTACACCCTGTCATACATTATAACAATATTGAAAGTTGCCAAGGAGTTTTGTGACCATTCAGAGGAACAAGGCTGAAAAGTGAGTTCTTTTTTGAAGTCCTGGAAATCCGAGGTGACCTGCAATATCCTTTAACATACTTAAAGGGGTGTTTAATTCATTATAATACATGGTCACACAATCATTCTTCCACAACCTGCTTAAATCTTTAGTGTCTTGCTCCTTCATATGAAAGAGGTAGTATTATTGCAGACGTTAAGAATAAAAGCAGAATGTGTAGGGCAAAATTAAACACACCAAAAAAACATTTAATAATTTGCTGCAAAAAAGGATATTAGAATCAGTTTAAAGTAATTCAGATTAAAAAAAGACTGAAGCTTATAATAAGTAGTAACATGCAGAGAGATTATGGGACTGATTACGAGTTTGGCAGATTTACAGTGGCAGCGGTCTTCCCCTGCCCACTGTATGACCACCAAACCAGTGGTGCGACCGCCCACCAGATCTGGAGTGAAATCCTAGTCTGGCGGGCGGTGTTGCGGCGGTCTGCAAGGCTCCTAGAAGAGCCTATAATGCAGACTGCTGCAGTCACTACTGAGTGCACTTTCCTGCACGGTGTGGCATACATGCCACACCGTGCAGAACATGGGGGTGCAAATACAGGGAGGCACTACATGTGCACCCCCGGGGCCCTGAGGTCGCTAGGGGCCCTGTTAGGGCCCCCTTAGTTGCCTCATCGCGACACTGGGTGGAGGTGAGGCAACTCTAAATATGCTCGGTGGTGCCGCTGCGGCACCATCAGCAAATTTCCGCCTCCGACATGTGCACGGACAACGTGGGATCCTGGATCCCTGGCCCTCACAGCGGTCCTGTGGCGGTCCGAACGCTGTAAATGTAATACTGCGGGCAGTCCCGCAATGCGGCAGTAGTTGGACTGCCACTCGTAATCCGGTCCTATTTTTTTCCAGTAACAGCATATAGCGTGCAAAAAACAAAGATGTTGCGATAAATTGTCACTTTGTGCTGATCGTAGTTTATTTTTTAAACAGACGGTGGTTAGTTTGTATAAAATAAGTGCCAGGGCCCAAGGAACTTCATGGGAGGCCGCTGTAGCTTTAACAGCCTGCCAGTGCGGCCACATGCAGTGTACCATTACTATGAACCATCACACTCCAGCAAATGTGACAGTTCCAAATTGTTCCATGTCACCAGCTCTGTATGACTGGCCTGGATGAGGTTTCTTTATTTTAATGTATTTTACATTTGTAAAAAATCCTCGGTTGTTGTATACTTAAAAATATACAGACAGTGCCACCTCGTGGTGGACTTCCAAATAAGTGCTGGTGCTGAGCACCAGAAAACACCGGCACAAATTTAGCACTCAGAAAAACAGTTCTCAAGTTCAGTGTTTAAAATGCAGCCGTATATCATCTCCGTGACTTGCCTTACACCTTAGCTGCAGGCTCTGGCAGCAAGCATTAGGACATCACAACTGAACATAAGTTGTTTCAGTTGAGCAACTACATTAATGTTATATTACAGATGACTAGAACTGTCACAACTTCGTTGTAATAAGGCAATTGAAGATGGTAGGCAGGCAAGTAATTTTGTAATGCCACAGAGTAGTATTGCTTTCTTTCAGAACTCTATTTTTGTGTTAGAAGACATATATATATCAGCGCCCTTTTGTAGTGTCACTTTGCTGGGTTGAGATGTCACAGATGCAATTATAGCAACATCTTTTGATCTCATAGAACTCTGCTATGATTTCCTGGCAGTATTTCACTGTTGCACTGTATGAAATTTGAGTTGTAGGGTAATATTGTAATATCACAATGCCCTATCGCGATCGGACATAACCATTTATAGTTTTTCCGAATGATAATGTAATCTAATTGAGTCTAATTGTGATGTCAAAGAGCCCTATTACAAGGTCACTGTGGAAATGTTTTCCTTAAAAAGTAGGAGGGTGGTATTAAACAGTCCAAGTATTATTTCACACAGCTCTATAATAGTGTTATAGAATCCTATGCTGATGTCACAGAAGCGATTTAAAGTGCCTCAGATGCTAATATGGCCTTGCAGAGCCCTATTACGATGCCACAGAACTTGCTTGTAATCTTGCAGAGCCATGTTGTGATGTGTAAGAATGATCTTAAATACTCTTAAATTCAAGGACGCAGTCCTCAGAGCAACACTGCTCATTCAGAAATGTACTCCAGTGATATAAATAATTAAATTATCTTCATTTGAAAAAACCTTGGGCAAGGCAAGTGTTATAGAGATGCATCCATGCGTTTGCCGACATGATGACCCTCAGCCCTAACTTAGCTGGTCTCAGATGAGTTGAGTCTGGATATCTTAACAGCTGAAGAGTAATAGTTTTTACCTGTGACACTTTAGGATATGTAAATACATGGTTAATGCCTTTGCAACACACTCTCGAGCGCGATAGTTGCGCTCCAACCTGTTGGATTTCCAGGCTTCAGCTTTTCCTGCAACAAAATATGAAATTTTGCCTTATTTAGTATAGACAGACACGTGGTCTCATGTTCACCCTCTGGGCTCAGCCACCCTCCAGGTGTTTCAGTAGATGTATTTGATGTGGTGTTGTTGGTGCCTTTTGCCCTAATACAGGACTCCATGGTAATGCCCTCAAGCCATGTTGAGATATCAAAAATCCCTACCGTGACACCGCAGAGACATATTGAAGTTCACGGAGGTGTATCAGAGAGGTACATTGTGATGCGACTGAGTTATGATATCAAAAATCTCTCCTGTGACATCACACAGAAAATGTAATGGCATAGAGAGCTTCAAAGAGCTGTTTTGGGATCACAAACATTTGTCTTGAGAAATCACAGGACATGTGTGAAGTGACAGAGGCCTACTGACACGTAGAGAAGATCAGCAGATTGTTTACAATTTAACATCTCCATTAGGGCTGAATATCTCCAGAAAGGGGGGTGCATCGACTCCATTACCTTAGACAAAGTAACAACCCCTGCTCTAGAAATAGGGCAACATTTGTTACTTGTGTTGATGTAAATTTTGTGATTTACAAAAGACGTGAGAAAAAGATAAGTTTGCAAGAAATAGCTCTATCTACAGATTTCAATAATGTTTGTTTCAGCACGAGGACCAACGTAGTCATGTTTGCATGTTCTTTTCTCTAATTATGAAACCCAGCCCTGAATAAAGTTGATACCGCGGGACTTTGCCCAGATGTTGACTCTCAATAAATCGCTACTTGCCTACGTATGCAAATCACCTATCTGGGAGCCAGTTTAGTTAAAAATGGGCAAGGCAATGTGGGTGCCCCCTAAGTGGCTGCATGACATTTTCTTACCCTTTGGCTGGCCATGTGTTCCATATTTGTGCACAGTGCACAATGGGTGTTTCCCTTGTATTGAATTTCTGCTGTAAAATAAAAATGCCTCTTCACTGTCCAGATTTAGGGGTTCACTCAAGCATCTCTTCATAGCAAAGGAGGCGTCAATGCTTGAAAGAGGAAGTCACACGGAAGCGACCCATAGTAAATGTCTTCAAGTACGAGCTTTTGATCCTAGGCAGGTCTTCCATTAATAAGGCATGAGGCAAACTGGCTTATTCCATTTGATTAATTAAGCTCTCTTTCTTCTTGCTTTCTCGCTCTCTCTCCCAATCTTCTTTGCCACGACGCCCACACAGATGCGGCAGATAAAGCACATCTCGGTGGTAATGAAGCGTAGTCCTGGACAGAGCGGGACCGAATCCCAGCTCAGTCTTATCAAGCGCTCCCAGTTACAATTAATTGCTGCTGCCTTTTTTTTCTACTGGCTTTTTAATGAATTTTCTATGCAAAGGAGGCGGCAGGCGTGATTCTCCCCCGCCTGCCCTTATGCATGGAGGAAAAAAAATTCTGTTGCGCCCTCTCATTGCCACTTGTCGGCCAAAACCATAGGCCAGCCGACGTGCTGGGAAACTTCTTGATAGGCTGGTGTTTTTCTGAAAAAAACGTAGGTCTAAGGAGCCCAATATGCAAATTAGCCCACCCCAGCTCTGCTCTCCTTATGGAGCGAGGTCGTTCAACCTTGGTCATGGCAACATAAATTGATTCCATTTATAGTCATTGCATGTCAAGTTATCATGTGTAGAAATTCCTCAAATTTGGCTAACATTATAATAATGGGGTAACCCAATAATAGTCTTGGACCTGGGTGTAAATTGGTACAGAAAACAATGGTCCTAAACCTTTCTTTGAACAATGTAAGTCTAACATACGATAATTATTTCATTCAATTTATGAGCATGCATAATGTCAGCTCACGGTAATCAAAACAAAAGTTAATAATGTGCAACAACCAATCGATTTCAATGCAGCATATATTTATTTACTCATAATTAGGCTGGCAGTAGATATCTTACAGTATATGAAAAACAATGAAGGAGAGAGAAAAGGCTGCTCCAGGGGAACGTGCAGAAGGGGGTGCTCTGAGGAAAAAGTATGAAATAAAAGAGACGGGAAGAGTTCCCAGTAGTGCTCAGGTAAGGACGATTAAAACAATTCAAAGGTTGGACTGATCAGAAAATTTCAGTCTAGGTGGGCCTAGCCACGATTGATCAATTATCCACAATCTCTATTCAGCATATTTTTACAAAATTTTGAGATGTTTTATCATTTTGCACGGTGAGGTTAGGGGCTTGTGGTCCTGGGCGTCGACGTTTCGACCTGACTTGGGGCACAGAGGGGATTTTAGGACCTCGGCCTGCGGGTCTTCCTCAGGACAGGGTTGGGCAACCAATTTGCGGTAAGTGGTTTCCGTGTTCCACACCCGCAAGGTTTCATGAGCAAAGGGGTATATCCTCTTAATGGTCCATGGTCTTACTGGAGGCGTGGGTCCTCATCCGTATAATTAGGGCAGTGTAAATCAATCGGATCAATTTCAGGGCATTCAATGCGGCAGCTTCAGTATCTTGTAGCAGTTTCCCTTCTGCGCGTTCCCCTGGAGCAGCCTTTTCTGTCTCCTTCATTGTTTTTCAAATACAGTAAGATATCTAATGTCAGCCTAATTATGAGTAAATAAATATATGCTGCATTGAAATCGATTGGTTGTTGCACATTATTAACTTTTGTTTTGATTACCGTGAGCTGACATTATGCATGCTCATAAATTGAATTAAATGGTTATGATATGTTAGACTTACATTGTTCAAAGAAAGGTTTAGGACCATTGTTTTCTGTACCTCCTGGCTCACAGGTTAGGAGTTGGTCATCATGTTTTGGAAACCAGTGTATTGTGCGTTAGATATAATCCTGCAAAAATATTGTAGCCAGAATGTTGACTACCTCAATATCATGAAGGTAAGTTTATATAGGTAAAGATACATTTATTATACTTAACTTCACATATATGTACGTTGGGGATACATAGGTTAAGTTTTGTAATATCTTCTACTTTGTGGCTAGGTTTGCACTTTACAATTATCGAAACACACATATACAGATACAAGGCCAGGATTCCGCTTGTAGAGCATTTGAAATAGAAACGAACATACCTGTGGGCAAATAAAGGAAACAAAATATGAAAAAATGCTCTGCTGTCCAGATATTGGATCAACTCAACAAAAAACGAATCAAGTTGGCCCTTCCTTGTGAAAAATGGCAGTGCCAGGAAACCAATAGAGGACATTTAGTGGCCCGTTGCTGCAAAACACAGACATAAATTTGGCATCGTAGATGACTGCCAGGCTACCTAGGCTGTAAGTTGCCTTCCAGATCGTGCGCCACTTAGGCCCTGCATGGTCTCCACCCTTATTCTTAATACTTTTTTGATTTCTCCCACGCATTTTTAAACTGCTTCGCCTCGACATTTATAAATTTGGAATGGTAAATACCCAAGGCATATTCTCCTTGTTTGATAATGCACCTCATTGCATAGTCACACCTGCTCCACTCTGCATACAGGGTGAAATATTAGAGTCCTTATGGCCCTCGCACAAGACTGGTGAATTAACCAGCACTCCCTTCGGCAGCATATCACCAGACTCTGCTCAGTGTGTTACACTCCTCTGGGCACTAAACTATTTCAAATCACCAAATTCCAAGGGCACCTCGTGCAAAAAGTGCAACTGTGTGCAAAGTAAGACTTTACAAATCAAAATAGTATCAAATTATTGTGTGCACTCGTGTTTACTGCATCTTGGGCCTTCCTCGGGAGTCACCCAGTGCATGGTGTAGGTAGGGTATGCTCCGGGTAATTCTGAGTAACACAGGGCCCGAATAAACCTTTGCCCAGATAGTGTTATCATGTGTAAACTATCCAAATAATAAGGTATTACTATCACAAAATATGCCGCAATATATCGCATAATTTGCCTTTTCTTGCCACAGAGTGTGCCTTTTTCCTGCCACATAATTTTATTCAGCCATCCGCATACTTTGGTCATCCCTGTCGCATAATTCCAGTGGCCCTAAACCAGGTCCTGGTTTATGATTGACGAATTCCATTGTTCATGATATGACCTCAGGAACTTCTACGCTAGAAAAGTTTTTAATTCTGGTAGATTAACTAACATCCATGCATGCTGGAAGAGGGGCACAGAGATACTGAGCCCATAAAGAGTAGAACAGGACGTGTTTCTGTGTCATCCTAGAGTTATCCCTGTACTATATGGAACTGAAGCATCAGAATGCACCGCACTGCTATGGAGCGGCGGCATAGTCCAGTATTCTCATGAAGGTCGTCAGGGCTGGTACAGAGTCAGTCACATCATGGCTGAAAGGGCAGGGAGAAGAATTCCTCAGACGTCTCCTAGTCTCAAAAGCCCAGTAGCTATAGGAAAAAAACATTCACGTGCAGTGCTTCCCACTAAAAGACTGTTGTGTCACTTTTCACCAGTATTTGATTTGTAAATGAATGTGTGCCTGTGCAGGAAGCGCTGCTCAGAAACCCGCGGCCAGCGCTAGCAGCACATGTTTCCACAAACCAAGGCTGCGTAGTCTCGATTCCTCGTCAAGCCTCTTTAATCGACTATCAGACACTTCACTTGTTGCAGGTTCTTGTTTTCTTCCTCTGTGCCGCTGTCCATCTTTTTCTTCTTCCTTCTTTCCTGGTCTTTTTTCTCTCACTCGAATCATCATCTGATGAAGAAAAATAAGTACCAGTCTCCAAAAATGAGTGGCAGTGGGCCTTACCGGCAACCAACGGCTCAAATTAAGCCCTGCAATTCACACTGTCTTTTAAAAGGCCGGAAGGGCTGAGGCACAGTCGGTCACACACCAAGCCTGCCCTTGAAAGACCTGTAGGTCTGTTTGGAGCAGAGGTTATCTTTTAGGACGGTCAGGTTAGAGCACACGCTTAACTATTTTTGCCGGGACTGATTTTGATTTCTAGTCCGGCCCTGCTCTTGGGAACTCCTCTACTGTCCCCCAGCTCCTTCCCTCCCCTTCATCTCCCCAGTTTGATCGCCATTGTCCTGAGACTGTCTCACCGCAGGTGTCAGATAGTTCTTGTCTTCTAGGATGTCAGTGCCCCTGCTCACACCGCCAGAATGAGTTTCAGGGAGCTAGGGCTGGGGGGAGGTTGGATAGTCTGACGCGCCTGTGCCAGCTGCCCGCTTGGGGGTATGGCATGTCAGATGGCATTCTCTAGACTTGGGTGATAATGTGTTTCAAACACTTAGTGGTTGACGGTTGCTAGGCAACCGTGCACTTCCCACTTTGATCGCAGCTGCTGGCATGTGCAGAAGCTCCCACCCCCATTTGCTCTGTGTGTGGGAAGGGCCGTGAGCCCTCATCTACCCCCGACCCGACGCCTCGGTTCCCTGCTTCTGAGATGCGCATGCACAGGGCACTAGCGCAGCAACCAGAGCCGGCCTTTAGTGTGCGCGAGCTGGGCGCATGCCCCGGAAGCAGCCCTCAGAGGGGCGCAGGAGCTTCCTGCGGTCGATTTCGGACTTGACTCCAAAATAAAGAGCATTTAAAAACGGTTTCTGGAGGTGGTGGTACCCGTGCCTGCAGCTTGACTGGTTTTCTTCTCGTGGCGACCCTTTTTCTCTCCCCACTCACCATTTCTTTCAACGCAGTTAAAAGGGGACGAATTAGCGGGAACTCCAAATTTGATTTCGCCCAGGAGCTCTCTGACCAAAGGCCAGCTCTGGCAGTAATGTGGTGATTACAAATTCTAAAGTCCTCGGGCCCGAGAAAGCCATGGAAGTCGCAGGGGCACTTTCAGTGGTCATTGGTCTACTCTCCACTCTATGGAGGTTAAGCACTGTGGTCTGAGCAGTGCTTAATTTGTAAATAAAAGTGTGTTGGCGCGCAAAGCTCTGCTGAGAAGTCCGCTGTCAGCGCTATTAGATGTCAGCACGCCAGATACCAAGGCTGTGTACCCTTAATTTTACCACGTGCCTCTTTAATTCACTACAATACACTCCCTGCCTGTTTATCTCAGCCTCATGGGTTAATGCTTTCTCCCATTATGATGTTTTCTCTGTCATCTCTTCCTCCGTTTTTCTGTTTTTTTTTTCTCTCACTTGCTTTCAGTAAATGTCTGATGCCGAAAAATAAGTGCAGGTCTAAACAACATAAGTGCCTGTGGTCCCCACCGTCAATCACCGGCTCAAATTAAGCACTGGATCTGAGGTGGAGGGACATAATAAATGGACCCCACTCTCCACTACATGGTGACGCAAGTACTGGTGTCTGAGGTGGAGGGTGCACACACAACAGACACACCAATATATAAGGAGAGGCGTTGGAGAGTACCTGCCCTCGTGCCAAGAGGTAAACCAGGAGAAGGATTAGGAGTGAGTCAGGCTGCGCAAAGTCAGAGAGTGGGGACTATTTTGAGGGTGCCGGGAAGGTAGGGGGTGGTGGACTCAGCCATAAAAATCCGATCCATTTATGATTGGTGTCTTGGGGCCTTACCCTACTACCAAACTCTAAACTGAGCACTCATTGAACCCCTTTAGCACTTGATCCACAAGGTAGCGACGTTGACCAGTCAAAGGCTTTACTCAGTGAGGTGGTGTCCAGTAGAAGCTCAAAGCTCAACAAAACATCAAAAAACAAGTTTATAAATCCAGATGCAGCCAGTGCTTTGAATGAAAAAAGAAAAAGTACTCTGCTTCTGGCACATGCCATAATACTGTACATAATCATCAATGAATGCATGATGTGAAGAGGAGGAGGAGGAAATTTGAGAGGATCTGCCCTGGAGTCCGTGCTTCCTCTTGCCTGGCGGGTATGGTGGCATGTGGAGAGGGGGAGCGTGTGATCTTAATTTAGGTTTGTATGGTGTTCGTCTCCTTGCTAAATGTCTTATTCTGTTGCAAGCCAGTGGAGGGCTTTCAAGGCTGTTGTAAAGTTGTATTTTCTTTTTGAGGCAACCCGTAATATTGATTCAGAAGCCAGCAGAAGCAAAAGCCCTTCTTGAAAGTTTTGTCCCCCAAAAGGGAAAGAGCGCATATGGGGTGACAAGGTGCGGAGTACTCAAGATGCTTTCATCCGCTTGACCTACCTCACAACAGGCGGATGCTTCAGAGTGGCCTGGCTTTATGAGCCCATGGCAACAAAGGGATGCTCTCCTAGTCCTGCTGCCGGCTTTGGGATTGCCCTTCTGCAAGTGTTGTCACACTCTCCTGTACTTTTTATTGTTGGATTTCTCTTCAGATTATTTCAGATTTTCAGGTTGTCTTTTAATATATGTTATGTAGTTGATTGTGAAATGTAATAGTAATGCTAGCTAAGCTAGGTGTTCTGTCATGAGATTAGTTAAATGTTGCATTTTGTGGTGGTTTCTGGTGGTTGGAGCTGGTGGCTAACCTGCCACACTGGCCCTGGCGACCTTTGCACTGGTCATCAGTCTACGGTGCAGAGAAGGAGAGGAGTCTGGCCGGCAGGGCAGGATATGTCCGGTTCAGTACCATTCCTCAATGGATGCAGAGGTTAAACTAAAATTTCAGATAGGGGGCACTTTTGCACAAATTTTCCTGAACGTGGTCTTGCAGATTTTGGGCACTCAAAATCATGAACTCGATATCATGAGAATGTTACAGATATCTGTTTGTGCACTTACATGTTTGTATGTTATATTTGTATAGCGCACGTCTAGTGGAAAAGGCAGGAGAGCACTGTGCATGGTCAAAGACGAGCATAAACTCAACAAGTGATAGGAGAGATAGCTGGATATTGGATTATCACTGCATTGGGATGTAGTGTTTTAAAGAGGTGCATCTTCAACTCTTTTCTGAATTGGAGCCGCGTTAGTGCGGTCCTTACGGTTATTGGATGTTGTTCCAGATCCTGGGTGCACAGATGGAAAAAAGTCCACTGCTTATTTTTTTCTCTTTTTTTAGCCATTTTAGGGCCTGGTTTGGAGTTTGGCTGGTGGGTTACCCTGTCACAGTTATGTTGGATATCCTCTTCGCCGTTTAACAAAGGCATTATATTCAATGGCACTTGTAATAGGGCGGATAGGATATCCCTCACATTTGTGACGGAGTAACCCATTCACTGAACTCTAAATCAGGCCCTTCATCTCTATTCTGTTACGTTTATTCTGAGGGGGTGGGGTTGCTGTTCTGCAAATTGGGGGCTTGTATATGTTGGTGCAGTTACATCTCAACGAGTCTCCTGAAGCATGAAAGAGAACTAACACTGGGGGAGCAGGATTCCTGCAGGGGATGGGTTTTCGAGTCAGTTCTGTTGTCCGCGGGTAGGATGGGCTGGAATGGTTTTGTGTTTGGGATTCGGTTGGGGCAGAAGCGGATCTGTATTCCCCTGTCTGTCCGCGCGCGTCCTCTTTTGACGCACCACTTTCTCTCCCGCTGTCCTTGTATGTACCTTCAAAGGGTTCCCAGTCTTGCATGATGCATTTTTCCTCTCAACTTCCTTTTGCAGAATAAATAAATAATAAACAGCCTCATTACCCTTCCATGAATATTTAAAACTCATTAGTGTGTGACACAGCAGAAGTACCGTCCAGTAGAGGCAGGCGTGGATTGCAGTGTCAGACTTTGGAAAGCAGTGAGAGGTGAAACAAGAAAGACGTCGGGAGCAAGACGTTGGGATACCTGGCACTTGCCTCTGAGGGGGTGGGTAGCGACTTGGGCACAGTAGGAAGGGATACCTGATAATGCCCACAGCAGGGCATGATTTCCTAATTTACCTAATTTGAGGAGAGTTCACACCAAACTGATCCGGCTGTAAGTTAATGTAAGTTAAATTGGCATTTAGGTGGTGCAAACCTAACGAGGGAGCACTGAAGCGCTGTACATTACATGGGGGCATTGGAGAGGTACATCATGTACATTAAGTGGAGATCACAAGTACAATTCATTTATTATGTTTGACATTTTAGCTAACTGGAGATTAAGTGATTTGCTCAGAATCACACGATGATGAGCTACGTGCCAAGGCTGGGATTCAAATATGGGACTCTTGGTTGCAAGCTTGGCAGCTCTAGGTACCAGACAACATCTCCTCCAGTTGACATATGTCCCTAATTCCCCCAACATATTGTACTCACCCTTGAGCAAAGACATAGGGCCTTATTATGAGTTTGGTGGTCCTTCTGTCGCCCCGCCACTGCTACGCCTGAGGACTGCCCAGCCCGTTGAGCGCCCGCCCACCCGCCAGATTACAACTGTAATCCATGGCGGGCGGGGGGTGCTGCGGGAGCTGTATAAGGCTAATAGGTGAGCCTTAACTGCAGACACCGCCATGAAAGCACCTGCAGCACTTTCCTGCACTGTGTGGCGTGCATGTCACATCGTGCAGGAAGTGGGGTGCAATTCCAGTGGGGCACAGCATGTGCCCCCTGCATGCACCCCCAGTCCCTTAGTTGCCTCTCTACCACTCTTTTCATGGCGGGCTCATTGCCATGAAGAGGGCGGTGGATAGGCAACTCGTAATATGAACAGCGGAGCTGCAGCGGCTCTGCCAGCATATTGCTGCCCACTTCTGCTACGTGACTGCTGCTGGATCCTGGAGCTCCAGCGGGCATGGCGGTCCTGTGGCGCTCCGACCACCACACTCTAAATACTGCAGGCGGACTCGCAGTGGTGGCAGTGGTCAGACCGCCACCACGAGTACGGCGGTTCTGTGGACTGCAGTACTCATAATAAGGCCCCTAGTGAATTGGCATTTGTTAGTATTCAAACTTGTGATCTGCAGAATTTTAGTAGCAAATGCTTAATGTATGTATTTTTCTTTTTTAACCAAACTCAGTTATACTAATTGTAATTATTTCAGAAAGATAGTGGGTGGGCGTAAAAGAAAATAAAGCCTGTGATTTTTTTTGTAATGTGGCATAATCTTGTCTAGTTCCAAATCTAGCATTATGTGAAAAGTGAAGATTTTTCACCACTTTGCATAACCTGAAATTCCAAGTGATTTTTGCTCACGGGAGAGTGGTTCGAGTACAAAATGTGTCACCGAGAGACATTTTCTCCTTGCACGAGATTTTTCCTTCTCGAATCATTCTTCTTTCACTATCTGGCGTGACTTTTTTGTGCAAGGTGTACCCTTGCTGTGGAAAGTTACTCAACATAGTGGTGAAATGCATTTCATGTCTTTCTCTGAAGAAAACGTCTCATATTTTGTGACCACTCCATCACATACATTTCCCTTCAGGAGATGCTTTATCCTATTGAATCACCATATCCGGGGCTGGAGCAGTTCAATCCATCATGGGTGGGATCCAAGGCAGTGGTGCAACGCAAAATGATGGGATCACCCAGCAGATGTGATGAGGGGTTCCGAGCCTCCCATATCTCAAAGATATTCATTGTCCCTGAGCTGAAAAGCGACCCTTTAGGTGTGCCCTGGAGAGTTGGGGGGCTCCCCGGCGCTGCAGGGGGTGCAAGGGGCCTGCGTTACGCCCCTAATCTGAGGCAGGCGTCTTTGGGTACAACGAGCCTGGTTAACGTGCAGCTAGTAACTCAGATACGCCCGACGTGCGTTTGTACGACAGGACGTCAGACTAGAAGCAGACGCTTCAAGAAATTAAATTGAAGAGAAGTGTGGCACTGGCAGCCCAGCGGTATGTGTACAGTACAGGGGAGCATTTGGGATGTTTGAGTGTGACTGCCAAATGAAATGTTACACTTCATAAGTAGAGCGTGCGTTGTAGAAAGTGCGTGCATGGAGCATACCTTCATGACTGCAAAAGGTGCCGAAGAAAATATGTGAGACGACCTAAGAGTACAGTGGTGCTAGGGAGCTGAGATTTTAGTACGTGTAATACAAAACGTTGATCTTGAATGACTGGACGTCTCTGCTGGAAAAAAAAACTGTCCTGTGTGAGTAAGCCCAGGACTGAAAATCCTTCCCAGAAGAGGGAAGTGAAAGCTGATGGCGCCACAGTGTCAGCAGGCGCCAGATCTCAGCCTGTTGTAGGGGACATGCGGTCATGCCTGGGATCCCCCCGTGCACTCTCTTGTGGGGGACATACTTTCCAGTATGGGTACCTGTCTGTCTTCGATGGCACGCAGTGGTTGTAAATCCCTTATTTCCCTCCTTACCTGCCAGGCATTTGTATTGTAAGTGCAATAGAACTATAATTTGCTGATGCTTGGAATACTCATTTGCATATGTGGTCCGTACCCTATTAACGTTTCATAATTAGTAAGAAAAACCTAGTTTCTCTTGGAAATCATACCATCAACATGATATCATTCCTACACAACTTTCACTCCCAACTTTTTGCCTCACCCTCAGGACTTTAAGCAAAATAAAGGTCTTAACCAATAAACCCTAAATCGGATGCAGCGTTTACAATTATTTTATTTCACATAAAATATAATAAAAACTATCTTTCTGAAACTCAGGAAAGATTGTGAAAGTGCACTAATTTAAAAATACATTAAAAACATTCAGTTAATACATACACTATAACCATAGTATGTTCAAATTAATAATGCAGTATATCCAGAGCGTACGGGAAACATCTTAAACTAGAAACACAGAAAGCACAATGAATTTCTCTGTTGCTATACTTGATCCAACACAGTTTTTGCACACAGAAAGACTGGTTAGATTCTTAATCTTATCCACGTGATTCCGGTATTGTATGTATTAACTGAATGTTTTTAATGTATTTTTAAATTAGTGCACTTTCACAATCTTTCCTGAGTTTCAGAAAGATGGTTTTTATTATATTTTATGTGAAATATAATAATTGTAAACGCTACATCCGATTTTGGGTTTATTGGTTAAGACCTTTATTTTGCTTAAAGTCCTGAGGGTGAGGTAAACAGTTGGGAGTGAAAGTTGTGTAGGAATGATATCATGTTGATGGTATGATTTCCAAGGGAAACTCGGTTTTTCTTACTTGTTTCCTTGGACAGCGGAGCCACCTCTCTTGTTTTTCACAAACGTTTCATAATTGCTTTCCCCCAAACTTTTACGGTTAGAAGACATTTTCGAGTTCTACATCCCTTCGGTAGTGCTCTGTATATAGCACCCTGTTGGATTTGAATACTGTTTTGGAGCTGAGTAGCCCAATAATCGGTTGTGTCAGGCAAGTTGCTTCTTACCATAGTTACTTTAGGATACATTAAAGCTCAGAGTCAAGCAGGGGCTATACTGGCCAGCCAGACCTTATTTTTTGGAGGAGTTAATGGTAGTTTACTGGCTTTCTTAAGTCCAGAGGCACCCAGCTGAGGTGAATGATTGTCGGCAGGATCACATCTTTGAATTGTCCCTCCAGTGACTTCTGTTTGGGATTCTGGGCCTGATTATGAGTTTGGTGGTAAGTGAAATGGCGTTGGAAACCCCGCCGCCTTCTTGGCAGTCCACCCGCCATATTACGATGTTGGTGGTTTGCAGAATGAAAGAAATCCAGCCATTTGCTGATCACTTCAATGGCGGCATGGGGAAAACAGCTACCAGAGGTCAGTTACAGACAACAATTCAGCTGTCCGAGTTACGAAGTGGCTTTCTATCAGCCAGCCCATCTGGAACATCATAATCTGCTCGGCGGTATACAGCCAACACGCTGTTCATTGAGTTCTGTCGGAAATTGCCAGCCGCAACATCATAATACAGGAGGCAGGAATTCCTTCGGCGCGGCGGAGTTGTCAGTCTTGCTGCCGTAGCTGGATGGCGGTAAGACCTTCAAACTCATAATTGGGCCCTCTGTCTTCAACTGTATCTGGGTGCCAATGATTCAATGGCCCTAAGATGATCTTATCTGATTATGTCATATGGTGGTCAACCGTGGCATACTTCCTGTACACTGAATAAACACTCTCATGTGACTGGGTCTTTCTCTTGTGCTAGTCTCTTCCATCCTTGCCTTTTAAGGGTTCTGTTGATTTAGTGGGTACAGTGCATGCTTCTTTTGCAGCTGGTGAACACTCTCAATCATGTGACTCAGTTGTTTTGGTCTCTTCCATCATTGCTTTTTATATTGGTTTCTCATTTGGAATTGGTATGGTGGTATGCTTTGTTTGCACTGGGTGAGCCCTTTCACTTAACTGGGTTGTTCTTTTAGTCTGGTCTCTTTTATCCCGGAGATTCTCTGGTGTGTCGTCTGGTTGTGTTTTGTGACATGCTTTGTGTGCATTCGGTGAATACTGTCAGCCACATATCATTGTCTTCTTCTCGAGTTATTGTGCATGAATGTACCTGTCCTTATCATTGGAACAACTGTATACAGAATATGCTTTTACGTGAAATGGGCTACTCAGGGCTTGTTTCTTTGTTGAATTTCATTTTTTAAGTGACTACTTTACCACTGAGTGCGGGCATTGATTTTGATTGAATTCTGTCTGCAGTGGTCACATGACCTGAAATACATACTTTCTGGGTAACACTAATTGTCCTAATGATATGTGCAATCAATTTGCCAACGTGTGATATATTCTTTTTCCCAAGATATAATGCCATGTGCCAAGGTGAGTGAGGTAATCTGCAGAACAGCTTTTTGGTTATAAATCATTATCCTATTGGGTAGATCCTTAAAGTCTTCTGAAAACTCTAGCATTAAGATGGATGCCAATCACAGCTAGCTTGGCCTGAATATTTTCTCCCCAGTGGACATCTACCTGTTCGACAACGTCATGAACAAAGTGAAAAATTGAGTATCAATCGCCCACCTAAAATAAAACAGTCTAAAATGAAATCCCTACAAATCTCTCAAAAAACTCCAATTGAATTGATTAATGCTTTCTCTTAGATTTGAAACATCCCGGATAACAGGGTAAACCCAAAATAGCAAATCTCTGCGATAGTCAAGAGCACAAGATACCAACTCAGACTTCTTTGGGGTATGAGATAGTTCTCGCCTGATTAAGAGTTGCGATCAATGCTCCAGACATTTTTTCTTGCCAGGCTGGATTACGGACCATTTTCTAGTTGGATTCCATAGAGTTCATCTAGAACCCCCTTAGAGCTGTGCTCCATGTGGCTGCTTCTTTGTTTCCGGGTACAATAAATTAGGCCACATTTCTCTTGTTCTTCTAACCCTTCAGTGACTCCCCATTGAGGCTACAGCTCAATGTAAGGATACGCGTTATCCCTCATAAGGCCCTATGTAACTCCAAACCTGCCTATCTGGTTTACAAACTGAAAAGCTCTCTTGGAAATTGAGCTTGTGCCTCGCACATTCCATCTTGAGCTATGTGTGAAGCAGTGTCCAGCAATGTAACAAGGACCTGGAACGCTCTCCCTCTTAGTTTATGGACAACCCCATGTCTTAATACTCTCTAGAAAGGAATCCGAATCACTATTATTCAGACACTTTAGTTAAAGTCCATTGCAAGCTATATATATATATTTTTTTTACTGTCTCGCATTGACTGTATGGTAAGGGTGAGGAAAATTTGCATAGTTTGCTTTTGCTTAAATATGCAGAATTTCATCAAAATTACGCGTAACTATGTGAAATGCACATCCTTCATCTAGCACTATATTGTGGCGCAAAATGCGTCCTTGTGTCAATTTTAGACACAGACGTGTTTCACACAGAAAGAAATTGCAAAACAAAAATTGCCACAAACAACAGCTTGTTCTGCTCTTGTGCTGGTTGTTTGCTGTGTTCTGTCACTCCTGTGCTATATATTTACTTTGAATAGTGGCGTAATTACGCAACTGGCATACTGGCATATTTTCGGTTATTTCATGTAACAAGCATACCATGAAATTCCTAAAATTATACGAAATATGACCACGTAATGAACACTTCACCTGTTCCTTCTCTATGATAATGTTGCTTTTTATTTTTAATGTCTTATTGTCATTATTTATGAACTGCCATTCTCTTGCAACGCACTCTAATGCCCTTGACACAAGTTGGTGCCTTATAAATCTGCAATAAACAAATAATCAAAAACATTATTTATAAGGTTCCAGCTCCTGCAACCAGAGGGCGCTAGAATAAAGATTGTGAAATCATGGTAAGAAGAATTCACCTCCAGTGAGGGGAGAATGTTACTAGAGAGTAAATCATTTCCCCTGTAGGGACAGCCTAGTAGGACTAGGAAAGCATATGACTGAGGCTGTGGATAAGAGTTATATTGGGGGCTACAGAAAAGAATTCAATAGGGAAAAAAAGTTCTGTCTGTGGTTTCATAATGTGGGTGTCAGAGATTCGCATTTAGGCCCCTACGCATCCTAAGTGTTAGCTAAGGACTTCCAAGGACTTCTCCTCTGTAGTTGATCTGTATACTACTGCTCCATCATCGACGTTAACGAGTATTTAGCTCTGTGGTTGCTCTTACAGCACAAGGGTACCCTCTTCTCTGCCCCAGACTTGTTATCAAAGAGCACTTGTTAATCCTCGGGTTGTATTTGACATACAGTTTAGGAATGTTTGTTCAGAAGCTAACCATCACGTAATGTTCAATTTGATTACCAAATATGAATTCTTTAGGCTCCGGTCAGTCCCATGAAAGGGCGGTGAGGAGTAAGATTCCCAGCTGTTAAACACTGATTCTCCATGTACTCACTGACCACCGTCTGACAAATGTGTTCCCATTTCTCAAACACCAACCTTCTCTAAGTTCCCGTCAAACACTAATTAATCACATGTTTTGCATGCAAAAGGTATCCCATTTTTTCATCAAATTGCCAGCATCTTTCTGTTTTTATTTAGTCCTACAGGAATCAGCTATGATTAATTAATACAAGTGACTATCGAGTGTGTTTTATATGTTTGTGTGTCCTTTCCCTACAGAAATGAGTTGCTAAAAGTGAGGAAGGATGACCTGACTAGGGAACTGATTGACCTGACTAAGTCTTCTGACCCAAAGTGGCTTAAAGGATTGGCCGAAACATATTGACTAAATAGGATGTTGGGATGATTGAGTCAATTAGCCATCGGGTTTTTCGTTTCTTTTTAATCTTGCCAGAGCAGCTATAAATAAAATCTTTCTTATGTCTTTGCTCTTCCCAACAAGATAACTATCTGGGACGAGATAGGCCCGATGATGAAGTATGCCACAAATTGTGGATGGGGACACTTGATCTAATAAGAGGGATCATATCTTTTTTATAGCAGCGTAAACACTGATTAGGTAAAAAGTATCTCGCGATTTGTGTTACTTTTTGTGTGTTGAGAGTCAGTCACATGCCTGACATGTGTCTGAATTGCCCTTTCCTTGTGGCCTTCCAGATGCAGCAGCCTTCTCCTACTGCACCCCATAGGCCAGCTGGCATCAGCCCGGGCACAATGGGGGTGAACAAGCAGTGGACGAAGAAAGGGTTAAGGTGGGTGCCTTACCTGCAGTTGCACTTTTTAAAGAGGCGAGATTAGAGCACATAATGTATTCTCCCCACACACGAAGGAGCAATTAGTTCTAAACATGGCTTAATCAGTCACTGCGAGATTGATTTCTGGAAGCCTGGATCTGCCGGCTGCTGGCACCGAGCCAGGCTGGAGGCAGCCTCCAAACAAATGAACTGCAGAGAAGCGAGCCATTACATAATATGATATATGAGGCCCATAACTCACGCTACTGTTCATTAGTATTCCACTGTACAGCGGCAGAGGAGGCAAACTTTTCAGACTCTTCAAAGCAACTTTACTCCTAGGGTTATTTTCTTGTTTTACACTTTGATGAAGCCTCCTCACCTTGAAGATTTGGGGATGCTTTACCTGTTTGTGTGCCCTAAAAGGGTGAAATCAAGAGTTTCAGGAATCGGCGGAGCCCCTAAACTCAGAAAGTGTGTTGTGTGCATGTGTCTGTGTAAGTCAGGTACTTAACTCAGACCCCTGCCGTGTGGCGCAGGAGGGTCACCAACCTTTCAGGGGTACCCAACTCTTCAAGGGCCCCAATTCAACCCATGGCCAATGAATGGCTGCGAGATAGTGGAGCCTTTGGGCCCCCTCTTCACATTCGGCAGGGGTGCCTCATTTTGTGTTACGCCACTGGGGTAAGTACATTCTGTAATACCACAGTAAGCAAGATTGTAGCAGGAAAGACCCAAATTCACTTTAAGCACTTGGGCGAACTTAAGGCGTGGATTAAGTGCTCAAGAAGGGAGCCAGATTGAGAGTTGTATGCCTTGAATAGCTCCAGTTCGTTAGCGCCTTCCAAATGTGTCAATCAGTGCTAGCTTCCCACTGTGCCCAAACATGCTAGTTCTCACTCTGTGCTATACTACCTGCTCCTTACACTGCCCATCAATGCCAGCGTCTAGCTCTGTCCACAAGGGGGCCCTCATCACTCTACCCAACAGAGCAGAGTAGACCATGCCAGGAGATTGGTTACAGCATCTCTGGTTCCATGTTCATTAGATCTTGGCCTCAGCTGTCTTGTGTAGGGCTCTACCCTAGCCCTTCAAACATGTGGCTGTCTGGAATCGCTTCCAGCGTCTGTCTTAGTTCTAGGAGTAGTATCTTTATGTTTTTTTCTTTAAATAATCTCCTCCTCCTTTATTCACCCCTTAAGACATTCTGCTTCAAATGGGTCTAGACAGAAGCACCGTGCTTTTTGTAATAATGCTCTCTGTCTTCTAAAACACTCGGGGTTACCACAAAAATACTTCCATAAAGTTGGGGAAGCGGGATGTGATCATCAAGATGGTATGGTTGAAATAAAAGCAATATCGAAGATATTGATACTTAACTTAAAATGTTTCTTCTTTGTCTTCACAGAATTCCATCCGCCACAACCTGTCTCTGCACACCCGGTTCATCCGCGTCCAGAATGAAGGCACCGGGAAGAGCTCTTGGTGGATGCTGAACCCAGAAGGGGGTAAAACCGGCAAGACGCCACGTCGACGTGCTGTGTCCATGGACAACAACAGCAAATTCCTGAGGATCAAAGGGAAAGCTAGCAAGAAGAAGCAACTGCAGGCCGCGCAGGAGCGTGGTGATGACAGCCCAACGTCTCAGCACAGCAAGTGGTCCGGAAGCCCAACATCCCATGCGAGCGAGGAGTTCGATGTGTGGGCAGACTTCAGAACCAGGGCCAACTCTTCTACCAGCACAATGAGTGGAAGACTGTCTCCCATTATGGCGAACAATGAACCTGATGACCTTGAGGATGATGATGGAACACCATCCTCCCCACTGATGTACCCGAGCCCCTCCAGCACTATGTCTCCTGCCTTGAACACAAGGTGTTCGGTGGAGCTACCAAGGCTTACGGATTTGACTGGTACCATTAACTTGAACGAAGGACTAGGGGAGAGCCTTCTTGATGACTTACAGGACAACTATAATATCAGCCCTTCTCAGCAGCATACACCAGGGGCTTTAAGGCAGAGACCCTCCAATTATAGCTTCAGTTCCAAGTGCTCCTCATTAGGTTCTGGCTCCAACACGTACTTAGGAACCATATACAGCCAGCCTGCGATGAACATGATGAGACGTTTGCCAATGCAAACCATACAAGAGAACAAGCAGGCCAATTTTCCACCAATGAACTCATACAGGAATTCTTCACTGCAGGATTTGCTTTCCTCCATCTCTTATGCACACAAAGAGAGCATGACGCAGGCTGACACCTCCATGTCCCACCACAACAGTGCGGTGCCGCCACGCAGTCACAGACAGAATAGCATCATGTGTGGAAACGGGGAACAGGGTTTGTCCTCTTTTCCTTCTCATTCTGCAAACCTAATGAAGAGCCACCCTTTGTACCACCTGTCGCCATCCAACCATCATCATCATCATCACCCTACTGTCAGCAACAGTGCCTTACCTAACCCAATCAGCCTTATGAGCTTGCCTAGTGACACATGCAGCATGGCTGCCATGCCTCACCGTGGGCCCCTCCACCCATACTTTAATAACCAGGGGTCGCACATGAGCTTACTGGAGTCGCTGCAGGGGCCCTACCAAGGGGGCTACCACCCCCCGGTTCTAAGTCAGGACAAATTTCCAGCAGACCTCGACCTGGACATGTTCAACGGCAGCTTGGAGTGTGACGTGGAGTCCATCATTCTCAATGACTTCATGGACAATGATGAGATGGATTTTAACTTTGACTCTGCCCTTCCGCCACAGAACGGCATGAGCATGGCCACGTTGCCCAGCGGCCCTCAGCCGATGAACCAGAGCTGGGTGCCTGGGTGATGTGAAACGAAGCCTCTCCACCACGGAGTAACCTAGGGGACATTTATCCATTTCTTTTCTGCCTTTATTTGTTAAGACAGGCTAGAGCCATCTGTTGAAACTTGACAACACTAAGCGTACAAGCACTCACAACCCGTAGGAAGACATTTCTATGTGCATAGAAAGTTCTCTATCCATTCCAGGTGTACTGTGTGCTAGGTCAGATATGTCAAAGCTGTCTGCTACAGGCTTCAGGTAGCTCAGACGTCCGCTGTCTAGCCCCACTCTGGCACTATTCCCATTAACAAACCAATAGAGTGAGAACGAGACTGAGCAGACATCCCTCTCTTACATTAAGTTTGTAATCAAAGTAAAGGTAAAAATGGAATGTTTCAGAACTTGCTTCGAGGGCTACCATGCTAAGTCTGTGAGGATGTTTTTCAGTGGACGCATTTTTAGCCTTTAAATTCTGCAAGATGCTCCCACGGCAAACGACTATGGAAAGCACTTATTTTTGCTTGTTGGCTGCTGGATGGGTGAAAACAAAGGCCTCATAATGCCACAGGCTAACATGCTGATAGCCAATCTAGGCACACTGTAAGGTATTTACACTGATAACCTACTCAGTGGCTTTGTGTTGCCTCTCTACACCTCTAACTTAAATGGCCAAAATATTTGAATTCACAAAGTTTATTTTATCTGCCACAATGAATCTTTTTTACCCATTCAAATGCGACACGTGCAGTAGCTGGGAAGCATTTACACCCCCTGCTAAATGTGTCTTTAACACTAACACACTTGTGCCGGAACTGGTCTGCCATTTTTAATTTGCATGTTTAGGTAGAAGTGCCACGTGGAGACCTTAAAGGGCCATCCAGTCTGATAAAAAACAATTTTCTTTAACCAGGCATGTATTATTAAATCATCCACTGGATGGCCCGCTAAAAATATAGAACATCTTCACAAAAAAACAGTACAAACTGGCTCTGAATAAGAACACTGATATCAATCAGCTGGCCGAGCCCAGCCATGACCTTTGCCAGCCACCAATTGCCCTAGTTCATTTGCCTGCACCTGTTCTAAATTAAACAAGGATTTCATTTAAGATCAGTTTTACTGTCAGTGTGTCTGACACTCCCTGGCGAAGCTCCTTTGGACTCTGTGATGTTTGAGCTAGCAGTATCATGCAGAGCCTTTGCCTGAGTCGGCAGCCATATTGTTTACAAACGGGTCTTCCTTGCTGCTGCCTATATTGGCAGATAGGATGTGTCTGTTTCAGACCAATTACAAGCACATGCAAATTCAATATTTCATGAGGCAAAAGGAAACCTGTGCTTTATTATTGCGATTTTTTGTTAGTATAAGACAGAACATGGATTGACGTGCTTGGTCATTACATTTTGAGCAATAATGAGAAATAACTCGGAGACAGATATGCTCAGTACAAGGATGGAACACCGAGCAGGCTTTTTTAGTTATAAGCATTTATGTATGTGTCCTGCTACCCACCATTGACAAGAAGTGCAGCGGCTCAATTAAACCAGGAAAGAAGAACAACACAGGAGTTAACCAATGGCAAGCAGCAGGCGGGATTACACTCCATATACTGTTTACAGTAGGTCTTGCAGACAGCGCATGCGCGCTGTCTAGGCTCAACCTGAAAAATGGTGATGGGATGGCACATCTGGGTGACTGGTGGGGCCAGCACAAGCCAGACAAGCTATCAGGCACAGACTGACAGTGTGATTGGCTGTGTTCACACCTCCCTGGACATCTGCAGGACCCTTCCTGTTTATGCACGCCGCCTCTGTTCAGTTGATATTTCGATTGAGGGAAACTGTTGTACTCCTCCAGTTCTAGTGGGTTGCGTTGCATGGCAACCTTCTACAGATTAGTAAAAACCCATACACCCATGACAACCCTTGTCAGGAGATTTCTTCTCACGTCTCAAAATCTTCAGTATATTTTGAATAGCACCTGAAGATTTATTTATAGATGGGGCAGTCCCGGACTGCCAGCAACGTGCACACGTGAACCATGCAATCAGCTCCACAATTTTATCTTTCATTGTATTTAAAAAAAAAAAAAATTCCTGGAAGTTAGTGCCTCATTTAAATTGACCCCTAGAAGACCGCCACGCTCACATTTATACAGACTGGCTGCCTTTGTTCATAGAGTGCCTTGTACAACTGCTCTCTTCCTCATTATTGTCATCATTATCAAATCCTTCCTTTATAAATTGCCAGACTATCATGAAGGGCATTGTAACATGTAATACAGGAAAGACTACAGGCAAAGGGCATGCATGAGTTCAATAAGGATCCACAAGCGCTCCCTATCTGCTGGTTTCAGGATAGCATAGGAAGCCATATTGGTAGCCTAAGAGGAGAGAAGTGAGGTTCCGGAGGGCCGCAAGAAAGCTGAAGGTGGTTAGGTGGGATCTATCATTGTAGAAGCACCAAGCAGTAACTCAATGAAGAGCTGGCTGATCATCCACTACCTGCCATTTCCAATGGAAGAGACTTAACGATGGAGTGCAGAAAGTAAAAAAAAAAACACCTTTTGTTTGTCAAAATATTTTTTTTTAACTTTATTTTGCAAAAACAATTGGCACTGAAGCAAAGGAATGTGTTTTCAACTAAGACATTAACTTTTCGTTTAAGAAACTTTCATCTGGTTTATTTTCATTAATGTTCTGAGTGAAATATGTTTTTTTTTTAATGTCCAGCCATTCCCAACTTTTTGTTCTGTATTTTTGTAACACAAAACAGACCCCACAGACTTAGCATGTGCTTTCAGTAGAGTGTTAAGAGGAATATTGTCATATTTGACAGATTACATGCTCTGCGAAGAAATGAAAACCGAAAAGTCAGAATTTAAAATATGTATTTTTTGGAAGCGATAAAAAAAGTCTGTCCTTAGTTATGAGTATCTATGTATATGAAGCTTGTAAGTGAGAGCACTCAGGAGTGGCAATGACAAGTACAATAATTGAAAAGTGTTTCCCACAATGCTCTTGTGACCAGTTTGGTGATAATGCAAATTCCCTTTTGGGAGGAATACAACGGATAGTCATAGCTAGAGGTGGACCCGCCAATAGAGTAGAAGATATTTCGACAGGGTGTTGTCTCTAGTAGGCCAGTAGGGTAGAACACAATGAGTCATAGGTCACGTGGAGCCATTCTTCCTACTAGCCTTTTCAGAGGCAATGGCCTGTCGAACTTCCGTCATTTCTGAATGCATCATTCTGCATCTTCCATGTGGTGCTTGGATCAACACCCATGCACAACAGCAATGTCACAGGCATCTGCTCAGAGCTTTTCTTTACCTGATAGCTCCTTGAATGGGGCTTCAATATGTTCTTGGGACTAATAAGCTAAAAGTGGCCTTATCGGGTGGACGGCAACAAAACTGTCTTCTTGCTTGCGGTGCACCCCTGCTCTGTGCCGCTCTACCGTAGAAACGTATTTCATTCTCTCAGACCCTATTGAAACAGGTACAAGCAAGCGTTGACTTTCTTAACAAGACATTGATACAGGTTCAGTAATTATTGTTTACATTGTTTTATTCATGTACAGATTTTAATATATATATTATATATACAATGTTTCTTGAATGCTTTTTTATTTAAATAGTTTAAATTAATTTTATACATTCAGATTATTTGCTTTTCAACATGCGTATCTACACAAATGAGAATAGAAGAAGAGGACGCTGAGCAGAGCACAGGGAATTCTTAGGACTGTTACACCACCTGACCCATAAGGAGATACTATTATTTCACAGAAAACAAAATGTCTGCCGAAGAACCCGGATACCAAGTTCTTCGTTCACTATGGTTTTAAGTCATTGCCTCTGGAAACCATATCCCCAAGGCACCTCCAGCAGCAAATTTTCCAGATCAAATTTTTGTTACAGACAATATCCAACATCAACATTATCTCCAGCAGAGGTGAAGTTGGCAGTAGGGCATTTGCGAGGTTGACTGGCAGGGTGGCACTATAGTACAGTCAGGAAGAGGGAGGCCAGTTTTGTTAGATGTCAATCATGGCAACCTTTTTAAGTTTCTGTTTAGGAAAGTCTCCTTCGCTCCCTAATGTCAACTTACCACTTGAGTCCTGCTCATTCCTTTTGCACTTTCCTTGCTAAGACACCTCGTGTACTCTGATGGAAAAGGCCCATGCCTACCTCTCCCAACATCAATACCTCAGAACTTTGAAGACCCCTTCTTACTGACTGTTGTGGTTTTCAAGTGGTGAGGCGAGGGCACAGCCATCATTACCTACGTTGATGGTTGATGCAAACCTGCTCTCAATGGCTAGAAAATTCCTTTAGTAGAATCCTGGAATATTGGTCACAGGTGAACATCACTGAGCTTTATAGTATCTTTTCCTTTCTGCAGCCTTTAAACTCTAAAATCGTTGGGTCATTAAATGTACATATCAGGCACAACTGTTTGCTGTCTCTTTAGCTTTCCCTGCCTCACCTCTGTAATCTGCCTCTGCCTACCATGCTCAGTCCCCACGTGTCAACCACACTCAAATTGTTATCACCGCTAGTCAACCTCAAATCCATCTCTGACATTTTAAACAGCTTGGTCTTTCGGAGGCATGAAGTTTGACCTAACTGAGGTCCTGGGACTTCCCTCTTGAATATGCCCTTTTGTTCCTGAGTAAATAAGCAATTCTAGAGGTCTGGTTCTGAATGCGGTATTGCAGGAAGCACCTCTCGTTGCCCCGGAGAGATGGGTGGGGCCCACTCAAACCCTCCTTGGCCATGTAACTATCACTGTTACCACCTTGTCTATCAGTAAACACCTGAGCTGTAAGGGTTGGGCTTCTTTCATATTGGCTATCATACCAAGAGATGTCGCTATCTATAGTGCAGCAGGTGTAATGCCAGTGAGAGGGGCCCACTGCACCCGAGGTCTAGCTTTTTTTAAACTACCTAATCAGGGATCAGAGGTCATTTCCCTGACATGCTTAAAGGCCTATGGTGATTTACAGACAAAACTGTTGTTGTGCAGGGCTGGAGGGTTGGAGCAGAGTAGGTCAGGACAGTGCCTCTAAAATGGCGGTGCAGCTGGAGGTCAGTCAACTTCGTCCGAGGACGGTGCCTTTGAAATGGCTTTGGGTCTGAAGCTGTCAGTCAATTCCAGGCAGCGACTGTGAGAGGGCGGTAGGAAATGGAGCAGTCAGTCACGTGTGAAAATGGTGCTTTTAAAAGGGCACTAGAGAAGAGCAGAGACGTGTCAGGCCGGAGCTTGTGAAAAGAGTCAACTACTTAATCAGCCACGCTTTGTCTTTGACTCGGCACCAGAACTCTGGTTTCTCAGAGCCATCGGCCATCGGCCACCAGCATACAGCCTGCCTACCTCCTTGCCCGTGGATAAAGACTGAAGTCTGTTTCTAGCACAATGACACCATTTTTAAGTGTGGTTTACTTGCAAACTCCTGAAAGAACCGGTTCCTCCCTTCCTCATCTACATAGTCAGAGTTCCTGACAGTATATCCCCTTGTCCTGCCGTCGCAGGACAGAAACAAGAGCCATTGTCAGGATCTACCTTAGATATATCTTCGTTCAGCAAGCAGAGGCAGCGAAATACATTGCTGCCACCCTAATAACAGCTGATGTGAGATGTTTGTTGCGGCAGGCGTACATATGCGGCCTATACCAAAAGTCCTACTTTGTTTCACTCAAAGTACACGAGGGAGGGGCTTTAAACATGTATTGCACTAGTTGCGTGCCAAGCAGTAACGACCTCAAGAGTGGGCTTTCTTCATTTCTAATGCTCTGGCTAATTAGTGGATCTAAAACCGTAGGGTTTTAATTTCCAGATAAGAAATAAATCCTGCTTTCAGAAACTATTGTTATTCTTTTTTGGTTTTCTACAGCTTGCATGGGTTCTATTTGTCCCGCTTACCTAATGCAATTGGAATGCCAAGTCTTCTAGCCAATCAGGATGCGAGTTTCTAATCCCAGTGTTCTAGACCGTGTGCCATAGGCTCACACGCACAGAGCACATCAGTGCCGGGTCAGCAGAACGAGCCCGCCTATCTCTGCCTTCCTAGCCCAGCACAACAGCAAGCACATGGTGTGCGACAAACGCTGTACACGACGATCACAGAGCAAAGACAAGAATACAGTGAATGTTGCAAAATAACTGGTTCAACTGTTTTCCTCTTAATGTCTTTTTTTAACCCCCCCACCCCCTTAATTTATAAATGTACAGATTGGGGCTTTTCAGTTAACACGAGTTGCGATGGGCTGTTTCTCTCACCGTGCATATGTCATGTGCGATGTAAACTACTTGATTGTGCTGTTATAGTTTGTGTACGTGACGACGTAAGGAACTGTGTATAGTGCATTGTACAGCATATTTTCATGAATAAATTTGTTTTAAATATGACATGTTGCCTGCAGTTTTTGAAAAGGTTGGCCAAGAGGTTGGGCGTACAGCAGATGTGCGGGCTAACACTTCAAGAACAATCAACCCATAAAAAAAATACTTTGGGATCAACCATCAAATAAGGAACAAGCAAGGTCAACTGGCGCATTATGAGCACACAGACGTGGTCAACTATAAAAGAGTACATTTCAGGTGTCCATCACCAGGTCAGGCATATATACTTCCTTCGATCACACATGACAAGTGCATACTGAAGGATCGACCTGCACATAACGAAAATACATTAAGGGATCAGCCACAACATAAAGAAAACACCCACTGGAATCAACTGAGCACACACCTGGCTCAACCAGCCACTCCCAAAAGATTGATCAAAGGCACATAACGAACACAGCAAAATAATAAACACACCAAACGTCCTCAATGATCAACTGGCACGTACAAATCCACACAAATTATTGGCGCATGGTGAACATGTTCTCTGGGATCCACTGGCGCGCAATGAACATGCACACCAGGATCCACTCGAACAGGAGGAGTAAACACTCTGTAAACACTTCGTCAGTCAATCCTCAAGTCAGTGTTTTGTCCGATTAACCCCAAAAACACAATCTACTGGATTGACTGGCAAATGGGGAAAGTATACTCCATAACTGACTAGTGCATAGGGATCACACACACACTTCAGGATGGACCACTGTTCTTTCTTTTACGGAATTTAAAATGTTTTCTTGCTCTTAATCACAATTCAGTTTCCCCTGCGTCTTCTCTTTTTGCTGATTCATACATACTCTGCTTCCACTCTTCCAATTCTATCTCATCAAACTCTCTTTCTCGTTTCTTATCTTTTCTTCTCAATTTTTCTCTTTTTAATCTTTTCTTCTCAATTTTTCTCTTTTTAATCTCTTCTTGTTCTTGTTATTTCTACAGCAGATACAACCTAATCTTATTACTAATATTATGAAAATTACACATGTTAATGGAAACAATATTTTACCTATAAATGTACTACCTAGTTTGACTAAGACATTTTTAATAGCAGCTATTTTCTTTCCGATCTTTTCCCAAACACCTTCAACCTCCAGTGGTGCAATTTCACCATGCAATTCTGTAATATTCCTAATATAAATTTTCAGATCTTTACTTTCGTCAGGAATGTAAGTACAACAATGTTGAACCTTCAGCATTCCACAGACTCCACCCTCTTTTGCCAATAATATATCAATGGCAAGTCGATTTTGCATTACCATAGCACGCATGGCAACCATTTCAGTGTCTACCAATAAAAATCCTCCAGCGGTGCTTGTTGACAAGCGATCCACTACTGTTGATAATTTTCTAATTTTGTTTGCATTCAAAGATATTCCCACTGCTGGTATCAATGCTCCAAAAATGTCACCCACAATTTCTGTCCAAGATTCTCTTTTACTACGTACTAAATGGTTACTTAAACTATGCACACCATCTTCTCCTCTATCCATATGAAATTGTTTGGGAAAAACCAGGCCTAAATAAAATGTGCCATACCAATGGTCTGGCAAACGATAATATGCCCTGTTCCCACAAATAAAATATAATCCAGGAAAGACTGGATCTTTTCCGCCTTTAAATCCCCACCCACCCATGATTCGGTATGTATCATGGTACTCACTATTACCTACAAAATAACTATCATACACAGTCTGATTCCTTCTAATGCATAATTTCCCTTTCTGTGGCAAATCTAAAGCTATAGTTGGACTAGCTTCCCCTTTCAAATGTTTTTCCTTTTCTATATCCCAGACTGTTTTCTCCACTTTTCCTTCTGCTACCTTTCTTTGCATTTTCAGTCTCCTTTCTTCAACCATGTCTAAGAATGTCTTTTCCTCTTTCTTCAAACTGCAAGTCAAATTGTTTCTAAAAATGTATTCTAATGTTAGTTCCTTAGTTTCTAAGAAAAATTCACCTAATACCTTAGCAGGTTTCACCTTGTTTAGTTTTTTAATGGCAGGCACTTGCGCAAAAATGTTATCTACATCTGAAAAATAATATTCTAATTTTCCTGTCTGATAAAATAAACTAGCTATTACACTACATGTTATTCCATACATTGCTGGAAGGTGATGATAAGTCACTCCTTCAGAAACAGAGGCAGGTAACTGCATGCATACGTAGCAGTCCCTTACATCCATTGTCTTTACATATTCGTACAATAATTTTGAAAAAACATTATTAGAAAAATCAGTTATAGACCTGTCTTTATGTAAATAATTATTATCTATTCTAGTCGGAACTACTTTTTGAATTTTCTCTATGTTAGTTTTATTCTCAATATGTCCTTCTAGTGTATCTATAGTGACTTTGAAAGAAATCAGAAGAGCAAGTATGCTCCACAGAAGCATTAATAATCCTGTCCAACAACAACACATTTTACACCATCTTTTCATGAATGTACATCTACCTTTGCTACTATCTATGTTAGCCATCTTTGTTAAACTGGACCATGTCTTTTGACTTAGCCGCTTCCACTTCACAACTAGTTTACTAACCTAAAGCTCTAAAACCTATTTGGTTCTACCAGTATTTATCCTTCGATTTTAATTTATTAGTTCTTCATCAACAGCTTTCTTAATTTATTCAGTTTGGCATTTCGTCATTCTTCACTTTCCTCTCATCATCCAAATACAGAATTTCCTTAACTTCTGTTTCTTCTTCCCCGATGTCGGACAAGATAATTCTCAGGATTTCCGATTCTTCTTCTTCTTCAACCACTTTCAGTACAGCCCCTCTGGATTTCCTTGACTATCTGCCTCTTCTCCTTTTTCAGGCAGAGCCACGTACGTCCATTCCGGTGACTTATACTTCTGGTTAGGTTTCCTTGTTCTTTTACTTTCTTTATTCTCAATTGTTTCTTCTTCTTTTGATTTTTCTTGACTTGTCACTTCATTCACCTGTTCAGCCCTTGGCGAATTCACTCGTGTCAGCCGATATCTCAGTTTCTTTATTTTATTCGGCCAAACGTCATCCTTTACAACTCTTTTTACCTTACTTCCTTTGTTGTTCTTTTCATTCATCCAAGCTCTCTTTCTTAGAACTCGACCTTCAGGTATTTAATTCTCGCTTTCTTCAGACTCTGTCTCAACTTGCTTTCTCTTTTCAACAATTTCCTTTTCCACCACTGGTTTTGTTTTCCCTACTTCTGTCCCTCCTCGAGTCTCCGACACGCCATCTTCCTGCTGACTACTTGTCCCTTCACCTAACTGGATGTTGCAGTTCCCTACACCTCCTCGGGGGTCTTCCGCAGAAATCTGTCCCTCTCTCTCTGTACCTGTACCTTGTTCACTTAAATTGGTTATTTCAGGTGGAATTTCTCTCAGTCTCTCATCTGGTATTTCCTTTTCACAAATATATTTTATTGTTTCTTCATTATCTTTTCCTCTCTGCTTTCTGTGCTCTTTTCTGGAACCTTGTGTTTCTTGTTCGTTTCCAGAATCTGAACTGGTATCAGAAATCTGCAATCTTCTTCTCAGAGAGCTGCTTCTGGGGACTAAAGTTAGACTTGGTTGTTTCCCCCCTTTCAGAGTTTTCTCGTGTTTTTGACTCTTCATCATCTGACTCAGTACTTGATTCTGATTCATCAAAATATTATTTTTCTGTGCTGTCCACTGGATTTGGAATTCTCAATGTATGACTTGCATGGATCCAGTTTTTCAATTCAGCACACTTCACAGCTGTTGTCGTGGTCAGAATGACTTGTCTTGGTTTTCCCCACCTCGGAACCAAACAATTTCTTCTTCTGTGGACCTTTATCTTTACCCAGTCTCCTGGGCTCAGATCATGGGCTGGCTTCTTTTCAAGGGTGGTGGCATCCGCTCCAACCTGATGAAATACAGAATGAACTGCGTCAGCCAGGCTTTTACAGTATTCCAACACCATGTCATCAGTTATAGTCATCAGCTTGTTGACTGGTATAAACACGTGTCTCATGGCGCATCCCATGATTATCTCATGTGGACATAACCCTTTAGTTCTTTCTGGAATTGATCTAATAGTCATGAGTACTAGAGGCAAGACATCAGGCCATTTCATACCTGTGGCTAAACACATTTTCCCTATTCTATTTTTGATAGTACCATTCATCTGTTCAACCACACCAGAATCCTCTGGTCGGTAGGCACAATGTAGTTTCTGTTGTACATTCAATGCTTCACAGATTAATTTTACAATTTCATTATGAAAATGTCCTCCTCGGTCTGATTCAATTGTCACTGGGAACCCGAATTTAGGGATGAACTCTCTCAGCAGTAGCTTGGCTACTGTCATCCCATCATTTCTCCTTGTTGGAAATGCTTCCACCCACCCTAGAGAATAGGCAGACCATAACCAAAACATACCTCAGTCTGTTACAGGGAGGCATCTCAATGAAATCTACTTGCATTCTGGTAAAAGGCCCTCCTTCTCGGCCTATTGTTCCTAGACTCACTACTGTCTTTCTTCCAGGATTGTATTGCTGACATATTAGGCTTCTTTGACAAAGACTTTCTGCTACAAGTCTGAATTTTGCATTGTACCAGGTCTGCTTAAATGACCTGATCATGGCATCTCTCACTACGTGTCCCTGGCCATGATACATCCGTGCCATGGTAGACATCATGCTATCAGGCATAACTGGTCTTCCATCTCGATAGACCCACACATGATCCTTTTCTCTTGGTGCACATCCTGCTTTTACCCACTGTTTCATTTCTTCATCTCCTGCCTCTTCTTGCAACTGTCTTACTTCTTCCCTAGTTCCCACAATGTTAGTGAACATCAATGAGCAAAAAGACATTTCTCTTTCCTTAGCCCGATTGACTGAATTCAGATTTTGTGCACAATACTGTGCCATGTCATTTGCATACCTGTTTCCCGTGGCGATATAATCACCACCTTGACTATGAGCAGCACATTTTACAACAGCCAATTGTCTAGGCAGCTGTATCGCCTCAAGCAACTTTCCAACCACTTCAGCATTCTTAATAGGAGTTCCACTCGAGGTTAAGAAACCTCTTTGTAGCCATAGCCATAGTCGTGGACAACTCCGAAGCCATACTGGCTGTCAGTTATCACAGTCACTCTCACACTCTTCCCAATCTTGCACGCTCTAGTCAGAGCCACAAGCTCTGCTACTTAGGCCGATTTTACTCCTTTCAGATATGATGCTTCCATTACTGCTGCGACTGTGCACACTGCGTATGTTGCACTCAGCACTCCCTCTTCTGTTCTCAGACAAGACCCATCAACGAACATCACAAAATCCCTTTCCGGCAAAGGTACATCTTTTATATCTGGTCGTGGTTTCGTGCAAAAATCAAGTATATCCAAACAATCATGATCTGCTTCATCTCTTACTTCCACATTTTCAGCATCAGGCAACAATGTTGCAGGATTCACATTCAAACATCTCGCAAGACTCACATTAGTTGCACCTAATATGACCTTTTCATACTTAGTCAGCCGACTGTGTGTCATATACTGAGTACGACTCCTTGTTAACAGGATCGCTACATCATGAGGTACAAACACTTTCAATGGATATCCCATCACGATCCCTTCACTCTGCTCTAAACTTCGTCATGTAGCAGCTACCGCTTTCAAACATCCAGGTAAAGCTACAGCTACTGGATCAAGCATTGATGAAAAATATGCAATTGGTCTCCTCAGTTTTCCATGCTTCTGTATCAACACAGAAAGTGCACATCCATTTCTTTCACTGCAATACAACTCAAACTCTTTCTCATAGTCAGGCATACCTAATGCAGGTGCTTCACAGAAACCATCCTCTGCTACCAGGAAAACTGCTGCAGCGTGAAATACAAAATCCCTCCCTCCGTCACAGACCAAAGATTTCACACGCATTTAATACATTTACTGGTGGGGCCCATAACACCAACATTCACTCACCATCAATCTGTGTTTTCCGGGAGGCGGTTATCTTCCAAACGCTGACATGAAAGGAAATACCTCTTTACCTTAATGAGCAATAAATCTACTTAACCATTCACTCATTAGGCCCTAAATTCCACCTTTGGCATTCCTCTCATAGATTGGCCATGGATCTGCTAGTTGCTGGTTTAAGTGAATTTCTAATCCTCAATTCATTTCAAATTAATACATTTCCTATAAATAAACAACCCAACTCCTTTGGTAATTAATCAAATCAATCTTTATCTAATCAATGCAAGTTAAATAATTTGTTATTCAAGCCGCCAATCATCATATTTACATATTCTGGCTAATTGTCGTCCTCTAAGTCAAAACTTAGGCATCAGTTCAGTCTATCAAAGATTTAGGGAAACAGCTGTCCTGCAGTGTCACCGTCCTCTCCGTCAGCATAACGTCAGGATACCAGGAACGATCGTGCGTTATTGACCTCACTATTCTACTGTAATTTATAGTAATTTCAATATCACAAAGTAACGAATATTGGTTTTCGGCTTTGCTGATTGGATAGTCAGGGATCGTCCGATAGAGTTCACACAAAATAATGTCTCTTAGGTCATGACTCTTGCTAGTTCCGATTCTCTTAAACAGTCTTTGTTCAAAAGTAGCTGGCTGGCTTCCCAGAGCGTCCTTGAAGGGTACATGTTCTTCTGGGGTCAGGTCCAGGCCACTGTTGCTAGCGGTGACGCATGCGCGCTTCACCCAGAACCTCGTGTAATGGTGTCGGTCACGTTAGATACAGAAGGCAGCCATTTTGTGGTAGGCCCAAATGGTCAACTTAAGCAAAAGAAACACAAAACGCAATTAATACATAAAAATGGCTAATAAAATGTTATTCCCTCGCTAATATGTGTGTGTATTTATCTAGCAGAAAGCAACATTTAAGCAGTTTATACTTACTGAATAAAGCACAAATCACAAATACATCACAAAAGTAACATATATCATGCAATATTCTAATTGTCTATCATTAGTATAGGTACATAATTTAGTTTACGAATTAATAAAGTCATGCAAAGCAATCCCACGTGTATTTCCATTATTAATAAGATTGATTAATAATTTCCACTTCAATCCATTAGTTCGATTATAATTAATTTATTAATTTAATTAGCATAAACATGCAAAATGGGGAGGTATACAACATTTTTTGAATTACTCGCTCCAGCACCAACACATAAGGAAAACATACTGTGATATCAACTAGCCCAAAGCAAACACACAGAGATCAGCCACCATATAAGGAAAAGATACTGGGAGATAAACTGAAGAATAGAAAACACCTACTCGGAGACCAGCCACCGCAAAGAGAAACATACTCTGGGATGAACTGAGACTCAACATCCACACACCTTGATATCAGCTACCACAAAGTGAAACCGTACCCAGGGACTAACTACTCTGAGATCAGTCAGCACACAGGGGAAACATACTTTGGGATCAACTGGGGTTTAACAAGCACACACCACGTGATTAGCTAACATTTAAGGAAAACATCCTTGAAGATCAAAATATGCATTGACAAAACAAACTCTGAGATCTGTTAATAAATAGGGAAAACATACTCTGAGTCAACTGGACCTTAACAAACTCACGCTGTGAGATCAGCCACCACATAGGAAAACACATAATTTGCAACTAACTGGAATTTAACTAGCACACACAATGAGATCAGCCACCACACAAGGAAAATATACTCTGCGATCAACTGAAGCGTAGAAGAAACCCAATCTGAGATCAGTTATCTATCACATAGAGGAAAGCATACTCTGAGATCAGCTGGAGCTTAACAAGCACACACCGTCAGATGAGTCAGTACATGGGGGAAATACTGAGATGAAATGGTGCCTATCAAACACACACACCAAGGTCAGCCCGTACATAAATAAAATACATTATATAGCAACAGGCGCATTATGAACAAGAGATTTTTCAGCACGCAACAGACAAACACACCATGATTGATTGGTGCATAATGAACATGCACTCGGGGATCGACTAGTACACATCTAACATACACACCACGGGCTAGAGTGGTGCATAACAAGCTCGCAGTCTGGGGTAATTAGCACACAATCCCGAATACATAGGCTCACACAACTTGGGTGGATTGTTACTTGGACACAAATGCCCCTCTCA
Source organism: Triturus cristatus (assembly GCF_964204655.1). Lineage (NCBI taxonomy): Eukaryota > Metazoa > Chordata > Amphibia > Caudata > Salamandridae > Triturus > Triturus cristatus. The sequence goes on along the minus strand of NC_140583.1, from coordinate 990,424,055 downwards.
CAAGTTCCAAATATTCTAACTATGGCACTATTAATTACTATATGACCTCAGGCAGCACTGCTATCCTTTTGTCAGCTTATCGATGATGAAAAATGATTTAGAGCAGTTCGGATGTCTATGCATTGGAGCAATGCAAAAAAGCGTCAATCCTATAGTATTTCTTGGCTACACCCTGTATGTGTTTGACACCCTAAACCTGCCCACAAAAATTGTATCTTTGTGCAATCTTAAAAAAAGCAGACAAACATCAAGTTATTTGAACTTTGTTTCATCATTTCTGTTGAAAAGTGAACTCATTTTATTTAGGGTTCAGTTTGGTAAGATAGTAGAGTTAGCTGCAGCTGTTGTGAACTGCCAATTTCTAACTGATAAAGCAATTTCTATTACAATATTACTTTTAAAAGCGGGGGGCTGATTCATCAACCCTAACTAGCACTGAGATACATTTGTGCTGCTGAGATGGGGTGCTCATTGCAACTGGAGAAATGCTTCTACTTGGCGCTTACCCTCCTATGAGCATTGTCCCCCATTCTCAGAGACCCTCTGACATGCAGGGTCCATTTAATCACCCTTGTCTGTCTTCTTGATGCGGGTACTGCACAAGGACCCACGATACTCTCAAACACGTTCACAAGAACAACTTATCCCCTTTCATAATATATTTGGCTTTTGAGAGGTTCACAGTTCCAAGGAGAAGTGTGTTTTGGCTTGGAGGGGCTGTATATACCCACTGACTAATAGGGGGTCTATAGACTGCTCTGGTATTTACTGTACCTGAGAGTCAGGTTAACTTCATGAAGCTCCTCCCAGTCAGTACTGACAAAGGCAATGTAATCCAAGTACGTGACACTGAAGTCCTCCAGGCGAGCCAGGGAACGGCCATTGACTTCTAGCTGATGACTGGGGCCTTCCACAAATTAAAAGGGATCACTGCACTTTGAAGGTGGCCATCTGGGATGGAGAATGCGGACATCTCCTTTACACCAACCTTTAGGGCAATCGGTCAGGAGCCTGAATTTAAAATCAAATTTGCCTGGAAAATGGACAACCCCAACTTTTTCATGACCGCAACTGTTTTGGGTATTATGACAGCGTCTGCCGTTGTGACGACGATGAGAGCTTTGTAACCCTCACCGGGCCAGAGCAAATGAACTAGACCAGGACATGAATGCACGCTGTTGATATGGTAAGATGCCGAATAGGATTCTAGCTAACAAATGGGGAGCGACATTCCTTGGCATTACAGCTTAGTGGAGTTGGCAAGATCTACAATCACAATACAATGTTCCGAGGATGTCGAGCTCTAACTTTTCAAAAGAGTTCTGACAACTTTAGCACCCCCTGGGAATCTGGGAGATGGGCTGCCTCTCCTTTGTAATCATGAGCATTACCACTAGTGGTGTTCCGGGACACCACCACCATTTATCAACATTTAGGGTACCTTTAACCAACTTTCTTGTGGTTTCCATTTCGGGAGGGGCCTCCTGTGTCTTTTTTCTGTGCTCTCACGTGGATGTATCTAGCACCTCCCTTTGCAAATGTTCTGGTGTCCTTCAGCTTTACATCAGCAAAATCAAGAAGTAAGACCTCCCATTACTCAGGGTGTGCTCTGTAGCAAGTACACTTTCATATTTTCATTCGATTCTCCCATGGTTGCCTTTAATAAATCAATTTAGAGAGTTCCGTTCAATATCCAACCAAGTCTCTCAAGTCTGGTTCCTCTTCTTTGTACTGTACCTAAGGTGCCTCATATATAACCCTGTGGGCAACATACACTTCTCAGATGATCATTCTACAGGTGGGCATAATCAGCCTGTGTTACTGGTCACCAGCCTATTGCGCACAGAATCTGCCCACCTTAACAGCCCAGTACTCCACCTCAACATGATGCAAGAGGCAGCTAATCACCAACCAGAAAACTAATGTAATATATCCTTTCATATCACAAACTATCTAAACCTTATTTTGAATATGGGCTTAGAATGTGCATAGTTGCGTTGTTCATTCCCATTGCTTTGGGATGACATAATCAAGCTCTTTGATTGCCTGTGCCAGGGTTACAGAGTCATTTTCTCTACCACCCGCCTCTCTTCTCTTTCCTTTATTTGGGCACTTAACGTCTTTTGTGAGATGAAGGGTGCCTTTGTCCTTCAAAGGCCAGCCTATGTTCTTTTAACCTCATGCTAACCCACTTTCTCCATTTGCAGCCTATTTAACTATAACTTTTTAGGGTGATTCTTCAGGGTGAGGTAACACATCTCGACCTCAATGGGGTTTTCTGAAGCCTCCTTCTCTCAATAACCATTGCTGTGATACTCATTCTCTCTGACCTTCACTGGGTCTTCCTTTGCCTGACTACCCTCACCCGAGCTCCAAGGATTAGCTGCAGCTCCATCACTGAGTTTGGAGCCATGATTGAAGCTTGACTGCCTCAATACATTGCAAATACCTGAAACCTCTACTCCAAAATCTCCATTGCCCCAAAAGCTAAGTTCCCACAACAGTCTTCCAGGCAAAACTCTAAAAAGGACGCCTAATAATTCATAGAAATGATCTTTCTCTGGCAGTGGGAGTTGCTGGGGCTGAAGATGTTTTCTGTAGCTTGAAGCTCCTGGCTATATCCATGCACCCTTGTTTGCGACTAGGTACTTAGTAAACAGTGAGATCCCAGGCTCACATAACATGGTATAGGTCATAAAGATATGAGAACGTCCATGTCTGAGGGTAGTAGCGAGACATCTGGACTATTGGCCTCCCCATCTCTGCTGCTAAGATATAGAGTTTCTTGAGGACAGTGCCAGTATGCCTGAGGAAGTATCCCTTTCAATATCAGAGGCTGGAGGGTCACCAGCATCACTAGTGTTAGGTTAAGATGAAGGAAGGAGTGGAAGTGAATGGGATAAGGCATAGAGTTGCAGACTGAAATGCTTCCTCCACCCATAATACTCAAGATGGGGGATGGAAAGTGCCGGGTAAAAATGTCTAGAAGTTCCCCATGTAGTTTCTCTGGGTCCCCTTAGAAGCATGGTTAATGAAGTACCACTAACTTGAAGCCAATGACATCTAGCAATTCAGCAAACGACACCATCCATATGAGACGAAACTCAGATGTGAACAGATGGAACTACATCAAAGATTGTAGTAAAAACGAAGAGTAAATGGATTGAGTCTTTTCTTTATTAATTAAGGCCCCAACACTTCACAAGGAACCTCGTTCTCCTCTTGATCTCCCACATTCCATATTCCAACCCCAAGTGTTAAAGCCATGTAATGTAACCAGGGTTATGGAGTCACATGAAGGAAATTATACAACTGTTTTATGTGAAAACATTACATCACAACGGAAGAGACAATAAGATAGCAACTTTGGGGACCATGTTTTGGTTCTTCCTCTGGTGGTAAACATGGCAATGAGAATAAAACATGAGAGAAGAGAGAGAGCAATTATGTCACAAACAGGCACATATGTTGGGACTTATGACTGCAGAACTCTTACAAAGGCTGAAATAACCCTTTTCAAATCACTCAAATTGTCCGTGCCATGAGAACCAGAAATATACATCACAGACTCAAGCAACTGAAGCAATGATAGACATACTACAGAAGAATGCAGGGACTAGAGCCGGTAATGTGAAAAGTCACATTTCAGATTGCAGCATTAAAAGAATACCAGGTAGACAAGAAAGCTGATCTGGAGGAGAGCGAGGATATTTAAAAAGTGGGAGAATGGATAACAGGTTGGAGCGTTTGGAAGATCAGAACACGGAGTCACAATAAATGTTTAGGTGATCCACACATTTTGCTTTTAGAAGTAAGGGAAATCAATTGAAGAGGTGCTTCTGAATTTGTTTGTGCATCATGTTTATAAGCTCCATATGAAATGGCCAATCTAGAGAGATTCAGGGTTGTACAGTAATTGTCTGATTAAATTCATACAGTTTACTGATCACGTTTGCTCTCTGATTTCAACCCAAAGACATGGTGTCAATCTCTAAATTTAGCTAGTGGTCCCCAAGTGGGCGAACAAAGGTGGGACTTCTGCCAATGTGGTGATCCTAGTGGGCCACCTGCCTAACTCTAAATGAGGCCCAAACGTCTTTTTTTGCAGGTCTCAAGCTTCATCAACAGCACAGGTGTAATGCGGGCTCCACAATGTAAGACAGGTAACTGTGGTGAGATGAAAGAAGAGGAAAAACATCAGATAAAGCAATAGGTCAATCAATGGCTTCTACTGGATGTAATGGTTATTTTCTTTAGGTCATTTCCTCTCTAGCAAAAGTACAGTGATTTTAATTCTCCCATAGTCAGTACTCACATATTGAAGGCTGAAAAGGTTTCAATAGCTACAGATGGAGCCAAATTGGAGCTTTAAAGAAGCAGGGAGAGGATGATGTCTTCGCCAGACTAATGCTGGTACTTTAGCTCTTTCTTGCTAGGGTTCATAGAAAATATATTAGTTTTCAAACATTTCCTAGTTGTGGTTTTGCAGACTTAGATTCCACCATCCGAAGTTCTCTTTGCCAAATTGTTTTTCTCACCCTCCTGTACACAGACGGGCACAGTGCTTTAGAGAAAAATGGCTTTTGGCTACCAGTAGCATTCCTTGTATCTTTTAATCCTACTTGCTGGGCTAGAAAAGTACCAAACCATCTGGGCTTCCTGACCACCAGGCTCATATATCTCAAGTACATCAACAGCAAGAAAGGCCCACTACAGGTCCCAAGTCTGAGGTGGTGCCTGAAAGATTCTGGTATGGCTATTTAGACTTCATGATGACACTAAGCAAAGGGAGGAAAATGCTTACCCTCTTCTTGCTTCAGGGATTATGGAACATCAGCAAGACGTGTGACAGGTAAAAGTCAGTGCACCTCAAATTGTCACAACTTAGGAAAAAGTTCAGCTTCTATGTTTTTTAGTTTTAACCTTTAATTGCATCAGCCCTAAATTGTCCCTATTCTAAGACCTGCTCCCACCTTTACTGCAGGCAGTGTATCTCAATACTTTAAAGTGGAGGTCTCTGTAATAAATTATTTGAGACCAAAATGACAAAAATCCAATCAGTAGAACTGGAGTTAGGCAATTATAAAGATTTTAGGTGAAAACAGTGCTTAGAAGCACAAAACACCAACTGGGGATATCTGGTTGCACTGGGCCAGGAAAAAGTCACAAGTTCAGGCTGACCAAGATGATGTGTGGGCCTGATACAGGGACCCAGTTATGCCCGCTGAACAAAGTTCCTTAAATCCTAGTTTGCGGATCATTGCGAGATCCCATGTGGAGTTTGCGTCATGCAGTGGTGGTTTTGAGGAGCTGCGATGCGGAGTCCTGCATCGTCATTAAGGATGCTGTTGATGAGGTGCTCGTGTTTTGAAGTCCTGCCTCAAAAATGCATCGCGAACTGGAGGGTCCGGAGAAGCTGCGGGGCTGTGATGCGGGATTCTGCATCATCATCAAGGATGTCATTGAAGAGGGAATTTTCTAGTGGCCCTAATTTGTCTCTCCTCCGCTAGTGTCCACTTCATAAGAGACCACATCCAGCCCACCTCTCGCATGCCATGGGGTTGAATTAAGTGAATGGCTATTTCATGCTTTGCACGCAGCAATCCCAGGATTACAAATTCGCATCTCAATTTCCCTCTTTTCGAATTCAGGATAATATTAAGCAGGCATTGTCTAATTAGAAGTAGGTTATCCACCACTGTCCTCCAAAATTCCATTATTATTCCACAAGACCAAGTCATGTTTATGAATGTGCCCCCACTCTCCACAAATCTGGAGCAAGCTAAGAATCTTTCTGGAACACTCCTATTGATCTTCAGCTGTGCCATATATGTGTGGTGTAGGTAGTAGAATTGTGTTCGCTTAAATCTGACATTTCCCAAAACGTTGGCTTGGGCACAGGCCGCTTCCCATTCCTTGTCAGTTATAGTATCCAAGATCTTGTTTTGCCATTTTTGCTTCGCCTTTTGAGGGAGTTTCCTTTTGTCTACCTTCAGGGCTTTATATACTTGGGATACCAATCTAGGCCCTCCTCATATTTGTAAAATAGATTCTAATATGAACAGTGGATTGTGGCCCCTCAATCAATCAATCAATCATTGGCATTTATAAAGCGCGCTACTCACCCGTAAGGGTCTCAAGGCGCTGGGGGGGAGGGGGTTATTGCTCGTACAGCCAGGTCTTGAGCTGCCTTCTGAAGGAGAGGTGGTCCTGTGTTAAGCGGAGATGGCTGGGGAGAGAGTTCCAGGTCTTCGCTGCGAGGTAGGAAAAAGATTTGCCTCCGGCGGTGGCTTTGCGGATGCGGGGGACGGCTGCCAGGGCTTGTCCGGTCGATTGCAGGGTGCGGGTGGGTATGTAGAAGGAGACGCGGTGGTTGATGAGTTTGGGTCCTTGGTTGTGAAGGGCTTTGTGTGCGTGGGTGAGGAGTCTGAACGTGATCCTCTTGCTGACTGGGAGCCAGTGAAGCTTTTCCAGGTGTCCGGAGATGTGGTGGTGGCTCGGGATGTCCAGGATGAGGCGTGCGGCGGCGTTCTGGATTTGTTGGAGTTTCTTCTGTAGTTTGATCGTGGTGCCGGCGTAGAGGGTGTTGCCGTAGTCCAGGCGGCTGGTGACAAGGGCGTGGGTGACGGTCTTCCTTGTGTCGGTGGGGATCCAGTGGAAGATCTTGCGGAGCATGCGAAGGGTGTTGAAGCATGCCGATGTGACATGTTCTTGTCGGTCTGGTCGAGGCGCCAGGTTTTCTCGAAGGTGCGGCATCGTTTTTTGGAGTCCTTGAGGGTGGAGTTAAACCAGGAGCTTCTTTTGTGGTTGGCTCCGTTCGCTCGGGTCTTCAGGGGAGCCAGGATGTTAGCGCAGTCAGAGATCCAGCTCATGAGGTTGTTGGCTGCTTCGTTGGGGTCTGAGGTGCTGGTGGGCGGGTTCTGGGAGAGAGCTGATGTGAGTTGGTCGGCGGTGATTCGGTTCCATTGTCTTCTCGGTGGTTGTTGAGCGTGGTGGTGGGTTGTGGTTTTCCTGTAACTGAAGTGGACGCAGCTGTGGTCCGTCCAGGAGAGTTTGGTGGTGTGGTTGAAGGAGATGTGTTTGCTGGAGGAGAAGATGGGGTCGAGCGTGTGTCCGGCGTAGTGGGTGGGGGTGTTGACCAGTTGCTTGAGTCCGAGGTTGGAGAGGTTGTCCCGTAGGGTGGTGGTGTTGTTGTCGTTGTAGTTCTCCAGGTGGAAGTTGAGTTCTCCCAGGAGGATGTAGTCGGCGGAGGGGAGGGCGTGTGGGCTGACGAAGTCTGCGATGTCTTCGCTGAAATTGGTGCGTGGTCCGGGGGTCTGTAGATGAGGGTTCCTCTGAGGGTGGTTTTGGGGTCACTGTGGATTTGGAAGTGGAGGTGTTCAGTGTCGGAGAGTGTGTGGTCGGTGTTGGTTGTGATGCGGATGGAGCTCTTGTGGACGATGGCGATGCCGCCTCCGGTGCGGTTGGTGCGGTCTTTCCTGATGATTTTGTATCAGTCAGGGATGGCTATGGCGATGTCGGGTGCCGAGGAGGGGTTCATCCAGGTCTCAGTGAGGAAGGCGATGTCCGGGGCTGTTGAGTCGATGAGGTTCCACAGTTTGATGGCGTGTCTGTGGACGGATCGCGTGTTGATCAGGATGCACTCGAGGTTGTGTCCGGGGGTGTTGTTCTTGTGGGGTGCGTTGGGGGTCCGTAGGCAGGTGAATCGGCAGTTGCGGCAGGTAAAAAGACCGTGGGTGCGTCTCGGGGTGGTGCGGCAGCAGCCCGGCGCTCTGCCGGGGTTGAGTTTGGTCAGGGCGGCGGTGTCGTAGGTCAGGCGTGGGAGGTGTGGGTCTCGCAGTGGCCGCCATTTATGGGGTAGCCGGGGAGGAGGGGTCAGCTGGGAGGTGGGCGGCGGGAGGGTAGGTGGGGAAAAAACGGCGGGAAAAGCAGCAAGGGCAAAAAAGCGAAAAAAGACGAGAAGCGAGAGAAACGAAGCAAAAGGGGAACCGGGCACTAAAACGGGGGGCACAACAACAACCGGGCACTCTGGGGGGCACGCACTCGGGAAACAAGGAAAAAAAAGGGGGCAGCACTCACAACAACAGCCGGGCACGCACTCGGGGAACAAGGAAAAAAAGGGGGCAGCACTCACAACAACAGCCGGGCACGCATTCGGGGAACAAGGAAAAAAGGGAGCAGCAGTCAGAATCACACAGAATCGCACAAAAGGAGGCAGGCAAGCATGGTGGCGCTGCGGGGGCAGGGGAGCGACCTACCCTAAGGTCAAGGGTCGCTACCTCTGTCTCGCAGCGGCCGCCATATATGGGGTAGCCGGGAAGGAGGGGGTCAGCTGGGAGGCGGGCGGCTGGAGGGTAGGCGGGGGAAAAAACGTCGGGAAAAGCGGCGAGGGCAAAAAAGCGAAAAAAGACGAGAAGCGAGAGAAAGGAAGCAAAAGGGGAACCGGGCACTAAAAGGGGGGCACAACAACAACCGGGCACTCTGGGGGGCACGCACTCGGGAAACAAGGAAAAAAAGGGGGCAGCACTCACAACAACAGCCGGGCACGCACTCGGGGAACAAGGAAAAAAAGGGGGCAGCACTCACAACAACAGCCGGGCACGCACTCGGGGAACAAGGAAAGAAAGGGGGCAGCACTCACAACAACAGCCGGGCACGCACTCGGGGAACAAGGAAAAAAGGGAGCAGCAGTCAGAATCACACAGAATCGCACAAAAGGAGGCAGGCAAGCACTGGTGGCGCTGCGGGGGCAGGGGAGCAACCTACCCTAAGGTCAAGTGTCGCTACCTCTGTCTCGCAGCGGCCGCCATATATGGGGTAGCAAAAGGGGAACCGGGCACTAAAAGGGGGGCACAACAACAACCGGGCACTCTTGGGGGCACGCACTCGGGAAACAAGGAAAAAAAAAGGGGGCAGCACTCACAGCAACAGCCGGGCATGCACTCGGGGAACAAGGAGAAAAATGGGGCAGCACTCACAACAACAGCCGGGCACGCACTCGGGGAACAAGGAAAAAAGGGAGCAGCAGTCATAATCACACAGAATCGCACAAAAGGAGGCAGGCAAGCACTGGTGGTGCTGCGGGGGCAGGGGAGCGACCTACCCTAAGGTCAAGGGAAACTCAGCCCATATTTCTCTGCCCATATTGGCTATTTTAGAGCATTATATGAGCTGAGGTGGGCCAATTCCAAACACTGTCTCTGCAAATGTAATAAATGTGCCCTCTGGGTAGAACGTATTCACTGTGTTACATTCCCCCACCCGCCCTCCAACCACACACAAACATGTCATGTCCTATCTGTTTAAATGGTTTGAAAGGCCGTACTTTCAGGGAGCCTGCAAATGGAGGCTATCGTAGGACTCTCGTAACCACCACCTTCCAAGCGGCCACTGTCTGCTTTACAACATGTGGACGGTAATGTCCTTCTGCTAGTGTCTTATTGCCCAGGGTGCCTTTCACCAGTCACCTCTCCCAGTTATCATCATCTTCCATCCAGCCCACTGCATGTTGCAGTTGAGAGGCTACACAGTCCAAGTCCGCTACCTCAAGGCAGCCATCGGTTAGGTCCACTTTGAACATATCTAGGCTCACTTCACTCCTTGTGCCCACCCATACCATGCACCCTTCTCAACACATGCTCGCTATGCAAACACAATACAAATATTTGTGACCTCATCTCCACCCTCACACCCTACTTCCTCTTCCTCACTGAAACCTGTCTCAACCCCACTTCTGCGTGAGACATGGCCACAGCAATACCTAAAGGATGCAAGATCCCCCACTACGACTGCATCAACAAGCCTGGCAGAGGCCTCGCCATCATACACAAGGAATCCAACCAATGCACTACCACAAATGACGACATTACCCTAGCCATGGAACACCTCAACTTCCGACTCCAAAAAGACAGCAAAACCACCATCGGGAGCAAACTTACATGCCAACTTCATCACACCCCTCTCCATAGACTCCAACAACTACATTTTCCTCTGCAACTTCAACTTCTATCTCGGCGACCACAATTACGTCAACACTACCAACCTCCTCAACATGAACAACATCTGACTCACCCAACTCCTCCACGACCCTAGGTACGCTGCAGGCCTCATGCTAGACTCCATCTTCACCTCCAGTGACCGCATCAGGAACAGCCAGACCACAGATTGCACCTGGACTGACCAATTCATCATCCATTTCAACATCACCAGCTCATGAACCTCTGTCCACAGTCTGCCCAGTTCCCCCACCACAGCTGGAGCAAAGTCTAAAAGGACACATGGATCAACGTACTCAACACCTGGCACCCTATCCCCTTAAACACCCTAGACCAGAATGTCAAAAACCTCAACAAATGAATCACCAACTGTGCCGACAGCTTTGCTCCCCTCAGCAACAGCATCCACAGAAGGTCCACCAAGCAAGCTAGCTGGTACACTGAAGTCCTCAGAACCACTAAACGACACTGGAAACAACTGGAAAGACACGACCAACAAGACTGCCTTCGAGATAGCCCTCAACCTCTACCACAGACAATTGAGAGAATCGAAGAAAAAGGCCTTAGCCTCCTACATTGAATCAAGCACTAATAACAGCAAAGAACTCTTTAACATCGTCAAAGAATTCTCCAACTACTCAGCTGCAATAAACAACATTCCCCGCTAACAGGAAATCTGCGACAACCTTGCATACTTCTTCCACAACAAGATCGCTGACATCTACAGAAACTTCAAACTCCAACCCAAGGCAATTAACCTCTTCAAGCAACACAAAAATCCTGCTACCACCACAGACATCATACTAACCGAATGGAACCAGCTCATCCCACAGGATACCCCCTCCATCATGAACTCAGTCTACTCAGGGGCCCCAACCGACCCATGCCCTCACCACATCTTCAATCTAGGCAAAGCCAGAATCAGTGATGTACTCACCACCTTGTTCAACATTTCAGCTGCAATGGCCATGTTCCCCAAGGACTGGAAACATGCAGAAGTCAATGTCCCACTGAAGAAATCATTGGCAGACCCCAGCACACTCAATAGATACTGACCGATCTCCCATCTCCCATTCCCGGCCAAAGTATTAGAAAAAGCCATCAACCAACAACTCTCCTCAGATCTGGAATGGAGCCTCCCACTAGACTTCTACCAATCCGGATTCCACAGCAAGCAGAGCACTGAGACAGCCTCATCGTGGCTAGTGACAACATCAGAGCCCCGCTCGACCGAGGAGAGACTGTGGCTCTGATCCTCCTAGACCTCTCGGCAGCCTTCAATATGGTCTCCTACCACACACTCATCACAAGACGGCACAACATAGGCATGCAAGGAGCCGCTCTCAGATGGATTGTCTCCACTCACCGTAAGAGCGCAAAAAGTCAGCCTTCCCCATTTCACCTCCGAACATAGGAAATCATCTGTGGAGTACCCCAAGGATCACTTATATGACAACTCTAGCCAGCATCGCCAAAACCCATGGACTCAACATCATATCCTATGCTGATGTCACTCAACTCATTCTCTCCTTCTCCAAAGACACCATCAACACCAAGACCAGATTCCACAACTGAATGACAGATGTCGCCAACTGGATGAAGGACAACTGCCTGAAGCTCAACTCAGAGAAGACAGAGGTACTGATTTTTAGAAACAAATGCTCCCCATGAGACCCATCCTGGTGGCCCTCTCAACTCTGACCTACCCCTACCCCAAATGACCACGTAAGGAACCCAGGCATCATTCTGAACGACAAGATAACCATGATGACTTAGGTCAACTTTGTCTCCTCCTCCTGCTTCTTCATCCAATGTATGCTTCTTAAGATATTTAAATGGCTACCCCAAAGCTCAAGACACATCATTAACGAGGCCCTCAGCTCCAGTGCACTGGACTACGGCAACACTCTCTACACAGGGATTCCAGCTCACCTCCTTTGACAACTACAGACCATACAGAACACAACAGACAGATCTGTCCTGGATCTACCTAGACAAACCAACTTCACGCCCTACCTCAGGGAACTCCACTGACTTCCTGTACAGAAAAGATGCCAGTTCAAACACCGACCCATGCATGCAAGGTCCTACACAACTGTGAACCCACCTACTTGAACCACAGCCCACCAGACCCCTCCGCTCCGTGTCCTTTTCTCTAACCCTCACCCCCACATCCGATGCAGCAGATGTGGAGGCCACTCCTTCTACTTCCTAGCAGCGAAGGCATGGAACACGCTACCCTTTCATCAACGAACCTCCACATCTCTTCCAGAATTCTGAAAGCCCATGAAGACCTGGCTATTCGTTTAATCAACTGGACCCTGCCAGCAGCATTATTATTATTTTAAAATAGAAGTTCATCACTGATAATGAAAGACACTGGCTCTAATGCGTCTTTATCTGGTTTGAGCATCATTATTATGATACTGCAATTGAAGTGGACTGGAGCCTTCCCCATATTCTAGTCTCTTCAAATACTTCTCTCTTTTTTGTTGTTGCTGAAAATATATTTATTTGCACATTTCAACACAATTACATACAACCACTTTTTACCTTGGGATGCTGCTACATCTTCCAGGATCCAGAACACAAAAGGGTCGTATTCTCCCTAGACATTTATCCAAGAAAGAGAGCTCAGCTTAGAGAGAGCTCCAACTCTCCCTCCCAAGAGACCTGCCTGCCCCACTGAGACCACTGCAACAAAGAATGTCCTCATTGTTTACAGCCCCACTTCAACCCAAGAGTTGGTTTTGTGATTTGGCCGTCAGGATGAGGAAACTCTACTCTTTCCTTTTCTATTTTGATATACCCGCTGGACTTTCATTTAAAAAATAAATTTTATTGCATATTATAAGTTAGTGTACACAACCATTGAAATTCATTATCACAAAACAATTATGCATTTTTTTCCTTTTTATTTATCCTTATATAAGTGGGAGTGGCTTCGCTCTGTTGTCCTTGGTATTGTCACTAAATTAATTTCCTCTTTATAGGTTACCCATTTATCTCTATCCATCTAGTCAATGGTCCCCAGATTTTTAAGCCTTTCATTCGTGAGCGTATTCCCCTCCTTGCTTAGATAGCTTTTTCCAGATTATAGTTTGCCAAAAGATGAGAAAGCCACTGCTAGAACCCGGGGGATTAGGATCTAATCATGCCGATGCAATACAAAAACAGAGGATTGCCATACCAATAAACACTAATCCTTCTCGAATTATCCCCTGCATGTCCTGGTCTACTCCAAGCCCTATTAGAAATGTAGAGAGGTGACAATTGACTCCTAGGGCCTCCTTAAAAAAGTTGGTGATCTCTTGCTTTAGTTTGCTAAGCGCATCACAAGAGGAGAAGATGTGAATCAAGTCTGCCTGATATAATGCACACCGGGGGCATAATGTTCCTCTCCCCGTCCCCCATTTGGCAAATTTTTTCGGAGTATAATATAGTGAAAAGCAGGTTTTGTAGTATTGTGCCTGTAGCCGGGCCGAGATTAAGATACTCTGTGCCAATTTGATTGAGTGAAAACATAGGTCTTACGAGACCCCAATTTCCGCTTTCCACATCTTTCATTAGTGAGCTAAAAAGGTTATAAACTACTCGTATAGATAGATCTTTGTTCTCTCTCAGTTTATCAATTATGTCATTGTAGGAAATCCCTTATTTCAATATATGTATAAAAAAACCTTTGATCAATCTGGAACCATTCTTTTAGATTTTCGAAAGAAACCAGACCAAGGTGAGAGAAAAAAGCTCCAAGCTTTGTCAGCCCCGCCTCGTCCCACCTTTTGATTATTGGGCCTTTGAATATTTCTGGCAAATTAGGGTTATTGTAAAGTGGTGTATAATAATCGAACCAACCCACTCATATCAATGTTCAAATTGTCTTCCAGATTCTAAACTCCCCTTTTAATGTTTTAAAACAAACCTTTTTGTAGTGGTTGTCATTTAGATATCGCCAGACCTATCCCACGCTTCTGCCCCCATTATGAGTTCCAGGTGGGTCAGTACTTCATTGATTGCTCTGTCTGTTGGCTCTTCTTGTATTAGAACTACATTGTGTAATAGTGTGGTGGCCCAGTAGTAAAGTCTTATATTTGGTAGGGCCAGTCCCCCCTTTCCCTAGGTAAAGTGAGAAATGTATATGCCCTTTTTGGCTTAGCGTAAGCCCAAATGAATCTAGAAAACTGATTTTCTATTTTCTTCAGGCAATCAGCTGCGAATTCAAGCGGGATTGCCCGCAGAAGATATAGAAACTTGGGAAAAAATATCATTTTAATAATGTTGCATCTACCAATGATAGACAAATGGAGATTATGCAGTCTCACCAGATCCTGTTTGACTTTAACTAGTAGGGGATCGATATTATCTTTAACGATGTAATCTGTATTTGCAGATATGTCAATCCCTAAGTATGTTGCATTTTTGACTACTCTGATATCATTGATCGTTGAGTTCTCATTGCCCACTATTTGCGTTTTGCTACGATTAAGAGTATACCCCGAGAGTGTCCCATACCTCGCTGCTTCTTCTTCAATTTCGTCTACAGCAGTATCAGGGTCGGCGGTCACAAGGGCAATGTCGTCGGGATATGGCAAAACTTTGGTCTCCCAGCCATGCGTTACAATGGGTCTGATAGCCTTATTATTTTCTAGTTGTCGAAGAAAAAGGTCAATATAGATTGCAAATAGCAACAGTGAACTTGGGCATCCCTGTTGAGTGCCTCTTGTTGTTTTAAAAGGATTTGTAAGTGCCCCATTAACAAATAACCTTGCTGTAGGGTAGAAATAAAGCATTTAAATAGCCTGCCTCTCCAATTCCGACCCTTGACATGGTCTCCCAAAGAAAAGACCAGGAGACCCTGTCAAAGGCCTTTTCTGCATCTAGCAGCATCAGTGCCATTGGGTTCATGGAAATGCTAGTAGCATCTAAGAGTGAAATAACCCTCTTTTTGTGGTCCGTCGTCCCCAGCCCTGGAATAAATCATGCTGCCGGATGGAAATTACCTTATGAATAATCAAAGCCATGCGAGTGGCAAGGATTTTGAGTAGATCTTACTGTCACTCAGTGTTGTAGGGTGATATGAGCCAGGGTTGCATGGTGGTTTATTTTTTTTAAGAAAAATCAACATTTTTGCCTCTGACCAAGAATCTGGTGGTCTTTCACCATTGAATACATGTATAAATAGCTGCGTCATACAGTCTTTAAGTTGTGTCGAGAATTTATTGTAAAATTCCAGAGGAATACTATTCTAGACCAATGGCCTTACTGTTAGGGAGGCGGTTGATGCATAATAATACCTCGATCCATTGCGGGAGCTAATCTAACAGTAGCTTGTCTTCCTAAGAGAATTTCTGCGTTGGAATTGAGTTCAGATATGCCTTAGCATCTCCCGGGTCCCCAGGTGAATCATCTTGATTTAGCTTTTGATAGTGTGTATAGAAAAAATTTCTAATTCCATCTGGATGTATAACCACACCTAGCACAGGGTCTTTGACTTCTTGTATTACGTTCCGTGTTGCTTTTTGTCTAGCTCTAATTGCCAGGTGGTGCCTTACCTGCTCGCTGCACTCGTATACTTTATCTCGCTATGCTGTAAGTATGTCTGCAGCATTTTTCGCTGACTTAGCAACTGCCACTTTTGCCTGAGCCTCTGCGGGGTCCCCACCAGACTGGAGCACTGTAATCAGATCTTCTTCCACTGCAGCCAATCTAATTTGTATGTCGTTTATCAATGATCGTTTTTTTAAATTCAGATATAGAGAGAATTTAAGAGTCTCCCCCTGTATTCCTGCTTTTAACGTGTCCCATACAACCTCGATTCCTGCACTCCCTAAATTCTTAATGAGAAACTGAGGCATCCATTTCCTCATATGATTACAGTATTCCTCATTGACAAGCAGAGGCCGTTCAAAACTCCATGTAGTGCCACCCCACCTTTTGGCACTTTCCCCTTAATCTTTACAATTAGAGGATTGTGATCAGCCAATATGCGTGGGGCTTAGTGGCGTAACAAAACTTTAGGAGGCCCCCATGCAAGGTGCAATGAAGAGGCCCTGCTCAACTACATGCAATCTATGTCCCTCATCTATCACCTTTGCAAGGACTTTCAGAATCTCACAACCTATAGACACTTTCAGCAGAACTATTCCCAGATTGCACACATCTTCGGGCTGTGGATTGAGACAGTGATGTACCTCAAATGAAAAAAAGGTCTATGGCTGTACACCCTAAATGGCATCAACCAGATGGGTGGTACACTGGGAAGTAGGTAAGTTACTGATAGAAGACAGAGAGGCATCTTAGACAAATTACTATTGTTCTTAGTGTATGCAATGCTAGTGATGGCAGAGAGGAAATCAGAAGATCTAAAAAGATCTTTTATTTAAGTGAGGAAATGGCAGAGCCAGAATATAACCACTTTATAGAAGAAGGAAAATCATTCAATCAGGAAGCTTATGTAGTGCACACGCAAAAAGCACCAAGCACTGCGCTCTGACAAGCTCAATACTTTGTTTCAGGATTTGAGGACATGGTAGCCAGAAATCTTGAGGCTTTTTATTACACCCTAAACACCTGTTTGAAGATGTTGGTGCCTCTGTCTGAGGCAGCCAGTCTATCTAATAGGCATAAGTCTAAACCCTGCTAAACTTTGTCCATTTATCACCAAAGGCAGATGTGTAGAACAGCAGAAAGAAGGTGGAGGAAGAGAGAATTTGAGGAAAACAGGTGCTTGCTGTAGGAAAAAGGTAAAAGCGTTATTATACTGCTACTATAATGGAAGCCATGACATCGTGCTGCTAGGGATTCAGTTAGCTTACTCATCCATCAGGCTACTCCCTGATGGTTTGCCTTCACAGAGTTTGGTAACCAACTGGGACTCTTGCCTTTCAACACAAGATCATTATAATCTAGCACAAAATATGAATAATCTCTAGTCAGGAACTCAACTTTTTTCTCCTTATCTCACTGGGTGAGGCACTGTTGGGTCCCTGCCCAGCAGCATGTTGTGGTATCTGCCCCTGGTATGGCAAGAAGGTGTGGTCTCACAATAGATTAAAACAGCTGTTGTGACTCCCTACATTAAAAAAAGAAGGTCTTCCCATGGATGACTGCCAATTTATTACCAAGTTCTTATTTGCCGGTATTGACCAAATGTCGGAGGGAGCGGTACATGAAATGATCCAGCAGCATGTTTGTACATTTTACTTACTCAGTAAATGTTAATTAGGGTTTCAACTGGGCCATGGTACGGAGACAGTCATTTTTATTTACTGAACCTGTCCGTGTCCTATGATACAATAGATCACTTTGTTATTATGGAAGTGGAAAACTTTCCCCTACGGATTTAAGGTACAAAGCTTGGCTGTAATCAGCTTTAGACCGGGTTTAGTGATTAAGATAATTATTCTATGGTGAGGGAGCTTTGTTTTTCCGCTGCCACAAGATTCTGCAGTTTATCCATTGTTTTTTAAAGGATATATGGCTGTACTTTCAACTGGACTGGACTTTCAGCACTAAATAGATGACACCCAGATAGTTGCCAGGCTCTGTTCCCACATTCTTACGGGATCACAGAGATTGTGGCCTCTCGGTGGCAACATTTAATCATGGAATCATTGCCTTCATCCAAGAGCCTTCATCAGCAACCACACCAAGCACAGAATTAGCTGTTATCTTGCACATGCCTTCTTGTCAGTAAACGCAATACAGCAAATGCCTTTAAGAAAACTCTGATCACTTGAGCATGCTCAAGTATCAGTACACTTAAAAATGAGTTTAGCTCCAACTGTCAGTGTGCCGCAGTGTTTTGTTGCAGTAGAGAACCTCTCCAGCTCATTTAAGCATCCTTATTTGTCTTTAGACGCTTCTAGATTTCCTACAGTCTTTCAGTTCCAAATGGTCCTCTTTGCCTTTTCAGTGCCATTATACTACTTTTCTACTTGCCTACTATATTTATCCCACGTCAGACAGATATTTTTAGTACCAGGCATTTTCAGATCAGAATTTCAACTAGTAGTGCGTCACTCCAGGCTTCTGGTTTCTTTGCTATCCATGCCTAGTCTACAGCTGGTCAACACTGCAGATTATCATTTCACTCCAGAACCATTTATAGCGGCAAGTTCGAAGACGCAATCTTGAAAGGCCGAAATTAGACTGCCATCATCCTGAGGCTTGGTGCTGCCTCTTCTTTTAGATCAGGAGGTATGTACCATTTTAGAGTGAGGGTTGTTGTATGCCATCCCCTCATGTCTGACAATAGACAATAGAGAGAGAGCACATAATAGCGTCAGGTGGCGATGAGACTTTCAGTGGCGGAAAAAAGGAAATATCACAAAATGGAGTGGCTATTCTATCTTAATCTCTGTTTTCTTGGCTGGAGTTCCTTATGGCAGCATCATGAACCATCTCTATTGTTAAGAAACTGAGAGTCTATACTGACCATCAACTCTCTTTAGTTACCAAAATTAGAACAGAAGTGAAAGGTTTAGTCCAGACTGGCCCGAAATCTTGTTTCATTCATGGGCTCAACAAAAAGGGCTGCATTTATGAGGGTTAACATTTTATTTTGTATGGCCTATTATAATGTCCTTCATGTCAAGAAAATTGTTAGTCAGATTTACATGCTCCAGATGGCTCAAGACCAAGCTATGTGATTGATTTACAGAGTGAAGAAACCACATTATGTTGTGCTCCATAGATTTAAAGTTACCATGTGTTACCCATAGAGCTACTTATTACAAAAGCGATTTGTGCGTTATAAAGTCATTAGAAGATGCTGCCCCAGAAGACATTTGAGATATTCAGCTCCAATGAGACCTATCTCATTCCAGTGGAGCCTTCTTTGCTATCTTTGTGGTTACCCTGTGTTACATATTGCCTTCGAAAAACTAGACAACTGAGAAACTGTTAAAAACCAGCCATTTCTAGAAAATGTATAGCTAAGGATGAGTTACTGCTATACCGGGTGATGTTGTTCTTTGTACAGTGGCCACCACTCTTCATACATACACATTCTTCATAATAGAACACCAGAATGTTTATCTGTATTTGTAATAGGACAAGCTTACTTTTCTCCTTTGTGTTGAACTCCTCTACAAGTTTCCCCTTCCTATAGCTATTCTACCCATCTGTATCTTCTCCTACTAATATTCTGCCTCATGTGGTCTTCTCTTTTTACTCTCTCCTTCACATCTTCCCTGTTCTATGGTTCTCCACTCTCTTTCTGTGTCTTTTATCTCACCTCTTGCAAGAGAACACAAGAGGGACCCTGAGAACACTAGTTCTGGGGGAAATTCCAAGCCAGGGAAAGTACAATAAGAAACATGAAGGAATGTCCCCGCTATCCTAAATTTTAATGGGCAGTAGCTCCATATATAATAACAGTGTCACCCACAGAAGAAATGAAGCACAGTTATTTATTCATCATATTTAAAAATTCATTACTTTTCTTTGGTGCAAATTTTTTTTTTCCAGAAATATTTTCTTTATTTCACATAAATATTTTAAGTGAATAAATGTGAATACACAGTAAATAACACCATTCATATGTACAACAAGCAAATAATCTCAAGACAGAACAATCCCTAAAAAAAGAGAAATTAACAACACTATACAGAGGATCAACTCACTACCAAATAGACCATGACTGAATAACAAACCCACATGAATGTGAAACTAAAGAACTATCCTAACAGGACAAAAATAAAAAACATAAGACAGAAAATACAAAGCCAATACATCACATAAAGCACATAAAACGACAAAGGTGAAAAGCGCCGACGTGCGTTTCGGAAATGCCACTGCTTGAGGTTTCCTTCATCAGGGCGCAGACTTCGTCATTTTGGTTTGTGGCCAGGAAAAAGCCATCAACAATCAAAATACACAATGTATAGTGTATGAGTAGGGCTATAGACAATTTCTACATATAAAGCCAAGGATCCAAAGGCCTAGTATTGGGGCCACACTGGAATAACAGTAGACCGGAGGGGAGTGTGTCCAGGCGGGAACAAATGTAATCTCAACTACTCCAATAGAAAGAGTGGCATTTCCGACCTGTCTGTCACTTAATTTCTTCTAAAGCTTGTCCCTTTCTCACCTCTCTCTCTCTAACCTGTACATCTCTTTCTCATCCCTCTCTTTTCTGACTACTAATGCTCTCTCGAGGCTATTGCTTTTTTGGCTGTCTCTTTATAACCTCTCTCATCTGCCACCCTTTTTATCTCTCTCAGTTGACTTTCACCTCTCTTCATCTCTATCGAATGCCTATCTCCCCCCAATATCTGTCTGTCTCTTCTACTCTGCAGTCCTTTTTTCACTTCTCACTCTTAATCACTCACTCTATCTCACTCACCTGTCTTCCCCTCCCAGCCCTCTTTCTTATATGCCTCTATCTTTATCACTTCTCACACAAATCTCTCCTTCCATACCTCTCATTTGTGTTTAACTTATCTCCCTCCCAACAACTGGCTGTCCCTTTCTCAGCTGTCTTTCTTTCTTGCTGGTCTTGCTCTATTACATCTCTCCCCTTATCTCAAACCCTGTCTCTCTCTTATCTGCTATCTCTCACACATCTGTCTCCTCCACACATTTATCCTCAGTTGTCCTTTGTAACATGGCTGTCTCTTAACCAACCACTATCCCACTCACTCTGTCTCTCTCTCCCAGCTATTTCTTTTCTTCCCACAGTCTCTTTTGTACCTTTTTAACTGGCCTCCACTCTATCGCTCGCCATGGTGTTTCATCTGCCTATCACTCACACACCTGTCTCTTCTCTGTCTCACTACACTGTTCCTTTCTCACCTGCCAGCTTCTTTATCACCCCTCCACTCTAATTCTCTTGCAGCTGTCTCGCGTCTATTTCTGTCTCATACCTGTCTCCTCTCTCATCTGCCTTTTTCTCACCCCTCCCACCTTTCCACCTCACTCTGTAACCTGTTCTTTATTACCTCACACTAATTTTTGCACTTCTCTCTCTCTCTCTTTCTCCCTCTCATCTGTGCCTTTTAAGTGTCCGCTTTTTCTAGTTTGCCATTCTCCTTACCTGCGTTGTCTTTCTCCTCCCTCACCCTGGCTTCTGCAGGTGTTTCCTTCCTCACTGACATAAAGAGACATGGAGGCGTGTTTTCCTGGTTGCCTCCTCTGCCAACATTGATTCATTTTGCACGCTTGTTATGTGTTTCACTGTGCCTGGATATCTCATCCCGTACAGCAGGTTTCAGCCAGGCAGCAGCTGCCGTGTTTTTTCCAGAAGCCTTTGCGAGAAGGCTTTGGAAGTGGATGGGGGCCCCCTCCAGAATAAGGGGACCTGGGGGCGCCCTGCGCTGCGGGGCCTGTGCTACGCCCCTTGTGGGACTTTCTCAATAACACAGTCATGGTGAAGGGAATAAGATACTAATATAAAGTCTACTCTGGCATGTTTACTGTGTGAAACTGAAAAATAGGTGAAACCAGAATCAGAGGGATTTTGCCAATTCCAAAGTGCGCAAAGCGTGTGATCTGAGCATAGTGTCCTTAATACCCGAAACACTTTTGGTTTCCTACCACTATATATCCAACTAGTTTCAGAACTCAGTTTCTTGTCAGCAGGTGTATTTATGTTGAAATCCCCACATAGGATTATAGGGAGTGACCAGGCAGCTAGTTCAATATTTATATGTTCAAACACAGCTAGGTCATCTAAGGTACTGCCATAGATCGAGCATATAGTGAGTAAATCCCTGTTATTCTTACGACATTCAGTTATTACCCATCTCCCTAAATGATCCACTGATGTTCGCCTAAATTGTTTGGTAATGTTAGATGTCAAGATCGATCCCCACATGTCGGTGTATTTTGTGTTGTTGCCCCCACCAACGTGTAGCCAAATGTATTTAATAAGTGCAATTGAGCCCTTTCGATGTGAGTTTCCTGCATACAGACAATGTCCGCCTTCAATAACCGAAACCCAGCTGCAGTATACTGTCTTTTTTTGGGGTCATTGAGGCCATAAATATTAATAGTGGCTATGCGTATCTTACCCATCTAGTATATGTAAAAGAAGAAAATAAAAAGAAGCAAATACCTGTGAGTCTTCTCCCCGTCGTCCTGACCCCCTCCCCAAAATCCCCCCACCCCAGCCTCCCCCTCCCACCACCTATAGCTGAGGTTACCTGGCCCAGCCCGAGCCAGGATGATGTCATCTGAGTAGTCACAACCCCGCTGCCCCCCTGAGTTTTCCCCCTCCCTCAGATAACCCTAAAAAGCTGTGAATCAGGTCCAAATATTTTATCAAATATTGTCAATCATTGTTCTAGATTAGCTTCTGTAAAGAGATGAAGTTGGCATGCTTCCATATATATAAGAAGAGGATGGATTTTATATAAAACAGAGGACTACAAGGTGTAGGAATCTCAAGTCATCTATACTGGTAGGCAGTATATTTTAAGAGTCCTTGGTCTTGAAAAGCACACATTCTGAATTTAAAATGTAACACCATTGTTATGTGTTTTCTTTTATAATAAGAATTGATTTCTACTGCTCACTGCTCTATATTAGGATTTAAACTTTAAAACTGAAAGTAACAATAGGATCGCTCTGACAAAAGCGATAATCCATTGACCTATTTATAGTGTATGCACTTTGGGATCTGAATGGGACACGTTCTTTGCAGCAGGCATATTAAACTTTTGCTCTATGATTAGTCATAACTTCCACTACCAGACAAAGCTCTCGTCTCTCTCCAGGAAGAACATGAATGAGGTATCGTGACATTTTTATTGATGCCTGAAAATTGCTGGGACAAGGAACGTGACTTCTGGTGCTTTCAAAACAATAAACATGGCGCCCCCACCCCAAGTCAGCGCCCGGTGCAGTGGCACCGATCGCACCAACCTAGAGCCGGCCGTGGTTCTGGATCCTCTACCCTCCATCCTCAGTGGTGCCTGTGTTTGTGTGGTTTCCCGCTGAGCGAATGGTTTGATCTGACATAATAGTGAGTTGTGAAGCCGAATAATCCCATCTCAAGTCCCCAGCGCTTCCGCAGTCGGGGGTCTCGCACCTCTTTTTCCGGTTTCCTTTCTTTTTTTTGATTTTTTTCTGTCCATAAGATTTTGAGGGTGGTTCTGAATCAGAGATACTATTGCTGTTGTGCCCCTCTTCTTCACTGGAGGCAGTTATACTCAGGTCTGAAATTTCAGATTTGTCAGTTAGGGAATAGAATTTCTCTAGGGTGTCAGGTGTCCTGGGCAGGGGCCGAGGGGTGTTTCCAATTTCATTTCCAGGGTCCTTGCTGGCCTGGGAGCATTCATTCTCAGCTATTTCTACATTTTTTTGGCACTTCTGCTGGCCATCTTGGAGACCAGGGATAGAATCTCTAAAAGTAGCCTCTTTATTGTCTAATGCCAGGTTAGGGGTAGAGTTTGTTTGAAGGTTAGGCCCTGGTGCCACCTCTGGGGTTGATGTGGAGGCAGCAGCGGCGTTGGCGGTGGCAGCAGTAATTTGTTTGTTCTGCCCCCCTTCCCTCTTCCTATTTTTCCCTCCAGAGCCCAATGCGTGCTTCCCTCAATTGGGCCAAAAATATTAGCGATTAAGGATTGGCAGTTGCCTGAGTCCCGGGGGGCTTTAGCTGAGCTTTCTTGGTTGTATCAGCCTTCTCAGTGTTATCATTTTTTTTCTCCTCCCTTCCCCCCACGTATATCAATCCGCTTTCCCTGATTCTCAGTAGTCGTTGTGGTAGGCTGGGTGGTTGCGGCCGTTGCAGGTAAAGAAGATTGTTCATTTTTAACTCTGGCTGTCTTCCCACCCCATCCTGCCATCCTTACTTGATTTATCCACATAAATCATATACATCCCTCAATTTCTCTGAGACATGCCCTTTGTATGCTTGGTGGACTTCCACCTGAAGTTCATCTCCTCCCGACGTCTTCATGTTTGGGTTGGCTTAGGTTGCTCCTGCTATTTCTTTGCTGGAAAGGTCTTGATCCAAATCGACCATTTGATCTTTTATCAACACAGGGAGCACAATCGTATCTAAAAAGGCTCTGGCTTGGCTATCCATGTTCCTCGCAGGTCTCCTATATCGTTGAGTGAGATGCTGCTGAAGCATCTTATTCATACTAATGTGAGTCACAACTACAGTACCATCAGGTCACCTTAGTCTAAGTATAATTGAGTCCAGTCTCTCCCTTCTTAAATGCCAAGCCAGTAATTGCCCTGGTATGTTACCCTTCCTATGCAGTCTCTGTTGTTATAGATGAATTTATTCAGTGCTCTAGATGTCTCTCATTCTCTTTTTATCTCCAGGATTTCCTTCTTGATGCACAGTGCCTCCTACTTTTGAAGGTCAGCCAACCTATTCTCTTGCCCAGTGATTTATCCAGCTGTTGTTGTTGCCTCCCACTCAGTGCCCCTGCTATCTGTGTATCCCCAGTTAGTTTTGATGTAAGTGTTGACTCTTGTACTTGTCTTGACTCTTGTCATCAAGATGGGACCCTAGTATTAGATCGTACCCGGGTTTATCTATGAATATGGAAGGGCTCTAAAATATCTGCAATATTAGTGATTAAGGGCTGGCAGTTGCCTGAGCCCCGGGGGTCTTTAGCTGAGCTTTCTTGGATGTATCAGGCTTTTCAGTGTTATATTTTTTTGCCTAAAGGACCCTTCCCAGGTACCTACACAGTGACCTTTCTGCTTAGATCCTGAGACACTATCGTCCGCTCTAGTCTACTGTACGCGTTGTTGGAGCTCGAATAGCAAGAATACTATTTACTTTGCGGATGAAGAGCCCTCCATGAGTCCATGTGTCCCAGTTGATCTATCACCTCCCTCAAGACTGTTGACATGTTTTGTGTCGTCTCTGGGATATGCCGGTCCACAGTACCATGTAGGATGCTATTAAGTCTCTTGCGTAGATTGTCGTGGCGTCTAGGTAGAGCGATCACTCATCCAGTAATGTAAATAAAAAGGACTCCTCATCTGAGGTCGGGCAAGCGGATTCAGAAAAGGTAGCCCCTCTCCATCTAGCAGCCCATGAACCAGCCTGACCGAATTAAAGTAGCGATTTATCACCTCTTAGAAAGTCCAGTTTTCAGTCGAACACCACCAAAGTAATGA
The DNA here is from genome assembly GCF_964204655.1 of Triturus cristatus. NCBI lineage: Eukaryota > Metazoa > Chordata > Amphibia > Caudata > Salamandridae > Triturus > Triturus cristatus. The sequence goes on along the minus strand of NC_140583.1, from coordinate 990,398,973 downwards.
TAGATTCAGGAAGATGCGTGGCGTGGCAGAATGGAAGTATGTAGATTTAGCTTCCTAGGTTCCTTTCCATGTACTACAATGATGTGCTGAGACAGTGGACTACATGCACCAAGTTTCAGGTAAATTCCCGCCTGTTTTGGAAGAAACTTAAAACATGGCTTTTTAAGCAGGATTAGTGTTATCTCTATCAGTCAGTTATCACTGGAGGTGCAGAGTGCTAGGACACTCCTTGGAGTAACAGAGCGCTTTAGAAATGCCCTTTATATTACATAACATTTAATTAAAAAAAACTTTCTCCCGCATCTCAAAAAGACGATCTCGCATGAGTGCACACTTATGTGATCTGTACACAAGGGAGCGTTGGTCCATTAAATGAAGTTATGGTATCTGATTTGTAAAGCGCATGGCTACCCCAGCAATGGGGCGTCCCAGTCAAAGTGATGAAGCAGGCCTCAGTTTTTGAGGTATTGCAGAACAAGTAAATTGCTTACGGGTTTACATTGGTGTAGATGGGGTACACACACTTACTCTAATAAATGCTTTATAAAGTCTATTGTCTGGTAGTGGGAGGAACCTGACACTGGCAGTGTATTAAAATAACCCTTCCCTTGGTTGCAAACTCTTCTGTCTCCAGCTATCAATGTGTCCGTTTTCTAACTATTTTCCACAGACTCTTTCATGTTGAAGGGCTCACTCGGATTACCTACCTCATATTAAGACCAACACGTCCATTTGATTCAAAGTTATCCTCTAGTCTAGTCACTATATACCATCATACAGTGACCATGCAGTCACTTTTAGAGCCACCCCCTGAAGCCCATGAAACTGGGTGAAAAGGTCTCTTTCTCAATGGATTGCAAGTCACTCTTAAACGAATAACCTTACACTCCCATTTTTCAGTACTATTTTCTCCATAACATGGAAGGTAAAAAAGATGGCCCATTTAAGTACACATTAAAAAATGTATGTCATGTGTTTGTTCAGTCTGGACGTTGCCCAAAGGCTTTCTAGCGCTTGGAATCAAAAATGCTCTCATGAGTAATCACAGAAGACATGACTTGAAAATTTAAAAACATTTTCAATAGACTTTGCCTGTAGGTCATGTCTGAAGAAAAAGACTGAAGTCTAGGCTTAGCTGGTCCAGTAGTGGGGTAGAGTATTCCATATTCTGTTAACATGACAGGAAAAATATTGGGTTGCTGTTTTTATTTTTGGAACATGTGGAATTGCTTGAGACTTGCTTCTGCTTCCTGTGAGCTCCTGCAGGGGGTGTTCATATTTTTCTTGGTGGCACACACAGTGCCAGGGGAGTCCCAGGTGGCAGTGCTGGACAGACATGAATAATCGTCTCTGTGAGGTGCAAAGTTTATTAAGGTGTTTTCGAGTAATCCGGCTTCCAGCAAATGTCTGAGAACTTCTCCTGCCTTAGCTTCAGGTTCAGCTCTATTAGGGCATACTCTGTTCTCTTTCCTTTCAATTGCGCTTTTATTAACTTCCATCTTCATTTTATACCTAATGAAACAACTGTGACTGTTTGCCTTTAACCTTTTTTGGCAAACCTTGTATTTTCCAATTGGTCTTGATATTTGCCTTTGGGCTTTATTTATTTATTTGCAGTTTTATATAGCATAAACATGGCCCAAGGGCATTAGAGCACTTTACATGCCCATCTTATTTCATTACACAAGATCAGAATAATTTCCTTTTTTTATTTTTGGTGCGTGGAGCTTAAAGGGCCTGATTTAAAGTTTGGAGATTAGGGTACTCCATCGCAAATAAGACGGAGTACTCTATCAGTCAAACTGACCGTACGCCTTCCTCATTTAGAGTTGGCAGTATTCCGTTAATGGAGGCCCCATTGTCTATGTCGGCAGAATACTTCCTCCGCCAGCCCAACCGAGTAGGTGCTGTGGAAGGAAGGACTTTATACTCTTTGCCCTATTTAGGGTTGATGGTATAAAGATTTTTTTGTACCTGTCTGTCATCTCCAGGAAAAACCTGGCGGAAAGGGGAAGGAAACAAATAATAATGACCCCTATACCCTGGGAGAACACTCTTAGGATGAGGAGATCATTCGTTTTTTTTTTTTCTAAAACAATGTTCCACAGTGAGTTTGTTTTTAATAAACCAAAAGTGTTTGTAAAGTTTGACGGGCAGCCGTCATGGCTGATAGTGCTGTCCATTAAACTTTTCATGCATTGACAGGAACCGCTGTTACAGTGGCTCCTGTCAATGTTCAGAGTTGTCTGCCAGGCAATTCTAAATTTGGACGGGCGGAGGTCCATTGGGCTTGCAGAGTTAATATCCTCCACCATTCCAATGGAGTGCCCGCCATCCCCAAACTCTACATCAGACCCTCAGTTATATGCCCTGGATCACAGGTATGGAGCTGACATGCGGATTCGAACTAGATTCCCCAGTCCCAATCTAAATTGGCAGCTATAGCCATTAGGCCACAAGATCCCCACGCCTACAAGCTTTTACAGGACAATAAATTGCTATGTTCCTCAGCAGTGTAAATCAGCGTGGTGGAGCAACTGGAATTGAGACTAAAGAATTAGGAGCTAATGAGGGAATTTCTGATACTTTCTTCCTAGTAGACATGTGACAAGTCGCTTGATGCCCCCCAGCATACAATCTTTCAGTGCAAATGTAAGTCAATTTATTTTGGACTAAGGCCTTGTAGTGACAGTGGTATAGGAAAGGAGTACATGGTAATCATGGAGCTAACCTCCCACAGTCATCAACAAATATCTTCATAGATGGGACTCATTCAGCTTTCACACACACAGACCTCTCAAAATCCTAATACTGTACAACTGAGCACACACAACCGAACACCAATAACAGATACTATCAAACATCAGCTCCTTCAGTCCAATCGAGGGCCGTCCCGGATCTTCACGACGAGCGGCGATTTGCAGAACGGGCTGCAACGCTTCAACAGTAGTGTAGGTGCCATACAAATATGAGTAACAGAGAGTTGCCTCAGGGCCGGCTTTAGGGCAGTGTGACTGGTGCGGCAGCACAGGGCGCTGGCCTGTGCAGGGGGCGCTGACCTCAAGAGGGGGGGCTGTGTTTACCTATAACCTATGATTGGAGAGATGAGGGTCACATTTCCCAGTGGTAGTGAGAGAATCCTAGGAGGTAATTGTTAGGTGTGCGGGCACCAAAAATGATTGTCGCACAGGGCGCTACCAGCGCTAAAGCCGGCCCTGGTGTGCCTAGCTGCCAAACCGGCAGTCAGTATGCGTTGAAGTAAACCTGGAAATCGGCCAAAGACTAGAAAACCAAGGCAGCCCTTTTAGTGACGCCTTCCTCCCACTGAGACGTGATTGCTCAGTGATTACTGCCGTAGCAGATCCTCTCGGAGAGGTGTGGTGCAGCGGCCAGAGCGGTGCAGGGCTCACCGATCGACACCTGGCTGCAGCTCAGCATCATGTGACTCTGGGTAATATCTCACTTAATCTTTCTGATGGCCCCCAGCGCCTGGATATCCTTAGGAGGGATAAGTCACGGTTCACATTTCTGGAATTTAATTTATTTATTTACAATTGCCAGAGATTTGGTTGGTAAACAGTACCTGGCAGGTTTCAAATCTCAGTATTTATTTATTTATTTATAAGGTTTTATATAGCGCGAACGTGACCCACGAGGGTATAAAAGCGCTTTACAGTATGTATATAGTTAAAGAGACATAAAAGATAAAGTAATATACACGCATTAGATATTCGTCATTACTTACAGTAGAGGCAAAAGGTATAAGATAACATAGGTATAAGATGACATAGTAGACCAGTGGACGAGAACATGATCCCAGAGGGCAACGTCATATTGCAGACAGTAAGTTTGGCATTGCGTGTAATACATTAAGGATCAGATGTATACTTTGAAATCTGAGCTAAGGGGGTCTCAGATGTGTTATGTAATATAAAGCATAGGCATTAGAATCCAAACATAATGGTCTAAATTGCCGTATTGTTTATTTATGATGTCAGACACTACATTTCATTTAAGTGGAATACAACAAATCCTTCATAACTCTTTAGATGAGACAATAGCCTTCCTATAAGAACTTTCAAGGACACAAATCTCACATTTACTGCAGATATCATAAATTCTCTGATTTACATCTCAAAAACACCAATATTCAAGTTTATGAAGTTCTCAGAGGTAAATGTCATAGTTAATTCAACAGGGAATGTTTGAGTTTCAGTAAAACTTTCAATAGATGAATATGCCTCTTCGTCAAACAAGGTCAGGCCAAGCTCAAAACATAAAGCTAGAGCATCTGAACTCAGAGAGACTAAACCTGATTTTCAGCTATAGCTCTAAGGTTCAGTAAAATGGCGCGACACTGTCAACCCTCAGCATTTTGAGCAGGTGCGGCACCGAGGCTGGGATTGCACACAGCCTGAAGCATGCTCATTCGAAGTCTTTTGAACAAAGTTGACAACTTTGTGCCTGCATAGAGCACAGTTACTTAGGTTGTGGTGAGGCTGTTCCAAAGAACATTGACCTACTAGGTTACTGCAATTTTTTAATACACGGAAAAACAAATAATCAATAAAACAGGTCTCAGAGTGACAGCACCAGGATTTTCAGGGTGCTAACATGCAATATCACCTAAGTGAGAATGGTGTCAGATCTTGCATATTCACTCATTCATCCACCTACACCTTCCTCTCAGTGAGTTAAGCACCTGTACCAGACATCTGTCTATAACCTACATGTCACTAATGCCTTAACTGTTGAAGTTCCATCAGCGATTAATGAATATATAACTCTGCGATGCTGGATGTTTTCAGAAGAAATGAAAAATTGCACTTATTACCTTCTGAGAAAGAGGGAAGCTTGCTTTGCTATTGTTCTATGAGGAACTAAAGCTTGCACTGCAGTTGCTTGATTACTTCCTTATTCTTATGCCACCCTAGCTGCACCTGCCTTCTGAAGGCGGGATGCTTGCACTGTTTCTGCTCAAGGTTATCTGTTCTGTGGGTGACCCACTGCTGTTTCCTCATCTCATAAAAAAAACAAAGGGGCAGATTTACAAGCTCCCTGCGCCACAACTACGTCACTTTTCGTGACGTACTGGTGGTGCAGGGGGCTCCTCCATATTTACAAGGAGAGGAAAAGCCTCCCTGCGTGACTTTTCCTCTCCTCGTAAATATGGCCCCTTCACACGCAGCACTGTGCGTTGAAGGGGCGTTCCATGGGTGTTGCTGTGGGTGTTCCCACGCAACACCCATGGAACAAGACACATCTCCAGGTTTACGAGAAATCGTAAATCAGGAGAGGCGTGTGAATGCTACGCCACCCTAGAGGTGGCGTAGCAAGTCGCAACGAGGCGACATGTTTTCATTTCTCCTCTTTTTTTCCTCTTTCAATGCGTGCTGCATTCTACAGCACACATTGAAAGAGGAAAAAGCCTCTTGTGATTGTTTTTGTGCAGGAAGGTGTCCCTTCCTGCACAAAAACAATCTCCCCACGATGCAGGCATCCTTGCACCATGGTGCAAGGGTGCCTGTGCCGCCGCATGGCAGCAGTTTGTGCGCCAGCGCAGGGGAAGCACAGAGATGCGACATATTCTTGTAAATATGTCGCATCTCTGTGCTTTCCAAACTAACGCAGCACGGCGCAGCAAAATGATTTGCTGCACCGTGCTGCGTTACTTTGTTGTAAATCTGCCCCAAAGTATTGTTTGAATGACCTTGCATAACATGTCCAGGCCAGCCAGGACTTTTATTGGATCCAAGGCAAAACTATTTGCAGGGCCCTGACCCAGAGGCCTGGTCCAAACTGTGTGACACTTGTCTTCACTCAAGTTTCTTTTTCATGCATAATCAAACTCAACAGTAACTTGAGATGATTTAGTTCAGAATGTGCACTGTACAAGAACCTCTTTTGTATATAGTTTAAAAGACCATAATATTGTTCCATCCATGACAACAATAAGGGCACTGTATAGGAGGACATGCTTCTTGGATCATTAATACAATTTTCATCAGGGCAGAAGTGCAGTATCCATCCTGGATCTGAATTGCACAATGTCTAACCAGGAAACCTTGTCTCAACCCCAGCTCCAAGCTTGATCAAACAGTGTGACTCTAGGCAATTATGTTTTTTCCACTGTGCCTCCCTTTACATGATCATCACATTTGAGAGCACCTTGAACTAGTTCGGGAAGCACACTGTGCAACAACCACGTCTCTTGTTTATGGATTAATGGACCATAATGTTGTTCTATCTATAGATATAAAATGCTTATAAAGGAGGAACAATACAAGTGACTTGCCTCTTGAGTTATTTATAAAATTGTCACAGCAGAAAGTGTGTGGTCCACTAATTTTAATAAAGGCCGCTCAAGGGAGTAATATATGATAAGGTGTTAATGTAAAACAATCTAAAATGCTCTTTTTCATTCAATCGTTAGTACCTCTGCTATAAATAAGGTGGCAGTCACCAACATTTGCAGAAGAGCGGGCGGCCAGGCTGAGCCAAGTGCTTTTCCCTTAAGCCTCCTGCTCTTTTAGACAGAGAATTATGGAACCACATGAGCAGCACCTAACTACCACTGCCCTGGGCGCTAGCAGTGAGGCAGGAGATGCTTTGTTATTGGGCGTATAGTTCGCAGTCTCAAGGCCTATGAACTCCCACTGCCCACGGCCAGTCAGTTGTGAGTATGGCTTGGCTGCATGGGCATGGTCTGTTTCATGCCGCATGCTGTGATTCCAATGACTCGCTTTGGGAAACATGCTGCATACTGCAACCTTGCCAATAGCCTGTTGCCAGACCTTCCCCATCACCCCTCCCCCTTGTGAGGTTGGTAAACATACACTATAAAACAAGGGTTGCTACACAACATTTGATGTGAGATACCTATATTTCTGGGAAAGACACCTGACCTCACAGGGGCAAAACTGAAGCACCAAAACAAGTCAATGGAAAAGCGAAGTGTCGATTGTTTGGTCTCCTTTTGTAAAACCTGTGGTAGGGATACACCAGTAAAAAACATTTTGCGCTCATGCATCTAGAATTTTAATATAGGTCTAATGGTTTAACAAAAGGAAAACCTCACCCAAGCCAGGGAACCCAACAACCAGTCAACAGTAGTACTCTTGAATGCGTCCCAGTGTAATACATGTACCCTATAGATTATGCGCAATACATGAGGTATGTGAAGGTGTGAACCCTATATGAGTACATAAATCAAAGATCTCCGTAAACAACCCCTAGCAGCAGCTTGGGACACCATGCTCATCCAATTTTGAGAATTGACTGGTAAAGATCCCCCTTAACCAATGTATTTTCACTGATGCCCTCCACCAGACCCACGCCTCCTTCCTATTACCCCACAGTTTGTTGTGAGACCCCTCACCCCGATCTCTATCGAGAGGAAGATCCAGCTGCCCAAGTGGCCACCACCGCAGACATCGCCACACTCTGAAATCTCCTGCCTACGCTCATTTATCCCCTTGAGTTCCTCGTTTGCTCCCTCGCTCATGCTGTCACCTTGTTAATCCCTTTCCATCACAACCCCCTCACCTCCACTTTCTCCTCCACCGTTATTTAGAGGATCATGCACTGCACCACTCAGCAAAGGGTCACCTGGACCAGTCTAATCTAACCTTCACAAGTTAAAGCGACCTTCCTGTGAAACGTTCCCCATCTATGGACATACCGTAATGTTGCGACTCATGTATTTTGACGCTCAAGCTATAGTAATGTACAACAGGGAATTAATGTCTCTGTGAGTAATCCTAATAATGCACAAACTGCTTTCCATGATTGTACATTTTCCCCCTGAGCTCTGCTAAGCTGGCGACTATTATTTCAATGCTATTAAAACCTCAATAAAAAGAGTTTAAAAAAAATGTGCACATGAATCAATAGTAAGTGCATAAGGAGTATGGCTATTTCTTGCAGGGGTTTCCTGTACGTTTATGTCTATTTATGAAAATTACGCAACAGTCCTTAAACACCTTTCGCTCACTCTTTAGTGCTTAGCTACCTGTGTTGTGCCTGTCCTGTATGTGTGAGAGAATCATGTGTTCTTTCTGCTGCTGCTCCGTAAGTTAATATTTGCGTTACGTAAAGGGTGCACTGTGGCTGTCCATATTGCACCTTTATTGTGTTGTGAAGCTAGGTATATAACTATCCACGTCACGTAAGAAAAAAAATCCACATTGCCAATCCTTGTTTTAATGTATGATGCGAGTAAAAGAGTGAACCCTCATAAAGTATGTGAGCAGAGTTTACTTTTGATTTCACTGTGCAATAGAAGCATTTTTTTTTAACGGAGTAGGCAACTTTGTAAACTTTTAAAAGCTAGCTTGACAAGTGGCTACTTCTTATGTATAACACCGCCAGCCAATTTTGGCATTTTAGCCATCAGCAATTTGCATGTTGGGGTTTTGATCGCATAGTGGGCTAGATTAACACTCCTTGAAATACCAGCTTGCTAAAAGGATCTATTTACACAAATAATGCCAGCATTAGCATGTTTAGAAGTGTCTGAAGACACAGAAAAGAAAACTAATGACCTTTCACCCTCTTCTTCAGCCCATCCTCACGGTTTTGCGTGATAATTATCTGGTGTGCTCACAACACCGCTGTGTACGTGCCGCATCCTGTCTCAAGAAGCGCAGCACTGCCTGCAAGTGCTGCCCAGTGAGGGCCGCCAGTGTGGCGGGAGACACTCCGCATCAGTGGCATAGCGTGGGTTGCCAGCACCTGGGGCAGGAAAGTATCCTCCCACTTTTCTTTCAAAAGTTTGCACTCCTAAGAATTCGCCTACAAATGTTGCGCCCGGGGCAACCACCCCTCTGGCCCTCCTATGCTACACAACTTCTCTGCATATGTACTTGCCTTCCAAATAATGAAATAGATTTATTATATCATACTAAACCTTTGAGAGCAGTCCCACACAAATGCCTTGTGACAAGATGAGCAACCATGCAGTGCTGCCCCTCCTTAATAAAATAAGCTGTGCCAGAGAGAGGCCCTTTTAAAGTATCTTTAGAAGGGGTACTAGGATATTGTTAACAAGCAACAAAGTACTATTTTACTGTTTGCCTTTTTCTTCCCACTAGAAGTTTCTACATCTTTTGGTTTTAAGCACTACAATCCGGATTTTGGTGATATTAGCCGATAACTGGTTTCCTTCACATTATGTCTTAATGGTGCTTATGTGGCATATACTGGCATTCTGCAGACCAGCACTAAGTCATTAGTATATGTTAAAGGGGTGACCTAACTTGGCCATGCTCAGGGCATCAAAAACCTTAGCTGTGGCTAGGTATTCATATGAATCTACTAACAAAATTCAGGAAAGGTATGCTTTGGTGACACATCCTTTTTGAGACTGTTAAAGGTGTCCTAAATTAACATATTGTCTCTTGTTGTAGCTGTTTCAATTTCCCTCAGAGAGGGACATAGTTATCCCAGTCAAATGTGACCCAGTAGCTACGCAGTTGTGCAAAAGTATTATTCAAGTTGTACAAAGCGATGCTCCATTACACCTTGGTCCTAGCAAACTTCAGCCCTCTCCTGAAAGAGTATATAATTATAGATCATCCAGCTTCGCATGTCTCTTAAAACCAGTTTATAAAAATTGTTGCTACGCTGACTGGAAGAGCAAATATCACAAAAATAAGGGGGAAATGGAGAAGAGCTAATGGGCCATGAACATTGATGTACCATGATACTCGAGTATCAATGTGAGATGTTCATGTAGTTTGTACCTATTTCCCAATATGAGATCCAATCAGGAAAAGAAAAGCAGCTTTTGTTTTTCATGAGCCCTCACCCACGCGCTATTCACAAGGGTGGCCTGGGTTATCATCGGGCTCCCTTTGATAATATTAGTGGTTTTTCGCTGTCTGGCTAGAGAATCGGTAAATAAAATTGCCACTAGAAAAAACCCTTTAGATCTTTTATTCTTCGGGATTTAGGAAAAATTGATAAAAATGAATTAGAGGTTGTTAGTTATTGACTGGATGCCAATATTTGCATGGTCAATAAAAACAAATTAGATGCTGTGGGGCACTTACTGGACCCCACATTTTCATTTGGTTATTCAATTGTCTGAATTTGTTCAGGACCAGTATAATCCCTCAAATAATCCCTAAATTATAGGGTTAGGACTCAATTAGGGGTGTGGACCCCATTCATGCCATACACACACACAAAACCATTACCACTGCCTTACTACGGGAGTTACTTCCATCTTTCCTAGAAGTTCTCATATTTCTGGTCGATACTTTGGCCAGGGTTTTTCCGCTACCTAGGCTCTGGGGCATCACTCAGATCCCAGCATCACACTTACTCCATGAGATCCAAGCCAGGCCAATTTACCTATCCTCTTGCACTGGCAGCTCCTGTATTGAAGTGACCCTCGTGAGGCTAGGAGGAAGTAGCATTAATAATATCAAAGAGATTACTCCAGAAGTGGGGCTGAGCCCACCTGATGTCAACAATGGCATCAGGCATGACCCCGATGAGGAAGCATGCCACACGAATAGCATGTGGGTGAAACCTCATAAAAAACATAAGCTGTTTTTCCATCCACATTGGATCATGTATTGGGAAGAAGTGCCCATCTATACAAACAAGTGGTGGGTGGAAACTCTCACATTGATTTTAGGAAGAGAAATGATCAGAGAACTGCCTTTTTTGAAATAGGTATCATTTGTGCTCATTGCCAAGAGTGGAATAGCATCTCTTTTTTCTGTACTCTACAAAAATTGAAGGTTTAGGCGAGAGCCCCTTCACTATATGCTTATAACTGTAATGGCGCCAGCAACCATATCAAGGGTAAGGGATGTGCTAGTCTCCATTGCATCAATAATTGTCCTATTCTCACCCAAATGGAGAGTCACATTTAATTTATAGATCTACTCTAATGCCATTGAAACCAAAATTAGTCTTAGCAAAACTTTTCAAAACAGCTGGAGACTTTGAGTAGAAAGGTGCCATGAGGGCGTCATTGGGTCACAGTAGCCCATCCAGATCTGAATGGAGTCAGCTGGCTTGCAGTCCACCAGGGAAATTCCCGAGTGGAACCTTCCCCTGTCGGCACCCACCCTACCCATCGCTCCAGTCCCTTAAATGGTAAAGAGGTGTCCAATATGTTAGGGAGGGGCTCAGTTATTTATATCCGTTGATTCTGACTGGTTATTGACTCACCCCCCCCAATTAGATCATTTCCCCCAAATGAATAACTAACACACATGGAAATGAGGAGGCTCATGCAAACAACTCCAACTTTGGCAAGACATTGTGCCAGCGCATCCACCCTTTCCCAAACTACCTAATTTGAACCTTGGTTTTAACAAAACTCAACTGTTTGCCAAATGTTCGAGTTTTCCACTTGACATGCCGCCCACTTCAGGAATGAGTGCTCACAGATCTGCTAACTTACTTAAGATAGTCACTGCTTACAACCTTCTATCAATAAACAAAATTAAAACGTTTACCATATCCGCCCTCCGTTGCTCAGTGCCCTCTTTCTTGCTCCTACTCTGACCCCCGTATCCAAAAACTCTGATCACGCGTGGTGATATGCTTGTCTCATGGATTCCAACAAAGAGCCTCTGATCAATTCCATCACACAGCCCATTCTATGGTCCAAAGGTGGCCTTGCATTCATGTCTTCATCTTGTCTGCCCCAGTGCCAAGCCACAAAATCTCTGCCACTGCGAACGAGATACAGCAATGCCATTTTCCAGTCATAGAATATGTCTTGCCCTCAAAACCACATTGTAGCTCTGGCACTCCAATACAAAAATGCTAAAGAGCTGCAATACTTTCAAACTCTATGTTGAATGCCTGTTGACAATATTGACAGCCGCCATATTATTAACATTGAAAATCGCCTTTTTATTGCTAAAATGCTTGGTCCAACAACAGACCACAACAACCAATGGGAACAACTCCAAAAAAGCAATATGGATGGGCTTGGAGGGTGGAATAAATGCTACTCAGGTTGGGTCATGTGGGGCAGAACATGGGCCTGGTGATAATTCAAGGGTGACTAGGACTCCCAAAGGGGCATATTAACAACGGCCAGCGATAATTATCGCTGGCTGTGCTTAGCGATAATTATATTATCGCAGGCTATCTCTGGTATTTATTGCCCTGGTAGCGTGTTATTAACAATGCGTTACTCCAGGGCGATAAAAAATCCAGAAATAGCGAGATTATCGCCCTTTTGCAGGGAACATCGCTGGTTTTCCAGTGATGTTCCCTGCAAAAGGGCGATAACCTTGCTGATACGACCCACAGGGTCGTATCAGCATAATCCACCCCCTATGTTAGGGATGGCTAATTCAGGATTTTAGCAGACGTTAAGTTTTGGCAAAAACTGCCATTTTCGCCAAAATCTAATGTGTGCTAAAATCATGTGGGCTGCATTGTAAATATTGTGATGTAAACATCAGCGATATTTACAAGGTAGTCCATCTTGGGTAAGCCCAGTAATGCCCACTTTGCATCTCATTGGAGATGCATAGTGAGGCTTTGGGAAAAAGGGTGCTAACGTGCGATTATGCATGTTAGCAGCACCCTCTTGTAAATAGGGCGCTGGTTTTATCTCCGCTTTTTTGGCTTTGTAAGCCAAAAAAGCGGAGATAAAGTTGTTGTAAATATGCCCCAAATTTTGTTATGTGTGGTTTGATGAGGATGGTCTCGGGAGAAACAATTGCAGGGAAAGACATTAGCTGACTAAGTGGGAGAGGCAAGGAGTGTTTCATGGACATGCTTGGCAGAGATGCATAGCAAGGAGAGTTTAGTGGGACTCACATACCCTGCCCAGAAGGCAGAACTTGCGTAAGTGTGGCCGGTTTTGGGACTTAATTAAACTCTTCTCCCTTTTGAGCAGCCATTCACTCAGCAGGTCTCTCTTGTGCTTGCAGTAGCACACACACTTTGGTGGAGCATTTGCCTACCTCTGCCACTGCTCTTCATCTTCCATCTCTCTGACCCTGCTCTTCCACCACATCCATCAGTGCCTGCACTCTTGCAGAGCACCTCCCTCTGCTCAGGTTGGCTGTAGTCACCTATCTGTTTTTTATGAACCGGCCTGTACTCGCGTACAAGATAAATCCTGTGTCAGATCTGCATCAGCTATAGACCCGACCACCTCCACTGATGATACTGCCACCTGGCGAGACCTCCCCGTCAATCTGTAAATTTGCAGTTGCCAATCCTAGATTTAGTTGAACCTTTAATTTGCTGACTGTGCACACACCAAAGTGGCCACCGGGATGATGTCCTGTGCTTTTAGGTAGACACCATAGCTGTGTTTGAAAGGTAACCTGAATATTCCCAGGCCTTAGGTCTAGACCTTACTGTGTGCCAGCTAATCTTTCAGAGTCTTACTCCACGTGAATGCAAAGTGAGGCTTTTCTAGTCCTTGGTATCCATCCAGTTCTTGTGTATGTTTTTTTTATATCAATAGAGTAGATCGAGGTGTTAACATAGAGAAGCTTGTCTGATTTCTGTTTGTTGTAAGTTTTTTGCCCTGTTTTTTTGCATGATCAATGTCCACAATACAAATGTCCAAAGTCACAACTGCAATATTAAATCACAAAGAATGTTGTATGTACATGAAATGGTCATTCTGCAGCTTTTTGAATTTTAGTGAACACAGGAGCAGCAAGCTGCATTGCTGTGTATGCATGCCATCAACATGTGCTCCGTGGCGGTCATCTACATCAAGCCTGCCTGGTTTATGACCTATGGAACAGTGATATGATAACCAGCAGCATTTTCAAAGGGGTGTAACATATCTGAGGATAAGAAGGTGCTGCACCAATTTCCTGTCCTTGAGTATACCTTACCACCTGACACTATCCACAATGAACTACAACATCTTCCTCATTCCGTTTATGCATTGGGAGTACCACTGATCTCTCAAGAGGACAAACACTGTACCCATCAGATATGGCTGCTAGGGGTCCATGAACACTATTAGTCTTGAATCACTTGACCCCAGATATGATTTTGTCTCCCTCAAGGACAGGCAAAGTACCGGGTTTCTTAGAACACTCCTAAAGGCACAATAAAATGGTGTGTGTTTAAGAAGATTGCCTCACTTAATCCTAAATCTATTTTATTGGTTCTTGATCTAGTGTTCGAAAAATAAATCGTAAGTCAGTGACAACACATGACTACCCCGTGAACGGTATCAAGCGCTATTCTAAATACATTAAATTGAATGTGGAGGAATGAAATAGAAATGTAGAAAAGAGATGACTAGGCTTGTTAGTGTGTTCTTGAGTTCCAGACTATAAAGTAACTGAGTTGTAAATGTCATTAAGAGAAGGATATTATGCCAATGCAATGGTTGACTGATTTCAACCATTTCTTTCAGAGCGGGTTAAGAATGTTAAGACAAGGTAATGAAGAGGTGGGAAGGTCTGCAAGAGATGGAGGCAGAGGAGGACGTAGGGCCTCATTTGTTGGTAGACTGCTGTCCACTAGGGGAGTGGAGGTAATAACCTTTACTGACCTGGTGCACTACTGCCCACTTTATTTAGGGATCCCTGTCTGACTGATGGAGGTCTCTAGGCCTTTGGAGCGAGTGGAACTTCAGTTTGGCAGACAGGGTACTCTGCTGCCTTTGTTGTGAAGTACCATGTCCATCAAACTCTAAACAAGGCCCATTGACATGTGTGAGTGTCAGATTCTAATACAAAGACCTAATTCTTATAACATCAAATACTTAAAGGGTGATGGGAGGAATATTTACAAGTCCAACGACTGACAGTCGCTCGAGGTAGCATTCCAACCCATCCTTCCTTATAACACCAATCCTGAGATAGTTGACCCTGTAGTAGTATTAATGGGATAAAGGATTGCTCTACATCCACGTACCATTATTGGCAATTCCGGCACATCTCTTCACTTAGGACCTTCCTGAACGTTCTGTATGTGAAAATGATGATGCTGGACACAACTCTTTCTTTGTGTTTAACATCTTTCCATTTCATGCTCTCCGACCCTACCTTAGTGTAAATCAACAAAATGGAAACCTAGCCCAGATTTACAAAGACTTTATGTTGGGTTTGTGTTACTTTTTTAACTGAGACCCTACGCAAATCTACTGGTGGGATGTACAATCCAATGAAAACACGTGATTTGCATTATATTGTAAACCAAAGTATTGCAATGCAGAGCAATGGCCTAACTTGCCTTACTTTTCATAAAAGGGGCGTTCCATGGGTAATGTTTGAGTGTTTCCATGCAACAACCGATGGGTTTTTATGCAAATCCCAATCTAAAAAGAACTGTAGACAGGGATTTGCCAGAAAATCCTGCACCACCCTAAAGTAGACTCGACAAGGTGAAATATTTTCATTTCTAATCGTTTTTCCTCTTTGCATGTGTGCTCCATTCTACAGGGTATTTGAACAAAATATCGAGTTGTAAATATCGGGAGACAGAAATATCGGAAAGAAATATCAGGATACAAAAATATTGTGATGCAGAATTAGTGTTGTCAAGAATATAGTTTTTTCAGGTAAGAAATATTGATGTTAAGAGTATTGTTGCTGTTAATATTGTTTTGAATAATATAGTTGCAAAGAATATTGTTTTTAGATTATTTGAATGTTTTTTAGGTAACATTAATTTTATGTGTTACTATTGTCTGCATAATTGCTAATTATGTTTTTAATTTAGTTTGAAATTTTAGGTGATTTACATTTTTTAGTTTAATTCCTAATCGTAATTTAGTGTCACAATGGGTTGCTGGGTTTGTAGGGGATGGGATGGGAAGGTAATTAATTAATAATTAATTAAAAATGTTAAGTAAAAATATGATTGATATTAATTCTGTTTATTGAATAATACTGATTTAATGTACTAGTAATTTAGCTGCTGGTTGCTATGTTTGTAGGGGTATAAGGTGGAAAGTTAAGTAATATTGAAAAAATATATAAATGTATAATAAATATTAAATTGATTAATAATTTTGTAAATTGTCTAATAATTATATATATTTGCTATATTTTAGGTGTGGGCTGCTGGGTTTGTAGTGTTGTAGGGTGGGAATTTAATCAATCAATAAATATTTAACAAATTAATTATTACTTATTAAATAGTTATGCAATTGATTATCAATTATGTAACTTGTGTTATACTTATTTATTTTAGCTATATTTTAGTTGTGGATGGCAAGGTTTGTAGGGGTTTGGTGTGACAAGTTAATTAAGTAGTAATTAAATACCTATTATTTTGTAATGGAAAAGTAATTATTACTTTGTTAAAGAGTTTTGTAAATTGATTGTTTTTTTAATATATGCATATATATTTAATGTCAAGTAATAATGTTTATATTAAGAATTTTATATTTTTATAAATTAATAGGGTTATTCAAATATGTAATGTGTTTTGAGTGAAGTAGTTTACCTACTATTGCTTAGACTAGAGTGGGAATAATAAATGTAACCCCTACGTAGTCCAATGCTTTCCCTACTGTTGCACAGATTCAAATGGGAATACTAAATGTAACCCCTGCGAAGTCCAGCGCTTCCCTACTGTTGCACAGACTGGAGTGGGAATAGTAAATGGAAACCTTCGGAAGTATATCTCTTTCCCTACTTTTGCACTGACTGGAGTGGGAATAGCAAATCTTACCCCTCCAAAGTCTAACCTTTTCCCTACTGTTGCACAGACTGGAGTGGGCATAGTAAATCTTACCCTCTGGAGTTCAACACTCTCCCTACTGTGGCACAGATTGAAGTGGGAATAGTAACTTTAACCCCTTTGAAATTCAACGCTTTGCCTTCTGTTACACTGACTGGGTGGTAATAGTAAATTGAACCCCTGAAATGTCCAATGCTTTCCCAAGTGTTGCGCAGTTTAGATTGGGAATAATATATTTAACCTCTCTAAAGTCCTACATTTTCTCATCTGTTGCATAAACTGGAGTGGGAATAGAATATCTATTATTCCCAGACACCAATACATTTCCTAATTTTAAAACCACCTTCCATGCCTCCACCTATTGACCATGGAACAAACTCAGGGGCATATTACCAAGCCGATATGCGCCACTTTAGCAGCCGAAAAGCGGTGATTTTTTTAACGCACAATTATCAAGGACATGCTAACGCGTGTTTCCTTGAGTAAGCAGCCCTTTTAACTCCACTTTGCATGTCAGCAATGAATATCGCTAATGACATGCAAAGTAGGCGTTTCTTTCCATTTCTCAATGGAAATCTGCGCTGACATGGCAGCCCTATATTATCAAGCCTCGTGCAAACCCGCGATGCGGTGAAATAAACCGTGCTAACCGCGTTTATCATGAGTTTGTAACGCCTGGTTTGTAACTGTGGATTGTACGTCTGAGGCAACGGGGCATATCATCAAGGAAACGCGATAATTTATCACGTTTCCTTGATAATATGCCCCTTAATTTTTAACACTTTGGGGCCTATTCCGATCCGGGTCGGAAAGCACTCTGACCGAGTCGGATCCGGAGTATTTTCTGACGGAGCCGGACCCCTACAGTCCGACCGAGCGAGTACGATGCGCACGTATGCTATCGGACTCGGTTCGGTCGGACTCCCATAGAAGTCAATGGGAGCCGGTCGTACGACGCGTACATGGGCTCCCATTGACTGAATGGGTACGTCTCAAACAAGTGCGCCGCCTACAGTGGGTACGCGCATGCTTGTGTTGAGGAGACCCATAGGTCTCCCCCTGTGTCCGAGTCGTAGGGCTGTAAGTGTCAGGGGGCCCAACGCGGACCCCCAAAGTCCGACTCCGGGAGCTTTTGCGAGCCGGACACTCCGGCTCGCACAGGCTGTCCGACGCGTGCATTGTACTGGCTCGGTTGTAAATCGCATCCGTTGCATGCCACGGTTAGCTTCCGACCGGGACGTACGGAGCGGTTTGGACCTGGAAACGACTCGGTCGGTGAATTTCATGTAGCTCGCATCATACTTGCTCACTCGCACAGCTGTACGAGTCGGCCGGAAAACACGCGTACGGCTCATAGTTTTCCGGCCGAATCCAATTCGGTGCACTTCCGACCGAGATCGGAATCGGACCCTTTGTAGCACAACTAACATCCATCACAGATCTAGACACAATAAGTTCCATTCAAAAGCTATATGAGTGGCTACAGGAAGCTATTGAGATCCTAATACCACTCAGAACAACAAAACAGGGCAAAAGAAAACAAGCACCTTGGACAAATACTGAACTAAAAGAGATAAAACAGCAAATTAGAAAGCTGGCACTCACCTGGCTCAGGACACACAGTAATCAACACAAACTTCACCCACAGAAATGTAATAGATTATACAAGTCAACAATCAAAAAGCTAAAAAAAGATACTATTCAGACAGAATCCAAAATGCTAAATGTGCAAATAAATAATGTTATAAAATTATCACCTAATTGCGTACACCTAAATGCATAGAAGAAGCTCGTCCCATTACTCAAGAATTCATGGCAAAATGGCAAATCATTAGACAACCAAAGCAGACATGTTGGACTCCTATTTAAAACAAAGGAAAACCCCAAGCGCCACCATTTTCCCGAAAAACCTTCTAGGAGTATGCTAACCCAGCCTCTGCGTTTCTTCAAACAAATATCACAAACTGAATTTATGGATCTGGTCAGAGCAAGCAGGCCTACCTGCAGCCCTTCTGACCATTGTCCACCACACACCTTCAAGAACATTCTTCTAACTACCTCTGCTGCCACACCAGTAATAAGAATCATCAATATTTCCTTAAGTACGGGAATCTTTCCAGAAGACCTAAAAAAGGTATACATATGTCCATTATTAAAGAAAACTAACCTAGACTCGCTTGACGACAAAAGCTACAGACCAATTACAACTGGACCTTTCCTTGGCAAACTGACAGAAAAAGCCGCATTCGTCCAGATGTCAAAATTCATTGTAGATAACGCCATACTTTCCAACCTCCAAACATGATTCAATATAGGAAGAGGCATAGAATCTGCCCTCATCGCCATCTGGGATGACCTCAAGAACACTGTATCCTGGAACGGGGTTGCTGCACTACTTCTCTTGGACCTCTCAGCTGCCTTTGACATAGTTGACCATAACACTATAATACAAAAACTCTGCAGATGACACACCAATACTCCTTAAACTGGAAAGCCCCAAAGACATTGTAAACTCACAAATCTTAAATTGCCTCAGAGCCATTGATCAGGGGATGACATGGAGCCATTTCAAATTGAATCCTTCCAAAACTGAAATACTCATATATGGTGAATGGAAAATTATGACCCACTCGCCTCCTGGCCTGATGATCTAAGAACACCTCCTAAAGTAAAGTCTATGGAAGTAAGAAACTGTGGAATTACCAGGGACTCAAAGCTATCAATGAATGCCCAAGTGGACAAATTAGCAAGATCAAGCTTCATTACTATGAAAACTCTGCCACGCATCTTCCCCCATCTGGGATTTCCACACACGGTCCAGGCTACTATCTCTCTTGTACTGTCTAAACTTAATTACGCCAGTGCCTCTACCACGGATCATCTTTATCATCTATGAAAAGACTACTCCTTCATGTAAAGCCACAAGCTCTCAACTCCTCTGCCTTGAGAATCCTACATTGGTTACTGGTTGCCGGAAGATCCACTTTCAAGCTGCTTTGCATCACCCACAAACAAAGACATGGAAAAGGGCCACTTTTAACCAGGAACAAAATCACCACAAACATTCAACAAAGGAACCTCCACTCCAGATTGGCAGTGCGCCTCAAAATACCACCACACAAGAAAAAAAACATAAGTGGCACATCCTTCTCTGTTCAAGCAGCTAAACTATGGAATTCATTATCCCAAACTTAAGACCCACGGATAACTATCTAATCTTCCGAAGACTACTTAAGAGTTGGCTCTTCCCTACATAACCAGCATGCTCAAACACAAATGTACAGCATATCCCTGTATATATAAGCATTTAATTTGATAATATGTATGTATGTAGATATGTGTATTTCTTTGTATAAATATGTATAATAATTATGTTTAAAAATATATTGATATTCTTTAGGTTTGCTTAACAAATGCACATATTACTTATGATTATATTATTCTACGCTCAGCATGTATATTAGTCATTGCATAGTTTTAATATAAATCATTTATCTGTCACAATATGTAAATTCTATCAGAGCTATTTAGCTACACTTGCTTCACTATGGACTTATTGAAAAGAAAAAAAACACACACCCAAATAAATTAGCTTAAAATACAGCAACGCTTGAAAGTCTGAGGTAATTAAATACAACCTATATGTTGATATGTTACCTTCCTTTCTTATACATATATACCTTCCATGTACTTGTGCATCTATATATCTATTTCTTTACTCCTACTGTTAAACCAAAACACACACATTTGTGTCTCTCCAATGCACTACCCTATGTTTCACCCTATACCTCTCTCTGTATATCCTCTTTCTAGACTCTTCCCTCCTCTATCTCTCCTTGCATCACCCAAAACCTCATTTTATTACTAAGAACGCCAGAGCAACCCTTTCTAAATTCTTCCCTCATGATCCCTTATTAGACTCATCTGAGACATAATTTTACTACTAGAACCTCCCCAATCTATTTCTAGAGACTCCTCCATCTCTTCTTTATTCATCCAAAACCTCCTATTCCTACTATGATCCATCCATAATTACTTCATGTATCC
Source organism: Triturus cristatus (assembly GCF_964204655.1). Classification (NCBI taxonomy): domain Eukaryota; kingdom Metazoa; phylum Chordata; class Amphibia; order Caudata; family Salamandridae; genus Triturus; species Triturus cristatus. The sequence continues at coordinate 990,378,276 of NC_140583.1, read as the reverse complement.
CTCCTTAGACTCATCTGAGACTTCATTTTACTACTAGAATCTCCCTCATCTATTTATATAGATTTCTCCATCTATCTTTTATTTATCCCAAACCTCCTCCTACTACTACTATGTTCTCCCAGTAAACACTTTCTAGACTCTTCCCTCTTCTATCCCCCACATTTTCCTTTTCAATCCAACTAACAGATCCACATGTCCACCATTCAAATGAATTCATATTTCCTTATACTAATTCACCCCTAATCCATTTTGGGTTCAAGGGTAGTGCGCTACTTGCCAAAAAGCGATCCGATGCCTCGTGTCAGGGGTAGTAAGCGCATTATAAATAGAATTACAATAATTTTCATGTTATAGTACTTGTTTATATTTTTATTTGTTTTAAAATTTGTATAATATTGTTTGTAAATGTCTATTTTTTTTAAAATTTGTTTGGGAATTTATTTAATGTTTGGAATTGAATAGTTACGTTTTTTTTACGTTTCATGTAAGTATCTATCTATTTATGTATTACCTACTGGGGCTCGCCAGTAGGTAGTTATAGTTAGGACCTATTTTCCATAGGAAATCCGCAACATTCTATTTCCAATAAGTCTGGCGCCGGTTAATGAATCTACGCAAAATTTTCCAAACTTTTGGCCAGCTCTGGTCCGCTCCTATCCTGAAAGTTTCGTGGTGATTAGTTAAGCGGGGGCCGAGAAAAAAGGGGGGTCCCAAAATGCATTTTCCCCATGCAATTTCCCATAGGACCTGTTGACACAGCTACAGCCCGAACTACACCAAATTTGGCAAAGAGGTAGTCCTCAGTTCAGACTCGTGCCTTTTGCATAAATGGTGTAAATCCGTTCAGTAGTTCCTGAGAAAATTAGACTAAAAAAGATAGATATATCTATGGCCTCGGGGGATCCACGCACCCTAAGCGCACCCTTAGCGCACCCTACCCGAACCAAGCGCGCACCCTCCCGATCACGCTCTGAATGCTAATTCGCTGTCAAGTGTCTGTCTACATTCGAAACCAGGAACTGTTGGCAGCCATTTTGTGCCTCGGTAGAAGCGAGTCTGATTAAGTAAGGAAAATAAGTGTGTGAAAGATGTAAAGGGGGCAGGGTAGAAATACTCTGACCCTCTAGTGTTGCTTAGGGGGTCCCAGAAGGACCCCCTGGGGCCCCCTTATTTCTTTTTAATACGGCGAAATGCGCGCACGGTGCGCGGCTCCTATCACGTTGGGTGCGCGGATCCCCAAAAAATGGGGAAAAAAATAAATAATAAAGTTTTGAAAATATAGTTTAAAAATTATTTAAAAAAATATAAAAATATATTTTAAAACATTAATAATTTTTTTTTTTAAAGCCATTTTGTGCCGCGTTAGAAGCGAGGCTGATTAAGTAAGGGAAATAAGTGTTTGAAAGATATAAAGGGGGCAGGGTAGAAATACTCTGACCCTCTAGTTTTGCTTAGGGGGTCCCAGAACGACCCCCTGGGGCCCCCTTTTTTTAAAAGAAAAACAAACGGCGAAATGCGCGCACGGTGCGCGGTTCCTAACACGTTGGGTGCGCGGATCCCAAAAAAATGGAAAATAAAAATAAAAAATTACGTTTTGAAAATATAGTTTACAAATTATTTAAAAAAATATAAAAATATATTTTAAAACGTTAACAATTTTTTTAAAAACCAACCAATAACCAAACAAGATTTTTTAATTTTTAAAAGAATTAATTGAAAAAATAAGTTACAAAAAAGGTGTCAAAAAAGTATTTAAATAAAACAGAATTAAAGGAATTGACACTGAAATTGAAAATTTTTGAAATTCAGTGAAAATCATTAAACATCATCGCTTTAGAGATAAATTATAGATAGGAATTAGCATTTTAAAAAACCATTGAAATTCACTGAAAAGACCATAGGTTTCATGCACGTTATAGTTAGGAATTGGCATTTAAAAAACCTTAGAAATTCACTGAAAAAAACATAAGTTTCAGGGGTGTTATGGTTAGCTGTACATTTCCCTCGTACAAAACCCTAGAAATTCCCCCGTTATAGTTAGTTCAGCTAACTATAACTCGTGCGCCCCCGCAATGCACTGCTGATGACGTCACATATTATATCACTCATGCCATGGTCACTGATGACATCACTGTTTTTTATGACAAACATATTGCACACCTGAAGCCATCTTGATTGCAATAAAGTGTTAACTCTTAAAACATTTAATTTAAAAAGGAACAAAATGAGGGGGTTCATTTTGCCATAGAAAGTATGATTAGTGCTGCTGATAGAAAAATTAGGGCACATTTTGAGTGACTTTTCAAATCCTCTTCTATTTCATAAAAACATTCTGACATGCAGACTGAAACATGCACTTTCAATACCAGCAGCAGACTTCCCTGGTGAGCAATAGCTTTACTACAGTGATCTAATGAGCAACTAGAGTGCTAACATTCTGAATTTATGGCAAATGTGTGACACATCTGAATGCCTTCTTGATGGAACCAAAGTAAAAAACTGAAAGTAGTTCCTACTGAGGAGACTGTAGTAAATGAGGAAATTAGGAAACTTCATAACAAATAAGTCTCCCAAAATGGCCACCAGAGACAAAAGAGCCCAAATGTAGCACAAATATCACCCAGATGTAGCCCAAATATAGCCCAATGACAGCATGTCCCAGAGTGTTTTAACGAACAACTAGAGCGCTAACAGTCTTACTTATGACAAAAGTATGGCACACCTGAAGCCATCTTGATTGGAATAAAGTGGTAACACTTAAAACATTTAATTTACCAAGGAACAAAATGAGGGGGTTCATTTTGCCATAGAAATTATGATTAGTGCTACAGAAAGAAAAATTAGGGCATATTTTGACTTCTCACATCCTCCTCTATTTCATCAAATAATTCTGACAAGCAGACTGAAACACGCACTTTGAATACCAGCAGCAGACTTCCTTGGTGAGTAGAAGCTTTACTACAGTGATCTAATGAGCAACTAGAGAGCTAACATTCAGAATTTATGGCAAATGTGTGACACATCTGAATGCCTTCTTGGTGGAACCAAAGTAAAAAACTGAAAGTATTTCCTACTGAGGAGACTGTAGTAAATGAGGAAATTAGGAAACTTCATAACAAATAAGTCTCCCAAGATGGCCACCAGAGACAAAAGAGCCCAAATGTAGCACAAATATCACCCAGATGTAGCCCAAATATAGAACAATGACAGAATGTCCCAGAGTGTTCTTAAGAACAACTAGAGCGCTTACTGTCTTACTTATGACAAAAGTATGGCACACCTGAAGCCATCTTGATTGGAATAAACTGGTAACACTTAAAACATTTAATTTAAAAAGCAACACAATGAGGGGGTTCATTTTGCCATAGAAATTATGATTGGTGCTGAAGAAAGAAAAATTAGGGCACATTTTGAGTGACTTCTCAAATCCTCTTCTATTTCATTAAAAAATTCTGATATGCAGACTGAAACATGCACTTTTAATACCAGCAGCAGACTTCCGTGGTGATCAGTAGCTTTACTACAGTGATCTAATGTGCAACTAGAGTGCTAACATTCAGAATTTATGGCAAATGTGTGACATATCTGAATCCCTTCTTGATGGAATCAAAGTAAAGAACTGAAAGCATTTCCTACTGAGGAGACTGCAGTAAATGAGGAAATTAGGACACTTCATAACAAATAAATCTCCCAAGATGGCCACCAGAGACAAAAGAGCCCAAATGCAGCCCAAATATCATCCAGATGTAGCCCACATGTAGCCCAATGACAGAAGTGTGCAAAACACTTATTTTTTGTGTTTTTGCAGTTTTATATAGTGCAGACTTGTCAGGTATTGGAGTGCTTTACATGAGCATTGTTTACATCACACAAGATCAAATTCATTTTGGTTGTAGACATGGGGAGATTAAGTGATTTGACCAGAATCATAGAATGTTGAGCTAAAGCAGAAACTCCAACCTTGTTCCCCAGTTGCAAAGTCTGCAGCTCTGGAAGTAACACCACATCCTCTCCCCTAAGTGCAACATTTAATCAAGTGGTCAACTGGATAAAAAAACATAAGGATTACAAATAATTTAAAAGTTCTTTGTCGCTATTTGAAAACTCAAAAAATATGTCCTCATGTTAGTTTTTTAGAGCACTAACCATAATTTTGATGCAAATAAGACCCTCTCTATCTGTAATTGCTAAAGGAAATGCTCTAGGTATTACAGTTTTAATTACATCAAGATGACGTCAGGCATTCCACACTTTTGTAATAAATTTAGAATTTTAGCAATCTAGTTGTTCATTGGGATACTGTTGAGAGGCGGAGGCCAGGGGCACGGACTCTGAAAATTGAAGGCAGGTAGGAGAGTGCAGAGGCAACAATGTGAAAACACTGGGCAGGCAGGAAGGGCAGTGGCAGCACAACAGACTATGGAGGGCAGTGGAAGGGGGGACAGGGGCAACAAACCAACATTACAGGACTGGCAAGAGAGGCTGTGGCAATATAATAGACCATTGTGGGCAGAAGGAAGAGGCAGTGGTAGTACAACCATACATGCCAAAAGACCTGTTTCAGCCAGGAAACGTCCAATGTTTTTAAGCTCAAATGGGCTTTATTTGATCAGTCTCCTGTCCACAATCTCCTCTTTTTCAATGTAACTCAACGGGGAAAATCAATACCCCAGTTTTTTTTCAAAATCTCCCTCGTACCAAGTTCAAAATGTTCGCAAGTATGGTACATTGGATCATGGTAGGCCGGAGGAATTGGGGTAGGGACATGGACTCATAAAACAGAGGACAGGAGGGACATGGAGAGGTGCACCAAACTGACCCTACAGGGCAGGCATCAGAGTTTGCAGCAGCACAATACACCACACAGGGCATGCGGGACGGGAGTGCAGCACAACAATCCATAGAAAGCAATATGGAGGGGACAGGACCATGCACATGGACAACAGAGAACAGAGAGGAAAGAGGCAATGGTAGCTAGCTGACCATAATGGACAGACAGGAGAGAAAGCTGCAGCATAACAGACCATAAAGGGCAGGAGGGACAGATCAGGGGCATTACAATGGAACAGACAAGCCAGGAGGGAGGAAATAGGGGTCTGCACATGGAAACAGAGGGCTGGGGGCAAGGGGGCAGGGCAGGAGCAGCAAGATGACCATGGAGGTCAGGCAGGATGGGCACTAGAAACAAGACACACCATGGAGATCAACAGTGAGACTATGATGGCATACACACAGACCATTGAGGGAAGGTGGGAGGGGGTCAGGGGCTGCTAGCTGACCACACAGGGAAGGTGGGAGGGGCCATGGCAGCACAGAAGACCATGCATGGCAAGCGGGAGGGTTAGTGGCAGCACAATGGCTATGATGGGCAAGAAGAAGGGTGCAGGGGCATGCACAAAGGACCATGGAGGATAGAAGGGAGGGTCAGGACCTGGGCACAGACAAGAGAGTTCAGGGGAAGGGGCCTCACAACAGACCGTGCGGGGCAGGCAGGAGGAGCAGTTGCAGCACAACAGACCAGGGAGGGCAGAAGGGTGTGGCAGTAAAATGGACCATGGAGGACAGGAGGAAGGGGATAGGGGCATGGCATGTGGACAGGCAGGGTGGCGGTGGCAGGGACAGGTTACAGTCATCTGACAATGCTAGGCAGGTGGGAGGGGAGTGGCAGCTCAACAGAACACTCAGAGTAGATAGGAGTGGCAGGTCCATGGAACATGGTGGGCAAAAAGGATGGAGCAGGGGCATGCAGAAAGACATCGGAGGGCAGGGGGAAGGAGAATAGGAGCAGCAAGCTAAGCAGGAGGTCAATGATGGGCCATAGAATTGGGCAATGGAGGGCAGGAGGAGTGGACTGGTGCATCATGCTAAATGGAGGGCAGTGGCAGCATGGCAGGAGGGAGGAGGCTAGTTCATGGATTCAGACAACAGAGGATAGGGAGGAGGTGGATGGGGCAGCAAGCTAACTGTTCAGAGAAGGTGGGTATTAGGAACTTTATTGTTTTTAAAATGTATGTCTGTGCGAACTACTTAAAATATGAACAAGTATGCAGCATAATCTCACTTTTATTCAGGAAGAAGAGGACGTTTGTGACTGTGACTCCGGGCTCACTTGGCAGAAATACCCCCTGACCCTCCACCACCCATCGCAAAATGTAATGCCCGTGAAAAGAGGAGGTGGATGCAGTGTTATATAGAATTTAGTCCTGAGAGCACGATTGAAAATGAAAACTAGATATAGTATATGGTATAAACTATGCTCCAAAAAGTGTGATATAAGATGAACCGGGGCGTGAAATATAATATGCAATACATTGTGCGCAATGACAGATTCATTGGAGAGCTCGTGATAGCACAGGCACTAGCGTGTGCTATGCGATATGCGCCTTGAAGTGTAATATGCACAGGGCAGTGTTGTGTAACCTAACTAGTCTCTAAAGTTGTAATATAAAATGTGTGCTGGGGAGTGTAACGTTGCATATGCACTGTGACAAAGATATGGATCCCAGATTGTAATGTGTATGGCATAGCGCTGTGCGTTATAACATAGGCATCGAGAAAGGCACGTTAGATGGGGCAATATAACCCGTGCGAAGACAAGTGTGGCATGACATATTCACGGGGTGGTGTTACAGTGCACATGGGCTAGAGAATGTCATAGCATACGCACTAGCTGGTGGAATACAACACAGAGGTGTGCGGCACTCGGCGGGCACTGGTGGGTGTAACACAGCATTGGGCTCAGCCAGGAGCACGCTGTGACTCTCAAGTTAGGTTTGTCTCCTTTCCAGAGAGTAAAATAAATAGTATTACACATCTGGCGGTGGATGTGTGTTTTATTAACCGTGAGGGGGGTTTCTTGCATTGTTTGGTCGAATTTTTGTCGAATCCCCACATGGCTTGGTGTGCGTGTGTATTAAATGTGCCCGTCAATAGCTACCCATGTTTGTATAAATAAATGACAAGGGTGTCTACTTGGAGAGTACCCAGATTAGGCACGGTAGGGCGCAGACACGTCAGAGCTTCACTAGCGGTGTAAATACATTCCACGTGGATTCATTGTATGCATAGTCGCCTTTTAATGAATATCACGCAAATCGTCATGGTGATAGGTACATACGGTTTGTCCAGCATGTCCTATGTGTTTCTATAAATATATATATTTTTTAAATAATAAAAAACAAAGGCCGGCCCTGGGGGATGGGGTCCCAGGGGCCATAAGTGGCCTGAGGAGGGGGTCAACACAGCCCCCCTCCTAAAGAATAAAAAAAAAAAAAAGGCAATGACCCGGGGGTTGGGGTCCCGGGGCCGATTAAGGCCTTGGGAGGGGGGCCATGCGGCCCCCTTCCAAATTAATTTTTTTAAACAAAAGATAATTAGGGTGCCAATAAATTAGAAAAAGAAGGGGGCCCACACAGCCCTCCTTCTTAAAAAAATAAAATAATTAAAAGACCGGCATCGCGCCGGAGGCCACGCCCCCTCCTTGCAGAACTCGGCAAACGCACCCCCTGACCAGTTGTAAGTTGGGGAATTAATTCCCCTTCAATACTGAGGGTCCCTGAGGGCCAACTAGCCCAACAGGTATCTCCAGTATGCGCCAGGGAGCTGCGTTGCAGACAGGTGTTCTGAGGCCACGCCCCTTTTTACACCTCTATGCAACGTAGCTCTGTTGCGCTTACTGGAGGTACCTAGTGGGCTAGTTTGACCCTAGGGACCCTTAGGATTCAAGGGGACTTAATCTCTCAACTTAGAACGGCCACAGGGCGCATTTACACAGTGGTGAAGGGAGGGGACGGGGCATGAGGTGACGTGTGCAAACACGCCCTGTGGTGCGTTTTAAGTTGGGGAAATAATTCCCTTTCAATCCTGAGGGATTCTGGGGGCCAACTAGCCCACCAGGTGCTTCCAGTAAGCGCCACTACTCTGCATTGCAGAGAGGTGGTGCAGGCCGTGCCCCTTTTTACACCTCTCTGCAATGGCGCTTATTGGACGTACCTAGTGGGCTATTTTACCCGGTGAACACCCTAAATATCGATTCAGAAATATCGACTGACCTGAATATCGAATTTTAAATATAGAGTGGACAGAATATCGAATTAACAAAATATAGATAGGTCAGAATATCGAAATTGGGGTATGAAATATCGATTTCCATAATATCGAATTTTAAAATATAGATTACCATAATATCGACTTTAAAAATATAGATATCTATAATAGCGATTTTTTTTTAGTGTTATGTATGGTAGTATATGTGTTAAAATTATGTATTATTTTTGTAATGTATGTTTAATTTTTAAAAACTAACGAATGTTATGTAATTACATTTTTGTGTAATTTAATTTTGTAGCGGGTTGTGGGTTTATAGGGGACTAGGGTGGGAAGTAATTGAATTACGGTTAATTAATTATTAATTATATTTATATGTTTTGATAATTAATTGATTGATAAATAATTATTAATTGGTAATTAATTTTTATTAATTGGTAATTAATTTGGATGTATGACGTTACAACGCATGCTATTACAACGCATACCTTTACAACGCATTTTTTACAACGCAAGTACTACTACAACGCATTACTTTACAACGAAGACTTTTACAACGCAAAACCTATTAAAATACTGAAAAGTGCTGTTACAACGAAATCTATTACAACGCATACCATTACAACGCAATTTTTTTTTTTTTTTAATTAAAAGTACAATAAAATCTGGCACGGGATGCAGGGAAATTAGGGGTTTTAGGGTGGGGAAGTGTATTAAAATGTGGAGAAAACCTGAACGTAAATCTACTGAAATGTATTACCAAATTAATACTCGAGTATTAATTTTAATACTCGAGTATTAAAATTAATACTCAAAATCCCCAATAAAATTCCGTTTTCACACATTTCAAAGTTTAACAAAAAGAACGATAGATTTAACAACAGTGCTTAAACATTTTTATCATGATTAAATCGGAAAGTAAGTAAACAGAGTAAAACAAAAGACACATACACATAGGCGCCATTTTAACCATCTCACTTGTAAAACTTGTCCTACAACACTTTCTATGAAAACAATACCAAAAGACATGTTCCAAAATGGATGCCAAAACGGAGCAAATGAGTGAAAACAATACATTTTAAAAAGCATTTTTAAATTATCATTTTCCACAGTAAAATAAAGTATAAAAAAAAACACATCGAACGCAGTTTTTAAAAAAATTAATAGTGACACAGAGTAAAACTTATAAATACCAGGAAGACACCATTTTGCAATCAGTTGATTATCAACTACCAGAGAGACCAGACGTCAAAACCCGACCCTCTGTCACCTCCACTGCGACCTCCTGAGAGAGAGCACGGAATTCGTTCGGAAAAGCATTATAAGACAGCAACTACTAGTAAGTCATTACAATATTTTTAAACCTTGGTTTTGCGTAAAATATGTTTACTTAACGAAAAAAATTTTTTGATAAAATTCATAATAATAACTTTTAAAATGTACTGTTTCTAATTTCTTATCACTAAAAATATACACCAACTTAAAACAAGTATTTTCTTTTCCAAAAACAGAAACTTGCAATATATTGAGAATCAACAATGGTGTACCTAATTTAGCATCACCACCACGTAATCGACTCACCTTTACTATTGTGAAGGTAAATGTAATTTATTTTTAATTGTTTTACTTTTAAAATATATTTTTAAAATTAGCTAAAGTGATGTATAGCAAAGGTGTTTTTTTTTTTACCTCATTCTCACTACATCATAAACGAAAATATACCATGATGCAGGAGTAACAATTACTAATAAGACTTCAGTTGGGTACTACATCTGAAAAAGCGATTCATGTTACTGGGGTAACTATTACTATTCTAAGTCCTAGAATGTTCAGCATTACAGTAATTGAGTGATAGTATCGGTGTAACCAATATTTTTTTTTTGTAAAAATGCATTCAATGTGTATTATGTTTTCTTTCACCAATTGTTACACATACTCATTTGTCATATATCATATTGTTTAAAAATTGGTTTTTTTTTTTAACCAACGTTGGCTAAGGAACATTAATTTATTAAACATTCATTTATTTCCAGAGTACATCTGTAACAAAATAAAACTTTATCCTGCTGCAAGCATTACCTTAAAGGCACGAGAACAAACAACAACTAAAAAAGGTATTTTACATTATCAGTGTTATTTTTTCTTCAAATTTTTAATCACTCCTTTTCCAATTATTACTCCTCTAAAGTGCCTAATTTGGAAAAGTGATGGATAGTTTAGAGTTACAATTTACTATTCCTACTCCAGGAAGGTGCAGCAGTAGGGAGAGTTTTGTATGGTGTAGGGGTACATTTCTCTATTTCAACTCCAGGAAGGTGCAGTGGTTAGTAAAGTGTTTTGTAGTATTAGTTATATTGTATGTCATTATTTTTTAAAAGTTAATCAGATTTTACATTTCAAACCAACGTTAAGTTTTTTTTTTCCTCTTTTTTTTCAAAAGACAACAGTTTGTTTTGTTGCTGAAAGATTCTTTCCATCACATACGTTAAATCTTGAGCCAACAGGCCAAATCAACTTCAGAAGCCTCACCAAGAAAAGCAATTTCAAAAAAACAAGGTATTGATATTCAGCATGGTTTCTTAACCTTCTATATATTAGACTAACCATTTCATTGTTAATGTAAAAGAAAAACCCAATATAATTATAGAAAGAGTTGCAGAATTAAGAATTTTATTTCATGACTAAAGGTTGGTGCAGCATTAGGGAAAGTGTTATGTACTAAAAGTTAAAATGATTATAAATTTTTCAAAAAATTATTGTAAATTCGCATTTCTCTACATCGTTCAGTTTTCTCTTTTTTTCCTTTTTTCACTTTTCCAGACATTTATTTTTCCATTTCAAATCCAATCAACACATAAGTGTGTACTCCAGCCTACACGCCTTTCCCACTTAAGAAGAGTCACCAAGAAAAGCAACTTCGAAAAAACAAGGTATTTTTATCCAACATTATAAGGTGCAGCAGTAGTAAAAATGTAGCATGGTGTAGGGGTGCAATTTACTATTCCAAGTCCAGGAAGGTGCAGCAGTAGGGAAAGTGTTAAATGGTGTAGGGGTGCAATTTACTATTCCTACTCCAAGAAGGTGCTGCAGTAGGGAAAGTGATGGATGGTGTAGGGGTGCAATTTACTATTCCAACTCCAGGAAGGTGCAGCAGCAGGGAAAGTGTTGGATGGTGTAGGGGTTGCAATTTACTATTCCTACTCCAGGAAGGTGCAGCAGTAGGGAAAGTGTTGGATGGTGTAGGGGTGCAATTTACTATTCTAACTCCAGGAAGGTGCAGCAGTAGGGAAAGTGATGGATGGTGTAGGGGTGCAAATTACTATTCTAACTCCAGGAAGGTGCAGCAGTAGGGAAAGTGATGGATGGTGTTGGGGTGCAATTTACTATTCTAACTCCAGGAAGGTGCTGCAGTAGGGAAAGTGATGGATGGTGTAGGGGTGCAATTTACTATTCCAACTCCAGGAAGGTGCAGCAGCAGGGAAAGTGTTGGATGGTGTAGGGGTTGCAATTTACTATTCCTTCTCCAGGAAGGTGCAGCAGTAGGGAAAGTGTTGGATGGTGTAGGGGTGCAATTTACTATTCTAACTCCAGGAAGGTGCAGCAGTAGGGAAAGTGATGGATGGTGTAGGGGTGCAAATTACTATTCTAACTCCAGGAAGGTGCAGCAGTAGGGAAAGTGATGGATGGTGTTGGGGTGCAATTTACTATTCTAACTCCAGGAAGGTGCAGCAGTAGGGAAAGTGTTGGATGGTGTAGGGGTGCAATTTACTATTCTAACTCCAGGAAGGTGCAGCAGTAGGAAAAGTGATGGATGGTGTTGGGGTGCAATTTACTATTCTAAGTCCAGGAAGGTGCAGCAGTAGGGAAAGTGTTGGATGGTGTAGGTGTGCAATTTACTATTCTAACTCCAGGAAGGTGCAGCAGTAGGGAAAGTGATGGATGGTGTAGGGGTGCAAATTACTATTCTAACTCCAGGAAGGTGCAGCAGTAGGGAAAGTGATGGATGGTGTTGGGGTGCAATTTACTATTCTAACTCCAGGAAGGTGCAGCAGTAGGGAAAGTGTTGGATGGTGTAGGGGTGCAATTTACTATTCTAACTCCTGGAAGGTGCAGCAGTAGGGAAAGTGTTGGATGGTGTAGGGGTGCAATTTACTATTCTAACTCCAGGAAGGTGCAGCAGTAGGGAAAGTGATGGATGGTGTAGGGGTGCAAATTACTATTCTAACTCCAGGAAGGTGCAGCAGTAGGGAAAGTGTTGGATGGTGTAGGGGTGAAATGTACTATTCTAACTCCAGGAAGGTGCAGCAGTAGGGAAAGTGTTGGATGGTGTAGGGGTGCAATTTACTATTCTAACTCCTGGAAGGTGCAGCAGTAGGGAAAGTGATGGATGGTGTTGGGGTGCAATTTACTATTCTAACTCCAGGAAGGTGCAGCAGTAGGGAAAATGTTGGATGGTGTAGGGGTTCAATTTACTATTCTAACTCCAGGAAGGTGCAGCATTAGGTAAAGTGATGGATGGTGTTGGGGTGCAAATTACTACTCTAACTCCAGGAAGGTGCAGCAGTAGGGAAAGTGATGGATGGTGTTGGGGTGCAATTTACTATTCTAACTCCAGGAAGGTGCAGCAGTAGGGAAAGTGTTGGATGGTGTAGGGGTGCAAATTACTATTCTAACTCCAGGAAGGTGCAGCAGTAGGGAAAGTGTTGGATGGTGTAGGGGTGCAAATTACTATTCTAACTCCAGGAAGGTGCAGCAGTAGGGAAAGTGATGGATGGTGTAGGGGTGCAATATACTATTCTAACTCCAGGAAGGTGCAGCAGTAGGGAAAGTGTTGGATGGTGTAGGGGTGCAATTTACTATTCTAACTCCAGGAAGGTGCAGCAGTATGGAAAGTGATGGATGGTGTAGGGGTGCAATATACTATTCTAAGTCCAGGAAGGTGCAGCAGTAGGGAAAGTGATGGATGGTGTTGGGGTGCAATTTACTATTCTAACTCCAGGAAGGTGCAGCAGTAGGGAAAGTGATGTATGGTGTAGGGGTGCAATTTACTATTCTAACTCCAGGAAGGTGCAGCAGTAGGGAAAGTGATGGATGGTGTAGGGGTGCAATTTACTATTCTAACTCCTGGAAGGTGCAGCAGTAGGGAAAGTTTTGGATAGTGTAAATGTTATGTTTTTGGTATTTCATTTATTTTGTCAGGCTAATTTTTTTTTCTTCTCTTCTCTTTTCAGATAATGTCTAGTCTGGAAGCTGCAAAGTTTATTAAATCCAGGAAGGGCAAAAATTTATTAAACCATGGTGGATACATATATAGTAAGGAAAGAATAAGTTTAACTAGAAATCATTGGAGGTGTGTGCAATACTACACTACCCATTGCAGTGGCAGAGCGGTTACTGTTGATAATTTAGTTGTGAAAACCACAGAACATAACCACTCTGCCTCTGCAATGGAGGTATAAATTAGAGAAACAATAAACGAAATGAAAGCTATTGCAAGCACCTCCAATGATTCTACAGGATCCATTTTAAGAGAGGTTGCACAGCATGTCCCCAGTCATGTTGCTAGTAACATGCCTATAATTCCTAATTTGAGAAGAATTATTCAGAGACAAAAGCAGGCAAGTAACATTCAATTATCTACACCACATTCTTTCTCTGACATTAGAATTCCTCATGATCTTTCTATTTCTTTTTCTGATGAACCTTTCCTTCTGCATGACAACGAAAACCCTCAGAAACGAATTCTCATTTTTAGTACCCCACGTAACCTTGCTAAGTTAGAAAGTAGTGAAATTTGGATGATGGATGGGACGTTTAAAAGTACACCCCATCCTTTCACTCAAATTTACACTATACATGCTAAAATTAACAATAGTGTTATTCCCTTAGTTTATAGTTTGCTACCTGATAAGACTTCTGCAACATACACTGAACTTTTATCAGTGATTAAAAGTAAAACATCTTCAAGTCCTCGAAAAATAATTATTGATTTTGAATTGAGCATGATCAATGTGATCACTAAAACGTACACGGATACCCAAATTCAGGGATGTTTTTTTCATTTTTCGCAGGCATTTTGGCGTAAATTACAAAAAACATCCCTAGTTGCAGAATATTCTCGGGATAGCAAACTACAATTTGAGCTAAAAAAATTAACTGCACTTTGTTTTGTTCCTCCCGATAGTGTGGACGAGTACTACACTGCAATTATAGAATCTGTTTATTATACGAGTAACGAAGAAAAATTGGCACCCATTCTAAATTATTTTGAGGACACATGGATTGGACACCTAAGCAGATCGGGTCGCAGGAGGAAGCCACGATTCCATGTGGAGTGGTGGAACTGCTACACGAGTTGTTTAGAGGGAGAAGCAAAAACAAACAATGCCATTGAGAGATGGCATAACTCCTTCAACCACACAATTGGCAAACCACATCCAAACTTCTACTCTTTTTTGGAAACTTTGAAGAAGGAGCAAAGTTTTCAAGAAATGAGAATAGCCCAAACACTCGCAGGTAGTCTAAACCCACGAGTAACAGTCAAAACAAGGGAAATGTCTGAGAGACTATTGGCAATTCTACAACAATTTTCGTTGTGTGTGGCTATAGACTACCTGGAAAATCTTTCTAACATTCTTTCTTTCTAAAATAATGTATTAACTTACTTTCCTGCTTTGATCAAAATTTAATATTTTTCAAATTACAATTGGCATACAATGTTTTTTTCTAAAAACTTTTTCAAACAAACAAGTCGGGTCCTTTTTTTTTTTTTAACAAATCTTCATTTCTAGCAAAAACTACCAATGTCTACAAATTTACTGTCCCATAGTATTTGAACAATTTTTCAACATCGGAACTCCATTAATATAATTACCGATAACTTCCATTTTAATTTCCGTCCTAAGAAATCACCAAAACTCAAACATATCTAAATTCTACAAGTCAAACCATAATCCAAAATGCACTTTGCTGCTTAATCACCATTTTTTAATCAATCTTTAATTTCCAAATTTTACAAGTGCGCTACTTTTTTTCAATTAGAAATGAAGATCGACATTACTTTTGTTACTTCCTAAGTAAAGAAATCAACTTTCTGAACAGTAACTTTAAATTTTTTAACAGTTACATACTTTTTTTAAATAAAAAAATAACTTTTCGCGACCCGACATAGGCATACATTAATGACATTAATGTGGACATGTTTAAAAACATTTAAGACATCAATTAGTTTTCCCGCAACCTCTCCTTATTCTTTCCTCACTATATATGTATCCCTTTTAAAGGTTTAATCTATAATTTCAAATGAAAATATTTCCTACCTGACCGCAGATCAGCTTCCTGCTGCTTCCTCCTCCGATGCTCTGCAAAATGGCGCATTACGTCGACGCTCACGTCATTACGTCATCGCGTGCATCAAAATTTGCAACGGACTACTTTATTTAACTAATCTGTAAATAAATGTTTATAAATGTAAATAAAATATTTATATGTTTTTTTTTAAATGTTACTTACATTTCAAAATTAAATAAAAATATGGTTTATTTTTTCATGATTTTTCTATAAATAAATATTTTGAAAACATTAATTGTTTGCTGTTATTATTTTTTAAAAAGTCATTTAAACTTCAAAATTGTAACTATTTAAATGTAAATTTACTAAATATGTTCCTTACCTCGACTCTATTGTCTTTTCCCTTCAAAACTTCCTCTTTCTTCTCTTTCTGATCCTTCTTTTCTTGTTCCGCGGGTTGTATATTCTGAAGCTGCCAAAATAAATGAAGGACAAATAAGCTCATAGACTTCAATGCAAAAGCGTGGGAATTTTTTTTTAAAAGTAAGTACTTTTTTTCCTTCTCTTTTTTTTTAACTATTATTATTTTTTAAATGCATTTTTTATTACTCTTTTAATATTTAAATTATTTTTATATTTATAAATTTTTTTTAAAAATTTCTCTTATTTTTTTTTAAAATAGTCAAAAAGTACTCTTCCTTTTTTTGGAAAAAAATTATACTTTATTTTAGAAACTTAAAAATACTCTAGTATTAATCTTTCTTACTACTTATATTTTTTTACAATACTCAAGTATTAATATTTTTAGTAAGTATTCAATTTTTTTTATTTCATTCAATTTAAAATATACTGTTTGTTTTTTTAAAAATACTCAAGTACTAAATTAATTTAAAAAATACACTTTTAAATTTTAAAAATACTCAAGTATTAATATTTCGTTACTCACTCTTATTTTTTTTAATTTAAATATTAAATACTCTTTCTATTTAGAATAATTCTCAAGTATTAATTTAACTTTAAAAAAACTCACTATTAACTCTAATATATTTCAAATTAAATTTAAAAATACTCTTTCTATTTAGAGAAATACTCAAGTATTAATTTAACTATCCAAAAAAACATTTCTATTAGACAAAATACTCAAGTATTAATATTTTGAAAAACTACTCACTTTTTAAAAATTATATTTTTTTAAATAAAAATTAATTATACGATATATATATTTATTTAAATTAAAATACCAACATTAAAAAATGTGTTGTAATAGTATATGCGTTGTAAAAGTACTTACCATATAACATCATGCGTTGTAAATGCATGCGTTGTAAATGCATGCGTTGTAAAGGCATTTTCAAAGAATGCGTTGTAAAGGTATATGCGTTGTAAAAGTACTTACCATATAATAGCATGCGTTGTAAAAGCATGCGTTGTAAAAGTTTTTGCGTTGTAAAAAATGCGTTGTAATAGCATAGCGTTGTAAAAGTTGCGTTGTAAAGGTAGTTCCCCGAATATCGAATTTTAAATATAGAGTGGACAGAATATCGAATTAACAAAATATAGATAGGTCAGAATATCGAAATTGGGGTATGAAATATCGATTTCCATAATATCGAATTTTAAAATATAGATTACCATAATATCGACTTTAAAAATATAGATATCTATAATATCGATTTTTTTTAGTGTTATGTATGGTAGTATATGTGTTAAAATTATGTATTATTTTTGTAATGTATGTTTAATTTTTAAAAACTAACGAATGTTATGTAATTACATTTTTGCGTAATTTGATTTTGTAGCGGGTTGTGGGTTTATAGGGGACTAGGGTGGGAAGTAATTGAATTACGGTTAATTAATTATTAATTATATTTATATGTTTTGATAATTAATTGATTGATAAATAATTATTAATTGGTAATTAATTTTTATTAATTGGTAATTAATTTATATTAATTGATTCATTGATAATTATGTTAATTGTATTTTTTATTATAAGGAGCGGGTTGTGGGTTTATAGGGGAATTGGGTGGGAAGTAATTTAATGGAAAAAAGTAAATATAATTTTTTTATTTATGTGTATTGATAATTAATTGATAATTAATTATTAATTGGTAATTAATTTGCATTAATGGGTAATTAATTTGTATGAATTGCTAATTAATTTTTATTAATTGCTAAATAATTTTTACTAATTGATTAATTGATAATAAAGTTAATTGTATTTTTTATTATTGGGAGTGGGTTGTGGGTTTATAGGGGAATTTGGTGAGAAGTAAATTAATTGTAATAAAGTAAATATTAATTTTTATTTATATGTATTGAAAATGTATTGATAATTATCAATTGGTAATTAATTTTTATTAATTGGTAATTGATTTTTTTCAATGGTAATTCATTTTTATTAATTGGTAATTATTTTTAATTAACTTTTTATTGGTATTGATAATTAATGTAATCTTATTTTAAAATTAAATCATTACTTTCCCTACTTATGCACTCTCAGGAGTGGGAATAGTATTTTTTACCCTCCCGCTATCCAACTCTTTCCCTACTGTTGCACTCACTGGAGTGGGAATAGTAATTTTTACCCTGCTGCTATCCAACGCTTTCCCTACTGTTACACTCTTTGGAGTGGGAATAGTAATTTTTACCCCTACACTATCCAGTGTTTTCCCTACTGTTGCATTCACTGGAGTGGCAATAGTAATTTTTACCCCTACGCTATCCAACGCTTTCCCTACTGTTGCACTCATTGGAGTGGGAATAGTAATTTTTCTCTTCCTGCTATCCAATGATTTCTGTACTGTTGCACTCTCTGGAGTGGGAATAGTAATTTTTACCCCTACGCTATCCAATGCTTTCCCTACTGTTGGAGTCACTGGAGTGGGAATAGTAATTTTTCCCTTCCCGCTATCCATAGATTTCCCTATTGTTGCACTCTCTGGAGTGGGAATAGTAATTTTAACTCTCCCGCTATCCAATGCTTTCCCTACTGTTGCACTCTTTGGAGTGGGAATAGTAATTTTTACCCCTACGCTATCCAACGTTTTCACTACTGTTGCACTCACTGAGTGGGAATAGTAATTTTTACCCCTACGGTATCCAATGCTTTCCCTACTGTTGCACTCACTGGAGTGGGAATAGTAATTTTTCCCTTCCCGCTATCCAATGCTTTCCCTACTGTTGCACTCTTTGGAGTGGGAATAGTCATTTTTACCCCTACACTATCCAACACGTTCCCTACTGTTGCACTCACTGGAGTGGGAATAGTAATTTTTACCCCCACGCTATCCAATGTTTTCCCTACTGTTGCACTCTCTGGAGTGGGAATAGTAATTTTTACCCCTACGCTATCCAACGTTTTCCCTACTGTTGCACTCACTGGAGTGGGAATAGTAATTTTTACCCCTACATTATCCAACGCTTTCCCTACTGTTGCTCTCATTGGAGTGGGAATAGTAATTTTTCTCTTCCTGCTATCCAATGCTTTCTGTACTGTTGCACTTTCTGGAGTGGAAATATTAATTTTTACCCCTATGCTATCCAATGCTTTCCCTACTGTTGGAGTCACAGGAGTGGGAATAGTAATTTTTCCCTTCCCGCTATCCAACGATTTCTCTACTGTTGCACTCTCTGGAGTGGGAATAGTAATTTTAACTGTCCCACTATCCAATGCTTTCCCTACTGTTGCACTCTTTGGAGTGGGAATAGTAATTTTTACCCCTACGCTATCCAACGTTTTCCCTACTGTTGCACTCACTGGAGTGGGAATAGTAATTTTTACCCCTACGTTATCCAATGCTTTCCCTGCTGTTCAGTTTCTGGAGTGGGAATAGTAATTTTTACCTTCCCGCTATCCAACGCTTTCCCTACTGTTGCACTCTTTGGAGTGGGAATAGTAATGTTTACCCCTACGCTATCCAATGTTTTCTCTACTGTTGCACTCACTGGAGTGTGAATAGTAATTTTTACGCTCTCACTATCCAACAAAATCTCTACTTTTTTTACATTACTTTTATTATGTTTACATTGTAAGCTTTTTTATATTATATTATGTATGTTTTATTTAATAGTTTTTAATATTTAATTACTTTTATATTATTTTTAATACATTTAAAAAATGCGATATTTTAGCTAACTATATTTTAACATTCTATATTTTGGAATCGATATTTTAGTACTTACCTTTTTGTAGATAGGGAGTCGATATTCTGTCATTCTATATTTTGGTGTCGATATTTTGTGCATTGTATATTATGTCCCTCGATATTTAGTCACTGAACCATTTTGCCCCTAGGGACCATCAGGATTCAAGGGGACTTAATGTCCCAACTTAAAACAGCCACAGGGCGTGTTTACACAGTGGGGAAGGGACGGGACGGGGCCTGAGGTGACGTGTGCAAACACGCCCTATGGCACGTTTTAAGTTGGGGAAATAATTCCCCTTCAATCCTGAGGGCCCCTGGGGGCTAACTAGTCCACCAGGTGCTTCCAGTAAGCGCCACTGAGCTGCGTTGCAGAGAGGTGGTCCAGGCCGTGACACTTTTTACACCTCTCTGCAATGCAGCTCTGTGGCGCTTACTGGAGGTACATAGTGGGCTAGTTGGACCCTAGGGACCCTTAGGATTCAAATGAACTTAATCTCCCAACTAAAAACGGCCACAGGGCGTGTTTACACAGTGGTGAAGTGAAGGGATGGGGCCTGAGTTAACGTGTGCAAACACGCCCTGTGGCACATTTTAAGTTGGGGAAATAATTCCCCTTCAATCCTGAGGGACTCTGGGGGCCAACTAGCCCACCAGGTGCTTCCAGTAAGCGCCACTGCGCTGCGTTGCAGAGAGGTGGTCTACGCCGTGCCCCTTTTTACATCTCTCTGCATGTCATCAGTGATGTCATGAGTGATGTCTCTGACCATGTCATGAGTGATGTAATATGTGACGTCATCAGCAGTGCATTGCGGGCGCGCAAGTTATAGTTAGCTGAACTAACTATAACAGGGGAATTTCAATGGTTTTGTACGAGTGAAAAGTCCAGCTAACTATAACGCCCCTGAAACCTATGGTTTCTTCAGTGAATTTCTCAGGTTTTTTAAATGCTGATTCCTAACTATAACATCCCTGAAACCTATGGTTTTTTTCAGTGAATTATATATATATATATATATATATATATATATATATATATATATATATATATATATATATATAGTGCTTTTTATAGCAGTAAATTAACTAAACAAAAATTTGTATCATGTAAAATGTATATTTTTAGTGAACTTGTTACATTAAATATATGTATACAACATACACACACATGTGTGTTTATATAAGGATATATTTATATATAGTATTAAATATTAGTGAGATTTATTTATTTAACATTATATTAATAGTATATATTAACATACTTTAGATTTACTACTTTAAACTATATTAGGAAACAACATTTTTGTATGTTTTTTACCGAAATTAGTGTGAAACAATATATTTTTTTGATGTTTTTGTACTTACCATTATAAGGATAGGCACACAATATTTTTGTAAAGATATTTTTGATGAGATATTTGTGTTACACAATATTGTTGATTCTGATCTATTGCCAGTGATCCTTCTACATGTATTAAAAAGACAGTGGTTCATGTGGACAATGTACAGGATACTTAACACGCTCGGTGCACAATGACAGTTGGCATTGGTATAGGGATGCTGAAAAAGAAGACCAATCACACAGATTGCAATACACAGACCAATAATATTTGTACAACATGATGTATGTAATATCATAGAAAAAAGTGCTCAGTGTCCCAACTGAGCTTAGAACCTGTATCACCAGAGTGGCAGTGATCCTTCTACAGCACACATACAAAGAGGAAAACGTCTTAAAGCATAATGTTTACACAGGAAGGAACCCCTTCCTGCAGATAACGCTACTTACCACAAAGCAGACACCCTTACACTATGGCAGTAGGGTACTTGCATTGGTGAATAGCTGCCAAAAGTGCTCCAGCGCAGTAAAAGAACAGAAATGCATACCTAACTTTACCGACAAGTCTCCTCCCCAGAAGACATCAGTGCCCTGAACCGAACTCTACAGATAACTCAGAATTGGCTAGCCTCAAATCACCTCATACAAAATACTCAAAAAAACGAATTCCTCCTAATCGCCCCACCCAGCCAGTCACCTGTCCATTGAAGAATGGTTGAAACATCTCACAGCCCTCAACTGCATTCCTCAGTTCATTGACTCAGTGAGATCACTAGGATAAATTCTAAACAAGAATCTCAACATGTAGAAACACATCAGTGCCACCACCAAAGGGGCGAATCACCAAATGACCATTCTAAGAAAACTAAAACCCTTCCTCACTCCAACGATTTCAAGCATGCAGTGCAAGCCCTAGTCGTTCACAGGATGGACTATGGAAGTGTAACCCTCTATGGATTGCCCAGATCCAAACTGGCTCCGCTAAGGGCCTTGCTCAATGCTGCTGCAAGGCTCACTACTGGCTCAAAAAGAAACAGCCACATCATCCCTCATCTGGAATCCCTCAACTGGCTCCCATATGAAGTATGAATTCAGCTAACAATTGCTTGCATGACACATAAAGCCCTCCACTTCAAAACCCCCAGGTATCTTGCTCAACAGCTCTTATTTTCTGGTGGCTCCAGACCATCCAGAAGCTCCAAATTCTTTATTTTGAAACCACAGAGATTCTTCAAGAAGAAAACTTACAACCAATCTTTCTCTTTGATGGCTCTGAGAATTTAGAACACCTTGCCCCCTGAAGTCAGAAGGTATCCCTCAACTATTTTCTTCAAGAAGGAAGTCAAAGTCTCCCTATGAACAGATTTCTTCCCTAGATTCTAAGACACCCTTCTTCCCTCATTCACACCGACGACATCCACTCGTTCAGTCCTGAATGTACCCTTCCATTTCTTGACATTGCCAATTCCTACAGTTTTTTAAACATTATTTTTGCCTTTTATTGATTTTCCCCTCTACTCCCAGAACCTTTTAAAGCATGCCCTCCCCTCTCTGGGCGCTACCTATATATTTGATATTGTTGTTATCATCACAGTCCTACTCTCTATAAATTTGTAAAATGCTCTGATACCCGCAAGGATCAAGTTTGCGCTATAAAAATAAATAGATATTGTGCAGTTCTGCTCTCTCCAGTTGATTCAACACGGCGCAGCAGCTTTACTTGCTGAGCTGTGTTGAGTGAACTCTTTGTAAATCTAGTCTACAGTTTATCTAGTCAAGTTTCTTTCCCAACACCTATTACTGCCACTGTGGCGAGAGCTTCCCGCTGTCTGTACAATGAGTACTTTCACCCCTGTATCACAAAGAATGGTGCTTGCACTCTGGTTTCTATGGGTGTGGGTGCTTCAACTTTCTGACTTCGAAAAACAAAACATTCATGTGAGGAATTCTTGAATTACTCTCAGCCTTTGGTAATTGCTCGTACTGCATTTCTGTCTTTTGCTCACTGTGCAATTGCAGACAGCAGTGATATACAAATCAGATTTGGTCCTGCTCCAATAGAAACTGTCCAAGCCCATCTGCCATGCCATGTTCCCCTCAGAAAAGCACCAATACGGATTGGCAGATGGCCGGTCCCTGGTCAATGTAGCAATATGATCTAAAAACAATGAACTAAATGAAGCCCAAATACAAGTGCCTGGAATTAGTTCAAGCATTCCCTTCATTGCTTTATTGCTTTTCTTTTTCCAAGCCACTGACATCTATATGGCAGCTGGTTCTTCTTTACCGTTTCTGCTTTACTTTGCTCTCCAAGAAGGATGTTAGTCAGCATGCATCTGCCTCTGACTACCATTTAATTCCTAGTACTGGCATGACACATGCCTCTCATCCCTGGATTGTGACTCTGACATAGAGATCTGTGTGTTTCCCTCTTGCCAAAGTCTCCAGAAGTAACACAAATTCAGGAGTTAATATTGCTGCTTCACTGATGTGTGTTTGTGTGAATATGCATTACTTGATGGTATTACATACACATACACGCAAAAACACAACAATGCGACCAGTTCATAAATCTTCCAAACAGTATAACTGGATTCCTGGCCGCCAATTTGGGGACAACACCCAAAAACAATGTGTTTTTAAAGAGCTCTGTGGATGTGTTAGTAACGTATGATCAGGGCATCCTGCTAGATGGGCTCCAAGTGTGCCGCAAAGGCCATGTGGATGTTTGCATACCGTTTTTACAGGGAGCACTTCAAATCATGGTAGGCAGCCCTGTAAAAGCTCTGTGGATGTCTCCACACCTATGTGTGACACAACTCTGAATAGAGGTACATTTGTGGCTGTCGCAGTATCGTGATATCAAGGTGCTGTTGCAGTATCGTGATATCAAGGTGCTGTTGCAGTATTGTGATATCAAGGTGCAGTTGCAGACTAGTATCGCGATATCAAGTTGCTATTCCAGTATCGTGATATCAAGATGCTGTCACAGTTTCATGATATCAAGGTAGTGTTGCAATATCGTGATATCAAGGTGTGGTCGCAGTATCATGATGTCAAGGTGCACTGTAAAACAAGATTGAGATGCACTGCGATAACCTTTTCTCATAGATAGAGTAAAAATGCATACCGGGCCAGGATTGAGGTACTCATTTACATCTGTTTGGATATTTCATCCCTGGGAGACCCATGTAAGATGCATCAGGACAGGTATATAGTAAGTGCTCCATAGATGTCTCAGCACAGGCAAGGCAAGGAAGGACCATGGTGCATTGTGTGAACTCTCTAGATGTCTCTGTGTTTCGATAGCATCCACGATACAGGTCAGAACCCCAGTGTGTTATGGGACCTCTACAGCCTTCCTAGTGTCGGAATATCAGTTCAGGTGCAAGCCAAAATATGATCACAGTGCACAGGTACATAGTGGTTGTGCCTCAGTACTGAGGCCTTGCCTGGACATTTGGAGACTGTTTAGTAGCAATAAAGGCTGAAATGTACATTGAAACGCTACGTGCAAAACATCTTCTTTTTCTTCTTCGTCTTCTTCTCCTTCTTCTTCTTCTTCTTCTTCTTCTCGTTCTTCTTCTTCTTCTTCTTCTTATTATTATTATTAATATTATTATTAACAAGATGGTTGTTGGGTTTTTGAGGATGTGCCGATGGTTAAGCTTGGACATTTGAGACCTTTGGCTGGACATATGGGGCCCGATTCACAGAACTAACTTAAGACAAAATCCTAAACTTACTACCATTTTGGTATTCACAGAAGGCACTTACTCATTTTGGTATTCACAGAAGGCACTTACTCATTTCGGTATTCACAGAAGTTAGGAGTCCTAACTTTAGGACTCCTAAATGCCTTCTGTGAATACCGAAAGTCTTAAAATTAGGATTTTTCTCAGTTTAGTAGTGGTATAGTTAGGACTCCTAACTTTAGGACTCCTAAATGCCTTCTGTGAATACCGAAATTCTTAAAATTAGGCTTTTTCTCAATTTAGTAGTCCTAAGTCTAAATTTAGGACTACTAAATTGAGAAAAATCCTAATTTTAAGACTTTCGGTATTCACAGAAGGCATTTAGGAGTCCTAAAGTTAGGAGTCCTAACTATACTACTACTGAACTGCGAAAAATCCTAATTTTAAGACTTTCGGTATTCACAGAAGGCATTTAGGAGTCCTAAAGTTAGGACTCCTAACTTCTGTGAATACCGAAATGAGTAAGTGCCTTCTGTGAATACCAAAATGAGTAAGTGCCTTCTGTGAATACCAAAATGGTAGTAAGTTTAGGATTTTGTCTTAAATTAGTTCTGTGAATCGGGCCCATGAACTTTAAGCGGGCAGCTGAGGTTCTGGGCACATGGTGAGTGGCATGCGCCGGCTGTGGATAAACAAGTGATTGTCGCCTGCATTTGATTGCAGGACTCTTGTTAACATAAGGTGGCTTTTTCTTATTTTAATTAATCTTTTGCTTATTATAGATTTTATCAGTAATGTCACTTCTTCTGATGTCATCAAGGGACAATGTCAAAGGATGTCACTTTCTGTGTTGTCGTTGGGTTCAAAGGTCATGCGATTAAGGCCTTTTAACATTGGTAATAGTAACACTAGTTGTTTACATTAATTATGAAATAGCAGAAGTGTGGGATGAAGCGCTCCAAAGAAGTTATTAATCTTCAGTGGGCATGTGCTGCAGCTTCTGCCAGCCTTGAAGCCAGTGGCGTGGTGAAACCCGTTTTCTCAGATTAAGACGGGGTGGTGTTCAAACATAACTATTTACGAACCTTGGGGCATATCAACAACAACCGGCGATAATTATCGCTAAGCGCACTTAGCGCTAGGATAATTATCGCCGGCTAGCGTTGATTTTTATCGCTGAGATAGCGTGCTATTAGCAACGCTTATCTCAATAGCGATAAAAATCCTCACGCTAAGTGGCTAACGTGAGATTATCGCTGGAAACCCAGCGATAATCTCATGTTAGTTTGTTGATAGGGACAGACAAATTTAGCCATGATATCCTCCTTCCATAGGATATCATGGCTAAGTCAGAAAAATACCAGATGTAAAAAAGCAGCGTTAACCGCGGTTAGCGGTGCTTTTTTTGTCTCTAACAGGGTTAGCGACATTCTTGATAATAGGAGAAATGTCGCTTAGCGACATTTCTCCTATTATTTTACTCTGGAACGCCCCCTTTGCATCTCATTAGAGATGCAAGGGGAAGCGTAGAGTAAAAGGGTGCTAACATGCAAATTGGCATGTTAGCACCCTGTTGTTGATAGGGTGCTAGTTTTATCTCTGCTTTTTTGGCTTTTAAAGCCAAAAAAGCAGAGATAAAGCCCTTGTTGATATGCCCCCTAGTCCATCTGCACCTCTGCAGACCGAAGATCTCAAGAACACAGTGCAAAGGAAACTGAAACCGAGGTCCAGGGTGCAAATACAATCAGAGAAAAAGAGGCCCAAAAGGTGAAATGATGAGGGAAAGAGGGGAAAAGAGTTTGCAGAGGCGTAGCTTTCACAGGTGCAGCAGGTGCTGTGCCACCGAGGCCAAGAGGCTTAATGGGCCCACTGAACGCTAATTTCTGCTGTATTTTAACAATTAAATGCCAGCTAGGGGAGCATTTTTTTCCTTTCACAAAGATCCACAATGCAGTGGCTATGCTACTCAGACTGTGAGAGAGACAGATGGAAGGAAGAGTGAAATGAATGGCATATACAAAAAGAAAGAGACTGACAAGAAGGAAGGCAAATGCACACGAAAAGATGCATGAAAGGATGAAGGGATTAATGCTAGTTGAAAACAATATTTGCATGGGTGGGTGAAAGAATGGCTGGAATAATGAGTGGGTGGACAAATGGAAGTCTGGCTGAATGGGTGCATTGATAAAAGGAGGGTGAAATGATTGATGGAGGAAAAAGAATGGATATATGGATGGGAGAATGGATGGATGAATGACTGGAAGTGGAAGGACAGAGCGATTCATGGAAGAGTGTAATGATGAAAGAATGGATAGACTGAATGGTAAATGAAGATGGAGTGGTGAAAGGATGGTTGGATGGAAACATGAAAAGATGGGCAGATGAATGGATGCATGAAAGTCTTAAAGGACGGAGAGATAGATGGAAGGAAGGTGGGATGAAGGGGCATCATCTAGGCTGGGCACGGCTTATTTGTTTCTCTCACCTGATGGCATTCGAGATAAGGATCAAAGTGGGAGGTATTTTAATTTGCTGGCTACCCCCTTGCTTGAAGTATATAAAAAATTGGTAGATGGAATGCGTGAATTAACCTCAGCCATTTGCAAGTACTCAGGCCGCTTGCCTTAGCATTTTGTTGAAATGTGTCCCACACCTTTTGTTATCTTTATTTTGAAGAGATTTGGCGAAACAACTTCGGACACTGCCGTTGTCTCAATGTTTACCTCCACTGCATTTTACTATACATAAAATGTATAGGCATTATATGTAATGCCTGGAGGCATTTAGTGGGGGGCCTATCTGAAGACCCTACACCCCTTTCAACAAGGGCTCCAACAAGCCCTGCTTGATAACGCGTTGTCTGGCTGTTCACAGGTTTAAAAGCCTCAAACCCCCCCAAGGAGACAGAAACCTCACAATAATGAGCAGAGAACATGAACTGAGCCTGAACTTTTAGAGTTAACTAGAGCAGCTGGCTTGCCAAATGAAATTGAATAAACAAAACAGATAAGAAAGAAACATGGGATCCGTCTGATGAGTTGTCAGAATGGAAATATCAGATCGGTTTTTACTCATTAGGCTCGGCCTCTGGGGCAGCACTCACGCCTCCAGCCGGCACCGTGGCGTAAAGGCCATGTCTGTCTCGCGGAAATAGATACAACATGGATACTGAGTGCGCCGGAGCAGCAGCAGCTCACGGGTTTATTTTCACAAAACAAGTCTGGCTTGAGGATGATCGGCGCGTCCTTCTTTCTGTCTGCTTGTCTCCCTGTCATGTGCATCCCTCGGCCTGGAAGTCTACCCTCTGTTCCCAACAGTCCTTTAAAGATCAATGCAGTTATTAACCAAGCATTGTCGATCGTCTGTTGACTCACTGCCAATTTCCTACCATTCAGTGATCCGCACTTGTAGATCCGTCCGTCCATCCATCCACCCATCCATCTGTCAGTCCATCTATCCACTCATCCATCCGTCTGTCCTTCCATCCATCCATTTGAGTATCTGTCCAGCCATCCGCCCGCGTCTGTCCATCCATCCATCAATCCATCCGTCCGTCCGTCCGTCCGTCCGTCCATCCATCCATCCATCCATCCATCCATCCATCCATCCATCCATCCATCCATTTGCCTATCTGTTCATCCATCCACCCACCCACCCATCTGTCCGTCGAAACATCCATCCTTTTGCCTATTTGTCCATCCATCCGCCTCCGTCTGTTCACCCATCCATCCGTCCGTCCGTCCGTCCGTCCGTCCGTCCGTCCGTCCGTCCGTCCATCCATCCATCCATCCATCCATCCATCCATCCATCCATCCATCCATCCATCCATCCATCCATCCATCCATTTGCCTATCTGTTCATCCATTCACCCACCCATCTGCCCGTCCAAACATCCATCCATTCGCGTATCCGTCCATCCATCCACCACCCGTCTGTCCGTCCGCCCACCCATCCACCTGTCCAAACATCCACACATCCATCTTTAACAATAGTAATTGTTAGAGGAAATACAACACTTTGACAGTTCAATCAACGCCCTCCTCTGTGATATGCCACTGTAATGTGGCACACATGACCTTCTTCTATGGCTCCTAACAGTTTGCTCCTAAAATAATATGAGTGAAGGACTTGTGAGAAGAAGGTGTAATCTTTCTCTTCTTCATTAAGATGTCTCCAGGTCTTAAGGTCGCTCCTTGCAGCTCCTGGATATCGAGAGGGCCATCCGACAGTGCACTGAAATCACTGCCCAATACAATGTCACCTTCGGCAAGCTTTGCCACCTAAGAGACACTGGGCGTGGTCTGCCTTTAGGGCATACACCTTACTTAGCTGATGTTACCATTCTGTGTGAATTGTCGATTTTGCTAATAACAGTTCTGCGATTGTTTTTTTTTTATCTGCCGTATCACACAGAGAGTTTAGGCCACACACATTGGAGCTATGGGATACATTCTGATCCCTGGGCAAAAAGGAGTTTGAGCAGAGATCAGAATTTCACAAGTTGTACATTGTAGTGTCATTTAAATATTAGTCAAGAGTGCGGTTGCATAAGCAGGGCCGAAGTGAGATGAAAAAACGGAGGGGATCTCTCATAAGAGCATGGCCGCTGTAATTAAGGGCGTGGCTTAAAACACTTAAATCTGTGCTTAGTATAGTGTGCTGCCCCCCTGGTATTTTGCTGCATCTGTCCATTCATCCAGATATATAACACAAAAAGTAACATTACACCTACAACAAGCCAGGCCTATTGGCTTTGTCAATGGTTGTAAGCTGCATATGATAAATAAGCAACAACTATGGCTTTGTTGTATAAAATATTGAAAATGTTACTCGCTGTTGTGGGCGGAGTTGTGGAGTGAGGCTTGAGCAGCCGACCTTCTAGCAGAGAAAACAGGTTCGAGCGGGAACGTCCTGTGATTCAAAAAATGAATATGCATTTCTGCAATGTAACTGGTGCTCAAGTTTGCGCTATATAAAATTGAAAAACTAGTCTCTTTGAAGTTACATCAAAGGCAGTGACGAGTTGTACTATTGCAGAGTTAAGTTTTTTTTCCTTTCACTATGAGGTTAAAAATGGAGAGCCCGATAGGGATCCATACCAGCACCTCCTTTTAAAAACTGTCAGTGCTGAGCACTGGCAGGACCCGGCCCACTTAAAGCCCTGTCCATAACCCTTAGGTCTGAGGGGAATTTGCTTGTCTGTGGTAACTGTTAAAGCAATGCTGAGGCAGTGCTGATTGAGCTTGTGAGATTTGTTAGGGGTTTTTCATTAAAGGCCTCCGGGGCTGCGTGTAACGTTGTACTTAATCAAGACAGAGCAGTAACCTGCAAATAGTTTCAGAGTATGCTATGCAATGCTGTTCACATTTGTAAATTGCTAGCATCCATTTCTAAAGCATCACCGAATACTCTTTAACTGGGCACCCTTTGATAGGGAACTATGAAGGCAATAAATTGATTGCAATTGATGCCTCGTCGTCTTTAGTTTACAACTAAGGGGCCGATTACGATGTGGGTTGGAAAGGCTCCAAATGGCATTCGCGTAGTTAGAATCCGATTCGGAACCCATCTTTCCGACCAATTCGGAAAGCTTTCCGACTGACCGATTATGATAGTCGGAAAGCGTTCAGACCTTCCGAGTTGGTTCCGGACGGCATTTGGAGGAAACAAGTCAGTTGGAGCCGACTCATACTGGCCTACGGGCCGTGCTTCCGACCGACATATTACAATGTCCGATTCGGACAGCCTTTCCGAATTGGTTGTTTTGACATGAATCAGCTGTCGGAATCCAAATTTGGGGCCCCGTAGCAGGCCCCTCTTCACCCGGAGCCTTCAGAATGGGGCCCGGGGTACCCATGGGACCCCTCTTCAATGCCCGCCACAGGGGGCACGATTTTCTCCACCAACCCCTTTCTTCAATGGGAGCCTGTGTATTCAGTCGGAACACCGGCTCCCATTGAAGTCAATAGGAGTCCAACCGAAGATTGTCCGGAAGCATCGTAATCGTTCGGTCTGACTTCCCGAATCCCATTCGGTCAGAAACCATTCTGAAACTAATTTGGTCGGAATGCTTTCTGACCGACATTGTAATGAGGCCCTAATTGAGTGTGAAGGTAAATTGTGAGCAATCCTAAGGGGGTCTTTATAGTGCCCCAGGTATTTGGGAAGGTGTGATGAAGGACTCTCTTGCTTTTTCTGGGATACTTACATAAAAAAGGACATTTCTACAAAGAGAGGTGATAATAATGTGAATGCAATGTGTCTCTATGTGAAGCTCTTTTTCTAGTGTAAACCCAGGGTCAGATTTGCTAACTTTTCATTCAGCGCAGCACAGCAACCAAAGTTGCTGCACTGTGTTGTGTGAAAGGGAGAGTGTATTACAGTGCCATATCTACCCAGACATGGCATGTTTTCCTCTCTCCCTGAGCTGGCACACTTTAGGCTGACATGAACCAATGCATAGGTTAAATATAGGTTTTGTACTGGAAGGGTATCATTCCAGTAGAAAATACATTCTCAAACATAATGTAACTCTTTTCCCACTTTGTAGGTGTGCTATACTGTGCAGCACACATGCAAAGTTGGAAATGTTTGGATATTTAAAAATATTTCTCCAAGTTACCACCAGCCTCATAGAGGAGGTGCAAATGCCTATCTACAAATGTTATTGGATAGGGCTTAGCCTCAATAACCATGAGTGGCTACGTGTGAATTCCCCTGTGCCACCTTTGGTACACCCCCTTGACGCAAAGCAAGCAGCGCAGGCACTACTTTGTGTAGCTTTAGGGCTACTTTCGAAGGCAAATAAAGCTTTCTGCTGGATATTAAATCATAAATTAAACAGTTTGCACCAGTTTGCATCACTTTTGTGGAGCGAACCCAGCTCAAATAGCGCCCTCGCCACCGTCCCCCGCATCCGAAGGCTGACCGCCGGTGGCAGATCATTCTCTCGCCTCGCCGCCAAGACATGAAACACCCTCCCCATCCGACTGCGGCAGACCGAAGACCTTCTAACCTTCAGGAGACTTCTCAAGATCTGGCTCTTCAAACAGTACCAGCGTCCTCCCCCCCCCAGCGCCTTGAGACCCTCACGGGTGTGTAGTGCGCTTTACAAATGTTATGATTGATTGATTGATTGATTGATTGAAGTCTGCCCCCTAGAGCAGCAGAATACTGCACATAGTGAAAAGAGGATGCGCACACTGGGAAATAGCTGCCCTGGGATGAGGTGAGCCTACTGTGTTGTGCGGAGGAGCAATGTTCCTTATCCTGAGAAGGAAGAAGGAAAAACTTGTTTGGGGTTTTCTCTTGTTTGCAGTTGTGATCGTCCCTCTGGTGAAGCCCTGGCTTCTTATGATGCGTTAACCCTCAGAAATGTATTTTGCAATTTGGCCCAAATGTTTAGTTTAACAGTCTTTTAGGATACTTGCAGAAGTTGGCTCATTAATTAACAAGCTGCCTTTATAGTGTGATATCATCTAAATTCTAGACTTTGCTTGGGGTGATGTTTCTGGATCCTCCGTCAATGTAGATGTTCTCTGACTGCACTGCTCATGGCAAATGAAATGACTAATATGTAGACATTGTCGCTGGCAAACAAAGATGGCAATTTCATAAGCTGGAAAGTGACAAGTTTTTTAACAGGTTTTGATGACTAATATGTAGACATTGCCGCTGGCAAACAAAGATGGCAATTTCATAAGCTGGACATTGACAAGTTTTTTAACAGGTTTTGAGTTTGTAAGATCATTCAATGGGTAAAATCATTTTATTTTAGATCCAATAAACTATCGAAACCATAATATATAGAAAAGCAATATTATAAATAAAGTGATATGCATTATTTAAAAAAAAAAAAAAAAAATACAATTGCATGAAAAGTGAATTCCCCTCTACTTTAAAATTCACTGTCCCTACTTAGAGAACACTAGCTTGTCACAAGAACCATATCATACATTTTCGTTCGGAGTCCCTGAACGAAAATGTATGAGTGTATATATGAAATATGGGTTCTTAGATCAAGGAGTGAAATATATATGACACAACAACGGAGGCTTCCATCCTGTCCCGAAGAGAGGGGGTCTCACCTGGCCAAAGATGTACTCAGTTATTGCACCACATATGTTTGGCCAGCAGGTTAAATCTCCTCTCAGGATAGTATGGCATGCTCAGTGTTTAGGTCTGGCGCTAGGTCACTCAAAGTGAAGCTGGATATTTATGAACCATTTTTAAATACATGACTGACGCATGATTTTGAGCATCACATGTCATAGGACAAGATCACTAGAGATCGATTATTGTTTTCTACTGTCATGGTCTTTTTCCTTTTCAGTTACAGGTACTACACACCTTTGACCAGTCACAGTGCTATTAAGCACACTTTAAGAAGAAGGGTAAGTGCACCACTTACCCACGCACATTACAAAACAGTAGAAGTGCAACCAAATTGGTCCTGAAAAAAGCCCAACGACTGAACCGGGCACTCACTGGCTGAAAAATGTCGACCACTCACGCTTTCTAAGCAGGTGCCATAGAACCGTGTCTCTTTTATTTACGCACCACCCTTTTCTTTTAGCCTTACCCCATCATCAATAAAATAGAAACTAGCCTTGATAGATGGAGGTAATTTTAGACACAATTCACCCACACCCTCACTATCCCTGATCACTACTGTGAATACCAGTTGGTCTTCCTCCTAGTGGAGGAAAGCATAACAAAAGACCTGATGATGATGCTTTTCACGTAGCAATCCCTGTGGATAATCAAGATATACCTCACCCACGGCTTTCACGTGAATGAGGGTTTTTACAGACGGTAAGAACCCTAGACCCTGGTAATAAACAGGACAAGTTAATCATTTTCCTTTGATTATCTACCCATCGGTTGGAAGCCGAATGAATTTCAGCTTCTTTCTCCCTCATTTCATAATAAGATGCCGCTAGCCATGACCTTTTGATTTTACTCAAATTATATGCATAATATATATTTACATACAGGGGCTTTCAGCCACCTCTCTTCACCCATTTGTCTTTTTTTGTGTCACTCACATTTACTTCCACCTACTACAGCATATAGCATGGGGCAGTGGGTCAGCTGACTTCAGCCACTGGTTAACTATACTTTGAGTTACTGCATTTAGCCCTCTCACAAGGAGCACATCCACGCACAAGATAGTTCCCTTCAGTGTGTTTTTATTTTTACTTTATTATTTGTTTATTGTTGCCTTTGTTTGTTGAGCCTGATGTTATAGTAGGATGATTTCGATCAGATGAGAGCACAGGGCACAATAAAACTTTATCAGTTTCTGTTTCCTGTCAATGATGTTGTAAATTCTTTTTGATGTGGGCTTCATTTATCTGACTACTGCTTTTTAACACCATGTCACATGAATTGTAAATTAAGGTTATAAAGGTGCTCTATCTTTGCAACCCTAACTGCTTTTTTTTCTTCAGTGCCACAGAATACTATGGCAACGTGTGACGTTGAGACTACAACACCTTTGCTGCGTTTAGCCAACATAATTGTTCAGATTGATGAGAGCATGGCAGCTTCCCAAGCAATAAAGTTTTTCAAAAAACGTTACAAAACAAGAATTGCCCAAAACACTGGCAGCCAATAGGCTTTGCCAATGTTTGGTGTATGTGTCACTACAAATTTATGGCCATGATGGATACAGGAGTGAGCATGTTATCCTATCCTGGAAATATTCAACCACCTGGTCAATGCAATAATTGAAACCCGTGTCCTATCTGGAAAAGATACAGAAACTCTTGGTCAACTTCAATACCCTTTAAATAACATTGGGAGACTTTGGAAAATGGTGTTCCTGTACCAGTCAAAAAATGAGGTGCAACACATTTTTGAGGACTAGTACTAAGTGTTAAACAACACTGAGACATTGCGTTCTGGTAGAAATAACCCAGAGGTAGCTTAGTTTACAGAGTTTCGCTATGTGTGCCTCCTCGCTCTTTCACAGCTGAGGTAACAGGTACATACATTCTGAAAGGGACGCCATGGATTTTATTGTTGTTCCATTACCCATATAACTCCACAGAAATATATAGCAAATTGTATGAAGAAATGAAAAGTTTTCTGGAATGGGGCAGCATATGCCTCTAAAATGCTGCCAAAGCCTAGAACAAAAATCTTTTGGAGGGTGATGCGGAACGCATCCTTAAGAGTCCTAATAGGAAAAGCTGAGATTGAGTCTTATAGGGAAGAACATGTTGAAGCTTTGTATTTTACTTACCCATCAATTCTCTAGATGACCATAATACTAACTCAGAAAAATCCAGCCGGATGACAGATGACCAAGTATTATTGAGAGCAGATACATCAAGAAGGTTTGCATGTCAGCATAGTTACCTGTCTTTCATCAGGCTCTTGTAAAATGAGCATTTCCTGTGTTACAAGGTGTTTTTGAAGTACTGTATGTCTCGAGTGGAGTGGCCCTCTTGCCTTAGAATGGTAGCCGCTTTAGAGGAGTACAGAGGCCAGGCGAGAATCAACCAACCCTCAAGAGTATTCCTGATACGTTTGTGTGGCAATAGGAGAGTCATTCTATGGGAGAGATATCTTTCAAAAGATGCAACGTTCCTGCTGGAGTCTCCTCAACTCACAGTGTTTCTCTCCAACCATACGGTTTGTTGAGTGTGGCAAATTTGATGGGCCGAGAACATGGCATTTGGACCTTTGCTCTTTGATTTTGCTCTTTGATGTCCTCATGCCAGCTCCCCGGCGTCAGTTCTCCTGTCCAGCTTGCCCGCAGTCCGCTACCCCCTGCTGCCTGTCTACCTGCTGCCATCTCTTTGGGCTGCCTCTGCTTTTTTTGCCTTTTCTGATCGTTTTTCTACTCTCTGTTTTGCCTTTTCTGATCATTTTCTGCCCTCTGTTTGGTCTTTTCTGCTCGTTCCCCTCTGTTTTGCCCATTTCTGCTGTGTTTTGCATTTTCTGCTCATTTTTCTGCCCTTTGTTTTGCCTTTTCTGCTTTTTTTACTGCCCTCCGTTATGTCTTTTTCTGCCCGTTTCTTCCATCTTCCTGCTGTTTCCTCAGGATCTGGCTTGTCAACGGAGATCTCGCACTGAGCACCCAGATAGATACCTCTAGGGGTTACAGTGCTGCGCTCTACAAATGCTGATTGATTGATGTTGCAAACTCACTTGCTGCTATGGTCTATCTTTTGTTAAACTTTTCACCACAATGCGGTCCCCCTCAACACATAATCCCACTATTATATCTTTTATTGAGATGTATTTCACCCATCAAATCTTTCTCTATTGGACACTTAACAGCAAACGATGAAGGCAGAATCAAACACTGAGCTTTCAAAAGTATTGAAACACATTAATAATTTTGTAGTCACCTGGGAAAATGTACCTCTAGTTCCTTATCCCCAAAACCCCTGCACTCAGTCTAGACATATTGTCAGGCAACATGTTTTTTTCTCTTGTGCCAGTTGACCTACTTGTTCACAAAAGGAAGAGGGGGCCTCATATATGGGCATTAGGCGTAGGGCAGCACAGCAAGTCGCCTTGCAGCACTGCCCTATGTCAAAGTGAAAGGGTAGAAATGCCCAGTGTTGATTGAATTCCTGTCCTTTCCCCCTTGGCTGGCGCCATTTCTGCAGTCTAGCACCAAAGCAGACACCCTTGCACCATGGTGCAAGTGTGCCTGTGTTATTGACAAGATTGTTTTTGAGCAGGAAGCGGCGTTTTCCTGCACAAAAACAACCCTGGGAGGTTTTCTTCTGCTTCCTATGTGTTCTGCAGAATGCAGCGGACAAGGAAATTGGAAAAAATTAGGAGATATAAAGTTATTTCTTCTTGTTGCGCCTTCCCTTTGGAGGCGTATCGGGTTTTGGCAAATCCCCAGGTTTACAGGGTTTTGTAAATCTGGGGAAGTGTCAAAATCCATGGGTGCTGCATGGGAACACATACAGTAATGCCCATGGAACGCCTACCTAGCGCAGAGTAAGGGCAACCCAGCGATTTGTGCTGCCATGCCTTACTCCATATCTATGAAGCCATTCAAAGCCACGCAAAGTTGCTTTGTGTGACCTCACAAATCTAATTTTGTAGCTTGCGCCACTGGAGAGTCATAAAAAGTGACTCTACAGTGGTGCTAGGGCTCATACATGTGCCCCAGGGTGCCTTTCCAATAAGCGGTAGACTGTTACAATATTTCGAAAATGTAAATAACGTATTTATTTAAAAAATGTTTTGTTTTTTAGATATTGTAGTTATTTAGTTGTGGTTATGTCACAAGTACATACAAAAAGTATTTTTTGATGTGCTTGTTACTCTTGACCCCCTTGGACAAGTATACACAAAATTTGAAAATTGCTTAGCATAGCCAGCTAAGCAATTGGCATGCCAATTTATGTAGATACACGTGCATGGGGAAAAAAAGGTAAAGGGAAGTGAAATAAGATTTGTTTTACCTTTTTAGTTCTCATAGGAATGTTTGCCTGCGGCTACAGCTCAAAACCGCTGAAAAGGTTTACACCAAAAACTAAGCAATCCATTTTAGCATGTGGGTACGGTCTCATTGTCCTGGAAAATAAAATAAACAGCCATTTAAGGTGACATGGTGGTACACCCTAACTCTAGGCCACATTGGGGACACCCTTAGGACGCCCAACATGGAATACATAAAAACAATTAGAGACAAATTTCAAAATGAAACATAGAAAATGGGGTCCCCTTCTAGGAACAGTACAGCCTGGCCACAATTTTAGGTATTGGGGATCCACATTTCCCAAAAGGATACTGCAAGTTCAAGAAAGGTTAAATCCTGGGTACCACTAACCCAGGGTAAGCTTCTCTGACCTATGTATCTCCTATCACAGAATGGCAGCTCTGAAACTGGGACCACAAACATCTCAAAAGGTTGCATGGATCAGAGAAGCTTGACCCAGGTTTCTGAAACCCTAGTATCATGCTTGCTGTTGATTTATGGTTCCAAACTAGAAACCACAACACCCCCCCCCCCCTCAAACAAACAAATAAGGCCAGGCTAAAGACCAAGGTCTATGTCCCAACTCCAACTACAGGGCTTGTAATCTAGTGGTTGGTCATCTGCTGTAGGCTAGGCACAGAGCCTACAGCCAATGGCCGCTGCACAAGGCAATAAGCTGTGCACTGTGGTGGTCCACTGCTCACACTGTATTGGGTGCATTGCCTGGCCAATGGACAGGCCTTCAGACAAAATCTCGCTGCACCTGGCTGAAGACCATGTGCAGTGGACATGCAGAGGTTTGGCCGCAGGGCAGGCCCGTGGCCAACACCTGCCGTGTACAGCTGAAGGTCATGTACATCAGGGAATGGCTGCAC
This sequence comes from Triturus cristatus, assembly GCF_964204655.1. Classification (NCBI taxonomy): domain Eukaryota; kingdom Metazoa; phylum Chordata; class Amphibia; order Caudata; family Salamandridae; genus Triturus; species Triturus cristatus. The sequence continues at coordinate 990,340,429 of NC_140583.1, read as the reverse complement.
ATTGGAGGGGGAGGCATAGGACTTGGCCCTACAGCCAATCCTTGCTGCATGCACAGCGAGTTATGACCACCCATGGGTGACTTGGGCGCAGCGTCTGACCTCGAGCCAGGAGCAATGGCCAGGCCCCACTGCACACAGCCTTGAACAGATTTAAGCAAAAAAACAAAGCAACAAATTAAAATAAATATATACATATATTTTTCTATTCTACATATCCTCACATTTCACAGAAGCAGAGTGAAAAACAGAAGGAAGAGAATGGAACAGTGTTAGAAATTGGGTCTCTGATTGGCAGAGGTAGGCACCCTATCCAAGTACAGACCACAATCCTAGTCAGGTAGATACACACTAAAAGATAATCTTTGTTCACCCTCTGGTAGCTTGGAACAGAGCAGTCAGGCTTATCTAAAGAGGCAATGTGTAAAGTATTTGTGCAGCACACGAGCACACGCATAGAAACAGCAACACACACACAGTAGTACAATAAAAGCACCACAAAGATACTACACACAGGTTTACAAAAATAGAGGATATTTGTATGAGAAAATCAAGACCAAAATGACAAAAATCCAATAAGTAGAACCGGCGTTATGAATTTTTAAAGAATAAACCAAAAATAGTGCTTAGAAGTCAATGGGGCAAGGGGTTACTTAAGGTCACACTAGACCAGGGTATGACCAAAATTCAGGATGACCACGATGGATGGCAGGCTGGCTACAGGAGTCATGCAAGTCCCGCTGACAAAGTACTTTGAATGGAGCAAGCGTCGACGTCCAATACACGATGCGAGGAGTTCGGGAGGTAGAGGAGATAGAGGTAAAGAGTCGGTGCCAATCTGCGCAATTGACGAACCCCTTTACAATGCAGGTGCAGCATCATTGTCGATCCATGCTATCCATCAGTGATGAGCGGTGCAGTCCGTCGAGGCGATGTTATCGATTGACTCCTGGGTCGGCGTCGAAGGGCAATGGAGTGGTTCCCATTGACGCAAAATTGTAACTGCTTTGATTTTGAAGCAAAACAGCTACAGAACCCACATCTAAGTCTCAGGATTGGAGTGGCACCTCTGGAAGGGCAGGACTCACAGGTGGCAGAGTCCAGAAGTTGCAGCAGGGTTGTAGGAAGTCTTTGATGGCCCAAAGACATTAGAAACAGGGGGCAAGTCAGCAAGCCCTTTGAGTCACTCGTGGTTTAAGTGAGATGGATCCAGTCCTTGTCCTCATCAGGGCAGAGATCAGCAGGCAGCAGGGCAGCTCAGCAAAGCCAAAACTGCTCCTTCAGAGCAGCAGTCAGTCAGAGTGACAATCCTTTGAGCACATCATTCTTTACTCCTGGCAGAGGTCTTCACAGGTCCAGTAGTACACTGTTTTGGTAGGGTCAGAGAACCAGTACTTATACCCAGTTGTGCCTTTGAAGTGCAGGTGACTTCAAAACAGATTCCATTTTCATCCCAGCGATGTCTGCCAGGCTATCTGTGTGGGGGTAATCAGACCTTTGTGCAGGACAAAGGACACTGCCGATTCAAGTGTAAGTGTCTGCTCGCCTTCCCTCTTCCAGCAGAGGAAATGCACAAATTGTAGCTGTCACCTACCCCAGACGTGTTTTGAAGAAAGGCTGCAAGGCACACAGAGCAGTAAGAGCAAAGAAATGTCTACTTTCTAAAAGTGGGATTTCTAAAACAGTAGTGTTACATCCAGCTTTACCAGTAAAGAGGATTTATTATTACCTTTCCAAAGATATGAAACAGGATGCAGGTACTCCTTTCTAATCAAGAAATACAGCTGTGAGGTGTATTAAGGACTTCCTAATGTTAGCCTATGATTGGAGTAGGCCTCACAGTAGTGAAAAACAAATGTAGCTATTTGTCACTACCAGGACATGTAAAACATAAAAGTACAGGTCCTTCCTTTTACTCACACAGCAACTCAGGGCTACCGAAGGCCTACCTTAGGGGTGACTTATGTGTAATAAAAGGGGAGTTTAAGGCTTATCAATAAGTTTTAAATGCAAAGTCAATGTGGTAGTACACTGCAATGGTAGGCCTGAGACAGGTTTGAAAAGCTCTTGTTTGGGTGGCACAATCAGTGCTGCAGGCCCATTGGTACCATTTTGATTGTAGGCACTGTGTATATGGTATACCGCTTTACAAGGGACTTATGACTTATGAGTAAACTAAATATGTCAATCATGTATACACCAATGTCACCATGTTTAGGGGAGAATCACATACACTTTAGCACTGGCCAGCAGTAGTAAAGGGCTCAGAGACCTAAGGCCAACAAAAAGATAGAGCAAAAGGAGGATGTGAGCAGGCAAAACATTCGGGAAGATCATCCTAAGGATGACAGGTCTTATAAACAGGATTTTTTTAAAAAGTGAGTGAAAAAAGACTGCAGAACAAAAGTTAGAAATAAGAAGAGTTGAACTTCTTATCCTAGTTATCATCAAACCTTTATAGTGGATGTAATTATGTGAACATTCTTGAAGGAGCATTTGTACATCTGAGTTTTGTGTTTGACGGGAACATTAAAGAATGTCCTTCTTTGGTCTTCTACACTGAGGGACGATTGTATATCATGCCGTTCACGTGAATGGTAATTTGCCTGTCACACATCTAGTAATCGCAAAAAAGCAATATCATGGTGCTAGAAAAACAGGCATGTGAAAAGGTGAATACTTGATTGAACAATGTAGCAAGACTGACTAGCATGAAAAAATATATTTGATGAGGTACAGAGGACACTTTGCAAACATTTATCTAGTAGATTTTATAGTGTTAATTATTCAGGGCCTACCACAGCCATCAACATTGTGGAGCGCACACCTCTTTTGAGGTGGTTGACCACTGAATCAAAGGTGTCCTTATGGAAAGTAAAGTGATTTACACAATTTCTCATGACTAGAGAACAAGACAGTTATTTAATTTATGTGCTGCCACTGCATCCTTCGTTGTCACCAGAACTATTTATCCAAAGATTTCATTTCCTCTTTGCACAGCATAACACAAAATGTGAGGTTTTTCAGGGATAACAGGAATTATTTTATGCCAGTCAACTTTCAATACAATAAATTCCAAGCAATCTGAATCCAAGAAATGAAATTGTATGTTTATTTCCTCTATCATTTTCTGAGTCCTCCACAACTTCCAATAACACTGCCATCAATCCCGCATAAATACTGGGCAAGAATATGTTCTTAATATAGCATACACAGGCAAACACAAGAAGCACATTCTTACAAGTCCATTAACTACAAGCGATTTTGCATTTAGTCACTTACAATGTTAGTATTGGCAAAACCTATACAACTCGCCTACGCAAGGTATTAGCTTTGTCAATGTTTAGCCCTGTTGTATAGCAGTGGCTGAAAGTTACAAAAACACTATGATGCAGCAAGCTCGTGATTTCTTATTGGTGGGTCGAGGGCGGGAGTCAATAAGGAGGGCGCATGAGGAAAATAATCTCTATGACACGGCCAGCAGTGTCTGTGTCATAGCTCTATTTTTGTTATGGGGTTGTGGGGGCAACGCAGTCAACAGTGGGGAGGCAGACGTGAGGGAGGGGCAAGCAACACTGGCAACAATGGAAGGAGATCGGGCTGGTAGGGGCGAGCCACATAGGCAACAATGGTAGGGGGTGTGGGTTAAAGCAAAATAGGCAACAATGGAAGAAGGTAGTGCGGGTGGGAGCAAGAAACACGAGCAACAAGAGTCGGAGGGAGGGCAGATAAGCAACACAGACAGCAGTAAAAGGAGTGAGGGTGGGGGCAAGGCAACAAAGACAACTTTGAAAGGAGGGAGGGGAGGGCAAGCAACAGAACAAGAAGGCAGGAGGGCATGAGGCAAGCAAAATGGCCAGCAACATAGTGAGAGAGGGCAGACGGGGCAGGCAACACAGACAACAATGGAGGCAAGAAGACAGACAGCAGAGAGTGGAGAAGTACACAAGGGAACCTGCTGACAAAGACTTACTCTCCTAAAATGCTTAAACACAAAGAAAAATGTAGCGCTTACTAATATAAGCAGTGGAATGACACAAGTAATGCATCCAGGTTCCAGGGGAGTGACAAAAAACACATGTACAGGAAGGAAGTCTATGGCGGCTCACCAATGGAAAGTAAGCAAGTAAGACTGACAATGAAACTAACCAAGCAATCAATGGGTGGTCTCTAAGCCCAATAATAGAAATTAAAGGTCTTGAAAAGACCGTGTATGTGCTTTCTATATGAGACCTAAAATTGTGTCAAGATAAGATATAATTAATACCTTATTCATAGGTTTACAAAAATTCAGCTAAATCATCCTCAGAAAGCATTGACATCTGCCCAATTCTAAGACTGGAAAAAGACCCATTGTTCCAAGATAACAAAATGCTTCTTGTGGCTTCTCATAAAATTTATAACTAAATTTATAAAAGTGTAGACGGCAGTTAAAAGGTGGCCTTTAAGTAAAAAGCTGATGAAATATGCCATGACTAGGGCCTTAGGGCAAAATAGGCAGATCCCTGTTACATGTCTCAAAACTTTGAGTATTGCTTTCTAATATTGTTGGGTGGAAGGCAACAGAATCACATTCAGTGCAGTCTTCACATCCTTCTTCTTCTCTCAATTTTTTCTTCCCTTGTTCTCTCTCCAACATGGTGGCATGGTCATCACTCAGCTTTAGATGTTCAAAAACTACTTCAGCTACAGATAGTTATCTCAATATAGTGCAATGTACACAAGTCACCAGATAATATCCTTCTGGAAAACAGAGAGACAGAAGGAAAAAAGTAAGAGCACCCTCTTATTACACTGGCTGGAAAATATCTGCAGTCGACCATCAATAATCAACATGCAAGCAGGAACTCAGGACAGTGACTAAAGAAAACTGAGCAGCTGGCTTCCCACATGTCATGATATAATTCTTCTTGTTTATATTTTGTTTTTATCGACTTGGGGTGTTCAAATTAGTGGGGTCCAAGCTCCTCAATGCAGCTGGGTACCCTACACATAACATGATGTGTTTTCTGGTATATAAAGATTAAAGAGGCTGAGACAAGCATGTGCAGAAGCACAAGTTTACCTATGAAGATGTTTAGTATAGAATGGAGGTCAGGGAGGAGGTGGGGGAGATGACAAGAGATGAGTATGTTTTTGGAGTTCTTTCTAGAAGGTCACAGGTGAATAGGTAAAAGAGGATAAAGAGGCCTACTGATCTAGGTGAGCCGGAGGAGAGGAAGGAATTCTGTCTTAATGTTTCCAGTTCTTGCCTTGACAACCTCCAGGTTGATCATGCACAAGGAGGAGGAGGGGCTAGCGGAGTGCGGTCCATTGCGGTTGTTTATAAAAATGGCTCCCTCGAGCTTTGAGCTGACGAGCTCCTGGATGACGCACCTGCGTGCCTGTGCGGGCACTGAGGCCCTTGACGGTTGCTTGGCTGCCCTCTCTTCCACCCCTAACTATTTTCTCTACTGAGGAGGGAAGTTATCCCGAAACCCGAGCCATGTCTCGGGCGATATTTTAAAACCCGGGACATGTATCGGGTCTAGAGATCATCAGTTCAACAAGTACTTACTTGCACCCACTGGGGTGAACCACTCAAGAACTCCATCGGAGATCATCAGTTCAACAAGTACTTACTTGCACCCACTGGGGTGAACCACTCAAGAACTTCATGTACCAGCTTCCCTTGGGGCGACCCGGAGGAGGGGCTAGCGGAGTGCGGTCCATTGCGGTTGTTTATAAAAATGGCTCCCTCGAGCTTTGAGCTGACGAGCTCCTGGACGACGCACCTGCGTGCCTGTGCGGGCACTGAGGCCCTTGACTGTTGCTTGGCGGCCCTCTCTTCCACCCCTAACTATTTTCTCTACTGAGGAGGGAAGTTATCCCGAAACCCGAGCCATGTCTCGGGCGATATTTTAAAACCCAGGACATGTATCGGGTCTAGAGATCATCAGTTCAACAAGTACTTACTTGCACCCACTGGGGTGAACCACTCAAGAACTCCATCTGAGATCATCAGTTCAACAAGTACTTACTTGCACCCACTGAGGTGAACCACTCAAGAACTTCATGTGCCAGTTTCCCTTGGGGAGACCCGGAGGAGGGGCAAGCGGAGTGCGGTCCATTGCGGTTGTTTATAAAAATGGCTCCCTCGAGCTTTGAGCTGACGAGCTCCTGGACGACGCACCTGCGTGCCTGTGCGGGCACTGAGGCCCTTGACGGTTGCTTGGCTGCCCTCTCTTCCACCCCTAACTATTTTCTCTACTGAGGAGGGAAGTTATCCCAAAACCCGAGCCATGTCTCGGGCGATATTTTAAAACCCGGGACATGTATCGGGTCTAGAGATCATCAGTTCAACAAGTACTTACTTGCACCCACTGGGGTGAACCACTAAAGAACTCCATCAGAGATCATCAGTTCAACAAGTACTTACTTGCACCCACTGGGGTGAACCACTCAAGAACTTCATGTACCAGCTTCCCTTGGGGCGACCCGGAGGAGGGGCTAGTGGAGTGCGGTCCATTGCGGTTGTTTATAAAAATGGTTCCCTCGAGCTTTGAGCTGACAAGCTCCTGGACGACGCACCTGCGTGCCTGTGCGGGCACTGAGGACCTTGACGGTTGCTTGGCGGCCCTCTCTTCCACCCCTAATTATTTTCTCTACTGAGGAGGGAAGTTATCCCGAAACCCGAGCCATGTCTCGGGCAATATTTTAAAACCCGGGACATGTATCGGGTCTAGAGATCATCAGTTCAACAAGTACTTACTTGCACCCACTGGGGTGAACCACTCAAGAACTCCATCAGAGATCATCAGTTCAACAAGTACTTACTTGCACCCACTGGGGTGAACCACTCAAGAACTTCATGTACCAGCTTCCCTTGGGGCGACCCGGAGGAGGGGCTAGCGGAGTGCGGTCCATTGCGGTTGTTTAGGATCATGCACAAACTATGGGCGATTTGGGCACAGCCGCAATGCAAATGACTTTCATTTTGGTAATCCAGTTCAGCTATGTGGACTGGACATACAAATGATGATGCTAAGTGATTCGAATTTGATGCATGCTAGGTGGGAGGGGTTCCAGTAAAGAACTTTAAGAGTAGAGCGGGTGTGGTTGTAGGTGCCCTATTCACTGATAAGGCATTTGCCAGTGTGGAAAACGCTCTTCTGAGAAGTGATGACGGAGTCCAGGAGGCTCATGACTACCACTTTGTTGCCTCTATTTCCTATGGCTCATTATAATTTTCACACCTACACTCTCATACTAACTACCCAGTCTGATCACAAGCATTAATTCAACAGCAAACCAGCTCTTTGAAGCAACTCTTTAATGAACTCTTTGAAGACTATGGGCCTGAGTTAGATCTTGGTGGAGGGGTTACTCCATCACAGTGATAGTGGATATTTCCGTCCACTCAATTATAAATCCCATAGGATATAATGGGATTTATATATCAGCAGACGGGATATCTGTCACCGTTATGACAGAGTAACCAGTTTGACAAGATATAAATAAGGCCTGTGTCTTGCTAACATGCCTCTCTGAATAGAACAATCGCTAAAGCATTCTGGAATGGCCAAAGGTTTGAAAGGGAACTCTTAAATAAAATGTGAAATGTAAATGTAAAACTAAATGTAAACATTTTTTGGAGCAGGTAAATTTGTATCAAACGTTACTGTTCTAGTACAAAGGGGAGGGGAGATCTAAAATACTGTAAAAGAAAGATTTTCTGGTCGTTTCCAACTTCTATGACTTGGAAGCGGTCATGATCAGTCCATGTTTAAGCAGAAAATGTGAAATTAGAAAGATCTTCCTCGTCTCAGACCAAAGATCAGGTTATGGGTTTGGCTGTTTGAGGATTGTCATAATGGGAATCCCGTACTTATATTGAATGCTTGATTCTTTGTAATTTTGCAATCATCTAAATAGCAAGTGACGTAATGTGTCACAATAACATGGACATTAATATTTACTCTTTTGTTTTAACTACATAATATTGTCAAAGTTAGTATACGTTGGGATGCATAGACTTACAAATCTGCTCCTCTGCTTACCTTCACAATATAGTAGTACTCAGTTTTGTGCATTCAACATTTTTTGGTTGTTGTTTTGACTGCGGTATAGTAACCCCATATACAGGTGACTAAGAGAGATGCTGCTTCCCTTCAATAAGGTGCAGTGCACACGGCGAAGCAGGATTCACGCTTGCAGAAACAACCTGCCCAAAAGCGCCATCATGGCCAGCACTGTCCGACTTATGGAGGGGTTTTTCATTTCCTCCATTCAATTGTTGGGATGAGAATATCTCTGCTTATCTTGGGTATGAGCAGAGGACATTTTGTAATCTGGCTAAAAACTGTGGATAATTTCTAATAGCAGAGGGTGGTATTGCATGATTTTTTCCCCATGTGTGATATATGTAACTATTGGGCACTGGCGTAACAAAAGTTGAGGGGGGCCCCCCTGAAATGTACACTGAAGGGTCCACGCTCCAGATTTTATCCGGAGCGCTTAGGCCTGAGTGCTGTGCTGAGGGCCCCCCTGTGTCTTGGGGGCCCCCCGCACATCGGGGGCTGCGGGGGCCTGTGTAACGCCCCTGACTTAGGAGAATTATGCTTTAAAATAGTGCGCTTGAGCGGTTGTCTTTGTGAAAATCATAAACAAGAAATTTGTTGTAGTTACAGGGCAGGGTCTTCAGACAAGAGTCTTGAGCCTCTGGAGTTCTTTATTTCATGTTAGGCCATTGGGTTACAGCAACAGCAGCTGGTTCCTGTCAGGGCCTGGTCCTCTCTTCAATTTTCCCCATCTCCTCTCTTCCACTCCAGACCACTCACCAACATTCTATTGCATCATCTGCTCTCAGCATTCCAGACACTAGCTCAGGCATGCAGGGAATGGGGACACACAGTAATCTATACAATGCCCACAGTTACGAAAGGCTCGGGAGGAACTTGGTCCAATATAAGGCCATCTAGTTTCTGAAGTCACACAGTGAATGGTGCAAGCAAAGCACGAGCAGCTGCAGCACACCTACAGGTCCAATTTCCCTCAAGACATTTTGTACTCAAAACAAGTCTCTCATGAGAGGTCAGCATAGGTGTATGGAAAAATGAATTTATGCAGGATACAAATAGCCCAATAATTGAACTTTAGACAAGATTGTTCGTGTGTAATAAAAATGGCACATTAAGATCTTACATGTTCTTACACATTAGTCCTCTTTCTTTGGCTGGTGCCAATCCACAGGCATGGAAGGCTTGAGCATAATTTCTCCTGTCCAAGGCCCAAGTCAAGGCCTGAGTTTTACTGGCGTCCTCCTTGTGATTCTACCAGTGTCAGACTATCACATACACAGCAGTGTATTAGTCAGAAGCAGATTTACTAGACTCACAGAGCAGAGTGCAGCCACTGCACATGCTGCGATGCGTTGTTGTGCTTGGCTTTCCAGCTTAATCACTACTGTCATCATTTGGAATGTGATCATTCATGATGACATATTAGAATGTTGGGTTCTGAGCTCTAGTCAGGTGGGAGCTTGGGACTGAGCTGGAAGGTGACAGCTCCTGGTGGGGTTTACTTTGGTTTTATCTTATTCTTATTATCTTAATATTTATGAACTACCACCTTGTACCTTTCTACTCAATAAATATGTTGTAACTTACGTTTATCTGCTGCTCAGCCAGAATGAGTGTGGTGTGGAATGTTGGATGGATGGAATGTTGGATGTCTGTGAATGTCAGTTGGGTATGGGCTGAGCAGCAGGACAGCTGCTCCTGGTGGGGTTTTCCTGATTTATACTTGTAACAACTTAAATAAAGAACTTAACTAATCTACGCTAGAACATCAGAACTTCTTTTGGATTACTACATTTTGGCGATGATTTAGAAGAGGAATCCACGTGTGCCACCTAATGGAACTTACAGAAAAAAAAAGAAACTCGACAGGAACAGAAGAGAGAAGTCTAAGGATGTAGGAGAATTGAAATCTGACAGGTACAGAAAATAACAGCCATGGAAACCACAAGGTAAAAGACTTCTTACGGAAAGTAAAAGTACGCATGTAATGCTGACTGGCACCCTAACCCCACCAGTGACCCTGCCAACGGTCGCCCTTTAACCCAAGCGTGCCAGATTTAGTGTTAATCATGGGAAAATACGAGTTTCTGTATTTCACTTAAAATATGTTGATCGGGGGCAAAGATCGGGCCTCAGTGCTAATTATTGAAGATTCAGGTTTCAGTGTGAAGAACCTTTATGTGTGTCGTTCGGGGGCAAAGATCGAGCTCCGGTGTGTATTTTGGAATATATTACTCGGGGGCAAAGACCGGGCCCCGGTGAGAAGCTGTTAAGCAGTTTGTTGGCTTTAAATACGGGCTCCGTTGCTGTCTGATGCTGTTTGGATTCTTTGGAAGTGTCGAGATTATGGGCAATGAATTACATCGATCCTTTGGAAGTGTCGAGTGAGGGCAATGATTATTTGAAGTCTCTGAGTTTGATACATCTTCAAACAATGCTTATATTATGTGGCAGCAAACGTTTTCAAGAGGAGAGATGTGCTCATGTCGTCGTAATTTCAACGTTATTCATTGGTTTTCACTGCTTTGTCAAGGTGTGCCGTGTATGTGCGGTTGTGTCCTCAGTAACGGACTAACTGTTACAGTTTAAATGAAAAAAAATCCTGCACGAGATGGACAACACACGCGCCAACTTACCTCCTCATGGAGACCTTCGGCGTCACCATGTCACCATCTCTTTTGTGACGACTCCTCATTCCAATCTGCGTCAGTACTTCTGTGTGGCGATTATGGGTGCATGTTCATGCCGAGAACCACCCGGTTCTACGTTGATGTGCGTGCCTCCATTTTATGTAAATAACCCAGGCGCACACAGTTTACAGGTCCAGGTATTGACAACAATGTCAATTGGGAGTTTCAGATTAACAGGAACCTTGCTGCGCTGAGATCGGCTGTTAGTCAGAGAAATATGTGAAGTATTTTTTATCAGTTTTAAACTTCTTTCCTTGCTGATGCGGGATATATCGTTTTGTTACCAGCTGAAGATGACTGTGTTAATTACTGTGAGAATATCAATGGCGTGTCCGTTAACTCAGAATGTCTAAAAAAAAAAAAACACAAGTGAGAGGAAAAGATCCTGCCTTTGCTGACGTTTGCCAATTACATCACTGGCCTGGGTGATAGAGTTTATTGAAAAGCTGAAGATTCCCTGCTGAATATCGGCAGTGTGCCCTTTAATCCAAAATGACTATAAGATCTATAATTGGGATAAATCTCCCAGAACCTGATCCATGACAGGGACAGTAACTAAAAGCAGGAGTGTGATAAGGGGCATAGAGCCCAGAGCCAGGACAGTGATCCTAGGAGATAGAATCCAGCAGCCTCCAGATAGAGCCTGGAACCGGGATAGTGATCCCAGGAGCTGGCCATTGAGCCAGAATTAGAAGGGGATAGAGTGTCCCAGAATTTGATCCACGACAGAGAGCCAAGTCCCATAATTGGAATTGGGAAGGGACAAGTGTCCCAGAATATGAACCACTGTGGATATGGTGTATGAGGTGGCTGTTAAGTGTTAAGCCACTCATTGGTTTGAGTCGTGTATGAGATGGCTGTGTTCTGTTAAGTCACTCATTACTACATATTTGTTGTTGGTTGATAGTATGTGGATAAGTCACCCATTGACTTAGTGCTTGAATTAGAACCACGACGGAGAGCCATGTCCCATAATTGGAATTGGGAAGGGACACAGGTCCCAGAATTTTGAAACACTGTTAATGTTGTGTATGAGGTGGTGGTTAATGGTTGGGCCACTACAAAATACCTATTCTTACAAGAACCTACGTGGACCTGATCATCATTTTTGGGGACGATTTGGGCACTTCAGCTTTATCTGACTTCTAATTTTCAAGCAGCTACAAATGGACTTTCTTCAACAAGGTAACCATTTAAGTTTTACTTTTTTCAATTGACTTACTTGCATACTGGCACATTAAAAAACCCCACCAGTGACCATTCCACACATTGGTCGTCAGAACATGAGGGGGAAGTAGAGGTTATCGGTTAGGTTCACCCTCCACTAATACAAGTGCCAAAAAACTACCTGAACAGGTCAAGTAAACAGGAACCTAACCAGGAAGAACAAATGGTGTCGGAAACAATTTGATCCTAAAGAACACCGATTGGAAAGAAAGGGAAGGATTATCTCTTTCTATAGTCCCCTCACTCACCAGGGTTTCCCCACGGTGACATGCTTCATCATAGGGGTCCTCCCAGTCCTCTACGGACTGACGCGTGCTACGACTTGCGGTGTTACGTAGGAGCACTTAAAAACTGTGGACTATGTGTAGTGTAAGTGAAGAAGTGGTGGAGTGGGATAATTAAAATAATCAGCTAGTGGGCTAAAAATAAACTTTATTAGTGCTCTAAGCTGAAAAAATAAAACGGGGTAATATGACAAGGAAACCTAACTGTAACCTTGTAAACACTCCTGAGGCGGAAGCCGGGAGGTCTGTCTGTTACTGCTTTTAATACTTTGTTTTCGTTTTGTTTTAACTGAGCACTTACACCCTGAGCACCCACTGACCTGCTAGCCCTGGGAAATCGCGAAGCTTTGCTCTGCTGTCCCGAGCGTTGCTGCAGGGAAGAAACGCGCTGATACCTTCGCGCGCCCGCTACCGCAGACACGCCCACTTGTGAGGCCACGCCTACTTAGGCCACGCCCCTTTCCCCGCCTATATAGTCGCGCTGATTGACGAGCGCGCCATAACCTTGTAAACACTCCTGAGGCGGAAGCCGGGAGGTCTGTCTGTTACTGCTTTTAATACTTTGTTTTCGTTTTGTTTTAACTGAGCACTTACACCCTGAGCACCCACTGACCTGCTAGCCCTGGGAAATCGCGAAGCTTTGCTCTGCTGTCCCGAGCGTTGCTGCAGGGAGGAAATGCGCTGATACCTTCGCGTGCCCGCTACCGCAGACACGCCCACTTGTGAGGCCACGCCTACTTAGGCCACGCCCCTTTCCCCGCCTATATAGTCGCGCTGATTGACAAGCGCGCCATAACCTTGTAAACACTCCTGAGGCGGAAGCCGGGAGGTCTGTCTGTTACTGCTTTTAATACTTTGTTTTCGTTTTGTTTTAACTGAGCACTTACACCCTGAGCACCCACTGACCTGCTAGCCCTGGGAAATCGCGAAGCTTTGCTCTGCTGTCCCGAGCGTTGCTGCAGGGAGGAAACGCGCTGATACCTTCGCGCGCCCGCTACCGCAGACACGCCCACTTGTGAGGCCACGCCTCTCCGTCCTCTATCAATGTGCCCTTTCCGGACGCGCAGCGGGCGAGCGCAGCGGGCGCGCCGGCATCGCGCCGAAGTCGAGCCAAAGTCAAGCCCGTCTGCGCCCGTCCGCGATCGTACGCGGTCCAGGGCCAGACCCCATGCCCCCCGGAACGACCACATACGATGGAGCAAGCAGGATTTACTTGCCTTACGTCGTACGGTCACCGTGTCATGCATGCACAAGCTACATGTAGATAACACTGCAGGTTGTGAACACTGCCAATTCCACTATGTCCTTGACAAGAACCCGAACACCAGCGACCACATTATACACTGTGGACTACTCAACGTGCGTTCACTAAGGAAACATAAGTTGGACCTACATGATCTTCTCTCTGAGACTAAATGGGACCTTATGTTCCTTACAGAAACATGGCTAGATTATGAGTCTACAGCCGATGCCCTTGAGGCACTACCAGTGGGATACACTATATATAGACAAGACAGAACCACTGGTAGAGGAGGAGGCATCGCAATTATTGCCCGTGAAAGTCTGCAATGCCAATTTGAAAGTGCCCCTATCCTGGATAGCGAGGCTGGGAAATTCACCATTAAAGTGAACAACAGCTACACGCTAAAGGGCATGCTAGTTTACAGACCCCCTGGTCCCATTGCCAAGTTTGAGGAAAGCCTAATAGAAGGTATCATGGAGACTGCTTTATGCAACAATAAATTTCTGGTACTTGGTGATCTCAACTTGCATCTCAACAACCCATCAAACAGTACAAGCACGAACTTCAGCCAGGCATTAGGTGCTCTCCAGCTGACACAAATAGTGAACGGCCCTACACATCAGTTGGGTCATCTTTTGGACCCTATATTTGCAAATTGGGAGGAAGTAGAATCTAAACCCCCTATTCCTATCCCCTGGTCGGATCATTATTTAGTTCCCTTTACCATTCGGATCCCTGGATATAGACCTCCGCAGCCGGCTTTGCTATATCATCTTAGGCGTAACTGGGCCACCTTTTCCCAGAGTAAATTCTGCGAGGCACTGGTTAAAGGGGGAAGCCCGGGGGGGCTGACGCAGATTTAGCCAACACTAATCTGTGCACACGTATCACTGAGGCACTTGATTGCACGGCTCCTCTTCAAAAAATCAAAAAAACTAATTCCGGGGGCCGTGTACAAAAAACAGCTCCATGGTTCAACGATGAACTTAGATCCTTGAAATCTGCACTGAAGAAACTCGAAAGAGAATGGCGCAAGACCTTCTCTAAAGAATCTAGAGCCACCTACCTAACCGAGAGGCGACTCTACCACGGTCAAATTAGAAAGAGCAAAACTGCATACTACACGCTTAGAGTTAGTGAAGCCAGTAATTCTACTAAAGAGCTGTTCTCGCTTTACAAAACCCTTTCGAGCGGGAAATCATCCAGTGTCCCAGATGACTGTTCCCCCGACGCTTGCAATAGAATCGCCAATTTTTTCTCCGAGAAAATAGCAACAATATACGCAGCGTTCCCAACACAACCCAGAGCGGGTGCAGAATTCATCGAAAGCCCCAGGGAATGGAGCAACAGAATCAGACTGACCCACTTTGCTATCCCTCCACCTGAAGACCTCGTAAAAATCTGCAAATCAGTGAAGTCGGGTTCTCCTCGAGACCCCACTTCACCTAAGCGCCTGGCAGACAGCCTAGTGGTATTAGAACCCTATATCAGGCACCTACTTAATACATCTTTTAGTAGCTCCACTGTACCTAAAGATTGGAAAAAGGCGGTGGTCCTACCCCTTAGGAAAAAACCGACCATCAGTTTCGAGAAGCTTGAGAATCTTCGCCCTATCTCTCTTCTCCCCTACTTGGCCAAAGTAGCCGAAAAATTGGTCAACTCACAACTGATGGACTTCGTCGAAAAAGCGGCATTACTGCACAAGACACAATTCGGTTTCCGTCCCCGTCATTCCACAGAATCTGCTCTCTTAACTGCAGCGGAGGCTCTTCGTCAGGGGGCGGATGAGGGTCACACTATGGCCCTCATCTTATTGGACTTGAGCGCAGCATTCGACACTGTAGCTCACGCCAACTTGCTACAGTGTTTAAATGATGGGGGAATATCTGAAGCTGCACTCCTATGGATCCAATCCTTCCTGACTGGAAGAAGCTTCCAAGTCCGCCTGGGCAACCATTACTCGAGAGCCATGGGTCTGGGACAGGGCGTTCCCCAAGGATCGTCCCTGAGCCCAACCCTATTCAATCTTTACATCTCCCCAGTGGCTTCGATTGCCGCGAGTCATGGTCTGGAAATCGTGTCATACGCAGACGACACACAACTGGTCATCTCCCTATCGCGAGAACCCGGACTTGCTTCAAGTAGTTTTAAGGCCTGCATGCAAGATCTTGCTACATGGATGTCTACCAACTGCCTTAAACTAAACGGAAGCAAGACAGAGGTGCTCGTGGTGGGGGGGAGCCCCTCCGCTTGGTCGTCTGCGTGGCGGCCCCCTTGCCTGGGGGAGGCTCCGGTACCTCGTCAGGAGGTCAAGAACCTTGGTATATGGTTTGATGCTGATATGTCTTTTGGTCCCCAAATAAACCGGGTAGCGGGTGTCTGTTTCAGCGTCTTAAAAATCTTACACAAGGTCCTTGCCCTCCTCCCCATGTCCGCCCGGAAAACGCTGGTACATGCCCTTGTGACATCACGCCTGGACTATGGCAACCTACTTTATCTAGGTGCCACCTGTAAGGCAGTAAAACGCC
Source organism: Triturus cristatus (assembly GCF_964204655.1). Lineage (NCBI taxonomy): Eukaryota > Metazoa > Chordata > Amphibia > Caudata > Salamandridae > Triturus > Triturus cristatus. The sequence continues at coordinate 990,324,400 of NC_140583.1, read as the reverse complement.
TCCAGGTATTACAGAATGCGGCAGCCCGCCTCATCTTAAAACTCCCCAAAAGATCAGACTCCAAAGCTGCTCTTCATAGCCTTCACTGGCTACCTGTAAGACGCAGAGTGGAATTCAAGGCCCTCTATACATGTCATCGCATTCTTGCGCGGAAAGCGCCGGTACCGCTCCAGAACCTAGCCATCAAGCACGTACCCTCGCGTGCTTTGCGTTCCTCTCACAGAGGTCTATTGGTGGTCCCTAGAATCAGAAAGGCCCGTATGGGTGGACGCTCTTTCCGCCACCTGGCAGCTAAATGCTGGAATGCTCTGCCTCTTAATCTCCGCCTAGACCCCTCGGAATCCAGTTTCCGCAAGAACCTAAAAACTCACCTCTTTTCAAAGTAACTGAACCCCTCCTCTCCTCTGCTCTGAGTTTTTGCAAATGTAGCGCGGGGACACGCTTTTGCGTAACCAGGCGCTTTATAAACTTTCCTAATAATAATAATAATAATGGAAAGGTGTGCCTAGCATATGTTCTGGTCAACTAGTTTTGAGCTTCCCCAGCTCTTCGTCAGGACTACACTGGGACCAGCCCAGTGTCGAGAAACTTGCCACTCCTAGTTAACCTGAATTAGGTGCAATAAGTGTGATGCCACAATTGTAAGGCATGCGTTTTAAAATACATACGTAATGTACGTCAGCACAATGGTTTAAGAAAAAGCAACACTGTGCTTCATGGTCACCGGAGGGGATGCGGCGATCTCGTACATTTGTACGTTGAACCCCGCATACAATGACACCTAATCGAAGCCAAACCTCGCGGACCGCATTGGTCGTCCTCATCCTGATCTGCCAGTCCCTGGTTTCTAAGACATTCATTACAACTAAGGCAGCAATTGATTTCTAAGCCTGCAGTGTTTTATCCTACTGCCATGAATCAAGCATTATTTTTTCTTTTCTTTCACCTTTTATTCAACGTCATGATTCCCAGTTTCATCTATGCGGCATTGCGTTTGACAGTTTCAACCTTTATCAGCATTAATGAAAATGCATCAACCGCATTATCTTTAAATAAGCGTATGGGATTTCAATTTTTATGTACTGGTGTGGATTTCTACAATTTAAATATGTTTTTACTTGCCTCTACGTATCGGCAGTTGAACCGCCACCTTTTGATTCAAATGAGGCTCGTGTTGACACACTGCGCGTTCATCCAGCGCGAGCAGCCTCACATAAGCACGACGTTTCTCCACTGTTTCTTCGTATGCAATGACGCTCCATCAACGTCAATTATGCTGCGCAGTAGCTTTTGGTGCATTTTCCTGCCTTCAACCATCCTGCACAATGTCACAATATGCGTGAGCAGGAGAGAGCTGGAAAGTGCCATATTTATTGAAATTTGACACTCTCCTCCCCTCTCTCCAGCGTCAGCGCAAAAATATGCTGCCATGCGTCATGGACACACCTTAGCACCATAGTGCAAGGGCGTTTCCATGAATCTAGCATAGATTATATACTGGAAGGAAAGCCTTCCAGTACAAAATGCCATGCTTAGACTAACCTGAAACCTTTTCTCACTTTGTATGTGTACTGTACAATGCATTTTGCGCTAAGAAGCAGCACCAAATGCAGCAGACCACAAGTACATGTGTTCTTGCTGAAAACATTTTTCCCCAAAATTAATGTTAGTATTACGAGGAGGAGTAATCGGCTGATTATCGACAATTCTGATCATTGATAATTCCACATTGAAGAGTAATGTAGAATTACCGAAACTACATTGATTTGTCAGGCGTAACCTGAATTCTGCTCGGGCCTAATTAAGAGTGAAGAGGGAAGGTGTGGGGGCGCCTGGACAGGTGTTCTTTGAACGCCAGGACAGAAGGCAAGGAGGGCTGCAGATACTAAAAGGCATCTCACTTGTTCAAGCTTTCTTGCTGGAGTCGGTGATTTAAGAGCTCATTGTAAATGCTAATTTATTGAAGTGATTAATGAGGTGGAATCTGTTCAGTGGAAGAAGATGTTGAGGCGCAGGCGCTAGAGTCATTAGGGGGCCATACATTTAGAAGTCACCTCTGACTTTGACCTCTGAGAAATCAAAAGACTGAAAGAGGCACTAACAAGCCTTGACTTAGCCAAAAAGTGCCAAGGGGACAAATGTGTTCAAGGTTCAGCAACCGAGCATTGGCTGCGAAGAGAGGGGGTGTCGTTTTGAAGTTCTGGTGTGTTTCCGGGTGAATGTGCAGTACCACAATAACCCCAAAGGTTATGCACATTTCACAAAGTTTCAGCAACAGAGCATTCTCAAATGGCAGACAGCCTGCAGGTATGCCTCATGCGACACAGAATGAACATGCTCATACTTAAAATAGTAGTAGCCTAGGTAGGCTTTAGGTAGCAGACCTAGCCCTCAATTTGGACAGAGGTCACAGGGTTTAGCTCCAGACAGCTGAGCTGTCCTCATGTCACAGAGATGTCAAGGTGTCTGGCTGAAGACATCACAGATACCCTTCAGGGTGAACAGATGACAAAGGCGCAGGCTGGGTATAACAAAGCTTTCAGGTAGTACAAAGGTCAAGGAGTCTGGCTGTAGACATTGGAGCTCTCCCTCTGGTGACGCTGATGTCACAGGCTTGGAGCTTTCCCTCAGATGGTACAGATGGCCGCCAGTCGGTGCTATCCCTCAGGTGAAACAGATGTCACTGGCTTGGAGCTATCCCTCAGATGTCACAGTTGTCACAGGCTTGGAGCTTTCCCTCAGATGGTACATTGTCAGCCACTCGGTGCTATCCTTCAGGTGAAACAGATGTCATAGGCTTGGAGCTATCCCTCAGATGGCACAGATGGCCGCCAGTCGGTGCTATCCCTCAGGTGAAACAGATGTCACTGGCTTGGAGCTATCCCTCAGATGTCACAGTTGTCACAGGCTTGGAGCTGTCCCTCAGATGGTACATTGTCAGCCACTCGGTGCTATCCTTCAGGTGAAACAGATGTCATAGGCTTGGAGCTATCCCTCAGATGTCACAGTTGTCACAGGCTTGGAGCTGTCCCTCAGATGTCACAGTTGTCACAGGCTTGGACCTATCCCTCAGTTGTCACAGATGTCACCCACTCAGTGATACCCCTCAGATGTCACAGATGTCACCCACTCAGTGATATCCCTCAGATGATATAGATTTCACCCACTCTGTGTTATCCCTCATGTGGCATAGATGTCATTGGCTCTGTACTATTCCTCAGGTGACGCCGATGTCACAGGCTTTGAGCTTTCCCTCAGATGGCACAAATGGAAGCCACTCAGTGCTATCACTCAGGTTAACAGATGTCACAAGCTGGGTGCTATCCCTCAGGCTTGGTGCTATTCCTCAGGTGGCACAGATGGCACCCGCTCTGTGATATCCCTCAGGTGACACAGATGTCACAGACTCTGTGCTATTCGTCAGGTAATACAGATGTGACCGGCCTGGTGCTCTGGTGACATAGGTGTAATAGGCTCGGTGCTATCCCTCAGACGGCACAGAAGGAACCGGCTCGGTGGTATCCTTTAGGCGACACAGATGTCACCGGCTCTGTTTTTAGACAGGACACACTTTTTTCAGATTGGACCTAGCAGACTCTCTGGCTTTACTAAGCAGAGCAATCTCTCAGAGTGCAGACAGACACCACAGGCACTGGCTTTTGACAAGACAGCTATCCGTTGGGTCACAGAGACGCTACAGTCTTTGCATTACAAGAAAAACTTTTCTCTAGCTACTCTTAAGTCAAATAAAGTTGGTGGAGCCTCCATCTGCAGGAGTTGTAGTTGGAAGTGGGCAGACGGAAATACAGTCCCTCAAATTAATTTGCTGTACAGAAATGGCATTCTCGGATGCGCTAAAACTATCTCTGCTGCCATTTGAAAAAAATGCAGCTGCTCTCAAGAAAACAAAAGATGTATGTCATCACTTTTTTTCGTTGTAAGAAGCTGCTGCTTTCTTGGTGACTAAAGCTTCATAATACTCCACCCTACTCTTGTAGTTTTGTTGACATTATGCGCGCTAGGAACTTTGCGGTTCTGGGCGAACTCTAAACAGGAATTATGTAATCTGCTGGAAGGTGTTAAGGTGTGGTTATGAAAGTTGTGACGCAATGCATGCAGAGCGTGATCGTATGTTAAAAACATTTGGTACAGAGCTCCGTGTGTGTTGTGTTTATTGCATGCTTCCGTGCTGGGGAAGACGCTACAACTGGCGATGAGGATGGAATACGTGGCCCGAAAAACAAGGCTGCTCTCCCTGAGAGTTTGCAAAGGTACAGCAAACTGCTTGTGCATGCCACAAAGCACCTCAAATTGATGCAAAGTGGTCTGTTGTTGGCGTATGTGGAGTCAAATTACTACTCCAGCCCATACACAGACATCCAAGTAGTTGAAGACCCTATAGAGGAGCACATTGAAAAATCCCACCAAAGCCCTCTGGTAAGACTGGAAGAAAAGATACTGCACCACACCATAACACAGAGCCATTATTCAAATGGAGCAAATGCTAAAGGTAGTGACAATCAGGTATGAAAGCAGAAACGTACAACTGGGACAAGCGAGTGATGTACTATAGGACCTCAAAATCTGATGAGATGACCAGGCCCAAGCAACAGGGGTGTTGCATGGAGAGGTTGCCGGGCTTGCTTTGCTTTAAGAACGCAGCCTGAAGAGCATGTACTCACAATGGCGACAGAATGGATTGCAAAGTATGATGCTGCTACATTCCTTAAGACATCACCGCCATTTGACACAGCAAAGAAAAGGTGAGCGGCGTAGATCGAAACATTTAATGGCTTCATAGATGCTCTAGAAGAAGAAGATGAAAAGAAAATAAGAAAATCCTCAAATATCTGAAAAATCTTGCAGATAATGGAGTGAAAGAAGTGCTAAAGAAAGTCTCACAAACTGATGTAACATTGTACCAAAAGATAAAAGATGCATTGTAAGCCAAGTTCAATCCGATGCCGAATGTTCTCTATGAAAGGTTCATCTTCAACCAAGCAGGACAACAGGTTGGTGAAATGGATGATGAGTTTGTTGAGAGGCTTGATGCACTCAAACACTGTAAGTTCTGTGACTTTAACGATCAAAAAGCCATGAGCCTCAGAGTCATTGATGGCTGTCTTTCAGATTCCTTCTGAAGATACATGTTGAAAGAGACACTCAGTTTAGATGAAATGCTAATGGCTGGAAGGCCGTAAGAATGAGCAGATCGACAAGCTGCTGATGTGGAAGTAGGAACAGCACATAATGAATCAGCTTTGATCATAAAAAGCAAGCATAAGCACAAAATAGATGCATACAAGTTGACATCTCCGAAGAAGAAAAAGTCATGCTTCTGATGTGGGCTTTAATTTCCCCTGAAGATAAATGTCCAGCCATAGGACAGTTATGCAAAAGCTCTAGGAATGAAAACCACTTCATCATGTTCTACAACACAAAAGAGCAACCAATTCTGTAACAGCGAGCAAAGAAAATGGACGCCAACGTTTCCAAAAGCATTCTCGCCACGCCCACAATTCCAAAAGACCACATCAATTATGACAAGTAGAAACCAAGCACAGTCGATCATCGTCAAATTCATCATATAAAGGCTCTTCAATGTCATTATCAAGCACTAGTGAAGATGATGGATGTGCGTTGATGTTATCGACAAAGGAATGACATGCACATGTAGGATTATATTCTTGGAAAGAAAATCAAAAGTTGAAGAAGAATCACCAAACGAAGCAACAAAATTCACTTGGACACTGTCCTAAAATTACCTTAAAAGTGAATGGCCACCCCATAAACTTTGTTATAGACAGTGGTGTGTCGAATAACCTCATGCCAGTAGAAAAGTTCAACAGCCTATCTCCTGTGCCATGCCTTATTCTGTCAAACACAATACATATGGACTGCTTCTAAACCGTTACAGAGTAATTTACAACAACCATGCAACATAAAACGATGTCAGTGCAATGCCAATTCATGTCCTTCAGGGAACTTCACCTAGTGCATGCCTACTATCTTTGCCACTGCTGCTGATGTGGGACTAATAGCTCTCAACTACAACATCCGTGAGCAGTCTGAAATTGTGTGCAAATTCATTTTAATGGGGAAATGACCCTGTTGCCCAATGGCACAGCAGAGTTGCTTTTCACTTACAAGAAGCAGTTAAGAAAAAAATAGAAACACAGTTAAAGCATGATGAATTGAATGCTCCACAGGTCCTACGCCATGAATATTGCCCATAGTTGTGGTGCCAAAAAAGACAGTGGAGTTGCAGTACATATTTGTGTTGATATGCACCAGGCCAACAAATCAACCAAGAGAGAAAGCCATCCTGGTTCCCCACATTGCAGACATGATTATTCAGCTGAACTGAGCCAAAGTCTTCTCCCGTCTTGACCCAAACAAAGGGTGCCATCAGCTCGAGCTGGAATAGAACTGTAGGTACATAACTACATTTTTGACCTATGTTGGATTGTTCAGATACAAATGAATGTGTTTTGGAGTATCTTCGGCAGTGGAGATATTTCAATTACAGTGATGGCATACTGGTATTTGAGACAACACAAAAGGAGCATGAGAAGGATCATACACAAGTGTGCCAATAACTTGCTGAGGCAGGCCTCACTGTGAATGAAACAAAGTGTGAGTTTCACAAAACTAAACTTAAATTCTTTGTGCACATATTCTCTGATGGGGGAATGACTCCTGACCCAGATAAGGTGCCAGAACTGTCATCTTCTTGCCCCCCCCGACCCCTCCCAAGATGTAAATATGCTGCGATCGTTCTTAGGCATGGTCAGTTATTACTCAAGGTACATTTGCAACTTTGCTACAGTGAGTGTCACATTGAGAGACTTAACAATGTTCTCCTGAATGCAACCAAAGTTTCAAAGAAATAAAAAAAGCGATTGAGAATGCAACTGAAATGGCCTATGTTGACCCCCATTTACATACTGAGATCACAGTAGATGCAAGCCCGGTGGGGCTGATGGCAATCCTTGTTCAACACAATGGCCAGCTGATTGAAAGAGACACTTTGTGACCTTTGCCAGTAGAAGCCTGTCTAAAACAGACAGTGCTTATTCTCAACCAGAGAAGGAGAGCCTGGCTGTAATGTGGGCCTGCAAACATTTTCATGTGTTTTATATGGGAAATGTTTCACTATCACCACAGACCACCAGGCATTGCTCACTATCTCTGGAAACCCAAAAGCTAGGATGCCCCCTCCTATTGATAGGTGTGACTGCAACAGTGTGACTATGTGATTGTACACAAGCCGGAGAAAGACCAAAACCCTTCAGATTACTTTTCATGAGTGCCGCTACATCTCCACAGTTCTACACCCAAAGCAGCTGAAGAGTACATCAACCTCATTGTGAGGTCTGTCATGACAGCAGCTCCACCCATTGAACGGATTATTGCTGCTACCAATGTAGATAAAGACATACTCATCTTCAAAGACCTCATTATATTGCAATCTTGGAAGAAAAGTATGCAAACCTTTGCTGATTATGTTGAATTACCCAAATTTTTAAATATACAGTATGAGGTATCCGTCACCTGAGATGGTATAATATGGAGAGGCTCGAGAATCCTCATAACTGAGAGCGTGAGACAGCAAGTCATTGAGCTAGCTCATGAAGAACAGTGTGGCATTGTAGACACCAAAAGAGCCCTAAGAGACAGAGGGGCATATTTACAGAAGAATGGCGGAGGGAGGCATTAAGGCAAAATAGCTAACGCCGCTATTCTGAAAACGCAGGGATCCACCATATTTACAATAATATGGTGCATCCATGCATTTTCCCTGGCACTGAACTCAGCTGCCTAGCGCCAATGCACAACCCTTGCACCATAGTACAAGAGTGCCTGCGTTGAGGAAATTATTGTTTGTGTGCAGGAAGGTGTCACTTCCTGCACATAAAAAAACAGAATGGCGATTTGTAACTTCTATGTGTGCTGTGTTGTGCAACACACGTAGAAGTTGCAAATTGTCATTTTCTTAAATGATTGTTTATGTGCAGGAATGAACACCTTCCTGCACTTAAACAATCATTCATGGTGTTTTGCTGTTTCTATATGTCCTGTACAATGCAGCACTCATAGAAGCAGCAAAAACGAGGAGCAATAAAGCATTTCTCCTCATTTTGCCATGTTAAGACCTGGTTTTCCCTGGTCTTAATTTGGTGCTGCCTCCTATTCACACCACACTTGTAATAGGAGCAGCATCAAAATCAATGGGTGATGAAGTGGAACTCCCACTGCAATACCCATTGCCCAGCCCTTTCCCACTAAGTAGAGCATGAAAGGGTGCCTTATTTACAAGGCGGAGTCAAGCCACAATATGTGGCTTAGCCCCGCCTTGTAAATAAGGCGAAGCCCCTATTGCCACAGTAATACATCGATAAAAGTGACTTTCCTGTGACTATAGGGGCTTGTAAATATGCATTTTATACAACCTGAAGAGGGGAGAGGTAGCATCCCTACTCTGACCTCCCCTATCGATAACTACAACACACACAAAGGAGTAGGAAAGTGTATATTAAAAGGTGGCACGTGCTCAGTGAGAAAAAACTACCCTCACTCACAAAGTTGTGACATGCTGCATCATTGGGCTTGCTTACTAACCCCCTGCACAGACCCATGCCTGGGGTGACACATAAGGGAGCAGAAAACAATACAAACAATGACATTTTGGGATCACCGAAGAAAAGTGCTGCCAGTGAAAGTTAAAACTAGCTTGGATGTGTACCCACTCGAAATCTTATTCCTGGGCCATCCGGTTAGGTTTAAGAACATGAAGGATGGTGGTGAAAGGAGAAGATTAAGACTCCTTCACCCCTCCTTACTGCCAAGGTGTCAACATGTTTCTGCCGTTTAAATCATGCCCACAGTGCCGGGTCACTCCCGCATTCATTAGGACCCTCCGGATCACAAAACGTAGTACCCTGTGATCCTGTCTTAGGTATCTGTGGAATGCATTTCTTCCAACATAGGGTTTCCCTATTTCACGCACACTTTGTACTCGTTAATATACACTTTCCTATTCCTTTGTGTGTGTTGCGCTTGTAAATATGCCCCAGAGTGTGGTTCCCTCACCTATATGAACGCGTTGATAAAAAAGCTGAAAGTGTGCCACCTTTGTAAGTGTTCATTACCTAAGGTGATGCAGCATTCATTGACACTGTCTGACCTTCTTGTACATGCCTGGGAGAGAGTTGCAGTTGATTTCTTTGAGCCCCTAGGAAATGGGCATCATATCATGGTACTTATTGATGAATACTCGTGTTTTTCTTTGGTAGAAGACTTATCATCGACAACCCATGACAAAGTCATCGAGCAGCTTGATGACATCTTAACAGCATGGGGTATCCCCGCTATTCTCAAATCTGATAATTACTCGCCTTTCAATAACAAAGAATTCAAGGAGTTTCTTGTTCGACTCAATGTCAAGCATCAAAAGAGTACACACTCTGGCCCCAAGTCAATGGTGTTGAACGTTTTATGCCCACCCTCAAGAGGGTAATTCAGTGAGCATCGATAGAGGGAATCGATCTAAACCAAGCCATGTGTCAAACTCTTTGTGACTATCGGTCAACTTCTCTCCACATCTGGTGAGAGTCCTGCCACCTTGCTATTAGGTAGAGCAATCAGAACCAAACTATTGGAACAGACATTGGACCGATCATTGAATGCCAATATGGTTCATGTCACAGCCACTTTTAAAAAGTGCAAAATTAAAACATATGCTGATCACCGCCGACGCGCCTAGGAAACAGTCTACGAAGGCGACTGGGTACTGGTCAAACAGAAATTGAAGCTGAAAACTGACACTGCGTTTGCTGTTGACCCATTGAGGGTTGTAACGTGCAAAGACACATAATGACAGTGCATCACTGGCAGAAAGTCCACACAGAGGACTTGTCACACTTTAAACACCACCTCAATATCTGTCAGCTCCTGAGATCACGAGCAAGGTGACCCTGCCTGAATATCCATGTCACACATCTGAGCCTATGTCACCAGTGCATATTGAAATTGCATCTCAACTACCACATACCACCATCTCTGGAAGACCAGTGCGAGGGCCTTGACGGCTCATTGGGGAAATATGATGCTAATGTTGTCTGTACTTTTAATTTAACAAAGGGAGAGATGTAGTGTTGTTGACATTATGCATGCTAGGAACCTCACGGTTCTGGGCGGATTCTAAACAAGAATTATGTACTCTGCTAGGAGGTGTAAAGGTGTGGTTGTGAAAGTTATGATGCAATGCGTGCAGAATGTGATTGTATGTTGAAGAATAAAGACGTTTATTACAGAGCTCCAAGTGTGGAATGCTCGTTTGCATGCTCCCGGGTTGGGGAAGACACTACAACTCTGACAGAACAAGAGAACAAATGTGTCTGTCTCTGAACCAGACCTAATACAAAACTGTAATCTGGCAGCAGCTCTAGGTTTTCATGTATGAGCTGAAGATAAAGTCTGGGTTAGAAACTAAGGCCCCCAGCTGTTAAATTCCAAATATTTGTTTGTGTCCCATGAGCACCTTTACATTTCCACATTTCTGATCAAATGGCCTATGGGGCTGCCCTCACATTCAACAATACTGGACGGACGTTACCAGACAATTGACTAGGATGTGTGACAAGACTATCCACCCGACTCCCACATTGTGTCTCCTCAATATCTGGGAAGCAACAGACCTCACGCAGGCCGAACAGTCATGGGCCACAATGGGGTGGTGTATAGCGAAGCGGAACATTGCCCAGAAGTGGGGTGTGGACACCATACCGTTTATGAGAGATTGGGCAAATGATATGATCATGCTATGATCGCCGAAAAAACAGTGTTTAAAGGGAGGGGTTGTCCACGTAAATGGGACCACAAGTGGGGGAGCTGGAATAAGTATAGGGGGGAGATATGTGTTTCTCCGACAGTGGAACTAAGGAGGGAAAGGCTCCTGGGGTCGGAGGAGCGAGCTGATGATATGATGACACATGCGGCGGGCAATCTGGAATAGAAAGTTATGTGTGCAGTTTCCTGACCCGGGGACGTGTAAGTGATTTCATGCGGATTGAAAGGCAATTGTTGGAATATGATACCCTGGACTCCTGCCGGATTGATGACAGAAGGGCTCGATTTTTAATCTTATGAACTTGCTTGCCTAAATTGTCAATGTAATTGTCTCTATTGCTGCCTTTTGTTTCTAATAAAAACTGTTTAAAAAAAAAAACAATCACAAATGGAAGATTATTTCTGGGGTAAGGGTTCAGCATTGAGGAAACTCTAGTTTCCATTCAGACCCTCGAGAAAAATGGGGGTAACAATAAACATGATTTTTTCCAGGTAAGTAGGTAACCAAAGTGGCTGTTGAATATTCTGGGCCCTCTTCAAGTGGAGGTTTATGAATAATGCATACTATTGTGAGACAGTCTTTTGTGTTCTTTGGCTGTCAGCACTGGATTCCCAGCTGAGGAGTCTTTTAATCTCAAATGCAATTTTCTGAAGTCCTGGTGCTGTGGTCTGCGTGTTCCGAAAGCCTGTAAGCCAGGTCTACGCCATTGGTTGAGTACATGGTCAATCAACAGCATAGCCATCCTTGAATGATTAAATGTGGTACAGGATTGACATCTAATCTGAATGAGATCCTTCCTGAAGAGCAGGGCTGAGGATCATTGTTGAAGTCAATGTGAGACAAGACTCATGGACAATGTCACTTTTCAGTCATGATGATGTCAATGTGAGATGTGGTTTACGCACAATGGAATTTCCTATTCCTGGTGAAGTCAACATGACACATCGCTCATGACAATGGTGAAGTCAATGTGTGACATGCGTCAAGGACAATGTAATTTTCCAATTCTGGTGAATTTAACATGAGACACTGTTCTTGTACAGCTAGGGTTTCCATTTCTTTTGAAGCCAACGTGAGACATGGCTCATATAAAATGTTAGTTTCCACTTCGTAGGGGGGTCCACATAACACATGGATTGTGGACTTCGTCAGTTTCTTTTGCTGCCCAGAGAACACATTGTCATGAACAAAAGATCTGGGTGCATACTTAAAAATATTCATGATTACTTACAGAACATTTTCAAGATTTTGAGATGGCAAACTGTGGAGGCAAATACTTCTCAAAGTGTACAGTTTGGGTTCAGATGGCTGTTGTTTTGAAAAGGGACTTTATTTGGTCTGGGTACTTGCTACAAATTTTACTTTAGCCAACTTCATGCCTATGCTCTGCTGCAAGCCCAAACCAGGATAATGGAGAATGGCCTATGCATCAGCAAGGAGGAGGATTATAAGGGGGGCAGACAAGGTTGCAACATTTACTCTGAACGGTATTTAGTGTTGATTGTAGCAAACTAAGGTAATGTTGATAGGAAAGGTGAGTAATCCTGTCCCACTAGCAGGGTGCACACATGGGTCAGTGACTAATGAATCAGTAGACTCTTTCATGTGGCATTCTATGTGAAGAAGATGTCCCTCTACCAAGAAGTGCAGAAAGATTGAGTGATAAACCTTGAAAGAGATGCTGGTGGTGGAGGAGTCATCACGGAATGGCAATGCTTATAGAGCGCTAGAGCTAGAGAAAATGTGTGAGTGCGTATGGGGTGTCGGGAGCCCAAATGAAGATCATATATTTACCACAGTTCAGAACTTAAATTAGTCAATCCTGATAATTGGGGTGCTTGAAGCTTTCATTATTCCTATTTTCCTTAATCTTATGACAACCTTATCGCTTTTTCTTCTGGGAGAGGAGTTGGCTCAAACATTGTCTCATAGAAACTGTCAATCTACATGTGCGCCACAAGCACAGGCAACATTCACTGTGCAATTTACAGACACTGGTGTGTAATAAATGAAAGGTGCACATAAGTATTTAGTCTCATGAACAGATGCTCAAATCGAGATCTCATGATGAAAGAATTACAAGAGTTTTGATATTCACATGGATATCCACCCTGTAAGTGAACGCATCTTCTCCCTTCTCTAGACTACAAAGATTCATAATTTATTCATGGATCTTTTGCTTTGTTTCTTAATGAGATTCAAGTGCATTAAAAATTATGGCTTGATATTAGACAATGATTCGCCCAAGTCTGAGTAAAGAGTAAAAAAAGACTTGAACAGAAGTCAGATCCCTTCCTCAGGAATTAGTGGGCATTCAATGTACTCAAGAAGCTATTGATCTAGGGGTAAGACAGCTGTGCGCAGAAAAGGAAGACTTTTGGCTATTTATTTGGATATGTTTAGCATCTTTTATAAGTTGCCATACTACACAGTCATGGAAATTTGTAGTTTTCAAGCTTCATTCTCCTTTGTCAGGTGCTAAGGTTACAGTGAAGTGAACCCCTGAGGAATGTGAGAGAGTCTGCAATCCAATTGTCTGAGGTTATGATGAACCTTTGAGGCAGCGTAGAGAGTCTACAATCAAATAATATGAGGTTACAGTGAACCAGCGGGGAGCCTGAGAGGTTATGGTTATGGTTAAGGCTATGGTGAGTCTGTAGGGAGGCTGAAAGGCCCCACAATCCAGTAAACTGTCTGCTTGTTTTGGATTACACCATCTGAGATCAAAATGAATGACTGGGTGAATCAAGAATGAATTTTAAACACCTAGCTCTACGAAATTAATTTCAGAAAGACTCTTTCTGGGCATGGGAGAGATTTGAACTCTAGCAAAGTTGACTTTTGATTTTTTTCTGGTGGCGATATGGTCTTGTCGCTACGAAGAGTGTCTAAGGCTGTATCTTTTGGAGCTGATCGCCCTTGAAGTTTGAACCATTTACCTGCTTTTCAGCTGTGGTCTTTCTTACAGAGAAGGGGTAGGTAAGTTCAACGAGCTGCATGGGGTTGTGGAGCTTACTATTTTTAAACAGGTTTTGGGGCTTTTGCGTGGAAGCTCTTTTGGCTGAGGAAGAGAGGGACTTGAAATTGAACAGCTTTATTGACAGTATGACACAAAACAGGACTTGCAGTTTCCACTGTTCCTGCCTGTTCCCTTTCATAAAGTCTAGATTTGCTGCCAGGGCCGGCATTAGGGGGCGTGACCGGTGCCGTCGCACCTTGTGCGGAGCTCAAGGGGCGCTGCATTCTGAAATATCTTATGGGTTTATCGGCACCTGCTATAGACTTCTTTGTCCGCCCTGCAACATTCAGCCTATAATAACATGTCAAGAGACCTCAAGTGATTAATGTACCTGCAGGCTGATAGCAGTTTTAACTCATAATAAAGTAATGATGAGGGTTAATGTTCCTGCCGCAAAGCATGTGTAACATGTAGATCACAGAATTGTTTTAGCTCCATGGGTTCCTTCTTTTGCCACAGAGATAATTTTGTTACTTGCAGTTCATAAGTTATAAAACCTCTAATATAGAACAGTGAGCTATGAACTGGCATCAAAGCACTGCTTGAAAACAGCACAGCATAGGCCTAGAACCTTATGTTTTTCCTCAGTCTTTCATTATACAAAGGATGATAAAAAGGGTTTGTTTGGGTAGAAACAAGTTCATGTTAGTGAATCGAAAGCCAACCTCTGTGTTAAGTTTTAAATCCTGAGTTTGTACTTCTCCAGACCAAGCCCTCTTAAAATACATTGCCTACCATTATGGATGACATGTGACTCCTATACCCTGTAGTCCTCATTGTCTTTTGTAATATTTCATATACATTGATTTGAATACTTCTATGATTAAATGTCTCTGCATAATGTGTGTGTGATGTAAAGTGCTCTGGCACCCTGCATTGGTTTGTGTAGGACTATGAAAGAAATTAAATGCATGTGAGAGTGGGGTTACGTAGAGATGAGGGGCACCCTTCGAGGATGGAAGTGGGGGCCTGCATGGTGATGCATGTCATTGGGGGGCGCCAACAAAGATTGTGGCAAAGGGTTCACAAGCATTAAAGCCGGCCCTGGTTACTGCTTTGGTATGTGTAATGTAGCATTCTGTGTATCCACATTTCCTTAACGTATATATTTTGAAGCACAGAGCATTTCATAACTGCATTGAATGATCGTCTTCTTTGGGTTAAACCAGAGACAGTCATCTGGGTGAGTAAACCCTGGAGGCTTCAGAAGAAAGACCATAGTACCTGGGGGCAAATGTTGGCATATGACTGGAAATTAATTCTTTAAAGTACGCCTGTGAAGCCATTTAATGTATATTATTCTATATTGAACCATCTGGTAAAATTCTGTTATGATATGTATGTCATAGAAATGGTGTAATTAAATCTGCGGTTCACGGTTGCTTCCGCTCATCCAATCAGTGTCTTTTGGAGACGCCTGTCGGGGTCTGATGGTGGATACTTCAGAGAATACATGGCACATGATGAGATGCACCGACCACACATCAGATCTATTTGTCGCCTACGACTTTCAGACTAATGGCACCTGAAGTCTTTTGACTTACGAGATGACACCAGTCATCAGAGTGGAGACAGAGATGGTCAAGGTAGAAGGTAACGGGGAAGATCATTGAGGGACTCCACACTATTGCTGTTAGTGGGAAGACAGGAGTGGTCCTAGCATTTTCCTCTGCAGTTGTGTGTATAAAATGAGGGTCAGAAGGAGCAGCAGGAGTCCATGAGTCTTCCTGCGTTGCACAAGCTGAGTTAAATCACTTAGGGGCATATCAACAACAACCGGCGATAATTATCGCTGAGCGCACTTAGCGCTCGGATAATTATCGCCGGCTAGCGCCGATTTTTATCGCTGAGATAGCGTGCTATTAGCAACGCTTATCTCATCAGCGATAAAAATCCTAGCGCTAACTGGCTAACGTGAGATTATCGCTGGAAACCCAGCGATAATCTCACGTTAGCTTGTTGATAGGGACTCACAAACTTAGCCATGATATCCACCTTCCATAGGATATCATGGCTAAGTCAGTCCTGAAGCAGGTGTTGGGAAAGTAGCGATAACAGGGGTTATCGCTACTTTTCCTGCCGCTATGCTTCATAGCGTGGGGCTTGATGATAGGAGAAATGTCGCTTAGCGACATTTCTCCTGTCATGCCAGGTCAGGAATGCCCACTTTGCATCTCATTAGAGATGCAAAGCTGGGCGTTAGGAATCCTAACGCTAAAGCAAGGTTTCACGCGTTAGCGTGGCCTTGCTGATTAGGTGATAAAATTATCGCCGCTTTTCGGCCGAAAACGGCCACAAAAGCGGCGATAATGTTTTATCGCCTGCTTGTTGATATGCCCCAAAATGACTACTTTTCCACAGAGACCAATCATTTCAAGGTCAGGACAACTTCAAGGGGGCTCTCAGGAGATGTTACCCATTGTAATCTGTGAAAGTGGCTCATTTCCCCTCACAAGACTTTCATCCACAACAAATGACACTCAGGGTCAAGATGCCAAGAAATTGGTGCGACATAAAGTCTGCATATCCTGACGCACCATTTCAGGAACCTTGGGCAAATATCCTATTTTATATAATGTAAAATATTGTTTTTTCCTGTGCTTGCTTGTGTTCAAAACTGGACGCTAAGATAACTTTTGGAACAAGAACTTAGACTGTACGAGCTACCTGAAGCCACGATGTAATCACACTAGCGGAACATGCGATAAGCAGGTGCCCACAAGAAGCTGTTACAGCCTAAGGAGGAAAAAGCTGTAGGCACAAAAAACCTCCTTGCAGGTGGAAGTACGCCGAAAGGCAGAATGGATGATCCCAATGCACAGGGTGAAGAATTCTGGATGGATCACCTACTTACAAAAGGAACAGGAACCAGTAAGAGGCAGGAACTAACAACTGTCGAAGGAACCCAGCTGCACTGCGATGCACCCATCTCACCAAACTGGAGCCTTTATATAGGATACAGACAGGAACAGGAAATGATGACTACCTCTCGTGACAGTCCCCGTGATGGACTGGGAACCTAATTGAAACTGAAGGAAGAAGCAACCATATTGGAAAGGGAAGAAAAGAAAAAGGGAAAACAAAACTAGATAACTAGGAGTCCCTTCATAGCCCATCTGCAAACCTTCAAGCAAGTGAATACCCTTTTGTAGTCAAGCCCCTTGGGGGTCGGCCAGCAGTGCCCAGCAGCAGCAAGGAGCTTAGAAGCTTCAAGAAAACTAGCCTCAGGTAAGTGTTGTTCCCCTGGCCTGCAGACACTTGCTGCAGAAGGCAGATTGCGCCTCCTTTCTACCACGGTATCGTGGTACCCATGTACTGCGGCATTGGGGCTCACAGGAGCCACAACACCGAAGCCTCCGAACACCGGCAGGCCGCATTCACAACAACTTGCTCCCCTTAACTGCAATTAGGTTATGTCTATCAGTTAATGATTTTCAAATAAAATCCTGTATGCCACCCAAAAAGACCATTGAGTGTGGTGACACCAGAGGTGGACTGAGCTGATAGTCTAGGCCACGTCTTTAACGGTGGCAATCTATTACCGTTGCTGGGGGCTGCTGATGTGATTTAATGTTGACATAACTCAGCTGCACCCTATCTTGTGGTCCCCAATGAGATCAAGCTATTGTGTAATTTACAAGTCATTTACAAAAATGGGTGTGGTGATTTGCTGTTTTAGTGGCCTATTGGATTGGGCTGTGTTATGTTTTCAGAGAGTGGGAAAAGCTGTCTGGCTGGTTTTCAGGTTAACTTGCATTGGTAAAACCCTAGCAGCGAGAATACTTTTCAAGCTGTGCCGCAAACTTGATGTTCCATTAGTGGAACTGGTCTTCAATGCACTACCCTGAAGACAGCCAGCAGTGGTGACCTTCTGTGATAGAAGCGGAGGCCCATTGGTTTGCACACATCTTAAAGTTCTATTTTAACTTCCCCGCGCCCTCACTCAAGCTCGCCTTGAAACCACGCTGGCAGAAAATCTTAAAATCCTTAGAGAGGAGTTTTTTCGCAGTGTTATTAATTAAGGCACAATAACCCCCATATGGAAAAAGAGCTCGTCAAGTTGTACTTCTGCTAAGTACGCAGCGCCATATGGCCACATGCAGGAAATTGGCTGCATAGGCAGTTTGAGTATAGGTTGCCATATGCTCACATATACTTTAAATTTCTTTGTTTTCCAAAAGGGCAGAGGAGTGTGGGGCAAAATTGAAATATTCGACCCCCTGGGATCCTCTCATTCCCCATCGGAAGTGTGGCTGGGCATGGCTCCAGCGATGCAAGCTGGAAGGGGTATCGGCAGCGTTTAACAGGAACACAATGACAATGTGTGGTGCGGATGAACTCTGTGCCGCCAACTGGTAATAAGCGTGTGCATTGGTGCACCACAGACATCCAAGCGGGAAGCGCCACTCGACGAATCACCAACAGCAGTGCTGAATTTAACAAGGTCAAGACGGGACAGCGTCAGTGTTGGACTTATCCTGACTAATTAGATGACACCCACACACTTTCTATTTCCTGGCTGGCACACTCGGTGCCATAATACCCTAGAATTGACTCACAAACAGGAGTAAAATAGTAGATTTTAATGCAATAGGGAAAACTTGTGTAACAATTCAGATCCTTGTCCTGTTGGCTGGAGTAGGGTGGCATGCACATGTGCTTTTGGGGGGTTGTAATTCATCAAAGGGTACAATTTAGGATGCAAACCACTAACTTCTGTCAATTGTGTCAACAATCTCTCATTTTTGGTAGGCTATAGACCGAAAAGCCCTAACTAAACTAAGAGAATTGTGACAAGGTCGCGACCTTAGAATACAAGACCGTGTCCTACTTCAACCAATGGGTGATCTAAGGGAGGACTTGGTGGAAACTGCATGTGCAAACCACGTGAGGGAGCACTGCTTGCATTTGACTTCCAATATACTTAAAGGTAAAAACCCCCTTTGAACTGATGTTTATATTTGTGCACCACACACTACAACCAGGACTTGAGCTGAAGTCAAAATCCACCGCACATTCCATGGAGGAAATTCTGACGTACAACAGTGTCGGTGGATTCCTCCTACATACTTAGATTATACACCTTTGGGTCCATTCATAATGACATTCAGCTGGTTTCTCTTTCTCTGTACCCTCTGTGCTGCTGTACATCATATGAGATTAGTGTATGTTGAATCCTGGAATAAATATAGACTCAGGAAATCAGAGGCCATGTAGAAATCATATTTTAACACACTTTGTTCTGAGGAGAAGCATACTTGTTGGGTAACAGTATATCCCCAAGTGTACATGATTTTATTGGTAAGACAAATGGGCAGACACTTGGGAGTTAGTGGCTTTTCAGGGTAAGGAGTAATCACAAGAATGAGTCCCGCTATGCCTGGGCCACCACCCTCTCTGAGGTGGCCACCCATCTTCCAGGGTGGTGCTCAGATTTGATGGGACATTTCAATAGGATTGAAAAGACATAGATACATTGGATAATCTATCGAAATGTTTTTGTTTGAATCTGCAGATGTGAGACGTATAGAAAAAGACATGCTTTGAGCCCTAGCAAAGATATCTTCATTGACACACTCTGGTTGTAGAAAACAACGCCTGAAATATGTTTTGTGAATCACAACACCCTTCCTCGTAAGTGGTTTTATACAATGCGTTTGAGACGTTTTTTTGCATAAGACATATGAACATAATTTCGATTAGAATCACAAAAGAACTACACAAAAGAAAAGGATATTAGCCAGGGAAGGAAATGTTCGGAATTCTTTGGCAGTGACTGCTTTTCAGTAAGCCACAGCCGGCCTTGGCGCATCCATGGAGTGGAAAGAAAGGCCCCTATCTCTAACGGTCCACCATTAGGCCTCCTTTTCAGCTATCTGCAGTTTTTGCTTCGGGAGCGCGAGCGACACCCGTCCGCCATCTTTAAGGTCCTCTCGCCCCAGCAGCGCGTGACTCCCCGGATTCTCACTGCACGCGCAGCCCTGATGTAGATCCGCGGATCCCTTGTTGTCCCAGCACAAATGAAGACAAAGGCACCTGGCTCCCGGGATGCTGCTCTTTCCAGCAGACCTCGGCGGCATGATTTATTCATAAAGGAGACATTAGTTATGCCAAGGAAGGCCGGCTGAAAGGGTTATGTTTTTAAGTGCTTAGGATGCATTATGAGGTACCTTGGCCTGTCAGACAACATTTATAACTCTAAAATCTCCTCGCTGCCTTAGAGTTCTCCGCACACCGTCAATATCCGTGCGCGGGGTGATGGCGGGTCTCCTTCATTAAAACAGGGCCGCAGAAATGTCAAGGAGAGGTAAGGTGAAAGCCCGACGCCGGAGACTTCTCTTCTCTTAAAAACGCGGCTATGAAAAGACTGTCCTATCCCTCTCCACTTGTGCTGCCCCCCCCCCCTTCCTTTCCGCCTTCATCACCTCCCACTACCTTGATCTCTCAGTGCAGTCATGTTGGTGAATACAGCGTGCCGGGGCGGGCACTGAAATCTTTTGACAGCGCGCGCATCTGTGCCATCATCAAGGGCTTTGGGATTCACAAAGTAGTTGCCTAGCAGTGACAGACAGCATGCCGCGCGCTCTCTCTCCCCATCTCCTCTTTCCTCTTTAGAGTTTGTTTCAAGAAGGTTAAAATCCTCTTTGAAGATGAACGTTTAGAGGTGTATTTACAAGGGGATAGCGCCACCAAAACGTCACTTTTAGGGACGTTCTGGTGGTGCTATGCCCTTCTCCTTATTTACAAAGCGGTGTTAAGCCACCTTGTATATATGGCCCCTAGTGTCTAAAGGCTTGATCAGAGGCAACCCTGAGCCCCTCACTAGGGTCCATGCCATTGAGGGATTTGTGGACCTGACAGGTTAGATGGCCTGAGACCTTTGCCACAACTGAGCATGGGTTGCATTTGCAGTAGCCAAGAGGCTTGGGAGAGAGGTTAGGGAAGTGACCTATGATGACCTGATTTACTAGGACACAGCAGGAAATAATTTAGTCCAATGTATTTTATTGCTGCCTCCTTGTTGGTCCCTCAGGTGTCGATACTGTCGCTCTTGGTTGGAAAAATAGGGTACAGGCCTCGCCCACATATGACAGAACTGATTATCCTGGGTAGGGTATTGTGAGCTGCAGCCAAGTACTTACGTGTTTACTTTTACTTCATACAACAAAAGGCGGCAGGGTGTATTTTGCTGCACAAACTACACTGTACTATCTAACCATCTATTCCCACCTCCCGAAACCAGCCACCAACAATGGTTTCAAACATAACATAGCAATTCAAGGAGGGGAGAGGCAGTGTCATGAGAACACAAGTTCATAGGGTACGAATCCCACAAATAATGTACAAAAACGATGACAGCAATGTCAAGTCCTTCACTTTTAAGTTTTGTAGATCCTTTTATTCTTTATTCAACATACAACAGCCAAACTTACGCGTTTACTTATCCGTCATTGCTCACCACGGTATCTACATGTGCATTGAAGTTGGTGAAGTGTCCAGGACTCTGATGATTTCTGCACATGAACTCGAAGCATCAAACAAGAAAAGGGGGGCTGAGGGTGCTTGTATGTCCAGCATACACGTCCCTGGGTATCTATTTAACAATAAATGTATGCAGTTCTTAGAAATGTAGAAGGAGAGGACTGGTCGTTGTGTGTTAATGTCCCAAAAGGGGGAGAGGGGGTCTCCCACTTGTGGGACTAGGCTCCTCACACACCCGACTGGGTGTCATTCTTCATCATAGGATGTGCTCCTCGTCAGACGGCACTGCAATGCCTGACGGGCACCCGAGGAGGGGCTCTTTGTCTGAGATCTTTTATTCCCAATGCCCTTTGGTGTGGTGCGGGTGTAGGGCCTTGTGGTATAGGTGAGTGTAAAAGGTGTGGGTGCAAAGTGGAGGTGCAAATAGTAAAATGGGATGTAGTGGTACTCATAATACATTTTAATCAGCAAGTCCACTAATCTCAGTTAAAAACGATGGTGGCACTCTACTGATGTTATGTTCACTAGTGGCTAAAGTATTAAGGTCAACATGTTTCTTGCCTAGGTTGTCGCAAGATCAAATGGCAATTCATAGGGATCAAAAAGCCGAACTGGTGGAGAGAGGATAGGTCGATCAGATATTGAGCCGCTGCTCAACCAACGTTAGCCATTTTCTGATGTCTCCTCTACCAGCATTTGAGGTTGCTGGTGATCCGCCCAACCCGAGTCGGTCTAAAAATCAGGTACCTCTCTGTTCGGTTATCCGTGTGCTTGGTCTACCCTGGATGCTATTAAGGAAACCAACCACTGTGTAGATAGTTTTTATTCATTTTTGGTCCTGAAGAATTGCCATTTGATCCTGCGACAACCTAGGCAAGAATATATTCATACGTTTATAAGTTGCAGTGGTACATCTGGATTAGGTAGAAAGGGCAAAGCTGCCGAATTCCTGATACCTTGAACTCAGACCATATCTTCCACCCGACGTCCACTCCGCCAGCTCCCGATGGTAAAATTATGGAATCAAAAACCACCCTGGAGTGCTTTCTTGCCCCTCTGCCGTCCTTATAGAGATCTGTGATCTGTGAGAAGGTATACCACAGCTATGAGAGGTTTAGTGTCCTGCTGGTCACGTTCTAGTGATGAGCCTTGTGCTGTAACCTCAATTTACACACACCAATCACAGGCATCACCAGTCAGGTGACCCTGCCAATAAAAGGGGCTGGGTGCACGTGCCTTAGACCAGTTCCAGTACCACACCCACTGTGTCTGTGTCCATTATTTCTGAGCATGTGGGCCTAGGGCCCAAGACTCTACAATAGCGACGAGCGGGTCCGCCCCATGTGGGTGTGCAGCAACTCTTCAGCTTGGCATGGGGAAAAGTGTAGCCTGTACACTAAGGCACCCCTGCCAGCAGGTCTGTCCACCCGGTAAGCAAGCACTGGCGTGAAAAGGTGACAGCGGACGTGGCAGTGCCCGGGGTTCGAGATCAGGACAGTGCAGACAAGGGATTGCGTCCCAAGACCCTCCAAATACGGAAAGGCTGGTGCATGTCCCCATCATATTGTGCTGAGACGCCCGCAAACTGTCTGTTCTGGTGAGGGGAGAAAGAGAAACGGTTCCTGACATGGCACGACACGTATAAACCCCAAGCGGGTACCTGCAGCCCTGCATGCCGAGCCCCCACAGATACAGGTAACGGGGTCACAGCGGGAGACAAGTGTGCCCTAGGAGGCATTCCTGGTATACTGTAACGCTGCATGGAAGCTGGTCTGCCTCCTCCGTACCATCGTAGTGCCTGGAGGAGCAACTCGTTGATGGCAGTAGCAGCCCACAGCAGCACATCCTCATGAGATGGCCCCGACTGGGCAAACCTCCGGGTAAAGGCTGGCTGCCCTGCTGCAACTGGTGAGTGGTACAACCTGCCTCTGCCTGCTCGGAAGAAACCACAGCACCAGCACTGGAAGAAGCCCACATGGTGTAGAAGTAAAAAATCAGAGCCCAAGGCCTCTCCTGCATGCAAACCCCTGTACTGGCACATCCAGCAGCCCGCAGCAGCAAGAGAACCTGCAACCTGAAAGGGATAGTGGCTACAGCACCCCAGGAAGCTTGTTTCCGGTCCAGGGAAGGCATGGCTTGGCAGTTCGGGCTGGACTGTTCCCATGAGGCACAGGGTCAGACTGATTTGCATATGGCCATGTCTGAACTGGGGTGGCAGAGTGGGCTAAGGAACGGTGATGGATCAAACCCAGATCTGTTGACTGGGTGTGAGTGTTTTATTGGTTCTGATGCTCCGTCCATCACCACCCCCTTTTGTACAGCACCACAGTGCCATTATCTGCCGCACCACACAGTGGCCTGGGAAGATTGCCGTGAGAGCAATGCGGCCTGCCCAAAAGCTACTGCAGCATGTGAGAAGTGCCTGCAGGGCAAGGAGGCAGCAATCGTGCCATAGCTGCAGCGCTCTGCCACCCAGAACGAAAAAAAAAGAACCACGAACTGCAGACCCCCACCCAAACCCGCTCACCTCTTAATGGGGAGTCATCGCCCGGTTTGCAGAAGTGCCGCGGCCCGAGGTGACTGTCCCGCAGAGACAGTGAAGCTGCTGTGGCACCAAGAAAGATATTGCAGCGCCACCTAGCTGATGGGTCGCTGCACCGCACCAAAGCAGCACATGGCCCACTACCGACATCCCCTGTGTCAGCAGAGGTCCGCAATTCCAGGAAAGGCTGCCAGGGCATGTGAACTTAAATGCTGCACTGCCACCTAGTGGCCACCCATGGTACTGCACACAAACAAAATAAGCACATGAGGCCCCGTGCCGATCGTCACCCCTTGGAAAAGACAGCCAGTTCGTGAAAGAAGCTCTGGACGACTCAAGCAGCCTGTTGCTGCTACAAGCTTGTGGGGGCCAGGCAGGCCCCCAGTGAAGCACATCACTGCTGCCAAGTGTCTGAGCTACACCTGCAACCCCAAAAGCTGGCCCGCAGCATAGAGAACGCTGCCGCGGCCAGAGTGAACTGTCCACCGTGCCACCTAGTGGGAACCAATGAACGGCACTGGTAGGAGCAACTGGTTCCTCTGTGATCCCACTACATGATTGCGCGAATCACAAAGAAGCCAGGGTGGGTGCTGAGCATACCATGCATACCCAGGTGATTGCCTTTTGCCACTGCAGCACT
This sequence comes from Triturus cristatus, assembly GCF_964204655.1. Classification (NCBI taxonomy): domain Eukaryota; kingdom Metazoa; phylum Chordata; class Amphibia; order Caudata; family Salamandridae; genus Triturus; species Triturus cristatus. The sequence goes on along the minus strand of NC_140583.1, from coordinate 990,299,865 downwards.
AAAGAAGTGGTAGCCAAAAAAAGCAAGAATACCTTGCAGAGCAGCCTTCTCATGAGGCTGGGAGAAGCAACAGCAAAGGACTGTTTCTCCTGGACAGGAAGCAGCCAAGCAAGCCTCATGGAAGGCGTAAGGAGAACATGCGCTGCATGTGCGACCCCCAGTGGCTGTCTGATGCCACCACAAGCAGGGAAATTGCGGCACATGCCCCTGGCGGTGAACGGCCGCCACCACAAGGAAGAAGAGCAAGCATGCCAAGCACCAGAAAAGGGCATCTTGAAGAAGGACCAAGAGCGCAGAGTCTGAGGTGCGCTGAAGGTTGACAGCATAGACAGGCTCCCAGGAGAGTGAGAGCTCTCCACAGAGAAGAAGCAATGCTGAACACGAAGAGGCTGCACCAGCCGGCCGCCTGCGACACAGTATGGCCACCATTAGCACAGCATTGTGCACGTCACGTGAAGACCAGCCCTACCAAGCATGCCTGAACGAGGCAGGAACAAGCGCCACAATGGCCCAAGGTGCCCTCGAGCGAAGAAGGTGATCTGCCATCCTGGCAGAGGAGCACAGCGAAAATCCCTGAGGAGGGGATGAGGCCTACTAAAGGTCCACAAAGAGAAGCAGCATGTCCTAGCGACAGGACAGACCTGCGTCAGGTCCGCAGCAAAGAAAGGGCACAGTCCTAAGAACAGGATGCGACCAGCGAGATGACCATGTGACACGAACATGAGTCAGGTGGCATGACGCCACATCACAAGGAGGAACCTGGTCTGGAAAAAGAGAAGAGCGTGGCAGGATGCCACATCGTGAAGGAGGAGAAGAGAGTGGCACAATGCTACAGGGTGAACAACCACCACAGGTGCGCAAGAAAAAAAGGGAGCAGAGCGATAAGACAGAGGACTAGTTCAGCCACTGGGGTGCAGAGGCGTCAATGGAGGCAGCTCCGCAGAAGGACCAACCGTAAGTCGCTAGCAAGCGCGATCTGCGTCCAGGCCCCACACTTCGCAGTGCCACCGTCCAATCACCTGTCACCGGCTGCTTAGCATGAATAGCATCACAACTAGCAAGTGCACCTACCAAGAGACAAGTGCAAGTGTCCAAAAAGTCCCTCTAGTCCTCCTCACTCCAAGATATTCCCTCAAGCATGATATCACCACCTGTCGCACAAACATTAGAAGGTAATGGTCCTCATTACTCAGGTGCATCACCAGAAACACCAAAGGAGCATCGCACCACCAGAGTGGATTCTAACACTTGAGACATCCGGAGACCAATAAGATATTCCTGGTGCCGTGGGAAGCTAGCCACCAAGGAACCTTCTGTGTGCCCCCGTAAACCTGAGGCTTGCCGAAGAAGAGCATACTCGACCATTGGACTATCCACCCATGGGGTTGAACAAGGCTTGGCCGGGTCCTGTTGGAAGTTCTGCAGCGAACCCTCAGCGCAGCCTACGAGGCCTGCACAGCCCACGCAGTCATGTGGCAATCCAGGGGCAAGGGCCTCAAGGGAAGTCCGGTGAGAGCGGGATACCAACAAGAGAGATGAGTCAGCAGCAAGCCCTCGACAGGCACCAGAAAGCATAGAGGTCACGGACGGAGAATGGTTATCCAAAGGCCATTTGATGAAGGCAAGTGAGCCTAAGTCCTGACGGCGAAGGACACAGACTTTGAGACACCACTCTTTGTGGCTGGGAAGCATCATCTCCTTCTGGGAAGGCTCTTATCTACCAAGGTCATCCTCAGTGTTTGCAGGCTTGCCGTCCACCGTAGCCTGAGTGCGTAGCCTGAGTGTTTTCAAGAAGATCTCTGAAATGGACTCCACCGCTGCTCCAGATGCACCTCTTTTCCGAACTGCGTAAATAGGCTCCAACACCGTAAGACCACGCCGGTCCAAACTACATCGCCGAGGTGGACAAAGGCCTCCTGACCGTGCAGTCCAGAGCTCCAGCACTGCCCAGTAGATGGCCTGAAGAGATTCAATGGTGCTGTGCATTGTTGTTTTGTTTCCCTTAGGTCGGAATTTTGATTGGTTAATTTCCACTAAAGTTTGGGAGGGATGTAGTGTCCTGCTGGACACGTTCTAGTGTTCAGCCTTGTGCTGTAACCTCACTTTACACCCACCCAACACAGGTGTCACCGGTCAGGTGACCCTGCAAATAAAAGGGGCTGGGCGCATGTGCCAAGGGCCAGTTACAGTACCACACCCACTCTGTCTGCCCATTATTCCTGAGCATATGGCTTAGGGCCCAAGATCCTACAAGAGGGAGCCTGTGGGTATAAAGCATAACAAACGAAAGATCTGCATGCTTCTGGCGAGAGAGTTTTAAAGGGCCTTTGGTTGGGCCGGAGCCAGACACCTGGCACGAGCCTCCGTTGAGCCGCCATTTTCCCACTCACCTTGAATGGCTGTGAACAGGTGAACATCTGCTGACTGTGCAGGTGCGGAATGAGAACCTCATCAAAACCACAAGCTGTCTAAAAAATGGGGTAATATTTGTCACAATATCGGTTCATGCGGAATCGGAAACAACATCAGCAGAAAGCGCATCACAACAAGTTTAAATGAGGGTGTGAGTGTCTCCTCAGACGCCAAGACAGGCAAAGGAGGGCAACCAGCCAACTCCTCTAAGAATATAGGCCAAGGAAGGGGAGGGCCTGAGGTGACACTAATGCATTTACATTTCAGCTTTATCTTCACTTTCTTACAGAAAGGCGTTCATTATCCTTACGATTCCATTTCTCTTTCCTAAGAGTTTTCGCATGTTACTACCAACCTTTTTTTTTACAAGTACTGAGAATAGAACAAACTTGCCAAAGTTGTTTTTAAAGTTAATCACCAATTTTGCCATCAGCATTTTTTCATTGTAGTGCGCGGCACACTACAGGGATAAGACAGCACAGAAGACCTTCAGTTTGTCACTGCCTTTCATATTTTGAGTGTCTGGCATAGGCTGTGGATTTACTTCCAAATATAACATTAGTTGTCTAAAACACAGGTACCGGCCTGAGAAAAGGCAAGCTTAGTCATCTGCCTAGGGCTCCTGTCCGGGGCATGTGTTGAAGACCTGCATGTTTTTCTAGGTAAACTATACTACTAATATACTGGATTTCCCTGTATATAGCACATTTCTCCTCTCAAAGGTATGCTATAAGTGACTTCAAATGGTAGGTATTTTACTGCCCTCAAAGTAAAGGCACCAGGACTTTCAGCCAGCCCTCTTCATCCATTGGTCTGTTATTGTGTCATTTTTCTTCAGCCCACTACATTTTTTCGGCATTTGGCAATAGTTCAGCCCACTTCTACCATTGGCTAACATCACTGTGAGTGACGGGCAACCAGCACTTTCACAAGATATACACACACAAAGTAGTTCCCTTGATTTCCACATAACACTTTTACAATGTGTGCTTTTGGAGCCCAAGAAATGTTTTTGCTTTTAGTCAATATTTTTTTTAATTTATTTGACGTGGGCCCAGTGGTTTGTGACCCCATTGTCACCAATTGTGCATGGATGGTCCATGTTTTGTGTGAAGGCACATAGGTGACGTAGAAGTGAGTTTTCCACCTGCACTTGTGATATGGCTGTAGATAGTGTCAGTTAAGAAGTCTCAATGAGAAGGCATTGCTTGCATTCAAGATTTCCCTCCCATACTCCACGGTCTGCACTGACTTGCAATATGCATCTATATTCACTTTGATCTGGGCACAGAGACCTGCAAAGCTCGACCGGCGTGACCCTCACTCTGTGGCACAGATGGTTTTTCATATATTGTTGGATCTCTGTGTCTTCTTCCAAGAATATTTGGAATCTGGAAATCTATCACTTGCATTTATGTACACAATAACTACATTTCTTTAAATATTGAAATGTCACTTTTTTGCTTCACCTTAGCTTTTGTTTACCATTGCTTTTCCTTTAAAATTTCTTGTTGTTTTTAATTTTAAACTGTTGTGTTTCATATTGTTCGTTTTACAGAGTGACTGTGTGCCTACTTGAAAGGGGGAATTAATCTTTTGCTAAGAAAGAAAAGAGAAAGTAAATCATCTTTCCTCTCCTGTTGAGCAGCAGGGACCTATGGACATGCTCTGATTCCTGCATCCATGACTTTTATTTTCTGTGCAAGCAGCCCCGCCTTTCTCTTTTCTGCACGAGTGCTTTTGGCCTCATTTACAACCCCATTGTGCAATAGTTTGTCCATTTTTACAAGCCCACTTACAGTCACCCTGCGTGACTTTTCATGGCCTTGTAAATATGGGCCCCTTTAACGCATTACTCTGAGTGAAAGGGGCTTTCCATGGGGGTTGCTGGGGGTGTTCCAATGCAACATCAATGGAACCTGAGAAATTTCCAGACTTACAAAGTTTTGTAAAGCTGGGAATGTGTGAGAATCCTATGCTTCCCAAGGTAGGCATAGGAGTGGTGCAACAAGGAGAAATACGTGTATTTCTCCTCATTTTGTCCTGTTTCTATACGTGCTAGAGAATGCAACATGCATGGAAAGAGGAATATGCCATCAATTATTGTTTTTGTTCAGGAAGGTATCCCTTCCGGCACAAAAACAATCATCCCCACAACGCAGGCCCCCTTGCAACATGACATGACACAAGGGTGCCTGCGCTAGCGCCTTGCAGCCAATTGTGCGCCAGTGCAGGGGAAAAGCACACAGTTGCGTTGTATTGTTGTTAATGTGATGCATCCCCGTGCTTTTAAAATGGCGCAGCTCAGCACAGCAAAATGGCTCGCGGTGCAGCCCTGCATCATTTTGTAGTAAATGAGGCCCTTTGTTTTAACACATTTTCCCAAAAATTGGAAAGGGAAAGATACATCCCCAAATCCACAATTGCCTCCCCCCCAACAAAATGGAAAACTCTCTAATTCACATTGGACAAGGGACGGGGTCCCAAAGGTGGTCGAACCATCTTTAGCCTGAAATTAACAGCTCACACCATCCCTACCAAAAAGTGTTCCTTTCAAATGAGACACTTATGGGTTTAATTAGGTCCTGGTGGTCAGTCTGGCTGAGGTGGGGAAAGTCCCGCCTCTCTGACCCCAATGGCAGATCATCCACTCTATTTAAAGCTTTCCACTTGATTGACAGGTCCTTTCTGACTAAACTGCTTCTGCTGACACTTTTGACAGAATTGCATGCCAGATGGGCCACCATGTTGTGGTGGCCTTCTCTGCATTTTTAGTCTTAGAATGGCGATACGAAGAGGAATTGTTATTTTCTCCTTGTTTTTTTACTCGTTTTATGTGTGCTGCATAATGCAGCACACATAGAAAGAGCAAATCGCCATTAGTGATTGTTTATGTGCAAGAAGGTGTCCCTTCCTGCACATAAAAAATCATCTCTGCAGCGCAGGCACCCATGCAAGGGTGTTTTCGCTGGCGCTAGACGTTTTTCAGCATCAACACTAAGGGAAATGCAGGGGTGTGCCGTATTTTTGCAAATACGGCGTGTCCCTACTTTTTAAAAATGTCAGAGCGCGGCGTGCCAAATTTGGCAGAACACCGTGCGCCAGCATTTTCTTGTAAATATCCCCCCTAAAGTAATCCAGCGAAGAATGAATATCCCATCAGGGGATCCCTGCACACCTGAGGAGTTTCTTCTTGACCCTCTACCTCAAGCTCGAACACTTCCTCCTTCCATACCAGCGAGATCTTATTCCCGAGATAGTCGACGATTGACAGTTCGATTTTGCCACTTAATAAGGTGCTAAAAGATACACTCTTGCCATTTATTTATAACAATACAGCAACCTATAACTAATCTATTTACAAAAATCGCCCAGTGTCTACATGTTTCGAAGCAATGCGCACTTAAATGTCGCCTATTTTTCTGCAAAATGTATTTTAGCTCTGGAAAAGCCAAGTTGTCTTCCCTCCCTTCCCGCCGCCGCTCTTCTCACGCATCCTTTTGCAGGGACAGTGCATTAATCATGCAAAGCTAACCATATGCTAAAAAACACAAAGCTGCATCACAAAACAATTTCTTGCTCTCCTCCCTTCTCCAAATCTGCCCAGCTGAGACAACTTCACTGCACCTGGGCATGAAAGCAAATATTTCCACCCCCGCCTGCCTCCCCAGCCTCTCCACAATGGGTTAAAAGCATTTGGCAGCGCATAACCCATTAGGCCTCATAATTATGAAATTATAGAGGTACTCAGGTGATTGTTAATTTCACACATACTGTTCAGCTCGGTGCCTAATGAGGGCCTGCAGAACTCAAGTGCCTGAGCTCTCTTGTTGAGCGGTGACCTGCAATTAATGAGCTTCTGGAAGAAAAGACAGAAACTCGCACTTGGGGCTAATAAGATGGCGTTTCTGTTTCAGCATTGTGATACTCCAAGCTTTGGAAATGAAGATTAAGACCTTCTTTTTTCGCGCAGGGATATTATTTATTTATGCGCCTTGTGTGGTAGTCCCTCAGCCTGCATATGGAACCCGGGTCTCCGGTTCCGTGGGCTTGAAGGAGGCTGCAGTCCGCCAGTTCTGCAACTTCTTCTCTTTTCGGTACTTGTGAATTTATATTTTCTGTAAAATGCTTCATGAGAGTTCTATGTTAGATGACAAAAGGGGGAGCTGAGTACGAGCTGTGAAAAGGAGGATCCTGGTCCAATAGTGCTCAGTCACTGGCTAGGAGTTGAGCAGGTTAATTTAATCCATTCGGCAACAGTGCAGTTTTCATAGGGCCTGATTACGACTTTGGCGGTGTGGCGCCGGATCCATTGCGCCACCTCACTGCCAAAGCCGTGGTCAGGCCCACCACCAGATTGGAGTTTCTCCTGTCTGGGGGGCGTTGTTTTTGACATTCCCACTGCGATACCCAGAAAATGGGCACCATAATGGGAATTCCAAAAACAGTTCCTGCATGGCATGGACTAAAAAGTCTGTGCCGTGCAGTAACTGGAGTGAATGCACACGGAGGGCACAAGTTGTGCGCCCCTGCATGCCTCCCCATGCAGAGGAGGCACAGGGCCCCCTTTTTTCCTATCCATCACAATATTCATGAAGTAGTAACCTCCATGACACCGCCGGCGGAGAGGAAACTCATAATATGCCTGGTCCCGCCAAGCATATTGCAGCCTCCTGACTGCTGCAACACCGCTGGGCAAAAGTGGTTCGCTGGCAGCTGCGGTGGGATAATATCAGCCTCACCGCCTTTATCGTGATAGGGCAGTCGAGAGACCGCTGCGCCCCCACGACTCTGGTGGTCCGTGGACTGCCATTCTCTTAACTAAGCCCATAGGGGCATATTTATAATAACTGACGCATCCCTGCATATCAGCAGGGATGCGCCAGTTATTTTGCACCCCAGCTCCGCCATCATGGATGCGCCGCATTTATAATGCGGCGCACCATGGGGCAAAAACGGCACAGATGCGTCACGCATCTGTGCAGAAAAGTGGCGCATTTGTGGAGTTGCGTCGCAAGCGCGACGCAGCTCCAGCAAGGCTCGAGGGTGCCCTATCTGCACAATGCTGCGTCAATCCTTACGCCTGCTTCAAGCAGGCGCAGGGTTTTGACGCAGCATGGGCTCAAAAGTGACTGAGTGAAATCTTGTAGATTTCACTCAGCCACTTTTAGGAGGCGTTCCTGCGCCGGAACGCCCCCACCTGCCCTGGAACGCCTACATGTGGCGCAGGGCTTTACAACGTGACGCATCTCCCAGATGCGTCACGTTATAAATACCCCGCACCATGGCGCAGGATTTGCGCCGCTGCTGCGTCACAAAAGTGATGCAACGGCGGCGTAAATGAGGCGCAAGGGCTTCATAAATCTGCCCAATAGTGTTTACACCGAATATCGGAAACAAAAATATAGTGGGACAAAACATTGTGTCAAGAATATCAAGGACAAAAATATTTGTGAAGGTAAGTTTCTATAGGTAAGCAATTCTTACTGTTTATATAACCCTACATATAAGTAACATGACAGTATGTATAGGTTTAAGGTACATAGGTGTGGAGTCAAGAATAATATATATAGACTTGCCTATTTGCACTTATCTTCTTGATATTTTGGCACTTGATATATGTGACTCGATTTCTGTCCACACAATATTTTTGTTCCTGATATTCTGTCAGTGATCCCACTGGACTCCCTGTTTATTCCATAGAAAGGCCCCTTCTGAGGTAAGTTTTTGTTGATTTGTTAAATATTTCAGGGCTTATTTACAAGCCAGATGGGGCGCCGGTGCGTCACTTTGTTTCATGCACCAGTGGCCCAATGGGCAGGCCCATATTTTCAAGGTCACGTAAAGTCACTTTTGAGCTGAAGTGTGATTGCAAACCCTGGGACAAAGTCTCAGATCAGTCTTTTGACAATGGTGATAGCATCATCTCAGTCACAGGATAGGCTGCTAGACATCCATAGATAATGCATAACTGAAGCAAAACATTGTAGCATTTTAAAGTAACCTATTAAACATCTACAAAAGGGCCCAGGGGGAATGAGGGGGAGCTCTGGTTGTCTTAGTGTCATAAGACAATATGCTAGACAATGCAAGGAAAATAGGGTGCAAACCAGTGAGTACCTGCACACCTTATGATATCATCCTGACTGACATGAGCAATACTATGATCCAAGCAGGCTGATTTTGGCAAGAGTATCCTTGGAGCAATTGATTTTACTATGCTTGTTTTGCCACAACTCATCTGTTTGTGTGAGACACTCAATGTAGGAAAGTATGATCTGCTTCTTATGGTTACCCCCACTTTTTGCTAAATGTAATACTGTTTTTGACTAGTCTGACTAGGATCCTGCTAATGAGGACCCCAGTCTATCGCTTTCTCCTTAAACCGTTACAACATGTACCTTGGTACACTCCAGATTGGATACTGGGGTACCCTTGTCAGTCCCTAGTATATGGTACACATGTACCCATGGCATAGGTACTCCAGAGGCATCCCATGGGCTGAAGCATGTATCATGCCACCCATGAGAGGCCATGCAAAATAGAACTACAGGTCTGCCATTGCAGCCTGTGTAAGTTGGTGCATGCACCACTTACTTAAGATATAGGTTTATTATATCTAAGGGTCACTGCACTTAAAACCTACAAGTCACCCCTATAGCAGGCCTTAACTATCCTGAAGGCAGGGTGCTTGGTTCTAAGTGAGAGGGTCACACTCTGTGAGCAGGACACCCCTGCAGCCTATGGAGTTAATTCTCCCACATTGTCAGTATAGCAGTCATACATGTAGGTAGAGGTGCATTATGTGACCGCTAGATGACCATCTCGAAAACAACTGGACGTAACCCTATCGTGTGTGGTATCAAACATGATGGAATCATACCCCCACACCGGTAACCGGTGTGGAAGGTATGATTTCACCACTCAGAAGCGAGCTTCGTAAGGGTCCCTGGTGTTCCCGGTACCAGCCATCTAGTCCTGGACAGCACAAAATGGTTGCTGCCAACCAGAGACGCATACCCGCCCTCCTGCTGCTGAGCCAAGCTCGAGCAGGGGAAGGCAGAACAATAGGCATCCTGTAACAAGGAGGTGTGACCACCTCCCAGACATAATTTCGTGTCTGCATGAGGGGCACATTTGATGTCCCTGTGCATAGTCCAGTTCAAACCAGTGTTGGGAGCCCTTGGCTCCCGCTCTGGCACAAAACTGAACAAAGGACATGGGAGTAACCTCCCCACTGTCCAGACCCTCCCCTGGGAGGGTCCCCTGAATCTGTCCAACCCTCTCCCATGGGTACTTAAGGGCTTATCGGGTTGTAGGACCCTAGATTCGAAATGGACAAGATTCTGAACCAGAAACCACTGAACTTCGACCGTATGGACACTTTGGACTTCGCTGGACTTTGTTTTGAGCCCGACTTCGTCTTCCTCTCAGTCTGAAGCATTGTCTGTGCCCATGCATCATACAGACTTCATGCAGGACCTGTGGAGCATCAAATGCAACTGAAGATATCTCCCTTGGACTGAAGGAGTCACTCCCCTGCATTCGCAGGCACCGCAACACTGCTGTCCGCTCTGCTGACGCTGAGCGTCTATGGACTCCGAAGGTTTCAGCAACACAGGTGGTGGGTTTCTACGTCACTCGAGGCCCGAGCTGCCCTCTCACCAAGGTTGAGGTCAGAATCCCTCATGGGGGCTGCAATACCCAAACCCCTGTGTACTGTGTACATTTGCAAGTGCATATGCTTGTTAGCATTTCCCGAACAAGTGCACTAGGCTCCGAGTAGCCCTAACCTCTGGCACCATTTCCTACTAAGAACTCCAGCCTCCTCTCACCGAGTGCTCCAATGGGCTGCTGTTTGGTGAAATCGCTCAAGGTCCTCTTGCGACTCCTGTGCCTCCGGCCTGTGAGTCCACTTGAGGGACATCTTTACTTTTCTTGGGCTCCCCTGGTTGCTCCAGGCCTGCCCTGATTCCCCTTACTGTGGTGAGTCTCCTGGACCTTGCTGGTCCGAACCGTAACCAACTTTGACCTTCTGCGTGGGTCACCGTTGCCAAGGCTTGTGAGTGCTCGTGCCAGACACCTACCCCTCAGCACTCGACATCCTTTATGGGACAGCTCATATCCGGCTCCTGGTTGTCCTCGACATTTCCTGTTCTCCGTAGCTGCAGAGTCAAGGACTCCCTCAACGCACCTGATGCACCCGACATAGGTGGGCATTCGTCTACGAGCCCCTGGTCACTCCTGAGTGACCCAGACTCTGTTCCCTGTGCTTTCAGGTACTCATCGACAATAATCCACCTTTGGATTCCAATGGACACTTTTCTTCCTTCCAACACTTTCATGAAGTCCTCCATCGACAACGGTATCTGACGCCACTTCAGCTCTATGCACCTGGCTTCCCTGGGATCGGTAACTCTGGTACTTCGGTATCCATGGGTGGGGTGGCTCTCAAACCTTCTGTGATCCACGGGGTTTCTCCCAAGTCAACTGGAAAGGGTCCTTAAACTCTAAAACGCTAACTGCGACTTCCCAATAGAATTGTATGGAGCATGTAGTCGTGTTCCCACTCTGCACCCGTCCTCTGTGGGTTCCTTGCTTACTCACTTTGGGTGGATCCTTAGGGTCCCAGTGATTCTACGTCCTCTCGACACAGTCTTGACTCGAGTCGTGGTTCTAATATCACTTATTTAGGATATGGTTTGGTCCCCCCCTTGGGCCTACGGTGCTTTAGAGCTATTTACTGTCATATCTGTGCTAAAGTATTGTGTGCTTTGTGATTATATCCGTGTAGGAGATACTGTGTCGTACTAGAGAGTGTCACATTAATAAATACACATTTTTATAACTACTGTGTGGTTCTTTCATTTAACCAATACTATAAGGTGGCATTCTGGTAAAACAAGCTGCTTAACATTCCTTCAAGACGAAGCCTGAAGGCTGCTCTCCACAGCTACCACTTGGATAGCTTTCTAAGGTAATCTTTGACCTCTTAAATCACCATAAGGGTTGTTTGGACTAGTGTAAGGTGCCCACTTTAAGCAGTGGACAGAATATACCAGGCCAACTTTTCACACTCGACCCATATTATAAAAATCTTTTTTCTTCTCAGGCACCTGTACATATCAGGGCTGGGCGAAATTTATATTACAGCGTAGTAATTTTGAGACTTTTCCAATACACTTGTTAAGCAAAATTCCTGAAATTATGCCATTTAACCACTGTGCATAATCACTCACCATTCAGAGTAAAAATGTGCAATGATGCATGAACGCACCATTAGTTGTAAAAAAATGACCATGAATGCACGGTAACAACAGAACACAAGCAGCTGTTGTTGGCAGTGCTTTTGTTTTTATGCACCTTTTTTAGTGCAGAATGTGTTCTTGCCTCAAAAAATGTGAAGACACTTTTCATGCTAAAAATGTGTGCTAAATTTGTAGTTTGTATAATTATGCATAATTTTGCAGACTTTTTCTGACATTTCACATAATTGCGCAAAAGCAAATGATACAAATTATGCTCACCCATAGTTCCTATGTATGTCAAGATCCTGTAATGTGTGCATGAGAGGTTCAGCAGTTTAAGATACATATAGTGTCACATCAGAGGGCCTCATTAAGATCTCGGTTGGAAAGCCACCTGACAGCTCATCGGAGGCTTTCTGTCCGACAACAGTGGTTTCCCTCCGACTGCCGCATTATGATACTGGTGGTCAGCGGGAAACCCACGGTGGAATACTATTCCGATTCCGACTGGCTCACGGAGCCTATAGGGGCAGTGGTCAGAAATGTAGTCCCCAAATGGCAGCAGAACCAGCCTTGGCTACACCGTCTGGTTTACACTTTCGCTTTCCACCTGACCTTTCATGGTCGGCTGCCCGCCATAAAAAGGCAGGTGGAAAGTGACATTGGGGGTGCCTAGCAGGGCTCCCTACAGCCTGGCCCTCCGCTATAGGGAATGGGGGGCAAACGGTACTGGGATGTTTAAACTCTGCATTTTTTGTAATTGGAAAAATACAGGATCTCACCACCAACATGGTGGTTAGATCATAATCTGGGAAGCAGGACCTCTGACTTCTTGTTGGGTGGTCCCTCTTTCTCTACGATCCGACCGGCATCTTATCCAGCCCCAGAATTGAAAGATAGAACACAAAAGATCCTTATCACCTCAGGAGTCCTCCAGGGTTCCATACTATCTTCTGTCATCTTCATCCTTTACATGGAACTGCTTGGTGCACTTATCTTATCTTATCTTAGGTGCAATTTGTAAAGCGCACTGACGCCGAAGCTTCGTGGCGCTGATAGACAGAATGAGAGAGGATGAATGGCGGGACTCTAGCTAGGGGGAGGGAAGAGGTGAGTTTTTAGCAATTTCCTGAAGTTCAGAAGGGAAGAGGAGAATTTGATTGAGAGAGGAAGGAGATTCCAAAGCACGGGAGCCAGGTGGGAGAAATGGCGTCCGCCGAATTTCTTGGTTTTATTTTTAGGAGTGACTAGCAGATGACGGTGAGCTGATCGGAGGTTGCGTATTGGACAATGAGGACGGATGAGAGATTTGAGGAATGCGGGGCCAGAGCAGTGAAGGGCTTTGAAAGTGAGGCAAGCCACCTTGAAGGCTGCCCTTTGGTCTATTGGGATCCAATGAAGGCTATGGAGCAAAGGCTTGGCTGATTGCCATCTGGGGGTTCCATGAATTAAGCGGGCCGCTTGATTCTGGACGACTTGGAGGCGATGTAGCAAGAATTGTGGGAGACCATGGTAAATGGAATTGGAGAAGTCCAGACGGGAGAGCACAAGTGAGATGACAGTTTGGGTAAGTGCCGCAGGGGGAAGAAGGTGGCGGACTTTGCGGATCCTCCGAAGTTGGTACATGCAGGATGAGACTACAGCTCCAACTTGGGCTCTAAGGGAGAGTTCGGCGTCAATGATAACACCCAAGCTCTTTTCTGTTTTTGCCGGAACAGGGGGAGAGCCAAGCTCCGGAGGCCAGAACTGCGGGCCCCAGTGGGCGTGACTGAGTCCAGGGAGAAGGAGCTCAGTTTTACCGGAGTTCAACTTCAATTGGTTCTGGTTCATCCAGAGTTGGATGTGAATCATGGCTGCGTGGAACGTATTGATGGCATGTGGTGACTTGAGTGATAGGATGATTTGTAGATCGTCGGCGTAATTATAGACGATAATGTCCCATTTCAAAAGAGATTGAATCAGTGGCCGGAGATATAGATTAAATAGAAGCGGGGAAAGGGAGGAGCCTTGGGGGACTCCGCAAGATGTGGGGTTTTTTTTGGCAGTGTAGGGACCCAGGCGGACCGCCTAGTCAAGTCAAGTCAAGTCAAAAGATTTGTATAGCGCGCTACATACCCAGAGGGTCTCAAGGCGCTTGTAGAAGGGTGGGGAGTTACTTGTCAAATATCCACGTTTTGAGTTGCTTTCTGAATGCTAGGTGGTTCTGAGTAAGGCGAAGGTGAGTGGGAAGTGAGTTCCAGGTTTTAGCTGCTAGGTAGGAGAAGGATCTACCTCCCATGGTGGTTTTGTTGATGCGAGGTACATTAGCAAGGGCTTGGTTGGAGGATCGTAGCTGGCGGGAGGGGGTGTAGAAGGATAGTCGTGTGTTGAGGCATTCGGGTCCGATTTCGTAGAGTGCTTTGTGTGCGTGGGTTAGGAGCCGGAAAGTGATCCTCTTATTGACGGGGAGCCAGTGGAGGTTTTTCAGGTGATCAGAGATGTGTTCTTTACGCTGGATGTCTAGTATGAGCCTGGCTGAGGCGTTCTGGATGCGTTGTAGTTTTTTCTGGAGTTTTGCGGTGGTGCCGGCGTAGAGGGTGTTTCCGTAGTCCAGTCGGCTCGTGACCAGAGCGTGGATGACTGTTTTTCTAGTTTCGGTAGGGATCCAGCGAAATGTTTTTTTGAGCATGCGAAGAATGTTGAAGCAAGATGAAGAAACGGCGTTGACTTGTCTGTTCATCGAGAGTGAGGAGTCCAGGATGACGCCCAGATTCCGTGCGTGGTCCGTCGGGATGGGTGCTATTCCAAGGGCCTCTGGCCACCAAGAGTCGTCCCAGGCGGAGGGGGAGGTACCTAAGATGAGGACTTCTGTTTTGTCTGAGTTCAGTTTCAGACGGCTGTGCTTCATCCATTCGGCTACTTCTTTCATTCCTTCGTGTAGGTTGGTTTTGGCCGTGTTAGGGTCTCTGGTGATTGATAGGATCAGTTGAGTGTCGTCGGCGTAGGAGATGATGTTGAGGTTGTGTTGACGTACAATGGCCGCGAGGGGGCTCATGTAAACGTTGAAGAGGGTGGGACTGAGTGAGGACCCTTGAGGTACGCCGCAGATGACTTCAGTGGCCTCTGACTTGAATGGTGGGAGGCGGACTCTCTGGGTTCTTCCGGAGAGGAACGAGGTGATCCATTCCAGTGCTTTTCCTTGGATTCCGATGTTTTTGAGGCGCTGTAGAAGGGTGCTATGGCAGACTGTGTCGAAGGCTGCGGAGAGGTCGAGGAGGATGAGGGCGACTGTGTCTCCATTGTCCAGTAGAGTTCGAATGTCGTCTGTTGCTGCGATGAGGGCGGTTTCGGTGCTGTGCTTGGCTCGGAAGCCGGACTGTGAGGAGTCGAGGGATTTGTTGGTTTCGAGGAATGCGGCGAGCTGGTTGTTGACAGCTTTCTCGATGACTTTGGCCGGGAATGGAAGGAGTGAGATAGGGCGATAGTTTTTGAGTTCGGTGGGGTCAGCTGTGGGTTTCTTCAGGAGGGCGCTGAGTTCGGCATGTTTCCAGCTTTCCGGGAAGGTTGCGGAGTTGAGGGAGCAGTTGATGACGTCTCGGAGGTGCGGTGCAATAATGGAGTCTGCTTTGTTAAAGATGTGGTGAGGGCAGGGGTCTGTGGGGGATCCTGAGTGGATAGAGTTCATCAGATGGATGGTGTCCTCAGTGGAAATTGGCTTCCAGTCGTTGAGGATGTTCGGGGGGGGTGGGGAACCTGCAGGGGATTGGGAGGCTTGGACTTCTGGTTGGTTGTCGAAGCTGTTGTGGATGTCTGCAATTTTGTTGTGGAAGAATGAGGCTAGGGAGTTGCAGAGGGCTTGAGAGGGGGTGATGTCATTGGAGTTGGCTGAGGGGTTGGTAAATTCCTTGACGATGTTGAATAGTTCCTTGCTGTTGTGGGCGTTGTTGTCTAGACGGTCCTTGAAGGCTGCTTTCTTGGCATTTCGGATTAGTTGGTGGTGAATGCGGGTGGCGTTTTTGAAGGCGTCCTTGGTGCTGGTGGTTGGGTCTTTTTTCCAGGCCTTCTCGAGGGAGCGACCGAGTTTCTTGGATTTCTTAAGATCATCGTTGAACCAGGAGGCCTTCTTGCTGCCTAGTTTGATTTGTCGGTTTTTCAGTGGTGCTAGGATGTCGGCGCTGTTGGATAACCATTGGGTGAGGTTGGTGGCTGCTTGGTCTGGGTTTGAGGAGTGGGCGGGGGGCTTTTGAAGAAGCGATGAGGAGATCTGGTTGATGGTGATTTTGTTCCAGTTTCTTTGCAGAGTGGGTTGGGGGTGGTTGTTGGATGTGGGCTTGTTGTAGGTGAAGTGAACGCAGCTGTGGTCAGTCCAAAGGAGAGCAGTGGAGTGGCTGAAGGAAACATGCTTGCTGGAGGTGAAGATAGGGTCGAGTGTGTGACCTGCGATGTGGGTGGGGGTAGTGACAAGTTGTTTAAGTCCAAGGTTTGCGAGGTTGTCCAAAAGGGTGGAGGTGTTGCGGTCGTTGTTCTTTTCAAGGTGAAAGTTGAGGTCTCCCAAAAGGATGTAGTCCTCGGAGGGGAGCGCGTGTGGAGTGATGAAGTCCGTGATGTCCTCACTGAATTGTGCGCGGGGTCCTGGTGGCCTGTAAAGGAGGGTGCCTCTGAGTGTGGTCTTGGGGTCGATGTGGATCTGGAAGTGAAGGTGTTCAGAGTTGGCGAGGTTGACGTCTGAGTTGGTTGAGATACGGATGGATTTCTTATGGACGATAGCGATGCCTCCTCCTGTGTGGCCGGTGCGGTCCTTGCGAATGATCTTATAGCCTTCCGGGATGGCGATGGTGATGTCTGGGGCTGAGGAGGCATTCATCCATGTTTCTGTTAGGAAGGCGACGTCCGGAGAGATGGTGTCGAGTAGATTCCAGAGGTCAGTGGCGTGTCTGTGGACCGAGCGGGTGTTGAGCAGGAAGCATTGTAGGTGGTTGGGATCGGATATCTGTTGTGTGTTCGTGGATGCGGAGTTGTTCTTGGTGCCGTCGAACTTGCAGGAGTAGCAGGAAAAGGGTCCATGGGTGTGTCCAGGAGCGGCTTGGACGCAGTTGGGGGAGCGGCCAGGGTTGAGGGCTAGGAGGGTGGTGGCATCGTAAGTAATGCGGGAGGGGTGGGCAATACGGGGACCAGGGGGTCTGGCGCTGGGCGCGGTCCAGGCGCGGACGGGCGTAGACGGGCTTACCTTTGGCGCACCTTCGGCGCGGATTGGGCGCGGTCGCTGCGCGTGAACGCTGCGTGCGGGAGCAACTGTCATATATGGACAGTGGAGGGGGAGGGGCGAGGGCGGCTCAGCTGGGAGGCGGGGCGGGCAACAGAGGACGACAACAACAAACAAAATGGCAGCGGAGGGGTGAGCACAGCAGAGCGCTTGAGGAAAACGCGCAATCAGAGGGAAAGTTACAATGGCAATTTAAAAGTGCATACAAAGCAAAGCGGCAACCTAGGCAGACTGCAGGCAAAATAATGAGGCAGTTTAGAATACAAGCGAAGCACAACGATACCAAATGTCGCCAGGGACACTGGTGCCCTGTGTTCTTCCAGTGAGGAAGGACCTGACCCACTCAAGAGCAATACCCTGGATGCCTTCCTGCTCGACACGGTGGAGAAGGATGTTATGATCCACCGTGTCGAATGCGGCCGACAAGTCCAGGAGAACGAGGGCTTGGGGGAGCCCCGCGTCCGCGTTGCTCCTGAGTGTGTCAAGGACTGCCAGGATGACGGCCTCTGTAGAGTGGGCAGGTCTGAAGCCGGCCTGATTAGGCTCAAGATGACAGGAAGATTCAATAAAGTTTGACAGGCACCGGGTTACGTGGGCCTCCATTAGTTTAGAGAAGTATGGGAGAAGGGAAATGGGGCGATAATTCGACGGCTCCACAGGGTCGGCCCCGGGTTTTTTGAGGAGAGGCACTAGGATGGCCTCCTTGAAAGAAGTAGGAAAGATGCCACTACTAAGAGACCTGTTAAGTAAATGTAGGATACAATTTGGCAAGTTGAGGCATATACTCCGCAGAACGGAAGGTGGACAGCAGTCATTCGGGGAGCCAGATTTCACGCGGTTGGCAAGTTCCGCCAGGGAAGTAGGGTCTAAATCGAAAGTGGTAAAAGTCGAGGAGTTATCAGAGGAGATATCCAGTGAATGTGACTGGGGAAGGGGGGTGGATAGATTTTTTAATTTTTGTGATCTTTTCCAAGAAGAAAGAGTTGAGGGTGTCGCAAGCCTCCTGAGTGGGGGTCTGGGCTGGGAGGGTTCTGTCATCTTTAGTTAGCTCATTCAAGACTCTGAACACCTCCTTAGATTTGTCGACCGCCGAAGAGATCCTGTTGGAAAAGTGTTCCATCTTAGCTAAACTGATGGCTGCTTTATAATCTTTACACACGGCCAGATAGGACTGTCTGGCTGAATCGGAATAATCGCGTCTCCAGGTGCGTTCTAACTGGCGCGTTTTTAATTTCTGAGCCTTGAGGTCGTCAGAGAACCACCTATGGGAGTTCCGATGCCTGGTGCGGGGGAATTTGACTAAGGGAGCAAACAGGTCGCTGGCCGATTCTAACCAGGAGCCGATGTCTTGTTCTAGTTCATCGATGTCGTTAGAAGGGGGAGAGGCTGGGCGGGTGTCGGCCAGGGCAGTGAGGAAACCTTGAGAGTCGTATGTGCTCCATTTCCGTGAGAGGCCACCAGCCATCAGGGGGGCAGAAATCTGACCGGCGACTGTGATGGTGGTGTCAACTAGGTAATGGTCGGACCCGCCGCAGGGGAGTATGTCTGGCGGGGACAGGGCCAGATTGCAAGTCCAGATCTGGTCCAGGATGTGTCCCTTGATATGGGTGGGTTGGGTGACCTGTTGAGTGAGATTCAGACTTTTAAGAGTCTCGAAGAGCTCTGTGGCATGGGGGCCGGCATTGGTATCGTTAAACCAGTAGTTTAGGTCGCCAAAGATGGCGAAACTGGAGTGCAGCGTTAACAGTGTGGCCAGTTGTTCACTCATAATGGAGGAGAAGGATGGCATGGAATGAGGAGGCCGGTATAAGAGGAGGAAAGTAAGGGTGCGATGACCGTTTGCACACTGATGAGTAAGTTCTCCACCTCCGGGAGGGGAAGAGAGTGAGAGGAGATAGAGTTCAGGCGTTTAGATATGATGGCTGCCACCCCACACCCGGGCTCATCACCAGGGCGATCGGCGTGGAGGATGTAATAATCAGGGGGAAGGGCAGCCAGGATATCTGGGAGGGACTCTGATGTTAGCCAAGTTTCCGTAAGCAGGAGCATTTCAGGATTGGTGTTGGATAACAAGATGAAAATGTCCTCGGAGTGTTTCACTAACGAACGAGTGTTCAAATATAACACCCTGATGGACGTGGTATTCCTAATCGGCATAGCTGAAGGTGTGCGTCCGCATAGATGGAGTTGGTCAGGGCGCATAAGGCCAGCAGTGACTATGCGGCGAATGGCCGTTGGGGATGGCATGGTGGTAGTATGTTGTAGATCTCTGAGTAATTGGGGTGAATACGTGATAAGATGGTCAGCGTGGCGTGCCCTAGGGCCCGACCTGGTGCGGACGGGCACAGACGGGCTTGCCTTAGGCGCTCCCGCTGCGCGTCCTGAAACGGCACATGATTTATAGGAGGAAGGGCGGGGAAAGAAGAGGGCGTGGCCTCACTGAGGGGCGTGGCCTCGGCGAGCGCCGGTGATGGCGCCAAGAGTATCCCGGGTCGACTACCGCAGCAGCGCTGGATCCGCTGCGCGGCGTGATCGGGAGATTAAGTTACCGAAGAGGAGCTGGGAGGGACCAGAGTGAGTAGTAAAAACACAGAGAATAGTGACACTCACATTTTTAAAATAGCACGAATCACGCTCCCTGCTTTCCGCCTCAGGAGATACAATCTGTCTGCCCGGCGTTTGTAATCAACGCCTTTAAAGGGCTCGAAGGGGGCGTGGCCTCACTGAGGGGCGTGGCCTCGGCCAGCGCCGGGGATGGCGCCAAGAGTATCCCGGGTCAACTACCGCAGCAGTGCTGGATCCGCTGCGCGGCGTGATTGGGAGATTAAGTTACCGAAGAGGAGCTGGGAGGGAGCAGGGTGAGTAGTAAAAACACAGAGAATAGTGACACTCAAATTTTTAAAATAGCACGAATCACGCTCCCGTCTTTCCGCCTCAGGAGATACACTCTCACTGCTTGCAGATAACAACATCAAGATTCACCAATATGACAATGATACAGAACTTTATTTAACATTCTCATTTGCTTAAAATACTGCTAGCACACCATCCCCACCTCGAAATCCAGCGCCTACCTGAGGCGTAACACAACCAAGACAGAATTCCTGTTCTTTGATAAGATCAGCAAGAAACAGTAAAAACCTTACTCAATGACATTATTTATTTAATGTTTTCTATAGCGCGAACAAGACCCAGAATTTGGGTGTCAGAGCGCTTTACATTACAACCAACTTCAAAATCAGTGGGTATCCAATTCTTTAACGTCAAGTACATGTATCCGTATTCCAATAATATTGGCATATGCTTACACTTACCCAAACCACACAAAATGAAAAATACAAGAAATCACAAGGTTACCTTAAAAAACATGCCATATCATAATTAAATTTCAAGATAAGATCCCTACTGATATCCTAGCTATCTATACTGGTTATATTATTGCTAGTCTAATCAAATATACATGTGGATTGATTGAGGTCCTTGTCCATAGACAACATCGCAGTTGACAGTTGAAGTGACTAACGGTATCTGACCTAGCTTAGTATAGCCATTAGAGTTCAATCAAAGAAGGTCAACTGGCTCATGTAAAGACAAGTGTCTTTGTTCTGTGATTAGCAGGACTTAATCCTACTTACCGTAGCCTATTTGAGCATCTGAAAGTAGTGGATCAATGTGGTGTCTGCAGATCTCAGAGCAGTCTAAGTGTTGCCTGATGATTGTTATGGGAGGAATTTGCAAAAAGAACAGTTGATGGACAGAATGCAGAACAATGTCATACATTCACCCCAATACAGAGATCTGGGCCGAAATTCATTGTTTCTTTGCTCACCATGCCATTCCAGTTTGAACCCAGCCATATGCAAATCAGTCTTGATCCTGCACCCAATGGAAACAGTCCAGTCCGAACTGCCAAGCCAGGTCCTCCCTGGACTGGAAACAAGCATCCTAGGACCGGTTTCGGGGTTTCACCCCTCTTCAGCCAGGATAGCTTAACTCCAGTGGCATAGAGTGTCGTAAATTGGCTGCGATTAAATTAGCGTTAGCAGAATCCATCTGGTATTTAGAGGCTATCTTGTACATTTTGTGGAATCCATTTTGTATTTCTGGCAGCCATTTTGTTTACCCTTGTGCTCTGTTTAAAGGACTGGTTATACTTAGACTCTGCTACCCTGCACATGCGCAGGAATATCTAACTGTCCATACATCTGTTTTTAGTCTGTAACTATCAGGTTGTTTCTACCAGAGTCAGCAACTGCTAGCTCCTCCTTTACTGTCGACTGTGCATTTCTGTATGACCATCTATGTATGTAACTCTTCTCATGTATGCTTGTACCGCCCATGGTTCTTCTACTCTGGGTGCTACCTTCATTCAGCACCACAGGGTGCTGGGTGAATGTGGTTCCACTTCATGAAGGTTTATTAAACTTTGTATTTTCTATTTCAGTTTCTCTGCCAACTTCTTTCTAATAGTCTGAGGACTCTGTGCAGAGAAGGGCGAACCCCTTGCACTGGTAGGCCTAGCTGAGGCCTATTTTCTACAAATTGGCGCCTCAAAGTGGGACTCATCGGTGACTCAGATGCCCAAAGGATTGGTCGCGACAAAAGGATTGGAATCTCGCTCTGGACGCGATCGCTGCCCGATGAGACCTGAGTCTTGGCAACAACGGCGTTTTTCCTTTCCTTTTGATCTGACCATCCAGGTGGTGCCGGTCCTCGACTGAGATCTCTTCTGTTGATTCGCCGTGCAGTGACCATTTGGTCAATTTTAGAAGTTGGCAGTTGGAACCTGGACACCAAGTGATTGGTAAGTGTCCTTCTGTGGCGCTTGCTGTTGGTTTTGATGCCTGGGATTGGGAGGGTAGTTTAGTAACGCTTACTGTGGCTTTTGGATTTGGAGATTTGTGTTGGCCAACTTGGTTTGTTATGATATATTGATATATGGGTTGCAATCTATATAGGCAGGTAATGAGGAGAATTTTCTCTATCTGAATTGATTTGAACGGCACATCGTACTAAAGGTACCTTAAGTGCTACTTTGATTATAATACTGCATATTCTGCACTATTTTTGGCATGCCTGTTTTTAGCACACTTCATTGGAGGTGTAGCTCTGGTAATGGTACCAATTAGAATTTTGAAACTAGATGAAGCACAACCAGGCCCCCGGAGGGGACGCCTAATAGGGATATGTATATTAAGTATGGTTTTTCGTTCTATAATGTACAGTGCATTATGGAATAAATACACTCGTAAGGATCCTGAGTTGCGTTGGCCTATGTATGGGTCATTTGATTTACGAAAGATTGAGTATGTGGAACAATGTATGTTTCAGCAAAAGACTAGGCAAAGAGATGTTTGATTGTGTACGAATGTGGGAGAAAAGGTGCGTGAATGAATGAATGTGTTGCTTTCTTGGATGTACCATTTCTTTTGTATATAATTAGCCGGCTCCCCTAGAGGGGATACTTAACTAGGTTTAGGTATATAGAAGTTTTTCTTCGTTGGTGACTAGTACCCCGAGGAACTAAAAATGCACATAAAAGGATCCTGGTCTGTGCACTTAGTAACATTCATAAGTGATGAGATGCAGAGCGTTTTTTCTGGTGTTCTGCCAGCCAAATCTAGTGAATATGACTTGCAACTAGTATTTACAAATGGTTTGGTTTAAGTACAGTCTGTGGGCTGTCTTTTGTTTCTGTCTTAAGTGTTGATCTGTGGGTTAAATGTGTGTTTAAATGTTATGGTGTGGTAAATTGTGTTTTGGATGTTGCTAGCACTGGAAAAAGCGTGTGATTGAATGACTGTGAATATGTGAAAGAATTCTGAGAAGTGAAATTGTTAAGGAGTAAATTTAATTTGATCTCATCACCATCAATAAGTCGCAAAAGGAAATTGAGAGGGGTGTAGCTAGAAAAAGAGCAACCCCTGTGATTTGATGACACCCTTAATGTACAAAAGTATTAATGAAGAGTAAATTGTGGGTATTTCGAATTTGCAAATTGTTCCTATGCAGCTTTGTGTTTTTGGTGGTTCAGTGAGCCAATGTGCTGGGTCCAGAGGGTTGTAGGTTCTAATTTAAGTTGATCCTGCTAATCTGAGAATTGAAAATAAACTTCTGACCCCTGAAAGGAAATTGTATATTAAAATAAATTTTTCCATAGGCCAAATTATTGCAGTTTAGATGAAATTAGGAAGGCTTTTTGTCTTTGACAGCTTCAGGGCTGTGCGAGGCAGATTTTGACCTTGCAGCCTGTAAGGTGGGGGCCAGGAGCACTCGCTGTGGCCCGGTTCTGCGCTGAGGGGCTATTTTTAGCTTCTCTGATAAGACAGGGCAGCTGAGGAATGAACCTCAAGGAGCCTTCCTTGGCCCTATTTGGTGCAAGACTAGTTAGACTTTCCATAGAAAACTGTTTTTATTTTTTTTAAAACTGTTGCATTAATCCTAGACAAAAAGTAAAAAGAGGCTCTTGCTTGAAATTTTAAGGGCTATATGCCTATATAAAAACGATTTTCCAATTAAGAATTAATTTTCTCATTGGAAATTGTGGCCCAAAGCTAACATGGACTCTCAGATAAGTAGTTTTACTTTTAGAAAGTTACAATTAAGATGATCTGTGTGTCAGAAGCGACACAGGCAGTTCAGCTGACAGCTGGTCATCATAAAGATGACCTACTGTCAGATGGGGGTGAGTAAGGCAAGGAAATCAGTTATTGATTTTAAGCTTGACAAATTAAGCAGGCCAGAATATTCGACTCTGAGCTGTAGGTTCAGTAATTGCGCATCACTGCTCATTTATATATGTTATTGTAATTTGTCTATGCTTTCTGTGCTTGGTATACTGATGGCTTGGCATATATATTTTTATTTTATATATGTTTTGTTTTGTCGTATTGACAATTCTATTTTAATACTAGTACAAGGAAATCAGGTTTCCTTTTTCATATTCTTTATATGGGGATAAAAGGCCTAAAACAAAAACCAAACGAAATTGTGTGTTTTACAATAGATTAAATTCAGATACAAACGTCACAGCATTTATCCTTCTGTATTAGGTATTAAAAGGCATTCACATTATCTGAGTGAGTTGGTTGTTCCTGCACTAAAGTACATATTACAGAACGACAGATTTGTGTTGGCTTGAAAGGTTTACTTGAAGGGCGTGTGAATTCGACTCCTTTACGTGTCAAACAGCTGTGTCAGCAAGACTATTTCTATTTCGGACTCCGGCCACAGAGAACAGCTGAAGTCAAACGCGGTGTAAAATGCAGCATTTCAGACTGCTGTTTTAAAAGTTAGAAATATAGTTTCATTATTTTTGATAAATAGAGGACAGATTGACAGTAGGGATTTATTTTCTTAATGCCTTTTAAAATAAGGATAAGAGTGGTTTTTGATGTTAAATATTAATGACTGTCTTTTAAAAGTGGCGCAGACTCTCAAGTTAAGTTTCTGTTCTTAGGGCTGTGAATGACTGCGTTTAAATATGATAGGCAAGGGATGCAGCCCGCTTTTCATATGTAGACTCATCAAAATGATTAGATTTATTAAAAAAAAATATATATATTTTGATTATATAAAAAATGTTATTTCAAATAGGTGCATTAAATTCGTTTTTTACTATTCATAATGCCTAATCATGATGCTGTGACCTCCTAGTATCCAAACTGAATTTAAGCCGTGCTATACAGCAATAGGGGGTCATTTATATGTGAGATGTCACTTTACCCAGGCGTACAAAACTCATTTTTATAAGGGTATACATTATACATTTCTGATGCCACATCTCTGGGATATGTAGAGGACATTCTGGGGATGACTATTATGCAAAAACATTGTAGGATATTAATTTTTAAGTGCCTTACACATCAAAGTCGAAATTGAGTAAAATTCACTATTTAAATGAGGTTTTTTCAGTCAGAACACCTTATAAACTGCCTTAGGCTCTAATAAATGCACATCTGTAAGCATAGACTTAATAGCTAAACATCTATACTGCTAAGACAAGCACTCGGCACACTGCTTATACATATAACTATATACAAAAACTGGCAGAAGTTATTAAGCTTACCTCTGAATTGCTGGTAGACACGATTGGAGTGGGTTGCCTTCGGTCTCTAGGGTCACTTTGACTCTGGAGCACCGCATGGCAATCTTGCATACAAGATGGAACAGCTGCATAGGTTAAAGGCCGAACTCCTACATTTAGAAGCCTGGCAGGGCTCAGCGCAATATGTGTTTTGACATTTCGACATTTTAAAGACGAAATGGCAGGGCAGGGAAAGAAAGAGGTTTTGCTTACCTTTTTTTTTTGGCAAAAGCAGGTTTTTGTGCACTCAATGAACATAGTATAATGGTATATGTGACCTCTCTTTAAAAGACAATGTCTCAGCCATATATATATAGCACTGATGCTTTTAGGGCTGGATTAAGGCAGCTATGGGATTTAGTTTGAATTCATGTGCCCTCATGTTGCACTAGTACATTTGCTAAAGGAATATGTTCTTTGGCTAGCTGAAATGTGCTATTTAGCTCCTCAGAGTTTGTTTATGCCCAGTTGCTACAAATTGGGGTTGATAGTGTTGACAGAATGAAACCTGGTACAGGTTTCTTACTGTCAAAACTGGGGAGAGATGGCTAGCTCCTCTACAATTTAAGGGTAGGCAAATTTATGTGTTCTCCCTCTTTTTCTTAATTTCTCATGAGACATTTAATTGGCTATTCAGTAATACTGTTTTAAACATTATTAGCATTAATAAAATGAATAATATATTTTGCTATGTTACTACCCATCCTCTCTGATGGAATTATGAGAGGATGAGTAGTCTAGATTGCTGCTTCCTTATTTGATCTTTAAGGGGAACTAGCTGTGGGTAGTTTTTGTTCGAAAATTCTCAGGTGACAACACCACTATTGTTTGTTATTCTCATGCTACATACAGTTTTGCAAGGGCATTGCTAGTTTTTATTAGCTAGTCTGTGTAAATAAACTGACAGTCCTTACTAGAGCTGATGTTGCATAGTTTGGATTGTGAAAAATAGAATGCAGAGAAGATGCCCATGTGATCCTTAGCAAACATTTTTGAGGAAAATATTGTTTTATAGGAGTCTGTTAGTCACAAGATGTTCCGCTGGAGAACATGTACCCATTATGTTGAAGTTTTTAGTTCTGTATGTAATAGGAATCCCTGTTAAATTAGCAGTTTTAGATTTTCCTGTTGCTCCTATAACATGAGAGCATGGTCCTAAGTATACAATGTAGGTGCTTTTATTAAGATAAATCATATTAGAAGTGTCTGCAGTCCTGTACAAGTAATGCAAAGTCTATGAGTAAAAGTGTATAACATTGACTTTTTCTTGAGGGTCTTTAGAAATGAACACAGACTTCCTTGACTGCTTGGGATTGGGTGACGTATTACTCTTGTCAGTTCATTAGAGAGTTCCTTTTATACTTGCCAATAGGTTCAGGCTGTTGTTTTATTTACTCTCACATATATGAAAGTGGTTCTAGGGTGCCTTGTTAATATATGGGGCGTCCCTAGACTAGGAAGTACTCTGAGACTATCCTCTCTGTTGATAGATTATTTCTGTGCCTTGTCTAAAGACCTTTTGTTCTGTCCACCAATAGATATTTGCTGCTTTACAACCATTGCCAGAGGGGTGTGGACATCAGATCTAGCTTGAGGAGTCAACACCAGTCCAGCTTGAAGTCAAAGTGAAGGTAACCAGCACAGGCATTGCTGGCAACCAGGACCTCAGTGAAGGTAGAAGGCCGGAAGCACTGGGATGAATGTAACCCTGCTACTATCTTGGGCGAAAGACGGGGTCATAAATCAGAAAGGAGAAATCATGGATCAAGCTTTTGATGCCCAGCCGAGAGTCACAGACTGACCAGGAAGGCGAGAAAGTTTTTGCTTGAGGTAACCCCCTTTGAAACAAGGGTTGCTTCAGAGAACCTAGCATCAGGCCTCTGAATCCTGGTCCTAAAGTGGCTGTTAGGGAAGGACTTGAGTTCAGGGTACAGATGCTGTGTCTCTGGTGCCTGTTACATTGAAATGAAGAAAACTGGTGCACTGCCTGAGACACTGGACAGGATCGCTGAGCGCATTTGCCCTGGTGAGTGATTGCCCTATCCTGAAAGAGGAAACTTTTCCCTTGAAACTAAGCCATGATTCCTGAGTTGCGAGTTGTGCAGCTCCACCGTGGGAACAACAAGAGCCTGCCTGTGAGGCTCAAACGGACACAGGGAGAAGATTCCCCTCTGGTTGGTTGTACAGCGGCTTTAATTTCCCAAGGACTTCTTTTTCTTTTTTGTTGAAAATGTAACCCATTGGTCGTCCCATTTTTTTAGGAGGAGCAGCCCTTTGCAGCTCTTCGTCCTAATTCTCATGGTCCTGTGTAGTCCTCCTGGTCCTCTGGATCCAGGATCATTTTTGTAATAATATGTCTGACTGCTTTCATAATTGTATTAGGAATAATGTTTATTCTATGAGAGAAAAGTTCATCTGAGCAGTAGAGAGATGGTGCATTTCCTTAATAATAATAGATACTCTAGCCATCATAATTTTAATTAAAAATTAATATGCATATTTTTCGTTTTCCTACTGGATTATGGGAGATGTCTTCAGCTAACGCTAAAAGGGTCGTCTGTCGTAAATTGGCTGCGATTAAATTAGCGTTAGCAGAATCCATCTGGTATTTAGAGGCTATCTTGTACATTTTGTGGAATCCATTTTGTATTTCTGGCAGCCATTTTGTTTACCCTTGTGCTCTGTTTAAAGGACTGGTTATACTTAGACTCTGCTACCCTGCACATGCGCAGGAATATCTAACTGTCCATACATCTGTTTTTAGTCTGTAACTATCAGGTTGTTTCTACCAGAGTCAGCAACTGCTAGCTCCTCCTTTACTGTCGACTGTGCATTTCTGTATGACCGTCTATGTATGTAACTCTTCTCATGTATGCTTGTACCGCCCTCTTTCTGAGCCCCTGTGTGGGTATAAAAGACCCATGGTTCTTCTACTCTTGGTGCTACCTTCATTCAGCACCACAGGGTGCTGGGTGAATGTGGTTCCACTTCATGAAGGTTTATTAAACTTTGTATTTTCTATTTCAGTTTCTGTGCCAACTTCTTTCTAATAGTCTGAGGACTCTGTGCAGAGAAGGGCGAACCCCTTGCACTGGTAGGCCTAGCTGAGGCCTATTTTCTACAAGAGAGCACAGGTCCCACGTCTGGGCATACCCGTCCCACTCGGGCTGACAAATGCAAAAAGAACAGTTGATGGACAGAATGCAAAAAAAGTCATACATTCACTCCAGTACAGAGATCTGGGCCTAAATCTATCGTTTTTTTGCTCACTATGCCATTCCAGTTTGAACCCAGCCATATGCAAATCAGTCTTGATCCTGCACCCAATGGGAACAGTCCTGTCCAAACTGCAAGGCTGGGTCCTCCTTGGACTGGAAACAAGCATCCTAGGACCGGTTTCGGGGTTTCACCCCTCTTCAGCCAGGATAGCTTGACTCCAGTGGCATGGAGAGCACGGGACCCACGTCTGGGCATACCCGTCCCACTCGGGGTGACAAATGCAAAAAGAACAGTTGCTGGACAGAATGCAGAACAATGTCATACATTAACCCCAGTACAGAGATCTGGGCCTAAATCCATCGTTTTTTTGCTCACCATGCCATTCCAGTTTGAACCCAGCCATATGAAAATCAGTCTTGATCTTGCGCCCAATGGGAACAGTCCAGTGCGATCTGCCAGGCCAGGTCCTCTCTGGACTGGAAACAAGCATCCAAGGACCGGTTTCGGGGTTTGCCCATTAGAAAGGACTTAGTCTCCTTTTTGAACCGTGGAGCATAGGTGATTCTTCTAATATTCGGTGGTAGCGAATTCCAAATGCTTGGTGCAGCTCCCGTGAACGCTCTATCGTAAATTCTCTTCTTACAGAAGAATGCTAGTTTCAGTAAAAAATCTTCGGGACCCCAGGAGGGTCTACTGCCTCCCGACAGCGTAATTTTCTGTGCCAGGTAATGTGGTGTTTGTGGTGTATTGCCTTGTGTGTAATACATGCAATCTTTAGCTGTATTCTGCCTCGTATGGTAGCCAATTGTGCGCTTTCAGATGTGGAGTGATGTGGTCAATTTTTTTTGATCCCATTATAAGTCTAGCTGCTGCATTGAGACAAGCTTTTAGTGGAGCTGTCGAAATCTTAGGAAGCCCTGAAAGAGTTGGGCATCCATACTCAATTCTTGATATGACCAGTGCTTGGACTGCTAATTTGAGATCATCTGACTCCATGAACGGCTTACATTTTTTGAGGTAACTCAGATGGAAACAGGCGTTTTTTGCCATTGTGTTTATGTGGGTTTGCATGTTTAATTCTTTGTCGAGTGTGATACCAAGAGACTTAGTTGCGTCTACTATAATCGGGGTATCGTTTAGGGCCATGACTTAGCGTAGCAACTTGGTCCATTACTTACTCCTAGCGGAACTTTTAAGAGGGGAGATCAGAAGGAATTCGTTTTTTTGTGAGTTAAGCTTGAGATGATTGTCACTTAGCCATTCAACGGTTCTCTGTAGTGCTTGGTTCATTATGTTGATCTCTTCTGGTGATGAAATCTTCATATACAGCTGGGTGTCGTCTGCATACATGTGGAAGGAAATGTTAGCCTGTTGTAAGACTTCTGTTAATGGTTCGATGTACAGGTTGAATAGTGGGGGGGATAGAGTCAATCCTTGTAGAACCCCAATTTGATGGCTTGATGGTTGACGTTGACCTTGACGGTTCATGACCATTGAACCCCAACTATCACTCAATGCCAAGTCACTTGGATTCACTCTGGACACCAATCTCACCCCCAATGAACACATTGCCCACAAAATCACAAAGAAGGCCTGTTGCCAGCATCTCTTATACAGGAAGCCAAATTGTTTTTTTCAGAAAGCATCTTCAGAACTGCTATTCAAGCCCTAGTACTCTTGCATCTGGATGGTGCTAGCACCCTATTCAAAGACCTTTCAGCCTCCACTCTGAACCACCAAGGGGCATCCTACACGCATCAGCACGTTCCTCCAGAACCTGATGAAATATGATCCCATAACCACCATGCTCATCGAACTCCATCGGCTCTCCTTGCCAGCCCACACTCTCTTCAACATTAGCTGCATCATTTACAAAGCCATCAGGAGCAACACCCTGATTATCTTGCAGACAATCTCACTATCTCTGGCAGTTCTTAGGACACCCACAGCCAGGACACCATCAGACTGCAGACTAAGAAGTGTATAAAAGAAAAAAACAAGATGGCAGGCCTTTTCCACCTATGCACTCATGATCTTGAACAATATCTCCATAATCCATCAGGAAAACCCCAATGCTCCAATTTAGGAAAGAGTTAAAATTCACTTACCTCTTTAAAGAACAGTACACCAAAATTATTAACTGTTCACAACTCATCTTCCTTTCCTATTACTCATTGACATTCTGTGACTTTGACTATGTAGAGTGCTCCGAGATTGGTTAGATTTGTGCTATAGAAATACCATATACATCCATCCATCCATCCATACATGCATCCACAAAAATACCATCACTAGTGCAAGAGACAATATAGTTTAATTTACACTAGGCCCGAGTGCAATTTTGATTACACCAACGTAACCTCACGTAATCTACAGCTTTTTGTGTTGGCAAGGTGATACATAATGCCCAAGATTATGCCATTACTCCAGTTTGTGTAAACAGGCTGTGTAAACGAGAAAACATTTTGTGGGAGCACAATAACAATGTGACCAGCCCATATGCGAGCAACAGTTATTTAATGCAGCCCTTAATAAAATGATTTTTTTTACTCAAGTAGACTGTTGAGGTAATGTTTTCATGAAGTGCACAGCATTATTATTATTTTTTTTACAGGTATAAGCGTCATAAAGATTGGGAGTTTACTGAACATAAAGAATCAACTTCCACTTCCTGTCCGGACGACTCCTTCCAGTTGTTAGATCAGCCTTTGATCACTGTTTGATTTGTATTTTGGAGGGCAGCATCATTCATCCTTTGCCTGCAACTCCTGCTGCATCACCCGCCTTTGGAATATTTAATTTTGTTCTGGGAAAGGCACCACTGTATTTGTTCATTATTTCATTTTGTTTCTTTGTTGCTGGATGGTTTGGACTATATGGTGCAGCCAGGCCCACGTGGGGTTAAGGGAGCAGAATGTAAGGGCAATGGACATTTTTGGATGATGGAGGCATGGAGTTAATGTATATATTTCCTTATTTGCCTTTTGTTCTTTTAAATGTTGTCAACATTTGCTATTGTACTGTGGATTTGTACTGTTTAGGGCCTAGTATGTTGTATGCCTTTAATGTATTTTTCTCATTCTCACTGCTGCTATGCTAGAGATATGTTCTATTATTTTAGGGGCTTGGGGATGGCCTTGTAGTCATTTCAAATGTAGGCAATATTTTGTCTGCCGGTGTTTGTTCGTGATTACGTTGGAGTGGCCCCAGGTGTACATGTCCCATGTAGCTAGGCATTTTCCTTTGTTTTTATCTACCTTCTAATCCATGTGAGCGTCCACCCTTTTGTTGTGTGCGTGTGGTTGTATTTGCATGAGATGGGTGATTGTTGTGTTTTTCCCTGCCTAGGTCCAGTGTTTTTGACTTTTTGGTGAGTGGGCATACAGAGCATTTATATTTAGTTTTAATCTTTTCAATCACCTCTCTAATTAAGGAATTCCTTGGGAGTGGATGAAGAATTTTTATTTAATTGTTAACGCTCCCCTGGACAACAATATAAAAAGGGCTCCTTGGAACATGGTCGAGCCTACCTTGACTTTTAGGGGTCAAGATGAACCCGATGATGAAGCATGCCACTATTGGAGTGGGTGAGTGTTATTTATAAAAAATGCTTTTTTCCCTTTTTCCCAGCTCCTTTTGAAGTGGTGTATAGGTGTGGCACATAACAACCCCTTTCTTAAAAGTGTCTCTTCTAACAGAGGGATACCTTGATGTTGAGTGCCTCTTTCCAGGGAGGACATATGCCTTCATCCTTTAACACAATAAAGGATCTCCCCAACTCCCCCAGGTTTGGCAGGTCTCCCGACCTCCCTTACCGTAATTTTTAGATCATAGGTGAACAAGACAACACTGAGATGGAGAACAAAACTACACTAATATGGAGAGAACTTTGAATCAGCTGATACCAGAGACCTGTCTGCTAAGTGTGTTTGTTCATGCTGCTGACCAACAATAGGAGAAGTAAAGAAGATGGCCCAAAAAGGCAGGCTTCTGCCAAAAAAGCAGCTATTGTTGTCAGCACTGGCATCAAGCACTCATCCTTTGTGTGGCAACATGGAGCACCAGCTGCAGTCATAGCTGAGGGCACGTAATGCAAAATCAAATTGTCCCAGCAGAAAAACGATAACTCAACATCAGCTGAAGTCTGCTATACCTAATATTCCACAGGTAAAAGAAGAGCAGGACGTTAAACCTGCTGCAGAGCAGGATATTGTAACTGTTCTTTCATTGGACATATCT
The DNA here is from genome assembly GCF_964204655.1 of Triturus cristatus. Taxonomy (NCBI): domain Eukaryota; kingdom Metazoa; phylum Chordata; class Amphibia; order Caudata; family Salamandridae; genus Triturus; species Triturus cristatus. The sequence continues at coordinate 990,267,419 of NC_140583.1, read as the reverse complement.
TCACACTCTCTTATGAGGAAAACAAATAAAAACTCCTGAATAATTTCCAAGCCCCCGTCAGAAGATTGTGACTTGGATTAGACTCCTGAGCCCCACCATGGGAGGTAAGGGAAAAAGAAGGCTTTAGAAAGCCTTGTTGGAAGTGAGGACAATAAACCTGTGATTGTTCATGTTGAGAATGGCACAGAGGATCTTCAGATAACTTTTATACAACCTGAATCATTTAGTACAACCACCTGCTTCAATATTTTCAGAAACTCAAAAGCCTACACCAACAGCCATCCCTACTGCAGTTTCAGCCCATCCTAGGAAAAGGCAAATACAGCCTTCTAACACTGCTATAACAAGCTTTTTGGGCTTTGGCTCTGTAAGAAAACTTTATTTCCCTGTTAGGGACTACTTTACACTCACATGACGAACACATCGCAGACTGCACAATTTGCTGCTAACCCCTGTGTCGCAGGAAGCCAGGTAGACCATATGGTACCGAGGGCCAACTGGCCCATCTGAAAAAGCAACATGCAAGTGTGAGGGAACAGTATCTAAAAAGAGTAGCTGATGCCAAGAGAGAAGAAGAAGTCAAACAAATAGAGGAGGCAGTGAAAAAGAGAAAGATGTCATCATGTGAAGCCATTCCCACAACAAACTCGTCTTGGCACTAGCAGAAGAGGCATACAGTCACCCCAAAGTGTCCACACAGCACACCTGTTCCCCTCAAGTTAACTGTGGTGGGATTAGTACAAAGAAAACAACACACACAACAATCCTTTGCAAAGTCTATGATCAGCAAGGAGTCGATGTCCCTCCGAACCAATAGTCTTGTCCATTTATATCTGCGGAAGCTGGACAAACAGTTAATGCTTTACCTCCCCCCATTTTGTTTGGCAGAAGGAGAGGTGATTCTGGAATTTGTATAGACCTAGAGGCAGATTTACAAGAAAGTGACGCATCTGTGCAGATGCGTCACTTTCCCTGCGCCACCCTTAGAAACCCTTGCACCACCATAGATGCACCGTATTTACAATACAGCGTTCTATGGCACAAGGATTGACAGATGCCTCAGTAATTCTGATGCATCTGTTGGTGAGAGAGTCACCCATTGCTGGAGTCGTGTCGCAAGCACTTCGCGACTCCAGTAGTGCTTGTTGAGGCCTATTCCCACTACACTTTGTCACTACTTACGCCTGCTTGAAGCAGGCGTAAGGTTTTGACGCAGTTGTGTCCTAAAAGTGATGCAGTGAAATCTTGTAGATTTCACTGAGTCACTTTTACGAGGCTTTCCTGCGTGGGAACGCCTAGCCTGCATAAATTATACCTGACGCAGGTATAATGTGACGCAGGGCTTTACAACGTGATGCATCTCCGTAGATGCGTCACGTTGTAAGTAGGCCGCATTGTTTGCACCGATGTTGCGTCAAAAAAGTGACGCAACTGCAGCGCAAAAGTCACACAAGGAGCTTGTAAATCTGCCCCCTTATGTCCAAAATAGAGGGTTTCAAGTTAGCCATATTTTTCAACTCTGCACTGCACCATCAAGTACCGAATAGGTTTGTGAAGCATTGAACGAGAGAGCTGTTCGTTTAACCCACCTCAGGACAGACATGAGGACCGGCTGTCAAGTCGCAGACAACAAGCGTATTTGTACACACTGTGTATCCTTCAAGGTGGTACAAAGTGGTTAAACAAAGGTTAGCCAATGGTCTTACCAATGCTGATGTTATTCAAGCCATTTATCAGCAGTGGTCTTCATGGAGAAATCGCATACCACTTCGAACATCCAGAAAGACTTTAATACCAATGGCTAATAATGACTTCAACCCAAATGTCTTAGCATTGAATTTGTTGCTACTGACAATGTCCAGTCAAGGCTGACAGAGTGAACCAGCAAGAGAATTCTCATCCTGCAACAAGAAGCTAAAAGAGGTGCTAGAGAGATTGGAAAATTCAAGAGCGAGACAAGCATAAATCAACTCAGTGTAGAGATAGTCATTTGCTAAAACAAAGTGTAATGAACATTCAAGTGTCTGCAGGAGGTTCATTTGGCAGAATCGTTTTGTCAGGTTGGTAGATTGATTATCTGTGGGGCATGGATTGTGAACAAGTACACACTACTAGCCCTCGGGATTGCCTACCATTGTTATAAGTTATTGTCTGCGCTAATGTAATGTAGGCAAATTTGCTATTTTTTTGTAACCTCCCCTGTAGCATTTTTGTGGATTACAATACAGCTCTCCACCAAGAGTTAGATATGTTGATGGTGGTAATACATAACAACACAATAAATCTCACAGCCTGGGGTGAAGAGGGTTAGGATTTTGATGATTGGAAGAGTTGGGGCAATAATAACAAGCATTGGCATAGCCAATAGGTCTCGCCTTTGGGACCTTATAAGTGTTTAGTTATTCAGCACAATATCCTTGGTGCAATAACATCAACTGTTGCATGGGTAAACACGTATAAGGTCCCAAAGGCGAGTTGCTCAGGCTGGAGTAGGAATAGTTAATTTAATTCCTCCGAAGTCCAATGTTTTCCCTACTGTTGCACATATTGGAGTAGGAATAGTAAATCCAAACCCTCCATAATCCAACACTTTCCCTAATTTTGTGCTGGTTTGGGGTGGGAATAATAAATGTAAACACTCCGAAGCACAAAACTTTCCCTACTGTTTTTGAAGTGTGGTTACTATATTAATATTATTTGTTTTCTTTATATTATGTGTGTGTGTGTGTGTATATATATATATATATATTTATATATATATATATATATCCGAGTTATGGAAATGTCCTTTTGAAGTGTTACACTCGGTAAACAGCGAAGCAAGTTGAGTTTTGCCAAAATCGACATTGAAAACCAACAAAAGAAGGTAAAGGGCAGTTATGGAGCACTTTGGGAGTGGCAGTCCCAGAAATTATAAAAAAAAAAACTAATGTAATTTTACAACGAAGTAACACACTTCTTGCAAAACCATTTGGGGGTTAAATGGATAACCTGAAATAAGAAACTGTACTCACCCTCGTTGCATTGGTGATATATGGCATGAACCACAAACTAAAAACCAAGAATTGACTGCCCTTTTAAATTGTAATTGAGAGAATTGACGATTGTCCTTTTTCAATGTCTAAAGAGTTACGTAATTTAAAAGCCAACAAACCCACCGCTGTAACAGCAAGTGGCATATGATTAAGAGTCGCATGACTCGAAACGCGTAATGCCTGTTGGTCTTGAAATAAATAACCTTTAAAAGCACTGTTGGTGTGGCCCGTATTACGCTGCTGAAGGAGCGCAAGTTGCTGAGTATATAGATAGATAGATAGATAGATAGATAGATAGATAGATAGATAGATAGATAGATAGATAGATAGATAGATAGATAGATAGATAGATTGATGTATATCTATATATGGATATCTATATATTTTAATATAATTTTAGTGAATGTCTTTGTTGGGTTTTAATTTTTTTGTATTGTATACATTTGGTAATGTATTTACTGTTTTGCTTTTGATTTGTCAATATTTTTATGTTTAATATATATATATATATTATATATACTTTCAATAGTACATAAAAAAATATAATGTAACATGTCTTTTGAATAAGTGTTACAGTATATATATATGTATATATAAACATACATGTGTGTGTTTATATGAGTATATATTTATATGTAGTATTAAATATTAATTTTACATTATTAGTTATATATTAAAATATGTAAAATTTACTATTTTAAACTATATGTGTGTGTGTGTGTGTATATATATATATATATTTATATATATATTATCTACTGGCGGTCGCCAGTAGATAGTTATAGTTAGGACCCTCTTACCAGAGGAAATCCGCAACATTCTATTTTGAATAACTTTGGCGCCGGTCGACGAATCCTCGCAAAATTTTCAAAATAGGTGGGGCTTTGAGCTCCGCTCCTACCCTGAAAGTCTCGGGGGGATTCGTCAAGCGGGGGCTGAGATAAAAGGGGGGTCCCAAAACTCGTTTTTCCCATGCATTTTTCCATAGGAGCTTTAGACAGAGCTACAGCCCGAACGGCTGAACAGAATTTAATGAAATTTGGCAGAGAGGTAGTCCTCAGGTCAAGGAAGTGCTTTTTGTAGGTTTGGTGTAAATCTGTTCAGTAGATTCTGAGAAAATAGCCTTTAAATCAATATAGATATCTGAGCCAGCTTACGGTGCGCTTACGGTGCGCTTACCGTACGCGTACGGTGACGTGCGCGAGCGCGATTCTGATTGGCCGTTAGATCTTAGTAAACATTCGAATCCGTCGAAACCAGGAAGCGGCGGCCGCCATTTTCTCTCTCGCACTCTGACAGGGGGTTGAAAAACAAAGTGCAAAAACATGTAAAGGGGCTGTTTAGACAGCTCCCAAGCACCTAGCCATGTCGAGGGAGTCCCCAACGATCCCCCAAGTGAAAAAAGGCAATTTTAATTTTTTTGAAAATTTCGCCGATTACGCTTACCGTAAGCATGGCTTATTACAGCAAAACAAAACATATATTTTACCTGTCACAACGATGCTCATCATATGTCCTCCATGTGCGCACGGTGCGCGAAGCGCATCGTGCGTTCATGGCCCATCTAGCGTAACGTGGGCACGCGGTGCGCGAAGCGCACCGCGTGCTCACTGTGCGCGCACGGAACGAACTGCGTTAAGTGGGCGCGCACGCCACAAATGGCGTAAAGTAACTTAGCATTTAAAAAACCGTACAAATTCACTGAAAAAACCATAGGTTTCACACACGTTATAGTTAGGAATTAGCATTTAAAAAACCTTGCAAATTCACTGAAAAAACCATAGGTTTCACACATGTTATAGTTAGCTGGACATTTTACTGATAAAAAACCAATGAAATTCCCCCGTTATAGTTACTGTAGGCAACTATAACTCACGCGACCGTAATCCTCTGCTGATGACATATGTGTCTTTATGAAAAAAAAATATTTGTAATATATGTATAGCTAAAATTTAATGGAAGAAGACATGGGCAAATAAGTGTCTAAATACAGTATTAGCATCAGCAGAGGATTGCGGTCGCGTGAGTTATAGTTGCCTACAGTAACTATAACGGGGGAATTTCATTGGTTTTTTATCAGTAAAATGTCCAGCTAACTATAACATGTGTGAAACCTATGGTTTTTTCAGTGAATATATATATATGTATGTTTTTAACTATATTAGTGTGAAGTATTTGATTTTCAATATTTTTGTCCGTACCATTATAAGTATGGGGACACAATATTTTTGAAACGCAATGTTGTTGTTTTGTCAGTGATTTGTGGTAAGAAGGTGGAGTACTCTATTAAAGAATACGAAAACCACCAGCAGACGCAATGTTATCACAAGAATAGAAACTGTAAATGTCGTCCCTTAAGCGCCACTTCATTCAAACCCTTTGTCCTTAATGGTTGTCACCCAACCCCACCGGACTGAAGGGATGCAGACATAAGTACTCAAGCTTTAACTGAGCAGCGCAGAGTTTGAACCCTTATAGTTGTGAGATATCTGTGCACAAAAGCTTGTGGGGCAACATGGCCCGGATGCCAGTGTGAAATACCCCATTGGGGTCTGGGTAGCGGGACTAGGCACATGCATGTGCATGGGATGTTTTGATAGTGGGGTGCAGGGCGTCACTGAGAATCACACCCTGTCTAAAAGCAGTGACCATAAGCGAGGCTCTGCGTCCTTCGGTCATGCTTAGGGCGTTATAGAGGCTCACTGCACACGACCCAAGCTGTGCACGTAAGGTTCTGGAGCACAGGGGTTAGTAGCAGAGTATGGCTGGAAGTAGTGCACAGCTTAAAGTCAGCGAAAGACGTGGCCAGCCCACACTCTACGCTCAAATGCTGTGCTTAATATGTTGTATGCTGCAGTGTCTGCTGCGGGGCTGGCTGCAGTGTCTGCTGCGGGGCTGGCTGCTGTGTATGCTGCTGGGCTGGCTGCAGTGTATGCTGCGGGGCTGGCTGGTGTGTATGTTGCTGGGCTGGCTGCGGTGTATACTGCGGGGCTGGCTGCGGTGCTGGCTGCTGTGTCTGCTGCGGGGCTGGCTGCAGTGTCTGCTGCGGGGCTGGCTGCAGTGTCTGCTGCGGGGCTGGCTGCAGTGTCTGCTGCGGGGCTGGCTGCAGTGTCTGCTGCGGGGGCTGGCTGCAGTGTCTGCTGCGGGGCTGGCTGCAGTGTCTGCTGCGGGGCTGGCTGCTGTGTATGCTGCTGGGCTGGCTGCTGCGTATGTTGCTGGGCTGGCTGCAGTGTATACTGCGGGCTGGCTGCAGTGTATGCTACGGGGCTGTCTGCGCTGTATGCTACGGGCTCCTAAGGGCTGTGCATACTGGGCTCTCACTGTGGCCCGGTCTTAAAGTACAACATTCAACAAGCATTGGCATAGCCAATAGGTCTCGCCTTTGGGACCTTATAAGTGTTTAGCCATGCAACAGTCGTATAACTAAATACTTATAAGGTCTCAAAAGCGAGACCTATTGGCTATACCAAGCGGCCGTGCGGCCGCGAAGATCGCGATCAAACATCAAAGTGGCCGTGCAGCTGCGAAAGTGAAAGTAATTGCGGTAAAGCGCGGCGCGCGCCCGCGCACATGCACTGTAGCTCTAGGCTGGCCTGGTAGCACTTTTTGGAGCCCTCTTAATAAGTCTCGCCAGACCAGCGCATGCGCTGGGTCAGGCGAGACCTAAAAAACGATAGGGAGAGACAAAAATAGCATTTAGCAACCCCATGAACACAGCACATCTGTCATTGAAAAATGATGACAGTTACATTACGCTATTAAAGAGGTCTATAGCAGCCCACAGACCCTTGCGTTAGTTATGGCATTCTTGGCTAAAATCCAAAATTGCGAGGATATACACTGTTAAAAAATATTTGAAACAAAAATTAAAACGAATTATACAGTATTCAAATGGATAACTGGTTTCTTCTGCATTGTCTGTCTTAGGAGCAGGGCTGAACTGCAGAGCTAGAGCACTATGGAGATTCCGTGCAGAGCAGGAGGCCTGTCGAATGAGAAAAGAAAAATTAGAATCTTTGACAGCCAAGGTAAATGTTGGAGGGAGGACCACCGGGGAGTCGGGGGGACTACTCCGGGCCCCTTCCTACCACAAAGTTATAGCCGGGCGCCGCCGAGAAGCCTCCTAGGAGAGGTCCTTCTCCTGTGATCGTACTAGGCCCAGTAACACCACTACACAGGACTCCGTATCAGTTGCTTATCTTGGTACTTTATCAATGGTAGCACATTCAATATATTTACAGGGGGATCGAGTGATCCAGAAGAGTCTCAATGTCTTTGTGGGGGTAGGGTAGCGGGACAGTGTTAGTACCAGCCTGGTACGGGGAGGCTCTGCGCCAGACCTTGCGTGCTGGTCTCAAAGCAGCTCGGATGTGGGGAGCCGCGACAGTGTCTGCAGGGCTCGGGTGGTAGTTCCGCTTGGGTCGAGCCGCGACACAGTCAGCAGGGCTCCGGTGGTAGGTCCGCTTCGGTCGAGCCGCGACGAGGTCAGCTGGGCTCTGATGGTAAGTTCAACAAGGTCGGGCCGCGACAGCGTCAGCAGGGCCCCACAGGGTTGTGGAGGTCTTTTAAGCACGATGGAGCCGCGACGTCGTCAGCAGGGCTCAGAGTGTAGTGTCAGGATGAGTCTTTCTCCGTAGGGTCAGCCGCGATCCGATCAGCAGGACTCTGGACTCCGGGATACAACTGCCGTCTTGTTGCCGGGTCGCCCCAGATATAGGTCTGGAGCCCTTTGATGTCCGGACCCTTGCGCCCGGGGGGGCGGAGAGGCCGGGTCGGGAGCGGCCAGACGCCCAGCAGGAGAGGCGCCAGGCCCAAGAGAGCTGTGGGGCGATCGCACCTAGGTGTGGAAGGACGGTTGGGGGTCCCATCGATACTGCCCTCCGCCGGGAGTGGGGAGGTGTTCCCGTGGTATCCCCCTGGCCAGGGGTTGGTGCCCTGATGTCGGGCCTCGCTTGGACCGAGGCCGGGTGGAGCGGGGTCACGTAGGTGGTTACGTAGAGTCACGTACAATCCAAAATGGAGGAGCCCCGAGGTGCATGGGACCTCGTGCGGCTTAGCGAGGGGGAACAGGCCCACGCCACGAGGCCGGCTCCAACACGCGTCCCCCCCAGCTGAAGGCAGGGAGAGTCACCCATCTCCTTGGGGGTTCTCCTCGCCGAGGCGGAAGAATCTGGACAGGCCGTCGGCATTGGCGTGGTCGTTGCCGGGCCGGTGCTCCACGGTGAAGTCCATCCTTTGCAGCGAGATGGACCATCGCAACAACTTGGGGTTCTCGCCCCGCATTTGCATTAGCCACTGCAAGGGCCGGTGTTCAGTTTGGACTCTGAAGTGGGTGCCGAAAAGGTAGGGCCGGAGCTTCTTGAGAGCCCATACCACGGCGAAGGCTTCCCGCTCGATGGTGCTCCACCTCTGTTCTCGTGGCAGCAGTCGGCGGCTGATGAAGGCCACAGGTCGGTCGTGGCCCTCGGTGTCCATCTGGGAGAGGACCGCCCCGACCCCGTACTCCGAGGCATCGGTCTGAACCACAAATTCCTTACTGTAGTCAGGGGCCTGTAGCACAGGGGAAGCACACATGGCCGCCTTGAGGGCTTCAAAAGCGGTCTGACAGCGGGGCGTCCAGTGCACTGCCTTGGGCTGTTTCTTGGAAATGAGCTCTGTGAGGGGCCCCACAATACTGCCATAATCCTTAATAAATCGCCGGTAGTAGCCTGTGAGGCCTAAGAAGGCCCGGACAGCGGTTTGGGTTGCGGGGGGCTCCCACGCCTGGATGGCATCGACCTTTAACTGGAGGGGCGCCACCTGGCCACTCCCCACCTGGTGGCCCAGATAGGTCACAGATCCTTGACCGATCTGGCACTTGCTGGCCTTAATCGTGAGCCCGGCCCTTTGGAGAGCGGCCAGGACTTCTCCGAGGTGTCCTAGGTGCGCGGCCCAGTGGTTGCTGAAGACGGCAATGTCGTCGAGGTAGGCCGCGCTGAAAGCTTCTAGCCCGGCCAGGACCTTGTTCACCAGCCTCTGGAAGGTCGCTGGGGCGTTCTTCATACCGAAGGGCATCACCCGAAAGTGGTAGTGCCCATCAGGGGTGGAAAAAGCGGATCGTTCCTGGGCGCCGGGGGTGAGCTTGATCTGCCAGTACCCAGCGGTGAGATCAAAGGTGCTTAGGTAGCGGGCGGCCCCTAAGCGATCGATCAGCTCGTCTGCCCGTGGCAAGGGGTGGGCATCGGTCTTGGTGACTGCGTTCAGGCCCCGGTAGTCTACACAAAATCTGAGTTCCGGGGGGGTGCCGGGGGCGGCGGCCTTCGGCACCAAGACCACAGGGCTGGCCCACGGGCTGTCGGATGGCTCGATGACTCCGAGGGCGAGCATCTTGGAGACCTCGGTCTGTATGCAGGCTCGGACTCGGTCGGGTACTCTGTAGGCGCGGTGTCGCACAGGGGGGCTGTCCCCGGTGTCCACGTCGTGGACGCACCAGGGGGTCACCCCGGGCGTGAGAGAGAAGAGGGCAGCGAAGGGTTGCAGCAGCTTCCAGCAGTCATGGCGCTGTTCTGGTGTCAGGGTGGCGGAGAGGTGGACGCCCTCCAAGGAGCCGTCTTGGCCCGAGGACCCCAGGAGGTCTGGTAGGGGCGCGGAGTCGCTTTCGCCCCCATCGTCGGTAGCCAGTAGCAGGCTTAGTTCAGTTCGGGCAAAGTGGGGCTTGAGCCGGTTGGCGTGTAGGACCCGGAGGGGGTTCCTCGGGGACTCCATGTTGACCAGGTAGGTGACGTGGCTCTTCCTCTCGACCACCTTGAAGGGCCCGGTTCACTTGTCCTGCAGGGCGCAGGGGTCCACGGGTGACATGACCCAGACTTGCTGGCCCGGCTCAAACTCGATGGTCGAGGCATTTTCGTCATACCAGTGTTTCATGTCTTCTTGGCTGGCTTCGAGGTTGGCTTCTGCCAGGGCCCGGAACTTCCGAGTCTGGTTCCGCAGGGTCAGGAGGTACCGGTAGACGTCGGGGGGGGCATCTTGGATGTTCGCCTCCCAGCCCTCCTTGACCAGGCTGAGGGGCCCGCGGACGGGGTGCCCATACAATAGTTCGAAGGGGCTGAATCCCAGGGATTTCTGTGGTACCTCTCGATAGGCGAAGAGGAGGCAGGGCAGCAGGACGTCCCATCTCCTCCTCAGGGGCTCCTCCAGGCCCTTGATCATCCCCTTCAAAGTTCTGTTGAACCGCTCGACCAGTCCGTTCCCCTGGGGGTGGTAAGGGGTGGTGAATTTGTAGGTGACCCCACATTGTTGCCAGAGGGATCTCATGTACTTCGAAATAAAGTTTGTACCCCTGTCGCTCACCACTTCTCGGGGGAACCCCACCCTGGAGAAGATGCCCATCAGGGCCCGGCCCACCACTGGAGCTGTCACAGTGCGGAGTGGGATGGCCTCGGGGTATCGGGTGGCGTGGTCGACCAGTACCAGGATGAAGCGGTGTCCCAGGGCGGTTCGGGGGTCGAGGGGCCCCACGATGTCGATCCCTACCCGTTCGAACGGGGTGTGGACGGCTGGAAACGGTTGGAGGGGGGCCTTGACTCGACCCCCAGTCTTTCCGCTAGCTTGGCAGGTCGGGCAGGACCGGCAGTGGTGGTCCACGTCTCTCCGCATTCGGGGCCAATAGAAATGGGTCACTAGGCGGCTGTAAGTTTTGTCTCGCCCGAGGTGTCCGGCGAGGGGCACGTCATGCGCCAGGTTCAGGAGGAACTCTCGGAATCGGAGGGGAACCACCAACACCCGGCCGGCTCCCAGTTCGGCGACTTTCTGCTCGCTATACAATAAGTCATTGTCCCAATAGATCCAGTGGGTTCCCGTGGGGTCCCCCGAGGCCTGGGCGGCCGCTTGCTGTCGGGCCCCCTCGAGGGATGGGCAGGCCTTCTGCTCTTGCTGGAATTGTTCGCGGGTGGGGCCCCCGTCATGGCGCCACTGGGCCAGCTCGGGGATTTCGCTGAGGGAGGCGGCCTCGTCGGGGGAAAGTTCGGAGGTTCCGGCCTCATCGTCAGGTTCCTCCGTGCCGGATGAGGGAGGCAGTTCTTGACCCGTAGGCTCGTCGGGGGCCGCGGCAGCGGCTGGTTGGGCGGTCATGGACCGGGTGGTGGCGCAGGCCCACTCGGGCAGCCCTAGCATCCCCAGATGCTCTCGGCGCTCCACCTGGGCCCAGGGGGAGCTCTCTAGGTCGTTCCCCAGGAGGCAGTCCATCGGGGCGTCGTCGCGGACAGTTACTTTTAGAGTGCCTGACACTCCTCCCCACTTGAAGGGGATTCTGGCCATCCGGCACATGCTTTCGGTGTTGTCCGCGGTCCGGACAGGGCATAGGACATGCGGCAGGATTTGTTCGGGGGTCACCAGGTGGCAGCGGACAGCGGTCACACTGGCCCCAGTGTCCCGGAGGGCTTCGGCCCGTTGTCCATTGATGGTGACCCACTGCTGGTACTTCTGGGTGTTGCTTGGGATGGCAAGCTCGGGGCACCATTTCTCGGGGGCCCTGGCATACGAGGGACATGGCAGCTGGTTCCCACTCGGGGGACCCGTCCTCACGGTTTTCCTCCTCTTCCTCTCCTTCCCCGAGGGCTGCGGCGGCTATTTGTCGGGGAGGGGGCCCAGCGGTCCCGTTCCGTCGGTTCACGGGGCAGGCCGGGTCGCTCGCATAGTGGCCTGTCTGTTGGCAGCCGAAGCAGGTCACTGTTGGTCGGGGTCCAGGCCGGGCGATGGGGGTCCCTCTTCGGACCATGGTCGGGGACGTGTGGTTGACGGCTTGGCCTCGTGGCGGGCTTCTGGGCGGCACTGCCGGGAATTCTCGACTGCGGTGGGACACCCCTCCTCCACCCCGCTGGCGAGGAGGTCCCGTGGTACTCCGTTGGTAGTCTCCCACGGGGTTCCGGGGGACCCGGGTGTTGACCCATCGGTCGGCTTCGGCGGCGAGCTTCCGGGGCTCGGTCAGCTTACTGTCCAGGAGGTGTTGCCTTAGTTCCACAAAGCAGTTTTTGGCGAGGTGCTCCCAGACAATGAGGTCGAACAGTTCGTTGTACGAGGTGACCTTGCTCCCTTTTATCCACCCTTCAAAGGCCCGGCTGAAGAAGTCCACGTATTCGACCCATGTGGTACCGGGGAGCTTCTTGCAGTCCCGGAAGCGCTGCTGGTACATCTCGGCTGATAGTCCGTAGCGTGTGAGTAGGGCTTCTTTCATGTGGTCGTATGATGTCATCACCGCGTCGGGGAGTTGCAGCAGGGTATCCCGGCCCTCGCTGAGGAACCTCCCCCATAGGCCGGCACCCCAATCCTTCCGGGGTACCCGATGGGAGGTCATGGCCACCTCGTAGGCTCGGAACCACTGCTGGATGTCGTCGGTTTTGTAGTATTCCTTGACGACATCCTTGGGGATATGAACCTTTGGTTCGGTCAGTGGCAGAGCGTCCCGTGCCCCGGGGGTGCTGGTCTCCCCCGTTTTGGATTTTAGTTCGAGTTCCTTGAGGCCCCTCTCGTGCTCGAGGGTAGCCGTTTCTCTTCTAGTTCTCGATGCCGTTTCTTTTCTTCGATTTCCTCCTGCAGCCGTAGTTGCTCCAAGGCTAGTTTCTTCTCCGCCAGCAGGAGTTCACCGTCCAGCCGGAGTCGTGCGAGGTCCATTTCGTGTGTCCGGACACTCTTCCGTTCTTGCATTTCTTCGTGGGATAGGCCGGTTTCCGGGATGCTTCGCCCCCCATCTGTCGGGGTCATGGTCGGTGGCAGGTTTCCGTCCCGGGCCGAGGTCCCTTCGGCTCGGGGTGGAGTGGTCTCGGATTCTGCCCAGGCTTTCAGGGCTTTCTGCATTTCTTCCTTGGTGCCCAATCCTGTGGTTGGGATCCCTTTGTCCTTGCAGAATTGTTTCAGTTCTTTGTGGGTGTATTCTTCCAGCCTTTCCGACTGGAAGGTTGCGGCCACGGTTGCTTCTTGGCCGTTCATGGTTCCCTTCTTTCGTCTGGTTAGGTAGTGGGTGCGTTACTTGCCTGTACGATTGCGTCTGGCTCGGATCCCGTCGCTGGCCACCAAATGTTGGAGGGAGGACCACCGGGGAGTCGGGGGGACTACTCCGGGCCCCTTCCTACCACAAAGTTATAGCCGAGCGCCGCCGAGAAGCCTCCTAGGAGAGGTCCTTCTCCTGTGATCGTACTAGGCCCAGTAACACCACTACACAGGACTCCGTATCAGTTGCTTATCTCGGTACTTTATCAATGGTAGCACATTCAATATATTTACAGGGGGATCGAGTGATCCAGAAGAGTCTCAATGTCTTTGTGGGGGTAGGGTAGCGGGACAGTCTTAGTACCAGCCTGGTACGGGGAGGCTCTGCGCCAGACCTTGCGTGCTGGTCTCAAAGCAGCTCGGACGTGGGGAGCCGCGACGGTGTCTGCAGGGCTCGGGTGGTAGTTCCGCTTGGGTCGAGCCGCGACACAGTCAGCAGGGCTCCGGTGGTAGGTCCGCTTCGGTCGAGCCGCGACGAGGTCAGCTGGGCTCTGATGGTAAGTTCAACAAGGTCGGGCCGCGTCAGCGTCAGCAGGGCCCCAAAGGGTCGTGGAGGTCTTTTAAGCACGATGGAGCCGCGACGTCGTCAGCAGGGCTCAGAGTGTAGTGTCAGGATGAGTCTTTCTCCGTAGGGTCAGCCGCGATCCGATCAGCAGGGCTCTGGACTCCGGGATACAACTGCCGTCTTGTTGCCGGGTCGCCCCAGATATAGGTCTGGAGCCCTTTGATGTCCGGACCCTTGCGCCCGGGGGGGGCGGAGAGGCCGGGTCGGGAGCGGCCAGACACCCAGCAGGAGAGGCGCCAGGCCCAAGAGAGCTGTGGGGCGATTGCACCTAGGTGTGGAAGGACGGTTGGGGGTCCCATCGATACTGCCCTCCGCCGGGAGTGGGGAGGTGTTCCCGTGGTATCCCCCTGGCCAGGGGTTGGCGCCCTGATGTCGGGCCTCGCTTGGACCGAGGCCGGGTGGAGCGGGGTCATGTAGGTGGTTACGTAGAGTCACATACAATCCAAAATGGAGGAGCCCCGAGGTGCATGGGACCTCGTGCGGCTTAGCGAGGGGGAACAGGACCACTCCACGAGGCCGGCTCCAACAGTAAACATGGTACAAGAGCAGATAGAGTGGGGAGCATAATCTAGCATATACCAACCTAAGGAACAATCTTGTACCAATCCAGACAACCAGACAACCAGCTTCATGCGCCCTGAATGACTGGTCATGCAAACAATAAAAAAGGCTTACTATGCCCATCATGGCCACAACATTTTTTATACTTACTTAGGATTCGCCACATGCCACTTAATTGAATTATCCTAAATAGATCCCACCTTTGCAGTCCACAGCGGTAGGGCTCTCTGAGTAGTTTTCCCCCAAAGAAATAGATAGATACTGAACCTTCGCAAATATGCTAACAGGAGTTGCAGACTTTATTTCATTAAACAACAAGCATTGAAAATGCAATAGGTCTCGCCTTTGATTAAGTTAAAGCCATTTGCTTTGCTAATGGTATTGTATAGTAAAGCAAATGGCTTTAACTTAATGAAAGGCTTGACCTATTGCATTTTTAAAGCTTGTTTTCAAATCTCCCCTTTTCCTCTTCCACAATGTTGGCATGTATGATAATGCAAGCCCCCTGCAGAATATGAAGAAGGGTCTGGGTATCCCATATCTTGTGAGGAGCCCTAGTATCCCATATATTACATTTATGAATTGGTCTTCAGTTGAATGGGGGCCCCCTGAAGGTTGCGGGCCTGTGTTGCGCCCCCTTAAGGCCACACATAGTGCTATATCAAATTAATAAATAAATAACAGCCGGTGCCTCAAGGGCTGGGGTCTGGGGAAGTTCTACATATTAAAGGACATGTCACTGACTCTCTTCCAGCCCTTCTGGTCTTTCCTGAGTCTGGTTCATTTATCTTGCACTCCCTCTATGCCGCTCTAGGTTCCCTCTTCTTCACCTAGTTTGAGTGTGTGTCAAGAGCATCTCATACTCACAGAACAGAGACACACATATAGTGGCGGAGCATTAAGCACGTCGTGGATAACAATATAAACAACGTTTTGCTCAAGCGCACCGTGTGACTTTGGGCGTGTGCATAAGCATGCGTCTGCATCAATAGGGACAGACCTGTGAGTAATAAAAAGGAGCAAGAGTAAGTGCGTGATAGGGGGCGAGGAGCTGTGTGGAGGGAATGGGCGGGGTAATAGATGGGGGGGTCATAGAAGGGAGCAGAGCTCAAAAGAGTGCTGTTGATTTCCAGTAAATATATGCTAAAGGGCCCTTCATTTTTTGTAAGGCTCACTTCCGGTATCGGGGTGGGGGGGGGGCGCTCATGCCATGAAACTGCAGTGACTGAATCATGGCTGGACTCTTCTACAGCGCGTCGGGGGCTTGCTCAGTCAACTGGGGTCTCCTAGAGTCTCCTGCTACAGTCAGCGGAAATATCCCACAATGTCATAAAACCTCACGCTGGGCCCCGTTGACTTTGTAACCTGTGATATAACATGTAACAAACAGAACGTGAAACTGTATTGAACATGCAGACAAAATACACGCATATGTAACGGGAAGGGCGAGAGGGAGGGTAGAAGGGAAACAAAGATTTGGGGAAGGTTTAAGATCCAAGCGTTGCCCGCGCAGACACACCCACTGTCGACCAAAACAAAACACAGTGAGTTGTGTTACGGCCGGATTCTTGTCTACCGGGTTATCACCAAGAATCCTCTCAGTTCGCTAGGATCTTTTTATCTGCTAAATAGTGTGGAGGGAAGGAAATATAATTATTAAAACATAATCACCAAAATTCGATCTCATTTGGAAAGGACCACTGACTCCGCATCTAAAATTTGTAGGATTTTATTACAACCAAAATTAACTGAAAATACAAACACCTTAGCACAAGGTGAAGAAGATAGATGGGCACTAATACAAATGCCAATCTGCGCAAAGGTCTCATACGACTCAGAACAAAAAGAATGACTAGCTCAAGAAGCATAAGAAATGCAATGGTCAACCTAATATCTATATTAGGAATCATTAGCCTAAAGAAAATCCGTTAGTCTTTCCCTACTCTACCTCTAAGGTGACATCCCTACTTAACATTTCCCTTTCCAGGCAAGACAACAAAAGGTGTCAGAAGTGAAGACTTCCTAAGAAGTACATTCACCTAGTCAGAGCTCGTTCTAAAATGCTCTTTCTAGCTTCTCGTCTAAACCTCAACTGCTCAACCCTGGGGGCACTGTCCCTAATACAAAATCCCAAAAACGTAGAACACGCCCTTAGGCACACCTCTTCAGCCAGGTCTTCTTCCAGTACTTTTCCATCGAAACTTGTAAGTCATCCAACGACAGTTAGCTTGACCTTGGGTCCCAGGCACGTTCTCCGCTGAAAGTATCATCCTCACATTCCAACGTACTCCCCTTTTGGCTTCTCATAGCATCCTAACTCCTAAAACAAAGACCTAGTCTCACTAACGAGCTAAATGTCCTTGCACCTGCAACAGAAACATGGGAACAAAAACTTTTTCTTTTCTCTAAGATTTTCATCGTCCAACAACCCAAAGCCTTTACCAAGGGAAATCATTTTCAGCCGACAACATTTAGCTAACATAAGAAAATTTAACAGGCCTTTCTCTTCAAACGTATATGCGATCAGGCCTTTACACTGTTAAACACATTACTACATCACACTCTGAGCATTAGCTCATCACTTTTATACGTGAATAAGCAATCTGCACGTGTAACTTTAACATGGCACACGTTTAATCTAATACATTGCATTTCGTAAACTAATCATTATGCTTTACTAAAATACATTCACAATAATCTGCAACGTTACTTGTCATGAAAAGCATGGTTACATTTCTAATCACCTCTATGTTAAACGATTCTAATAATACATTTCTATGGCACACTTAACCGACATCGATTAATATGCAGGTGCTGACTAGCGGTGAATATGGTGCACCCCTACAAATTTCAGATTAACATGACGCTCTATCAGTTGTGAGACTTCCACTGACATCCTGGGGAGGTTCTAAAGCCCTGATGGACGTCGACTCGCCAGTCGCCACAGATGCCATGTAATGAGATGGAAACCTGCTCCCCGCAGGGGGTTCTAGCTTACTGTGATATCGCCTCTTCACAACTGAACAGTGTGAAGTGTCGATATCGTGGTAAACACTGTGGAGCCATTTTAGGTGGCAGGCCTGAAAAGAGCATTGTACTAAGAAGCACAGATAAAAAAAAAACAAGCACAGTGAGAGCCTAGGGTGCTGCTATGTGAGGCGGAAACACGCAGAACCCACATCCTACATAGTTAAGCCAAGACACACAAACAGACTTCAAAGACAAACTAAACCCAGATTCCCATATTAGGAAAGTTTGCCGTTTTTCTCTACTTTCAGTTCCAGCAATAGAAAACATTACAGAAACAGTGCATGTAAACATTGTATCTGTGGCCCCAGGACCATTGAATTGCATTATTACACATATCCAAAATGCAACTGTACGACCACTGCCACATATAAAGTGAACCTGTCTCGCGAGATTTGCTAGGAATAAAAAGGTTACACATGATTGTCATCAAGAAGGTGCACTGCTATTCTTTGGAATAATTTAGAATAAATGCAACGACTCTAGCTGCGACGGGCCCCGATTAGCCTTAGAAATCTGACAACGGGGATACTCGCATATTTTTTTTATATCTCTCCAAGCATCGCCTCCCGATTGCGCGGTTGCATAACCCCTACTGCTGGGGTGCGATTTTCCTTTCTTACGATTGATATTGGAAGCGTTGGGGTACAACACCTCTTCCCCATGCAGCGATCAACTGTCCCCGTGAATAATCGAATCCAGCATTAGCTGGCTATATAAACCCGGCTATGCACGAATTGGTTTACAAATTCGCAGGGACTAACCAGCGATTCGTCAGTGACCAAAGAATGAGGATAATTTTCATGTTTAATTAGGAGCAATTACCTTTTTTCTGTAACCCTTTTTTCGATTAGGGAAATACAGTGCAGGGTGCAGCAACACCACCACAATCTACTGGGACTGCACACGTGACATAGACGGCGCTCTGCTATACGCCTAAAAGACATACGTAAACACAGACAGAGCGCTGGTCAGGTGCAACACATGCTGAAACACTTTACTAAAGAAACAGTGTCGCCCCTAGGTGTAAGGAATTATGAGAGCTTGAGTGCTGTCTCCCGTGCGCACTATAAAAGTATCAAAGCAGTGGCGTAACTCCCCCCTCTCACCACCATCTCATTACTATGGTCAAGTATTAGAAAGAATGGGAGCACCCTGGCAGCAGAGTCCTACCTAGGCCCTGTCTGAAAGTCAGGAATCATCTATAAATCAAAAATATAAAATTTGAGCTCCATGTAGCTGAACCCGCGAGCCGGGAATGCTGAAGTTAATTCCCGCTGTAACCACGTAGGAATAGGCTAAAACTGACCAGTGTCAAAGGGGGTAAACATTACAACTTATTGGAGCGGGTAGGAAATAAGCATAAGCTGTTAGGCGCCCGTTCAGCGCACGCAAAGGGAGGTGTGGGGAACAAGACGTGCCTGCCCGGGGTCCCTGTCCCTCCACCGCAGGATTTCCGTGCCCACCACTAAGACTTACCCCGAGGAGGGTGCACCGACTCCCTAGCGCTCTGCGCCTCTTTGTCCTCGCAGGTGAACTGGCTGAAAACGCAGCAGCCAGCGTTAGTGGCACCAGAGGAAATTTTGAAACAGGAGAGTCGTTCGCGGAAACGAGTCCTTCTCGCCTTCTCCTCCCCTGTGAATACTATTGGCAGGGGGGTGGCACCAGCCAAGCACCGCCTCCGAGGGGCGGTCACCCGCCGCAGGCGCACGCTTCTAGCAGAAGGGAAACCGACTCACTTTGAAATTAGATAAAAAAAATTAAAGGTAAGGTGGCCTTTGTGGACACCAGAGAGATTGGAAAAAATAAATAGAAAGATCGTACGCAAGGGAGAAAAAATTATACCCTTGGAAGGTGCTGAGTGTGAATTGCTTACCCTTTGAAACACACCAGGAAAAATCCCCAATATGAAAATAACTCCTTCATTAAGCACACAGAGCATCGTAGGCAGCAATCGCGGTCCCGAAAGTGAAAGAGGACCGCGCTGCAGCTGATCTCTTGTCTTCATGAGGTTATGTGTTTAAACACGTGGCCCCATAAAGATAAGAAAACGTTTGCGACAAAAGGAAAGTAGGCGAGCCCGTCCAAGTGGGCCGTCTGAAAAAGCCAAAGGGAGGCAACATACAAAGCTCTTTTCCACTGGCTGTCCACCGTTTAGCATAAACGGTGACACTAGCCAATGGAAAAGATGGGCGGGGCTTAAAGTCCTTTTCTAAAAGTACTCAATTTCATTAAATCTCGCCGAGCGAGTTGCGCATGTGCGCAGCAATGCTAGCCGAGACCTAAAAACTAGTCTGACTAAACAAGAAAATAAAAACAATTTGAGTCTTAATCTAGTCAAGGTAAACTGTATGGGCCTTATTTATGAGGCCTTGCGACAGTTTTGCGCTGCTGTTACATCACTTTTTGTGACACATTGGCGGCATAAAACATGCCCCCTGCTGCACCATATTTACGAATTGATGCATCTAAACAGATGCATCACTTCGTAAACCCTTGTGCTACATTATACCTGTGTCAGGTATAATGTATGCAGGGGGGGGCGTTCCCACGCAATTAAGCCTCGTAGAATGACGTAGTAAAATCTATGAGATTTCACAGCGCCACTTCTAGGACGCAAATGCATCAAAATTTTACGCCTGCCTCTTGGCTGGCGTAAGGATGACCCAGTGCTATATTCATAGCCCTCCCACCTGCATTGCTGGAGTTGTGCCATGCTTCCAACACAACTCCAGCAATGCGTCATTTTTACGCTGACAGATACGTCAGTAACTGTCACAGAGGACTTGTGAGGGAGGGATGTCAGTAGACTTGCTGGTGGGTTGGGTGGGTTGGGTGGGTTGGGCAAACTCCTCGATGATGTTGAAGAGTTCTTTGCTGTTGTGCGCGTGTGTGGGGATTCTGTCTTCAATCGCTTTTTTCCTTGTTTCTCTGATGAGTTGGTGATGAGCGTTGGTGGCGGCTCTGAAGTTGCTGTTGATTTGGTGTTCCTCCAGGCCTTTTTCGGGGCGGCGGCAAAAGCGTCTGGTCTCTCGAAATTCGGTGGTAAACCATCTGTCTTTTTTGGCGCGGGTATTGTTGTTTTTCTTGAGGGGGGCTGTAGTGTTGGTGCTGCCCGAGATCCATCTACGCAGGGTTAGGAATGCGGTGTTGGGGTCCTCGTCGCCAAATGGATGAAAAACAGCTGCCTACAACTAAACACCAACGAAACAGAAGTACTCATCATGGGCCCAAACCCGACGCCTGGTGGTGCCCTGCCCTCGGGAACCCACCAACCCCCATGGACCACGCACGCAACCTGGGAATCATCCTGGACTCCGAGCTCAAAATGGACAGCCAGATCAACTCTGTCTCGTCTTCCTGCTTCCACACCTTCCGCCTCCTACGTAAGACCTTCAAATATGTCCCCCTCAAACACAGAAAGACCATCACTCACGCCCTGGTCAACAGCAGACTCGACTACGGCAATGCACTATACACCAGAATAAACAAAAACCTCACCCGCAAGCTACAGAACATCCAGAACATCGCCGCAAGGCTGGTCCTCAACCTGCCAAAACACTGCCACATCTCCCAGCACCTGCGCACACTCCACTGGCTCTCCGTCGAGGCTAGAATCACCTTCAAGATACTCACCCACGCACACAAGGCCCTCCACGACACAGGACCAACATCCCTGAACAGACGACTCAAATTCCACGCACCCCAAAGGACTCTTCGATCCGCCCAGCTCTCCTACGCTGTGGTCCCCCGCACCAGACAGACCAGATTGGGAGGTCTTCTCCTTCCTCGTGGCCAAAGCCTGGAATGCCCTTCCGCTCCACCTCAGACAGACAACATCGCTCCCCATCTTAGCAAGAAACCTCAAAACCTGGCTCTTCGACAGACTCCCTCCTTGATGGACTGGAACCTGCACCCCCCCACCCCTAGCACCTTGAGACCCTTACAGGAGAGTAGTCGCGCTTAACAAACGCCTGATTAATTGAGAGCTGAGAATGAAAGGTGTCTTACTCTTCCAGGAAGTGGCAGTGTCAATTTCAAACTTAGATGCCTTGCTCACTAGAAAGTCTAGGGTGACTTGACTCTAAGGTTGAGTTAGTTTATGTTCTTTCTTTGTCACCTCTCGCCACTCAGTCACCAGGCTGAATGGCTCCATCCTCCCTGATTATCAATATTTCCCATTGGACACAGGTCCATTTAAGTTTATTTACATAAGGAGCATGCCGAATATGTAAAAATAAAAAAAAGTTTTATCAGGAGACATTTCTGTTGTGCAATGTTATTTGTTGTAAAACTAGAAAGTAGACTTCATCTTCAAATTCAGGGAAGTCTCCTGAGGATGATCCTTCGTCACACTTGTGATGTCTGGACAATTGCCATTATACACTATTGTGTCTTGTGAAGACCTATATTTCTTTGGTATGAGGTTTTCATTCATTTTAATCATCATCAGTCTTTCCACATTTTGAGGAGAGAGACTGGTCATTCCAACCGTGACAATTTACTCAGCTGCGCTGAAAACCTGCTCCGAGGATACACTGGTTACATGATATGCTGAATACTTTATTGGACACCAGCATGCTGCATTTTGGCCCTGTTCTTTTTCCACATGCCATTAAGTCAATGATTCTTGATCACAGAAATACATCTTTTTGGTCATCTAAGTAGTTTTGCACCATTTTCTCCATTGCCATAGTTGTAGACATTTGCTCTTCCTAAGTTGCTACCATGCTTTATTTAAGCCCTGGAATATTCATAAACCAGTCTGTTGCAAATCTTGGAAGGGAAAGTGATGCTGTTGTAGGTTTTTAGTAGGAGGGACTGTGTAGGTGGGAGCTGCTGCTGCAATGGTAAATGCATATGGATTCTGAGTCACCATTGCTCAGTTCACAGGTTCAAGGTAGCACTTAATTTCTAGTATGGCCTCAAAGTTTAATATTTCATTTTCTAGGTTATTTGCTTTCCTAGTGATTCAGTTCTTTTAAATGTAGACATCCACTGATGAAAAGCGAATGAATGTGAGTAGCCCTGTTTTGTACTGTGGATCTAGTATCATTGCTCAGATATACTCTTCGTAGAACATGAACTCTTTTTGCCGCCTTAATTCGTATTCATGAATGATTAAGCTAATGAGGGGAGCAGATTCTTCTTCATTCTTTCTTGACATTCATATATTATTGTTCCACATTTTGCAGATCGTCCTTCAGCAAATGCTGCAGTGGAGTGGCTTGGCTCATGGTACAATGCTCCTTGCTGACTTTCTGTGTCAGCATCTTGAAAGGCAGTAGCATTTGGATCAGGCACTCTACTAGCCCCCATTTGTCAGCACCAATTGCCATGGCTTTGGCAGTTGCATGCCCTCTTCTATATAGTATATAATTATTGAGACACCTGTTATGAACAAACAGGTTTTGAAGCATGTAGGAGGTGGAATTGAAATGGGTTGGGGCCTCCTCTTTGAGGGATTGTACAGGTACACTGTTAGCTCGCTGAAAGATCCTCAACTGTTTTCAGGCTTTGAAGGAATGACGAAAATGAATGCAAATCCTGTAATAGGTGACCAGTATGTTGTGGAGTGCTTCTTTTTTTTAGAAATTCCTTCACAATACAGCCGATACAATGAGCTACACACAGAACTCTGCACTTTGAGAATACTTTTGCTGGTTCACCTGCTCCACTCAGAATAAATTGGGGGAGGGAGGGCAAATTTCTAACACTGATTTCAAGAGAGTGAACTGGAGGTTTCATTGGGGGTAGCTAGTTAAGGGATCTCTGGTCTGGTAAAGGGAGACTAGAGAGAGGAAGATGGGGTACGAAATTGGACAATATTTTGTGATAGGGCAGGTTCAGGGCCCTGCCTCTGATCCTGGTTTTAATTAATGGAGATGCAACAGTAACCACTAACGTAAACACGTCACAAATATGTTTAATTAAAAATAATCCTTAAGCAAAAAAAGTATTTATTTTATGCATTTTTAGGTAACAAACAACCACTCACTCTACCCACAACAGCCCCAGCCCCTCTCTAAAATCTAAAATACAGACATAACAAATTAATCTTATCCCTTAACAACTCAAACCACCCACTCATCGACAACAGCCCCACCCCTTCCATAAACACATAAAACACTACTAACAACTTAAACTAAGCCTACCCCTTTCCTAACTCACACCAACCTCTTCGCTTGCAACACTCCCACCCCTCTCCATAAACCTAATGCAATAAACAAACTAAAAAACATCTTCCTCAACTGTTGTCACCTTCACCACCTGCAAAAGCCCTACCCTCTACCTAATGGAGATGCCCCTCTACAATATTGAGGCCAGATTTATCAAGGGCTAGCGTTGCCCTTGCCTCCACATACAAGGCAACTTATGGTGTCGCAAGGCACCACTAGCCCTTAAGACAGATTTACTATGCCACATAGAGCCACCATGTGTGGCTCTGCATGGCATAGTAAATCTGGAGTAACGCAATGCAACGTAGGTTGCTGCCTTGCGTTATTCAGTGTGGGGAAGACTTTTCATGGGTGGACCCTGGGTGTTTCCATTCATCCACCCATAAACATTGGTGCATTCCCAGAATCAATAAGACTAGTAAATTTGGGAATGCGTCAAAATGCTATGCCTTCTCAGCTGAGATGTAAGACGGAGAAATATGTTTATTTTTTCTCGCTATATCCTCTTTTTATGTGTGCTGCATTCTGCAGCACACCTAGGAAGGAGGAAATGCATCTGGGGATTGTTTTTGTGCAGGAGGGTGTCCCTTCTTGCACAAAAAAAATCCTGCCTGTAATGTGGACAACATTGCACCATGACGGCAGGGTGCCTGCATTGGCGCTTGGCAGCCACAAATGTGCCAGCATAGAGAGAGAGCAGGAATGCTCTATATGTTAGTAATCATGGGGATTCCTGCTCTCTCCATTGGGGTTGCATGGTGAGCAAATGAATGATGGATTTAACCCAGATCTCTTGACTGGGGGTGAATGTTTTGATTTGTTCTGCATTCCGTCCATCAATTGTGTGTCTTTTGCTTTCTCGCCCTAAGTGCGCCAGGTATGCCCAGACGTGGGTCCTGGGCTCACTGTGCCACTGGAATCAATCTATCCTGACTGAAGAGGGGTGAAACCCCGAAACCGGTCCTAGGATGCTTGTTTCCGGTCCAGGGAGGACCTGGCTTGGCAGTTTTGGCTGTACTGTTCCCATGAGGCACAGGGTCAAGACTGGTTTGAATATGGCTAGGTCTAAACTGGGGTGGCATGGTGAGCAAAAGAATACTGGATTTAACCCAGATCTCTTGACTGGGGGTGAATGTTTTGATTTGTTCTGCATTCCATCTATCAATTGTATGTCTTTTGCTTTCTCCCCATAAGTGCGCCAGGTATGGCCAGACGTGGGTCCTGGGCTCACTGTGCCACTGGAATCCAGCTATCCTGGCTGAAGAGGGGTGAAACCCCGAAACCGGTCCTCGGATGCTTGTTTCCGGTCCAGGGAGGACCTGGCTTGGCAGTTTTGGCTGGACTGTTCCCATGAGGCACAGGGTCAAGACTGGTTTGCATATGGCTAGGTCTAAACTGGGGTGGCATGGTGAGCTAAAGAATACTGGATTTAACCCAGATCTCTTGACTGGGGGTGAATGTTTTGATTTGTTCTGCATTCCGTCTATCAATTGTATGTCTTTTGCTTTCTCGCCATAAGTGCGCCAGGTATGCCAAGACGTGGGTCCTGGGCTCACTGTGCCACTGGAATCAAGCTATCCTGACTGAAGAGGGGTGAAACCCCGAATGCGGTCCTATGATGCTTGTTTCCGGTCCGGGAACGACCTGGCTTGGCAGTTCGGGCTGGACTGTTCCCATGAGGCACAGGGTCAAGACTGATTTGCATATGGCCAGGTCTAAACTGGGGTGACATGGTGAGCAAAAGAAAGATGGATTTAAACCAGATCTCTTGACTGGATGTGAATGTTTTGATTTGTTCTGCATTCCGTTTATCAATTGTGTGTCTTTTGCTTTCTCGCCCTGAGTGTGCCAGGTATGCCCAGACGTGGGTTCTGGGCTCACTGTGCCACTGGAATCAAGCTATCCTGCCTGAACAGGGGTGAAACCCTCAAACGGGTCCTAGGATGCTTGTTTCCGGTCTGGGAAGGACCTGGCTTGGCAGTTCGGGCTGGACTGTTCCCACGAGGCACAGGGTCAAGACTGATTTGCATATGGCCAGGTCTAAACTGGGATGGCATGGTGAGCAAAAGAAAGATGGATTTAAACCAGATATCTTGACTGGATGTGAATGTTTTGATTTGTTCTGCATTCCGTCCATCAATTGTGTGTCTTTTGCTTTCTCGCCCTGAGTGTGCCAGGTATACCCAGACGTGGGTCCTGGGCTCACTGTGCCACTGGAATCAAGCTATCCTGCCTGAAGAGGGGTGAAACCCTGAAACCGGTCCTAGGATGCTTGTTTCCAGTCCAGGGAGGACCTGGCTTGGCAGTTCGGGCTGGACTGTTCCCATGAGGCACAGGGTCAAGACTGATTTGCATATGGCCAGGTCTAAACTTGGGTGGCATGGTGAGCAAAAGAATGATGGATTTAACCCAGATCTCTTGACTGGGGGTGAATGTTTTGATTTGTTCGGCATTCGGTCCACCAATTGTGTGTCTTTTGCTCTCCATTTATCATAGCACAGCATGTTGCCTTGCTTTGTTGAGTTGCACCAAATGATAATAAATATGGCCCGAGTCTTTTCTACAAAGTCCCCTGGGTGGCTTCGATTTTTCTCAAATCTTTGAAAAATGTGGGCAAGAGGATCTCTGTGGTTCAAGAGGTGGAAGGGCAATTGGCTGCTGTGCGGGACTGCTCACTTAGCGGTTTGCACTGGCTGTGGTGTAAGCTGTCCCTCGCCCCCTTGCCCTCTATTTTGCCAGCTGGGTACTGCAAGAAGCAGCAGCTCCTGCCTACTCCTTCTGCACAATGGGTGCCACATGGAAGGACACTGCTAAGGTCTGGAGCTCCTGTTGACACTCCAAATGATTATCTCCACCAACGCTGATCCTCCTTACCTCAGGCTCTGGGAATAGGCCATGGGTGGGCACAGCAGGATAGTCAAAGGAAAGAAGAAAAGAAAATGAATTGCACTGCAAGCATATTTGTATAGTCAGATAGTCATGCAGTGTTGATGGTTTTTTGACATCACTAGATCTTTTTAGGGTCGAACCTGTGAGAGCATGTGCTAGAGCATGCATCTCCCTTGTTAGACACTATTGTCTACAAAAAGAGCTTGGAGCCTGCTCATTGCATACTATTTGTTGACTTCTTTGGTACTCTTATTTGCTGCCTCCCAATTGGCTGTTGAGTGCCAGGCATCACTTCCAGTTTCTTCTGTGGAGCAAGGACTGATTAGTGTCAGTCAGCTGCTCGCACTGTGATTGTGGTACTATTTCTTTTTTCCCAAGTTGCTTCATCAACCCTCCAACCCCATCACCGTGCTGCTGCCCCGTTCCATTCCCTGACGTCAGTGTTGCCCGTATCCCACCTATTCCCTGTCCTTGCTCGCCTGACCAGCACTATTATCGCAAAGTTGAACTGAGGGCATTATAGCCCATCACAAGAAAATCAGCTCCACTTACACAACAGTTTTTAAGCACAGTTCATTTAAGCAATTTGCTTGGAATCACAAGATGTTGCACCAAAACCACGGTTCTAGCTAATTACCCAGTTGTAACATCTGTAACTCTAGCCGCAACGGACGTAATATTAGGAGATTTATCAAAAAAAGAAGCACTCCTTGAATGTGAACAAGTATAAGTCTAGGGGGTGAAGTCCGCTCGCGGAGTTTGCGGAGTGTTCCGCACTCTGTGTTACATGGAGCTCAGGAGTTCCGAAAAACCCTTGCTTGCATTCATTAATGTCAAGTTGGCGAGCGAGAGCGAGGAAAACCCACCCCCAGCAAGATTTTTCCTCTTTCGCGATTCTCAACATCAAGTTGGCAAGCGCAAACTTGGAAAATCAACATACCGGTGAGATTTCTCAATGCTGGCAGTCAGATTTCTCATTGCAAATGGTCACATATGCCCGTGACAGCTCGTATTGAGAAACTGTCTGTTCGCTTTGAGAAAGCTGCCGCTCGAGAAAGAATTTACTTGAGCGGCAAAAAGGAAGCAGCGGCCGCTTGTGCTGTGCATCGTGCCATTCTTTTTTTTTTATAAATTCTTTTTATTGACAAAAAATAAACAGACCGGTCACTTACAAATCTTAGATCTTTTTGAGTTACAGTGGCACAACTTTGGACTCTTAGACATTCGTATCTCTTAACATGGCACAACAGATCAGGAGCGTAAATTATCCCCACGTTCTTGGGTTAGCCGTTCCTCAACTGAGGGATAGGTTGGGGGCTCACAGACGTTACCACGGTAGGCATTCCAGGGAGACCAGATCGCCGCCCACTTTCCAGGGCACCCCCTCGAGGCATACACTATCTTCTCCTGCAGCATACACCAGTCCATGTCTCTCTTCCACGCTCCAAGTGTAGGCGGCGCCCCCGCCCCCCACAGCCGCGCTATGTTACGCTTTGCGATCACCAGCCCCAGCGTA
The DNA here is from genome assembly GCF_964204655.1 of Triturus cristatus. NCBI lineage: Eukaryota > Metazoa > Chordata > Amphibia > Caudata > Salamandridae > Triturus > Triturus cristatus. The sequence continues at coordinate 990,239,624 of NC_140583.1, read as the reverse complement.
ACCCATATCCTGCCCTTTACCGGCAAGTCTGTGGGTTCCCAGATGTTTAGGCATCGTGCCATTCTTGATGATTGTACAATGTGGACAAGCACTTGGCACTGAAAATCACCGTGAACGATATGTAACGCAGCAGTTCCGGAACTTCGCGAACTCCGTCAAGGCTTAAACACGTAGGGGTATATTCTCAAGAACGTGTGATAACCATCGCAAAATTTACTTAACGCAACCCTCAACATCGCAGTCCATCACGGGATATGTATTCCGTGTTAACCAGGTATTCACAACACGGCGGTACCATGCGATATTTCCCAGATAACAAGTCAACTGCCCGCTATTAAATCAACCCCTCGCAGCAAAAATGCAAAACGCGAACGCAAAAAAGCTTTGATGAGGCCAATCGCGATACAAAAATCAGCAAAAACCAGCTACAGGCCTGCAATTCACACACGCCAGGTGGGAACAATCACCATAAAAGTAGATAAAAAACTGACAAATAAATGCCAAACAACAGCCAAGCACAATGGACGTTGCCGGAGCAAGTACGGAGGAGAACCAGAACCCCACAAGCCCCCCGGAGGACCTGCCTGGGACCTCGGGGTCAGGGAAGGGCAAGGAGAAGAAGAATAGGAAGAAGCGCTTCAGTCCACAGGAAAACAGGATCCTGATACTGGAGGTGGTCGAACACCATCAACTACTGTTTGTCACCTCCACTGGCAACAAAAAATGGACTATGACAGTCCATCGTGGACAAGGTGAATGCAGTCGGAGTGCTGAAGAGGACAATAGAAGAGGTCAAGAGGCGCTGGAATGACGTCCAGCGCAAAACAAAGCTGAAACTTGCCAACAACCAGAAGGCAGCAATGCAGACTGGAGGTGGGAGTCCTGCACCACAGGAGGAGCTAGACAACATGGAGGAAATGGTTCTACCGACCCAGAGCTGTCGCTGAACAGACAACAACAGACAAGGACAGTTTGTGCAGTGTACCCGGTCCTTGAACAGAATGTTCAAAGGTATGATAATGAGCCTATGAAGAAGTTTATTTGTAAGCAACCCTTTTCTGAGTACACTATCTCATACAGGTACATAAGCAAATATGTTACTTTAATTGTGAGAACGTAAAAATGGAAGCATTTGTGCACAGGGCCTATTAACCTCACAACAGTACATCGGAATGGTGAGGCACCAGTACTACAGGTGGAAACTGTGGTTTTATTTTGTTAGCCTCTAATTTAGATTTCGCACTTGTCGCACTAACATCAGTCACTCCACTGTTAGCTGAACTGCTGCTCACTTTGCTCATTTTACATTTTGTGCCTACCTGCATCCTCGCTACATGCACTGGCCATACTTGTACGCCTTTGGCAGTCTCATCTGCACTACCAGCTGGTGTTATGACTAGTGTATCTCAATTAACCCTAGGCGTAGTTACGCAAAGTGCAGTTCGCACTACGCGAGCTACGCGTAGCACTTCACGAACTGCGTAGTACCTTGTTCGCACTGTGCCAGATGTCGTTTTCAATGATTGCACAGTGCGGACAAGCAACCGGCACTGTGCAATCATTGAAAATGGCATCTTGCACAGTGCGAGCTGTAGTTTTCTGCTGCTCGAGTAGATTTTTACTCGAGCGGCAGCTTTCTCAACGCGAACTGGTAGTTTCTCATCGCGAGCGGTCGTGAGCATACGCGACCACTCGCAATGAGAAACCTGACCTCCTCGCGTTGGGAATCTCGCCGGGAGGTTTATTTTCCAAGCTCGCGATCGCCAACTTGATGTTGCTGATCGCGAACAAGGAAAAAGTCTCGCCGGGATGTCATTTTGCTTGCTCGCGGTCGCCAACTTGACGTTGAGGACCGCGAGCAAGCAAAAAATGACCGCAGCACTACGCAACACTACGCTATGCGTGTTCGCACTGTGCTACGTGCAATTCGCTTAGTGCGAAGTAGCGCGAACTTCGCAAACTACGCGAGCGTAGCATGGTGCTTTGCCCAGGCTTAATCTCAATCTCTATTGGACGTAATGGGAAAAATCAAAATATCTAGGAGATCCTTCTTTCTGTCTTCTAAGACCTAATCAGTAATTTGGGCAATGAGATATGAGGAAAGTGGTGCAGTCGGAAAGCAATTTCAGATGCTACTCCTCATGTGACTAATTTTGTATCTAAGGGGCATATTAGCAAGACCGGCGATAAAATTATCGTCGTTTTAGCGGCAGGAAACTGACGCTAAAATGGCGATAATGGGCTTGCTAATATGCGTTATAGAATTCCAATAGAAGCCCAGGTTAGATGTCCTGCACATCTAACCGGGGCTTCTATTGGAATTCTATAACGCATATTAGCATGCCCATTATCGCCGTTTTTTAGCGCCAGTTTCCTGCTGCTAAAACGGGTCTTGCTAATATGCCCCAAAGTACTCTCTGTTGTCTTCAGGAACCCTAACTTTAGATTCTTGCTGGCATTTCAAGGCTTATTCATGCCATTTCATGAAAGCTTAACACTATTCTGGTGGAGATTTATTTTTTAAACTTAATTTAGGAATTCAACAGCAAATGTGCATGCTTCAGGGATACACCCACTGCTTAATTTGAGCCAGTGGATTCCGGTGCTTGGCACTGGCGATTACTAGTCAACATCGGCCCATATGAAAGTCTTTCACATAGTGGAGCTGTTTGTCTTATTTAGAGCAGAGCACACAACAGTTACTTAGTAACCATCATTTTATAGCTCAGGTTCTCTGTGTCCGAACAGCGCAGTGAGCAAAAGACAAAGAAGCTAGGGGCATATTAGCAAGGGCTGGCGATATAATTATCGACGCTTTAGCGTCCGTTTTCAGGCGATAAGCGTCGATAATTATATCGAAATATCATCAAGGACACGTTAGTGCGTGTTTCTTTGATGTAGAGCCCGTTTTTTCACAGCCTCGGCTCGCATCGCTAATGAGATGCAAAGAAGGCGTGGCTGTGAAAACAACACCGCGAAGGCAGCTTCGCGATATTAACAAGGAGGTGCAGCAATAAAAAAAATTGCGCTACCTCAGCCTCAACGCTGGAATTTAACGTCTGTTAAATTCCAGACTAAGGCATACTAATAATGGTAGGTGGATTATGCTGATACGACCACAGGGTCGTATCAGCAATGTTATCGCTGTTTTACATGGAACTTCGCTGGAAAACCAGCGATGTTCCATGGTAAACACTGCTATCGCTGAAATATTATCGCCATAGCGCTATGTATTGTTAATATAGCGTTATCATGCTGATAATTTTCAGCGATAGCCAGCTATAATATCGCTCTGTGGGGCCAGCGATAATTATCGCTGGCCGGTGTTAATATGCCCCGTAGTAAGAACACTTTGTGCTGTGTATTCTTGAAACTTTAAAAGTGCTCTTTTCTCTACCCATGTCTGTTTTTCTGCCAGTGACTGTTTACATGCTTCTCTTGTTTTCTGTGCTTTAAAACTGCTGATTTTTTCTGCCCGTGACTGTTTACATTTCTCCCCTAGTTTTCCCCTATACTGTGCTAAGACGTGTTGAAGGCAATCAACTACCACCTCCCTTTTATCTTAACAAGGTAAAAAGGCAAGGTACACCTCAGAGGCTAAGCAGAGTGTGTTTAACCCCTTGCGTGCTCATGACGGAACCACTCCGTCATGAGCCACGGGCGCCGTGTGCTCATGACGGAGTGGTTCCGTTATGCTGCGGCCGTTGCGGCCGCTCCGCCCACGCGGCGCTGATTCCCCGCCTGTGCGGGCGAATAATGCGAGCGGGCGGAGTCGTGACGGAACCACTCCGTCATGAGCACAGCGCGCCCATGGCTCATGACGGAGTGGTTCCGTCACGAGCATGGCGGTGCCACGCTGACCTCGAACCCCCCCCCAGCGCCGCGGTGGAATTCGTGCCGCGGCGAAGGGGTTAAGAGACTGCTTAGTCTGCTTTTAGAGTTTAAACTGTGTATGTAGCTCTTGATTTTGGCTTGAAGAGTGATATGTTTAAGTGCGTCAGAAGTAGTATTTTTAGCGGCTTTAGATTTGGGCCTTATCTGCAGAGCTGAACAGGAACTACAGAGTGCGGATTGATCCTGTCTGTCTCCAAGAAGATCCTGACCTCAGGAGCAGTTAATTTCCCACCAGCCTGTGCTTAAGTTCACATGCCCCTTTATTTAAGTTTTATACTTGTTGTTACATCTGTGCTCCAATTGATTCCTATGTCTAGGGTTTCTACTGGACTTAGGGCTTAGGGTTAAAGTTCTGACTGACTGTTAGGTCTTGGTAACTTTCTACGAAACGAAGGAAAGTTGACTGACTGCCACTGAAACAATGCTAAACCAGGACAAACTGGTGAAAGCCATTGGTTAATAAAGGCTGACCGTGAGCCCACTCTAGATTATACTACTTTGTGTCGAACATTTTTAAGTATTGATAACTTGAAGTTTGACATTCAACTGAAGCCATATGTAGCCAGACCTGCAAGAAATGCGAGGGTGGCATTCCGAGGGATAATCACAATTGTTCTGGTGTCACCATCTGTTTCGGTTATAAGTGATCTTGTGAATATTTCCCATGCGGCTGTCCACTGTTTAGTGTCTGTAAGTTGTGTGGTGAATGCTTCTAGCCTCGCACAGCACCTACATCCAGTTTCACAGGTCCTGCAAGACATTTTTGCTCCAACCCACCCTCAAGAGAAAGCTAACCTGGAAGCATAAGGAAACCGGAATATTACTCAAGTGATGAGGAGCCCAATAATTGGGATACATTCAAATGTATGTTTATGACCTAAAAATACTCACATGCCTAGTCAATCGATCACTCAATCAATGAAATCACTTTTTTCGATTTATCATAATAAATCATATAAGTATATACAATATATTATCATTAAAAACAATAGAAATGTTAAAACCATACATCTAAAGAAACTAAAAACTCCCACTAAAAACTATGACACTTAAAAACTCTATTGTTCTCCTAAAATTGTAAGTAGAGTACGGTCGGCCTCGCTTGTGTGAAGCCAGTGGCAACAGTAAAGGGTGAATATACTTAAAATGAAGCTGTTTAAAAATGGGACAGATAAAAACAATATGTAAAGTGTCAAGTGCAGTAAGGTTATCACAGGTACAGATTAAAGATTCTGTCGATCTGTGCCAGCCAGCTAGCAACTGCGGGATCAGATTTAGCCAAAATACGTTAGAAGTCGCCTATGAAAGACTTGCATATCAAGTGTTGAGTACAACTCACACTTGCTTGAAAATTTTACCTTCTTATAATGCCTACATGCTTTTTTACTCAAAGACCTTGTTACCCTTTTTTCTTGCCTAGTCAAGAGTGAGTCCTGAACCCAAAAGTATAAACTATAATTGGAGGAGCAAGTGGGGATTTACCCTTCACAGTTATGGTCTTTTTTAAATAATTAGGGGTCGATTCCAATCCCGGGTCGGACAGCTCTCCGAGAGCTGTCCGTAGCCTTACCGTGCGACCGACACGTACCCGTAGCCGGTCCGTCCTGTAGATGAAGTACGATGCGCATAACTGCCAAAAACACAACCGACACGTAGGCTGTGATTCAAGCTTCATTCTCCGTCCGAGCCGTAACTCCGAACGCTGAACCGAGTCGCCCGGAAGCAGTATCCATAGCAGTTTCCGCCCTGACAAGTACAATGCATACTTCCTACGCGCCGGACGGGTCGCCACGTACGGCACGTCACAGCATCCAGAAAACAAGCATATCAGCTACGATTCGCGCCACAACTCAATCCACGGCTACAAGACGGACCAGCTTGCAGCGGGAACGAGACGGAGCGACAAGCAGCGTGTACGACACGAACACATCATGAATCCCATTGCGCAGGTCATACCAGTACTCTACATCTATGACCGGATCAGGAACCGACGCCGACGGCGCACGCGGTAAGTCAGATACCTACCACACAACCAAACGACACGTACCCACAATGTGGTACACACACACAGGGGATCCACCTCCTAGCCACTAACAACAGGCCACCATAGGGGTTGCATGGCCAGCACCACTAACACCCCCACCCATAGGGCTTATGTTGCCCATCACCCCTGCCACCCCCAGCCATAGGGCATATGTTGCCCATCACTACTGCCATCTCCACCCATAGGGGACCTGTTGTCCAGCACTACTGCCACGTCCAGCCATAGGGCTCATGTTGCCCATCACTACTGCCACCCCCAACCATAGAGCTCATGTTGCCCATCACTACTGCCACCCCCACTCATAGGGCTAATGTTGCCAAGCACTCCTGCCACCCCCACTCATAGGGCTTATGTTGCCCAGCACTCCTGCCACCCCCATCCATAGGGGACCTGTTGTGCATCACCCCTGCCACCCCAAGCCATAGGGCTCATGTTGCCCATCACTACTGGCACCCCCAGCCATAGGGCTCATGTTGCCCATCACTACTGCCACCCCCACCCATAGGGGACCTGTTGCCCAGCACTACTGCCACCCCCACCCATAGGGCTCATGTTGCCCATCACTACTGCCACCCCCACCCATAGGGGACCTGTTGCCCAGCACTACTGCCACCCCCAGCCATAGGGCTCACGTTGCCCATTACTACTGCCACCCCCAGCCATAGGACTCATGTTACCCATCTCTACTGCCACCCCCCCACTCACAGGGCTTATGTTGCCCAGCACTCCTGCCACCCCCACTCATAGGACCTATGTTGCCCAGCACTCCTGCCACCCCCATCCATAGGGGACCTGTTGCCCATCACCCCTGCCACCCCCACTCATAGGAGACCTGGTGCCCATCACCCCTGCCACCCCAGCCATAGGGCATATGTTGACCATCACTAATGCCACCGCCACCCATAGGGGATCTGTTGCCCAGCACTACTGCCACCCCCAGCCATAGGGCTCATGTTGCCCATCACTACTGCCACCCCCAGCCATAGGGCTCATGTTGCCCATCACTACTGCCACCCCCACTCATAGGGCTTATGTTGCCCAGCACTCCTGCCACCCCACTCATAGGGCTTATGTTGCCCAGCACTCCTTCCAACCCCACTCATAGGGGACCTGTTGCCCATCACTACTGCCACCCCCACCCATAGGGGACCTGTTGCCCCTCACTACTGCCACCCCCAGCCATAGGGGACATGTTGCCCATCACCCCTGCCAGCCCCACTCATAGGGGACCTGTTGCCCATCACCCCTGCCACCCCCACCCATAGGGGACCTGTTGCCCATCACCCCTGCCACCCCCACTCATAGGGGACCTGTTGCCCATCACCCCTGCCACCCCCACCCATAGGGGACCTGTTGCCCATCACCCCTGCGACCCCCACTCATAGGGGACCTGTTGCCCATCACCCCTGCCACCCCACCCATAGGGGACCTGTTGCCCATCACCCCTGCCACCCCCACCCCTACTCATAGAGGACCTGTTGCCCATCACCCCTGCCACCCCCACTCATAGGATGGGTGATGCGCCACACATCCATACTCCAATATTAGGTATGTCAGCAAAATACATCTCCCCTAACATCATGACAACAGTGTGTAGTCTGTGAAAAATGTTCACAACAGTGATTATGACTTCGAACATACAATGTAACTAACAGCACATGTGTGACCAACAAATGAGTGTGCCCTACACAAGGCAAGCATCACTATAGCACTGTGTCAATGTAAAAAGAACACCCCCTCACTGTGTAGAACAAAAGTTAAGTGTGGGCTTCCAAACTGCAGCAGATGTTGAGCATTGTGGTGATGGGGTCTAAACCCCCCCTCATCACAGTGACCTAAAGGTAAGTGTCATCATGGTCAAAGCTGCAAATAACAAACAGCATGTATGATCCATGCTCCCAACACATTAAACACTTCTGGGGCAAAGTAGTGGTTGTGTCCCATTCCCACAGAGATGTGGTGAGGCTAACAGTGCTGTGAAAACATAACACACTCTCGGCTATGTGCAGACAGGCACCACACATGGGGGCTGACAATGCATACAGTGTACAATGACACAAGAGCAGAAGTGACCATCACAAGGCATACACACATCTCGAAAATAGACACACTAATCAAGACAACCTGTGTAGACTGTAGGTGTCAGCTCACAAACTCCCATTCCATGTCAGCAATGGCACCTAACAACCAGGATGAATGTGCACAATGATGTGATATGACTCACAGGGACAGCAGGGAAATTCACAGAAACAGCATCCAGACAAAGGCCCACAACAGCAATACCAAGGCACTGATGCAGATGCACAAACACAAACAGGCAACCTCAACTGCACATCTGACACAACATGTGTGTGTGTGTGTCTCAGTATCCCCAGGCAACTACACAACACATGAGGGGGGCTGGACCACAGTGACACAGATGTGGACACAGTGCCATACAAAAGTAAACCATTATTGGGACACACTTAGTGGGCGATCAGGCATTGTGAGATGAGAGGGAGCACAACAGACACATGTGACACAAGCTTGAGTGAACACCAACTAACACAGCAAGAGACTGACACACAACAGCACTACCCCCGGTGACCAGACATTGGGGTGACACAAGCATGCATGACACCTCCACCGTGATGACAAAGGCAGATGTCGTACAAACTGGCAAATCCAGACATGTGTCCTGTTCCCCAAACATACATCACACATACACAAACACAAATCACTCAGCATGGCCCCTCATCCATGGTCAAACAGGAGCCAGAGGACCATCCATGCAAACATTTACATCAGTCCACCCTCAACACCACACACCCTGAACTGCAACAATGTGCATCTGTGAACCCCACATGGACAGGTGACATTGCACATACACCCATGACAAACACAGGAATGTTGAGAGGAACTAAGGTGCACAGACTCATCACACAAGGACAGTTTACAACCCTGAGGAATGACAGAAATACTGCACAGTATGCGATACATGGCCATGACGTCAAAGCTCACGTAACCTTCAGAATACCTGCCACAGTCCCAGGACAATGCAGACGACGAGGAGAACCACAAGGCACACATGCTGACACCTGACAACATTGGAGCCGTGAACCCGACAAGTGGGAGCAGTCACACACACATACACATGTCTCAATCACTGAAAGGTACCACCTAGGGACAACTACATGATATTGCGAATAAACAAGTGCCTTGGGGAACCCTGACTGTGTCCCATCTGTGTCTGACAACATCATCCACACTCAGAACTGACAAATCCCAATGATGATACACCAATTAACAGTAGTGTGTAATGCACCCACACATCTGGTAGCCCATGGCAAAGTAGTGGGATGAACACAGTACCAATCAGCAAGCATCAACAACAGGAACATATCAAGGGAACACTGCCTGTGTCTGAAAAGGGATGTTGACACACAAACATGCTCATACAACACACACCATGGGCCCAGGCTATGTCACGGGACAATACACTTACTTGAGGGGACCAAACTCCTGTGGAAGCCCAGCTGTGCCAAACATATTCACAGCACGTCTCACTCATGTCAGCAGAACACTTGGTCAGTCAGCCATCAGTTACCACACAATGAAAGCTCTGGTCACAACAGCCCGAGTACGTGAGTCTCCCCTAAGCCATCTGCACATACTCAAAACATATGTCTAGCAAGTTGCACAGAGGACCCAGTTGCTCCTATACCAATGATACCCACACCTGTCGGTCCAGTGGTGATGCGCACAAAGTCTGTGAAATTGACAAATTGGACAATGGGAAGCACATCATATGTGCATGTGTGCAAGCCAGAGATGTGACAAATATTCACAGAGATGTCCACAAGTAGTTGATCATGACACACCCAGGTAGCTGCAAAGGATGACATGGATACCCATCAGAATAGGATACATATCTCATGGACCACATGGAGTACCTCACATCAACACATCAGTATTCAACATTGGAAACCAAGCATTACAGGTGCAAGGGCATGTTAAACATCATCAACATAATGTACAGCTAAATCAAGTTCACAGGGATAAAGAAAAAAGCTTTATTCAGCATATTAAAAGTTAAACGTCCGTTCAAACAAAAGGCCAATGGCCAGTCCATGTCCAAATGCCAAGGAGTGAAGTAGAGTGACAACTGTCACACGTTGCTTGCCTGCACTGCTAAGGACCGGGGTCATCCCTTCGGAGAGGCATACATGGGGCAGGCCAGGCACCGCAGGGACAGGATCAGGGCGCAGCAGAAGGAGGCAGTGAAGAGGTGGTGGATGCAGGCGAGACACTTGCAACTGCAGTGGAGCTGACTGAAGTGGTGGGTGCAGTCACAACTGTGGGGCACAAGTCAGATGGGGTGGGTGCCGGCACAACTCCAGTGGGCAGGTCAGATGGAGTGGATTGGGTCCCCACTGCAGTGCCCAAGTCAGACGGGGTGGTGTCGTGGACTCCACTGCAGTGCCTACATCCATGGGAGCGGAATGGGGTGCAGGTGAGGTCGGTAGGACATGGGGGGGACACGGTCCCCACATCAGTGGCACTAACCGTCTGACCAGGTGTGGAGGAGCAAGTGGTAGGGGGGAGGGTCTTAGCATTTTGGGGATGGTGTATCTGTGGGTGGGGGAAACCGGGGCAGGCTGTGGCGGGGGAACCTCTGGAGTGGTGGCCTGGGGAATGGAAGACGGAGACTTTGCCTTGGAGCTGCGTGGTGGCCGAGGGGTCTTGCTCTTCCAGCTCCGGGGGGACTTGCGGGTGGGGTTCTCAGTATGACTGTGCATGGGGGAGGGTGTCCGGGTGTGAGGGGCACTCCCCTCTGTGTATTTGGACTTCTTCTTCACCTTGTAATCAGGATATGCTGGGTCAGTGGGGAAGAGGCCAAGGTCACAGAGGAAGAGCTTCTGGGGAGATGGGTTGCAGGTGAGGCAAGGGAAGAGGCTGGGAGGGAGAGGCTTCAGAGGACTGTGTAATGGTTGTGGATGACTGTGTGTGTGTGTCTGCAAACCAGCCCCTGTGAGTGTGGTATCAGTCCCCTGCACTTGCTTGTGTGCACGTCTAGACCTTGGTTTGTGTGTTTGTGTGCTGCCTGTATCTGTGGCTCTGTGAGAATGTGCAGGTGTTTGTGTGCTTGGGACAGGTAAGCTGCTAGGAATCGTGGGTGGTGCAGGGGTAGGAGGGGTACGGGACTGTTGGAGGAGGGACACTGCTGTCGTCAGGGAGGAGGCCATGGACTGATTGGTCCTATGTAGGGCACATATGCCCGATGAAATGCCCTCCATGAACAACACCAGTTGCGTCAACAGACTTGTGTGTTCATGGAGGACCTTCAGCATTGATGTCTGCCCTACATGGATCTGTCTCAGTAAGTCCATAGACTCCTCACTCAGGGCAGTAGGGGACACAGGGGCAGGGGGTGCGGTGCTTGGCACAAAGGAGACATGCTCACGAACACAGGAGCCTACAGGGACCTCTGGGATGAGAGCCCATGGGAGGGTGGTGATGGTGGTGGTGGTGGCGGTGGCGGGGACAGCCTCACTAGCTGGGGTTTGGTGGCTGCTGACACCCGCCTCCACAAGGGAGTCATCCTCAGAGCTGCTGTGGCCCTCAGCTGGGGGTGATGGTGCTGACGACACCTCTGTGTAGCTCCACTCACCCTCCATGCCACTGGGTCCCCCCGACTCCTCTCCTTCTGTCCCTGTCAGGCTCTGTGGCTCCTCCTGGTCCGTGGAGCTGTCCCCTCCTGTGGCCGTGGATGTATCTGGATTGGAATAGGAAGTAAGAGAACAACATCAGTCACCTGCACTGACTGCACACACCACAGTGAGTACATCACATCATAGGGCAAGCCCTGACATCATCAGCTGAACACAGCACAAAGTGCCAACACTGTTTAGAATAAGCCAATTGTCATTCTCAACATCAACCATGGCACACATATCCCTCCTTGACTTGCAAACATATGTCTGTTGCATGTTGGATGCTATTACCCCAATGTGCCGACATGCACCACCCACACATTAGTTGGACATGCAAGTGAACATGTAGGAGTATGTCACTATATACACAGCACATCTCTTGCTACTGACTCAGTACAGGTGTCCGGATGAAGGGATGGGCAGAGACTCATTTCACATGTTTGTGATGCATGCCAGAAACACACACTATGATGTTCTCATGTCCTGATGGGCAATGCCACAATGGGGTGCATGGTGCACACTTGAACACAATGCAGGATCACTCATAGCAAGTTAAATGCCATGGCACTGGGATGCCTGGAAAGTCAGTCAACACTGTCTCCTGTCACAGGGGCAGGGCATCCAGACAACAACAATATGCACTGACTCACAATCCTAGCTCAGGGGTAAACCTAACTCTGCAGATGACCGGCGCACTTGCCCATCGCCTGCAAACAACATATCCAGGACCCAGAAGACCCCACTTCATGCAAATCAGACATATGAGTGTCTGCAAACACAACTCCCTGCACATTAACACATCACAGTCTGCCACGCATGTAACCCAGCTGCATGAAGGACACAGTTGCATACACCATTGTGCGCTGTCAGATGATCACACACCTATATGTCACACAGGTCTTGTCTCTGACAGTCACATCTCAGATGTCCTGCTGACCCTCTGAATCATGGACACCCCAGTTGTACGTAACAACATGCCACACCATAATGACACAGAGGCAGACACCTGTGTGCACATGTCACTAAGCACAACCTGTAATTTAATACACAGGAGTGGGATTACAGAGTGTTTATAAATGCCCTTGGGGAGGCATGACTCCCCAGGTCTACATGAAACAGTGTTTGGCCCTGGACAGTAGTCAGGTGGCTAAGCAAGTGTGACATACTTGATATACATACTCCTGAGGCCCCAAAATTGGTATCCCCTGCTGCATGGGTTTGTTTGGAATACCCCAGCCACATGTGGCGAGTCAGACCAGCAATTGGAACACATCTCAAGGGCACACACAGATCACATGTCAGATCTCAGGCATTGGGCAAACAATTGACCCACCCATGAAACACACAACAGAGTAACAGGAACAGATGCTGTCCGGTAGATGAAGCATAGCTGACTGAAGGGACACAGTGCCCTAGTGACACAAGCAACAGACTGTAGGAGCCACACCTGTGGAACAGATGAGGAGGGTGCATCACACAATTGAGGGACCTGAGTATTGGACTACAAGACCTACGTAATGTGGAAGTGTTACCACGCCAAAAGACTGCAATTAGCATGTCAGACATAGTACACAGATTAGGCATGGATTTACCCCCTTCCTGCTGCTGTCTGGCCTTCGGCTGCCTATCCAGGTCCGGGAAGACCACCGCCAGCGATGGTCAGCCATATCTCCTGCTTCTGGTGGGCATCAACCTGTGAGGATGACAAAGTTAAAAGTCCATTAACACACATGCCCCAGATTTGTGCTGCACACATTTGGATATACATGTCATCATCACAAAGGAAAATGAGTTACACAGGTAGTGCAACCATGGGGAAGGACAAATCACCTGCATGTCTGACATGTTAACAATGCCTGGATAGTTTAAGCTTGCACTAATGCACTTTAGCAGCAGGACACCTGTTCATTACATGTACCTACACACTTTGGGGGATGAAAGTAGTCAGTGAGAATGCTTGCCACTGGTGTACACACTGCTAGTACTGCTGGTCAGACAACATGCATAATTAGAAAGGCAGTGGACTGCACACTCACCTGCTCCCCTGGTTTCCCATAGAGCTTGCTGTACTGTGGAAGGAGCCCGTCCATTAGGGCCTGGTTCTCCTCCTCAGTGAAGGCTGGGGCCCTCTCCAGAGTACGTGCCATAGCAGGATCCAGAGGATGCAGAGACAGCAGCAGTGGAAGCAGGGATGTGGTCCAGGAGCATGTAGTGCAGGCAAGTGAGCTCCCTGTGGGCCAGCCAGACTTATATCTGTGCTGCAGAGGCAGACTCTGTGCCATATGTCCCCAGTGATAGGTCCAACACGGTTGCATTCTATGAAGCTGGCCAATCCATGGAAATGTACGACTCGTACACGCCTTCCGCATCGTTCAAATCTGCACCTTCATGAAACACTTGAAATTGGAACATTGTTGTAGGCATCCAACTGAATTTCCAGTGCACAACTCGTACAAGTTTTGAATCCACATCCGTCTCCATGACAGTCCAGAGCCAATGGGTGCGCCCGGCTTGGTCAACTGACTGTACGACGCGTATTTTGAAAATACACACACACCCGTATCCATACGATTCAATGGCCAAGGCATACGCCTGTCTCGGACCATGCCTGCCCGACACGTATGCATGATAGTCACCCGCGTCGGACCTCATTGCAGTCAATGACAAAGTGTACGCACGGCTTGGTCATGAACTGTGCAATGCGTACGCATTGTCACCCGTGTCGGACCTCATTGCAGTCAATGACAAAGCGTACGCACAGCTCACTCATGAACCGTGCAATGCGTACGCATTGACACCCGTGTCGGACCTCATTGCAGTCAATGCCAAAGCGTACGCACGGCTCGGTCATGAACCGTGCAATGCGTATGCATTGTCACCCGCGTCGGACCTCATTGCAGTAAATGACAAAGCGTACGCATGGCTCGGTCATTAACCGTGTAATGCGTACGCATTGTCACCCGCGTCAGACCTCAATGGTGTGACTATTCGACAGATTCAATATACAATTACTTGCCAGGGACACCTGTGCACACCTACCACACTACAGCATTGGCCACACAGTGTCCCATGGCATGTAAGGCTGAATTCCCTGGGTGTTTGGGGGGGCCACATTTGGTTTGTTGGGTGGCACTTTTGTGCAGCCACTCCCAGGCTGTGCACATGTACATGGGGCAGAATCCTTTGTGTGTCATGCACATTACCACTGTGATGTGCAATTGTACAGTAATGGGCATGAGTCACGGACACAGTTTCATGTTGGATATGTTTGGGGCATGTCACTTACACCCTGAGTCCAGGGGGTGATGGCATGTACGTCACAGTGAGACCTGTAGCCACAATACTGATGTGCACCCACAGTCTGTGTGCATGTTGTGTCTCAGATGTGTTTGATCAAATGTGCCCAATGGGTGACAGTCTCCACATCCATGTGGTATAAGCATCAACCTTGATGGTGTGTGTGTGTCTAAGAGACGTATATGTAGGGCCTGCAGGAACAACAGTGGCCACTACCTGTGGGACTTACGCTTGCCTTGTGGTGTGTTCGTGATACACTATGTCCATGCCAGTGTCGATGTGGCAATACAGGGACCCTGGGTTTCTGCATGGCAAATATCTGTGATGCCTGGGAGACATCAGGCCTCACTTGTCACCGTGGTGTGTGTTTGTAACGTCACAGCAGTACATAGGTTGGGTGACACAGCCACATGATTGGCCATTGCACTACATGGGACTCATGTGGACATGTGGATTTGAGATGTGAGGTGATGGTCCTGTAGGTGACATATGTGTCCATGCCCAGCAGCACACACCTCAGTACATTGTGTAATGTCATGATCTATCATGTGATATTGAGCCTGGTCATGGCCACATGGGTGGATGAACTGACAATCTTCCTTTGTGCATTTCTGTACTGCAGGGCACCAGCTGTCCATAGACCATTTCCAGACCTTGCGACCATGCAGGAACGCGACTGCATCAGACGGTACCGCTTCACCAGGCCACTGATTGAGGAGTTGGCGGAGCAGTTGGCGCCACACCTGCTACCTGGCCGGACATACCCTACAGCACTGACCCCAGAGGTGAAAGTGATGACAGCACTGCACTTCTTTGCTACTGGTACCTTCCAGTACACAGTGGCTACTGCTGGTGGTATGTCGCAAACAATGTTTAGTCGGGTGCTACGCGATGTCTTGGAGGGGATGTTGCATTTCCTAGACCTGTACATCAAGTTCCCGAGCCCAGCTGAACTCCCTGGAATAAAGGATGCCTTTTATACACTGGGGAGGATGCTGAACATCATCGGATCTATTGATGGGACACATGTCGCCCTGATACCACCACAGGCACATGAGCAGGCATACCGGAACAGGAAGCACTACCACTCCATCAATGCTCTGGTGGTATGTCTTACTGACATGTCTATCACACATGTGTGTGCACGGTTCCCTGGTTCTGCGCATTGCAACGCTGATGTCACAGATGCCAGCTCAGCATGCCTGTCTTGTCGGTGTGTACTGACTGTTTCTCATTGTGTGTGTTTGTCAATGTATTCCGCACTCCTACAAAACTCAGCTACTTGTTCATTTTTGTGTGTGTAGGTGACTCCGGATACCCCAACATGCCATGGTTGCTGACACCCCTCCGGAACCCTGTGACACCAGCCGAGATGCGCTACAATGAGGCACATGGTCGGAGCAGGAGGGTGATTGAGTGGACATTCGGCCTCCTGAAAAGCCGCTTTCGCTGCCTGGACAAGACCAGAGGGGCCCTCCCATATGAGCCTGCAAAGGTGTGCAAAATAATCCTTGTATGCAAAATAATCCTTGTATGCTGCATGCTACACAACATGGCAGTGCGGAAGAAGGGGCCTCTCATCCAGGATGACGATGACCAACCTCCGGCACCTGTGGAGGATCCCAGCCTGGACCAAGGTGCCAGTGATGATGAGGATGAGGGTGACATCCGTTCACAGCTCATCAACAACTTCTTCACCTGAATGTAAGTTTACAGGGCTGTTATGTCAATGTATGGAGTTAGCCTGGAATGTGTTGTGGCTGCTCTGTTGCTGTCTGAGTGTGTCTGTGTGCCACTTGACTTGATGCGTGCAGTGATGTGTCTATTCAGGTGGTGTGTACTCCACAATAGGGTAGTACTGCTAACTTGTTGTTGTGTAGGTTTCTTGCGACATGTTTTGTGCATGTGTATTGCATTTCTCTCCTGTTCTGCTGTGCTTTTGACTGTGTCTTGTGTCTGTCCTTCCCAGGGTACTTTGCCTGTTGTTTGATCAACACTGACCCCCAACACCCAGAATCCAACACCAGTGTGGAAGTTGTCAATTCCCATCAACTGATGTACCACACATCCCTGGACTTCAATTCTCCAAAACTTTGTGAGCGTGTGTCCACTGTTACGTAGAATTACCTTGCAACTATTGTGGAATAAACATGTTGCTGATGTGTAATGAACCTGTGCTACGCTTTTTTATGTGCGTTGTCTGTCTTCCCACATCTGACTGACATCTGCTTACCTCACCTGTAGACTTGTTACCACTGACTGGGGTTGGTGTGTCTGTGCATGCCAATGTGTTTCAGGTCAACATCATTGTGTGGGATGAGTAACATGGCCATGGTGAGTATGTGTTGTGGTGCCATAGTGGTGTGTCTCCCTCACATGTGTCACATCACCATGACTCACCTAACGTTGGTCACATTGTTGCAGTATTTGCCATGCACTGTGTTGTGTAGCAGATCGACATCTCCATGACACATGACAAGTTGGAATCACAACAGAGGCAAGTATGGTGTACTGGTGAGTTTATTTTCCAACATGTGTGAGAAAAGTGCACAGGATGGTGGGTGCTGTACATTGGTTTTGGAATCCAAAGTTCACATTAGAGTTGGATGTGCTGGTAGATGAAATGTCCAGAGTAAAGTCCACAGTCATCTGCTACATTGGCCCAACATGAACCCTCCATGTCATGTGGGTGAGTTGTGTGCGATTGGACAAGTTGAACGGGTTGCGCAGAAAGGACATTGACCACAACAGGTTTAGAGGCCCTGGGGGATGTTCTGGGACATCTCCCTCTCACATGTCCTTCTTCGGACGACCCCTCTTCTTCTTGGGGGGGGGGGGATCCTCAGGTGCAGGCCTCTGCGGTGAAGGGGACTCTCCGCCAGAGTCCTCCTCCCTCCCTGTGGCGCTGGCAGATGGTTTTGCAACAGATGTTGTGGCCACACAGGGATGTGTGGACAGGTTTGTGTTGATCTGGCGGAGGCATTGGAGTATGTCCCGATGCACCGTAGTAAGGGCATCCCACTTGGCCTCCATGCGGGCATGGTGGGCAGCCTGCTCCTATTGCATGTCCTTGAGGATCCCCACTACCTGGTCAAATCCTCCGGTGCTATCCTGGTACGCATCTATGATGCGTGCCAGTTGGGGGTCATCATGCAGTCCAGACCTCTCTGCAAGGCGCACCCTCTGCCTCCCACCCCTCCCAGCACACCTATCCACACGGGCAGGACCAGCAGCGGGACGCAGAGGTGACACTGGGACCCCTTGGGTGGTGTTGCTGGTGGTGTTTGCTGTAGCTTCCGGAGGGTCCTTTGTCCCTGTGCTGTGGGTGTTCAGTGGCCTTGGTCTGTCCATGTTGGCAGGGTGCCATGTCGGTTTCCAGATGCTGGAGGCGTGGGTACAGGGACTGCAGAAGTTGATGCTGCTGGTGCTGCATGATGACCCACACCGAAGGGGCCAGTTTGGTCGTCGTCATCCGAAGAGGACAGAGACAGAGTCAAACCAGAGAGCTCAGTGTCCGCCAGAGTCTGGGACTGGGAATCCTCTTCATTTGGTGCTGGGTGCCCAGCACCACCTGTGTTTGAAAGAGACACACAATGTGAGTTATGTTTCTACATGCATTGATGGTTCACAAACATGACATTTTCTACTTTACGAACATATGCCTGCCTGTATACTGCTTTTTCCCAGCTTGTCAGGGACAGAGTTTGATATTGTTGTTGCCCAGTTCCCAGCATGGCCTTGTGCTCCCCACAACAGAGCCCAGTGTCAGACATCCTGTCAGTCCATTCCCACTCCCTATGAGGTGAGCATGGTTAAGTGTGAGCTTGCTGGGCCATGTGGATGGGTGGGAAATCTCTGTGACTGCAACTCCCATCATGCTCCTGGCTACACCCCCCTTCCCAGCATGCACATACTTCCTTCCTCTTAACTCTGCTTCCCTGTGAGTGTGTGTGACAGCAATGGCAAGATGGCTGACTGTGAAGTCCTGGTGTTTGTTGGTACCCAGTTCCCAGCAGGGCCTTGTGCTCCCCACAATAGAGACCAGTGTCAGACATCTTGTCAGTCCCTTCCCACTCCCTGTGAGGCGAGCATGGTTCAGTGTATGCTTACTGGGCCATGTGGGTGGGTGTAGATTTTCTGTGACTGCGACTCTCATCATACTCTTGGCTACACCCCCTTCCCAGCATGCCCATACTTCCTTCCTCTTGACTCTGCGTCCCTGTGAGGGGGTGTGACAGCAATGGCAAGATGGCTTACTGTGAAATCCTGGTGTTTGTTTGACTACAAGTCCAAAGAGAGCCCCTGTGCTTCACACAGCAGCACCCAGTATGGTGTATCTTTTGCTGATATTTCACAGAGGTGTGGGTCAATGCATTCTACACAGTGAGTTGTGTGGAGTTTGAGTTGAGGGGTGTGTGTGTCTCCACATGCTGGTAAGTATGGTCAGAGCTGTCAGTCCTCCTTCCCACCCGGCCAGACATCCCACCATGAAACGTGCTTCCATTTTGGGGCATGCAAGCTGTCTTTCAGGATGTCAGTCAGTGGTGTCCTGCTTCTGATTTGCGCAAATGCCCTACCAGGGCCTTGTGCTCCCCACAGCAGGAGCTAGTGTCAGCCATCTTGTCAGTTATTTTCCACTCCCTGTGATGTGGGCATGTTTCAGAGAGGTCTTGATGGGCAAATCAGGAGGGGGAGCATTTTCTCTGACTACAGGCCCCATCATGCTTTTGGATACACTCACTTCACCTGCATCTCCACTATTCCTTCCTGTCAGTCAGCTGCACTGTGAGGTGGTGTGTTTGTGGTGGCAAACTGTCTGGCAGTGTCAATTAAGCTTTGTGCCATTGCCTTGCTCTATTTGTTTGTAGGTTGGTGCATGTCATGACACAGTTCCAAGTCACTATGAGATGGCAGGTATTGTGTTTGTCTGACTGGCATACACATCTTGTGATGATTATCTATTGGTTACTGTAGCTTTGCTTGTGGTGCATGGTTTCACAGTCACCTTGCCACACAATCTTGGCTATGTTGTTTGTGTACTCACCAGGCTCTGGTTTGTCTGTTAGCCAATGGACGCTCTTCTGGTGGTAGGATGTCCCGCACCTTCTCCTCCCAGGTCCTGAAGTAGATTGGTTTGGCAGGAGGGCCATCGCCGGTCCACTGACTCAGGGCGTGATCTTTTTCGATGAGTTTCTTGACCCTCCTGCGCACGTCATACTACCTGTTCTGGATATTGTCCTTTGTGCGCCTTGCTGGTGCTTGAGCATTCGCCATGTCCACAATCCTCGCCCACATCTTTGTTTTCTGTGACATGGGGGTCCTTTGGACCAATGTACCAAACAAATGTGGCTCTACTCTGATGATCTCGTCTACCAGCACTTCTAACTCACTATCTGTGAACTTTGGATTCTTCTTTGGGGGCATGGTGATGGGTGGTGGTGGAGAGGGATGTGTGTGTGAGGGTGCAAGTGAGGGTGGGTTGGTGTTGGTTTTGCTGGCTGTATATGTGTGCTTTTGTATGAGGGGCTGATGGTGTGTGGGTTGTGTGATGGGTGAGTTGTGAGTGTGTCTGTAGTTTCTGGGTAATGGTGTTTGCTGCTGGCTGTGTCTCCTGTTTGCAAGGGATGATGGTAGTGATTGTAGTCCTTTATATAGTTGGAGTTGTGGGTGTGTCTTTGTCCCAGGTTTTTTTTATTTGATATTTATTGGCTTTTTCATTGCTTGTTTGGTCCTTTTTTTGTCTTTTTTCCTTTGGGTTTTGTAGGCATGAAGGAGACGTTCATCTGACGGATACAGATGCTGATGTTGTCTTGTGCGGGCTTCTCCGCCTCGTTCACGCTGCCTATCTTCTGTGTTTCATACGTGTCGGTCACGAAGGTCTCTTGCTTGTTGGCCCGGTTGTCTGTGCGTGTCGGTCGTTCGGCTTGGTCTCCGTTCGAGTCGGTCTGGTTTTACACGCATTGCATCGTACTGCGCGGATCGGACCTCACGGGGACGGGTCAGTCAGGTTCATTCCGGGTTCGTATCGGTCGGTGAAAATCGCCTCGATTTTCCGGCCGTTCACTATTTTCCCTACGCTCGGTCGTATGGCTTGTATTCCGTACGTGTCGGTTGTAATTCACACGCGTTGCATCGTACTGCACGGGTCGTACGGCGCTGGTCCGTGTCAGTCGGTATCTGGTCCGGGTCCATGTCGGTCGGTTCGTTTTGTGGCCGGAATTGGAATCGGCCCCTCAATGTCATAATGACCCTTCTCAAAGGTACTACATTCAAAGAAATCACAGTAAGAAAGGCTAGATAGTTGGAACTGTGACTTTCAGGATATAAACATATTGCTGCAATTGATGTAATTATTAGCCAAGAGATCCTACTGTGGTAAGTAATCAAATACTATGAAGAAGATGTACTTCTTACAATGAAGGTAAGTTTAATCCAATACAACTTCAGCCACTGCTAGGAGCAGCACACCTTCAGAAGTTCGATCATAACTGACAGCAGTCGATCGAACTCCAAAACACGCACACTCCAAGTACGGGACAAAACAGAACAAAGAATAAAGAAAATTCCAAATACAAACCGGCTACATCACCTCCCCACTTAACACAAAAAGAAATAGAACCCCAAAGAACCTCAAAAAGTAAGTTCTAACAAAATCCTTGAACTTGGAAGGAGGTTTTCTAATACGACACCCCCGAACAGAACCATCTAAACCACCTTCCAAAGAACTACCAACAGGCTCACCAACCGATGGATTCACATTCTTACTCCTGGACTCAGATCAAGCGACCAATGCGTCCACTCCTGATCATGCTCTATTGATGAAACTTTCCTGCCTCTAATTAATTCAGCTTGATCCTGTGTCGACTTCACCAACTGCCTTTTGTTCCACCAACCCTTACCATCTAAAAACGCAGCACCTTTACATACTTAACAGACTAGAACAGGATCAGTGAATACAGATTCTCATTTTTTCAACATGTATGGTTTTTTAAACAAAACCCAATCCCCAACAGACATTTTCAGATCACATAAGTTGCGTTTCCTGTCAAACTTTTTCTTCATGTACAACTATTTCTCCTTGACAATATTTGCCACTTTCCTAAAACCAGAGCCATTAACAATAGATTTTCTACTATCCAGCCAGGATGGAAACAAAGTAGTGTTGCCTTTCTAACCCTCAACAACTCAGAAGGAGTGGTTTCAGTGGTACAGTGTGGAGAAGTATTGTAATTCCACACCTTTTCCTCCAAAAACTTTCCTACGTCAAGGCCAGAAGCCTGAGCTTTTTGGATTCCTTCTTTAAGAACTTTATTACCCCGTTCCACCAGTCCATAGGAGGCCGGTGAACACAGAGCCACCTTCAAATGTTTGATATCTTTTGTCTCCAAAAATTTACACATCCTATCCGACACAGAGGTGCCAATTCCGATCCGGTAAAAAAATTCCCCGTCCGACTCGTATCCGGATTTTTTTCCGTCCGAATCGTCAAAGTAGCGTACAAACTGCCAAGTACGATTCGAACGGAAAAAAGTCCATACGAATCGCATTGGGAAGATTTCCCCACACGTCCTCGGGTCGGGAAAAGTCACCGACACGTCCCCGGTCGAAAAACCCACCGTGCGGAAAAATAAAGTCCGACTGCGCAAGTACGATCCCTCCCGTCCTCCCCATTTCACAACCGTACGCAAAAAACACCGTCCGAACCGAACTCCCATAGCAACCATGGAGACATGTGCCCGCATACGCGCCGAACACCCCACCACCCCCCCCGCCCGTGTATGTACGCACCGAACCCCCACCCGTGTATGTACGCCCCCGAACCCCCACCCGTGTATGTACGCACCGAACCCCCACCTGTGTATGTACGCCCCCGAACCCCCCCCAGCCGTGTATGTACGCACCGAACCACCACCCGTGTATGTACGACCCGAACCCCCACCCGTGTATGTACGCACCAAACCCCCCCCAGCCGTGTATGTACGCACCGAACCCCCACCCGTGTATGTACGCCCCCGAACCCCCCCCCAGCCGTGTATGTACGCACCGAACCACCACCCGTGTATGTACGCCCCCGAACCCCCACCCGTGTATGTACGCACCAAACCCCCCCCAGCCGTGTATGTACGCACCAAACCCCCCCCCAGCCGTGTATGTACGCACCAAACCCCCACCCGTGCATGTACGCCCCCGAACCCCCACCCGTGTATGTACGCACCAAACCCCCCCCAGCCGTGTATGTACGCACCAAACCCCCACCCGTGCATGTACGCCCCCGAACCCCCACCCGTGTATGTACGCACCAAACCCCCACCCGTGTATGAACGGACCGAACCCCCCCCAGCCGTGTATGTACGCACCGAACCCCCCCCCAGCCGTGTATGTACGCACCGAACCCCCACCCGTGTATGTACGCCCCCGAACCCCCCCCCAGCCGTGTATGTACGCACCGAACCACCACCCGTGTATGTACGCCCCCGAACGCCCCCGAACCCCCCCCAGCCGTGTATGTACGCACCGAACCACCACCCGTGTATGTACGCCCCCGAACCCCCACCCGTGTATGTACGCACCAAACCCCCCCCAGCCGTGTATGTACGCACCAAACCCCCCCCAGCCGTGTATGTACGCACCGAACCACCACCCGTGTATGTACGCACCAAACCCCCACCCCAGCCGTGTATGTACGCACCGAACCACCACCCGTGTATGTACGCCCCCGAACCCCCACCCGTGTATGTACGCACCAAACCCCCCCCAGCCGTGTATGTACGCACCGAACCCCCACCCGTGTATGTACGCACCAAACCCCCACCCCAGCCGTGTATGTACGCACCGAACCCCCCCCCAGCCGTGTATGTACGCACCGAACCCCCACCCGTGTATGTACGCCCCCGAACCCCCCCCCAGCCGTGTATGTACGCACCGAACCACCACCCGTGTATGTACGCCCCCGAACCCCCCCCGTGTATGTACGCACCAAACCCCCCCCAGCCGTGTATGTACGCACCAAACCCCCCCCCAGCCATGCATGTACGCACCGAACCACCACCCGTGTATGTACGCACCAAACCCCCACCCCAGCCGTGCATGTACGCACCGAACCACTACCCGTGTATGTACGCCCCCGAACCCCCACCCGTGTATGTACGCACCAAACCCCCCCCCAGCCGTGTATGTACGCACCGAACCCCCACCCGTGTATGTACGCACCAAACCCCCACCCCAGCCGTGTATGTACGCACCGAACCCCCCCAGCCGTGTATGTACGCACCGAACCCCCACCCGTGTATGTACGCCCCCGAACCCCCCCCAGCCGTGTATGTACGCACCGAACCACCACCCGTGTATGTACGCCCCCGAACCCCCACCCGTGTATGTACGCACCAAACCCCCCCCACCAGCCGTGTATGTACGCACCAAACCCCCCCCCAGCCGTGTATGTACGCACCGAACCACCACCCGTGTATGTACGCACCAAACCCCCCCCCAGCCGTGTATGTACGCACCAAACCCCCCCCCCCAGCCGTGTATGTACGCACCAAACCCCCCCCCAGCCGTGTATGTACGCACCGAACCACCACCCATGTATGTACGCCCCCGAACCCCCACCCGTGTATGTACGCACCAAACCCCCCCCCAGCCGTGTATGTACGCACTGAACCACCACCCGTGTATGTACGCACCAAACCCCCACCCCAGCCGTGTATGTACGCCCCGCACCCCCGCCAGTGCATGTACGGACCGTACTGACGCCAAAAAAACACGTACTGAACCAGGACAAACCATACTTACACAAGGAGAGTCAAGTAGAGTTTCCCCACACCAGCAAACATGCCCAACAACCCCACAAACATCACATACACTCACCTGCAACTGCCAAACTGCCAAACAGAGGCCCAAAACTCAATCACTCCTCATAACACACCCACACAAATTTCAAACACAGCCACACCCACAAATGGACCAATAAAAATGGACCACACACACAAACCATGAGCCTTTGCAACAGACCCACTGCTGCCAGAGCCCACAGACGACCCACACCACCATACTTGAACCTCACACTTGCATACCTTCACACAACCACCTACACAAACACCCCCTCATCACATTCACACACACACCTCCACTACCACACCCACACCCCCACAACCATCCACACCCACACCCCCACAACCATCCACACCCACACCCCCACAACCATCCACACCCACACCCCACGCCATGTCCACCACCAAGAATCCAAAGTTCACAAAGGAGGAGCTGGAGATCCTTGTCGACGAAATCCTCAGAGTCGAGCCACAGCTCTTTGGGACATTGGTCAGACAGACCAGCATATCCGAAAAAACGGCCATGTGGCAGAGGATCGTCGATTCTGTGAATGCTGTTGGGACCACCAGAAGGACCAGGCACGAGTGCCAATCCAGGTGGTACGATCTGCGGAGGACGGTCAAGAGGAAGATGACTGACAATCACAACCAGGGGAACATCACTGGAGGAGGGCCGCCCCCCAGACCGGTACAATACCATCCCTGGGAGGAGAAGGTGATGTCCACGCTGGCGGTGGAGGGACTACACGGACTGCCAGGACTCCCAGACCCTGGTGAGTACACAAACAACTCACCGCACATGGGGGGGATGCCATACACAATCAATCATGCATGCCACCCCCCCCAAGCCACCACCGGACACAACAACACTCCACAAACACACACATGCCACTAGCGCCTCCATGCCCCATGCATCAATCAGGGCCATGCCAAGTCACAGGCCACACAAAACACCAACACAACACAGGATGTGGTCGATGCTGGGAGTGGGGGCATCAAAACTAACATTGAGCAACTCACAAGCACACAACAATGCCCTCAGCCCATATGGCCCAGGGCACAGCCATACAAACTGTGTGTACCCACACAGTACTGTCTTGCCTGCAAATGGTGGCTGCCATGCAGGATGACATGGGTCTGAAGGCACAATTTGCACATAACAGCAGACAATGAAGATGCATCGCTCTGATAGAGTCTCAGCACACACCGCCACAGCAGCAGCCTACACTCAGACACACTGCCCAATGGGTGCCCGGAGAACAGGGACTAACTCACATGAACAAGCCAATGGCCATTCAAAGACCGGCTAACTGTGTGTGCCCAGGAAGCTGGCCTGAGGTGACAGAGAGTGACAGAGGGGGAGACAGGGAGACAGACAGAGGGAGGGAGTAGGGTGACAGAGGGAGACCGACAGAGGGAAGGAGGAGGGTGACAGAGGGAGGGAGGAAGGGAGACACAGGGAGACTAAATCACCCTTGGGTGGTGTGGCCATGTCCACTCGTCAGCCGGTGGACTGTGTGCATGCAGACCAGGTCTGGCAGTGCCTCAACCCCCCCTTCCGTAGATGAAGACCGGTCCATGTGTCAATCTGTGCACGAGTCCATCCGTGCTGCAGGCACAGACCTAACCACACACCCAGTATACCCACCCACTGTGTCGGTAAGAACCCTGTCACAAATGCTTCAGTCCCCTACCTGCAACATCAAATTGCCTTGGCAAAACACCATTTGGCCACGTACAGTGCAACACGTAAGGCACCTCTGCATGGCTCGCTACGCCCGCACACCACACTGCTGACTGTGTACCCAAATAGATGCATCAACTAAGATTGTGTCTCACACATGCGTAAAGCCCTGACAGCTGTGGCCAAGGGACATAGCCATGCACAAGTGCACTGTGAGAGGAATGCAGGACAGATCCAACTACCCAGAGGAAGAGTGCCAAATCAGAAATGCATGCAACATGGATGCCACATCTGACACTGTTAACATTGTCTCTCTCACACACAGGTCAACGTCGACGAACACCCCCCAACACTGGGGGGGAAGTCTCACAGGACCAGGCTCCGCGGGATGAGGACCCCACCGCCAGTGATGACTCTCACCACTCCGTGGATGACCCAGACCAACCTGGCCCCTCTGGTGTCCAACCACCTGCAGCACCTGCGTCAGGTACAACTGTGCCAACCACCACCCCCATTCCTGCCACATCCCAGGAGACGTCCAGGAGCCCTGCCCGCACACGACCACCCAGCCAGTCTGCCCAGGAGGGACACGGTCCTCCGGGCACCCAGGAGGAGGCAGGCGGCAACGCAGATGCCATCCCTCAGGGGTCCCGGAGACCCGATGCACCCACAACGGCAGGCCAGGTGCACGTGGGCAGGGGTGGCGGGAGTGGAGGACGGCGGAGGCGCGAACCTGACCAGGCAGCTCAGGACCCGGTAGTGTCCCAGGTCAGCAACATCCTGGATACATACCGGCGTGACACCAGGGGCATGGACCAGATTGCGTCCACCCTCAATGACATCAAGGGGACCCTCCAGGAGATGAAGACCCTGCAGTCCCAGCAACATGCCTGTCAACTGCAACACCAAGGAAGGATGGAGGATAGACAGGCTGAGCTCGTGGCGGTGCAAACCCAAATGACCGGTGTACTCCGTCGGATTGCCGACAACATGGGCAACCCTCCCTGTGGCACCAGGCGAAGGCCATTACCAGACACAGGGAGGGATCAGGAGGAGGAGGATTCATCCGACGGAGCGTCACAGACATCGTCACGGACTGCTTCCGAGGGTCCCCGCAGGAAGGTGGGTCGTCCACGAAAAAGACTGTGAGAGTCAGCAGAACATCACCATCTCCCAGGTCACCTGGCCTGGCACCTGGCCCTCTGGCCCAATAGCAGCACATGACATTCTCTGCCACATGGACTTGCTGGTCAGTGTCTGACCTATGTTGACGAAGACTGTGGCATGGACTCTGACATTTTGCTACGGCAAGGATACCAACTCCCCCAGTGAACTTTGGATTCTACACTCCCGCTGTGCACCTCTTGTCATCCCCACAAACCCGTACCCCACCACAAATAAATTAATCACACTTACAAGATGATGCCGTGATTCTGCATTATTACAATACATGTGTGTGTCGTGAAGTCAAAGCATGCCTGATCTCAGAATTAACTCCAACCATCCAAACCGTGGGGTCGCAGTCTTGCCCAGGACACACATGGGTCCCAATGTATCATCTGATACAGTCATGGAGTACCATACTCACCTGTGCTGGGCCCAACCAGCTGAGTGGTTCCCGCACAACTGTGGCTACAGACACATTCAGGGGAGCAACAGTCATGCGCAGAGGTCAGGGATCATGTGGAGTGACCTGGCTTGCCGCTCCCAGGTATGTCTAGACATGTGTCCCTACAATGTGCAGCATGCTTGCGTCAGGCGGATGTTGAGAATGGTGGCTAGGCCAAGGTTGGATGCATGGAGATGCCAGAATGCAGTTTAGGATCACAGTGCCACATGGTTGTGTTGGGGTTGTGGGCTGCATCATGAGTGTGGGCGTGGATCGAGAAGGTCATCCTGCAGCTGGCTGTGAAACATTCCCCCCATCCCGTTTGGACGTTGATGTGGCCTGGTTGCCCGACGCAGTAGCAGAGCTGTGCAGATGCACTCCGGATATGTACAAGTACCATGGGAGTCGTAAGGCACATGTCCGTAGACTGCAGGGTAGGATTCGACACGGATGTTGTAGTTGCCCTGGGGGATGGTCTCTCTTGCCTTGAGGTGGATGGAACTGTGCATCTTGTGCATAATACAGTTCCCACTCCCTGACAAACCCCTAGCATCTTGTCACTCTACACATAGACACATATGCACCACCTATGAAAACTATGCCAGACATGCCGCACGCACAGTGGCAACAGGCCACCATTGACAGGGAAGAGGCACCTTGGAGACAGAGGGACAAATTTATTAGTCATGTGTGTTGGAATGACAATGATACTCTGTCAACACATACACAGGTCATGTGGATGAACATGTGGGAGCAACACTGGCACCCCCCATTGCAACACAGATGCTGGTATCCCATTGACCTGGCACACAAGTGACGGATAACAGCTAAACACCCCCTGCTGCCACGGAGAGGCCGCTATACACCATTGAGGCCCTGATGGGGCAATCACACACCATGTCAACCCGGTGCAACCTGTATGTTTCCGAGGCCAGTGTTACACACAATGATGGCCTCATCACAATCCCCAATCCCCTGCCACATGACAGTCACCAAGTCTGACCATGGCTCCAGGTGAAGCCTGCCCCATGTCATGTTCCCCATGTAGGATCACCATGTATGCAAATGGAACACACATGAACCGGAGAAGTGCACACAGACTACAAACAATTCACACACCAAAAACGACGTGAGGCATCCCTTACCCTAAGGAGATTTCAACACTTGCCCGTGCATGTGACGCTGAATCAGCACATGTTGCTGTGTTCATGAGGAGTAGCAGGAGCACAACAATGCCACCAGCAGACAGCATGCACATGGACCTGTGGAAGAGAGACACACAAGGAGTCAGCACAAAGGAGCACATCCGCAAGCATGTACTCAACACGTATCATGTTGTCAACATGACAGGTGACAATGATGACCCTCAGACAACATCCTTCCATTGCGCCATCACTTGAGTGACACTTCAATACACACCACTGACTCACTTGGCAGACATGCAGATGGACACACACATTGCAACACATGCCACACACGGCCCAATGCGTGCACACTCAGACACTGGAACTCACCACTAAGCAAAGAAGTTGCGTATGAGCCGACTCCGCATGTCCTCCACAGCCTCCTCCTCCTCCACATCACTTGCCCCGTCACCAAGGCCTTCATCCTCCACGGGTGGATGGTCCTGGTCATCTTGATCCAGTATGAGTGGAACAGCTTCCTCCACTGCCATGTTGTGCAGCATGCAGCAGACGATGATGATCTTGCACACCTTCACCGGGGCATATGGGAGTGCTCCGCCGGTCTTGTGGAGGCACCGGAATCGGCTCTTCAGAAGGCCAAACGTCCTCTCAATGACTCTCCTGGTCCGCCCATGTGCGTTGTTGTAGCGGTGCTCGGCAGCCGTGCTGGGGTTGCGGACAGGCGTCATCAGCCATGGCATGTTGGGATAGCCAGCGTCCCCTACAAGGAAACATCATGGACAGAAGTGTGTCAGCACAGGCAGTGAGATTGGAAGATGACGCCAAACACTGAACTGCCAGAGTCTACCCACCAACAATACATGCTCGCTCGTTCCGCAGCTGCAGCATCATTTCAGGCAGCCTGCTACGCCTCATGATGAAGGCATCGTGTGCTGATCCTGGAAAGCGAACACAGACATGTGAAATCACCATGTTGGACAGACACACCACAAGGGCATTAATGGAGTGATAATGTTTGCGATTCCTATACACCACCTCCTGTGCCTGTGGTGGTACCAACGCAACATGTGTCCCATCTATGGACCCAATGACATGGGGCATCCCTCCCAGGGCATAGAACTCACGCTTGACATCTGTCAACTGCTCACGAATTGGGAATTTAATGTACTCATCCAGGTGAACCAACATGGCCTCTAAGAAATCATGCAGAACACGGCTGAACATCGTCTGGGACATGCCCCCGACATCAGCAATGGTATGTTGGAACGTACCCGTGGCAAGGAAATGTAGGGCTGCCATCACCTTCAACTTGGGTGTCAGTGCACTGGGATACCTGTGGCGCGGGAGGAGTTGTGCTTCCAGCCGGCCAGTCAACTCATCAATCAACCGTTGGCTGAATCTGTAGCGGCGTATACAGTCCCGTTCATGCAGGGCAGCCATGTCTGGCATACGTCGAGGGAGAGGCGGAGCCCTGCAGTGAAATGGAAGGAACACCGAAGAGTGAGCACTGTACAACGACATCGTCAATGCACTGAGCACATGTTACACAGCCAATACACATATGCCACGTTGTGAGTCAGGTCTGTGCCACATTTCCTGGACACGTACGCCAGTCAGGTGACACTCCTACCAAGGGACAGCCACTAACGGAGGGGGGCAAGCTCACGATGACATGGCATGAGACTAGCTGTGGGCCAGTGTGAGTGAACATGCACACGCATCACAGGATTCACAGACATCCACACATGTGCAGAAGTAGTATGCGTATGGTACAGACAGGTAGTTGGATGCGATATGCACTGGTCACATGTCATAGGAATAGGACAGGCCACACACATTGCCTTTGAGGAGTACATGTCGAGACAGAACATACATAGGGAGCATGTGGATATGTACTTGTGTTGATACTCCGTGTAGTTGCATACATACACACCTCATGGCAAATCACATATGTGGGCTGGTGTGCGGAACAGTGTGCCATGCCCATCGACACACAGACACATGTTGGCAGCAGCAACTGCTGATGCATTGAACCACACACCTACAGCAAAATCATGGAAAGACATGCCACACACATGACATGGTTGCAGCGTGCAACGCAGCCATACACATGTCATGTGTAATATTCCGTGTACCTGGCATCAGGGGACAGGTGCGGGTGTCCGTGACTGGGACATGCAAGTGACTCATGGCTCCACTAGTGTGTACGACATGCACACATGTCAAAGGAGTGCAGGGGATGTGTTGTACAATGCGCACCATCACACACGACATGTGTACACAGCTCATCGTACATGTGCTTTGGCCACACCTCAGGGGTAAAGTGCCACATCACATCCTGACACACCTGTGTCACACACATGTGGTATTGCACAGACAATGCATTGGTGTCCACCCTTGGCAATACCTGTCCGCTCCATTCCTGTCTGTGTGCCGCCTGTCACCACTGACAGTTGTGAAACGCACCGTACATACGCTCGGAGTGCGTGTATAGGGTCCCTGGGCCAATATTGCCGCTGGCGTATGCGTACGCCACAGTAGTACGGACCGTACAAGCGCTTGTACGGTCCGGATCACAATATGGGCGCTGGCGTATGCATACGCCACAGTAGTACGGACCGTACAAGCGCTTGTACGGTCCGGATCACAATATGGGCGCTGGCGTATGCGTACGCCACAGTAGTACGGACCGTACAAGCGCTTGTACGGTCCGGATCACAATATGGGCGCTGGCGTATGCGTACGCCACAGTAGTACGGACTGTACACGCGCTTGTACAGTCCGTACTACTGTGGCCTACGCATACGCCAGCGCCCATATTGTGATCCGGACCGTACAAGCGCTTGTACGGTCCGTACTACTGTGGCGTACGCATACGCCAGCGCCCATATTGTGATCCGGACCGTACAAGCGCTTGTACAGTCCGTACTACTGTGGCGTACGCATACACCAGCGCCCATATTGTGATCCGGACCGTACAAGCGCTTGTACAGTCCGTACTACTGTGGCGTACGCATACGCCAGCGCCCATATTGTGATCCGGACCGTACAAGCGCTTGTACGGTCGGTATCACTGCTTGTGGGGTGCCCTAGGGCGTGGAACGCACCGTACCTGTGTGTAAATGTATGAAAACACATAGGGGACACATGAGGGACAAGTATAAGGGCCTAAATGCATGATGGTTGCCATGGAGACTGAGTTAAATTTTTGAATTTGAGCACCAGGTGCACAGCAGAAGTCAGTTTGAAAGAATCTACATTGTTGCAATGTGGATGTTGACTTGACATCATTATCAAAACTGAAACCATGCAAAGCCACACACTGGGGTAGGTTTGAAGGGATTGGATGAAACGTAGGATGCTAATGTGACTGACCAATCAATCTGTACTCCTATACATGAACAGGCCAGCCAGGCATATATAAGGCAGCCAGGTCCCATGAGAGAGCACTTGCCTGCACATCCATTCATCCATGACCACTGCTGCTGATAGTGATTCCTCTGGCACCATGTCCAGGACTGTGGAGAGGTCACAGCCATTCACCCAGGAGGAGAACCTTGCCCTGATAGATGTGATCCTCCCACAGTTCCAGAGCCTGTATGGTCGACCAGGGGTTCAGGTGAGTGCAGACTCCACTAGCTTAGACTGTGCCCCTTTTGTGTGACAGTGACTTCTGGCATTGTGTCCATGTGTGACAGACATGCACTGTTGTTTGGAGTGGGTCCCAGGGTGTGGAAGGCCTCATGTCACCCATGCAGAGCATGCTGTGTTTCCTGTGTGCACTCCTCACTTGCATAGTGCCTACTGTGACAATGAATGCAAGGTGCATGCCACATTCTGCCTGCATACTCCTCCTGGGGATGTTGTTTCCACAGTCCTGATGTGATCCTGTGTTCCCCCCAGTGTGACAGGTGTCAGTACCCATGGATGTGTGTTTGTTCAGTGTACCTGTGCTGTGAGTGTCCAAAGGCCGTGTTCGTCCCCTGCACATTGGTGTGTGTGTTAGTCCCCTGTCATGTGGGTGAGTGCATATGGGGAGTGTTGCACACAAGCAGCATGAGGGATGGATATGGCCTGGCCATCCGATGTGAGCAGGGAGCAGTGCTGTGTGCATGCCGTGCTGAGCCAGCCCCACACCTGTGACACCCCCGTCTACTGGCACATGGGCAGAGTGAGGTGTGTACCCGCAGTTGGCAATGCCATGTGATTGTCCTGTACCTGTGTGTGTCTGTGTACTCTGCTGAGGTAGCATCAGTGTGCTGGGGCAGGTGACTGCTGTGAGGTGCTGTACATAATCCTGGTGTAGCCTGTGAGGCACAGTGTGATCCCTGGTCATTGAGTGTGTGGTACCCCTCATGCCACCCGTGTGCTTTCACTGGCACGTAGTGCATTTGGCCTTCCACAGTGGATAATGACCCTATGACAAAGGTGCAATTAGTTGCATGCATACCATGGCCTGTTCATAATGAGGATTGTTCTATATGTGTGTCTCTGTGTCTTTGCTCATGTGGATTAATGTATTCTCTCTTTTGCATCCTCACAGGTAGGCGCCATTGCCAAGGGGGAGATCTGGAGGGAAGCCGTCAGTGCCGTGAGGGGTACAGAGGGTCGGAGGCGGAGCCTGTCTCAGGTGAGGAAACGCTGGCAGGACATCCGGTGCTGGACGAGGAGGATTGCACGGCTCCTGCTGGGGGACTCACCTGAGAGCCGTAAGAACCGTGGGCGCCGTCGTCTGACCCACATCCAGAAGCGTGTGCTGGCGGTGGTCTTCCCCGATATGGACAGGCGCCTACAGGAGAGGCAGCAGCAGGAAGGGGGTAGGTACATGTGTGTCAGTTGTGTGTCCCCAGCCAATGTAAGTGTGCAGTTGCATGGATACACTGCCAGGGTTTGATTGTGCAGTGCGTCAACTTCTCCACAAAGTAGCACAGTGCTGTTCTCACTCCCTCCCTTCCCCTCCTTGCAATGTGTTCCCTGGTCTGTCTGTAGCCACTCTTGCACAAGGTTATTTAGGCAGGCAGTTCATGCAGGTGCCCTATGCTATCAGCATCATATGTGGGGGTGATGTGCCACAGGTATGGGGACCTTGCGTGTGCCATGGCCAATTTCAGTCATTGTGGTGTCCATGTCACTTGGCACTGATTGTGAATCACGACATAGGGGTATGTCTCCAAAATGTACAGCCTTCCAGCATGCATGTCCAATTGTGTGCCCTCTGACATGATGTGCCTGAGTGGGAGGCCTGCTAAGTGCAGGGACGGTTGCTTAATTTGCAGTCATGTCCATCCTGGACCATGGAGGATTGTGGGCACTACTGTGCCCTGGGGCACCTCTTCCTAGGTATCATGTGCGTCATCCAACAATATGGCCATTCACTGTGTCTTCACCATGGGTTGGGTAGGGTGGCATTGTACCCTGGGCTCAACTGTTAGGACCTACAGGTTGCTACATGTGTCCACTGTACAGGGGGACCCATTTTGCTTGTGCATACTCACAGTGGGCATTACCTGTGTGTGTTGTTGAGACAATCTGATGATGTTTGCCTGTCAATGATGTGTGGACATGGCCACCAGGGGCTGTGTGTGTACAGTCATGAATTAGTGGAGGCCATGTGTTTCCATCCCAGAGTAAGAGGTGTACATACTTTCGCCGTCTCAATGAGATTGTCTCAGGTGTGGGTGGTTTGTGCGTACAAGGCCTACATGTCAGAAGCTTCATCCTCCTTGCTGGGTTTAGCCTGTGTGTGATGTTTGACTGGACATACGCTCAAGGTGCAGTGACCCTGTCATGTGTGGCCTGCTTTCATGTATTGCCTTTGCAGCATGCGGCAAGAGTAAATGGATATGATTCATGCTCATCCCTTTTTGACGACGCAGTGTGGTGCAGGTGCTGTGCACATTTGTCCCCAGAGGCTGGCTCCTCTCTAAAATTTCAGGTGCAGTGATTTGCTGTTGTGTCATGATCTCCATTGTGTCTCAGTGGCATGGTGGGTCGAAAAACTGTGTGTTCCATGGCCTACATGTGTACATTGTTTTGTAGGTGTTACTCCTGTTGCTTTTCAGGCTATGCAATGTGACCTATGTATATTTGACTCATGTGACATATGTGTACAGGTGTCTGATTTTCTCCTGTCTCTTCACCTTGCCCACAGCATCGCCGGGGGACACGGAAGAAGACACTAGCACGGACCGGGAGGAGGGATTGAGCACCAGTGCCAGCAGTGCTGTCCTGTCTGGCACATGGAGTGGCACGGAGGCCGAAGGGAGTGAGGCAGAGGACCTGTTGACTGCCAACACAGACTATGACGCAGACGGGTCCGAGGCTGAGCTCCCAGAGGTGGCGGAGTCTGCCCCCCCAGCTGATGGCAGCCCTCCACATCCCCCCGCCACCTCAGGTTCCATCACCGGCCTCCCACATGCTCGTGGCCCTTCCCTCCGTGCTCGGTCCCCACATGTCTCCTTCCTGCCAGGCACCGCACCCCCTGCCCCTGTCACCACTGCTGCGGTGAGTGCGGAGTCTGTGGACATCCTGAGGCAGTTGCAGGTTGGTCAGACTGCGATGCTAAATGTCCTCCATGCCCACACCCAGGTGCTGACCCAGATGGAGGCATACATGGAGGGCATGTCGGCTGCGCAGTCTGACCAACGGCAGTTGCTGAGGTCCATAGACTTCACACTGACTGCAGCACTGGATCTCCTGCAGCGCTGCGTAACACCCCCTACCCCTGCCCCATCCACAATTCCCACTCCCGTGCCTGTCCCACGCACATCCAGACGTCAGCGTGCACGCACCCCAACAGACACAGGCACCACACCACCAGGGAAGTCGAAGCGCACACCTCCTGTCACGCACACACAGGGTGAGGAAGGCACACCCACTGGGTCGGGGGGGAAACGTAGAACACGCAGCCACAGTGGGAGTCCGCATTCCACACAACCCACTCCCTCCAAATCCACTCCCCTTAGCTCTCCTGGCCAACAGTCAGTGACAGCATCATCCACTGCGAGTGTGCCCCCCAGCCCCAGGATGACACCACCCCGCAA
Organism: Triturus cristatus; assembly: GCF_964204655.1. Taxonomy (NCBI): domain Eukaryota; kingdom Metazoa; phylum Chordata; class Amphibia; order Caudata; family Salamandridae; genus Triturus; species Triturus cristatus. The sequence continues at coordinate 990,203,385 of NC_140583.1, read as the reverse complement.
GCGGTGGAGGCGGGACCCGGCCAGGGGAGTTGAGTCCCCCACCCTGTCCACACCCTCCCCCAGTGGCGCTGCGACCCATCCCTTTGCCCCCCCCCCTCCTTGGGGCCTGTGGTTGGATTGGGTGCGGGGGAGTCGCTGGGGGAACTTGCTGACGTGTGCAGCGCCATTCTGTCCTCCACCTTTGGCGCTGGCACCCCCCCTGTGGCAGAATCATCCCTCCCTGCACCCACAACACCTACCCTTTCCCCTCCTGTCCCTGCGGTGCCTGTTTCCACCCTCCCCCCTGATGCCCCCTCTTCTGTGGATGAAATGGACTTGTGAACTGTGCAGGCAAGCTAGGGGACACACGTCCCGATGTGTACCCCCCCCCGGACTTTGCTGCTGGGCTGGCCCATGGCCCTTGTACATAGTGGACATTTTCTCAGATATATTTTCCTGCTGAATAAAGCCTTTTATTTTGGTTTTGCACACTGATGCTTTCCTGGACTTGCTGTTGGTGCTGGTGCTCCCTGCGTTGGGGTGGTGATAATGTGTTAGGGGTCTGTGAAATGTTGGAGTGTGCTGCTCATGGGGTGTACCCTGCCATCTGCGTGCCATCACAAAGGTCTCTGCCAATGGTATTTGGTCATGTTTGCTCTCACTGTATGGTGACATTGTCCCAAGGTGTGTTCCATCCTCTGTGGAGCAGGCCATTTTCCCTGCAGGGTGTCTCCCAAATGCTGTGCTGTGCTGTGTCTACATTTCCTGGATGTGTGAGGGTTGCCGTTCAATATAGCCATGCTGGCTCAGCGATGGCTCCGCCTGCATCTGGGGTATCACCCTTGTAGGTCACTGAACTTGTTGATGGGGTATATTGTCCTATGTCTGGGCACTGCTGGGAGGACTCTGCACACACCCCTCCTGTGTCTGGGCACTGCTGGGTGGACCCTGCACCCACCCCTCCTGTGTCTGGGCACTGCTGGGGGACTCTGCACCCACCCCTCCTGTGTCTGGGCACTGCTGGGAGGACTCTGCACCCACCCCTCCTGTGTCTGGGCACTGCTGGGAGGACCCTGCACCCACCCCTCCTGTGTCTGGGCACTGCTGGGAGGACCCTGCACCCACCCCTCCTGTGTCTGGGCACTGCTGGGGGTGTTTGGCACACCCCATTCTTATTGCAGGTTCGGTGCGTACATACACGGGTGGGGGTTTGGTGCGTACATACACGGGTGGGGGTTCGGTGCGTACATACACGGGTGAGGTTTCGTTGCGTACATACACGGGTGGCCGGGTGGCGCTTGGGTGCGTACATACACGGGTGAAGTTTCGGTGCGTACATACACGGGTGGCGCTTGGGTGCGTACATACACGGGTGGGGGTTCGGTGCGTACATACACGGGTGAGGTTTCGGTGCGTACATACACGGGTGGCGCTTGGGTGCGTACATACACGGGTGGGGGTTCGGTGCGTACATACACGTGTGAGGTTTCGGTGCGTACATACACGGGTGGGGGTTCGGGGCGTACATACACGGGTGAGGTTTCGGTGCGTACATACACGGGTGGCGCTTGGGTGCGCACATACACGGGTGGGGGTTCGGTGCGTACATACACGGGTGAGGTTTCGGTGCGTACATACACGGGTGGGGGTTCGGGGCATACATACACGGGTGAGGTTTCGGTGCGTACATACACGGGTGGCGCTTGGGTGCGTACATACACGGGTGGGGGTTCGGGGCGTACATACACGGCTGGGGGTTCGGGGCGTACATACACGGGTGAGGTTTCGGTGCATACATACACGGGTGGCGCTTGGGTGCGTACATACACGGGTGGGGGTTCGGTGCGTACATACACGGGTGGGGGTTCGGTGCGTACATACACGGGTGGGGGTTCGGTGCGTACATACACGGGTGGGGGTTCGGGGCGTACATACACGGCTGGGGGTTTGGTGCGTACATACACGGGTGGGGGTTCGGTGCGTACATACACGGGTGGGGGTTCGGTGCGTACATACACGGGTGGGGGTTCGGGGCGTACATACACGGGTGGGGGTTCGGGGCGTATATACACGGGTGGTGCTTGGGTGCGTACATACACGGGTGGGGGTTCGGGGCGTACATGCACGGGTGGGGGTACGGGCCGTACTTCTACGGGTGGGGGTACGGTCCGTACATACCCCTGCCCACGCTCTGCGTGCCTGGGTACGGGCCGTACCCATGCCTTTGGTGGGTGGGTACGGTGCGTCCCCCCATTGTTGCGGTGCCGTGGGGTCCGCACCGTACACAGGCCTTGGGGGCGTGGCTACGGGTCATACCACGCGTACCCCTACATGACCCCAGCAATGCTGGTACGAGCTGTACCAAGGCCTTTCTGACGTGGGTACGGGCCGTACCGCCATTGTTGGAGTGACGTAGGGGGACGCGTGGTACGTTCCGTACCCACGCTCTTGCGGCCTGGGTAGGGTACGTACAGGTTCGCGTGACCATCCACTTCCGTTGTGGCGGACGCTTGCGTTGCTGGCCTCGCCCCCACACCCTGGCAGTGTCCAGGCCCTGATGGTCAGGTATGTCCAGGCCATGTGTGATTTGGTACCATGTGTTGGTGTTGTGTGTCCTGCCCCTGCCCCCCCCTTTGCCCCTGGTTGTTGTGCTGACCTTCTGCGGCGTCTGCGTCGGTTCCTGTACGCCAGGTGGACTGCTAGGAGGGCAGGGATGGCACGTAGGTTCGGGTCCATGTCTGTTCGTCGCGTCCAGCTGCTCCTTGCGTGTCTCGTCCTGATTTCCCGGCAGTTTTTGGCAGCCGGTAAATATTTACCGTGCGGGATGACGTCGGTTCGAATCGTACTTCCTGGTTCGTGAAACGTAGGCTGGATGCGTACCGACGTCACGTCGGCGCCTTTCAGGATCGGAATTGTGTTTAGTTTCTGTTCGGTCGGTGTTTTGTTCGATTCGTACGGAAATGGTGTTTCCGTATGAATCGTACTTGCATTTTCGGATGGATTTCGCACCGGGTACGAGTCGGACGGAGAAAAGGCTCCGTCCGACGGTTCGTACCCGGTTTTTACCGGATCGGAATTGGCACCAGAGTGTGTCCCATTATCTGTCACCAAAAACCTAGGAGCCCCCGCTAACAAAAACACCTTTTTTAGAAAAACAATGGTGTTATCAGTATTCGGTGAATCCACAAATTTGTAATACATCCATTTCGAATAGTAGTCGATAGCCAAAATTAAATACCTTAAATCATTTGCCAGAACATTATAAGGTCCAGAAAAATCCAAACCAACTTTATCCCAAGGTTTCCCAGGAAAATCAGTTGGATGCAAAGGTTACCTCGAAAGTTGCAGTGCTTGTCAGAAAGCAAACATTCGTCACAATCATCCACTAAGCTCCTAACATGAACATCTAAAGCAGGCCACCAGTAATGTTGTTTGATCTTCATGGATGTTTTCGTCACACCCAAATGTCCTTTGTAAGCGACCCTAAGAATGGAACTTCTCAGACTAACTGGTGGAACAAATGTATCCCCTCTTAACACAAATCCATTGTTCGCAGAAAGTTCCTCAGCCACTAAAGCAACATTTCTCAATTCTCCAGTTAACTCCTCACCTCCGGCCATTTACTTGTAGAGTATTCCAGCACCTTGGACAGAATAACATCTTTTGAGCAAGCAACCTTCCATTCCGCTTCTGAAATAATTGCACTACAATTCTCAACTGCATCCAGCACAGCAAAATACTTCACTTCATCTTCTTCCAAATCTTCTTCATCATCATTCTCCATCAACCTCCTTGACAAAAAAAAAGGCTCGAAATTTTTTACCACCCTGGATGTGTTTCATTTCGAAATTCTACTCTTGTAACTTTGAAACTAACCTAGTCACCCTGGCAGACATGTTATTATTCGTGACTTTGCTGAAAATAAAAGTCAGCGGCTTGTGAACCGTAAAGATTTCAAATCTGCAACCCCAAATATACATTTTGAATTTATGAGCCGCCCAAACAAAAGCCAGCGCCTCACGTTCAATGGTGCTGTAATTTCGCTCAAAATGTTTGAGCCATCTTGATGCAAATGCCACAGTTTGTTCCTTGCCATTTACCCTTTGACTAAGAACAGCTCCCAGACTATTCATGCTTGCATTAACCGTAATCATAGAATAACAATCACCCTGAAAAGCATGCAGCGCTTGAGAAGAAATAATCAAATCTTTCACCTTTGCAAACATTCCATCCAGTTCTTGTGTCCACACAAATTTCAGACCCTTCTTGAGCAAGACCCGTAGAGGCTCAACAATTTGAGCATAATTGCTACCAAATCTAGCTTAATACTCAGGAAGTCCCAGGAAAGAACAGATAGTATATTCATTACAAGGTGGACTAGCTTCATTGAGAGCCCTAATAACAGAAAATGTTGATTTGATACCTTTACTAGACACGGTATGACCCAGGTATTCCAGCTCCTTCACCCCAAACTTGCATTTTTTCAGCCCTCAGAGTCATGCCATGCTCGCCGCCAAGGGTCGATAACACCTTCTTCAATAAAACATAATGCTCAATAGAACTTTTTTTAAAGATCAGGATATTGTCCAAATAGGCCTAAACTCCTCTCATACCCTTAAAAAGGGTGTCCATTGCCCTCTGAAAAACGCTAGCAGCAGATGCCAGACCGAAGGGAAGCCTCAGGAACTCATAAGCGCCGAAAGGTGTAACAAAAGTGGTCAATTCCTGAGACTCCCTAGCCAATGGAATCTGATGAGAGGCTGCCCTTAGGTTGATTAACGAGAACCGTTTAGCGCCAGCCAAATTGGCTTAATGTTCATACATTTTGGGGAGGGGATGGCAATCAACCATGATGTTCTTATTTAGACCCTTCAAGTCCGCGCCAAGCCTAAACTCGCCAGTCTTTTTACGGGCAACGACAATGGGAGCCACCCATTGGGAGGACTCAGTGGGTTGAATAATACCTTGGGCACACAACTCCTCCAACATAGTTCTTAACTCCTCTCTAGCACTCAAGGGTACAGTTCTAACATTGTGGATCACTAGCTGAGCATCAAGTAACAATCTAATTTTGTGTTCTATTCCTTTTACACAACTGACGTGGTCAATGAACACAGATTTTAATTCAGCTAAAAGACCCACAAAGTCAACCCCCGACTCACTCACACAACACATGGAGATTTCCTTGACTCTAACTGGATTGTCTTCACCTTGCACCAAATACAAACCCATCCGAGCAAGATCCTTCCAGCCCACAATGTTCTTTCCCTTGACAGCAACGTACACTTTTGTTAGAATCTTACGACCCAAAATTTCTACATTAGTCATAAAAAAAAAACATGTCAATGTCCTTCTCTCCAAAGGCCTTAGGATTTACATCCATATGTGATAAAGCAAATTTCTTGCCCCAGTTCCCGTAGAAAAAAAGAGTCTCGAAGAATTGTTATTGGTGATCCAGAATCTGCCATAACCTTGGTTTCCATTCCATCAATTAAAGCATCACATAAGGGACCTTTAACTTCCAATTGATCTTCTTTATAATCCAAAGTCAAAAGTAAATTGTTAAAAGACTCTGCGCACTGGTCCATTTCAACATTTACACTGCCCACTTGAATAGGTTTTCTCTGACTCTTGCAAACTTTTTGAAAATGTCCCACCTTTTTACAAATAGAACAGGGTTTACCCATGGCTGGATAGTTAGGAAAATTACCAATATTAACTTTAAATGAGGAGCCCGGTTGCATGGCTTTTGTTGAAATCATGGGGCCCGATTCACTGGACTAACTTAAGATAAAATCCTAAACTTACTATTATTTACTCATTTTGGTATTCACAGAAGGCACTTACTCATTTTGGTATTCACAGAAGGCACTTACTCATTGATGAGTAAGTGCCTTCTTTGAATACCAAAATGAGTAAGTGCCTTCTGTGAATACCAAAATGAGTAAGTGCTTTCTGTGAATACCAAAATGGTAGTGAGTTTAAGATTTTGTCTTAAGTTAGTTCTGTGAATCGGGCCCATGGACCTCTCAATGCTCAAAGCTAAATCTATTACCTCAGAGAGGGGAGAATTTTTACACCTTAAAATCCTTTCTTTTATTTTGTGAGAAGCACAATTAAAAATGAATTGATCCCTAATGAAATCGTCGAATAAAGGCCCAAACCAGTAAGTAGTAGCCAGGACCCTTAAAGCTGAGATGTATTCTTTAGGGGTGGGCGGAATTTGCGAAAGTGACTTTCGCAAATTATCGGGAAAATGTTAAAAATCTCCGCAAACACGCGGAAATATCGCGAAGATGCAGAAGTTTTTTTCCCGCCCGTTCGCGGTATTTTCTGCGTGGTCGCAGCTCGCCAACTTACCCATGCGGTTGCTCGCGGGCGCGGCCATCTTGTTTTCACTCTTCTCGCAGTGCATGATCGCGAGAAGAAAGACGTGATCGCGCGACCAATGACATTACTGCGGGCGCGAACTGTCGCGAGACAGCGCAAATGGCTACCAACAATTCAACATCTCGTGGAGAACACGACCGGATCGGGAAAACTTGTCGGCGAACGCGGGGATTCAGGTAAGGCGATCGCGCGCGCGCGAGAATGTATTATTTTACAGCGCGAGCAAGAAACAAATTATCGCTAAGCTGCGGAATGCGGTAATTTTGACATTTTCGCGCTCTCCGCAGAATGCGAAAATGTCAAATTATCGCAATTTCGGCAGGCAGAACGGAAATTTAGCCCAGGCCTAGTATTCTTCCACTTTTTCCTCTTCGCCCTGCTTGCATTTGTAAAAATTGTGTCTCTCTAGCATTATATTAGGCGCTCCCGAAAACTGCTTCTTAAGTCTAGCAATTGCCTCTAAATAAATGTTCTATTGTCTATCACCAGATTGGCCTGCAGGAGAAGGAATTGGAGGCAGACTGTCAAAAATGTGTCACACTGATTGACCTAAACTGCCAAAAAGTAAAGCAAATTTGCGAGCAGGTGAGTACTCTGTAGAATCAATAGCCACCAGGTGATTCTCAAATAAGCAAAATTCCGACCACAACATGGATAGTTTACCTGGTTTTCCAACAAATGGGGGAGGTTGTGTAATTTGTTGAGGTGCAGACATGGGTGGACAGACAGAATATCGAGTTTTTTTATTATGGCCTACCATAATATCGAGTTCTAAATATCGTAGGTCAAGAATATTGACAGCAAGAATATCGTGGTATAGAATATCGACAGTAAAGTAAGAAATATTGTTTTTTTTAATATCGAAGACAGTAATATCGTTTGTAAAAATATTATTGTTAATAATATTGATGTTTATATTAGTGTTCTGTATTTTAGTATGTTTGATAAAAGTATGTGAGGTAATTTTTTGGTATAAGTGTTTTTTTTGTAATGTATGTGTTACATTTTTTGTAGTAAATATTTTAATGTGAATTAATTTTTGCGTAATTTAGTTCTGTAGCGGGTTGTGGGTTTATAAGGGAATAGGGTGGGAAGTAATTTAATAATAATAAGGTAATTATTAATGTTTATTTATTAGTACGTATAATTAATGTATTATTATTTAATTATTAATCATTATTAATTAATATTGATTAATTAATAGATAATTATATAAATTGTGTAATTCTTTTTTGCAGTAAATATTTTTATGTGAATTTAATTTTTGCGTAATTTAGTTCTTTATCGGGTTGTGGGTTTATAGGGGAATAGGGTGGGACGTAATTTAATTATAATAAAGTAATTATTAATAATTATTTATTAGTATGTATAATTAATTTAGAATGAATTATTAATTGGTTATTAATTAATATTAATTAAATAATAGATAATTGTATTAATTTTGTTATTTGTTTGGGAGTGTGTTGTGGGTTTATAGGGGAACAGGGTGGGAAGTAATTTAATTATAAAAAAAAGTAATTATTAATATTTATTTATTAGTATTTATAATTCATTTATAAATAATTAATTATTAATTGATTATATATTTTGAATAATTATTTAATTGATAAGTATATAAATTGGAAACCTTTGCTATCCAAAACTTTCCCTACTGTTACACTCACTGGAGTGGGAATAGTAATTTTTTACCCCTACGCTATCCAACACTTTCCCTACTGTTGCACTCATGGAGTGGGAATAGTAATTTTTACCCCTATGCTATCCAACACTTTCCCTACTGTTGCACTCTCTGGAGTGGGAGTAGTAATTTTTACCCCTAGGCTATCCAACACTTTCCCTACTGTTGCACTCACTGGAGTAAGAATAGTAATTATTACCGTTACGCTATCCAACACTTTCCCTACTGTTGCACTCTTTGGAGTAGGAATAGTAATTTTATCCTCTCTGCTATCAAATATTTTCTCTACTGTTTTAGTTAATGTAATGCAATATGTATTTTAATACGATTGAAAATATTGTAATAATTTAATTAGTTATATATATATTTTAATTTTAATTTATAAATATTGATGTATGTGTATATATATATATATACATCTGTATTTATAATTTTTAATATGTTTTTAACGATTTATAAGTTATTAAAATAATTATTTAGAAATATTATTAAGTAAGTATATATATTATATTTTTTAGATATATACGTTTAATTTATTTTTACATTATGGTGCCGATTCCGATCCTGTAAAACTCGGGTACGAATAGTCGTACGGAGCGTATTCTCCGTACGACTCGTACCCGGGAAATCCTCCTTACAAACCAGCAAGTACGATTCGTACAAAAATACCATTTCCGTACGAATCATAAAACACTACGTGAGACGAAAAATACCCACAATTCCGATCCGGGACATCGCGTACGTGACGTCCGGACGGAGTCAGGCAGCGTTCTACTGACCAGCAAGTACGATTCGTGCCTACGTCACTCCGCACGGATCATTTTTTACGGCAGCCAAAAACTCCCAAGAAATTGAGGACGACGCGAAGAAGGAGCAGCGGTACGCGACGGACAGCCATGGACCCCATCCTACGTGTCATCCCGGCCCTCCTAGCCTATGACCTGGTGCACCGAAACTGCCGCGCACGCCGCAGAAGGTCAGCACAACACTCAGGGGCAAAGGGGGGGGCGAGGGGCAGGAAACATAACCTCTACCTAATTTTAAAAATACCATATACTGTCCATACATTACCTCCAGGGTCTGGTCACTTCGTCGGGTGTGTCCACCAATCCCCGTGTATGCGTACCCGTCACCACTACAATGGTGGTACTGGCCGTACCCACGCCCTCAGAGCGTGTGTCCGGCCCGTACCACATGTACCCCATCATCACCATTACAATGGTGGTACGAGCCGGACACACGCTCTGAGGGCGTGGGTACGGCCCGTACCACCATTGTAGTGGTGATGTAGGGGTACGCGTGGTATGGGCCAGACACACGCTCTGAGGGCGTGGGTACGGCCCATACCACCATTGTAGTGGTGATGTAGGTGTACGCGCCGTACCCACGCCCTCAGAGCGTGGGCACCACCCGTACCACCATTGTAGTGGTGATGTAGGGGTACGTGTGGTACGGGCCGTACCCATGCTCTGAGGGCGTGGGTACGGCCCGTACCACCATTGTAGTGGTGATGTAGGTGTACGCGTGGTACGGGTCGGACACACACTCTGAGGGCAGGAGTATGGCCCGTACCACCATTGTGGTGGTGATGTAGGTGTATGTGCCGTACCCACGCCCTCAGAGCGTGGGCATGGCCCATACCACCATTGTAGTGGTGATGTAGGGGTACGCGTGGTACGGGCCGGACACACGCTCTGAGGGCGTGGGTATGGCGCGTACACCTACATCACCACTACAATGCTGCTACGGGCCGTACCCACGCTCTGAGGGCGTGGGTACAGCCCGTACCACTATTGTAGTGGTGATGTAGGGGTATGCATGGTATGGGCCATACCCACGCTCTGAGGGCGTGGGTACGGCCCGTATCACCATTGTAGTGGTGATGTAGGGGTACACGTGGTACAGGCCGGACACACGCTCTGAGGGCGTGGGTATGGCCAGTACCACCATTGTGGTGGTGATGTAGGTGTATGTGCCGTACCCACGCCCTCAGAGCGTGGGCATGGCCCATACCACCATTGTAGTGGTGATGTAGGGGTACGCGTGGTACGGGCCGGACACACGCTCTGAGGGCGTGGGTATGGCGCGTACACCTACATCACCACTACAATGCTGCTACGGGCCGTACCCACGCTCTGAGGGCGTGGGTACAGCCCGTACCACTATTGTAGTGGTGATGTAGGGGTATGCATGGTATGGGCCATACCCACGCTCTGAGGGCGTGGGTTCGGCCCGTATCACCATTGTAGTGGTGATGTAGGTGTACGTGCCGTACCCATGCCCTCAGAGCGTGGGCACGGCCCGTACCACCATTGTAGTGGTGATGTAGGGGTATGCGTGGTACGGGCCGTACACACACTCTGAGGGCGTGGGTACGGCCCGTACCACCATTGTAGTGGTGATGTAGGGGTACGCGTGGTACGGGCCATACCCATGCTCTGAGGGCGTGGGTACGGCCCGTACCACCATTGTAGTGGTGATGTAGGGGTACGCGTGGTACGGGCCGTACACACGCTCTGAGGGCGTGGGTACGGCCCGTACCACCATTGTAGTGGTGATGTAGGGGTACGTGTGGTACAGGCCGTACACACTCTCTGAGGGCGTGGGTACGGCCCATACCACCATTGTAGTGGTGATGTAGGTGTACGCGCCGTACCCACACCCTCAGAGCGTGTGTACGGCCTGTACCACGTGTACCCCTACATCACCACTACAATGGTGGTACGGGCTGTACCCACGCTTGAGGGCGTGGGTACGGCCCGTACCACCATTTTAGTGGTGATGTAGGGGTACGCGTGGTACGGGACGGGCACACGCTCTGAGGGCGTGGGTACGGCGCGTACACCTACATCACCACTACAATGCTGGTACGGGCCGTTCCCACGCCCTCAAAGCATGGGTACGCCTGTACCACTATTGTAGTGGTGATGTAGGGGTACTCGTGGTACGGACCGTACCAAACCTATGAATGCGGGGGTACGGACCGCATCACCCGTACCCCTAGGGCACCAGTACATTAGTGATACAAGGCGTACACATGCCACAAATATTGGCTTAGGGCCTGGTGCAGCATTTAACCAGTATATTGGGGTGTGTTCATGGCCAGGACAGCAGTGTACAGCACCAAGGGTGTTGTCTGCCTAGGAGTCCCAGCAGTGGACAAAGACATGTGAGGTGTGGGTGCCTATCACTCCCAGCAGTGGACAGAGACATGGGGCTGTGTTCCTATCACTCCCAGCAGTGGACAGAGACATGGGGGTGGGTGCCTATCACTCCCAGCAGTGGACAGAGACATGTGAGGGGTGGGTGCCTATCACTCCCAGCAGTGGACAGAGACATGTGAGGGGTGGGTGCATATCACTCCCAGCAGTGGACAGAGACATGTGAGGGGTGGGTGCATATCACTCCCAGCAGTGGACAGAGACATGTGAGGGGTGTGAGGTTCCGTGCGAGACGGAACGACACTTATTGAGTGTTGTCAAATATGGATGAGTTCGGTGTCTACGAACCGCAAATGACGAGTTTAGTGGGTGTACGCAGTTTCGCTACGCAACCACGGATGGTTCGTCTCATTTTTGGGTTTGTCCATCCGAACCCTCGGGTTCCATTTTAGATGCGGCATCCATTTTGTTTCTTGCCCTCAAGTAGCCAGCGAACGGACTTTGTCCGCTCTGTGACCCTGGGACTCCCAAGCTTACACGAGGGACACGTATTTCTTTGAGGGTGACTTTTATGATAGGGGAAATGACACGGCGAAGTCAGATGGCCCCGCTCGAGGCTCATCTTGCCGTGCTCGTCTATTGTTTCAGTCGTGCATGCATTGGGCACGAGGTCTTTGATCCTGTTATCAAGTTTCCGTTATTACTCCCAACACTTCTTTCTAATCTGTCGGTCATCCTTGTTCTTTCTTTGCATCTGTTTTTGTCCTTTCTCTTAATGTGTTTACGGTCAGAATGGAATGTGTTTAACTGTGGGAATGATATGTTTTTACAGTTGGGAACCGGCAATGCTGCTGTAATTATGTTCCGGCCTCCTGAAACATGAATACGATTCTTTTGAAGTTTATTGTGGGAACTGAGATGTAACCTTTGTTTGCCATGCTGTGCAATGGCAAAAACGTGTATAAAAGGAGCGATCCACTTTTGCAATTCGAAGCAGTCTCCGAGAACCTACACGTTGTGTACTTCTTGTGATTTCTGTATCCCTGCAGTAAATAAACGCTGATCTTTGACGTCGCTGGAAGTGTCCCGTGTCTCTGTGTTTTGTACGCCAGAACAGGTAACCCACGAAGGTTTCAGGTGTTGTCCCCTGGCACCGCTGGGTCTTAGAATAACCCAGTCCTTCAGTTGGCGCCCAACGTAGGGCCATATCAGCGGTACCGGTCCAAAGCCCGACGATCGTGAGGAACTTCGTGTGAAATCTCCGAGGGAAGGTGCACCCCGCTTCATCGATCCAGTTGTCGAGATAAGTGGCCCGAAGTCTTTTCCCGCGAAGATCCCCGCCTCCCGACGGCTGCGACGGACTGATGCCCTGACTGTCGACCTGTTTTGGCGCCTGGCGTAGTCCTTTGTACGGCGAGACGATAGACGGGCCTTCCTGGTGACGGCATTGCTCTTTCAGTTAAGTATTTGTGGGTCGCTCCCTGTGCTACTTTGTTGTTTGCATGGTTCCATTGCATTTGTGGGTCTTAGTTGTTGGTTCTTAGTTGTTGGGTTTTATTTGACGATTGCAATTGCCAAAAACCGAGGGTCTTGCATTTTTGTGCGAGGACATCATAATTCGATAGCCCTTGAAGTTTGTAAACTCGGTTAGTGTGCACGATGCCTGGCCGTAGTACTTTGTTTGGTTTCCTTAAATGTTGCAGAACGGATTCCCGGCTGGAGGATTCATGCCCGATACCTCCGGTTGGAACTCCAATTTATGAGCTCTATAGCCGCCACGGCGTGGGTCCTATCGTATATAATGAATATTGGGTTCGCTACACTAAAAATGATGGCGTTCTTAGTTGGCCATCACATGGTAGTTTCGAAACTGCCGTCTTAGATAATCTTGAAGCTAAACTGTTTAAAAAGAAAGCTAGGCCAGCCATGTTTGATTCCTTTCGGTTATGGCGCAAAGAGGCCAATCAGAAAGAAATCAAACAGAGTAAGAAAAATGAGAGAGAAGGTGTTATCACGGTGATGCGAAATGCAGAACAGTATCAGCGAGACAAAGATGAGAAGGAGCAGGAAGTTAGTGCTCGACTTCATCAAATGGCGGTGGATAAGTGTTATCCGGTGTTACCGTCTAATTCTGATAAGACGGGAGAGGAAGTGATAGAAGATTCGCTATTGTCTTATTTGTTGAAATCACCACCTCCTTATGCTCCAGATACCGTGGGTCCTATGATTCTTCCTATTCCTCAACCTGCTGTTTTGGCGGCTGCTGGACAGCCTCCCGCTCTCCCGAATCCTCTTGTGCCGCAAATTGTCCATCCTCCTTTACCGGCTTTTCTTCCTACTGCCCCTTTACCAGTCCCTCCTCAGCCTGTCGTTCCCGCTACTCCTGGTACCGCGTCCACTTCTACTGTCTCCACTCCTACTGTTGCTGCTCCTGTACCTCCTTCTTCTTCTCCTTCTGTCCGTAGCCGTCTCCTAAATGCTGTTGCTACTCTTTATTCTCCGCTTTTTGGGCCAATACTTGGATCGACTCTTTCTGATGTCGCCCAGAGGCGCAGTCAGATTCCTGATGGTAGGGAACGTGAGTCGTTGGTAAAAATGGCGCGTAAATGGATTCGTAATCCTGTTAAGTACACTTCGCGTATAGTGTTTGAAACATTTTCCCAGTTTAATGCGCCCACACAACGATTCGTGTTTGAGGAAATGTGTAAATCGTTGAGGGAAGAGTGGGATCATGATGTGGTCGATAATGTACCGTCTGAGGTTTCTGAGCTCCAGCATCAATTTACAACTGGTGTGATTGTAGGTGATAAGGTTCGAGGTGCTCTAGAACGCCTGTTATCCTTTCGATGTACAGTGCAACCTCGAGCATTGTTTAAAGACGAGACTGAAGAGTGGATGGCAAAACCTGGTCAGTATCCTATGCGGGAAGTTCCCCCAGTATGGATGCCAGGTGATCCTAATGCTAATCCTGCTGTCCCAGGACGTTTTCAGAGAGTTTGGATACACCTCCCTTGGAAGCGATCGGAAGTTTTGCAGGTGAAGCAAACTTTGCCCGATCCACGTAAAAATCCTGCAGGTTATTATAAGGAGTTGTCCCAACTAGTGGATGCTACTGTTATGAATCTTGCCGATATTGACATGTTGTTTGGCAATGTAGTGCCTCAACCGATTTGGGCGAAAATTCGTCATGAGAATCACGTGGCTGAGTTAGGCGGTGACTGGGCTGCCCTTGCGGCGGCAGATGCCCAGCAAGTTGGTGGGGCTAAATCCGAGCAGCTTATTGTGGATTTGCCCCAGAGGATAATTACTCTTATGAAAACACTTATGCCAGCAATGCGCGTTAATTGGGACAAGTTGTCCGCGTGCAAGCAAAAGAGGGATGAGAGTGTCTCCGACTTCTTTACGAGATTTGAGGAGGCGTTTGTTGATCCTAGTGGTCAGGACATGAGTTCGGAAGGTGGTCAGCGGTTGTTCGTTGATAAATTTGTATCGAACTTGTTGCCCGAACTCAGCAACAAGTTGAAGAATTCTGAGAGTTCGTGGGCTGTTTCTACCACTGCTCAGATATTGGCCACAGCCCAATATTACGAAAACAGAGAGAAGGAAGAAAGCGAACGGGCAGATAAGAAAACGAAGGATCTTAAAACTAAGGTCTTATTGCAGCAAGCATATCCTCCGCGCTCGAATTACAATGACTCGCAACAGCCAAATCGATCACAATCACAGTTTTCTAGATCGCAGGCGCGCAATGACTCTTCCGCACCTCGCTTTGTGTTGGGGTATAATCAATGTGCATATTGTCGAGGAGAGGGCCATTTGAAGTTTAATTGTCCAGTTCTACGTGACAGGAACAATGGTGTGTCGGCTCGAGGAGGTCGTAGTGGTCCTAAACAAGCTTCACGTGGTAGAGGTCGCGGTGTTACTCAGAATCAGACCGAGCGTCTTGCCACTTCCTCGGACTCGCAGAATTGTTTCGATCGACGCGATCTCTCGTCTGGTAGATCTGCACAGTATCATGTGGATGACTATTATGTCGAGCATGATGTTGATGCGGACGGTATCTACTAGGACACCCATAGACAGAGGAAGGGAGAAGTTTCAGTTCCGGTTGATCAGAGAGGGCCTTATGTCGCGGTTGCCACATTGGGCGTCGTTGAGCCTTTTCTGTTGGACACTGGTGCAGCGAAAATTTCCATCATGCATTCGAAACTCCCTGGCGCGCCTTTGTCTGGCTTAACGAATGTGTCCGTTGGATTCTCTGGCGCCCCCGTTCGAAATCCAGTTTCTAGTCCCTTGCCCCTTACGATTGGGGCTCATGAGTTAGAAGCTCCTTTGATTTTGACTACAGGTTGTGGTGAGAATCTTTTGGGCTTGGACTTGTTGAAACGGTTACATGCGACTTTGTACTGCTCTCCTACGGGAGTGGAGCTTACATTGGGTCAGAGAGTGATCTCCCCTATGTATCTTTCGATCGATAAGCTCCCACCGGAATTGAGTTCTCTTCCGGCTTCTTTGTGGGCGACAGGTCCCAATGATGTGGGCCTGTTGGATATACCACCTTATGTTGTTCAATTGAAATTCAACGCGCGATTACCGCGCATACCCCAGTATCGTATCTCCCTTGATGGTGAGCGGGCACTATTAGCGATCATTTACGATTTGATCGATAAAGATGTTATTGAGGAAACACGAGGTAACGTGTGTAATAGTCCTGTGTTGCCTATTTTGAAGCAAACTGATCCCTCCAAGCCTCCTGTGTACCGTCTAGTCATTGACTTACGGGAGGTAAATAAAATTGTTGTCCCACAGTTTCCTGTGGTGCCCGACATTACAGCTTTACTGACTCTGATTCCGGCCTCTGCATCATGGTTCTCGGTAATCGATCTAAAGAATGCGTTCTTTAGC
Source organism: Triturus cristatus (assembly GCF_964204655.1). Lineage (NCBI taxonomy): Eukaryota > Metazoa > Chordata > Amphibia > Caudata > Salamandridae > Triturus > Triturus cristatus. The sequence continues at coordinate 990,187,272 of NC_140583.1, read as the reverse complement.
ATTCCGATTGCTGAGGAAAGTCGAGATTTGTTCGGTTTCTCATTAGGTGGTCGTAGCTTCCGGTTCCAACGTGCACCTCAGGGCTACTGTGAGAGTCCATCGATCTACAGTCAAGCTCTTAAGAGTCAACTTGATGCATTTGTGCTGCCAACTGGTACGGCCTTGATTCAGTACGTTGACGATCTGTTGGTAGCTGCAGACACTGAACAAATTTGCAAGACTGCTACAGTGTCACTGTTACAGCATCTATGTGCCTTACATCACAAAGTGTCACCTTCCAAATTGCAATATTGTTGTCAAGAAGTAACCTACCTAGGTCACTTATTGTCAAAGGCGGGAAGAAGGTTGACCCCTGAAAGAATCGCAGCAATTGCTCGAATGACTGTGCTGACGACTCAGAGAGATGTGCGTGCCTTTCTGGGTATCACGTCATACTGCAGACAGTGGATTCCAAATTTTTCACTGTTAGCGAAGCCATTGATAGCTCTCACGTGCAAGGATGTTTCGACTCCTTTGCCATGGACGGAAGAATGTCAGAAAAGTTTTTCTGAACTCCGTGATGCGTTGTGTTCGGCTCCTGTGTTAGGTACTCCTGATTACAGCAAGCCATTTACACTATACGTCCACGAGAGGGAAGGTTGTGCGTTGAGTGTTTTAACGCAACAATTTGGTGGCAAGCAGCGTCCGTGTGCATATTTTTCCTCGACCTTAGACCCGGTAGCTAGAGCGTTGCCGAGTTGCTTGAGGGCGACGGCGGCAGCTGCGGCGTCTATTCGACAATCCGCAGGTCTTGTCATGGATAATATGCTCATAGTGATGGTTCCGCATGCAGTTGACACTCTCTTGAATCGTACAAAAACTCAACATTTGACGAGCGCAAGGTTGTCTGGGTATGAGCTGACCCTTTTGGCAAGTCATATACAGATCAAGCGTTGTAATGTACTGAATCCGGCGACATTGTTGCCGACTAATATGGAATCAGATGATGTACCACCACATGATTGTTATTTACGAACTGAGGAAGAAACAAAGGGTCGTGTGGACCTGAAAAACACTCCGTTGACAGATCCCGATGGTACTTTGTATGTTGATGGTTCTTGTTCTAAATTGCCGAATGGCGATGTGACGACTGCGTATGCTGTAGTGACGTTGAGCACGATTGTGGAAACTGCTAGATTGAATCAGAACTCAGCGCAAGCGGCAGAGTTGATTGCATTGACAAGAGCATGTGTTTTGTCTAAGGGAAAGCGAGTGAATGTGTTTACCGACAGTCAGTACGCATTCGGCGTTGCGCACAGTTTTGGAAGACTGTGGAGAGAAAGAGGATTTATGACATCACATGGTACGAAGATCCAACACGGGCAGCTCGTGAATGATCTTTTGGATGCACTTACATTGCCTAAACAGGTGGCGATTGTTAAATGTAGTGCACATCGGAAAGTGACGGATGATGTTGGTCGTGGTAATGCATTTGCGGACGAGATTGCTAAAGAAACGGCTAAGAATCTTACAACCCGAATGTATGTGACAAGTTCAGCGAGATGGCCGACGGAAACTGGTATGTGTGAAGACACTGTTGAAAGTGTGAAGGCAATTCAGAATGAGGCCACTGAAGCTGAAAAGACCAAGTGGAATGAAAGTACGGGAAAGTTGGATATGCATGGTTGTTGGGTTGACTTGACGGAACGTCAGAGGTGGATGTTACCAGATGCGTATGTATTAGCTGTTGTGACGATGGCTCACGGTTTGTCACATATTAGTGCAAAAGGGATATGCAAGTTCTTGTCCCCTGTATGGAAGAATGAGGGTATTACTAAGTGTGCTGAGAGAGTGGTTAAGAATTGCATGGTGTGTTTGATGCACAATCCTGGCAAAGGCACCCCCACTCCACCTGGTCATTTTGCTCCCCCTGTTTGTCCCTTTGAGGTTATCCAACTGGACTTTATCCATATGGAGAGATGCAATAATTTGAAGTATGTTTTAGTTGTGGTTTGTGCGTTCTCCAGATGCATTGAGGCCTATCCTCTTAAGGATAATACTGCCCTGTCCACAGCGAAAATCCTGCTGAAGGAATACTTTCCTCGGTATGGAATGCCACGGATTGTGTGGTCGGATAATGGAAGTGAGTTTGTGGGAAGTGTGATGCAGAGTGTGTGTAAGGGCCTTGGAATTCGTCAGAAATTCCATAGCGCTAATCATCCTCAGGCAGCGGGTTTAGTTGAAGGGTACAACGGTACCCTGAAGCTGAAACTTGCAAAGATACAAGCTACGACTGGTCTATCATGGCCTGATGCCTTGCCTCTGGCTCTCCTATCAACCAGAGCGACTGTACACTCTCGAGTAGGGCTTAGCCCATATGAGATTGTGTTCGGCCGCCCTGCGAATATTTGGGGAGTCCCGAGACCTAAGGCCTTTGATAGTCTTGAGTATCCGATGCTAATTGATTATCTGCATGATTTGACCACTAAACTGAGGTTAATTCACCAACAGGTTTTTGAAGCTCTACCGGCGCAGACAGAGGGTCCTGGACATCAGCTCTGGCCAGGCGATTGGCTCGTTACCCGAAATTTTGGTCGAAAACGTAACTTGGAGCCAAGATTCGTGGGACCCTTTCAAGTCTTGTTAACAACGAGGACTGCGGTTCGATTGGAAGGCAGGAAGAACTGGGTTCACGCTGGCAACACGAAAAAGGTACCGATCCCCTCACCAACAGACGGTTGGGTGAGAACTGGGATTGCGGCAACGGACACTGAGACCCCTTTAAGCTTTGTGCCATTTAGTGATGCTCAACCAGTAGGAGACAATTTGTCGCTGCCAAATACACTTGTGGAGTCATCAGTAGCAGAGAACCCAAGGTCTGAATCGTCGTCCACTTCATCGAACACTGTTGCGCCAGCTGAACAATTGTTTGAAGAGCAGACTCGACCTGGAAGAAGTCGATACTTCCTTCGTCCACGTAGCAAGGACTAATAAAAATTAGTTTTATAATATTTGTTTTTCCCCTTTCCTGGTGCTATGAACATTATGGACAATTACATCCTTTCTTTTTGAGTTTTTATGTGCTTTTCACTGCTAAGAGATTTGTATTAAAACTGAACGTTTTGAGAAAACCTACCATCCGGGTTACCGTAGGGCCGTGCGGGTACTCCTTTCTGTTTAGCAGGTTTCTGACACTAGGTCAGTTACTTTTGTCGATTCCTGGGAACTCCTGGGAGTTGATAATTGCTACTCAGAACAGAGTGCGTCAAGTACGTCACGGACGGTTTGTAGAGGATGGCATTCTCTAAGCTGTTGGAAGTAGAAAGGATGTCGGCGCAGAGATCAGAATTGCATAACATTGTACAGACAAAATGTTTTCTGTTTCAGGTATTCTTACTGTTTTTGACTGTGTCTATGTTATTGGTGGGTGGAGTATATTTTGGAATACAGTTGTTGTTACCTTCTATTTCACCTACTCTTTCTCCTAAACTAAGCTCCATTACCACTGTTTCCCCACATTCTTTTCATCCCCTGCCTCAACACGAACAGGTTAGACGTGCGGAATTTATGAATAACTCCTTCGTTCAACTCCTACATCAGCATCAGTTGGTGATGAATACTACCAACTGTTGGGTGTGTGGGTTAATGCCACATACCATGGATAGGGGTATTCCGTATTTGGTCCTTCCTTATAGTTCCCAAGGGTCAGCTCGAGCATTCCAAACTATGTTTCGTAGTGCACTAGATTCCTACCCCAGTCGAGAGCCACGTTCTGTCAACTTTGGTCCTGGTCCGTACCACAAGCCTTTGGCGATAGCGATTGCGGATTTAGATAGAGATGTTTTTGATGCATCGCTTATCCCAGATGAAGAGGTGCAAGCCTATAAGGATCTGAGTGAGGCCGAGTATAGTACGTCAGTAGGGGATAGACAGCTTAAGAGTTCGTCCCCAATATGGATTGTACCACACCTCGGTAACTTCTGCTTGAAAGGTTTGGGTCGAAATCCGAGAGCACAACTTGGGAACAGTGCTTGTACTGACACGTATGTCCTACCGATGCTCTCCTCCCCTGTTTTTCTGACTGCTAAGGGCACTTATTTTGTATGTTATGAACGCGCATATACATGGTTACCCCGTGATTTTTCGGGTACCTGTTATATTGCGAATCTTTTACCACCGACTTTTACAGTTGCCTCAGACTATCACAAGACTAGAGTTGTGAGAGGCGTTATTAGCAAAGAGGATACTGCCGGTCAAGAAGCAGGAGATTTCTTTAAGGGTTTCTTGCCGTTTTGGGGACCTATGGTTAATAGTAGGAACCTAAGACAGTTGACCCGTGTAGTCGAGTCGACTGCTAATATTACTGCGAGTGCTCTTGGTAATTTAACAGCTGAACTTCAGGCGGATAGACTCATGACATTGCAGAACCGGATGGTTCTAGATGTTGTTCTCGCAGATAGAGGTGGTGTGTGCAAAGTTATCCATTCGAGTTGTTGCATTTTCATTCCTGACAATGCTCCAACTGTCTACCAAGCCATCTCAAAGTTGCACAAGATTTCCGAGTCCATACACGTGGACGAAGGTAATTGGACACTTCTAGGATGGTTTTGGGGTTTGATGTCAACTTGGGGTTGGAAGATTCTGATGATCGTAGGGGTTGTTGTAACGTTTCTATTCACGTGTTGTCTTTGTGTACAGTGTGGTCCTGCCTTATGTGGTCTTTGTGCTACAACGTGTATAAGACGGCCATCTGTTACCAAGGAGACGTTGATGGATAGAATGATGTTCCAGCAGCAGTTGAACGATCTGATGAATATTGAAATCGATTCCGATCTTGACTAGTGCTTGCCTACATGAGGGCAAAAGGAGCGTCTGAGGTTCCGTGCGAGACGGAACGACACTTATTGAGTGTTGTCAAATATGGATGAGTTGGGTGTCTACGAACCGCAAATGACGAGTTTAGTGGGTGTACGCAGTTTCGCTACGCAACCACGGATGGTTCGTCTCATTTTTGGGTTTGTCCATCCGAACCCTCGGGTTCCATTTTAGATGCGGCATCCATTTTGTTTCTTGCCCTCAAGTAGCCAGCGAACGGACTTTGTCCGCTCTGTGACCCTGGGACTCCCAAGCTTACACGAGGGACACGTGTTTCTTTGAGGGTGACTTTTATGATAGGGGAAATGACACGGCGAAGGCAGATGGCCCCGCTCGAGGCTCATCTTGCCGTGCTCGTCTATTGTTTCAGTCGTGCATGCATTGGGCACGAGGTCTTTGATCCTGTTATCAAGTTTCCGTTATTACTCCCAACACTTCTTTCTAATCTGTCGTGCATCCTTGTTCTTTCTTTGCATCTGTTTTTGTCCTTTCTCTTAATGTGTTTACGGTCAGAATGGAATGTGTTTAACTGTGGGAATGATATGTTTTTACAGTTGGGAACCGGCAATGCTGCTGTAATTATGTTCCGGCCTCCTGAAACATGAATACGACTCTTTTGAAGTTTATTGTGGGAACTGAGATGTAACCTTTGTTTGCCATGCTGTGCAATGGCAAAAACGTGTATAAAAGGAGCTATCCACTTTTGCAATTCGAAGCAGTCTCCGAGAACCTACACGTTGTGTACTTCTTGTGATTTCTGTATCCCTGCAGTAAATAAACGCTGATCTTTGACGTCGCTGGAAGTGTCCCGTGTCTCTGTGTTTTGTACGCCAGAACAGGTAACCCACAAAGGTTTCAGGTGTTGTCCCCTGGCACCGCTGGGTCTTAGAATAACCCAGTCCTTCAGGTGGGTGCCTATCACTCCGAGCAGTGGACAGAGACATGTAAGGGGTGGGTGCCTATCACTCCCAGCAGTGGACAGAGACATGGGGGTGTGTACATCATGATCAGATGACCACAACTCCATGGGTGTATGTACGCATCCCTAAGGTTCGACTATGTGGATAGTGCCATAACAACACATCACTGATAGCAGTGTCCCACTCCCATGAGGATGGATGTCTTTCCCCCACTGCATGACACAACACATGTGGGTGTGAGGACAAATGACACATGCATACCCACCCCTGGCGGATGCAGCACACTACACACACAGAGATCATGCAACAAGACTGTATAGTCATGTCAATGCCTACTAAACTAAGAGAGCCAAAGGGAACACACACTGTCACGCACATCCCAGGACTGATAGGAATGTACAGGTGCTGGGACAGCCACCAAGATGTTGCCTCTCATGGAAGGAATAGGGTGGAGTTCCCACAGATACAATGCCCACAATTGTCAGTCAGGTGCCCAAATACCCTGCAGAACAAGTACCAATTGTGTGCTAGGCTGGGATAAAACACATGCATAGTGCAGAAAATGGTGAAATTCGCCATTAAGGCATTACAACATACTCAATACACAAGTACAGTGACTAGCAAGGATGGCACAGACGATGCAACCGGAGACATTGCTGAGCAGGCATGGCCATAGTTGAAGGGATCCGTCACCAACAAAGGAAATGTAGACACAGGTCAGCACAACAATTGTGCAACTCCCTGCAGGGAAGATGTCAGGTGCCACAGAGGAAGGAACACTCCTTGGGACAATGTCTCCAAACACAAATAGCACACACGACCAAAGATTCTTTGCAGAGACCTTGTGATGGCACGCATATACCATGGTCCACCCCATGAGCATCAGACTACAACATTTTCTTGAAACATGACACATTACCACAACCCCAACTCCTGGAGCATCAGCACCCACATCAATACCTGAAATGCAATAGTGTTCAAAGTGAAAAGAAAATGCTTTATTCAGCATTAAATAAAAAATTATAAAAGGACACTATTTACAAAGGCACATGGCCAGTCCAGATCAGAAGTCCTTGGGGGGGACACATGGCCACGCGTCTCCCCTAGCTTGCCTGCACATTAGAACCCTCAGGTTCGTCGACTGGGGGGGGCATCATGTGGGGAAGGACCAGGCACCGCAGGGACAGGTGGTGTAAGGGTAGGTGTGGTGGGTGCAGGGACGGACACCTCCACCACAGGGGGTGGGGCAGCGCCAAAGGTGGAGGTCAGCTCGGCACTGCACACTGCTGCCAGGTCGTCCAGCGTATCCCCTGCACCCGAAGAAAACACAGGCTCAAAGGAAGGGGGGGGGGTCGGAGTGATGGGGTGCAGCGCTACTGGGGGAGGGGGTGGACAGGGGGGGGGACTCAACTCCCCGACCCGTGGAGTGCCGTTCCCGTTTGCGGGCTGGAGAGCCAGAGGGGCTGAGGCCCAGCACAGCCAAGTAGGCTTCCTTGTCAGATTGTGTGGTAGGGGAGCCGAGGGGAGTTCCATTGGAGGGACTGGGTAGTGCGGCATGCGGACTCGGACTGTGGCTGCGTGTATGCCTGTGTGCCCCAGACCCAGTGGGTGTGCCTTCATCCCCCTGAGTGTGAGTGCCAGGAGGAGTGCGCTTGCCCTTACGTGTTGGTGTGCTGCCTGTGTCTGGTGGGGTACGTGCTTGGGAATGTCTGCGTGTGCTTGGGACAGGCATGGGAGTGGGAAGTGTGGATGGTGCAGGTGTAGGGGGGAGACGAAGCACTGCAGGAGACTCACTGCTGCCGTCAGTGAAGAGTCCATGGACCTCAGCAACATCCGTTGGTCAGACATCGCTGATGACATGCACTCCATGTACGACACCATCTGTGTCATCATTCTGGTGTGGCCATGGAGGACATTCAGCATCGATGTCTGGCCAACCTGCAACTGCCGCAGAATGTCCACAGACTCTGCAGTGAGGGCAGCAGGGGGGACAGGGGCAGGGGGTGCAGTGCCTGGCACGAAGGAGACACGGTGGTGCCCTGCACGGACAGAAGGGACCGGAGCAACTGTGAGGGCGGTGATGGGAATGGAGGGGGCGGTGACAGATGTAGTGCTGCTGCCAGGTGTTGTAGCAGCCTCCACCCCCTCGAGGAGTTCTGCCTCGGACCCGTCAGCGTCATAGTCAATGTTGCCACTAGACAGGTCCTCCGCCTGACTCCCTTCGCCCTCCGTGCCACTTGCTCCCGCAGACTCGCCAGCAGTGGTGGCAGCGGTGCTGGATCCCTCCTCCAGGTCCGTGCAGGTGTCTCCCTCGGTGTCCTCCGATGATGCTGTGGGCAAGGTGAAGATACAGAAAATAATCAGTCACCTGTATACATCTGACACATGAGTCCAAACAGAAAATGTCACAGTGCATATCAGGAAATGCATCATGAGTAACATCTAGAATACTCCACACATATGTAACCCTGCACTCCCAAGTTGGTTGACCCACCATGGCACTTGGAAACAATGGAGATTATGACACAACAGCAAATAACTTGATATCGAATTATACTGAGAAGCCAGTGCTGGGAACAGTTGAGCACAGCAAGACTATGAAGGCATGCCACGTCTTGTTCACTGTGAACGAAACAGTATTGGTGCACCCAAGGCCAAATAACAGACCTCAATGCTGAAGGTGTCCCCACACTCTGAGACCTGTGAGTACTTTTGAAACCCAAACGAAAAACATTGCGATCCCTTGGGACTCACAACACTTTACACAATGTACATGTTTAGAATGTGTGAATGTGCCACTTTGTGAACAGGACACACATGTGCCTGTATAACAGAAGTCACACAAGGAGGTGCACACAAAACTACATTTACACAGTCATTGTATGAGCTGCCCGCCGAATTCAAATAAGCCACTGTCAAGAAGAAATGGGGTATTGGTAAGTACATATACATGGCACCACGGTGGTCTGGATGACTTGACACTCGTAAGTTGGTATCAGCAACAACCAAGGACTTACACCAATGCAAACACACTGTGGGAACATGGATATGTATAATCAGAAAACAAGTGGTAATCAAACTGTGCCTTTCTTTAAAATGTGCCAGCGTGTCCCCGGAAAGTGTAAAGGTACTTTCTTTTGCACTTCCCTGGGAGACATCTGTCATGCAGGCACATTATTGTCCTTCACAACAAACTGCAAACTCAAGCTTATGAAAAATTGAGACATGATGACAAGTGTAGTGAGTGCCAAGGTACAATACTTCTTGACTAACAACTTGAATCATGCCACCTGTCACATGGCCAACTGTACCATGATGACACAGTTGGCAACACATCTGACCCACTGCCTGTCATGTGGAGTGGCACAAATGTCCAAACGCAGGACAATGCATTAGCTAATGGGCCTGCAATTGTGTCGGGATAAGGAGCACCTGCACTGAGGAGACACCCTAATGGCAAGCAAGAATGTCCACACAGATGTCAGCGCACACAGATCAAACTACGTAGCATCTCGACCACACACTGGTGGCAAAAATGGATGAGCATGAACCATGTATTTTAAATTTTGACACATGCTGCAAAGCACAAACATTAAACCCTGCACAACATTACTGGGTCACTGCATGTTGAGTGTCTGTGTAGACAATTATCACACACAGGTCAGACCTGGCAAGGAGACATAAGGTTTGGACATGTAGGCCTTGCCCGCACAAACCCCCCATACCTGAGACAATGTTATTGAGACAGATCAAGAAGTTACACCTCTTAATCTGGGTTTACTAAAATGTGCATCAAGAATTCCTAAATGTACTCCACATAACCTCGTTAGGCTACCAACACATATTTGTGACAAACAACCATCAACAGATAGTTGTACATAGACACACAGGCACTGCCCAGTGTGAGGATGCACAAGCCAAATGGGGTCAGCCTGTACAATGGGCACATGTAGCACACTTTAGATAAATACAAATGAGGCCAGGGAACAATGCCACAGAGGCCAACCTATGCTGAACACACAGAGAATGGGCACAGTGTTGGATGACACACATGATTCCGAGGCAAGGGTGTCTTAAGGGACTGTAGTGGGCACACTGCTCCATGGTCCTGGAATGATCTGACTGTAACATGAGCTACCGTCCCGGCCCTATGCATATCTCCCACTCATGCACATCATGTCTGAGGCCACAACATCGGTCATGCATGCTGCAAGTCTGTTCATTTGAAAACTCACACTACTATGTTGAGACTCAGCATCAGTGCCAACTAATATGGACCCCCAAATGACTGAACAGGACAGGGCACAGGCAAGGTAACAACACATGTCTCAGACCCCCCCCCCCCACATGATGCAGAAAGCAATGTGCACTTGGATTAACTGGCAGCCTAGATGACCATGTGCAATAGTGATTACACACAGACCAGGGAACACATGTCAAGGAGGGGCAGGGAGGAAGAACAGCACCGGTTGACTTTGGGGAACAGGATATGCACTGCACAAATTAACCCTCGCAGTGTATCCAGGTGACTGAGCACTTCCAAAAGCTGGTGACACACAACAAACACACATGTACCTACCCCCTTCCTGCTGCTGCAACTCCTGTAACTGCCTATCCAAGTCAGGGAAGACCACCGTCAGGACACGCTTCATCTGTTGGGTCAGGCGTCGGCGCCCGCCGTGCTTACGTGGAGGTGAGTCCTTCAGTTGGCACTGGGCGATCCTCCGGGTCCAGCACCGGATGTCCTGCCAGAGTTTCCTCACTTGGGCTAGGCGCCGACTGCGACCCTCCACCGATCTCACGGCCCTGACGGCCCGCTTCCAGATCTTCCCCTTCTCGTAGGCAGTTACCTGTGAGGATGACAAAGTGAGACAACATCACTACACCTGCTTTATGTCACAGAGACACATATTTGAACATCTTTGATATGTTGAACAGGGCATAGTATGCTTGCAACAAACAGCACCTTTGTCATAGGGACATTAGCCTCTGTGGAAGCCCCAATGCACCACATGGCATTGAAAGTACACAGGTGGCATGAGGGGTGCAACACACTCCCTGATCATGGCACACACTGTGCATCACATGCAACACCAGGCTGATGGACAGCACCTCCAAGCAGTCACATGCCCCAGGCCACTGACGCAACCTCAGCAGAGTACACAGACACACACAGGCACAGATTAATCACCTGCCATTGGCAACAGCGGATCCAAACCTCACTCTGCACATGTGCCACTTGCCTGTGGGGTGTCACAGGTGCGGTGATAGCTCAGCAAGTCAGACACTCCGCACGGCTTAATTTCTCACATCAGATGGGTGGAGCTGTTGCCTCCTCCATGCAGTTGTGGTGCAACACTCCACATAGACACTCGCCCACATGACAAGGAACCTTCACACACATCAATTTCCAGGGGGCATACACATCATTTGGACACTCTCACCACAGCTCCCCTCAACTCACACACATCTGTGGGTACAGTCACCTGTCACACCGGGGGGCCACTGAATCACCTCTGGACTATAGAACAAAAATGGCCCAAATGATTGGGCAGGCTGAATGTGCCATGCACTATGCACTGAATGTCACAGTAAGCACAATGCAAGTGAGGAGTGCACACAGGAACTACATCATGCTCTGCATGGGAGACATAAGCAATTGCCCCCCTGGGACCCACTCTAAACTACATTGCATGTCTGTCACACCTGGACACAATGCCAGAAGTGACAGTCACAAAAAAGGTGCACAGTCAAAGGTAGTGGAGTCAGCACTCACCTGCTCCCCTGGTCTCCCATACAGGCTGGTGTACTGTGGGAGGATGACATCCAGCAATGCCTCATTCTCCTCCTGGGTGAATGGCTGGGCCCTCTCCACAGACCTTGACATGGTGCCAGAGGAAGCACAGGCAGCAGCAGTGGTGTCGACTGAAAGGTATTGCAGGCAAGTGCCCTCTCATGGATTCTGGCTGACTTATATCTGCCTTGCTGGGCTTTTTCATTTACAGGAGTACAGAGTGATTGGTCAGTCTCATTTGCATCCTACGTTTCCTCCAATCCCTTTAAACATACACCAGTGAGTGCCTTTGCATGGTTCAAAATTTGAGCATAATGTGAAGTCAACAACCACTTTGCAACATTGTATTAAGTTGCCAACTGCCTCTTACAGGCCACCTGATGGAAAAATTTGAACTGGAAACTCGGTATCCATGACAACCAGCATGCATTTAGGCCCTAATACTTGTCCCTCATGTGTCCCTATGTAATTTAGCAACCCACACACAGGTACGGTGCGTTTCACACGTACCCCTATGGCACCAGTTGCACAGTGCGTTTGACACATACGTGTACGACCAGTGTGTACATGTACGTGTACTCCGGTCGTACACGTATGTGTACGGCCAGTGTGTACACGTAGGTGTACGACCAGTGTGTGCACGTATGTGGACAACGGTCGTACCCGTAAGTGTACGACCAGTGTGTACACATACATGTACGACCAGTGTGTACACCTACGTGTACGACCAGTGTGTACACATAGGTGTACGACCAGTGTGTACACGTACGTGGACAACGGTAGTACCCGTAAGTGTACGACCAGTGTGTACACATACGTGTACGACCAGTGTGTACACGTACGTGTACAACGGTCGTACACGTACGTGTACACACTGGTCATATGTGTATGACCAGGGTGTACACACAGTGCACCCACAGCAGTGTACACACTGGTCGTACACGTACGTGTATGACCGTAGTACATGTGCGTGTACACACTGGTCGTACACGTAGGTGTACACACTGGTCGTACACGTACGTGTACGACCGTAGTACACGTACGTGTACACACTGGTCGTACATGTACGTGTACACGTATGTGTGTACGGTCCGTACACACACCAGTACTCGGGCAGGAACACCAATATAATGGTACGGACCATGCACACGCCCTCAGAGCGTGTGTGCGGGGCGTTTCACAGCTTACACCGGTGATAAGAGGTGCACACGAAAGGAATGGAGGTGTCAGCCTCGTGCACGGCTGTACATCAAGTCATTGTCATTGCAGTCCTTCATGTGCAGGACCTAGGTGTGTCAGACAGTGATATGGCACATGTCTCCTCATGTTTTAGCACTATAGATGTGTGATGACCTGTGTACACATATCATGTGTGATGGGGCAGTATGTGGCACACTTCCCCTTCCCACTTTGCACATGTGTGCATGTAGTACAAACGTGTCAAGCACTGCATCACTGTTATGGCACAGTCACCAACACCCGCAACTGTCCTCTGATGCCAGGGACAGGGACACTAACACCTGACATCTAAGTACCAGCGTGCCCCGATGTGACTATGTCCTGTTTGTGTCATGTGTTCCCATGAGCTTGCTGTTGGTGTTCTGTCAACTGCATCTGCTGTTGCTGCATCCAACATGTGTCTGTGTGTAGATGGGCATGGCACACATATACGTACACAATGCCACATGTGGATTCACACGTTACGTGTGTCTGGATGCTTCGAAGAGGATTTTTTGACATGAGGACATATCTGCGTCGTATCCATGTCTGTGTTTTCGTTTTTCACGTGTACCCCTTTATCGCAATGTGTGTGATCTGTACATTTTCAATGACATGTGACCTGTGCGTCTAGCTTGCCGCCAGCTGTCTGTATGAGATGACATCCTTCAAATGCAGATATGTGGATGTATGTGAATCCTGTGATGTCCCTGGCTGTTCACTTACACTGGCCCACAGCTAGTTTCGGGGCATGTCATGTAGAACTTGACTATCACCGGTTGTAGCTGGCTTGTCGTAGGAGTATCACCTGGCTGGCATACGTGTCCTGGATGTATTGCACATACCAGACTCTGTATTTAGCAGCTGTGTAGTAGCAGTTGAGCATGTGCTCAGTTCATTGACATTGATGTTGTTATGTACTCACTCTTCGTTATTCCTTCCAATTTTCTGCAGGGCACCGCCTCTCCCCCGACCAATGCCAGACTTGGGTGCCATGAGGGAACGTGACTGCATAAGACATTACTGCTTCTCGCAACAGTTGATTGAGAACTTGACCGCAAATCTGGAACCACACCTCCAACCGCGACACAGGTATCCTACTGCGCTGACCCCCAAGATGAAGGTGATCGCAGCCCTATATTTTTTTGCCATTGGTACGTTTCAATTCACCATAGCTGATGTGGGTGGCATGTCACAGACCATGTTCAGCCGTGTCCTGCATGATGTTTTAGAAACCATGTTGGAGCACCTGGACGAATTCATCCATTTTCCGACTCGTGAGCAGTTGACAGGTGTCAAGGGTGAGTTCTATGCCCTGGGAGGGATGCCCCATGTAATTGGGTCTATTGATGGGACACATGTGGCTTTGGTACCACCACAGGCACAGGAGGTCGCCTATCGCAACCGTAAACATTACCACTCCATAAATGCCCTTGTGGTGTGTCTTGCTAACATGCTGATTTCCCATGTCTGTGCTGGTTTTCCAGGGTCAGCACACGTTGCCTACATCATGAGGCGTAGCAGGGTGCCAGAAATGATGCTGTGGATGCACAACGAACGAGCATGTCTTGTTGGTGGGTATACTCAGTTTGTCCTGTGCTTAGCGCTATCTTTGTATCTTACGGCATCTCCCGACCCACTTCTTTACATGATGTTTCCATGTAGGGGACTCTGGCTATCCCAACATGCCATGGCTGATGACGCCTCTCCGCAACCCCAGAACAGCTGCAGATCACCGTTACAACAACGCACATGGGCAGACCATGCGAGTGATCGAGAGGACGTTTGGCCTCCTGAAGAGCCGATTCCGGTGCCTATATAAGACAGGCGGGTCCCTCCCATATGCACCGGTGAAGGTCTGCAAAATCTTCCTCGTGTGCTGCATGCTGCACAACATGGCAGTGGAGAAGGCTGTGCCACTCATCCTGGATCCGGATGAGCAGGAACATCCACCCGTGGAGGATGAAGGGCTTGGTCACGAGGCAAGTGAGGATGAGGAGGAGGACGACATCCGGAGTCAGCTCATACGCAACTTCTTCTCATAATGGTGAGTCCATGGGTCTGAGTGTGCACGCTTGGAGCCTTGTGTGGCATGTGTTGCAATGTGTGTGTCCAGCTGACTGTATGCTAAGTGACTTAGAGGTGTGTTCAGATGTGTCACTCGAGTGATGATGTCCTTCCACACATTTTAGCTTAGACACTCAATTTAAAAATAGCATGGTGACACACTTATTCCTGTAGAGTAAATGACCATGCATGCGGATGACAATCTTTTCCCTGACTTCTTGTGTGTCTGTCATCCCCAGGTAGTTGCGCATGCTGTCTGCTCGTGTCATCCTTGGCCTCCCGCTATTCCTCATGAGTATTGCAACGTGTGCTGAAACAGCGTCCCATGCACGGACATGGTGAAAAGTCATTTTGGTTAAGGATTGCTGCAAGGCATTTTGGTGTTGGTAGGTGTTTGGAATGTGTGGGCACTGCTCCTGTGCATGTTGTGTTACTATACATACATGTCGACTCTCCATGGGGCACATGACATGTTGCATGACTCCCATGTATTGATAGTCACCCTTCATAACAGTCATCTGTAATGGGACTGTGGATTCTGATGAAGGCATCAATGTGTGTACAACTTCCCTCTGAAACATACGGGATGCTACGGGTGGACATAGTGTGGGACATCCCCATGAGAGGATCAATGGGGAATTGCAGCCCCTCCGTGTGCAGCAGGGGGTGTTTGGCTCACCCCTTCACTTGTGTGCCAGTTCAATGGATTTACAGCGTCTGTGTTGTGAAGGGGGTGTCCAGTGTAGGTCCCACATGTTCAGCCAAATGACCTGTGAGTCTGTTCATATTGATGCATTTCCATGGGTGTGAACCTGAGTAATAAAGGTGTTCCTCACCCTCCAAGGTGCCTCATCTCTGTCAAAGCAGGTCTCTTGCCACTTTGCATGCGGCATCTCTGGCATAGTTGTCAAAGATTGTGAATATGAGTCTCTGTGTAGTTTAGAAACATGCATGCAGTTCTTCAGGGATTAGAATCTCTATTGTGCATGATGTCCATGGTTGTGTATGTATTTGGCCATGTTGGTGACCACAACGGGCCGTCAACACCTGCTGAGTGTGTGTATCCTGTGCGCAGCTCGACCTTCAGTTTCATGATCCTGTGTCAGTCATCTTTGGTGATTGTGCATCCATTGTCTCTGGGTGTGCCATGGGAAACCGGACACTCCTTCCTTTACATACGCCTGTTGCAGTTGTCCTTTCTGACATCCTTGTCTTTGTGTGCAACTTGTGGCATAGTTTCCAGGACATGCTGCCTGCTGCTGTGGCCCCTGCAGCAAGGGCCCACAAAGTTTACAGATTCGGCAACACACACACCTCAAAGATGCTCCTCCCTTCCTCCCTCCACCCATTCATTTGGCTGGCATCAGCTTGTCTGTGCCACTGTTGCGCCCACGTGGTGCCAAAGGCTGGACCGTCAGCGCATGCAACGTGCACATTGCACGACCCTTATGTCCTTACATGACCCACATCACATTACAGTCTGATGTTGCAGCCATCCTCCAAGCATTGTCCATCCGAAAATCTACCGCCTGCTCTCAGGCATACCCTAGGCGCACACACAACACCTTTGCATGATGAGTGTACAACTCCAACTGCCTACACAGCGCTGCCCCGCCTTCCAGGCCCTGTCACACCAACCAGGTCATGTCCCTCCTACACCCCACCGGCTCCGTACACCAGCAAGGCCATGTGAGTGGGACTCAAGCCTTCAGCATGTAGTATAGTGGCATCATCTGGCACATGGCCCAGGTATCATCTCTTAGCGTGTCAATCTTCAATGTGTCCAGGTCCCCCTCCCTGGCATCACATGCGCACAGCACCTCATCATCAGCTCGTATGCCATTGACAGCCAGGTGCTCCTCACCCTCACCAAAGACGCAGCCATTGCCAGTTCCAATATTCAAGAAGGCATGAGATCCATTGATGAATGGCTGAACATCAGCCACCTGAGGCTGGACTTGTACAGGACTGAGGTAATCATCTGATGATTGTCCCCTTACAGCTGCGTCAACTGCTTGTGTCCCACCCGCAAGAGCCCTGCGCATGCACCCAGTGCCCACGCACACAAGATGGTGTGCATCATGGATTCATCACTCACATTTGCCATGCTAATCACCAGCATCTGTACCTCAGGGTGCAACACTCTCTGCATGATGCGCATGATCCACAGATAGATCCACTCAAAGGAAAGACAGACCAAACCCCAGGCCCACGACACCAGCCGTGTCAACTACTGCCCCGCCCTCTACGGAGCAAGTACATCCTATTTCTCGGGAAACTTGTCCACATCCAGGCTGCATGTGCACACCTCGGCTTCAACATCCCACGCCCCAGCCACATCACCGTCCACCAGAGATAGCTGCAATGGATCACTGTGTGCTGCAGGATAACCTTCAGACTCCTCACCCACGCTCAGGAGGCAGGCCACAACCCCAGACCCCAAACCAACCTTGGCCGTCTGTCATCCGAGACCCCGTTGTGCCAACTCCGTATATCCAAATTTGCCCTGGCCACCATTCTTCACATCCACCGTACTCCAGCATGCAGGACATAGTTCTCCCACCTGGCAAGACATACCTGCTACTCCCTTCCCGGCAACATCCACATGAGCCATGACCTCTACACCTTCAGGATACTCTTCCCAATTGGTCTGTCCGCACAGTATTGCATGCCCCCCCCTCAGCAGCTTGAGGCCATCACGGGTGAGTATTGTGCTCCATGTCTGTACTGTATGATACATTGTGAGCCATGTGTGTCCTGTCCCAGACTCAGATTCCACGGTATGGATGGCTGGAGTTAGTTCAACACTCAGGCATAGTTTGACATTTCCCCACACGTAGGTTGTGTACTCATGCAAAATGAATGCAACATGTAATTGTAGAAAGTAAGATTCATTCTCGGTGGGGGGCCTGTTTAGTGTGGACAAATAGGTGCTATACAGTGTGCATGGAATCCAAAGTTCACAGGGGGAGATGGGATCCTTGTCCTTTGGAGTCATCAGAGTCCAGACCACAGTGTTGGTCATCATTGGTCAGACTGTGACCAGCAAGACCATGTGGCAGAGAATGTCATTGGATGAGGTGCTGCTGTTGCGCATGAGGGCCAGGTGCCAGGCCAGGTGATCTGGGAGATGTGGATGGTCCGCTGCCTCTCACGGTCTTTTCCGTGGACGACCCACCTTCCTCGCGGGACCCTCAGATGCAGGCCTTGATGATGCTTGGGACGCTCCGTCAGACAAATCCTCCTCCTCCTCCCTCCCTGTGGCTGGTGCTGGTCTGCGCCTGGTGGCACAGGGAGGGTTGCCCATGTTGTCGGCGATCCGACGGAGTGAACGGCTTATGTCCGTTTTCACCGCCAGGAGCTCAGCCAGTCTTGCCTCCATCCATCCTTGGTGTTGTTGTTGACTGGCGTGTTGCTCGGCCTGCTGGTTCTTAATCTCGTTGAGGATCCCCACTACCTGGCTGATGCCCCTGGTGTCATGCCGGTATGTGTCCAAGATGTGGTGTATGTGTGACATACCGGTTCCCTCAGCTGGCTGGTCAGCGCCTCTGCCTGCCTCTACTCCCACCACCCCTGCCCACACGAGCCTGGCCTGCCGTTGTGGGCACATCGTGTCTACGGGACCCCTGAGGGATGGCATTTGCAGGGTTGTCTGCCTCCTCCTGGGTGGCCGGAGAACCTTGTCCCTCCAGGTCAGACTGGCTCAACTGTTCTGTGCAGGCAGGGCTCCTGGGTGTCTCCTGGGATGTGGCAAGAATAGGGGTGGTGGTTGGCACAGATGTACCTGACGCAGGTGCCTGAGGGGCTTGGGCACCAGAGTGTCCAGGTTGGTTGGGGTCATCCACAGAGTGCTGAGAGTCGTCGCTGCCGGTGGGATCATCTTCCTGCCGAGCCTGGGCCTGTGATTGTTCCCCCCCAGTGTTGGGGGGAGATCCATGACGTTGCCCTGTGTGTGAGAGAGAGACAATGTTAATGCTGTTTCATGCGAAATCCATGTTTCATACATGTTCTAGTTGCCACAGTTCCTCCAGGTAGTTGTATGTGCCTAGCATTCACATCAATGTTCACTTGTGGATGGGTATGTTGCAGGGGACTGATTGAAATGTTATCCAGGGTCTTTGACATGTCGCATTTGGACTTGGATGCTTCTTTGGCTGTGGCTTGATCTTGTTGTGTCACATGTCCATTGTGAGAGTGTGTGACTCCATTGGCTGCCCCGGGGGGGTGTGCTTGTGTAAGGGGTGAGTGATCATTCCTCAGCCCGATGCTGTACAACATCCACATGGCCCCCCTCACACAAGTGGCCCACCACCACAACGTCAAAAACATCTCCTACGCCGACGACACCCAGCTCATCCTCTCCCTCACCAAGGACCCTCACACCGCCAAGACAAACATCCACGAGGGTCTGAGGGCCATCGCCGACTGGATGCGGAGTGGCCATCTGAAACAGAACTCAGACAAGACGGAGGTCCTCATCCTCTGACCCACACCCTCAGCCTGGGACGACTCCTGGTGGCCGATCGCTCTGGGGACATCACCGACACCCACCAAACATGCACGCAACCTAGGATTGATCCTCGCATCCTCCCTCTCCATGTCCAAGCAGGTCAACGGCGTCTTCTCCTCCTGCTACGACACACTACGCACGCTCCGCCGGATCTACTGGTGGATCCCGACATAAACAAGTAGGACAGTGACACAGGCCCTCGTCAGCAGCTGACTGAACTACGCCACTGCACTCTACGCAGGACTCCCATCCACACACCAACAGCGGCTACAACGCTTCGGAAACGCCTCGGCACAACTGATCATCAATGCCCCCCGCCACAGCCACATCACCCCCCTCCTGAGAGACCTGCACTGGCTCAACATCGACAAGAGGATCACCTGTAAGCTCCTCAGCCACGCACACAAGGCACTACACACCGCCGGACAAGCCTACCTGCACATCAGACTCAGCTTCTATACCCTGCTCCGGCGTCCTCGCCCTCGCAGCTGTCCCCCGCATCCAACGTACGCCTGCCTGCAGCAGATCCTTCTCCTACCTCACCGCCAAGACCTGGAAGACCCTCCCAACCCACCTACGACTGACCCAAGACCTACTTGCCTTCAGGAGACTCCTCAAGACCTGGCTTTTCGAGCAGTGGTGGAACCCCCCTGCCCCCTCAGCACCTTGAGACCCTCACAGGTGAGTAGCGCGCCTTACAAGTACCCTGATCGATTGTTGATTGATTGACGGTGCCTGCTGGTGGGTGTGGTGTGATTTTGCAGTGGGTCTCCCAGGTGATGTATCTGTCCCACCATGGCGCATGCTGCCATGTCAGTGAGTGTGAGTTCCTGTCCTAGATTTCTGAGCTTGTTGTGTTTGTGTTTGAGTTTGCAGTTGTCACAGGAGGGCCTTGTGCTGGCTACAGCAGGGCCAAGTGTCAGCTACCTTGTCAGTACTTTGCCAGTCCCTGTGCATTGCGCATGGTGCATGGGTATGTACCTGGGCCATATGGGCTAAGGGCAATGGTGTCTGTTTCTGAGTTGTACAATATGTTTAGTGATCCCCACCCTCCCAGCATCCCGGACATCCTGTCTTGGGTTTGTGTAGGCTGGGACATGGCATGGCCTTACTTTGTGAATGGGGCATACTCATGTTAGTGGCATGAGCGTTGTTTAGAGTGTGGTTGTGTCAGGTGAGGGCTTGGGGGTAGGTGAGTGCATTTGTTGTAGTTGGGGTGTGGATGCCATTCCCCCTATTATGTTATGTGTGTTGTTTGTGTACTCACCAGGCTCTCGAATTCCTTCGACTCCGTGTACTCCCACCGGCAGAAGCAGGGCCATCACCTTCTCCTCCCAGGGATGGTAATGTACCGGTCTGGGGGGCACTCTGACCGGTACTCTGGGCGTATTCCTCTTCATTTTGCGCTTGACTGCCCTGCGCAGATCGTACCACCTGGCTTGGCATTCATTCCTGGTCCTTCTGATGGGCGCAACAGCATTCACCCGATCGACGATCCTCTGCCACAGGCTAGTTTTTTGGGATATGCTGGTCTGTCTGACCAATGTTCCAAAGAGCTGTGGCTCGACTCTGATGATTTTGTTGACAAGGATGTCCAGCTCCTCCCTTGTGAACTTTGGATTCTTGTCTGTGGGCATGGTGTGGGGTGTGGGTGTGGATGGTTGTGGGTGTGTGGGTGTGAATGTGTAGGTGTGTGTGTATGTGTAGAGGGGGTCTGTGTGAAGGAGGTTGTGTGAAGGTGTGTAAGTTAAGGTGTATGGGTGCAGTTGTTTGTGTGTGATGTCTGTCAGCAATGGGTCTGTTGCAAAGGCTCATGGCTTGTGATTGTGGGCCCTTTTTATTGGTCCATTTGTGGGTGTGGCTGGGTTTGAACTTTTGGTGGGTGTGTTATAAGAGGTGGTTGTGAGTTTGGGCCTCTGTTTGACTGTTTGGATGTGCCAGGTCAGTCTTTTAGTTGTTTTTTGTCCTGTAGACGTGTTTTGTGGTGTTGTGCGAGTCAAATTGACCCTCCTTGTGCTGTTTTACAGTGTCCTGGTTCAGTATGAGTTATTTTCGCGTATTTAAGGTGCGTCCATAGCTATGTTGTTGTACAGTGATCACATATGCAATGGGGTTGTACGATTCGTACATACGCGATGCTGGGGTATGGTGTTGGGGTACGGTGCGTCCAAGTACGGGGCTGGGGTGGGGGGTACGGGGTGTACATATGCGGGTGCTGGGGTGGGGGGTACGGTGCTTACATACGTGTGTGCTGGGGTACGGCGCGTACATGCGCGGGTGCTGGGGTGGGAGGGTACGGCACATACATACGCATGTGCTGGGGTACGGCACGTACATACGCGGGTGCTGGGGTGGGGGGGTACGGCACAGACATACGCGGGTGCTTGGGTACGGCGCGTACATATGCGGGTGCTGGGGTGGGGGTACGGGGCGTACATACGCGGGTGCTGGAGTACGGCGCATACAGGCGCGGGTGCTGGGGTGGGGGGGTACGGTGCGTACATACGTGGCTGCTGGGGTACGGCACGTACATGCGCGGGTGCTGGGGTGGGGGGGTACGACGCGTACATACGCGGGTGCTGGGGTACGGCGCGTACAGGTGTGGGTGCTGGGGTGGGGGGGTATGGCACGTACATACGCGGGTGCTGGGGTACGGCGCGTACATATGTGGGTGGGGTGGGGGGTCCGTAAGACTCGTACCCCGGGCCCAAGTGTACCCGGGGTAGGGGTCGTACAAAGTTTGCTCCGTACGGGACGTTTTCCATACGCTTGTGTATTCGGGACGCCGGTACGGATCGGACTTGTGCGCTCGGACTTCAGTTTTACGACTCATGCGTAAATCTGTCCGGGGACGTCTCGTAGACTTTTCCCAATGCAATTTGTATGTATTTTTACGGTCCGAATCGTACTTCGCCGTTTGTACGGGACTTGTACTACTCGTACGTAAAAAAATATGGATACGGGTCGTACGGGAAATAATTTTACCCGATCGGAATCGGCCCCTATATGTATTATTTTTAAAAAAATTTAAAAATATTTGTAACTATGTTTATTTTAGTTATATGTGTTATTTACTTTATTTTACATTATTTTTTATACATAAAAAAACGATATTTTTAACAGCGATATTTTTAACAACTATATTTTATTATCAATATTTTTGTACTTACCTTTATGTAGATAGGACTTCGATATTCTGTACATCGATATTCTTGCGTCGATATTTCTGTAGGTCGATATTCTGACTCTTGATATTCTGTCAGTGATCCGTAGCCATGTTTAAAATTAAAAACTTTAAATTACTTTTAATTACCACCAGAGGTTTAATAAAGGTGTGATACCAAGAAAATGCAAGGCTGTGCATGTCACCATAACGCGCGGCTTGTGCTCATTAAAATCATATATCTGCTTGCACATGTTAAAACCAGTATATCTAGTAGTAATCCGATGGTATGTTGCTTAATGAAAATGACATTGACCAAAAGGTGTGCAAATCACCGAGATGTGCGTCAATTGCAGACACACTTGTAAAAGAAATGAATGAAGAAGGAGAGGTGTGCACATCACTGCGATGCGCAAACAGCTGATTCCAAATCTCTGTATTAAAAGGACTGCGACCAGAGCCAAGATGGCCGCCGCACATCCTCACGTAGCGTCAGCGCGTTAGGAGGTGTGCCTGACGTTCATCCATGCACTGCACTGAGTATTCCAAGCCTGTGATGACCGTGGAACCTACAATTCAGCGCGAGAACAAGCGTGAGCCACCAACGGCCAAGCAAACAAAATCGTCTCAACTGCGCCCAAAATGAAGATAATGGATCCTACCAGACCTCCTCTGGCACCTGTGAAACGGCCAACCTTCAGTCATCAACAAGAAGTCACCGAAGGCCGGAAAACTGCGATCAACAAGCTGACCCCAACGCGAGGAGTTCTTCAGGTGGCTAAAGCTGGTTCCTGATTGTCTCCAAATGTGGTAAGTAAGCAAATACTATGAAGAAGACATACTTCTTACAATGAAGGTAAGTTTATTCCAATACAACTTCAGCCACGGCAAGGAGCAGAGCACCTTCAGAAGTTCGATCATAACTGACAGCAGTCGATCGAACTCCAAAACACGCACACTCCAAGCACGGGACAAAATAGAACAAAGAGTAAAGACAATTCCAAATACAAACCCATTACACCTATGTAATACTATGTTGCGCAGATTGCTATAGGGCTATATTGCCATTAGTATGGTCTTGCAATACTGCCAAGACATGGCAAAAGGATAACTAGCAAAAATTATTGACCAGAAATATATTGCACACCAAATACACATTTTTCTTTTAACACGTTTGTTAGACCTGTCATCTTTTGGCGTGGTTACCTCTGTCTTTTTGGTTCTACCTCCTGTTTTTGACTGTGTGCTAAACTTCATTTTTGCTGGTTTTAGGACTCTGGGCACTTTACCACTGCTGAACAGGGCTAAAGTGCACGCGCTCTGTGTCTAAAATATATTGCCATTTGCTTCTCCATGATTGGCATATTTGATTTACTAATAAGTCCCTAGTACAGTGCAATACATGTGCCCAGGGCTTGTAAACCAAATGCTACTAGTGGGCCTGCAGCACTGATTGTACCACCCACACAAGTAACTCTTTAAACCTGTCTGTTTCCTGCCACTGCAGAGCCTACGTGTGCAGTGTAAAACTGCAATGTCAACCTGGCACGTTCACCTACTCCAGGTCTTAAAGTTAGGATTTTACTCAGTTTATCCTAAACTGAGACAAATCCTAATTTTAAGACTTTCGGTATTCACAGAAGGCATTTAGGAGTCCTAAAGTTAGGAGTCCAAACTTTACTACTCCTAAACTGAGAAAAATCCTAACTTTAAGACTTTCGGTATTCACAGAAGGCATTTAGGAGTCCTAAAGTTAGGACTCCTAACTTCTGTGAATACCGAAATGAGTAAGTGCCTTCTGTGAATACCAAAATGAGTAAGTGCCTTCTGTGAATACCAAAATGGTAGTAAGTTTAGGATTTTGTCTTAAGTTAGTTCTGTGAATCGGACCCTAAATGTTTGACCTCTGACACCATATACTCATATACCATATACACTTCTGGAACGGAGGACATTCAAGAAGAAGAGCTATTGTGCTGCCAGGGGGAACTGTCACTTTTCTGCTTTCGTTGCTGTGTTGGCCTGCTGCCTGCTACTTCTTGCCTGGGAGTGAGAGGACTGGAATTTGCTCTCTGCATCTTGCTTTCTAAATGTTCTTCAAGGGCTTGAGCTGAGCATGCCTTGTGTTGGAAGTTTCAGGGGCATCAAAGATTTCACCTGCAGCACCTGAGTGCCTGTGCACCCAGGTGCTTCCAAGTGGCACCATATCCAGTTCCTGGCACCTTGGAAGTGAGTTGTTGTGCTAAAGAGAAGAAAATCCGCACATTGACTTCAAGCGTCGCTATGGAACTGGCACAGCTGCCTGCACCAAAGCCGTGGTCCCCTCTCCAAGCAACAATCTTGACTTACAGTGCAAGCCCTTACGCTGCAATAGCAGTTCCAAAGAACCACCACTGTGTGAGTCTTGAGTACTGGGCCACCAAAGTCCCTGACAACCCAACTCTGCCACAGCATCTGTAGCCCTGTGGTGTGACATCGATGCCACAAAGTCGACGCCTCATGACTTGACCCTCAACGCTTCAATGAGACCGCACCGCCATCAGAATTGACTCCTCACCACAACCCCCGCATCACCTCCCCTGCGCCTCGGATCGTCCCCGACATCAGCGGCTCAAAAGCTCTGCACAGCCTCCAGGAACCAATGGCTCACTTGCTTCTGTGATGCCTCACCTTCATTGTGCAACACACTGTTCTGGAGTGGCGATGCACCAATGACCTGCATAGCAGTATGGAACCTTTTTGATCTGAATTGACTTTTCTCTGCAAATCTCTACCTTACAGATTGGAACTTAAGATTCTGTGTCTCTCTTTAACTGAGACTGAATTATACAAAAAGCGATGGATAGAATCCTTGACTTAATCACAGTCACTGGTAATTACTCAGGAGTGCAACTGATGGAGCAAGGCCTTGTTGAAAAGAGACTTGCCCGAAAGCAATCCACTCGTTTAACTCATTAACAAGATATTAATAAAGTTTTGTGAAAACTAATATGCAGTACATGAACACATGGGTTAGTGAAGCTGGCGTATGTGTGTAATAATGCGGATAACAATTAAAAAAGGACTAATATCGCTTTAAACTGGAAATCTGTTTTGCACATGCGTCAACTACATCTACGTAGGATGACGAACTAATGCTTGGAGGGAAATTCTGGCGCTTGAGCAGAAGCACCTAAAATGGAGTCTTGGAGGCTCATGTGCATGGCACCTGCTTAGCTGAAATGAAAACAAGTTATTTTACTAATGCTAATATGGGAAAAAGTATTAATAAATACATGGGATAGAGTAGAGGTCGGTGGTATACAGTGCAAACACTTTATTTGTTAAATTAATACTTGTCTTTCTGACTTTATCATTAGTGCGTATTTGGGCCTCTCTGGCATAACTGAATTGAGCTGGGTGACGTGAAGTCTGCACATGCCCACTGAAGTGAACCATGAAGGCCATGACAAAGCAGTTGATAGGGAGCCAAGGAGGACAAGTGCTACAGCATGAGAACAGAATGGTGAAGAGTTTAACAATGAAGAGTTGCATTCATAACAAAATATAATGTTTCTAATGCAGATAACATGGGTGTATGGGAATTAAATTATATGAATACAAATTAAGGGGATGAGTTTGCGAACAATAGTTGAATTTATTTGTGTGACGTGTAAGCATGGTGTGATGGAGCTTCCCCCTTGCCTGACCAATCAAATTTCATATTTTTATGATATTGAAACATTAAGGGGTGGAACATGCAGAACGAAAGGTATCATTAAGAAAGCTTTACTTAGTTAGTCAGATGACGAGATGAAAAGGGAGACTTGCTGAATGCAGATGACGACGGAGTGGATGAAGACTTGCCGAATGCAGATGATGAAGCCTTGCTGTTGGGGAGAGAAGACAATGCTGTGAGATGCTGAGTTGCTGATGATCAGCCGACTGAAGAACCTGAAGCAGAACTTTCAATCCTAATCTAATTGGGTTAGATCAGAAGATTGCGGAAGAATTTTGAGGAGGAAGAGAGTGTCAGAGAGGGGTGCAGTGCGACCGTCGGGATTCTAGAGAGGTCAACCATCCTGTCCTGATTCCTGTCCTGAAGTCTTTGTCTCCTGACCTATCCCAGGGGACCCTTACCAGCCCTTTGGCCAGGGGGTTGGGTTTTCACACCATCCTTGGTAATTATAATTTCTCGTTATTTGGTGATGTTCTTTTCTCTCTGTCCTCTTCCTTTCTTAGCATTGATTATTGTATGAGTCCGACTTATATGTTGGTGTTTATTAATTGAATTTTCTCTCCTATGAATGTTGGTGACTGTGCTGTATTTTTGAGATGGTTCACACACATTTAATTTAGATAAAGATTTACATTTTCCTGAGTCTGTGGTTATTTATTTACTTCAGAAATAAATGAATAGGTAAAGTTATTTTAATTATCACTATCAACTAATTCAACTAATAGTCCATTGACCAGAGTAAAGAACGTCTTGATCAGTGAAGGGTTAGTTAGAAATGAACAGAGGTACCGAATAACTAATCATGAATATTATGAAATCTATAAACTTGACACCAGCGGTTTACTCGAATGTGAGTTTATGGGCCATGGTGAGTATATGGTAGTGGAGTATCTGTTGTTGGTTTGCCACTGGATCACAACCAGTCCATTGTTATTTTTCACACTATGACACCAGAGTATGGACCAAGTCATATGTAATCAGCCTTGACCCTGCTGCAATAGGAACAGCCCGGCATGAACTGTCAGGCCAGGTTCTCCATGAACTGGAACACAATCAACCCACAACTAGTTTTGCCATTGTTAAGCTCATCAATCTGGTATAGCATGGTTCCAGTGGCACAGTGTGTACAAAACCCACATCTGGTCATACCTGCCCAACTTAGAGCATCTCACCGAAGCATACAAAAAAGTAATGGATGGAATGAATGCATGAATTAACCTCATCCACTATTAGTTACTCAAGCCCGCGTCTAAGTCCAACATTATTTTGTACACCATGCCACTTCAATACGTAGCCATATATAAGCAAATCAGTTTTATCCCTGCTCCACTAGGAAGGAATAGTCCTGCCCGAACTGCCAGACCAGGTCCTCCCAGAACCAGAACACAAGCAACTCAAGTCCGGTTTTGCCCTTATTAGGGCTCCTCAGTCAGGTATAGCCTGGTTCCAGTGACACAGTGTCCACAGGACCCACGTCTGGGCATATCCGTCCCACTCAGGGAATCACATTGAAATATACAAAAAACTGATGGATGGAATGCTTGTATTAATGTCAGCCACTGTTAATTATTCGGGCTGCATCCCTGTCCATCTAATTTTGCTTACCATATCACATCTGTATCTGATTTAAGACAAACATAAGAAAGTCTTAAGCTATGGCAAAACCTAGATATCAGGGACTATTCCCTGCCTTAAGACTGGTTTAAGCCAGGAAACCTCTTAGCAAATAAGATTCTATTAGCTTTAAGACATAGAAAAAACATTTGAGTTTATCTAATGCTAAATTACACCAACGGAATTATGTTTTACATACTTGAAGACCAGAAGTCTCAGAGGTCCTTCTGCAACAAATATTAGAAGCAAGCGAAGATGCCTGCAGTTTTTAAATGGAAAGAGGGTTTACATTATGGTTGAGTCTTCCTGTTGGCAAACGCAATAGATCACAACAAAAAAAGCAATGTTTTTCTGATAAGAGAGCTTCTGAGGTTCATAGTAAAGTCTGTCCTAATTCAATCATCATAAACTCTTGATTAAAAATGATTCCATTTACTTCCGGTAACATTTATAAGTATGTCTTAGTGGAGCCACGCAACAGAGCGCTGCAAATCATCCCTAGAGGCTTTCGTTTACATAGTTACTGTAATGCAGAGTCTACATTAGTCCAACAGACAGTCAAACACCTATATAAACATTTATAAACATATATATATCGAAACGCGTTGGGCAAGGAAACACGTTGGGCATGGTAACCGCTTTTTTGCACAAATAAAGAATATTGCAGCAGAATTCCAGTGACTGTGCTCTCCTCTTTGTCGCACATAGTGCTAGGCTGTGAAATTTAATTCCGACTTAGCCCTGCCGGTGGTTACGCACCACCATCATAAAGAGCGCCGCGTCCAATCGGAGGGCTCAAAACAGCGTGGATATATATAGTTTTTAAACATCGCTCTAGAAATGGCGAAATACTTTGTCCCTTTCTATCTCGGAGTGTATGGAATGGCATGGATAGCACTGTGCTAATCTTATGCTTAAAACTTTGCTGTAGAAATGGCAAAAGACTTTGTCCCTTTCTATCTCGGCGTGGATGGCACTGTGCCAATCCTACCCTTAAAGACTTTGATAGAAAAGCAAGCATTTGAGGTGAGAAAATTTAGAGTGTCGCTGGTGTTGAGAGTGCTTTATACTGGAGCTGCTTTCCACCTAAACTTGAGAACTACCCAGAGTTCTCTGCTTCTTTTTTTGCATAATTTATGCATCACTCTATGCCTGAAAGAGTTTTGTTTTGGCTTATACTGGGTGCTCCCTTGTTTTTCAGCAAAGCTATACCTCTCTGAAGAACTCTAAAGAGAACGAAACCCATGTCAGGGGTTGCTTGTATTCATTTCAGGTTGGCTTGGATGGTATTTTACCAATCCAAATCTATAATACTGTGCATGGAGTGGTAAAAGGGTTTGGCCATTTTACCACTTGGCATAGATAGCACTATGCTAATCCTGTGCTTAAAGACTTTGTTGTAGAAATGGCAAAAGACGTTGTCCCTTCCTATCTGCCCTAGCTTTCCACCTAAACTTGAGAACAAACCAGAATTATCTTCATATATATGTATATATATATATATTATCACCAATTTGCTCAGAGATGAGGCCGCAACTCGCCTGCAGGAGGTTCTCAAAACCTTTATTCAAACCATTGCAGCTTCCCTTCACGGTAATTCATCCCATTGGCCTTACGCGTTTCGAAGCATTCGCGCTTCTCATCAGAGGCCACACGCAGGAAACCAAAATCCATTAACGCTGTATCTTCCCAGCATGCTTTACAGAGACTCCCAATAGTCTCAGGTGTAATCTCTTTAAGTAGAGTTCATTTTCCACAGTGCATGTTGGGAAATGTAGTCACGTCGCTCATTTCACTACCCTCTAGTGGGTTCACTTCCTGCATGCCATTTCGGGACCCATTTCAAGCCCTCCATTGGGCTCCCTGAAAAGATTCTGCAATGTTAATAGTGTCCCTGCTGGCGCCAGTCAAAGAGGAACGTTACCTCTCTGTGGTCCTGTTCGTCATTTTCAGGCAGCGCGATCCCTCCACGGCCGGAGCCGCCGCAATGTGTATTATCACCAATTTGCTCAGAGATGAGGCCGCAACTCGCCTGCAGGAGGTTCTCAAAACCTTTATTCAAACCATTGCAGCTTCCCTTCATGGTAATTCGTCCCATTGGCCTTACGCGTTTCGAAGCATTCGCGCTTCTCATCAGAGGCCACACGCAGGAAACCAAAATCCATTAACTGAACTGCGTTAAGTGGGCGCGCACGCCACGAATGGCGTAAAGTAACTTAGCATTTAAAAAACCGTACAAATTCACTGAAAAAACCATAGGTTTCACACATGTTATAGTTAGCGGAAATTTTACTGATAAAAAACCAGTGAAATTCCCCCGTTATAGTTAGTGCAGGCAACTATAACTCACGCGACCGCAATCTTCTGCTGATGACATATGTGTCTTTATGAAAAAAAAATATTTGTAATATATGTATAGCTAAAAATGTATGGAAGAAGACATGGGCAAATAAGTGTCTAAATACATTATTAGCATCAGCAGAGGATTGCGGTCGCGTGAGTTATAGTTGCCTGCACTAACTATAACGGGGGAATTTCACTGGTTTTTTATCAGTAAAATTTCCGCTAACTATAACATGTGTGAAACCTATGGTTTTTTCAGTGAATATATATATATATATATATTACCTACTGGTGGTCGCCAGTAGGTAGTTATAGTTAGGACCTATTTTCCTTACGAAATCCGCAACATTCTATTCCCAATAAGTCTGGCGGCGGTTGACGAATCTTCGCGAAATTTTCCAAACTTTTGGCCAGCTCCGGTCCGTTTCACGGTGATTCGTCAAACGGGGGCTGAGAAAAAAGGGGGGTCCCAAAACGTGTTTTCCCCATGCAATTTCCCATAGGACCTGTAGCCGCAGCTACAGCCCGAACTGCTGAACGGAATTACACCAAATTTGGCAAAGAGGTAGTCCTTAGTTCAGACTCGTGCCTTTTGCTTAAATGGTGTAAATCCGTTCAGTAGTTCCTGAGAAAATGACATTTAAAAGTACATATATATCTATGGCCTCGGAGGATCTGCGCACCCTATGCGCACCCTGATGTGCACGAGCTGTATTCTAATTGGCTGTCAACACTCCAAATCAGGAAGTGTTGGCAGCCATCTTGTGCCTCGGTAGAACCGAGGCACAAGAAACCTGATTGATTGATTGATTGATTGATAAGGGATTTGTATTGCGCTACTTTGCCCAAGGGCGTCAAGGCGCAGATGATGGAAAACAATCAGCCAAGTGGCAGGAAAGAGACATTAGGGATAGGCCTCAGAGAAGAGCAGAGTTTTAAGTGCTCGACGAAACAAAATAAAAGATTCCTGATTCCTAAGGTCAGGGGGAAGCTCATTCCAAAGTCTGGGGGCAAGGGCGAAAAGGCCCTGCCTCCCCACCTTGCTTTCGCAACGCGGGGGACGGTTAACAACTTCAGACTAGTGGATCGCAGGGCCCTGCCTGGGGTGTAGTAGGACAAGAGAGACCTGATGCCCTCGGCCCCTGCGTCATGAAGAGCCCGATGAGTAAGGATCAGAGTTTTGAATTTTATCCTGGCATACACCGGTAGCCAGTGAAGATGTTTCCTGATCGTGGTTCCAGAGGAGCGCCTAGGGGCATTAGCAACGAACCTTGCTGCCGCGTTCTGAACCACTTGCAACCGATGGACCAATTTGTTGTTCATCCCGAGGTAGAGGGCATTACAATAGTCCAGGCGCGAAGATAAAAGGGCAACCGAGACTAATCTCTGGGCGTCGGGCGTGAGGTAATGGGTGAGCTTTCTCAACACCCTTAGAACCCCACAGCAGGTGAAAACAGTCCTATTCACCTGCTTGTCAGAGGTAAGAGAGGTGTCGAATAGGACTCCAGGATTACGGGCAGCCAGGGATGGCTGGGGGCAGACTCCCAGAGTCGATGGCCACCAGTCGGCTGACCACACCTCGTTGTTGCTCCCGAACACCAGAATCTCCGTCTTTTCCCCATTCAATTTTAGGAAGCTAGATGTCATCCAGCCTGCCACAGCCTCCATACAGTTCCTAAAATTTAGGGCTGCAGATCCAATAGATTGTGACAGGGAGACCATAATTTGGGTGTCATTGGCATACGAGAGTACTTCCAGACCAAAAGATCTAACAAGCCTAGCAAGTGGGGCCACATAAACGTTGAAAAGAGTCGGGCTCAGAGAAGAGCCCTGCGGGACCCCACAATGCAAGGGCTTGGCAGTGGAGAGGAAGTCACCCAATTTGACCCTTTGCTCCCTGTTATTGAGGAAGGAGGTAAGCAGACTGAGGGCCAAACCTTCCACCCCCATCTCACTGAGACGGGAGGCCAAGATGGTGGGGGACAGGGTGTCAAAAGCCGCGGTGAGGTCGAGCAGGATCAGCAGCGTAGTCTGACCCCTGAACTACCTACTGCAAAAGGGGGGCAGGGTAGAAACACCCTGACCCCCTAGGCCTGCTCAGGGAGTCCCACAAGTACTCCAGGGCCAAAAAAGCATTTACAAAAAAAAAATCGGCGAGATTCGTGCACTCAGCGTGAATTTCGGCCGAAAAAAAAAAAAAGAAGCGCAGGCTCCCACGCTTCTTTGGTAATTGGCCCCCGGGGGGCCAAATGCCAGCGGCAATAGTTATGTAAATGGGGGCCCCCCAGCCCCGGTGCCCGCCACCCCTGGGGCTTAAAAAAATGAATGGGGGGGCTCAAGCCCCCCACACACCCCGGGGACCGCCACCTCTCCGGGGCTCTAAATCTGTGAATTGGGGGACTGTGATGGACCCCCCAGCCTCGGGGACCAGCACCCCCCGGGACTTTGAAACAGGTGGGAGGGGAGCCTCTAGAAGCCCTTGATGGCCCTGGGGACCGCCACCCCCCCAGGGCCGGCTCCTGCAGTGTCCCAGGGTGCCCACCCACGGGACACTGCCATTTGCAATTACAGGACAGGAGCCTCGCTGCTCCCACCCTGTCATTGCAAACTGCTTTGCTATTTGGAAGAGAGAGCAGGACACCTCCTCTCTCTTCCAAATAGCAAAGCAGATTGCTTTTCCACATGGGAAGCAGCATGTTAGCTGCTCCCCATGTGGAAAAGCAATGTCGGCTCCCGCAGGATGCGGGGAGCCGGCTCGGACCGTGGGGGGATTGGGGACCCCCCCACAGCCCCCAACGGAGTGGGCCAGCCCCGGGGGATGGGATCCCCGGGGCTATTAGTGGCTCACGGCCCCCCCACGGCCCCGGGGACCGCCACCCCCGGGGCTTTATTTAAAAAATATATACCCTGTGTAGGAGGGCTCAAGCCCCCCCACACGCCCCGGGGACTGCCACCTCTCCAGGGCTCTAAATATGTAAATTGGGGGTCCGTCCACCACCCCCCGGGGCTTTGAAACAGGTGGGAGGGGGCCGCGCAGCCCCCCTCCTGGAGTCCTTGATGGCTCTGGGGACCACCACCCCCCAGGGCCGGCTCCTGCAGTGTCCTGGGGTGCCCACCCCGGGACACTGCCGTTTGCAATGACAGGACGGGAGCCCCGCGGCTCCCACCCTGTCATTGCAAACTGCTTTGCTATTTGGAAGAGAGAGCAGGAAACCTGCTCTCTCTTCCAAATAGCAAAGCAGATTGCTTTTCCTCATGGGAAGCAGCATGTTAGCTGCTCCCCATGGGGAAAAGGAATGCCGGCTCCCGCAGGATGCGGGGAGCCGGCTCGGACCGTGGGGGGATTGGCGACCGCCCCACGGTCCCCAACGGAGTGGGCCAGCCCCGGGGGATGGGGTCCCCGGGGCTATTAGTGGCCCGGGAGGGAGGCCACGCGGCCCCCCCTCCCCAAAATGATTTTTTTTTTAATGAAAAATAACAAAGGGCCGGCCCCGGGGGATGGGGTCCCTGGGGCCATAAATGGCCACAGGAGGGGGGCAAGGCAGCCCCCCTCCAAAATAAAAAATAAATAAAAACGGGATGGGGTCCCCGGGGCAGATTATGGCCTCTGGAGGGGGGCCATGCTGCCCCCTTCCCGATTTTTTTGTTTTGAAAAATAAATTTGGGGGCTGGCCCTGGGGGATGGGGTCCCCAGGGCCAGTAAATTAGAAAAAGAAGGGGGGCTACACAGCCCTCCTTCTTTAAAAAAAAAAAACGGGATCGGTCCGGTGGCCACGCCCCCTTCTTGCACCACTCTGTAAACGCACCCCCGGCGCGTTTGCAGAGGGGGAGCAAATTCCCCTTGAAGACTGGGGGTCCCTGGGGGCCTACTAGCCCACCAGGTACCACCAGGGACCCCAGTATTAGGTGTTCTGAGGCCACGCCCCTTTTTACACCTCTCTGCAATGCAGCTCTGTGGTGCTTACTGGAGGTAGCTGCTGGGCTAGTTGCACCCCAGGGACCCTCAGTATTCAAGGGGAGTTAATCCCCCAACTTAAAATGCGCCACAGGGCGCGTTTGCACAGTGGTGAAGGGAGGGGGCGGGTCCTGAGTTCACATGTGTGCAAACAAGCCCTGTGGCCAGGTTTAAGTTGGGGAATTAATTCCTTGTCAATACTGTGGGTCCCTGGGGGCCAACTAGCCCACCAGGTACCTCCAGTAAGCGCCACGGAGCTGCGTTGCAGAGGGTTGTAAAAAGGGGCGTGGCCTCTAACCACCTCTCTGCAATGCAGCCTCCTGGCACATACTGGAGGTACCTGGTGGGCTAGTTGGCCCCCAGGGACCCACAGGATTGAGGAGGAAGTAATTCTCTAACTTAAAACGTGCGACAGGGTGTGTTTGCAGACATATCACCTCAGGCCACGCCCCTTTCCTTCACCACTGTGCAAACATGGCCTGTGGCGCGTTTTAAGTTAGGGAATTATTTCTCTTTCAATACTGAGGGTCCCTGAGGGCCAAATAGCCCAACAGGTATCTCCAGTATGCATCAGGGAGCTGCATTGCAGACAGGTGTTCAGAGGCCTCGCCCCTTTTTACACCTCTCTGCAACGCAGCTCTGTGGCGCTTACTGGAGGTACCTAGTGGGCTAGTTTGACCCTAGGGACCCTTAGGTTTGAAGGGGACTTAATCTCTCAACTTAGAACGGTGACAGGGCGCGTTTACACAGTGGTGAAGGGAGGGGACGGGACCTGACGTGATGTGTGCAAACACGCCCTGTGGCTCGTTTTAAGTTGGGGAAAAAATTCCACTTCAAACCTGAGGGACCATGGGGGCCAAGTAGCCCACCAGGTGCTTCCAGGAAGCGCCACTGCGCTGCATTGCAGAGAGGTGGTGCAGGCCGTGCCCCTTTTGACATCTCTCTTCTACGCAGCTCTGTGGCGCTTACTGGATGTACTACGAATTCTGATTTACTCACCTGTTATCAGGAGAGACCTCACTGCTGCATCTTTGAGCCCAGTACTGATCCTGAAAAGTAATTCTAACCATACTTACCAGTAACTTGAATGTCCTTCCATAGGGTAACATTAACTGGTTTCACTTGAAAATTCTTCTAAGTGTGGAGTTTTGGAACTTTAAAATATTCCTATAAAATCAGCAGAACTACGAATTCCGATTTACTCACCTGTTATCAGGAGAGACCTCAGTGCTGCATCTTTTAGCCCAGCACTGACCCTGAAACGTAATTCTAACCATACTTACCAGTAACTTGTATTTCCTTCCGTAGGAATCAATTGTCTGGTTTTCAGCAGAAAAGTTTCTGTCTATTTTCACAAACTAAAAATATTCCTTAAAAATCGCCTGTATGACTTAAACGCATTCTTTCAACTGTTTACAGGAGATGCACCAGTGCTGGATCCGGGATCCACCACTGAGTAAGAAAAAGTGACGATAACACTACTTACCTGCTAAGTGAATTTCCTGCCATAGGATAACATTGGTGATTCTATGTGAAAAATGTGTTCAACTTTTAAAATACAATAATATTCCTTAAAAATCACTACTGTAACCAACACGCTTTTACTCAACTGTTTACAGGAGATGTCCAAGGACTGAATCTAGGATCCAGTCCTGTGGTTAGAAAAGTAATCCATAAAGTAACTAATTGCATTTAACTAGAAATTCACATTGAGCTCAATGGTGCATTGTGTTTGAAATTGTGTTGTCCTTTGCAACAACTGTAACTACTGTACTTAAAAGTCTATTGCCTATTTGCAAAGTATTTAAACTAAAGTAATTCATTCTGAGAAAGTATATTTTGTAATGTAATATATAATGTAATTATAATGTAATTTAAAAAATAAACAGCCTCATGCATCAACCCAAAATCCAGTCGGTAAAATACCGATTCGGTAATAGCTCCCGGTATTAAGTAAAAAATACCCAATCCCAATGCATCAACCCAAAAGCAGAAATCGCTATTTAAGGAATCCTTAAATAGCGATTCTTTAAATAGGGATTCCTTAAATACCGATTCCTTAAATAGCGATTGCATTTAAGGAATCCCAAAGTGAGATTCCTTAAATGCAATGCATCAAAGTTAAAAAATTAGCGATTTCGCTAATAGGGGGAGCAAATTACCATGAAGATGAACTGCATGGTAATTTGCAAAAACTTTGAAAAATGCACTTTTGTGCATTTTTCAAAGTTTCATGTTGCGCACACACATGCCCTTAGAGCATGTGTGTGTGAAACATATGTGCACATATCATTTTCAGGGGTGCAACAGGGTGTCCTTTTGACACCCTGGCACCCTTGAAAGTGCTCCCGCTATTAGCGATTCGGTAATACCGAATCGCTAATACAGACTGGCTTTACATTCATTCCTATGGGCCTCCAAGCCCATAGGAATGAATGGGTAGGTATTCCTTATTACCGATTCGGTATTACCGATTCGGTAATAAGGAATATTTAGGAATCGCTATTTGAATAGCGATTCCTACATGCATAGCCTTTTGCTATTCCTTATTAGCGATTCCTTATTTTTCGCTAATAAGGAATCGCAAATGGCATTGTTGATGCATAGGCCCCTATATATCTAAAAATAAATAGTTTAAAAAAACGTAGGAAATCAGTATCAAAAAAATCAATATAACAATTAATACATGTAAAAATTGTCATTTACAAAACCTTTGAAATTCACTAAAAAAAACGTAGGTTTCAGAGACTTTATAGTTAGAAATTACCATTTAAAAAACCTTAGAAATTCACAGAAAAAACCATAGGTTTCAGGGGTGTTATAGTTAGCTGCCCATTTCCTCATACAAAACCATAGAAATTACTCCGTTATAGTTAGTTCTGCTAACTTTAACTCACGCGCCCGCAATGCACTGCTGATGATGTCACATATTGCATCATTCATGACATGGTCAGTGACATCACTGATGACATCACTGATGACATCTCAAATGACATTACTGATGACATCATCCACTGAATGTGGTTTAATTTGAAATTTAAATATGTATTATATATATACCAATCTGTATTGAAGATTGAGTGGATATATAACTGTCTGGATGGAGGATTTAGTAGCTGTCTGAATGTCTTTTTAAGTGAGTAATTAAACGTGTCTCACTTAATACATGGATTAGTAACTAAACTATGTGAATGTGTGCAGCACTGTCTCTGTTGTTGTATAACATGCTGCATCAGTTGGTCACTAACTACATGAGTGTGTATATTAGTTATTGATTAGTTGGGTGAGTATTTGTATGGGACACTGAGTTTGTATGTGGTTGGATGGGGTGTGTGTAACTCTATGCATAGATTTGTGAATGGTTGATTGACTAGGTGTATGGGTTTAAGAGTGCTTGTGGAAACAGTTGTTTGGGTGACTGAGTGTATTTATTTGTGTGTTGGTGAGCGAATATATGTTTTAGTTGTACATCTTCAACAAAGTAAAAAAAGAAAAGGCATTGTATGTGAGAGTTGGTGTATATAAATAAGTATGTGTAAGAGTCAGTGATTGTGAGAGTAACTATATGAATGAGTGTTTAATTGTAATAGTGCTTTTTTAACATATTTACGATGAGTTACTATGTGTTTGAATAAATGAGGTGTTGTTGGATAATTGTGTAAGTGAGTAAATTTAAGTGCGATACATTTTTTTCATGAGTGAGTAGGATGACTGCATAAACGACTAAGATGACTGCTGATGTGTCAATGTCTATATATGTGTATAAGTGCATTTGATAGTGTTCTATTAATTAATGACTACATGTATAGATGATTCTGTTGTTGAATGGGTAGTTGTGTGTGTAGACTTAGGAATCAGTGAGTGGGTATGTAGTAACTGGTATTGGTGTGTCAATGGTTTCAAATATGGTACTCTGTATTT
Organism: Triturus cristatus; assembly: GCF_964204655.1. Lineage (NCBI taxonomy): Eukaryota > Metazoa > Chordata > Amphibia > Caudata > Salamandridae > Triturus > Triturus cristatus. Next base: position 990,149,195 of record NC_140583.1, on the reverse strand, counting down.
TACAGTGAGTGATGAAAGGTTATACTAGTGTATGATGAGGTGTATCAGATTGTCAAGTGGATGATGTCATCAGTGATGTCATTTGAGATGTCATCAGTGATGTCATCAGTGATGTCACTGACCATGTCATGAATGATGCAATATGTGACATCATCAGCAGGGCATTGCGGGCACGTGAGTTATAGTTAGCAGAACTTACTATAACGGAGGAATTTCTATGGTTTTGTACGAGTGAAATGAACAGCTAACTATAATACCCCTGAAACCTATGTTTTTTTCTGTGAATTTCTAAGGTTTTTTAAATGCTAATTTCTAACTATAACGTCTCTGAAACCTATGTTTTTTTTCTGTGAATTTCAAAGGTTTTTTAAATGCTAACTTTTAAGTGTGATAGTAGTTATATCTATTTGTTGTACTGATTTTCTACAGTTTTTTAACTGTTTATTTATAAATATTTTATTCATTAAATAACATTATATATTTTTCTGAAAAGTGCACAATTTTTTTTTAATTAAAACTGAAATATTGAATAATTTTCTTGTTTTCATTTTTTATTTTAATATATTTATATTATTTTCTTTAAAAAAAAATCCAATTTTTTTCGGAGTCGCATACTCAAAGTGTACACATCACGGTGGGTGCGTGCATTCTAGCCGCCATTTTAGAAAAGTCATGATGGATCCGCGTATGGTGTGCGACGGCTGCGTGTTTTTCAGTTACATCATATACATTTAATATCACGTGATATGCGCGATTGGTATGCGACTCCTGCTCCCGCGCATTCGTGACACATGCACATTACGGTACGAGATGTTTGCGCGGTTGCGGGTCCCGTGTGATATCATATACATGCTGGGGCGTGCTGGGTGCGCGACTCCCGCAAAAATAATTTATGTTCCAAAATGATATGTATGTGTCTTTAATATACATATTAAGGCAAGAGATTATGTAAGATATTCATCAAAATAATATATTTGTACTTATAATAAACTTATATATTATTTTTAAATATATTTTCGGGAAGTCGGGTGCGTGCATCGTGAGTGCACAAAACCAGGTCAGCAGAGCTGCTGTAGAGCCAGAGAACCAGGTCAGCAGAGCTGCTCTAGAGCCTAAGAACTAGGTCAGCAGAGCTGCTCTAGAGCCAGAGAACCAGGTCAGCAGAGCTGCTGTAGAGCCAGAGAAACCAGGTCAGCAGAGCTGCTTTAGAGGGAGAGAACAGGTCAGCAGAGCTGCTTTAGTGCCATAGAACCAGGTCAGCAGAGCTGCTTTAGAGCCAGAGAACCAGGTCAGTAGAGCTGCTCTAGAGCCTAAGAACCAGGTCAACAGAGCTGCTCTAGAGCCAGAGAACCAGGTCTGCGGAGCTGCTGCAGAGCCAGAGAAACCAGGTCAGTAGAGCTGCCTTAGAGGGAGAGAACCAGGTCAGCACAGCTGCTCTAGAGCCAGAGAACCATGTCAGCAGAACTGCTTCAGAGCCTTAGAACTGGGTCAGCGGAGCTGCTTTTGAGCCAGAGAACCAGGTCAGCAGAGCTGTTGTAGAGCCAGAGAACTAGATCAGCAGAGCTGCTCTGCAGCATAAGAACTAGGTCAGCAGAGCTGCTCTAGAGCCAGAGAACCAGGTCAGCAGACCTGCTGTAGAGTCAGAGAAACCAGGTCAGCAGAGCTGCTTTAGAGAGAGAGAACCAGGTCAGCAGAGCTGCTTTAGAGCCAGAGAACCAGGTCAGCAGAGCTGCTCTAGCTGACACTGACTGACTGACACTGACTGACTGACACTGACTGATTGACACTGACTGACGCAGATTGACTGACACTGCCACTGACTGACACTGATTGACTGACACTGACTGACTGACACTGACTGACTGACTGACACTGACTGACACTGATTGACACTGACTGACACTGATTGACTGACACTGACTGACTGACACTGATTGACTGATACTGACTGACACTGATTGACTGACACTGACTGACTGACTGACACTGACTGACTGACACTGACTGACTACTCTCTACTACTCTACTACTGACTCTCTACTACTCTCTACTACTCACTCTCTACTACTCACTCTCAACTACTCACTCTCTAATACTCTACTACTCACTCTCTACTATTCACTCGCTACTACTCTCTACTACTCACTCTCTACTACTCACTCTCTACTACTCATGCTCTACTACTCTCTACTACTCACTGTCTACTATTACTCTCTCTACTACTCACTCTCTACTATTCTCTACTATTCACTCTCTACTACTCACTCTCTACTACTCACTCTACTACTTTCTACTACTCTCTACTACTCACTCTCTACTACTCTCTACTACTCTCTACTGCATTCTCTACAACTCTCTCTCTCTCTACTACTCTCTACTACTACTCTCTATTATTCACTCTCTACTACTCACTCTCTACTACTCTCTACTACTCACTCTACTACTCTCTGCTGCTCTCTACCACTCACTCTCTACTACTCTACTACTCTCTCTACTACTCACTCTCTACTACTCTCTCTCTACTACTCTCTCTCTACTACTCACTATACTACTCTCTACTACTCACTCTCTACTACTCTCCCTCTACTACTCACTCTCTACTATTCACTCTCTACTACTCACTCTCTACTACTCGCTCTCTACTACTCACTCTCCACTACTCACTCTCTACTACTCGCTCTCTACTACTCTCTACTACTCACTCTCTACTACTCACTCTCTACTACTCTCTCTTCTACTCACTCTCTACTACTCTACTACTCTCTACTACTCGCTCTACTACTCACTCTCTACTATTCTCTACTACTCACTCCACTACTCTCTCCTACTCTCTACCAATCACTCTCTACTACTCTACTACTCACTCTCTACTACTCTCTCTCTACTACTCACTCTCTACTACTCACTCTACTACTCTCTACTACTCACTCTCTACTACTCTCTACTACTCACTCTGTACTACTCAGTCTCTACTACTCACTCTGTACTACTCTCTACTGCTCACTCTCCACTACTCATTCTCTACTACTCGCTATGAACTACCTTATACTAATCACTCTACTACTCACTCTCTACTACTCTACTACTCTCTCTACTTCTCACTCTCTAATACTCTCTCTCTACTACTCACTCTCTACTACTCTCTACTACTCACTCTCTACTACACACTCTCTCCTACTTGCTCTCTGCTACTCTCTCTCTACTACTCTCTAGTACTCACTCTACTACTCACTCTCTACTACTCTCTACTACTCACTCTGTACTACTCCACTACTCTCTACTACTCACTCTCTACTACTCACTCTCTACTACTCTACTACTCTCTACTACTCTCTTTCTACTACTCACTCTCTACTACTCACTCTCTACTACTCTCTACTACTCACACTCTACTACTCTCTACTACTCACTCTCTACTACTCTCTCTACTACTCTCTACTACTCACTCTCTACTACTCTCTACTACTCACTCTCTACTACCCACTCTCTACTACTCACTCTCTACTTCTCACTCTCTACTACTCTCTACTACTCTCTACTACTCACGCTCTACTACTCTCTACTACTCACTCTCTAATACTCACTCTCTACTAATCACTCTCTACTACTCACTCTACTACACTCTACTACTCACTCTCTAATACTTTCTCTACTACTCTCTACTACTCACTCTCTACTCTCTATTACTCGCTCTCTACTCTCTACCTCTCTACCTCTCTCTACCTCTCTCTCTACTACTCTCTACCTCTCTACCTCTACCTCTCTACCTCTACACCTCTACCTATACACCTCTACCTCTCTACCTCTCTGTACATGCACACATATGCACATATATATATATGCATTAATATGCATCTGCATTTTTATATATGTATGTGTATATATATTCACTTAAAAAACCATAGGTTTCACACATGTTATAGTTAGGTGGACATTTCACTCGTAAAAAACCAATGAATTTCCCCCGTTAAAGTCAGTTCAGATAACTATAACTCGCGCGCCCGCAATCCACTGCTCATGACGTCACATATTACATCACTCATGACATGGTCAGTGGCATCACTGATGACATCACTGATGACATCATCCTTGTGATAGAGTGGTGGTCGCGCGAGTTATAGTTACCTGAACTAACTATAACGGGGGAATTTCATTGGTTTTTTACGAGTGAAATGTCCACCTAAATATAACATGTGTGAAAACGATGGTTTTTTAAGTGAATTTGCAAGGTTTTTTAAATGCTAATTCCTAACTATAACGTGTGTGAAACCTATGGTTTTTTAAGTGAATTTGTACGTTTTTTTAAATGTTAAGTTATGGGTTTTTTTTTAAGGTTTTTCAACATGCGCGCACCATGCGCGCACGGTCCGCTGCGCGCACCGTGCGCGCACCCCGCGATTTAAAAAAAATATATGTTTTTTCACCCTTCGGGGTCCTTTAGGGACCCCCTGACAAAGGCTAGGGGGTCAGGAACTCTCTACCCTGCCCCCTTTTCACGTTCGCCACCTCTCTTTTTCACTCTCGCACCCACAACAAATAAAATGGTGGCCAACACTTCCTGATTTCGACCGATTCGAACGTTGACTGACATGTAACCACCAATCAGAATTACGCTCGCGCACGTTAGGGTGCGCGCACCGTGCGCGCACCGTGCACGCACGGTGCGCGGCTATAGATATTTATGTGCTTTAACTGCAATTTTCTCAGGAAATACTGAACAGATTGACTCCATACATGCAAAAGGCACATGCCTGACCTGAGGACTACCTCTCTGCCAAATTTCAAGTAATTCTGTTCAGCCGTTCGGGCTGTACCTTCGACTAAAGGTCCTATGGGAAAATGCATGGGGAAAACGTGTTTTGGGACCCCCCTTTTTTCACGGCCCCCGCTTGACGAATCACCCCGAGACTTTCAGGGTAGGAGCTGAGCGGAGCCCCCCATTAGTTTTGAAAATTTTGCGAGGATTCGTCAACCGGCGCCAAAGTTATTTAAAATAGAATTTTCAGATTTCCTATGGAAACACGGTCCTAAATATAACTATCTACTGGCGACCGCCAGTAGATAATATATACATATATAAACATATAAATATAATCTGCATATCTATATAAATATAAATGCATGCAAACATATACTTATACACATATGCATACATATGCATGGTATGTACCTGAAAGTTTGAACAACTCTAATACAAGCAAAGCTAAAAAGCCACCTAATTACAAACAGAATTGCTTTAATTTAAACGAGGGTGAGACCTATTGTATTTTCAATGCTTGTTTACTTTGATTCCCTCAAGAAGGCATTCAGATGTGTCACACATTTTCAATAAATTCTGAATGGTAGCACTCTAGTTGCTCATTAGATCACTGTAGTAAAGCTACTGCTCACCAGGGAAGTCTGCTGCTGGTATTCAAAGTGCATGTTTCAGTCTGCATGTCAGAATTTTTTAATGAAATGGAAGAGGATTTGAGAAGTCAAAATGGGCCCTAATCTTTCTTTCTGCAGCACTAATCATAATTTCTATGGCAAAATGAACCCCCTCATTTTGTTCTTTATTCCAATCAAGATGGCATCAGGTGTGCCATACTTTTGTCATAAGTAAGACTGTTAGCGCTCTAGTTGTTCTTTAAAACACTCTGGGACATTCTGTCATTGGGCTATACTTGGGCTACATCTCGGTGATATTTGTGCTACATTATGGGCTCTTTTGTCTCTGGTGGCCATCTTGGGAGACTTGTTATGAAGTTTCCTAATTTCCTCATTTACTACAGTCTCCTCAGTAGGCATACTGTCAGTTTTTTACTTTGATTCAATGAAGAAGGCATTCAGATGTGTCACACATTTGCAATAAATTCAGAATGTTAGCACTCTAGTTGCTCATTTGATCACTGTAGTAAAGCTACTGCTCACCAGGGAAGTCTGCTGCTGGTATTGAAAGTGCATGTTTCAGTCTGCATGTCAGAATTCTTTAATGAAATAGAAGAGGATTTGAGAAGTCACTCAAAATGTGCCCTATTTTTTATTTCTGCAGCACTAATAATACATTCTATGGCAAAATGAACCGCCTCATTTTGTTCCTTTTTAAATGTTTGAGAGAAAACTATTTTCACATGCTTTTCCCACGGAGGTTTGGAAGGTGATCTATAAGCTAAACTGAGAGCATATTTTCTGTAAATTCACATTATCTTTCTTAGTCATGTGAGAATGAAGTCTGACATTCTCAGTAAAACATGTACATCCAACAAGTGCAGAGACTGTCAGTTGATCCCTTTGTGTTCTACTGCAGCTTCCCAGAGTGTTCCAAAGAACAACTAGAGCGCTAACACTCCTACTTATGATAAACGTATGGCACACCTGAAGCCATCTTGATTGGAATAAAGTGGTAACACTTAAAACATTTAATTTGCAAAGGAACAAAATGAGGGGGTTCATTTTGCCATAGAAATTATGATTAGTGCTGCAGAAAGAAAAATTAGGGCACATTTTGACTTCTCAAATCCTCTTCTATTTCATTAAAAGATTCTGACATGCAGACTGAAACATGCATTTTGAATACCAGCAGCAGACTTCCCTGGTGAGCAGTAGCTTTACTACAGTGATCTAATGAGCAACTAGAGTGCTACCATTCAGAATTTATGGCAAATGTGTGACACATCTGAATGCCTTCTTGATATGTGTATAAGTGCTTTTGATAGTGTTTTATTAATTAGTGACTGTATGTATAAATGATTCTGTTGTTGAATGGGTAGTTGTGTGGTTAGACTTAGGAATCAGTGAGTCGGTATGTAGTAACTGGTATTTGTGTGTCAATGCTTTCAAATATGGTACGCTGTATTTTACAGTGAGTGTTGAAAGGTTATACTAGTGTATGATGAGGTGTATCAGATTGTCACGTGGATAATGTCATCAGTGATGTCCTTTGAGATGTCATCAGTGATGTCACTGACCATGTCATGAATGATGCAATATGTGACACCATCAGCAGTGCATTGCGGGCGTGCGAATTATAGTTAGCAGAACTAACTATAACAGAGGAATTTTTAAGGTTTTGTATGAGTGACATGGCCAGCTAACTATAACACCCCTGAAACCTATGTTTTTTTCTGTGAATTTCTAAGGTTTTTTAAATGCTAATTTCTAACTATAACGTCTCTGAAACCTATGGTTTTTTCAGTGAATTTCAAAGCTTTTTTAAGTGCTAATTTCTAATAATAACATCTCTGAAACCTATGTTTTTTTCAGTGAATTTCAAAGATTTTTGAATGCTAATTTTTAAGTGTGATAGTAGTTATGCCTATTTTTTGTACTGATTTTCTACAGTTTTTTAACTATTTATTTATAAATATTTTATTCATTAAATAACATTATGGGCCTCATGTAGGAAGCCAAATACCGGTCGGTAACGGCCGAAATTCGGTAAATATCCCGTTACCGACCGGTATTTAGGCATTTGCGATGTAGGTGGCAGATTTTCTGGATTCGGCATTTACCGATTCGGAAATTAAGAAATCGGTAAAATACCGATTCGGTAAATACCTAATCCAGAAATGCTATGTAGGGGGCACTCAAGTGAGTGCATCATTGGTGTCTGGATTCGTTATTTACCACCAACTACTAGTTGATGGTAAATGACGAATAACTTTCAAAAAGCATTTTTGTGCTATTTGAAAAGTGCAATGTGGCAGACATACATGCCCTTAGGGCATGTATGTGCGCCACATGTGCACACACGCACGAATCAGGGGTGCAACAGGGTGTCAATGTGACACCTTGCCACCCATGATAATGCCTCCCCTATTACCGATTCGGTATTTACCAAATCGGTAATGGTAACTGGCTTCCCATTCTTTCCTATGGGCCTCCAGGCCCATAGGAATGAATGGGAAGGGATGCATTATTACCGATTCGGTAAATACCGATTCTTAAATACCGATATTTACCGAATCGGTAATAATTACCGATTGGTTACCTACATTACATTTACCGATTCATAAATACCGAATCGGTAAAATTCGGTATTTATGAATCGGTAAATGTGATGCTACCTACATATGGCCCTTTATATTTTTCTCAAAAATTGCACAAATTTCTTTTTTTTTCAAATTCGAACTGAAATATTGATTAATTTACTTGTTTTCATTTTTTATTTTAATATATATATATTATTTTCTTTTTTAAAAAATCACATTTTTTTCAGAGGCGCACACTCAAACCGTACACATCACGGTGGGTGCGCGCATTCTAGATGCCATTTTAGAAAAGTTGTGAAGGATCCACGTATGGTGTGCGACGGCTGCGTGTTTTTCAGTTACATCATATACATTTAATATTACGTGATGTGCGCAATTGGCTTGGAACTGGCTCTACAACAGCTCTGCTGAACTGGTTCTCTGGCTCTAAAGCAGCCCTGCTGACCCGGTTCTATGGCTCTAAAGCAGTTCTGCTGACATGGTTCTCTGGCTCTAGAGCAGCTCTGCTGACCTGGTTCTCAGGCTCTAGCGCAGCTCAGCTGACCTGGTTCTTAGGCTCTAGAGCAGCTCTGCTGACCTGGTTCTCTGGCTCTAAAGCAGCTCTGCTGACCTGGTTTTATGGCTCTAAAGCAGCCCTGCTGACTTGGTTCTCTGGCTCTAGAGCAGCTCTGCTGACCTGGTTCTCTGGCTGTAAAGCAGCCCTGTTGGCCTGGTTCTCTGGCTCTAAAGCAGCTCTGCTGACCTGGTTCTCTCCCTCTAATGCAGCTCTGCTGACCTGGTATCTCTGGCTCTACAGCAGCTCTGCTGATCTGGTTCTCTGGCTCTAAAGCAGCTCTGCTGACCTGGTTCTCTGGCTCTAAAGCAGCTCTGCTGACCCAGTTCTATGGCTATAAAGCAGTTCTGCTGACCTGGTTCTCTGGCTCTTGAGCAGCTCTGCTGACCTGATCCCTTGGCTCTAAAGCAGCTCTGCTGACCTGGTTATCTCCCTCTAAAGCAGCTCTGTTGACCTGGTTCTCTCGCTCTAAAGCAGCTCTACTGACCTGGATTCTCTGGCTCTACAGCAGCTCTGCTGACCTGGTTCTCTGGCTCTAGAGCAGCTCTGCTGACCCGGTTCTTAGGCTCTAGAGCAGCTCTGCTGACCTGGTTCTCTGGCTCTAAAGCAGCTCTGCTTACCTGGTTCTATGGCTCTAGAGCAGCTCTGCTGACCTGGTTCTCTGGCTCTAGAGCAGCTCTGCTGAACTGGTTCTCTGGCTCTAAAGCAGCCCTGCTGACCTGGTTCTATGGCTCTAAAGCAGTTCTGCTGACATGGTTCTCTGGCTCTAGAGCAGCTCTGCTGACCTGGTTCTCTCCCACTAGAGCAGCTCTGCTGACCTGGTTCTCTCCCTCTAAAGCAGCTCTACTGACCTGGTTTCTCTGGCTCTACAGCAGCTCTGCTGACCCGGTTCTCTGGCTCTACAGCAGCTCTGCTGACCTGGTTTCTCTGGCTCTACAGCAGCTCTGCTGACCTGGTTCTCTGGCTCTAGAGCAGCTCTGCTGACCTAGTTCTTAGGCTCTAGAGCAGCTCTGCTGATCTGGCTCTCTGGCTCTACAACAACTCTGCTGACCTGGTTCTCTGGCTCTAAAGCAGCTCTGCTGACCCGGTTCTATGGCTCTAAAGCAGTACTGCTGACCTGATTCTCTGGCTCAAGAGCAGCTCTGCTGACCTGGTCCCTTGGCTCTAAAGCAGCTCTGCTGACCTGGTTCTCTCCCTCTAAAGCAGCTCTGCTGACATGGTTCTCTCGCTCTCAAGCAGCTCTACTGACCTGGTTTCTCTGGCTCTACAGCAGCTCTGCTGATCTGGTTCTCTGGCTCTAGAGCAGCTCTGCTGACCCGGTTCTTAGGCTCTAGAGCAGCTTTGCTGATCTGGTTCTCTGGCTCTAAAGCAGCTCTGCTGACCTGGTTCTATGGCTCTAAAGCAGCTCTGCTGACCTGGTTCTCTGGCTCTAGAGCAGCTCTGCTGACCTGGTTCTCTGGCTCTAAAGCAGCTCTGCTGACCTGCTTCTCCCCCTCTAAATCACCTCTATTGACCTGGTTCTCTGCATCTAGAGCAGCTCCGCTGACCTGGTTCTATGTCTCTAAAACAGCTCTGCTGACCTTGTTCTCTGGCTCTAGAGCAGCTCTGCTGACCTGGTTCTCTGGCTCTAAAGCAGCTCTGCTGACCTGGTTCTCTGGCTCTAGAGCAGCTCTGCTGAACTGGTTCTCTGGCTCTAAAGCAGCTCTGCTGACCTGGATCTCTCCCTCTAAAGCAGCTCTGCTGACCTGGTTTCTCTGGCTCTAGAGCAGCTCTGCTGACCTGGTTCTCTCGCTCTAAAGCAGCTCTACTGACCTGGATTCTCTGGCTCTACAGCAGCTCTGCTGACCTGGTTCTCTGGCTCTAGAGCAGCTCTGCTGACCCGGTTCTTAGGCTCTAGAGCAGCTCTGCTGACCTGGTTCTCTGGCTCTAAAGCAGCTCTGCTGACCTGGTTCTATGGCTCTAGAGCAGCTCTGCTGACCTGGTTCTCTGGCTCTAGAGCAGCTCTGCTGAACTGGTTCTCTGGCTCTAAAGCAGCCCTGCTGACCTGGTTCTATGGCTCTAAAGCAGTTCTGCTGACATGGTTCTCTGGCTCTAGAGCAGCTCTGCTGACCTGGTTCTCTCCCACTAGAGCAGCTCTGCTGACCTGGTTCTCTCCCTCTAAAGCAGCTCTACTGACCTGGTTTCTCTGGCTCTACAGCAGCTCTGCTGACCCGGTTCTCTGGCTCTACAGCAGCTCTGCTGACCTGGTTTCTCTGGCTCTACAGCAGCTCTGCTGACCTGGTTCTCTGGCTCTAGAGCAGCTCTGCTGACCTAGTTCTTAGGCTCTAGAGCAGCTCTGCTGATCTGGCTCTCTGGCTCTACAACAACTCTGCTGACCTGGTTCTCTGGCTCTAAAGCAGCTCTGCTGACCCGGTTCTATGGCTCTAAAGCAGTACTGCTGACCTGATTCTCTGGCTCAAGAGCAGCTCTGCTGACCTGGTACCTTGGCTCTAAAGCAGCTCTGCTGACCTGGTTCTCTCCCTCTAAAGCAGCTCTGCTGACATGGTTCTCTCGCTCTAAAGCAGCTTTACTGACCTGGTTTCTCTGGCTCTACAGCAGCTCTGCTGATCTGGTTCTCTGGCTCTAGAGCAGCTCTGCTGACCCGGTTCTTAGGCTCTAGAGCAGCTTTGCTGATCTGGTTCTCTGGCTCTAAAGCAGCTCTGCTGACCTGGTTCTATGGCTCTAAAGCAGCTCTGCTGACCTGGTTCTCTGGCTCTAGAGCAGCTCTGCTGACCTGGTTCTCTGGCTCTAAAGCAGCTCTGCTGACCTGCTTCTCCCCCTCTAAATCAGCTCTATTGACCTGGTTCTCTGCATCTAGAGCAGCTCCGCTGACCTGGTTCTATGTCTCTAAAACAGCTCTGCTGACCTTGTTCTCTGGCTCTAGAGCAGCTCTGCTGACCTGGTTCTCTGGCTCTAAAGCAGCTCTGCTGACCTGGATCTCTCCCTCTAAAGCAGCTCTGCTGACCTGGTTTCTCTGGCTCTAGAGCAGCTCTGCTGACCTGGTTCTCTGGCTCTAAAGCAGCTCTACTGACCTGGTTTTCTGGCTGAAAAGCAGCTATGTTGACCTGGTTCTATGGCTCTAAAGCGGCTCTGCTGACCTGGTTCTCTGGCTCTAAAGCAGCTCTGCTGACCTGGTTCTCTGGCTCTAGAGCAGCTTTGCTGACCTGGTTCTCTGGCTCTAAAGCAGCTCTGCTGACCTGGTTCTCTCCCTCTAAAGAACTCTGCTGACCTGGTTCTCTGGCTCTAAAGCAGTTCTGCTGACCTGGTTCTATGGCTCTAAAGCAGCTCTGCTGACCTGGTTCACTGGCTCTAGAGCAGCTCTGCTGACCTGTTTCTATGGCTCTAAAGCAGCTCTGCTAACCTGGTTCTCTGGCTCTAGAGCAGCTCTGCTGACCTGGTTCTCTGGATATAAAGCAGCTCTGCTGACCTGGATCTCTCCCTCTAAAGCAGCTCTGCTGACCTGGTTTCTCTGGCTCTAGATCAGCTCTGCTGACCTGGTTCTCTGGCTCTAAAGCAGCTCTACTGACCTGGTTTTCTGGCTGTAAAGCAGCTATGCTGACCTGGTTCTATGGCTCTAAAGCGGCTCTGCTGACCTGGTTCTCTGGCTCTAAAGCAGCTCTGCTGACCTGGTTCTCTGGCTCTAGAGCAGCTTTGCTGACCTGGTTCTCTGGCTCTAAAGCAGCTCTGCTGACCTGGTTCTCTCCCTCTGAAGAGCTCTGCTGACCTGGTTCTCTGGCTCTAAAGCAGTTCTGCTGACCTGGTTCTCTGGCTCTAAAGCAGCTCTGCTGACCTGGTTCTCTGGCTCTAGAGCAGCTTTGCTGACCTTGTTCTCTGGCTCTAAAGCAGCTCTGCTGACCTGGTTCTCTCCCTCTAAAGAGCTCTGCTGACCTGGTTCTCTGGCTCTAAAGCAGCTCTGCTGACCTGGTTCTCTGGCTCTAGAGCAGCTCTGCTGACCTGTTTCTATGGCTCTAAAGCAGCTCTGCTGACCTGGTTCTCTGGCTCTAGAGCAGCTCTGCTGAACTGGTTCTCTGGCTCTAAAGCAGCTCTGCTGACCTGGATCTCTCCCTCTAAAGCAGCTCTGCTGACCTGGTTTCTCTGGCTCTAGAGCAGCTCTGCTGACCTGGTTCTCTGGCTCTAAAGCAGCTCTACTGACCTGGTTTTCTGGCTGTAAAGCAGCTATGCTGACCTGGTTCTATGGCTCTAAAGCGGCTCTGCTGACCTGGTTCTCTGGCTCTAAAGCAGCTCTGCTGACCTGGTTCTCTGGCTCTAGAGCAGCTTTGCTGACCTGGTTCTCTGGCTCTAAAGCAGCTCTGCTGACCTGGTTCTCTCCCTCTGAAGAGTTCTGCTGACCTGGTTTTCTGGCTCTAAAGCAGTTCTGCTGACCTGGTTCTCTGCCTCTAGAGCAGCTCTGCTGACCTGTTTCTATGGCTCTAAAGCAGCTCTGCTGACCCGGTTCTCTGGCTCTAGAGCAGCTCTGCTGACCTGGTTCTCTGGCTCTAAAGCAGTTCTGCTGACCTGGTTCTCTCCCTCTAAAGCAGCTCTGCTGACCTGGTTTCTCTGGCTCTACAGCAGCTCTGCTGACCTGGTTCTCGGCCTCTAGAGCAGCACTGCTGACCTGGGTCTCTGGCTCTAGAGCAGCTCTGCTGACCTGGGTCTCTGGTTCTAGAGCAGCTCTGCTGACCTGCTTCTTAGGCTCTAGAGCAGCTCTGCTGACCTGGTTTCTCTGGCTCTACAGCAGCTCTGCTGACCTAGTTCTCTGCACTCACGATGCATGCACCCGACTTCGCGAAAATATATTTAAAAATTAATATAAGTTTATTATAAGTACAACTATATTATTTTTATGAGTATCTTAGATAATCTCATGCCCTAATATGTATATTAAAGACACATGCATATCATTTTGCACCCAGCGCGCCCCAGCAGGTATATGACGTCACGCGGGACGCACAACCACGCAAGCATCTCGTACCGTAATGCGCATGTGTCGCAAATGCGCAGGAGCAGGAGTCGTGGACTGGTCGCATACCAATCGCACACATCACGTAATATTAAGTGTATATGATGTAACTGAAAAACACGCAGCCGTCGCACACCATACGTGGATCCTTCACGACTTTTCTAGAATGGCGTCTAGAATGCGCGCACCCACCGCGATGTGTACGCTTTGAGTGTGCGACTCCGGAAATTTTTTAGATTTTTTAAAAAAGAAAATAATATATATATATTAAAATAAAAAATGAAAACAAGTAAATTAATCAATATTTCAGTTTGAATAAAAAAAAAAAATCGTGCAATTTTCAGAAAAATATGTAATGGTATTTAATGAATTAAATATTTATAAATAAATTGTGACAAAACTCTAGAAAATCAGTACAAAAAATAGGCAATGCACTGCTGATGATGTCACATATTGCATCATTCATGACATGGCCAGTGACATCACTGATGACATCTCAAATGACATCACTGATGACATCATCCACGTGACAATCTGATACACCTCATCATATACTAGTATAACCTTTCATCACTCACTGTAAAATACAGAGTACCATATTTTAAACCATTGACACACCAATACCAGTTGCTACATACCCACTCACTGATTCCTAAGTCTACACACACAACAACCCATTCAACAACAGAATCATTTATACATGCAGTCACTAATTAATAAAACACTATCAAATGCACTTATACACATATATAGACATTGGCACATCAGCAGTCATCTTAGTCGGTTATGCAGTCATTCTACTTACTCATGAAAAAAATTAATCACACTTACATTTACTCACTTACACAATTATCCAACAACACCTCATTCATTCAAACACATAGTAACTCATAGTTAATATGTTAAAAAATCACGATTACAATTATACACTCATTCAAATAGTTACTATCACAATCACTGACTCTTACACATACTTATTTATATACACCAACTCTCCCATACAATGCCTTTTATTTTTTTACTTTGTTGAAGATGTACAACTAAAACATATATTTGCTCACCAACACACAAATAAATACACTCAGTCACCCAAACAACAGTTTCCACATGTACTCTTAAACCTATACACCTAGTCAATCAACCATTCACACATCTATGCATAGAGTTACACACACCACATCCAACCACACACAAACTCAGTGTCCCACACAAATACTCACCAAACTAATCAATAACTAATATACACACTCATGTAGTTAGTGGCCCACCGATGTAGCATGTTATACAACAACAGAGACAGTGCTGCACACATTCACATACTTTAGTTACTAATCCATGTATTAAGTGAGACACTTTTAATTACTCACTTAAACAGACAGTCAGACAGCTACTAAATCCTCCATCCAGACAGTTATATATCCACTCAATCTTCAATACACATTGGTATATATATAATACATATTTAAATTTCAAACTAAACCACATTCACTGGATGATGTCATCAGTGATGTCATTTGAGATGTCATCAGTGATGTCATCAATGATGTCACTGACCATGTCATGAATGATGCAATATGTGACATCATCAGCAGTGCTTTGCGGGCGTGCGAGTTATAGTTAGCAGAACTAACTATAACGGAGGAATTTCTATGGTTTTGTACGAGTTAAATGGCCAGCTAACTATGACCCCCCTGAAACCTATGTTTTTTTTTGTGAATTTCTAAGGTTTTTTAAATGCTAATTTCTAACTATAACGTCTCTGAAACCTATGGTTTTTCAGTGAATTTCAATGATTTTTTAAATGCTAATTTCGAACTATAACGTCTCTGAAACCTATGTTTTTTTCAGTGAATATATATATATATATATGATATATATATATATATATATTTTTATATATATATTTATATATCCTTGTATTCTTTGATCGTAGCCATTTTAATATCCTGGATCAACGTTGTAGCCACCAATTATTCAGTAGGGACACTGGTAGTGGTGTGAGGTGCCCTTTTCACCCCAATTATGAGTCTGTTAAAACCACATCTGGGGTGGAGGACCCATATTTCTTGCTATGGAAGGGGTTCCAAAATTCTTAAAGTTGTCTCCCAAAACTAAAAGTCATTGTCCCAGAAAACCAAGCAATGAATATATGTCAATTAATTCTGGTTTTCAATGGCTGTGTTGTCTCCACCACGTTACCTCTGGAACATGCCTTGATTTGCATGTGGTAAGTATCACTGGCTGACTTTCATATGCTAGGGTCTTACAATGTACATTATAGCTTTGGGGCATTGACACTGCCATTTTTATGGTGAGTTGCATAGTTAAACTCCCTCCTTCTTCACCAGCAGGTGAATGTCATGGCTGAGAGATGTTAAAAGTGCTTGAAAACATGGCTGCTTTCCTACATTTCAGCCATGCTCCATTTCCAATATCATTTGAGACCCACCATCTTGTTTTCTGTGGCATGTGCAGTGCTAGAAATGGTGTTCTCTGGTTGGCAGGTTGTTACCCCGTCTAAGTAGGGGACCTTCTTCCTAGTCAGGATAAGGGGGATACACTTCTAAAAATAAATTTGCTCACCCCCTTGGTAGCTTGGCACGAGCAGTCATGCTCATCTCAGAGGCAGGGTGTAAAGCATTTGTACATAACATACAGTAATACAGTGAAAACACTGCAAAATGACACCACACCAGTTTTAGAAAAATATCCAATATTTTATCTGTGCAAAACAAAACCAAAAACAATTCAAGTCCACCATACAGTTATTATAAATATGAATATGCAAAAATAGACTTAAAATATAGTTCCTTGAAGTCGATAGCGCATTTGGGGCTATCACGGCGTTGTGAACAAAAACCCAAACAGTTCTTGCAGACCGTGGCGTCGCGGTCCAGCTACGGTGTCGGGATTAGCCACCAAACAGTACCTTTAGAAACGCAGAGCACTGGGACCTGGCGTTGAGTTCCAAAGAGCCGACGTCAGAAGGTGTCGGTTCTGGAAGTTGCTGTAGGAGTCTTCGGGCCCTTGAAGTCATACTCATTGCATATCAAACTCTGTGTGGTTGCAGTCAGGAGTGCTGGCGTCAGCGGGACTGCAGTGCAAAATGCACCGTGCGGTGCCCTCAGGTGCAAACAGCAGCTCGGTGACAGTCAGCCAACAATGCCAGTGAGACCAGGGCTGCGGTGCAAAGTGGGGCGGTGCTCGTTGCGGTGCTAGCGGGTCATGGTGAAAGCAACAGCATTTTTATTGCTGAAGCCCTGTAGTCGGCTGACGAATTGGAGTCGATGGCGCTGGCGTTGTTAGACCAAAGCTGCGGTGTGGGATGGGGCGGTGCTCGTCGTGTAACTTACTAGCGGTGCCTTCAGACCGCGGTGCACGATGTCGGAGTGGAGCATCAACGTCGGGGATACCAGAGAAATGGTGTGAAGCAAGGCAGCGCAGAGTGCGATGCCCACAGGTCACGGTGCTAGCAGAGGCTCGGTGGTGGCCTCAGGCGGCATGGTCAGTGAGACCAGGGTTATGGTGCGAAGTGCAGCGTGCCCTCTGTGGTGCCATCAGGACACGGAGCCGGCAGCAGCACCGTTAAAGGCGTCAGGGTGCTCTTTCTTCTGTTGCAGCACAAAACACACAGTTCCCAGTGCTGGTACAAGATGAACTTGAAGTCTTTTCTGTTCCTGAGAGTTCTTGAACAGGGAGCAAGCTCTACCTCAAGCCCTTGGAGAAAGTTCAGTTCAGTCCTTTCTCTGCCCAAGACAGAAGCAGCCTGTGCAGGCCAGCTCAGCAAAGCACGTAGCAAAGTGGTAGTTCCTCCTCACAGCTTCTCCACCTCTTCTTCTTGGCAGGTGCCTTGATCCAAAAGAGTTCTAAAGTCCTGGGGTCAGGGCCCTAATATTTATACCACATTTACTCTTTGTCCTCTTTGAAGCAAGGGTCTCTTAGCCCAAACCAGTTCTACCCACTCTGGCCCAGCTTCACTACAGGAGATGGAGACAGCATTGTGCAGAGGAGACACTGCCTATTCAGGTGCTAGTAAAAACTCCTTTCACCACTCTAAATGCAGACCAGGCCTATTCATCCCAAGTATGAGTCATCCAGGAAAGGCAGGACACACCTCACCCCTCCTTGTGACTTTCTACAGTGAATGCACATCCCCAGCCACTGTCACTCCAAAACCAGACAGTAATTACACAAACCAGCAGAGGCACACATAATGGTCAGTCAAGAAATTACCCACTTTCTAAAAGTGGTATTTTTCAAACACATATGGGTCTATTAGGATGTAGGGCGGATCGCCACCGCCCACATGGTGGTGGCAATCTGCCCGCAACCCATTTCTCCCCCACCAACTCTCATGGAATGCCATGCGGATTTTGCTTTTGGGGGATATTGGGGGGGTGGGGGATGCACATGGGGGTACCTATGGTACCCCCCTACATTGTCACGGACAAGGTGGCAGGCACTGCACAGTGCCTGTCACCTTGTGCATGACAATGCATAACGTGCATTCCCAGCATTGTGGCGGGCGGTGCTCTGAGCACCGGCCGCCACAATGCTGGGAATAGAGGATGCCACTGCCACGGTGGCGGTGGCATCCTAATTGCCGGTGCGGGACCACCGCACCACTAGCGGCCGGTCCCAGCACAGCTAGGGTGACGGGCAGACGAAAGGCCCCTATTTATGAAAATCATCTTTACTAAAAGATGCTTTTTTAAAATCCTGAGTTCAGGCATACTAAACTCTATTTCTCTATCTTGTCCCAATGTAAAGTTAGGCTTGTAAGATGTTACAAAGCAACTCCCAATTTAGCCTATGAGACAGATAGCCTGTCAATAGTGAAAAACGCAATTGGCAGTATTTCACTATCAGGACATGTCACAAACAGCCGCGGTCGGTAGTAGGAGTAGCTGCCGGGCGGTGACGTGGGGAGGGGGGTAGTAAACTATGGATTACGGAGGTTTACAGGTAAATTAACGTATAAATTAATCAAATGAATTTTGTTGCGTGCACTGCATCGCATTTGGGGATGCAGTGCACGCAACGAAATTCGTTTTATTAATTTATATGTTAACTTACCTGTAAACCTCCGTAATCCATAGTTTACTGCCCTCCCACCCTGCCCCTGCCCACATCACCGCCCAGCAGCTACTCCTACTACTGACCGCGGCTGGTCACATATACCTGGACATGTCCTACATTTCACATACACTGCACTTTGCCCATTGAGGTACCTTGGGCCTACCTGAGGGGTGCCTTATTTATAAGAAAAGGAAAGGTTAGGGCCTGGCAAGTTGGGGCACTTGCCAGTTCGACATGGCAGTAAAATGTGCATGCAGACACTGCAGTGGCAGATCTGAGACACCTTTGAAAGGCTGCTTGTGTGGGTGGTGCAATCAGTGCTGCAGGCCCACTAGCAGCATTTGACTTACAGGAACTGGGCACACACAGTGCACTATACTAGGGAATTGGTAGTAAATCAACAGCAGTGAGAAAGTGAGCAGAGGCACTAAACCTGCAAAACGAAGTTCAACATACCACTGAAAACAGAAAGTAAAAAGACAGGGGAAACACTCCAAAAAAAGATGCCAGGTCTAACATGCAGTGTCACTCTAACTTAAAGAGTGCTGTAAGTGAATGTCAAAAGGCATCGCTAGACCCAAGCAAACAAAGCCACATTCAAGAATGCTTGTTGTTGGTGATTGTTGGAGATTGAGGGCTATTTTTTTCTCTACACTGAATGCCCCCTCGATAGAAACGGAATATGATGCAACCTTATGCTGTAGTTCAGGGCAGCTGACAAATAAGAATGTCCATCTCGCTGGCAGCAGATTTCAGGAACTGTTCTTATCTGACTTCAATCAAGAAAAAGGTATAACCATAGCTATTCAAACAAGCATTGGCATAGCCAATAGGTCTCGCCTTTGGGACCTTATAAGTGTTTAGCCATGCAACAGTTCCATAACTAAATACTTATAAGGTCCCAAAAACGAGACCTATTGGCTATACCAAGCGGCCGTGTGGCCGCGAAAGTGATCGCGATCAAACATCAAAGCGGCCGTGCGGCCACGAAAGTGAAAGTAATCACGGTCAAGCGCAACGCGCGCGCCCGCACACATGCACTGTAGCTCTAGGCTGGCCTGGTAGCACTTTTTGGAGCTCTCTCAATAAGTCTCTGGGTCAGGCGAGACCTCAAAAGGTGTCCCCCCCCCCATCGAAGTTCTCTAGATAACCTGTGTCCACTCCCCCCTGAGGTACACAACCAAGAAAAGTGGGAAACCTACATCGAGGAAGACTGTAAGCAAACGATCTTGAGTCGATCCTAACCAATCCCTTACATGATCCCATCCTTTGGGGCTTCCACGTGTGCAAGGATTTCTAATGCGCATCAGTGCTACAAACTGGCTCCTGTCACAAGCCACTGCCGTAGAAAACACCTAAATAAATCAATGCACAATCAAAGATAAAAACAAGCAGCAGCCCTTCCTAGTCAGCATGCAAAGAATCCTCTGATCTCAGATTATAAGGCCCCAAAATGCATTCTTTATGATGCCTTCTGTAGCATTGGTTTGGGCAGTTTCTAGAATATTTCATTCGACGGTATTACCGGGGCACATAGTAGTACCCCTTTTCGCGATGCATTGAGCCATTTGTCGTCTTGGATGCTCTTAGTGCCTGCAAGGTATCTCTGGAGGAAAATCTCACAGACTTGAACAGGATAGCAGGTTCTGCACACCAGTGAGTTCGTGATTTATGGCAGCAGTTAAGGGCATCTGACAAATTACAATGTCCAAATTCAATTAACTTTTATTTCTTCTTTACAGTTCCCTGGCACACTCCACTCCACAAAGGAGCCCTTTAACTGCCTTTTCACGACTAGCAATCTACTCTTTTAGTCAAGAGCCATTTTCTTTATGTGCCAATTGCATGTCAACCTTCCCCTCTTGCTACATCTGATCTTCACCTCCTCTTTGAGCTGTTGTATTGGCCCAGGTGTAGTACCAGCCAGAGTGTGCATTTTGCATCAGCTTTGTGTATGGGATCACTTGGGCACACCCACACCAACCTTCCAGGCGAAGTGCCCTTTGCTGCCCCTTTCACCCTTATACACATACATTGACCAATTAGATCCCAGGGACTGAGCAATCAGTCAGGGCAGCTAGACTAGAGCTGTTAGTTTTTCCTACATCCTCGTTTCCTCTTTATATATATAACATTACTGCTGCAGTTTAAACAACGGTAAGAGAGCCCGCTTTTCATTCTTCTGATCAGTTTTTCTAAATTAAATAGTGATCAGTAGAAAGGAGATATTTGTGGAAGCCTGTTTATGTTTTCGCATTGTGTAGCTTTTTGCAGGGAAATTACAATGTTCTGCATGTTTCTCTAGACATTCTAAGCGACAGCATTTTAATATGATTTACATTAAAACAATTCAAATTTATTTTTGCAACAAATTACTTACTGCTTTTTGGTGTGTTTAGTTTTGCACTAGAAGTTAAGCTTGTATACTTCATGTCTGCAACCATACCTCTATTTCACATAAATAAGAAAGACACCAAGGGGCTCATTTATGAGCCCCTGCGTCACTTTTGCGCCACCGGTGCGTCACTTTTTGTGATGCACCAGTGGCGTAAAACATGCGCCATGATGCGCCATATTTACAAAGTGACGCATCTACCTAGATGCGTCACTTTGTAAACCCCTGCGCTACATTTACCTGCGTCAGGTATAATGTATGCAGGGTGGGCGTTCCCACGTAAGTATGCATCGTAGAAGTGACACAGTGAAATCTACGAGATTTCACTGCGCCACTTCTAGGGTGCAAATGCGTCAATATCTTGCGCCTGCCTCACAGCAGGCGTAAGACTGACGCAGGCCCTTTCACATGGGGCTTGCCCCATGTGAAAGGACACATTGCTGGAGTTGCGTCACTTTTGTGACACACTCCAGCAATGCGTCACTTTTGCGCCTACAGATACGTCAAAAATACTGACGTATCTGTGACTCCTTGCGACATGATGCGTCATACTGTAAATATGACGCATCATTGGAGTCGCAGGGAGGGCACAGTGAAAAGTGACGCATCACTGTTTTCACGCAGTGATGCGTCACTTGTCATAAATGAGGCCCCAAGTACTTAAGCGATTTAGTGAAAGTATGGTGGCTTGACTGTGTATTATAAGGACTAAAATTCCTTTTGCCGTACTTTTAAAGGTATTGCAAGTTACTTATGAGTTCCATGACCTTTTAAAGGGACTTTACCTTTAGCCTCGATCTGCTATATGGTCACTCCTTGGTGACTTGCAATATTCTTATGATGTATAGCAGTGCATAATTTATCCCATATATTATCAATTGCCTGATTTGTTGACGAGGGCCAATTAAGCTATTCAAGGAGACTCTTCGGAGTTTAGTTTAAGGTATGCACTTTTTTATTATTTACTTAGATTCCATGGGAATGAGCAGGATGTGGCCTTCATTTGCTGTAACCTTAGCAAGGCATTGAAAATAAAGAAATTCAGCACAAAGAAAGAGATCAGTTTAAAACAGTGAACATCCAGAGGCACAAGGCAACTTGGTGAGAATAAACCTCTTTAAATACAAACGATGTCAAGACTAGTTTGAACAACAGAGATTGAAAAGGTTTGCAAAAAAATCATTTGATTTGATCAATTGTATTTCAATCAGGAGAATGAGACCTTTTTAGGGTTGCATGACGCTGACTCCCAGCCCCCAAAATAGTAGCCCTCCGCCAAGGCCCAATCCCCCTTACCTCTCTCCTCGTGGTTCGTACAGGTAGCTGGTCTGAGGGGGATGGTGCATGCCGTTGTGAGGAAGTGGAAGAGTCTCTCCGTTTCCTCTAATGACGTAGATTGACTACCAACGCGTCTGTTTCCACGCATATGCATATATTTGTTTACTACACATATGCCTTTACCATACATACCTTTATCGTGGTAAAGGCATGCTTGGTAAAAGCCATTGAGTAGTAAAAAAAATGCGTAGTAAAGTCTATGCGTTGTCACGACGCATGCGTTGTAATGCTTGCGTTGTAATGGCCTGGTTCGAAACTGCGGCGTTGTAATGGCTGTTTCCCTCTTTTTAGAACCTTTGTTAGGAGCGAGACTTAAGCAATGCTTACCTGATCTCAGGCAGATGTGTTAGATACTGAGGGACAGGTGATCCGTTTAAGTTAGAAACGGAAAAGGAAGTCCTGTCATGACACTTATGAAGAGAAGTAAGAGAGCAGGCCCTTAGTGGTTGTCTGTTGTAATTGCCGACAAACAGTAGAGAAGTAGGTCAAGGAATTCAATGGTGTACTTATCTATTAAGTAAGATTGCAATACCTTTGAGATTGCTATGTAATTCCTAAGTTTTGTCAAAAAATTAAGTCATAGAAGTGTTATTATGCACAGATAAAATGATAAATCTCCAAATGAAGGGTGGATCTATTGCCCAAAACTCACTAAGTATTCAGCAAATGAATGAATCCGAATGAACTATTGTTGTGATGGTTCATTTGGATCAATAGTAATTCAAAAATTAACAATTTGAATGAAATCATTGAAAGATACAGCCACGTTGACTGCCCTAATTGTGATTAGATGTGTTTATCTTATGTTAGTTACACACTATACATTCCCTTATAGCCCCTGAGAATTCTTAGTGAACACCCAAGAATTTATTAATCTTTTCACAAAAATTGAAAGAGTGTGATGATTTTGAAAGTATGTCACTCATTTCTAGAGCTATTTATTTGGACACTTTTTAAATCATGAAGGCCCAGATTTAAGGAACTGTCACGGAACGCAGCGCAGCACACTAAGTTGCCACGCTATGTTGTATGACAGGCAGTAGCGGCTGCTACTGAGCGGGGGTGATGGGTGAGAGGGAGCGGAGGAGCGGAGGGGAGGAATATAAAATGAAATAAAAGCCTTACCTGGGTGCCGCCGGCTGCTGCCTCTCCTCCGTCATCTTCTCTGCGTCACAACGGGAAGCCTCCAGCCTCCCAGAATCCCCTGGCCAATCACGACACTGCCTTACAGCAGCGTTGCGATTGGTCTGAGCGCCGTGGTTTGGTGCTCAGGCATGGACAGGGTGGCTGTGCATGTTCCCCACCAGGCTGTGTAATGCACCTGGTGGGGAACATGCAAAGTGTGCAGAACTGTTTGACCTCCCTGCTCACTTTAGAGTGTGCTTAACACTCCTCCCCCAGACCCCTGCTCTTGCCAGCCCAGCCTCATCCACCCGCCTTGCAACAAAGCAGGAAGGAAAACTAAAATGATAATAATATTAAATATTATCATTTTTGTTTTCCTTTTCAGGTCTCGCCTGACCCAGCGCATGCACTGCTCTGGCAAGACATTTAGTAGGTGGGTTTAGAAAGTGCTACCCACCTTTTTGTGCTGGCAACAAGCTACAGTGCACGATGGCGTGCACGCGCACAGCTGCTCCCCGCATTCCCCCCTCCCTTCTCGCCCAGCCATCTCCTGCGCCAGCCTTCAGCACCTTACCCCTCCCCCCGCTGCTGCGGGCGCATCCCTAACGTGCGTCATCGCGATCATTTTCGCTTTTAGAGTGATCGCGATGAGGGATTGTCAGTGTGAGACCTCACGCCAGCACACAACACACAGAAAGAGGCAGAATGGCTGTAGAGGCTTCTCCTACTAGTCATATTGCTGATTCTATGTTGTCTGAATTTTTGTAAAAATGTACTGATGCTCCACTTCTGTTTTTGCATACGATGCCCCACGCTCGCTTCCTTCTTACATGGAATACCGCTTGTACCCAGTTTAATACTAATCATTATGGTTTTGTGACCATCTGTTTTTCGCTTTAAGATGTTTCGGTCATCCTTTTAATCCCCTGTTGACGGAAAGAGTGAGTTGTTTAATAAAGAACTGGCACCCCTGCACACACTGGCAAGCCCAAAGCTTCTTAGTTTTGCCAATTTACAGAGTCTATGTCTCACAAGCTGTTCTGTCCAATAATAATCAATCAGTCAATCGATTTGTAGAGCGCAGCTTGTTTAAAGTCTGTTGAGGTCACTTCCTCCCGCTGCATAGATTTGGCACAATTAACTTGAGAACGGATTTCGCACAATTAACTTGAGAACGGATTTTTTTGGTTTTCAAGGAAGCTTGTATATTTCATTTATCTCGAATAAGTAATGGTAATGGACAAACAGCAGTTGTTGCTTTAGTTTCTCTTCGAAGTGCAGGTAGTTATACTACATGTCCCATAATACCTTTTGCCAACTACGAGCTTTCATTAGTGCCGTGGCCCCTCCTTCTAAGGTTGTTCCCCATTTTCTAGCTGCACGTGCATCCGATGGCGTTCCAGGGTCTTATGAGCTCAGAAAACTAAGATGCAGTAAGTAAGACGTCCAACCAATTCCATGTGTTTATTTTGCTGTTCACGGTTCTTTTAGTTTTGACATTCATATTTTACTTCGTGCCTCGGCATGACCTCTCTTGAAAGAGTTTTTTTTTGTCTAATATTAAAATTGGTTCAGAAGTTTGTCTGGTTTAAATGCAGCCTTAATTTTCTTATATGACCCGGGGTCACCGATATGCTTGCTTTTCAAATTTAGATTGGCAATATTGCAAGAAGAATGGCGGTCTCGCTTGCAACATGATTTCGGTTGCTAAATAAAAATGAGTTGTTCTTCATAGCTGCCAAGTTTCAGATTACTTATATGTGACGATTTGGGGGATTCTGTATACTTAAGTAACATTCAGTGACACAATTTGTGACACTTTCGTGGAAGTAAAACGAGCAATGAGGTACAGACGCCGTCGGCAAAGAGTTAGACACGTTTGGAAACTTTCACGGGGTGAGCGCATGATGAAATCAAAAGTTCCCTTATAATTGCCTTTTCGCGCAAGAGGGTTGTGTGTGTTAGCACTGTTATAGTTGAAACTAAGGAGCACCCTATGGTTACGATATACATGTGTATATCAGCCCACAATTGCATGTTTTTTGTCCGTTTCCAACCACTTATTTACGTGAGAGCATTCTACATGAGATCCTCTATCTTTAAATTCCAATGCGGATTTCTTGTTTAAACGAACATCTATAACCAGCATTGAAATAGCCAATAGGTCTCGCCTTTGGGACCTTATAAATATTTAGTTATGCAGCACAATATCCTTGGTGCAACAACATTAACGGTTGCATGGCTAAACACTTATAAGGTCCCAAAGGCGAGACCTATTGGCTATGCCAGTGCTTGTTAAACTTTTCGCTGAGCAGTGGGGTGACGCTCCTCAGTCTTAGCGGAGGAGCCATCACTGGTGACACGGAGAGAGTAGGACAGCGCCATATCTTCAGAGTTATGGCACTTTCCTCCTCTCTCCCTAGCACCGGCGCACAATCAGGAAACCAAACGCCACACACACACACATTTGCATCATAATGCAAAGGTGTCTGCCTGAGTCTAGCATATGCTTTGTACTGGAAGGGTAACCTTCCAGTCTAAAATACTGTGCTTGGACAGACTTTAAAACTTTTCCCAATTAGGATGTGTGCTGTACAGTGCAGCAAACATGCAAAGTGGGAACATTTAGAAGAAATAAAAGCATTTCTCCTTTTTAACAACTGCTTTCAGGTGGTGTAAATGTTGGCACAAACCTCTGTACTATTGTTAGTAGAAAGGGGTTTGCATCAAAATCCATGAGTGGTTGCATAGGAACACTCATGTAGCAGCAACCACGGTATGCCCCCTTAATTCACAGCGCTTCACACTGCTTTGCGTTACTTTTTCTTACAAACCAACGCAAATACCTAGCGGCATTGGTTTGAAAATCATGAAAAAGATTTTGCGCCGGTGCTGCGCTTTAAAAGTAACCAAACCTGATGCAAGAACTACGTAAATCTGGCCGAAAGAGTCTATGGTTTGGCTTTTTATCCAACAGAAGCAAAGGTATTTTTTTAAGTCCAGGGTTTTATATGATCCGGATGCTTAAGGACAATGGAGTGTCAGCCCGTCCATATTTTTGGTACAGTTACTGCACAGTAGCTCTAATAATTCGAAATGATTCAAAATCTCCCGAGACATTTTAGCAGGATGGATAATGCCCAAACATTTGGCTTTATCCAAACGACATAGAAAAAATGTATAATTTTCAGCAAATATAATTATTTGGAGAGGGCCCAAATATCGTGTAAATGACAATATGAACGAAGCGGATGATCGAGGAACCTCAAAAAAATGTAGCGTGTATAAAATTTAATGTGTATTGTTCCTCCCAAGAGATAGAGTTTCTATGATCAAAGGGACTGAATATATTTGAAATCAAGCACTGGCATCACCATGTAAGTCTCTAACTTGGGGAACAAATTAGCAATGAGGATTAGAGGTTGTGGCGTAACAGCAAGAGCAGCTGACTTTGAAGTTGGGGAATCAGGTTCGAGTCTGGTGGGAGGTTCAAGCACCCTGTGATTCTGGGCAAATCACTTATCTCCCAGTGCATAAAAATGAATGTGTCCATCTTTAATGCAACTGCTGCTCATGTAAAGTGCTCTGATACCTTTGGGTTGAGTTTGCGCTATATAAATCTGCAACAAAAAAATAGATCCGCTGAATCAGATGCAACTGACCTGTCTAAAAATACCAATGCCTCAGTTTTTACTGTATGGATGTTTAGGAGGCGCTCCTGCTCCCTCTAACTGAGCAGATTTCAGTTCATGCTTCCACACTTTTTTTGAAGTAGCCACTTGGGGGCAGATTTATGAGCCCCATGCACCACATTTGCACTGCCGTTGCGTCACTTCTGTGACGCGGCGGCGTAAACCATGCGCCACGTTGTGCCCTATTTACAACGTAACGCATCTAGAGTGATGCGTCACGTTGTAAAGCCCTGCGCCAGGTTTCATGTGGGCGTTCCGTCGCAGGAAAAGTGCCTGAGTGAAATCTGCAAGATACTTTTACGCTGCGTCAAAACCTTGCGCCAGCTTGAAGCAGGCGTAAGGCGTGACACACCATGTTGAGGATAGGCCAGGTTGGAACAGAGCTGGAGTTGCGTCGCGCTCGCGACACAACTCCAGCACTGCGCCAACCTTACGCTGGCAGATGCGACACGCATCTATTTATCATTGCACCATAATGCGCCGCATTGTAATGCGGCGCATCTGTGGTGGTGCAAGGGTTAACTTGAGTCACGCATCTTTCCTGGCGAATCCCTGCTGATTTGTAGGGATGCGCTAGGAAACGTAAATCTGCCCCTTGGGGTCCATTGTTTGTGCATACCCCTGTTATTGAACCTAGGAGAATAGAAGGGGAGCAAGAACTAGCCATGACTTTGGGCTTGCAGAAGCACATCTAGAATGAGTCACACATAGTCACTTGAAGCCAAATTCACAGTAGTCCCATACAGTTGGAATGAGGAGGAATAGGGGAGCAGATTTACAAGCCCCTTGCGCCACTTTTGCGTCAGTTTTAACATGGGAAAAGTGACGCAAAAAGTGGCGCACGGGGCTTGTAAATCTGCCCCATGGTCTTTTTAAAGGGGAACTGAAGCCTTTACATTGGGTGACGGTAGGTAGACCCATGCAGTACAGTCACACGTAACCCCCCCATCCCCACCAAAATAAATTATGAAATTATTTCCAGCAACCAATAACATCTCAATAGTGGTGTTAAGGGGAGATGACTCCTTAAGAGCAATTTGCAGCAGGCCCTCCCAGGGTGCCCAGCGCCCCAGTAGCAGCCCCGGTATAAGGAGGGTACTGGGATCCAGTCTGTGGTATCTACGGGAAAAAAATACAAAACAAGAAAGCTGCTTCAAACGTCTATTGATTTCCATCCTTTCAGCAGTCTTGCCTGCAAGTGCGTGCATGCGTTGATTTTTGTGTGTATTTGAGGAAACACATACATCAATACATAATAGACACTCTAAACGCTTCTGTGTATCGTCAGTTTGTTCCATTGATTCACCCTGCCTCATCAGGCTGTCCCACAAGAAAAGGAGACTTTTGTGAAAAGTTTTAGGGCAAAACTCTCAATTTCCCTTACTCATATAGGGGAACAGCTCGGTTTCCGAGTATGGAGCCTCAGCCAGATCCACACTGGTAAATCCTTGATCTAGCGGCCTGTATGCTACAAGACTGCCAGTACTGTTACCACAGTTAATGTTAAGTCTTTTAATGTGATCTCCTGTTGTATACATTCTATGTTAACTGGCAAATGTAATACCAACAGAATCTCTATACCATTTAAATGGTTTGATTCCAAGTGTACCAGAGCACATAGGGGCATATTATCAAGAACGGCGTAAAATTATCGCTGCTTTAGCGGCACGAAACTGCCGCTAAAGCGGCGATAATGGGCTTGATAATATGCCTCAGAGAATTCCAATAGAAGCCCATGTTCACACCAGAACATGGGCTTCTATTGGAATTATCAAGGGCATATTATCAAGCCCATTATCGCCGCCTTAGCCCCCAAGTGTTTTACCGCAGGCTGTCAAGGTTGTCCCCAATGTTTGCACGTGGGTTTATGTTTGTTGCGCTAGATATAAGCATACTCTGTGAAAGCGGACAAACTTCCTGAGGGAAGGAGCCTGGGAACAGATGCTTGCTGTAAGCCAACAAGGGACAGCTCAAAGTTTTGGGAAATTGTCAATCGCTCTTTATTCAAGGCAGCCTGAGAACCTGCTATGCAATCTACTATTCACACCCTGGGGTTTGAAACCATATACGATTTGCTTAATTCTACAGGCCCCTCTAATCTGTCTGATGATCTATTATCCACTATTAATTTTTCACTGGACGAGGTCCAAAATGCTATTCAGGTGCTCCAAGCTAATAAGGCTCCAGGCCTCTATGGGGTCACTCTTGATTTATTGTATCTAATACCGATTTTTGGGCTCCTTTATTGAACCTATATCGAATTCAGTGTGTACAACATGCATTCCAGAAGCACGGTCCTCTTCTGTAATTGTTCCTATCTTTAAGAAAGGAAACAGACAAGCCCCTAATGGGGATATTCACAAGAAACTGTCAGAGCGCAGTGTTAAGCCAAAATTGCTAAAGTCACTCTCGGACAGTTTCAAAACACAGGGATGCACCATATTTACAAGAATGCAGTGCACTCTTGTGTTTACCCTAGTGCTGGCACTAAATTTAGCTGCCTAGCGCCAACGCAGGCACCAGCATTGCATGGAATGATTGTTCATGTGCAAGAAGGTGTCCCATGGACTGCTGCGGTAAGGGGCATATTTACAAGGTGGTGTTAAGCTACGTTAAGTGGTTAAACGTCACCTTGTAAACATGGAGCAGAGCATTGCGACTCAGGAACGTCATTACAAGTGATGTTCCTGTGGCGCAATGCCCTTGTAAATGTGCCCCCTGGTGTCACAGGCCCATTTTCCTAGTTAGTTCCTAATTGTATTTACTCATTGTCAAATACACTATTGCTGAAAAAGGAGCTTTGCACGTTGCATGTATCGACCTCAGCACAGCCTTCAACAAGGCCAATAGGGAGAAGCTTTTATTCATAATGTTTGTTAGACCTGGCATCTTTTGGTGTGATTTCCCTTGTTTTTACCTCCTGTTATTAACTGTGTGCTGCATTTTGTTTTTTCTGGTTTTAGGTCTCTGGGCAATTTACCACTGCTGACCAGTGCTAAAATGCAAGTGCTCCATGTGTAAATTGTATTGGTGATTGGTTTATGCATGATTGGCATATCTGATTTACTAGTAAGTCCCTCGTAAAATGCACCATGTGTGTCCAGGGCCTATAAATCAAATGCTAATAGTGGGCCTGCAGCATTAATTGTGCCACCCACATGAGTCGCCCTACAAACCTGTTTCAGACCTGCAATCGGAAGTGTCTGTGTGTGCAGTTTTAAACTGCCATTTCGACCTGGCTAGTGCACCCAATTGTCAGGCCCAAACCTTCCCTTTTCCTACATTTACTCACCCCTAAAGGAGGCCCAAGGCAGCCCCATGGGCAGGGTGCAGTGTATTTAAAAGGTAGGTCATGTACTGGTGTGTTTTACATGTCCTAATAGTGAAGTACTGCTAATTTAGTTTTTCACTATTGCAAGGACTATTTCGCCCATAGGGTAACATGGGGATTGGCTTGAAATATCTTTTAAGTTTAATTTCTTATTGGGGGCAGATAGAGATTTGAAGTTTGGGGTCTCTAGACTCACAATTTAAAAGTACATCCTTTGGTGAAGTTGGTTTTCAAATTGCATGTTTGATTATGGTTTAAGTTTGAACGTATATTTATTGTGAAAACAAACAGTGTTTTCCCTGTCTCTGGCACAAAAGATGAGTAAATAAGTACTAACGACCAATGTAATCACTATTTCCAGCAACGCAGCATGGTTCCTGATCGTTGTATTGACCACGGCTTTCACTGAAAGCCCAGCTTTCCATCACAGCCAGCGCATTTGAACCACCGCTGCAGCGTCAGTTTCAAACACTGCAGCACCCAAGTCTGGGAACCACAGCTCAAACTACAATGCAGTGCCTGAGCCATCGCTGTGGAATCGACACATCATCCCTTGGTGCTGATTTCTTCATCGATGTTGCCCAGCAGTAAGGAACCGAGGCCGTGGGCCCAGGGATCGATGCATCCCCTCCCCTTCCAGTAAAGAACCAAGGTATCACCTCCCCTGAGAGTAAGGAACCGACGCATCACCTCCCCTGGACAGCAATAAGGAACCAACGCATCACTTCCCCTGGACAGCAGTAAGTGACCGACGCATCACCTCCTCTGGGAGTAAGTAATCGATGCATCGCTTTTCTTTTCTGGTGTCTCACCTCCACTGCGCCTGTCCTCGCTTTGAATTTGAACACATCCAAGGTACTTTGTGTTAAGAGTGAAGCATCCATCGATTTCTATGGACTGAACTTATTTAACCTTTGGAAAGTGATATATTTACGTATGAATGTTGGATTTTTGACATTTTGGTCTTTTTTTTATTCAGATAAGTATTAACTATTTTTCTAAACTGGTGTGGTCTCATTTTGTAGTGTTTTCACTGTGTTGTTGTGTGTCTATGTACAAATGCTTTACACAATGCCTTAGATAAGCCTGACTGCTCGTGCCAAGCCACCAACGAGGTGAGCAGGGGTTATCTTAGATGTGTGACTCCCTTACCATGGCTAGAGTGAGGGTCCCTATTTAGACAGGGTGCCAACTAGAGGCCTCATTTCTAACAATGTTGGGGATGGGGGCGGACTCTCAGATAGTTCATTTTCTGCTCAATTTATATTGTAATTTCTCAGCCTCAGTGAGATTCGAGAATGGAGGAGAATGCACCGATCACTTTAATCTTAACCTGGGGCTTCATTAAGGTTGCATCTTGTCTCCTCTTTTGTTCACTTTATTTATCATTAGCCTGGAAAAGTCACTGATTGAAGTGGGCAAAGACTTACCCAAAGCGGGCTCTTGCTCAATTCTGTTATTGCTATATGCAGACAATGCTGGCCTAATTTCACGAACCGCCTTGGGATTAGATGTTCTACTCAGCCGATATGTAGAATTTATAGACAGTTTTGGTTTAAACACTAAATTTAGTGATTCCCATTTATGGAGTTAGGCCCCGGAGAACCAGGACTAGATCGTATCGCGTGAAAGGCAACCACCCTACCAGAGTGCCCGTATTTCCCTGTTTGGGAGTTATTTTTGACTCCGCTTTATCCAGGTCCACCTTTGTATCTGCCCGAGGACATTTGTTCTCTAGAAGCATGGCGTTTCTCTGTGATTTTGCCTGCAGGCTGGGTCATAAGTCCATCAAGGCTATGATTGGTATTTTTAAAGCCAAATGTGTTGCCATAGCTTCATATAGAAGCCATATATGGATGTACACTAATGTGTCTTCGCTGCATGTCCTCGAAAATAAGGTTTTTAGAAACCTACTTTGCCTACCTCAGAGTACATCCTCTGTTACTATCCATGAGGAACTAGGGATTGGGTACCTTGAGGACATACTGATGGCTCAACCCTTACTCCTCTAGATCTCGGTGTCGGTTCTCCAAGCTAAGCATTTTAACCTCTACATTTTAAAAGATTGCCGGGCTCTTGACTGTTCTGCTAGTATCCAGTGGACCAACTATATTAAGGTTGGTTTTACCAGATTAGACATCCCTAAAATGTTTAATCACCATGAAACTTTAGTTGCGCAGGACCACCTCTCGACTAAGAATCCTTTTTCAGAAAGGAGGGCCAACGAGAGAGCTTTATTGGCCAAGTATAGAGTTACCGTAAGAGATTATTTACCGCTACAGACCACACTTTCCCTTGAACCGTACTTTATGTACAACATGTCTCATTGTCATCGGTTTCTTTTGATCCATTTTCATTTCAATTCAATACATCATTTGTTAACAATTCTTTGTGGTAGCTCGTACATTTCTGCCCTAGCCCATGTTGCTGCAATAGTTATTCAGCCCAGGACACGCTGCACTTTATTATGTTTTGCCTTTTCTACAAAATTCTAAGAAGGTCTTTTATCTCACCACTGTTTAAAGAAACTCAATTTGCACTAGTCCGGCCTGCACTTTTTTACTTAATGTCACTACCAGATAATTACATATGCTTCACTGTGGTCCTTTTTTTTATCTGGTGCTGTTGGTGGGAGAAAAGCGTTATTTGAATATTGATGTGAAGCCAATTCTTTTTCATGTAACCAGGGATATAGTTTTAACTTGCATTTTATCTGCGAATGCTTTTAACTCTCTTTTCTTATACTTTTATGGTTCTTATGGAAGAAACCGAATAAAGATAGTTGATTAATTGATTGACTGCCAAGCAATAGCTATTGAATAGATCCACATAATTTGTGGTGCCAAAAGTATTGCTTCTCAGCCTCATTTTGAATCTTTCAGTGTCCAACAGCAGAGCCTCATTTAGCTCTGCCACCAGAGACCTTTGACCTGTCTGCCATCAGGGCACTCTATTTAGGCTACTGCCACTGACTACCCATGCCCTGGTGAGCCAGGACAGGCATGAAAACAATCGGTGTCTCTGATGCAAAGTGATTGGGTGCTTCTGATACAAACTCTTGCTGTGGAAGTTTGAATGAGAAAAAACATAAATGTCAAGTGGGACAAACAAGCATGATGCACAATCTACATTGAACTGTGCCTTCAGTGCATCCCATCCATCACCAGATGCACTGAAGTGACAGGTCCCTACTAGGCAGCAGGGCATCTCTCGATATAGTGGGCAGAGAGAAAGAGAAAGGAGAGATCTTTAGTTTTTCATCATCCATGTTGCATTATGTAACGTACAGGTATATTTGGTTGGTGTCCTGCAGGACATGAAACACATTTCTCGAGGCCAAAGGACCTTAACGTCCAACATCTATATATTTTGGGGGGGGTCCCTGTAAAGGACACCTTTTTAGGGCTCGCCCCTCGTGATGCAGTGCGCAGCACTGCTCACGCAGACGAGCCCTTTTGTAGGGGGTTTAATTGAAAACATATGGCTTGCAGTGGCGCGCGCGCGCACCACTTGTTCTTTGGAGGAGTGTGGCTCAATGGTTAGAGCGGCAGACCCTGAAGCAGAGTTCTGGCCAGGGACCAGGGTTCGATTCCCGCCTCAGCGGGGCTCGGGCTCAATTTCCTCGGACCTGTCTATTCTCGCCTCGGTGCCTATTCTAATCACAGGCCCCATGCTGCAACTCTGGGCAATAGCTTGCTTAGCCTCCACACCGGCCCCAACAGCGCTAAGGATGCCTGGCTTCACCCTGGGGGTGCCCAGGAGTGGACACTTCACAGGGAAAGCCAGGAGGGGTTCCACAGCGGTATGAGTATCAGCGCCAGAAAACCGCAAAGGCGACACCGCAAGGTGGCCGTCTGGTGACAGTGCACTCTATAAGTACCTTGACATTTACATTTACATTTACAAACCATCCTACTCTGCCACCAACTAAAAGGCCCGGGCTAATTCGTTCTGAAACTTTTCTAGAGACTCATTCCGGTGGTTCTTTTTAGCAGCATGAAAGTGTAAAGTGGAGAAAACCATTAATGCACTATAGATCAAGACTCTTCTTCCGAGACATAATATCCAAAGGACAGATTTAGTAGGGTGAGTTTTTTTATTACAAAGCCTACAATAATTGAACATAAAGGCATCTCAACATGAGGGTAATAAAGTACAAAGGGATTAGCATAAAGCCAAATCAACGCACCCAGTTCAGCCGGTGCAACATACACAAAACTATTAGCTCACGAAGTAGGATCCAGTAATCAAGAAGCATGAGTCCAAATTGCCCTGCATCGAGGATTAATGAGTGAAAGGCATTAAATCTATCCCTACCTTATAACTAAAGTGGCACCGGAACTGCCTCCTCCGGCCGACTCAAATATACCAACGTGTCGTCGGCATACATAGAGACCACATGTATTGTTTCCCCCAATTTAACCCCCCCATCCTTCCATCTTTGTATGTGAAGTGATGGCCAGTGGCTCCATTGCGATGGTAAACAGGAGGGGGGACAAGGGGCACCCCTGCCGAGTGCCTCTTTTCAAACAAAAACTTTCTGAGACTTGCCCTTGAATGCGAACCTTTGCGGTTGGTCTGTTGTATATGACCTGCATCCATTTTATAATTGATTGTACTACCCCCATCCCAGCCAACACTGCCCACATATAATCCCACTCTACAGAGCCAAATGCCTGTTGGATATCCAATAGACCCAGCGCCCAGTTTTCTGCCTCCAGACTCGGTGCATACCAGACGTGCGCTAAGCACCACAAATTATGAGTGGTATTCCGTTTGGGAATATACCCCACCTAATCTGGATGGATCAGTTGGGACATGTACGGCAGTAGCCGGGATGCCAGTATCCCACTCAAGATTTTGGCGTCCACATAAAGGAGCGAAATTGGTCTGTAGGACCTCGCCAAAAGAGGATCCCTATCGGGTTTAGTGAGCATAGATATAATTCCCTCTGACATTGTGTTCAGGAGCATTTTATTGTCCAAGGCCTCATTGAACACTTTGAGTAGATGATCCACCGATAAAGGCGCATACTTCTAATAAAACTCCGCCGGGAGCCCATCTCCTCCCGGGCATTTCTCCGACTTCAGTTTCTGTAGAGATGCTAGGATTTCCTCCCTGAGTTCGGTGCCCCGAGGGCTTCTGTCTCCTCATCACCCAGCGTGGGAAGCGCCATCCCATCCAAAAACTCCAGTAACCCCCTGGGGTGGTGCGTCGGGTAGCTGTGCATGTGGATTCCATATATGATGCACATTCCCTTAGGATCACTCCTTGCGTTTACAGTAGGATCCCGCAGCCAGTCTGTAATTGTAATATGGGCGTATGTTCCTTTTCTGTTTTTATTAGCCTTGCAAGTAGTGCCCTCGACTTGTCCACCTGCATGTGCAGCCGCTGCCTATTCGATGTATATGTGGATTTTTCCAACTTGGCCCAGTCGTCTGAAAGTTCCCCACGCACCCTGGTCCACTCAGCCAAGTGTTCCTGTGGCTCATGTAAGATGCCCTCCAGCCCATTCAATTGGCGTTCAAGCTTTGTGATGTCCCTATTTAACTGCTTTCTCAGCCTGTAGGAGGTTCACACACACACACACACACACACACACATCTCTTATAACCACCTTCATGGCTTCCCATTAAATCGATCTGGTAGAAGCGGAACCCCAGTTCTCATGGAAATAATTTTGTGGAGTCTCCAACACCACTGTGGTGTAGGGTGGATCCGAAAGTGCTTCCTCCCTGAGTCTCCAAAGCGGGATGGCCGACAGCCGGGTACGCTCCATAGAATGAGCCACTGCTAAGTAGTTTCAGAGTTTGTGCCGCTATTATTGTCTGTTCGTGTAATGAGGTGTATCAGGATAGATTCATCTTGTTCATCCCCTTTCTCCCGCTTATTGTACTTTGCCCATTAGTCAACTCACCCCATAACCGCGTGTATCCCCCCTTAACCTTGAAAGCATTATAACTTGAACTGTCCCATTGCCCTCCCCACCCCTGGGCAGTCACGCGAGTTCCGCTGCTAGCAATACATCCAGCGAAAAATTCGACATGTACCGCCCCAAACCTCCCATCCCCCACCCTTCAAAATATCTTTTAGAGCATAACAAAGAGAGCCGAAGCTCTGGCTCTAGTCTGAATATATAAGATGGAGTGCTGTGCAAGAGCTCTGAACCCAACAGAGGTGCGAGATTGCTCTCAAGCGTACTTCGTGGGGTCAACCTCTGGTGGGGGTGTCACAATCCCGTGGTCGCCCACTCCCGCTATCTTATTCAAACAATAAGAAAAGTCCTTATCGATAAGTCTCTTATAACCTTCAACAAACCTTCAGACCATGTATGGTTAGTAGCCCAATAGTGCTTAAACGCTGGCAGCAGCACTTATCTGTTCTTCCGTTCTATCGAAGAACAGACACCATCATTCCTGTTCAATCCCCAGTTCTCCCTTGTATGTCTCCGGATCCGGAGTCACCACAATAGATTCCGGAGCAGTCTCGATGTCAGATGTGTCCAATGTGCCATCTTGAAGAACTTGGATACGGCCAGGTCCCCTCTGTGAGGCCATTTGTAGCTGTCTTTGCGACCGCTGACGGTCATCTGGTGTGTCTGGCACGGTGTGACTGCCAGAGGATTCTGTAGATGATACCAGTCGTCGTCCTCGTGGTCCCCTGGCATCCAACCATTCAGTAGCATCCCCTGCTTTGTAGAAGAAAAGAGTTGGTCCTTCGTTTTCAACCCGCAGTTTCGTGGGAAACATGAGGCTGTATTTCAGGTTCAATTTGCGAAACCTACGTTTGACCGCTACGTAGGTTTTCCTTTGTTCTTGTACTCTCTGCGTATAATCTGGATATATGAAGATGAAATGGCCCTTGAAAAGAATCTGGCCTCGGTTTCGTGACAACTGCAGCAGGTAGTCTCTGTTTCTGTAATTAAAGAATTTTTCCAATAATAGCCCTCGGTGGTGCCCCCAGCCTGGGGCGGAACAAGCACCCTGTGTGCACGTTCGGTGTTGAAAACATTTGAGAGGGTCTTGTGAGCGATCACCTTGGTGAGCCAGTCTTTCAGGAATAATTCTGTGGAGGGGCCTTTTGCTTTTTCAGGGACCCCCACAAAACATAAGTTATTCCTACGCGATCTCCCCTCTGAGTCCTCCGCCCTCTCGCCCAGTTGTATCATCTGCGTCTTTAGGTTAATCACTGTGGCACTGAGGGACTTGACCTCGGATTGTAGCATACTAACATATTTCTCAGTAGTGGCCACTCCATCCGACACTTTCTGCAGAATGGCTCCTTAGCAAGTTGACGTCTACAGCCACAGAGTCAATTCTATTGACCATGTCGTTCCTGGTCATTTGAATGGCTTGGATCACATCCACCAATGTGGGGAGACCGTCATCCTTTCGACCTGGAGGTACCTGGTCATCACCATTATTGTCTTCATGTTACTCCAGTCCCTGCACCAGTGGCTGTGCATAATTGGAGATTTCATTTGTTTTTGGCTTGGGGATCCTGTCCTACCCCGTATTTGTCGTCGACTGGGTCGTACTTCCCTCTGGGAGTATGTTCTGTGCTGCCCTGGCAATCAGAAACCTGATTCACACGGGCCTCCCAACCAGTCGCCCTAGGGACCTCACTCACTCTCCTAGTCTCGGTACTCTCAACGGGGATGATCGTGCCTTCACTATCCGACTGTCCATGCTATTGCCTTCAGGGACTCGGGTGCATAAAGGT
Source organism: Triturus cristatus (assembly GCF_964204655.1). NCBI lineage: Eukaryota > Metazoa > Chordata > Amphibia > Caudata > Salamandridae > Triturus > Triturus cristatus. Next base: position 990,110,988 of record NC_140583.1, on the reverse strand, counting down.
ATCCCCCACGAGTTATCCCAAGCCCCCGCATACTCTCTGAAATCCAGGGGGCCCCTCCAGACCAGCGGCTCCCTCCTTGATGCTTGAAGAGGACAACCGGCACTGCAACCCAGTCAGTGAGGCATCAGTCACGTCGAACAAACTCCCAGGTTGTGTATCCGGGCCTACAGTTCGTGGCCCTTTCGTTGCCCCTGCCGCCTCCAATCGGTATCCCCAAATTATACCGACCCAGCACTGACAGAATCCGCCTGGCCATTTCCCAGCAGGGCCTCGCTGTTGCCGCCTGCCGCTGCCTAGTATCCTCACCAGCAGCCCCGGGGAAAGCACCGCATACGTGAGCTCGTATATTCACTGCGGGAATCAGGAAACACGTCTCCAGTTATGTCTGGGCCGTTAGCGCCCTTGGCACTCTTCCTCACTTCCCCTCCTTCCCCAGTAGGCAGCTGCCGCGTACCTCTGTGTCCTTCTATGACTTCCTGGGGAAGGCCGCAGCTTCTGCCAGATTCCACCGTTCCTCCAGTTTCCCCAGGGGTGCTAGGATGGCCGACTTCAGTCCCCGGATGGCCAGCAAGAATTTCGGTGAACCCGGGCCTCCCAGTCTATCCTCTGGTCTCTCCGGCGCTCATGTCCAGCACCGCCGCTGGCTCAAGATGGCACCTCTCATCTCCCGAGGCCGCGGCTGCCTCGCTACTAGGCTGCACCGCAGCCCTGCTCATCTTGTGTCCCGAACATCTCGGGCATGGATCTATACCACTTTATTTCACCGGTCTGCTGTTTGTTGAGGTCAAGATCATTGAGGATGATGGAATAAAGCGGGCCGCTGTGCGGAGCTCAGAATAAAAGCGTCTACTCGCCCATGTTCTTCCTACATACTCATTTTGAATCAGGAGGAAAGTTGTCTGTCGTGGAGTCTTCATACAAAGTCTCTCCACCATGGGATGGGTCAAGTAGCATAAAGCCACTGTCAGAAAGAAATAGCGAATTCAAAGATGCTCCCTCTGCGAAGGCAAGAAAGAAAATTGACATTTTTCCTAATTCCAAGAATCAGTTATCCACGGGTAGCTTTCTTGTGATGCACAATGGGTACAACCATGAGCCTACTTGTCCATGATGCCCTACATGCACATCATTTGCAACAATTCATCCTGGATTCCCAGGCCTTCTCCCGTGTGAAACTAGCATCTTTCCTTTATCGCCTTTGAGCCATATGATTGTAACTTCTTCTCTCCTTGCCTAGCACCTAAAAGAAAGACGGGGCATATTAACAAGGGCTTTATCTCCGCTTTTTTGGCTTTAAAAGCCAAAAAAGCGGAGATAAAACTATCGCCCTATTTACAAGAGGGTGCCAACATGCATAATCGCATGTAAGCACCCTTTTTCCCGACGCCTCCCTTTGCATCTCTAATGAGATGCAAAGTGGGCGTCACAGGGCAGTACAGCCTTGCAAATATCGCTGATGTGCACATCGCGATATTTACAAGGCTGCCCCAGCATTTTATCATACATTAGTTTTTGAAGAAAACCGCTGTTTTCTCCAAAAACTAACGTCTGCTAAAATCCTGATTTACCCATCCCTAACATAGGGGGTGGATTATGCTGCTACGACCACAGGGTCGTATCAGAAAGGCTATCACCCTTTTACAGGGAACATCGCTGGAAAACCAGCGGTGTTCCCTGCAAAACGGCGATTTCCCCTGCTATCTCTGGAACTTTTATCGCCCTGGAGCAACGCGTTGTTGATAACGCGCTACCAGGGCGATACATTCCAGAGATAGACGGCGATGAATAATAAAGCACTAAGCGCGATTTGCGTTATTCATCGCCGTTCCTTGCTGATGTGCCCCGACATTACTTTGCCTAAAAGAGCGCTTCTGCACCTGCAATGTAAAACGTGAGAAAGAACAGCTTCCATAGTGCACATGACATTCAAAACATTAATCCTAAAGCGAGAGTTGTCAGAATTGCATTTCAGGCCTACAACTTTGGTTAACGTAAGATTACATCACTTTAACATTAGAAGTTACAGAACTACATTACATTCCGCTAACACGTTTACCTACTGATGGAAATCTCATTATTAAACACATCGATCACATGAGTAATGTCAACACTTCACAACACGGTTTCTTCACATTAACATTTTCTACTAGTTACATTTATTTTCTACATTATTTCCCATACTACTTTGTCAGTGAGCTAAAATATATCATGTAAATGCCTCAACACAGTCACAATTCTAACAGTCACGTTTACACGAGACAGGATTATACATGAGATTATGATGCACCCCTACAATTAAGAAAATGCAAATACAAAATTTCCCACTCTACATGTATCAACTAGCCATGTAATACCCTGAGGTAAGGTGTACCTTTTTGTTTTATAAAGGCTGGATATTACCTATTGATGGAATCAAGATCTCACGTCCAGGAAGACGTTTGTCACTAGTGCTGCTGACCCGGAAGTAATGAGCAGTTAATAAGGTTTTACATCTTGACAATCTTGCCAGCCAATGTCCACATGAATCAGCCGAGGCGCTTCCACCCCTCCATTCTTAACTAACAATTTAAGCAAGTATGATTTACACGTCAAACGGCATCAGCGGGCGCGCCATGACTGTAATCCAAGAAGAAGAGGAAGGGAGTTTAAGAATAATAGGGGGCGATCCTTCCTCTATGGTGAATCTGCTTGAGCTAATCTGCTGTGAGGGGAGATTCAGAAACTCCCATGATCTAGCATCCGACGTAGCATCTCGAAGCTTCTCGTGCTTCGTTTGTTTATACTTCACGTCAATCATTCAGCATTGTGGGAGATGTCCTTCAGAAGACCGGGAGTAGAAAACTTTGAGAGATATACTGCGTGACAATATGAACAAGTCATTGCTTGAGTCACACTAGCATACGCATGACCAGGGTTTGCTAGATAGCTAAATCCAACTTCCCTTACTTGAAGAGGGGAGAGAGTGTGGCGTAAGGGTCAGAGCTGTCGACTTTGGAGCTCGGGAACCAGTTTCGAGTCTTGGCTTCAGGTCAGCATCCTGTGATTATGGTCAAATCACTTTGGGGCATATCAACAAGGGCTATATCTCTGCTTTTTTGGCTTTAAACGCCAAAAAAGGAGAGATAAAACTAGCGCCCTATCAACAACAGGGTGCTTACATGCAAATTTGCATGTTAGCACCCTTTTACTCTACGCTTCCCCTTGCATCTCTAATGAGATGCAAAGGGGGCGTTCCAGAGTAAAATAATAGGACGACATTTCTCCTATTATCAAGAATGTCGCTAACCCTGTTAGAGACAAAAAAAGCAGCGCTAACCGCTTAACGCTGCTTTTTTACGTCTGGTATTTTTCTGACTTAGCCATGATATCCTATTGAAGGAGGATATCATGGCTAAGTTTGCCTGTCCCTATCAACAAGGTAACGTGAGATTATCGCTGGGTTTCCAGCGATAATCTCACGTTAGCCTGTTAGCGTGAGGATTTTTATCGCTATTGAGATAAGCGTTGCTAATAGCGCACTATCTCAGCGATAAAAATTCACGCTAGCCGGCGATAATTATCCTAGCGCTAAGTGCGCTTAGAGATAATTATCGCCGGTTGTTGTTGAAATGCCCCTTAATCTCCCTGTGCCTACCAAAAATGAATATGTCCTTGTGTAAGGTTACTGGTGATTATGTAAAGCGCTCCAATACCGTTGGGTCGAGTTTGTGCTATACAAAACTGCAAAAAATATTTGGCGGAATGCAGCTATAAAAACCGAGAGTGACGCCTCTAGATATGGTTTGATGGGTGTACACAAGGGGCCACCGTAGATAAAACATCTCACCAACAACCTATCAACCAGGGCCTGCAGGCACCATGCATTTTGGTGAGCTGGCAGGGTGGGGGCTGTTTTTTAGATATACAATGCAAAACAAATGCTTTTAAAGTACGATTTAAGCATGCTTTAAAACCAACTCTACACTAGGGGCCCCTGTGTCAGGTTTGCACTATGTAAAATGGTACATGCGTGATGCAGAGCTCTCATAAAGATGTATGAAGCCATGCAAAGCCGCCCTGCGTGGCTTTGAATGGCCTCATAAAGTATGAGTAAGGCGGTGCAGCGCAAATCACTGCTTTATCTTACTCTGCAACCAGGAGTCCTTCCATGGGCGCTGCAGTGGGTTTTTCCATGCAACACCCATGGAATTTGACGGTACCCCAGATTTATAAAGTGATTTCAACCTGGTGAAGTGCAAAATCCTGTATGCCTACCAAGATGAGCCGTAATGAGAAATATGTTTATTTCTCCTTGTTTTTTCCCCCTTTCTATGTGTGCTGCATTCTGTAGCACACTTAGAAAGAGGAAAAAAACGTGCAGGATCGATTTTGTGCAGGAAGGTGCCCCTTTCTTCACAAAATCAATCCTGTATGCAGCGGAGGTATCCTTGCACTACAGTCCAAGGGTGCATACGTTGGTGCCAGGCTGCCAAAACGGCACCATCGCAGGCAGAAAGGACAAGAATGCACTGTATTGCTTAATACGATGCATTCGTGCCCTTTCACTTTGGTGTAAGGCAGCGCAGCAAGGTGCCTTGCTGCACTGCCCTACATTATGCAAACCTTACGGTTGTAAATAATCAAATGGCACAGTTGACATGCCTGAATGAAACACATCGGTAAGGCAGGCTGAAGTGTACGTACATATCACGATTCAAAACATACAACTGTTGGCCAATTTGCGGAACTAGTTCCTCAACCTCACAACTACTATATCTCACTATGGTAGCTGACTTTGATGAGTCTCTGCACCTTCATAACTCACATACCATACTCAGCAAAGTATTGTAATACCCATGCCCTCTTAATTGTTACATACATCACACATTATGCGTACTTGTTCCTTCCTTAAGGTAATTGATTTCTCTCAGTGCTGCAGAATACCAGATATTGTTCAGACGTGTCCCTTGCTTCCCTAAGTATATCAATGAAAATTGAACACCAACATGTATGGGATATGTTGAGATGTGTCAGATTCAGGCTTGCATACCCTTAGATACAGTACCACGTGAGTGTGCTCCCCTCTGACATACATTGGGGCTCTTATACAAGAGGCATATACAGCGGGAGACTCGTATGTAAGGACAGCTCCAGTAGCTCTGGCCTCAAAATCACTTCCATGAGGCCATACAAAGGCAGCATGTGGGATTTGCTATACATTCAGAGTTATGGAGTCAGGCAAGCCAGCGCAAAACACAGCGTAGCCATAGTGGAAATCAAGGAACCATACCTTTTATATAGGGATTGCTGTTCAAGACCAGTCATATGTGTTTTGGCACATTCACAGGTTACCTAAGCTGTGTAAGCCATGGCAGACCTCATTAGTACATGACTACCCAGGGGAGATATGTCAAGGAGGATCATCAGCACATCACTATGTGTAATTTAGCACTGTATGTGTGCTGCATTCCAGTGCACACATACAAACATGTTATACTCTGCCTTTGCAATTCTTTGTGCTGAGAGCTTTCATTTTCAGTACCATACCAATCATGTCAACAACACACACATGTGCACCATTGGTCAAGGGTGCGTGTGTATACTAACAACACCAAGGGGTGAAATTGCAAGCCACTTGCACCGCCGAGGCCTCACTTGCTAGCCTATGAAAAGTGATCCACCGCTAGGGGCTTCTAAATAAACATTGTTGTTGGTAAGGTGGTCTGCTGTAACTCAATGGACTGCACCTTCATCAATGACTTGTGCAAAATCTGATTTTTCTTTGTCTTTTGGGCGGCACAGGGCAAATCCTAGTTGAGCTGTGCAGCACCATTACTTCTAAATTGTACTCCCACATAGGCTTGCAGACAACTTTGGGGCTGCCTTATTTACAAGGCCCTTGCACCGCCAGTGCATCTCTTTTAATATGGGAAAAAGTGACGACCCTGCGGCGAAAGGGGCTTGTAACTAAGCCCCTCTATGTGTAATGTATAGTCTGTACTGGCCCATGACAACTGTACCTGACAAATGCTTGTGGTGAAAGAAGCACCTCTGGAGCTATTCTGCACTACCTGGGTTGTCGTCATATGGATTGTCTGGATGTGTTACAAACATGTGTATCAGCTCAATGCTTCCCTGGGACTCATTTGTATCACCTAAGGAGACACTACCATTTTTGTGGCTTGCTCAGCACCACAGATAGCACTGGTGAACAGATCGTGCCAGCGCTATTGCCACAGCATTTCCCTCATGTGCATGGGGGCATAGCTATTTTGAGCAAAAAGTTATGTGAGCCATACTTAATGTTACCACTATTCATCAATGGCTAAATGAGACACATAGGAGAACACATAAATCATATGTAGTTACCAACTTCACCACCTACTTGGATGCTAATATAGTCTAGAAGGTCTGAATCTTTGCCAACCAAATCCGCCCAGCGATGTTTCAGCTGATGGACTGTCCGTTCGAATCCAAATAGCCTCTGCATCTGAGCCCGCACCTTCTCCTACCGTTGCCTCCGCACCGTGACGGGGTAGCGCAGGACTGCACGTCCCTTACTGTGTACCATGTTGGGTAGGTAAAAGTTCACACCATGGGAAGCTCCCAAACTCCTCTTCCCTCATGGGGCGAGCCCTACCTTTCCCAGGCACAATCCCACCCAAACACAACAAACGCCCAAACAAAACAGATCTCCCCAAAAACCCACAACTAATCCTATAACAACAATACCCCAGAAGACAAACACCTGACTGAACACAGAACAATACACAACAAGAAAGCACAAAAAGGACTTTAGGAGCACAACAGGAATAGCAGACACAACTAACCAGCTCCAGACACACCAAAACACTCTCCAGCACAGCCAAGACACAACCACTCAGAAGCACAGATGGTAAAACTGTGACTTAAAGTGAAAATGAAAGTAACTTTACAGTTCCTGGTTTGCAGTATGCATGATCCACCACATCACTTCCTGGGCGGCTGCGTCATGTTTTCAGCCGATGCATCTTTTTTTGTACACTTCCAGTCAATTCGTCGATTTCACACAATGCCTGACAAGGCACCATGCGGTCATTCAGACGCGTCACCTCAGAGGCCCCCTTTCCCTGCTGCCCTAGTGGCAGCAAAATTCACGCTTTAAGTTCATGGGTCATTGTTTTTAGTTGTTTGACAGAACCACTCATGGTTAAACCAAACGTTCCTTTACGATGCAAGTTTTTACAACGACTTGCCCTGGGCTTTTGAGCAGTACAATATACTATTCTAACTTCAGTCTACAAAATTGGCCCAGGTGGGGGGGGGGGGGGCGTGGGTGGGCTGCGTGACCCCCTCCCATTATGTATTTATTTTAAATTAAAAAAGAGAGACCAGGTCCTGGGGGAGGGGGTCCATGGGGTCGAAATCAGCCCGGCGAGGGGCCGTTTGGCCCCCTTCCTTTTGGATTATTTAAAAAAAAGGCTGGGCCGCAGGGGATGGGGTGCCAGGGGCTGAAATTGGTCTGGGATAGGGACCCACATTACTTCTCTCCCCATTCAAAATAGGCCTGGCTCCGGAGGATGTGGTCCCTGGGTCCGAAATTGGCACAGGGAAGATGGGCCATGTGGCCCTCCCTGCCCCAATAAATAAAAAAATAATAAAAAAGACCTGCAATTAGCTGGAGGCCCCACCCCTTTCACCCCCACTCTGCAGACGTGCCTCCAGGCACACAACTGTTTAGAGAATGAAGTCCCCTTGGCTGCAGAGCATCCTTGGGGGCCAACAAGCCCTTCTGTTACCTCCAGTAAGTTCCAAACTACAAGATTGCTGAGAGGTCTTTGAAGGCTACGCCCCCTTTCTTCACCACTCTGCAAAAGTGCCTCCTGGCACACTGCTGATTGGGAGATCAAGTCATCTTGAATGGTGAGGGCCTTTGGGGGCCAGCACGCCCTCCTGTTACCTCCAGTAAATCCAACACAGCCTGATTCCTGAGAGGACTTTGGAGACCACACCCACTTTCTCCACCACTCTCCAGCCTGCCTCCTGGCACACTGCTGGTTGGGGGGGGTGAAGTCATCTTGGATTTTGAGTGTTCTTGGGGTCCAGAAGCCCTTCTGTTGACTCCAGCAAGTCTGACAAAGCAGAATTCCGGAGAGCTGGTTATAGGCTCCCCCTTTCTCCACCACTCTGTAAAAGAGACTAGGTGGCGACTGAGTGAGCCGTGTCTTTTGGAGCCCTGTTGACTGCGTTTTGGAGAAGGGTGAAACCAGGGTTGAATGGGAGCCCCAGCGCTACATTTTTTGCCCTTACTCCACCTGGCACCTGTCCCCATGGACTAGGGAGGTAGATGCTGCTGAGTGACTGAGGCACCCCTCGATCCGGCAGAGGCAGTGCGGTCAGATGATGAACGGCAGGCGCATCAAGCAAAGGCCGATGGAGGGGAGTGTAATGATAGGCCCGCTCCCCGTGTAAGGGGGCGCCATTCCCCCTGCCTGAGTCCCCGGTGCTCTGGCTCGTTTTTTGGCTGGCGTGCATACCTGTAAGCCAGGGGCAGGGTGCGGCGGTCAGCGGTTGTGGCCTCCATGAGCTCCCTGTACTCTGCATGTGAGCTGCCAGGGTGACAGGGTCACTGAGTGATCGGCGGCCCTCCTCGCCCTCTATGCCCTGGCTGCTCACACGGATTAAAGACTGGCCTTGTGTTCTTTCTCACTTCTCCCTACCCCGTCTCCTCCATTCAGCTGGGGAGTGTAGCAGCGAGTGGGTGTCACTGAATTGGCACTAGGCACAGTGGGGATTGTGACGTTCTCACCTCTGTGACTTTGATCCTTCTACCTGCTAGACTTTATAGATCACTGAGAGCGAGACACGAGACGAGGGTCTACCAGCACAGGCCTTCTGCAGCCCATTGGCAGTGGCCTGGCCCATCTCCATTGTTTCTTCCCCCCCACTAGCTTATCACAAGCCTCCTGGGACCGATTGATAAGCTGGTCTGAAACTGTGTTGGGTACACATTAGTGGAGCAGTGTGTTGTCATGGGCACCCCCTATGCAATTGTTAGTGGCTGGCACCTTGTCATCTGTACTGGAGATTGCAGGGGAAGGAGAGGCGCACCTTTTGATCTCGTTGGACAAAAGACTACACCTCATGGATTGAGGCCTTGTCCACATCTGCCTTGGTTATAGAACTAGATCCACGCCTTGCAACAGTGGATCTCGCCCAGTCGAACGCCTGTTGGAACCCCTGACCACTCACGTGCCAGGAGCACAACTTTGGTCGCAGGAGGCTCTGGTGATGCATTGAGACAGCCATTTCTGTCCCGGGGGGGCCATTACCTTCTTTGTCATGTCATGGTAATGCACCACGAAGAAGGACCCCTCTCTGGGCCCCATTCCGATGTGGTTAGGATATATTCCCGACCGTATGGGTTTGGGAATGGTGGTCTGACCCACTCGGATCGGGAGAGTCTGACTGACCGAGTACGATGCATCCAGATGCTTCCAGATTAGGGGTGGGCGGAATTTGCGAAATCCACTTTCGCAAATTATAGCGAAAATGTAAAAAATGATCGCAAACACGCGGAAATATCGCGAAGATGCAGAAGTTTTTTCCTGCATGTTCGCGAGATTTTCTGCATGGTTGCGACTCGCCAACTTACCCATGTGGTTGCTCGCGGGCGCGGCCATCTTGTTTTCAGTTGTCTCGCAGTGCATGATCGCGAGAAGAAAGACGTGATCGCGCGACGCATGACGTCACTGCGGGCGCGAACTGTCGCGAGACAGCGCAAATGGCTAAAAACAATACAACATCTCATGGAGAACGCGACTGGATCAAGTAAACTTGTCGGCGAACGCAGGGATTTGGGTAAGGCGATCGCGCGCAAGAGTGTATTATTTTACAGCGCGAGCAAGAAACAAATTATCGCCAAGCTGCGGAATGCGGAAATTTTGACATTTTCACACTTTCCGCGGAACGCGAAAATGTCAAATTATTGCAATTTCCGCGAACGGAACGAAATTTTAGCCCAGGCCTATTCCAGATACGATTGGGTCGGACTCCCATTGACTTCAATGGGACCCTATGTTCCAACCGAATGCATAGACTCCCATTGAAGAGAGAGGTGACTGGGGAAAATCGGACACACTGTGGCAGGCACCCCCTGGTACCTGCCACACTGTGCATGGCTGGTAAGGGGGGACCCATGGGTGCCCCCACAGGCAGGAAGGCTCCGGGAGCAGGGGGACCTCATACAGCCCCCAAATTCTCATTCCAACTGCGAAGTCGAGTCGGAAGGCACGATTCAGAAAGGCTGTCCAAATCCAGCATCGTACTCGGTCATTTGGAAATGAGGCCCATAGAGATGTATGATTCTGCTCTGTACGGCCCGGTCATTCCGAATGCCACTGGGTTCGGATTGGGATATTCCTAACGCCTAACTCACATCGTACTTGGTTGGTCGGAAACCTTTCCGATTCGGTTGAAAAGATACGTTCCCGATCCGATTTGGAAGAAGCAAATGCCGTTAGGAGGCCTTCCTAACTGCATCAGTATCGGGCCCTCTGAAGGATCTTTTTGCCAAGAGCTCGATGAAGAAGGCAGACCAGACACCAGAGGTACCTGTATCAGCACTGAGGGTGCTCAGATGGACAAGAAGATCTCCGGAGATCAGTGGTGTAATAATTGAGGGGGCCCCCCTGCAAGGTACGTGGAGGGGCCCCCTCTGAACTCTATCAGGAGCTCTCTGGCCAAAGTGCTGTGCTGAGGGGGGCCCCCTGAAGCTAGGGCCCCCCCGCACTGCAGGGGCTGCGGGGGCCTGTGTTACGCCCCTGCCGGAGATGCTCCGATAATATAAGCATTTTTGATGCAGGTCTTTGAGACTCTTTGAGATGACTTTGCAGGCCTCAAACAATACATAGCCACAGAGATTAAAGACATTTGGCGCGACATGGAGGATCTCAGCCAAAGGGTGAACTCGCTGAAACAGGGCCAGGACGGCTGAGAGGAGAAACTGGATGGCCACCGTCGAGAAATACTGGAGTTACGGGATCATAATCAGGAGCTACACTATCAGCTTGAGGACCTTGAAATCAGGTCCTGGTGCTCAAATATACTCATTAAGGGTGTACCCTTGCAGGCAGTCTCAGGTAATCTTGAGGAATTTGTTACCCGTCTCTTTAGACATGTGGCTCCATCTCTGGGGAACCAGGAGGTCATCCTTGACCGCACCCATCGAGCTGAAAGCCTGGCCAGCGCACTGGATCAGCCACAGGACATACTCACTTGCTTGCACTACTACCACCAGAAGGAGGCTATTATGACTGTGACGCGTGACAAGACAGTCAGTGAATCTGAGGATCATAAGTTGTGGCTATATCAGGACCTCTCTATGTTTACTTTACAGTGGCGGAAAGCCCTTCGGCTAATGAGTAAAAACACTTCAATAGCCGCCATGAAGTGTTTTCCATTATGGACCTGCAATAGTACAGGATATTATAATGATAGTTGGTTCACTATTATTCTTCCTCCTAGAGCGGTGCCCCCATCCTGAGCTGTTGCCAGGTGGAGGTGGAGTTCTGTACCCAACAATAGCGGGTAACAATGCTTTTTCTTCCATTTTTCTCACTTACAGTAGATTTAATCCATTTGTTATATCATTTTCCCACAGGTTGTATGAATTTGAATAGATGATTCTGTTTCCATTAGGTAATTTCACCTTCCGGAGCAGTTGGATTTTGAACACATTTGGTTCATTTATCCTTTTTTTGTACATTCACTTGAGCACTGTAGCAGCAGCATCTGTATAGGTCCTGAAGAAAGCCTTGCCCGACTTAGGATCGTTCTAGGCTGAAACATGTTGACCATTATTTTCCACCATACCACTGCGACTTAAATCCATGTCGCTGGTGCACTGTTTTTAATCCAGGCAGAGGGTGCTCCCGAATAAAACCTATATTTGACGCCCCTAGCTAGTTTTATCCACACTTCCTTCACATTTTGTATTTCCTTTGCACTGCACCCTCGCTCATATTATCCTGCTCATCACAAGTGGATTTAGAATATCCTAAAATTAGATTTCCAAAACATCCCTGAGCTCCTCCCTCTCAGAGAGGGGGTTGTAACCCTCAAAGGAACTAGGTTTTTCCTTTGGGAGGAGAATCCCATATGATGAAGCATGTCACCTCTGGTAAGTGAGGGATTTCGTCCTGAAAAGGGAATTTCCCACGGTTAAGTCTGTGTGTTATAGTCTATGGCTTAATTATCTTGTATTCATGAATATTTTGCACATAACAGACCCAAGGATTTCGCACGTGTTTTTTGTCATGTAATTTGCACCCTTGAAATGCCTTCCTTTCAACCTGATTCGCAGGCCTCTTCTCCATTCCAGGATCCAGTGGCTGCTGGTTTTGATTCCCGGCATTCCACTCGACGCAGGAAGAGATTTGTGAATAACACCTCTGAAACTGATAGTCGTAGGGAACGTGCCCGGTTACTCAAGCAACTACAACATGGGGATGATGTCGTGAGGCGGATGTCGATCACTGACTTTTCTTTTGATTTTGCCCTTGCGGAAGGGCCGCCCACTTATTTTTTGGATCCAGTTCTCAACCAGGCTAGTAGCGACTTTCATTTGTTTCAAGCCTACAAGCTTGACGATGTAGCTCCACCAGCCTATGGAGAAATTGATCGTACAGAGTTTTCGGCCATAACATGGACCCTCCTATGATAGTTAATGTTGTCCCCAGGTGGGGGGGCATCTTTAACTCCATGTTCTCCTTTCCTAATCTATGTTTCTTCTTCTTGTTTCTCTCCTCTTGCTCCTATTTTGCCCAGGATACCTTTTATAGCATGTGTCACTCAACCTGGCCCACCTCTATCTCGAGCATGCCATATATTGCACTTCCCCATGCATACCAATGAGGATATCTATACGTAACATCCAGAATACCAGAATTGGAAACCTAACCATAAGAAGAACAGGGATTCCACTGATCATGTGTGAAAACCCCTAGGTGGCATTCTTCATCATTGGGGTCCTGCGGTCCGCTGCGGATTGAGGCATGCTGCGACTTGAGAACTACGTAGGAGCACTTGGTTTTTAGAAAATATGTGTGGTGCAGTGATGTGGAGTGGGAATAAATTGGTTAAAAATACCTTACAAGTGAGCTAATATTTTATTCCTGCTCCTAGTTGGTATGTTTTAAAATCAGGGGTTAATACTAGTGAAAGACCTAACTGTAATGAGCATGGTGTCCCTTGTACTGGGTCGGCATGTTTCGAGCTTTCCCCTAAAGCTCTTCTTCAGGACCACATGAGGGCCAGCCCCGTGCGTACCACTGCTAAAGAATCCTGTGAATAGGAAACAATGGGGTGCTCAGTTAAACTCCACCAGCCAGTGAATGGAGGTGGGCTGCTCATGCTTTTTTCAATTAAAACTAATGAAAAGATCTCAAATCTAAAAACCAAAGGTTAAAGAGATATTATAGTTAGGAAATCAAATTTGAAAAACATTAGTAATTCATTTAAAAACTAAAGGTTACAGGGTCGTCATAGTTAGGCTCAGATTTCACTGGGACAAAACCATAGAAGTTCAGCAGTTATAGTTGCCTGAGTTAATGCATTGCATACGACCTCACATATTACGTCACTCATGGTCAGTGACATCACTGATGATATGTAAAATGATATCACTGATGAAATCAGTGATGATATCATCCACAGAATCACTCACACACCTACTCATATACCTACTCACACCTCAAAACAACCAGTCACATACCCATTCACAGACCCATACCAGCTCTCATATACCCACTCAGTCCTCCATAGAGGCACTCACACACCCACTCACTCGTACAGCTACTCATATAACCATTCACTCACCCATACAGACACTCCTACAACCAGTCACTCACCCATACAACCACTTACATAGCCACACACTCACCCTTACAGCTAATCACAAGCCCAATTATTTGCCTATACAGTCATTCACACACCCAATCACTCACCCATACAGCCTCTCAACACAGCCACTCGCTCACCCATACTAACTCTCACACACTCTCTAACATACCCATACAACCACTTAGATACCCATTCACAAATCCATACAAGCACTTACACATCCACTCACTCACCCATACAGTACAGCCATTCACCAATACAGTCACTCGCACACCAACTCACTTAGCTAAAAACCCACTCAAATAGCCACTCACTCTCCCAGACAGACACTTGCACACCAAGCCACTCACAGCCATTCACACACCAACTAACACACCCATGCAGTCACTACACACCCACTTAGCCACTTATAGAGCCACTCACAGTGCAATTTACTCACCCATACTGCCACTGACACACCCAGTCAGTCACCAAAATAGCCATTTAGACAGCTTCTTACTCACTGACACAGCTACTCACATATCCACTTATACAGACTTATGTCTAAAGAGGTGTGGCGCTGTGGCCAGGCCGACTGACTCCAGAATCTGGGGATCACGATTCGATCCCCGGCGCCGACAGCAGATTAGCCCAGCACCATGTGACTCTGGGCAATAGCTTGCTTAATCTTCCCGATGGCCCCCAGCGCCTAGAGACCCTAACGGGTGATTGTTCACGCTTTACAAATGTGTATTATTATTATTATACACCCATACAGCCACTTACATACCCATACATACAAGGATACAGTCACACAGCCACTCACATCATATATGTTAAAAGTAGTATCACTCATAATTAGTGCACCTAGTATGCTAATTAAATTTACGTAGTAGGTTAGTATATATATTTTTAACACCCATAAACACTTAAAGACAGTTACACTCACTTGATGATGTCATCAGTGATGTTACTGACCATGTCATGAGTGATATAAAATGTGAGGTGATAAGCAGTGTGTAAGTTATAGTTAACTCAGGTAACTATAACTACTGAGTTTCTATGGTTTTGCATGAGTGAAAACTGATCCTAACTATAACGTCGCTGTAACCTTTGTGGTTTTTCAGTGAATATGTATATATATACATATTACCTAGTGGCGTTTACTACTGGGTATTTATAGTTAGATCTGCTTTTCCATAGAAAGAGTGTTTACTTTTATTTTGCTACTAACTTTGGCCCCATTTGAAATCTTCCAAAAATCTTTCCCCCAAAAATAGTTAATCCACCTCAGCTTCTGGCTGAAAAGTTTTGAGGTTATCCATCAAACAGAGGCAGAGAAAAAAGGGGCGAAGGCAGGGCAGAGGCCCATAGGGTGGGACCCCCAGGGTCAAAGAATATTTCGATCCCAAGAGAGACGAAATGGTGGCCAGGCCCCATTTATTTCCTTTAAGCCCTGGGAAGCCTACCCCTGGGGCTGTGTTCATAAAGGGGAGGGGCATGTGTGGCATCCCTCCCCAAGCCTGCATACACCTCAGGGAGCCTACCTCAGGTCTAAGAATAGTTTGTATGGGGTAGAGGGCCATATGGTCTCACCCTCTGAGCCTCCCGTGGCCAAGGAGAGTTCACCCCTAGGCCAAAATGTATTTATATGGGTAGGGGGCAATGCAACCCTCCTTTCATGAGCCTCTAAATTCTCTGAGGAGTCCACCCCCGGGGCAAAAAGGTTACAAAAAGAGGAGGGAGGCTGTGGGGCCCACCCTAACCAAGCCTCAAAAGGCCCTAGGAAGCCCACCCCTGGGGCCAAAATTTAAGAAAACGAGGAGGAGGAGTACACGGCCCACCTCCGCAAGCCTCGAAAGGCTCTGAGTAGCCCTCCCTCCTTGAGTCCTTAATGGCCCCGTGAACCCCATCCAGCCATGGCCTATGGTGGTAAGAGCAGTGTGGCCAGGTTGGGGGGATTTGACAGACGACCATGAGGGAAATTTAAATAAATAATTAACTTTCCCTCCTCATCATCTGTTGAAATCCCCCTACCCGGCCCCACAGACCCACCGCTCTTACCTGCATAAGCTTCATTTGACCCCATTGCCCAAGGCTGGCTCGCGAGCCCTGTCTCGGGGAGCCCACCCCCTAGACATAGCGGTTTCCCTGCCCACAGCGGCATGGACAGGAAAACCTGTCTTTCCTCTTGCCTGCCAGGAGCATTTTCAAAACTCCTGCCAAGTGGGAGCAAACATCAAGTCTGCTACCAGTCGATTAAAAAATGCTCCAGACACTGAGAGCAGACCTTTGAGCTGTTTCCCTGCCCACAGTGATGCAAGCAGAAAAACAGATTCAAATTTTGCTCCCCCCTGCAGGGAGCAGCATTAGGAGTTGCTCCCTGTGGGCAGGAGCCATTCTAGCTCTGCTGTATGTGGGAAGCCAGCTGGAGATGCAGGGGCCTTGGGGCTACCCTGCGGCACCCAACAAAAGTATGGTGGGTGCCCTGGGTGGGCACCAGGGCACCCACCTTTCACAGCGGGGGCCCCTAGGATGGGGTCTCTGGGACCAAAATCGCCCAGGGAGGGGGGCCACATCCCCCCTCCGCCTCCAAAATGTCGCCAGGCCTTGAAGGATGAGGTCCCTGGGTCAAAATTAGTCGAGGGAAAGGGGCCACATGCACCTCTTCTCCTGCAAATATTGCTGGGGGATGTGGTCCTCTGGGCTCAAATTGGCCTGGGAAGTGGAGATGCATGCCCCCATCCCTTAGAATTTACACTGAGCCCAAGTAGATGGGGTCACCGGGGACTAAATCAGCCCAGGGAGAGGGGATGTGTGCCCCCCTCCCCATAAATATACCACCGGCCCTGAGGGATAAGATCTCCAAGGGCCATTATCAGCCAGGGGAGAGGGCCATGCGCACCCAACTCCGCTTCAAAAAAACACCAGGCCCCTGGGGATTGTGCCTCCAGGGCTAAAACTGCCCCAGGGAGGGGGTCCATGTGTCCAGCCACCTTTATTTAAGAGTGGCCCTGGAGGGGGATGGTGTCCCCAGGGCCTAACAAAGCCCAGGGAGGGTGGTTATGCGGCCCTCTCCTACCCTTTATTTAATTTTGTGGCCCAGCAGATGGAGTCTCCTTGGCCGATCATGGCTTGGGACGGGGTGAAACGCAGCCCCCCTCCTCTTTAAAAAATACGCTGGCCTGTGGGATTGGTCTGCAGGGCCTAAAGAAGCTTGGCAGGAGGGGCCACATGGCCCACTTCCCTTTAATTTTAGAAATGGTCCTGGGGAAGGGGTCCCCAGGGCCTAGCAATGCTCGGGAGGGGGATGCCTGATCCCCTCCCAGCTAATTAAAATACAACTGGCCCTGGGTGATGGGGTCCCAAGGGTTGGGCCCCTATGGCCGACTTCTTTTGGCTGTACAGTTTGGGGTTGGCTGTATGGAAGTGGGGTTGGCTGCAAGGCCTAGCCGAAGGCCAAGCCCTGCAGCCAACACCCTACCATGCGACGACTTGCCCCTTCTCCAAGCGCCAGCTATACATAAATTATAGTATGTAAATCATTGCATTAATTAAAACACTTATGGCATCTGAAATTATAATTTTTGCCAGAACAGAGTGCATTGTACAATGGCGAGTTATAGTTAATGTAGTGTGGCAAGTGAGGTGACAAAACTGTGTACAGAGTTGCATGTATTATATTAATTTACAGTTGGTGCCTAAGTATAAATGTGAGTTATAAGTATGATTTATAGTAATAAGAAAGTGGCGCATAAATGATAAATTTAACACATAACTATAACTTTTGAATTTCTTATGTTTGTGTACTTTAAGTTGGGTTTGTCACAAATAAGAAATAAATAAGTGCATAAGTTGTGCGTAAATCATAGATTTAAGAGATAACTATAACTTTAGAGTTTCTAATGTTTGTGTTGCTTAAGTTGGGTGTTCATGCCAAACATAAATAAACTTTTCCTAACTATAACTTATCTCTAACCTTTGTTTTTTTGTGAATTTCAACGGTTTTTATAATGTTAGTGACAAATTTGTAATAGTCATTCAGTTCAGTCTCGTGGAAAAGGAGTGTTATTAAGTGAAATGTGGTCAAATATAGTGGAGAATAGTGTTGTAAAGTGTACTGTGGCACAGTATATTGTGGTATAGTGGAGTGGAGTAAACTGGAATGATGTATACTGTAGTGTCATACATTGGAATGGCATATACAGGAGTGGAATAGAATGGAGTTGCATACAGTGGAGTGGCATAGACTGAACTCGCATACAGTAGAGTGGCGTATATTGGAATGGCATAGAGTATAGTGGTGTACAGTGCAGTAGTATACAGTGGGATAGCAGAGAGTTTGGTAAAGTGGAGAAAGTCCTGTAAATATTGTAGAGTGTATTCGTATACACTGTACTAGTGTACAGTGGAGTGCTATATACCGGAGTGTTGTACAGTGTAGGGGAATATATTGGGATATGGTATACTGAAATAGCCAACTGTGAAGTGGCGTACAGTGGAGTGGCATAAACTAGAATAGAGTAGACTCAAGTGGTGTATAGTGGAGTGCCATACAGTGGAGTTGGGTACATTTCAGTGGTGTACAGTGGGCTGATGTAAAGTCGATTGTGGTAAAGTGTAGTGTTGTAAAGTAAAATTGTGTAAACTGGAGTGCCGTATATTGGAGTGCCGTACAGTGCAGTAGTGCAAAGTGAAATAGTGTACACTATGGTGGATTAGCATAAAGTGTAGTGCCATACAGTGGAGTAGAGTAGAATTGAATTTAGTGGTAGTACGTGTTCAGACAGACATTGGAGTGACATATAGGGGAGATGCATACAGTAGAGTGTTGTAGAATTCAATAGGGTTTATTATAGAAGCGTAGACTCTAGTGATGTGCAGAGAAGTGTTGTTTAGTTGAATGGGGCACAATGTAGTCTTGTAAAGTGAAATAGCACACAGTGGATTGTGATACAGTCCAGTGACATATATTGCATTTCAGTACAATGGAGTTCCATAGAGTTGTGTAGCATACACTGGAATAGCGTTAACTCCTGTAGTGTACCATCAAGATAGGCACAGTGGAATAGGATATAGTGGAGTAGCATAAAGTGGAATAGACTACAGTGGTGAGCAGTATAGCTTAGGGGCATCCAGTAAACTTGCATACACAAAAGTGTAATAGAACACAGTGGTGAACAGTATAATAGTGTACAGCATACGAGTGTAGACTGGAGTGGCATACAAAAGAGTTGTGTGGAGAATAATGGAGTAACGTACACTGGATTAGCGTACCATATAGTGGCATATACTGGAGTGTTGTAAACTGAAGTAGCATACTCTGAATATTGTACAGTAGAGTGGCATAAAGGCAACTGTTACACTGTAGAATGGCTAAAAGTAGAGTGTGTAAATTAAAGGAAATGCACCGTTAAAGTGTTTGAAAAGGTGTTATGTCTCCGAAATATATATTATAATATGTAAATGTTAATTTTTTGGTGGTATATGTTAATAGTGTAAGTAATGTTAAAGTTATAAATTGTATAAAACATAGCTGTATATTGTGTTATGGTATTCCGTGAAGTTCACGATATACCACGGTACATGGTGCTGAGAACTGGTTCTGTGATTTGTTGATGCCTGTGTTTGCCAAAGATAAAAATCACCCATGTACTTTTTATCACAATTTTGCATTATTGTAAGGTCAGCATTTCGCAGCATTCTGGGTTAGGGTCTTACACATAGTTAAGTATTAGGTTTTATGGTTGCTAATGACCTATTACCACTTCATTTAAGTGGTGATAGGTTAACTTTTTTGTTTATGAATTTGTATATATTATCGACACATACAATCAGCACTGCACTTTGTTTTCCCACACAACACGCTCACATAGGGTTTTTAGGATAACCCATGTGCCCACATTAAAAAACATCCGTGAGCTCCCTCCTCGTAGAGAGGAGGTTGTAGCCCGCGCCAGAACTAGGTTCTGACGCGAGGAGGCACCCCTATGATGAAGCATGACATCATTAGTGTGTGAGAGGAGTTGTCCTTTAAAAGGGATATTCCCTTTATCCCTTTGAGTTATAGGGTTCTTACTGTTCACATCTGTATCCAACTTACATTTTTAGACCCGTGGGTTTTTTGTGTGTTCTAGGTTCTTTGTTCCCCATGCCTCTTTGCTCACTGTTGTTGCTTGCCCATGTGACACTGGATGGCAGCCATTTTGCGCATCCAGCAAGTTTCCATTTGCCTTAGGCTTGCGTGTGTTTTTTGATCCCCATACCTGCTTGCTTGCTTCTGTTGTTTGACCATGTGGCACTGGCTGCCAGCAATTTTGCTAATCTAGCCAGTTCCTTTTCCATAGGCTTGCATGTGTTCTTTGTTCCCTTGCCTCATTGCTCGCTGCTGTTCTTTGACCGTGTTTCACAGGGGGCCTGGCAGCCATCCTGTACATCCAGCCAGTGTGCCTTTGCCATAGACTAGCATGTGTTCTTTGTTCCCCATGCCTCCTTGTTTTCTGTTGTTGTTTGACCATGTGGGACTGGCTGGCAGCCATTTTGTGTATCCAGCCAGTGCGCCTTTGCCATAGGCATGCATGGATGGATATGATATCAGTTTAATAGGCTTGAGGATCATTGTAAATGTAATATGTATATTAACAATATGATTTGTGCTTATATCTTACATGCATTTTTTTATTTTACACCTCCTTGTCTCACAGTAGATTTATTCTCATCCTTCCATACACACATCGGCAATCATTGATCCTTTTTTAAAATTTAATGTTTGATTTTTATTTATTTAATTTTTAAATATTTTTTAAATATTTTCTCATTAAAAAAATTTATAATAATTTTGTGTCAGTTGATCCATTCACCAATCCATCCATCCATTCACCATAGGGGCACAGCCGCACAACAGCATTCAGTTTTTTGGGGTATAATTCTATTTCCTCCTGGTCACCCTGGCTGCAGTGCACTGCAGACACATCAGCATTATTCATTTTTTTTTATGCCATAGGCGCACACTAACCTCCAATTTTTTTAAATATAATTATTCCATTTACCAATGCAGTTCCCTGAGTGCCACAGGTTTCTCCTTTTGATTATATAGTTATAAATGAAACAACTCTATCTGTATGTTGTGTTATCCTGAAGGTAAATTAAATGTTATGGTATGGTGGAGTGGTTTGACATTAATGTGATTGATTTATTATTACCTAAGTAACCAACCACACTAAAATTGCCTTCGTCTTTACTATTTCAAACTGCAACAATACCACGTTTCACTCAATGTTTTTCTTGCTTTTAGGTGCACAAGAAAAGAAGAGACATCACCCCCAGTACTGCCTAACAGAAGGCCTATTACAGTGACATCCTACAATCTCTTCTACTTGTGCAACTTAGAGCCACTGTCATCTGAAAGCTTTAAGATGGCCCCAAAGAAGGCTGGTGTCAAAAAAGTGGTCAGTGAGTAGAATCCGCTTTCCACCAGTGGTGTGTTTGTCATAACGTTTATTCGAACAGCATCGTGTGCCTGCCGCACCAGCCTCAGGAAAGAAAGCTGGGAGCAGCAGTCCCGCATCAACAGCACAACTCCAACCTAAGCTCAAGACCATATCTGTCAGTGAAGCAGCAACAATGAGCAGTGACATTAAATTGGATTTCTTCCTTTCGCAAAGTATTACTCAATTGTTTCCGGAAACAGAGCAAAGTGGACAGCAGCCGCAGCCAGCAATACTACATCTTCCTGATGTTGGAGTAGAACAGGAGGTCGAGCTTTCTGCTGAGCAAAAACCTCCTTTTTTAGAATCATTGGCTCTCAGACCTCCAGCAAGGAAAAGGAAGGGTACTGCTCCACCATCTTCCTCAAGCACCACTTCTGATGATTATGATGATGATGATAGGGATGTGGCATAGACCCTGCCAGAGTTCGGGAGATGCCGGAAAAGGCAAGGGAAAATAAAGTTCCAGAAAGCCATAGAATTGTGATAGGGGATGAATAGGAGGATGACAACGAGCTGGTCATTGTGGAAGTGGACACAGAGGAGTCCAACATTGCTATTGTACCGTAGTTGAGAGGAGCGCCTGGAAAAGGGCTCCCGGTCTCTCTAGTCTACGCAAGTCTGCTCTATTTTATCACACATATTGTTGTTTGATCGCTGCTTTTAAATGTTAATGCTTTTTAAAAAAACATACTGTTGAAGAGCCTACCTGCACTACGTCCCCGGTCCACCACCGATTCTTCGGTTTGTGTGGAGGGACGGTTAGGTGCTAGAAGGAGGGTTTTCCCTGCTCCAGCCTCGCTCCAATCAGCTGCCACAGCTGATCACGCTTCTCCTTTAAATCCACAATGCATCGCGCTACGCTGGACATGCTGCCCTTTCTACCAAAGTTGGGCAGATTTATACAAAAACGGAGCTAAAAGCCATTGGAAAAGGGGTGAGCAAATCTAGA
Organism: Triturus cristatus; assembly: GCF_964204655.1. Classification (NCBI taxonomy): domain Eukaryota; kingdom Metazoa; phylum Chordata; class Amphibia; order Caudata; family Salamandridae; genus Triturus; species Triturus cristatus. Next base: position 990,088,710 of record NC_140583.1, on the reverse strand, counting down.
CAGTCTTGTGGGAATATGATTGAGGGACCTTTCTGTTGTATGAATTGTGGCTTCAGCACTACTTCTACGCCGCCGTTATGCGCTCCTCTCCCAGGATCCAAGAAGACAATTAAGATTTTCAACCTTAATTGTCGTTCTTTGGTTACACACCATGCTGACATTTATGACCTACTGGAGGACTCCTCCCCGGATGTACTCTTCCTCACCGAAACGTGGCTTTCGGATGAGATAACGACAGAACCTGTCCTGGCGCTTCCTGCAGGATATAGCATTCTTACCCTTAATAGGATGACCAGAGGAGGGGGCATTGCAGTGATTTTAAATCAGTCTACCCATGCAGGCTTACCAAGCATATTATATCTGGTAGTGAATGTGCCCTCTTCAAGGTTACACTTAGCCCCAATTATACCATTTCAGGGTTTCTGATTTACAGGCCCCCTGGCCCAGCCAATGATTTTAAGGCTGCCCTTGTAGAGGCGGTCAGCGCGCTAGTTATTAATACTGCCAACTTTACAGTCACCGGGGATTTGAATATTCATTTAGAGAAATCTGATGACCCTGATGTGGCAAAGTTTATAGCAGATATGGCAGCTTGCCAACTTCTACAACTTGCGTCAGGCCCCACACACGTGGCTGGCCACTGCTGGACCCTGTTTTTACTAATATACCCTCACTCACAGCCCCTGCCCCTATGCCTATGGGATGGTCTGACCATTATTTAGTCCCTATGTCCCTTCAGGAGATATCCCCCTTACAGAGCTCCGACCAGACTTCCTCGCTCAAACGCCCCAGGCATAAGCTCAACTGGGATTCTTTCCAGGCCCGTCTGTCTATTCCATGCCCTAGCCTCCCTAATGATCCTGAAGAGGCTTATAGCGTCCTTACAGACTGGATCAGTCGGCCACTGGTTAGTCTCATTCCTGAGAAATTATCCCCGAACCGCAAAACTCGATCTAAGCCATGGTATAACAGCGAACTGGCCGATCTGCGTAGAGTGCGCAAAAGGCTGGAACGCATTTGGAGAAGAGATATTAACATCAAGGCGAAGGACAGCTATCGGGTGGCAGTTAAAAGCTATCATAAGGCCTGTCAATCGGCACGTGCAACGTTCTACGCCGACCTAATCCGTAATAGCGATAACCCAGCAAAGAGCGTATTCACGATACTCTCCAGCTTTAAATTACAGCAGTCCAAAGAGCAATGTGAGGACCTCGCCTCCTTTTTTATTAAGAAGGTAGATAACATCTATAGGTCCTTTCCTGCTACAGCTATCAACTTGCCAGTGGTTGGGCGCGATCAATCTGCCAATACCTTGGAGTCTCTTGCACCCATTTCCACAGACCAACTGCAAGCTCACTGTAGGAAAATTAAGTCTGGCTCACCGGCTGATCCCCTTAAACCGGAACAATTCAGAAGGGTACTGCCTACAATCTTGCCCTCCCTGAAACAGGTAATTAATATGTCACTTTCCACCGCTATGGTGCCCAAAGCATGGAAGCATGCTAAAGTGCTACCTCTATTAAAAAAACCTGTGTTGGACCCGGCCAAGCCCGAAAATTATCGCCCCATCTCTTTACTCCCGTGGGCTGCTAAGATTTTGGAAGCGCATGTTAATTCTATCCTCTCGATTTTTCTAACAGAGAATGATACGCTGGACCCCTCCCAGAATGGTTTTCGACTTGGTCACAGCACAGAGTCTGCTCTCTTGGCTGTGACAGAACATCTCTGGTCTGCTTTAGATGCTGGGCAAACATCGGCGCTGATCCTGCTGGATCTCAGCGCAGCGTTTGACACAGTGTCTCATGCCATTCTGTTACAACGTCTGGAGGAGGTGGGGATCATCGGCTCGGCCCTGAAGTGGTTCACCTCATACCTCAGTGAGAGGTCTTTTAGGGTTTCTGTCTCCCCTTTTGCCTCTGGCATCTACCCCATAAAACAAGGGGTCCCACAGAGCTCCTCCCTGAGTCCCCTGCTACTCAATCTCTATGTCCAACCGCTGGCAGCGGTAGCTAGAAATAGCGGACTAACCATGGTCTCCTATGCCGACAACGCTCAGCTGGTGATAGCACTCTTGAGAAACACCAAGAGGGACGCTCTGAAGTTTCGGGGAGACCTGGCGGTGGTCGCAGAATGGATCACGGCTAACTGCCTCCAGCTGAATGCCAGTAAATCTGAGGTGTTGCTGGTGGGAAAGGACCATGGGTTGTGGAGTGAGCTCTGGTGGCCAGAAAACCTGGGGAGCCCCCCCCCTCAAGCAAGCTGTCAAAAACCTGGGGGTATGGTTAGACTCATTACTTAACTATCAAGTTCAAACTAAAAAGGTAGCAGGGACGTGTTTTGGGCTCCTGCGGGGGCTTAGACCCCTATTGGGGTTTTTTGACCCCTCCGACTCGCCAGATTATTATTCAGGCAGCTATAATGTCCAGACTGGACTATGCCTGCTCCCTGTACCTAGGGGCTAATAAGGCCGAGATTGCATGGCTTCAACGGGTTCAGAATGCAGCAGCCAGATTACTGATTGGCCTGCGCAGGTCCTGCCCAGTGTCACCCACAATCCACAAGCTTCACTGGTTGCCGGTGGCCAGGAGAATTGAATTTAAGGCCCTGTGTATCATTTTTAAGGCCCTGAAGTGCAGCACTCTGGGTATTCTGGCCAATCTGGTCACCCCCTATGTTCCCACACGCCAGTTACGGTCACTTGGACAACACTTGGTGAGGGTCCCTAGGTTCCTGAAAGTACGGGCAGGTGGTCGTTCCTTCCGTAATAGGGCAGCCCTCCGCTGTAACTCACTGCCCTCTCACAAACGTAGCCATACTAACTATCTGATGTTTAGGAAGGCCATAAAAACATACCTATTTCCCTGTGTGTACCTCCTGTCTTCTTCCGTGTTAGTCACTCTGCTGACGGCGCCGGGACGCCCCTTTGCTGGGGTAGCTGTTGCGCTATACAAATTGCAGTAACATAACATAACATATTCAACCTGCTCCTTTGATGTGGATCAGGTAGCACCGTCAGCTCCCATATTTGCAAAGTCCCAGCCCCGACCTCAGTAGAAGTATGCACTGCAGAGAGGCAATTGACGACATACCGGCCTACCTCCAGTTCTTCTTCAGGCTTTGGCAGTGGCCCAGTAAAAAAGTACTTCTCCCCCGTTTTTGACATTTTTATGGTTAGCACACACGAGGAGCATATTGCAGTATGCAGCTATTGCAACACAAATGTTTGCCGAGGTAAACTTGGTTCACATTATGATACTGGAAGCCAAACGAACGACATGAAAAAAAACGGCACACAATCCGGTGGGAGGAGCACCTTAAAAAAATTGCTGAACGTGGTCGTGGTGGTGAAGGTGAGGAGAGCCAAGGAACATCAACTACAATGCCAATCACAGTGGGGGGGGAATGATGAGAAAGAAGTGGGTGACATCCTCGCATAAACCAGCCCTGTCCCCAGCAGTGTATCAGCAGAATTGACCAACCTCAGCGACTTCACAATGGCACAAGACTCAAAGTCAGATGGGGATACCACAGCATACAGTGACTGCCCCACCACGACGTGCACTGAGTCTACCACCACCTTCTCAAAGTGTCAGTTGCACCAGAAAAGAAGTAAAAATACTGGCAACTATCACGGGCATGTTTAGGCAGGAGGGGTCCTACACCCTCAACCACCCAATGGCAGATTTGTACAATGGGAAGCTGGCAAAAATGTAAGGGCTGGATCTCATTACTTTTTCGTTTGTGGATGGAGTGCAATTATTAGAATTTGTGACAGCCATCTGTGCAAAATAGAAGGCTCCAAGTCCGACCCATTTTGACAAAGTTGCTGTTCCATCACAGCATCACGACGTGCTGCAATTGGTTGAACAATCTTTGAAGCAAAGTGTTGTTGACACCATCCACCTAACAGACATGTGAACCATTTGTCAGGCAACTGATTACATGTGCTTCACCGCACACTGGATCTCTTTTGCGGGGGTAAAGCAAACAGGTCTTGGCCCTGAAGAATGTTTAAAAAGCATTTGACTGCATGCAACAGTGGCCATGTTCGCCATAGAGAAATCACATACAGCTGCAAACATCTTGGACGAATTTAACAGCAAGGTGTCCAAATCGTTGCAACCAAGATGTCTCATACTGGATTTGTTGTCACGGACAAAACATAGTAAAGGCCACGGCAGACGTTGGCTACTTCAAGGTACTGTCTTTAACGCATTGCATCAACCTAGTGGTGCAAGACTTTCTGAAAAAAGAAGACATTGTCAGAAACATACTGACCACTTGCAGAAGAATGAGCACTCATTTCAGCCATTCTTTTAAAGCCCGGAGGCAGTGACAGATTATTCAGGGTGCTAATAGAATAACAGTTAAAGCCCTAATACAGGAGGTGCCAACATATTGGAACTCAACTTATTACGTAGGGCAACATCAGTTTGAGCAGTACTAACTGATTACTGACTATGTCATTCAAAGAGGAGGGGATGTAATTAACATGGATGCCGACAAATGGGGCTTAGTCAAATGTCTGACTCAGATGCTACTTCGTTTTGAGGTTTTCACAGGGGAAGTTAGCAAGGAGGACACTACTATGGACCAAGCTATCCCTATATTGCATCTGCTAAACGACCAGCTAAAGAAGGTGTCTGAAAGGTTCGCCCTGTCAGGTGTGAACGAAAACACAGAAGTGCATGCCGTGGTTGAGAGCTTATTTTTTTGCTTGGCTTGTAAGAGAATGATGCATAATGACATAATCTAATTCAAACAGTACATCTGTGCCACACTACTTGATCTACGGTAAACAAATTGTGCCCACTTTCATTCCATTTTCTGAAAGGGATGTTTGAAAATACAAGAGGTAGATTGTTGCGCAAGCCAGAGACCTGGAAGAATGGTTAGAACTTAGAGTCCCACTCTGCAGTTCTGAGGTGCCACCTTCAACTTCCAGAGGATGGAATAGGATAGGATTGTATTTGTAAAGCGCACTATACCCGAAGGTGTCAAGGCGCTGAGCAGACAAAAGCACAGAGAGGAGCCCTATCGGCCAATTAAGAAGGAAATAGTCATGTTTTCAGAAGTTTTCTGAAGACCGAGAGGGAGTCTGCATTAGAAATGAAGGGGGGCAACGAGTTCCAAAGCTTGAAGCAAAGAGAGGGCAGTCTTGTCTCACAGCAGCAAATACCAGCAACTAGAACACCGGCAATAACAGCAACGGCAGGATCAGATCCAACCTCTCTATTGGATTGGTTTCAAATGACAGGGATTAAGTTCAGTGCAGAGTCGATGGCAAAAGAGGTCGAGCAAGTGGCACCACCCATGACCATCCAGAGGATGATCCAAGAGTATCTGGATGATCCAAAAATGTCTATGTGGATCATAACCCATTCATGTATTGGTATAGGAAGAGCCACTAATAGCCAGAGCTCAGCAGGCTGGCGATAAAGTATCTGACTTTTTTGTTGCCAGTGTATCTGCTGAGTGTGTTCAGTGCAGCTGGCACAGTCGCTACAGTGAGAAGGAACAGTCTCTGGCCTCAAAATATGGAGAGATTGACCATGATGAACTAAACCAACTTTTCATACCACATAATTGCACAATTCCTGAAACAGCACAGGAGATGGAGGAGGAGGATTGGTCAGAATCAAATGTGTTAGCTAACCAACTTCTGGGTTAACCACCTGAGTTTGAGGACAAACTCTGCTTCCCGGACTGAGTATGCCAGTGCCACCATAGCACTTTGCTAAATTCTTTCTTTGCAGAAATAAAATAAAAATGAGTTAGTGGAACATTATGTTTGTGTCAGATTTGTGCTGCCCTGCATTGTTTGGTCATGTATATGGCCGAATTGCAGTTGGACCAGTGTGCAGTGAAGAAACATCCACAATTCCTTCATGATATTGAGGACAATGCCTGCCTACCTCGCATGCCTGTCCTTTTTTGCATCACTTAGCAGGCTGCCTCAGGCGATCGTTGATTTACAAGAGTGCCAATATCAAATTCCAATGTGTTGCCTGTGTCAAAGATACAATTGCATACCTACTATCTAACCTACCTGTTCTTTAATTGGAGGAGGTAACTACAACTATTTCAACAATTGGTGAGTGATTCTGAGTGATGATTTATGTGGTGCCAGACAGTGAGGAAGGGTGTTCAATTAATAGTAAAGTTAACCTTATTACGATGAATTGCAATGTTTGGGGCCTGGAGGTGATCATTTTTCCTGAAGATGATTGGTGTAACTTACTTAGCGAAAGTTTACCTGTACAATCTACTCATATGATCCTTCTTTTTTTCATCACTTAGAAGGGCTGTCCCAGAAGGTCATTGATTTGCAAGACTGCCAAATTCCAATGTTTTACTTGCATCAAAGAGGAGATACAATGGCATGCCTACCACCGTGCTTGGATTGGAACAGGTAACTATTGCACCAATGAGTGATATATTATTGAGTGATTGTGAGTGAAAATTGATGATTCACGTAGTGTCAGATAGTGAGGGAGGGTGTTAATCTAAGTTGTAATCTTGATTTCGAGGATTTGCAATGTTTGGGGCCTGATGGGTGATAATTTTTCTTGAAGGTGATTGGCCCTTTCACACTTAGCAAGATTTTCGTGCAGGGTCCGTCCTTTTTTCTGGTTCTTTAGAGACCAGACCAGTCACTTTAGTTAACAAACCAATACAAAATACTGCAATTCTGTTTCGCTACCTGTTCTTCAACAACACTGCACTATGTATCTATCTTGCTCGGTTCGGGAATAGGGTGGAGTTACTCGGAGTCAGGAGGAGGATAGAAGGACTCAGAGCGGGACTACCTCATCACCAGTTAGGAGAAGAAAGTTATCGACGTCAAAGGGAAACCATGACTCCTAGGCCTAGTACTCAGCTATGAGGAATGAAGAGAGGTGCGTTGATTTGAGAACTGTTGCTGAGTGTGTGTTGCACTGGTGGCAAAAGAGAAACTACGAGTCATCTTGTTTTTTGCTCTACCTCTGAGCCTTCTTGGTACACTCCTAATGAAGCTTAACTTACTCCTGTACTTCTCATTGACTCTACAATACAGTTTCGGTTTTACAATCTTCAGGCCTTCTCATCTCTTCGCCTGTACGAACGAAAGGCAGAAGCTGAGCTCAACACTCCTGCTTACCTACCAGACCGGTCCAGACAGGCACCCAAGAGTGACAGACATTACCAAGGTGAAGATGCACCACCAAATTTGGGAATACATTATCATTTTTCTTTTAACAATCATATTTTTAGAACTTGGTGGGTTCAATTCACTCCTCCATAATATGATTTTCTCAAACTTAGAACACAGAAGATTTAGATATCTGATAACTTGGGTCTCTGGGGCAGAAGGACTGTTTGCAAATGCATTTAACTTCTCTATGTCATACTCATTCCTTCGTTTTCTTCCACAACAGATTGATGGTGATTTGCTGCTCATCGCCCTCATGAATATTGTTCTTGTGTTGTGTTTGTCTTTGTCATACCTTTCCCCAAATCCCCTTTCCCATCTATTCTAAACCTGGGTGGAGTTCGCAAAGTGCAAAAAAAAGTCTGCCGCACTACGCGGAGCTCCACGAGCAGCAGAGTGCGTTAGCTAATTGCAGTTTGCGGTGATTTTCAGTGCCAGGTGCTTGTCTGCACTGTGCAATCTTCGCAAACGGCACCATGCACAGTGCAAGTGGGCACTGCTTCCTTTCTGCCCCTCAAGTAGATTTTTACTAGAACGGCAGCTTTTCCAACGCGAGCGGTCGCAAGCATACGTGAGCACTCTCAATGAGAAATCTGACTGCCCGGATTGAGAAATCTCGCCGGGAGGTTGATTTTCCATGCTCGCCATCTTGATATTGACAATCGCGAATGAGGAAAAATCTTGCCAGGAGGTGGATTTTCTTCGCTCGCCAACTTGACGTTGAAACACTCGAGCGAGAAAACGCCACCCGAAGTGGAGTTTTTTGGAACTCCGTGAGCTCCCCATAACGCGGAGTGCGGAAAACTATGCAAACTCCACCAGCGGAGCAGAGATCACCGCCCAGACTTAATCTATTCATTAAACCCGCCATCCTCTTCCCCCAGGCTGTGTGATTCTTTTTTGAGGTGTGTCTTAATATATACCAAATAGATCACACACTTGGTGGAGTGGATGTGGTTAAATGTGACATCAGCTCACTGTGGGATCTTCTATTACCTGAGCAATAGCCCACAGCAGCTCCACTTACCCAACCATGAGCAACGCCATTCATCAAAATCAACATTTCAGGCCTTTGTTATGCGTAAATAAAACGCCTAACCTTGTTGACTACAGACTACAGACTTTGAGTACATTTTCCCTGACATGAGGATTTCATAACTTTGGTTTTCAAATCCCATGCTCACTCTTGCTCAGAATATTTTACTATTGTTAGTTTGTGGCATTCTTTTCTTTGATTGTCATGGTGGTAGTAGTCTGCCCTCCGTCTTTCTAAAGCTATAATATAAATGTATATGTATAGCATACTTACTCTCTCTGTTTTTCTTTTAACTTAGTTGCCTGTGATCCTGTTAATTAATCCCACATTTGGAGATCACCTAGGTGGGAGTGGAACCTCTCTGTGATTCCTTCACTGTTAGCACACTACCACTACTATAAAGTAGGCACCTTGGGAAGTCCTCCAGGTGTTGGGAGATTGACAGAGGGAGCAGCCTCCAGCCATCACTACGTTTATTCAGGTAAGAGAATTATGGGGTAAAGTGTTACTCAATAAGTAACTAACTTGCACTGCAGATGAGATAACTTAATTGTTTATCTATGTTCCTGTAGGCAAGATATGGAATGGCAGTATATTCTCCTAACTGGCATACACTTTAAGAAATACTAAAGACAGGCTGCGTGAAAAGTCATCCGTGCAAAGCTGAAGTAAAACACACACAAAATTTCAGACATAAAGTAAATTATAAAAGATTTCCCCTTTGCTAACATATATATATATGTATAAATTGCTTGATTTATTTTTTTGATGCACTCAAATCTGCAATAAAAAGGATTTCTTACTCTCCACATTGTGGTCTGTACTTGTTTTGTTTTGCTGAGAAAAGATGCAGCAATAAGGACTTTGGTTATCATGTATATATATATATAAATTCACTGAAAAAACCATAGGTTTCACACATGTTATAGTTAGCTGTACATTTCACTCGTAAAAAACCAATGAAATTCCACGTTATAGTTAGTGCAGGCAACTATAACTCACGCGACCGCAATCCTCTGCTTATGATGTCAGATATTACATCACTGATGACATATGTGTCTTTATGAAAAATAAATATTTGTAATATATGTATAGCTAAAGATACAGTATTAGCATCAACAGAGGATTGCGGTCGCGTGAGTTATAGTTGCCTGAACTAACTATAACGTGGAATTTCATTGTTTTTTTACGAGTGAAATGTACAGCTAACTATAACATGTGTGAAACCTATGGTTTTTTCAGTGAATTTGCAAGGTTTTTTAAATGCTAATTCCTAACTATAACGTGTGTGAAACCTATGGTTTTTTCAGTGAATTTGTACGGTTTTTTAAATGCTAAGTTATGTATTTATTTTTAATTTTTGCGCATTTCGTACCGTGCACGCCTCGCCATTTTTTTCAAAATATCAATTGTTTTTTTCTCCCTTGGGGGTCCTTAGATTTATATATTAAATGTGATTGTTATTTATTTATTTATTTTTTTTTTTTTTTACCGTACGTGTACGGTAAGCTTACCGTACGCGCACCCCGCGATTTTTTTTAAAAATTATTAAATTTATTTTTCATAATTTTTGGTCCTTCGTGAACCCCCTGACGAACGCTAGGGGGTCTGCAACTCTCTTCGTTGCCCCCTTTTCATGTTATCAACCTTTTTTTTCAGTGCGACAGACAGAAAATGGCGGCCGATACTTCCTGGTTTCGACCGATTCGAATGTTTACTTTGATCTAACAACCAATCAGAATCGCGCTCGCGCACGGCACCGTACGGGTACGGTAAGCTTACCGTAAGCGCACGGTAAGCGCACGGAGCGCTGCCACAGATATATATATTGATTTAAATGCTATTTTCTCAGGAACTACTGAACAGATTTACACCAGACCTACAAAAGGCACTTCCTTGACCTGCGGACTACCTCTCTGCCAAATTACAAGTAATTCTGTTCAGCCGTTCGGGCTGTAGCTGTGTCTAAAGGTCCTATGGAAAAATGCATAGGGAAAACGCGTTTTGGGACCCCCCTTTTTTCTCAGCCCCCACTTGACGAATCCCCCCGAGACTTTCAGGGTAGGAGCGGAGCGGAGCGCCCCATTAGTTTTGAAAATTTCGCAAGGATTCGTCGACCGGCGCCAAAGTTATTCCAAATAGAATGTTGCGGATTTCCTATGGAAACAGGGTCCTAACTATAACTATCTACTGGCGACCGCCAGTAGATAATATCTATATATACATATATATATATATATATATAATCTACTGGCGGTCGCCAATAGATAGTTATAGTTAGGACCGTGTTTCCATAGGAAATCTGAAAATCCTATTTTGAATAACTTTGGCGCCGGTTGACGAATCCTCGCGAAATTTTCAAAACTAATGGGGCGCTCCGCTCAGCTCCTACCATGAAAGTCTCGGGGTGATTCGTCAAGCGGGGGCTGAGAAAAAAGGGGGTCTCAAAACGCGTTTTCTCCATGCATTTTCCCATAGAACCTTTAGTCGAAGGTACAGCCCGAACGGCTGAACAGAATTACTTGAAATTGGGCAAAGAGTTATTCCTCAGGTCAGGCATGTGCCTTTTGCATATATGGAGTCAATCTGTTCAGTATTTCCTGAGAAAATTGCAGTTAAAAGTACATAAATATCTATAGGCGCGCACCGTGCGCGCACCGTGCGCACACAGTGCGCGCACCCTAACGTGCGCGAGCGTAATTCTGATTGGTGGTTACATGTCAGTCAATGTTCGAATCGGTCAAAATCAGGAAGTGTCGTCCGCCATTTTGTTTGTTTTGGGTGCGACAGTGAAAAAGAGAGGTGACGAACGTGAAAAGGGGGCAGGGTAGAGAGTTCCTGACCCCCTAGCCTTTGTCAGGGGGTCCCTGAAGGACCCCGAAGGGTGAAAAAAACATTTTTTTTTTTTTTCAAAAAATCGCGGTGTGCGCGCACGGTGAAAAACCTTTAAAAAAAATATAATAATACATACATAACTTAGCATTTAAAAAAACGTACAAATTCACTTAAAAAACCATAGGTTTCACACATGTTATAGTTAGGAATTAGCATTTAAAAAACCTTGCAAATTCACTTAAAAAACCATAGGTTTCACACATGTTATAGTTAGGTGGACATTTCACTCGTAAAAAAACAATGAAATTCCCCCGTTATAGTTAGTTGAGATAACTATAACTCGCGCGACCGCCACTCTATCACAAGGATGATGTCATCAGTGATGTCATGAGTGATGCCACTGACCATGTCATGAGTGATGTAATATGTGACGTCATGAGCAGAGGGTTGTGGGCGCGTGAGTTATAGTTATCTCAACTAACTATAAAGGGGGAATTTCATTGTTTTTTTACGAGCGAAATGTCCACCTAACTATAACATGTGTGAAACCTATGGTTTTTTAAGTGAATATATATATACACATATATATTCACTGAAAAAACCATAGGTTTCAGGGGCGTTATAGTAAGCTGGACTTTTCACTCGTACAAAACCATTGAAATTCCCCCGTTATAGTTAGTTCAGCTAACTATACCTCGCGCGACCGCAATGCACTGCTGATGAAGTCACATATTACATCACTCATGACATAGTCAGTGACATCACTGATGACATCACTGATGACATCTCAAATGACATCACTGATGACATCATCCAGTGAATGTGTGTTTTTCTGAAAATTAAATGTTTTATATATGTATATCTCAAGGTCGATGGAAGAATAAATGGGTATATACGTGTTTAAATGGATGATTTGTTTCTGAAACATTGATTGTATAACTGAATAAGTGTATCTTAGTGAATACATGGCTTAGTGAGTAATGTTTAAATATGTAAATATCTGTATCAGTCTCACTTTGTGTATAAGTGGCTGCATGGGTTGGGGAGTAGCTACATGAGTATCTATATAGGTTATTAGTTGGTTTTTTGAGTATCAGTATGAGTGTCTGAGTGTCTGTATGGTTCGGTGGGGGGTATTACATAGTGCATAGGTGCATGAATGAGTGACTCACTGCTTGCATGTGTTGAAGACAGCATGTGTGCAGGACTATATGGGTGGATGAGTGTGTGCATGGGTGTGTTAGTGAGTGAATGACTGTCTCAATAGTGTCTTTATGAGTAACTACATATGTTTTAAACTAGTATATGTGACTATTGGTGTATATAAGTGAGTATATGTGAGAGTGAGAGATTGGAAGAGTTCCTGTATGAATAAGTATATGTTTCTATAAGTGATTGTTTAAAAGACTAAGTAAGTGTAAGTTTCTGTAGAAGTAAGTGTGGTGGTGTGTGTATAACTGTATGTGCAAGTAAATGGATGTTTGATTCTTTATTAGCATGAGTGACTATGTATGTGAGTAAATCTATGGATGAGTAGCGTTGTGTAACATGATGTATAGGTGCATGAGTACATATGATGAGTGAATACATGTATGAGTGACTGTATAGGACTGTTGGTGAATGAGTGGATGTGTATGTGGATATTAGAATTACTGAATAGGTTGTTGTAACTGGTATTGGTATGTCCATTTTTATTAGAACTTTAGTTTCTATTTTTTAATGTGTGTATCAAAGGTTATATTAGGGTGAGAGGAGGTCTGCCACTCTATCACAAGGATGATTTCATCAGTGATGTCATTTGAGATGTCATCAGTGATGTCATGAGTGATGTCACTGACTATGTCATGAGTGATGTAATATGTGATGTCATCAGCAGTGCATTGCGGGCGCGCGAGTTATAGTTAGCTGAACTAACTATAACGGGGGAATTTCAATGGTTTTGTCTGAGTGAAAAGTCCAGCTAACTATAACGCCCCTGAAACCTATGGTTTTTTCAGTAAATTTCGAAGGTTTTTTTTATGCTAATTCCTAACTATAACATGCCTGAAACCTATGGTTTTTTCAGTGAATTTCAAAGGTTTTTTAAATGCTAATTTCTAACTATGCCTACAGAGATAGGTTATGTGCAGAAAGAAGAAGAAAACGCACAGAAAGAAAAAAACGAAATGCAGAAAGAAGCAACAGAAGTCCTCAAAGACGAAGAAAAGTGCAGAAAGAAGGATAACGTGCAGAAAGAACAAACAGAAGAGCAGAAAGCAGCCTTGTTGCAAAATCATCCTGTAGCCTCAACTTTTTCAGCTGTATACTGGTGGTAACTGAGTCTGACTAACCAGTCCAAGAGCCAGTGCTGTGTTAAAAGACACTTAGAATACAGTGAAAACACCTACATACACTAGGGACCAGGATGCGTTGGGGTCCCCCTGTGATTAGCATGACCTCCTCTGTAAGCCCCTAGTATATAATAGGGCAGGGAGATTAAAACTACCTCTTAAAACGTGCCACAGGGCGTGTTTGCACACGTCGCCTCAGGCCCCGTCCCCTCCCTTCCCCACTGTGTAAACACGCCCTGTGGCCGTTTTAATTTGGGAGATTAAGTCCCCTTGAATTCTGAGGGTCCCTAGGGTCCAACTAGCCCACTAGGTACCTTCAGTAAGCGCCATAGAGCTGTGTTGCAGAGAGGTGTAAAAAGTGGCATTGCCTGGGCCACCTCATCTGCAACACAGCTCAGTGGCGCTTACTGGAAGCACCTGGTGGGCTAGTTAGCCCCCAGGGTCCCTCAGGATTGAAGGGGAATTATTTCCCCAACTTAAAATGCGCCATAGGGTGTGTTTGCACACGTCACCTCAGGCCCGTCCCCTCCCTTCACCACTGTGTAAACACGCCCTGTGGCCGTTTTAAGTTGAGAGATTAAGTCCCCTTGAATCCTGAGGGTCCCTAGGGGCAAAATAGCCCACTAGGTACGTCCAGTAAGTGTCATTGCAGAGAGGTGTACAAAGGGGCACAGCCTGCACCACCTCTCTGCAACGCAGAGCAGTAGCGCTTACTAGAAGCACCTGGTGGGCTAGTTGGCCCCCAAAGTCCCTCAGGATTGAAAGGGAATTATTTCCCCAACTTAAAACGCGCCATAGGGCGTGTTTGCACACGTCACCTCAGACCCCGACGCCTCCCTTCCCCACTGTGTAAACACGCCCTGTGGCCGTTCTATGTTGAGAGATTAAGTCCCCTTGAATCCTAAGGGTCCTATGGGTCAAACTAGCCCACTAGGTACCTCCAGTAAGCGCCACAGAGCTGCATTGCAGAGAGGTGTAAAAAGGGGCGTAGCCTCAGAACACCTGTCTGCAACGCAGCTCCCTGGCGCATACTGGAGATATCTGTTGGGCTAGTTGGCCCTCAGGGACCCTCAGTATTGAAGGGGAATTAATTCCCCAAATTACAACTGGCCAGGGGGTGCGTTTGCAGAGTGCTGCAAGGAGGGGGCGTGGCCTCCGGCGCTATGCTGGTCTTTTATTATTTTTTTTTTTTTAAGAAGGTGGGCTGTGTGGCCCCCCTTCTTTTTCTAATTTATTGGCCTTGGGGACCCCACCCCCCAGGGCTTGCCCCCTAAATTTTTTTTTTTTTTTTTAAATGTGGAAAGGGGCCGCGTGGCCCCCTCCCAAGGCCTTAATCGGCCCCGGGATGCCAATCTCCGGGGCATGGCCTTTTTAAAAAAAAAAGAAATCTTTAGGAGGGGGGCTGCGTTCCCCCCCCTCCTCAGGCCGCTTATGGCCCCGGGGACCCCATCCTCCGGGGCCGGTCATTATTTTTTAAAAATATATTTATAGAAACACCTAGGACATGCTGGACAAACCGTATGTACCTATCACCATGATGATTTGCGTGATATTCATTAAAAGGCGACTATGCATACAATGAATCCACGTGGAATGTATTTACACCAGTAGTGAAGCTCTGATGTGTCTGACGCCCTACCGTGACTAATCCCGGCACCCCCGCCGGTGGTTACTCTCCAAGTAGACACCCTTGTTGTTTATTTATACAAACATGGGTAGCTATTTTCGGGCACATTTATTACACGCACCCCAAGCCATTCAAAGGGGATTCGACAAAAATTCGACAAAAACTATGCAAGAAACCCCCCTCACGGTTAATAAAACACACATCCACCACCGGATGTGTAATACTTTTTATTTTACTCTCTGGAAAGGAGACAAACCTCAATTGAGAGTCACAGAGCGCTCCTGGCTGAGCCCAATGCTGTGTTACACCCACCAGGGCCCGCCAAGTGCCACACACCTCTGTGTTGTATTCCACTAGCTAGTGCTTATGCTATGGCACTCTCTAGCCCATGTGCACTGTAACACCACCCCGTGAATGTCATGCCACACTTGCCTTCGCACGGGTTATATTGCCCCATCTAACATGCCTTCCTCGATGCCTATGTTATAACGCACAGCGCTATGCCATACATATTACAATCTGGGATCCATATCTTTGTCACAGTGCATATGCAACGTTACACTCCCCAGCACATATTTTATATTTCAACTTTAGAGACTAATTAGGTTACACAAGACTGCCCTGTGCATATTACACTCCAAAGCGCACATCGCATAGCACACGCTAGTGCCTGTGCTATCTGGCGCTCTCCAATGAATCTGTCATTGCGCACAATGTGTTTCATATTATATTTCAAGCCCCAGTTCATCTTATATCACACTTTTTGATGCATAGTTTATACCATACACTATATCTAGTTTTCATTTTAAATCGTGCTCTCAGGACTATGTTCTATATAACACTGTGTTCCCCTACCCTTTTCACGGGCATTACATTTTGCGATGGGGGGGTGGAGGGTCAGGGGGTGTTTCTGCCAAGTGAGCCCAGAGTCACAGTCACAAACGTCCTGTTCTTCCTGAATAAAAGTGAGATTATGCTGCATACTTGTTCATATTTTAAGTAGTTCGCACAGACGCACATTTTAAAAACAATAAAGTTCCTAATACCCACCTTCTCTGAACAGTTAGCTTGCTGCCCCATCCACCTCCTCCCTGTCCTCTGTTGTCTGAATCCATGGACTAGCCTCCTCCCTCTTGCCATGCATGGTCTGATGTGCTGCCACTGCCCTCCATTTAGCATGATGTACCAGTCCACTCCTCCTGCCCTCCATTGCCCAATTCGATGCCCCATCATTGACCTCCTGCTTAGCCTCTGTGCTTATCTTGCTGCCCCTATTCTCCTTCCCCCTGCCCTCCGATGTCTTTGTGCATGCCCCTCCACCATCCTTTTTGCTGACCATGTTCCATGGACCTGCCGCTCCTATCTACTCTAAGGGGCAGATTTATGAGCCCCTTGCGCCACTTTTGCGTCACTTTTAACATGGGAAAAGTGACGCAAAAGTGGCGCAAGGGGCTCATAAATATGCCCCTAAGTGTTCTGTTGAGCTGCCACTCCCCTCCCACCTGCATAGCATTGTCAGATGACTGTAACCTGTCCCTGCCACCTCCACCCTGCCTGTCCACATGCCATGCCTCTATCCCCTTCTTCCTGTCCTGCATGGTCCATTTTACTGCCACACCCTTCTGCCCTCCCTGGTCTGTTGTGCTGCAACTGCTCCTCCTGTATGCCCCGCGCGGTCTGTTGTGAAGCCCCTTCCCCTGAACTCTCTTGTCTGTGCCCAGGTCCTGACCCTCCCTTCTATCCTCCATGGTCCTTTGTGCAGGCCCCTGCACCCTCCTTCTTGCCCATCATAGCCATTGTGCTGCCCCTAACCCTCCCGCTTGCCATGCCTGATCTTCTGTGCTGCCACAGCTTCTCCCACCTTCCCTGTGTGGTCAGCTAGCTGCCCCTGACCCCCTCCCACCTTCCCTCCATGGTCTGTGTGTATGCCATCATAGTCTCACAGTTGCTCACCATGGTGTGTCTTGTTTCTAGTGCCCATCCTGCCTGACCTCCATGGTCATCTTGCTGCTCCTGCCCTGCCCCCTTGCTCCCAGCCCTCTGTTTCCATGTGCAGACCCCTATTCCCTCCCTCCTGGCTTGTCTGTTCCATTGTAATGCCCCTGATCCGTCCCTCCTGCCCTTTATGGTCTGTTATGCTGCAGCTTTCTCTCCTGTCTGTCCATTATGGTCAGCTAGCTACCATTGCCGCTTTCCCCTCTGTTCTCTGTTGTCCATGTGCATGGTCCGTCCCCTCCCTATTGCTTTCTATGGATTGTTGTGCCGCACTCCCATCCCGCATGCCCTGTGTGGTGTATTGTGCTGCTGCAAACCCTGATGCCTGCCCTGTAGGGTCAGTTTGGTCCACCTCTCCATGTCCCTCCTGTCCTCTGTTTTCCGAGTCCATGTCCCTACCCCAATTCCTCCTGCCTTCCATGATCCAATGGACCATACTTGCGAACATCTTGAACTTGGTAAGAGGGAGATTTTGAAAAAAGACTGGGGTATTGATTTTCCCCTTTGAGTTACATTGAAAAAGAGGAGATTGTAGACAGGAGACAGATCAAATAAAGCCCATTTGAGCTTAAAAACATTGGTCGTTTCCTGGCTGAATCGGGTCTGTTGGCATGTATGGTTGGACTACCACTGCCTCTTCCTTCTGCCCACAATGGTCTATTATATTACCACAGCCTCTCTTGCCAGTCCTGTGTTGTTGGTTTGTTGCCCCTGCCCCCCTTTCCACTGCCCTCCATAGTCTGCTGTGCTGCCACTGCCCTTCCTGGCTGCCCAGTGTGGTCAAATTGTTGCCTCTGCACCCTCCTACCTGCCTTCAATTTTCAGAGTCAGTACCCCTGGCCTCTCCCTCTCAACAGTATCCTAATGAACAACTAGATTGCTAACATTCTATATTTATTACAAAAGTGTGGAATGCCTGACATCATCTTGATGTAATCAAAACTGTAATACCTAGAGCATTTCCTTTAGAAATTACATATATGGGGGTCTTATTTGCATCAAAATTATGGTTAGTGCTCTAAAAAACTAAAATAAGAACATATTTTCTGAGTTTTCAAATAGTGACAAAGCACTTTTACATTTTTTGTTATCTTCATGTTTTTTTATCCAGTTGACCACTTGATTAAATGTTGCACTTTGAGGAGAGGATGTGGTGTTACTTCCAGAGCTGCAGACTTTGCAACTGGGGAACCAGGTTGGATTTTCTGCTTCAGCTCAACATTCTGTGATTCTGGTAAAATCACTTAATCTCCCCATGTCTACAACCAAAATGAATTTGATCCTGTGTGATGTAACCAATGCTCATGTAAAGCACTCCAATACCGGACAAGTCTGCACTATAGAAAACTACAAAAACACAAAAAAGAAGTGTTTTGCACACTTCTGTCATTGGGCTACATGTGGGCTACATCTGGGTGATATTTGTGCTGCATTTGGGCTCTCTGGTGGCCATCTTGGGAGATTTATTTGTTATGACGTTTCCTAATTTCCTCATTTACTGCAGTCTCCTCAGTAGGAAATGCTTTCAGTTTTTTACTTTGATTCCATCAAGAAGGTATTCAGATATGTCACACATTTGCCATAAATTCTGAATGTTAGCACTCTAGTTGCTCATTAGATCACTGTAGTAAAGCTACTGCTCACCATGGAAGTCTGCTGCTGGCATTAAAAGTGCATGTTTCAGTCTGCATGTCAGAATGTTTTAATGAAATAGAAGAGGATTTGAGAAGTCACTCAAAATGTGCCCTAATTTTTCTTTCTTCAGCACTAATCCTAATTTCTATGGCAAAATGAACCCCCTCATGGTGTTCCTTTTTAAATTAAATGTTTTAAGTGTTACCAGTTTATTCCAATCAAGATGGCTTCAGGTGTGCCATACTTTTGTCATAAGTAAGACAGTAAGCGCTCGAGTTGTTCTTAAGAACACTCTGGGACATTCTGTCATTGGGCTATACTTGGGCTACATCTGGGTGATATTTGGGCTACATTTGGGCTCTTTTGTCTCTGGTGGCCATCTTGGGAGACCTATTTGTTATGAAGTTTCCTAATTTCCTCATTTACTGCAGTCTCCTCAGTAGGAAATACTTTCAGTTTTTTACTTTGGTTCCATCAAGAAGGCATTCAGATATGTCACACATTTGCCATACACTCTGAATGTTAGCACTCTAGTTGCTCATTAGATCACAGTAGTAAAGCTGCTGCTCACCAGGGAAGTCTGCTGCTGGTATTCAAAGTGAATGTTTCAGTCTGTATGTCAGAATTATTTTATGAAATAGAAGAGGATTTGAGAAGTCAAAATGTGCCCTAATTTTTCTTTCTACAGCACTAATCAAAATTTCTATGGCAAAATGAACCCCCTCGTTTTGTTCCTTTGCAAATTAAATGCTTTAAGTGTTACCACTTTATTCCAATCAGGATGGCTTCAGGTGTGCCATACTTTTGTCATAAGTAAGACTGTTAGCGCTCTAGTTGTTTGTTAGAACACTCCGGGACATTCTGTCATTGGTGCTCTACTTGGGCTACATCTGGGTGATATTTGTGCTACATTTGGGCTCTTTTGTCTCTGTTGGCCATCTTGGGAGGCGTATTTGTTATGAAGTTTCCTAATTTCCTCATTTACTACAGTCTCCTCAGCAAGGTTGCCAGACTGGGCTATCTCCCGCACAATTGGGCGACTTTTTTCCCAGTTGTGTGGGAAAAACCCATGCCTGGCGGGGGGCTACTTTTTGGGCTGGAATGGAGTGTTTGTGCGCAATTTACTGGCCTGGGCGGGCGCCCACCATGAGGAGTCCGTGGTGTGATGCCAGTCACTCTGTGGGGGCAATTCAGAGCGCAGCGCGTGCTAAGAGTGGGTACTCATTGGAGGTCCGATCCTGGGGGCCTGCCTCTGCCTAAACTGCGCACATGATTGATGATGATCCCCGGCATCCCGCCCACCCCCTAGAGCAGCAGCCAGAGGCAATGGCATCCATCAATCATCTTGACTTGCCATTGCCAATGCTTGCTAACTTGTTGTTGTTGCACACTTGTTACATTATTGTAGCCGGTGCTGCTGCCCTGCAGGCTGCAGACAGTGCTGGTGCACACACACTCTCACTCCTATGTGCACATGCGCGCTGCACCCCCGCACGCACACCCCAGAGGTCACCACCTAACTTTCTTATTGCTCGCTTCTAAGTTCTAAGGCAAATTAGCCAATGTGGGGGTCCCCCAGGGCCGTCAATCTTGTAGCTCCCGAAAACGCTACCAATGACGGCCCTGGGTATTATTTTTTGGTCAGCCCCTCCGTTTCCCATATAATGTGGGGGCTGACGTGACTGAGCACGCTCTCTTTCGGCGCGGCGGTCGGGTGAGTGACGGACGAAGTCGACGGCGACTATCTATATTCGTGACGCACGTCGATTAAATTGGCAGGCCAGGCAGCAGGCAGTCAGTCACTCACCACTGTGGCACTGACTGTCACTGGAGGACTTGTGGTGGTGTCACTGCTGCTGCCGCCCACTATGGTCAGGTCAGTGGTCATCCAGGCCACCACAGTCAGCAGGCGGCCAGGCCCAGCCCCAGGCCCAGCCACGCCAGCCCCAGGCCCAGCCATGCCAGCCCCCAGCCCCAGCCCCCAGCCCCAGCCCAGGCCCTGCCACTGCCACTGCCACTGCCTGGCTTGCCAAGTTGCCAGTGCACTGCCAGCCACCCACAGCACAGCCCGGGGGCGGCACGCGCACGTGACGTGACTCTGAGTGAATCAGTGTCTGCCTGCTCAGTGTGTTTCCTAATAACAGCTCCAGCAGTATATCTGAAAGATTGGAGAAAAAACTGGGTATGTACACATCAGACCACAATGAGAAAAGTCAGACCTTTAAAATGTTCAGAATTCTAAGAATTAGAATAGCTTGTGAAATGACAGGAAGTGTGGTCAGTGAAATGTAGATAATATAGGCTACATAAATATAATAGAACAAAACCTACTCAAAAAGAGAAAATCCATACACTATCTCTTTTAATACATTTGAGCCCCATTTTTCATTTTATGCAGGCTCCACACCCGGCAATATACATAAAATGTAATAGCATTTTCGTAATATGCAAAATGTGCAAATAACAAGTGAAATATACATTTTTTTATATAAATTGACATAGGTTGTCAAATAACATTGCAAACCAACAGAAAACATAATAAAACAGATAAATTTGGTTACAATGATATCTGTAAAGTTTTCCCTGATTTCTCCCACCCACCACTCTCATACACTGTGCTTCGCATTGATTACACCATTATAACATATTTTCCTCCACCATATCTGCAGTCCAAAGGCCAGTCTCCCCCTTGTCTCTTTGGACATTTAGCTGAGTGGGGGTGTATCTCTCTGGTGACCTTCAGTGTCTGGGTCTTATTCTCACATCTCGCTAGTACCTGGTGCTCCACACCAATACGTGAAAAAAATGTTTGATAATTGATGTTTTAATGATGTATGGAGTTGTAAATGATGAACTTATGATGTTGCACTTGGAGCGAGTTTCCTATGCCAATGAGAAGTGTGAATAAAGCTATGAATAGTTATGCAACATTTTTCTGAGTAGCATTAAGGCAGGTGCCCAGTTAACACCCTCCCACCATCTGTATATTGAATAGAATGTATATTTGTCGTTAAAATTGTTTCTGATGTCAATTTGTGCTTAATTGGAGACTTGCTAATTTGGGCTGGTTTTTGGGCTCAAACTGGTCTGATTGGGCTTATTTTGGGCTTATATTTGAGCGGCTTTGGGATTGGAACGGGTCTAGAAATCTGGCAACACTGCTCCTCAGTAGGAAATACTTTCAGTTTTTGACTTTGATTCCATCAAGAAGTCATTCAGATGTGTCACACATTTTACATAAATTCAGAATGTTAGCACTCTAGTTGCTCATTAGATCACTGTAGTAAAGCTACTGCTCACCAGGGAAGTCTGCTGCTGGTATTGAAAGTACATGTTTCAGTCTGCATGTCAGAATTCTTTTACGAAATAGAAGAGGATTTGAGAAGTCACTCAAAATGTGCCCTCATTTTTCTTTCTGCAGCACTAACCATACTTTCTATGGCAAAATGAACCCCCTCATTTTGTTCCTGTTTAAATTAAATGTTTTAAGAGTTACCACTTTATTACAATCAAGATGGCTTCAGGTGTGCCATACGTTCGTGCACTAACCATAATTTTGATGCAAATAAGACCCTCTCATATATGTAATTTCTAAAGGAAATGCTCTAGGTATTACAGTTTTGATTACATCAAGATGACGTCAGGCGTTCCACACTTTTGTAATAAATATAGAATGTTAGCAATCTAGTTTTTCATTGGGATACGATTGAGAAGCAGAGGCCAGGGGCACGGACGCTGAAAATTGAAGGCAGGTAGGAGAGTGCAGAGGCAACAATTTGACCACACTGGGCAGGCAGGAAGGGCAGTGGCAGCACAACAGACAATGGAGGGCAGTGGAAAGGAGGGCAGGGAAAACAAACCAACAATACAGGACTGGCAAGAGAGGCTGTGGCAATATAATAGACCATTGTGGGCAGAAGGAAGAAGTAATGGTAGTACAACCATACATGCCAACAGACCCGTTTCAGCCAGGAAACATCCATTGTTTTTAAGCTCAAATGGACTTTATTTTATCTGTATCCTGTCTACAATCTCCTCTTTTTCAATGTAACTCAAAGGGGAAAATCAATACCCCAGTTTTTTTTCAAAATCTCCCTCTTACCAAGTTCAAAATGTTCGCAAGTATGGTACATTGGATCATGGTAGGCAGGAGGAATTGGGGTAGGGACATGGACTCGGATAACAGAGGACAGGAGGGACATGGAAAGGTGCACCGAACTGACCCAACAGGGCAGGCATCAGGGTTTGCAGCAGTACAATACACCACACAGGGCATGCGGGACGGGAGTGCAGCACAACAATCCATAGAAAGCAATAGGGAGGGGACAGGACCATGCACATGGACAACAGAGAACAGAGGGGAACGAGGCAATAGTAGCTAGCTGACCATAATGGACAGACAGGAGAGAAAGCTGCAGCATAAAAGACCATAAAGGGCAGGAGGGACGGATCAGGGGCATTACAATGGAACAGACAAGCCAGGAGGGAGGGAATAGGGGTCTGCACATGGAAACAGAGGGCTGGGGGCAAAGGGGCAGGGCAGGAGCAGCAAGATGACCATGGAGGTCAGGCAGGATGGGCACTAGAAACAAGACACACCATGGAGAGCAACAGTGAGACTATGATGGCATACACACAGACCATGGATGTAAGGTGGGAGGGGGTCAGGGGCAGCTAGCTGACCACACAGGGAAGGTGGGAGGGGCCATGGCAGCACAGAAGACCATGCATGGCAAGCGGGAGGGATAATGGCAGCACAATGGCTATGATGGGCACGAAGGGGGTGCAGGGGCATGCACAAGAGACCGCGTGGGGCAGGCAGGAGGAGCAGTTGCAGCACAACAGACCAGGGAGTGCAGAAGGGTGTGGCAGTAAAATGGACCATGGAGGACAGGAGGAAGGGGATAGGGGCATGGCATGTGGACAGGGAGGGTGGACGTGGCAGGGACAGGTTACAGTCATCTGACAATGCTAGGCAGGTGGGAGGGGAGTGGCAGCTCAACAGAACACTCAGAGTAGATAGGAGTGGCAGGTCCATGGAACATGGTGGGCAAATAGGATGGAGCAGGGGCATGCACAAAGACATCAGAGGGCAGGGGGAAGGAGAATAGGGGCAGCAAGCTAAGCACAGAGGCTAAGCAGGAGTTCAATGATGGGCCATAGAATTGGGCAAAGGATGGCAGGAGGAGTGGACTGGTACATCATACTAAATGGAGGGCAGTGGCAGCACATCAGACCATGCATGGCAGAAGGGAGGAGGCTAGTCCATGGATTCATACAACAGAGGATAGGGAGGAGGTGGATGGGGCAGCAAGCTAACTGTTCAGAGAAGGTGGGTATTAGGAACTTTATTGTTTTTAAAATGTGTGTCTGTGCATACGTAAAATATGAACAAGTATGCAGCATAATCTTACTTTTATTCAGGAAGAAGAGGACATTTGTGACTGTGACTCTGGGCTCACTTGGCAGAAACACCCCCTGACCCTCCACCCTCCATCTCAAAATGTAATGCCCGTGAAAACGGTAGGTGGACGCAGTGTTATATAGAACATAGTCCTGATAGCAAGATTGAAAATGAAAACTAGATATAGTATATGGTATAAACTATGCACCAAAAAGTGTGATAAAAGATGAACCGTGGCGTGAAATATAATATGCAATACATTGTGCGCAATGTCAGATTCATTAGAGAGCGCGAGATAGCACAGGCACTAGCGCCTGCAATGCGATATGCGCCTTGGAGTGTAATATGCACAGGGCAGTGTTGTGCAACCTAACTAGTCTCTAAAGTTGTAATATAAAATATGTGCTGGGGAGTGTAACGTTGCATATGCACTATGACAAAGATATGGATCCCAGATTATAATATGTATGGCATAGCGCTGTGCGTTATAACATAGGCATCGAGGAAGGCACGTTAGATGGGGCAATATAACCTGTGCGAAGGCAAGTGTGGCATGACATTTCGCGGGGTGGTTTTACAGTGCACATGGGCTAGAGAGTGTCATAGCATACGCATTAGCTGGTGGAATACAACACAGAGGTGTGTGGCACTCGGCGGGCACTGGTGGATGTAACACAGCATTGTTCTCAACCAGGAGCACGCTGTGACTCTCAAGTGAGGTTCGTCTCCTTTCCAGAGAATAAAATAAAAAGTATTACACATCTGGTGGTGGATGTGTGTTTTATTAACCGTGAGGGGGGTTTCTTTCATAGTTTGGTCGAATTTTGGGCGAATCCCCTTTGAATGGCTTGGTGTGCGTGAGTATTAAATGTACCCGTCAATAGCTACCCATGTTTGTATAAATAAACGACAAGGGTGTCTACTTGGAGAGTACCCACCGGCGGGGGCGCCGGGATTAGGCACGGTAGGGCGTCAGACACATCAGAGCTTCACTACTGGTGTAAATACATTCCACGTGGATTCATTGTATGCATAGACGCCTTTAATGAATATCACGCAAATCGTCAAGGTGATAGGTACATACGGTTTGTCCAGCATGTCCTAGGTGTTTCTATAAATATATATTTTTTTTAAATAATAAAAAATAAAGGCCGACCCCGGGGGATGGGATCCCGGGGGCCATAAGTGGCCTGACGAGGGGGGCAATGCAGCCCCCCTCCTAAAGAATTAAAAAAGAAAAAGGCCATGACCCGGGGGTTGGGGTCCCCGGGGCCGATTAAGGCCTTGGGAGGGCCAAATGTATTTTTTTCAACAAAACAAATTAGGGTGCAGGCCCTGGGGGATGGGGTCGGCAGGGCCAATAAATTAGAAACAGAAGGGGGGCCACACAGCCCTCCTTCTTAAAAAAATAAAATAAATAAAAGACCGGCATCGCGCCGGAGGCCACGCGCCCTCCTTGCAGCACTCTGCAAACGCGCCCCCTGACCAGTTGTAAGTTGGGGAATTAATTCCCCTTCAATACTGAGGGTCCCTGAGGGCCAACTAGCCCAACAGGTATCTCCAGTATGCGCCAGGCAGGCAGCTGCGTTGCAGACAGGTGTTCTGAGGCCACTCCCCTTTTTACACCTCTATGCAACGCAGCTCTGTGGCGCTTACCGGAGGTACCTAGTAGGCTAGTTTGACCCTAGGGACCCTTAGGATTCAAGAAAACTTAATCTCTCAACCTAGAAAGGCCACAGGGTGCGATTACACAGTGGTGAAGGGAGGGGACGGGGCTTGAGGTGACGTGTGCAAACACGCCCTGTGGCGCGTTTTAAGTTGGAGAAATAATTCCCTTTCAATCCTGAGGGACCCTGGGGGCCAAATAGCCCAACAGGTGCATCCAGTAAGCGCCACTGCTCTGCGTAGCAGAGAGGTGGTGCAGGCCGTGCCCCTTTTTACACCTCTCTGCAATGGCGCTTACTGAACGTACCTAATGGGCTATTTTGCCCCTAGGGACCCTCAGGATTCAAGGGGACTTAATCACCCAACTAAAAAAAATGGCCACAGGGCGTGTTTACACAGTGGGGAAGGGAGGGGACGGGGCCTGAGGTGACGTGTGCAAACACGCCCTATGGCGCATTTTAAGTTGGGGAAATAATTCCCCTTCAATCGTGAGGGCCCCTGGGGGCTAACTAGCCCACCAGGTGCTTCCAGTAAGCGCCACTGAGCTGTTTTGCAGAGAGGTGGTCCAGGCCGTGCCACTTTTTACACCTCTCTGCAACACAGCTCTGTGGCGCTTACTGGAGGTACCTAGTGGGCTAGTTGGACCCTAGGGACCCTCAGGATTCAAATGAACTTAATCTCCCAACTAAAAACAGCAAGAGGGCGTGTTTACACAGTGGTAAAGGGAGGGGACAGGGCCTGAGTTAACATGTGCAAACACACCCTGTGGTGCGTTTTAAGAGGTAGTTTTAATCCCCTGCCCTATTATATACTAGGGGCTTACAGAGGAGGTCATGCTAATCACAGGGGGACCCCAACGCATAGTGTTCCCTAGTGTATGTAGGTGTTTTCACTGTATTCTGAGTGTCTTTTAACATAGCACTGGCTCTAGGACTGGTTAGTCAGACTCAGTTACCACCAGTATCCATCTGAAAAAGTTTAGGGTACAGGATGATTTTGCAACAAGGCTTCTTTCTGCTTTTCTGTTTGTTCTTCCTGCACTTTTCTTCGTCTTTGAGAACTTCTGTTGCTTCTGTCTGCATTTCTTTTTTTTCTTTCTGTGCGTTTTTTCTTCTTTCTTCACATGTCCTATCTTTGTAGGCGTAGTTAGAAATTAGCATTTAAAAAACCTTTGAAATTCACTGAAAAAACCATAGGTTTCAGGCACGTTATAGTTAGGAATTAGCATTTAAATAACCTTAGAAATTCACTGAAAAAACCATAGGTTTCAGGGGCGTTATAGTTAGCTGGACTTTTCACTCGTACAAAACCATTGAAATTCCCCCGTTATAGTTAGTTCAGCTAACTATAACTTGCGCGACCGCAATGCACTGCTGATGATGTCACATATTACATCACTCTTGACATGGTCAGTGACATCACTCATGACATCAATGATGACATCTCAAATGACATCACTGATGACATCACTGACATCATCCTTGTGATAGAGTGGCAGACCACCTCTCCCCCTAATATAACCTTTGATACACACATTCAAAAATAGAAACTAAAATGTTCAAAACAATGGACATACCAATACCAGTTACAACAACCTATTCAGTAATTCTAAGATCCACATACACATCCACTCATTCACCGACAGTCCTATATAGTCACTCATACATGTACTCATACACCTATACATCCTGTTACACAACGCCACTCATCCATAGAGTTACTCACACACATAGCTCACTCATGCTAATAAAGAATCAAACATCCATTTACTTGCATATACATACGCTTTCCTGTTTTCAGTTTCTATTTTTGGTAAATTCTGGTGGGGTTTTTTCAGTGTTTTCAAGTGATTTCAATATCTCAAAAAAACAGTCGTTATCAGTGGTTACACATTTTCACGCCACTAAAAACAACAGAAAAAGTGTTTTTCCGGTGTTTATGGAACGTTTTGCGTATAGTGTATATGAGGTCCAAATATATTTTTACAAATTAAACTTATTGTAGTACACCATACAATACTTCTTCAGTGAGTCTTTGGTCATGTGCGCTCGCTCGTTAATTCCCATGTAAACTTCTGTGAAAAGGCCCTCTCAACATTGGCACTTGAGAAGGGCAATGCCGTAACAGCCAGTACACAATTTGTTAACTCTGGCGACTGACATAGCTTTCAATGCCAATACTGGTGAACTTGAGGATTGCGATTCTCAGGGCAGGTTCTGCAACATTTGTGTTGAGCTGGGCGCTTATGTACTCAGAGTTATTGAAGCGGTCAAAAATGAAGCAGCACTTTTGAAACTACGGAGGAAATTCACCTTTACTAAAGGGATCTAGAACTTGTACAGAGTACCACAGTGAGGTTTCATTGACTATAAATGCCGTTGGTGGTGAAGGGACATTTCTATGCCTCATTGCAAGCCATTTCTCACATTGTAAAATAAACATTCCTGAATTGCTCAACATTACTTTGCTTACAAAGTGGCAAGCACTCTAACATGGAACATGTTGCAGTGCCAAAGTCACTAAAGGTGTCGCCCAGCTTACTCTCAAGGAGATGTTTCGCATCTACACCAATTATGCTGAACACTTGGCAGGCAAGGGTTTTTTCAGACTAGTTTTTTTATTATGTCCACTTCAGCAGTTATGTTTTCCTGTAAAAATCTAATAATGCAATAGAGTGTACTTTTTTCACATCACTATCAATATGCCACCAAAGATCCTCACATTTCTTGCCTTTGGCATCATCACTCGTCAAAAATGCTGCAAAGGGTTGCGACATGGATATTATAGCATTCCTAGCCCCTTGGACTGAGAACTATCAGCTAAAGGACACAGTTGGAGTGACTCTTTCTTTGAAGCCACACAAAGCACGAAATGATAAATATTTGCATTCTAGTTCCTGTGCATAAGAAAACAGTGCACCAGAATAGATTAAAAAGTCAATAGCATCCATCATTAACTCTGAAGATTGTAAAGATGCTTTCAGCATACCATCTAACAAGTGGCAAGGATCTCCTACAGGGAATCACTTCAGCTCGGGTATCAATTTTGACAGGTCATCACACAACTTTTTCATATACGTAGCTGAATCACTGCAAATACAAAACAATATCACTCCAATCTTCGTTGAACTCGGAAAGAACCTTTTTTGCAGAGCATTCCAAGTGACACCGCTTTCCATGTTTTCCAAAAGTCTGGTGTCATGTTTTCACCACTATCCCAGATGCTCGGTGATAGCGCTCTTTATACATATACTTGTCACTATACTTTGCATTGAATGTGTAAAGCCTGAGGTGTTGGCAATTCACCTACTATCAATACTGACCCACTAGAAACTGTGGGCTGATGTATTAAGGGTTTTTACCCATTCTCTGTGGGTAAATGTGATGACACATATTAGGTAAGATTCTTATGAAACCAGCCATTTTATCAGTGAAAGAATCAAACGCAGCCAAAATATCAAATATGATTTTGATATTTCCAGATTCTCTACAGTTTATACAATAACTAAAAGAGACCTAATCCCTGCATCTTCAGACCAAAGACCACAAAACTGAAAAAAGCAAAAGCAAGAAGAAACAATATTTCAGTGGCATCCCTAAACGACAAAATTCAAGCAGAATAATGTTAGCCCAGTCTTATTTACTGTTATCTTGTATAACAAAGTTACATTGTATTGGCCCCTTCTTGATGAAATAAAATGACTCTTTCACTCTCTTTTTCCTTTCTTTGAATGGCATTTAGTTTGGGGTTGTGCATTTGTTTTTTCAGTGTTTATATGTTTTCACTGGTGAGGGCTATTTCTCTTTCAGTGGGGTTTAATCAGTTATTATAGGTTTAAACCTAAAACCCCACAGCCTACATATACAGTTATATACACACCACCACACTTACTTCTACAGAAACTTACACATACTTAGTCTTTTAAACAATCACTCATAGAAACACATACTTATTCATACAGGAACTCTTTCAATCTCTCACTCTCACATATACTCACTTAAATACACCAATAGTCACATATACTAGTTTAAAACATATGTAGTTACTCAAAAAGACACAATTGAGGCAGTCATTCACTCACTAACACACTCATGCACACACTCATCCACCCATACAGTCCTGCACACATGCTGTCTTCAACACATACAAACAGTGAGTCACTCATTCATGCACCTATGCACTACGTAATACTCCCCACCGAACCATACAGACACTCAGACACTCATACTGATACTCAAAAAACCAACTAATAACCTATATAGACATTTATGTAGCTACGCACCAACCCATGCAGCCACTTATACACAAAGTGAGAGACTGATACAAATATTTACATATTTAAACATTACTCACTAAGGCATGTATTCACTAAGATACAGTTAATCAGCCAGTTATACAATCAATTTTTCAAAAACAAATCATCCATTTAGACACTTATATACCCATTTATTCTTCCATGGACCTTGAGATATACATATATAAAACATATGTAATTTTTGGAAAAACGCTCATTCACTGGATGATGTCATCAGTGATGTCACTGACCATGTCATGAGTGATGTAATATGTGACGTCATCAGCAGTGCATTGCGGACGCGCGAGTTATAGTTAGCTGAACTAACTATAACGGGGGAATTTCAATGGTTTTGTACGAGTGAAAAGTCCAGCTAACTATAACGCCCCTGAAACCTATGGTTTTTTCAGTGAATATATATATAAAAAACACCACTTCTCCCCACGGAGATTCCGCACGCACTCACGATTAAGTCTGCCGTCTGCCATTCTAGTTAGCAATGTCTCTGAAGGGAGTGTTGTGCAATACCCCATCACGGTATGGGACTGCTCTGATGACTCTATCTACCAGCATGCCGTGTTCTGGGAGGAGTAGCGCAAGATGCCGCCGTATCATCGAGGCGGGGGAGGGACAAGTGATCAGCTGACTGGATGAGGTCGTAATGCCAGCGCTTTTTCATCAATAAAGCCACTTTTCTGCACCCCGGAGCTGTCCCACACTTTCTGACTTAGAGGGAGTATTGGTTTGGTGTTTTACCAGCGAGCAGGCTGCTGGTTTAGCAGGACGCCCTCTCGTTCAGGAGCTACGCGGTGTGCCTGCAGCTTTGGTCGTCGCATGGAACTGCAACGCGTTTCCCTCCCTGGTACAGCAGATTTCCATATGGAGGTTACCGTTACCTGGGGGGAGAGGAGGCAAGATTGATACTAAAAGTGGCTTGATCTTCCGGACAACTGCGGTGGTGTGGGGTTCATTAGCCACATAATGGGACATCACATGGTGTTGTGCAATACCCCATCACGTTATGGGACTGCTCTGAGGACTCCATCTACCAGCATGCCGTGGTCTGGGAGGAGTAGCGTGAGGTGCTGCCATATCATCGAGGCAGGTGGAGGGGCAAGTAATCAGCTGACTGGATGAGGTCGCCATTTAAAGATCTTTTGAGCTCATCCCCAGAGATGGAATGAGAACATGAAAACGGGCACTGAGGAAAGCTTTCAAGGGCTGAAACGCGTCTGCCAGCGTTACATGGACTCGTAATGCAGGCGCTTTTTCATCAATAAAGCCACTTTTCTGCACCCCGGAGCAGTCCCGCACTCTTTCTTACTTAGAGGGAGTATTGGTTTGATATATACATATATATATATATATATATATGTATATATATATATATATATATATATATATATATATATATATATATATATATATATATATATATATATATATAAAACACCACTTCTCCCCACGGAGATTCCGAATGTACTCACGATTAAGTCTGCCGTCTGCTATTCTCGTGAGCAAGGTCTCTGAAGGGACAGAAACGTGTAGAGATATTTCTGGCATGCTATAATAAATTGGAATTGTGATAATTGCTGGTTGGAGTTCTCCTTAATCGTGAGTGGGTTTGGAATCTCCATGGGGAGAAGTGGTGTTATTTGTTAACAGCTTGGCTCTGCCGTACTGAAGCTGCACCGCCATAGAGCGCCCAGGAGTCAGAAAGTGGGCCACTGTGGAAGTATGTATATATATATATTCACTTAAAAAACCATAGGTTTCACACATGTTATAGTTAACTGGACATTTCACTCGTGAAAAACCATTGAAATTCCCCCGTTATAGTTAGTGCATGCAACTATAACTCACTCGACCGCAATCCTCTGCTGATGACGTCAGATATTACATCACTGTATTTAGACACTTATTTACCCATGTCTTCTTCCATTAATTTTTAGCTATACATATATTACAAATATTTTTTTTTCAGAAAGACACATATGTCATCAGTGATGTAATATCTGACGTCATCAGCAGAGGATTGCGGTCGCGTGAGTTATAGTTGCCTCCACTAACTATAACGGGGGAATTCCAATGGTTTTTCACGAGTGAAATGTCCAGCTAAGTATAACATGTGTGAAACCTATGGTTTTTTTAGTGAATTTGCAAGGTTTTTTAAATGCTAAGTTATGTATTTTTTTTTTTAAGGTTTTTCACCATGCGCGTACCGTACGCGCACGGTTCGCTTCGCGTACCCTACACGCACGGTGCGCTTCGCATACCGCGCGCCCACGTTACGCAGTTCGCGGAATTTTTCCGTTTCTACCGTTCGCGCACGCTACGTGTACTCCGCGATTTTTCGCAAAAAAATTAAAGGAAATTTTGGCCCTTGGGGGTCCTTCTGGGACCCCCTGACAAAGGCTAGGGGGTCAGGAACTGTCCACCCTGCCCCCTTTTCATGTTCTCCACCTTTGTTTTTCACCCCCTCAGACTGCGAGAGACAAAATGGCGGCTGACACTTCCTGGTTTCGACCGATTCGAATGTTTACTAAGATCTAACAACCAATCAGATTCGCGCTCGCGCACGGCAGCGTGCGCGTACGGTAAGTTTTACCGTACGCGCACGGAGCGCGCCTATAGATATATATATGCTTTTAAATGCTATTGTCTCAGGAAATACTGAACAGATTTACACCAGCAAAAGGCACATCCCTGACCTGAGGACTACCTCTCTGCCAAATTTCAAGTAATTCTGTTCAGCCGTTCGGGCTGTAGCTTGGACTAAAGGTCCTATGGAAAAATGCATGGGGAAAATGCGTTTTGGGACCCCCCCTTTTTCTCAGCCCCCGCTTGACGAATCCCCCCGAGACTTTCAGGGAAGGAGCGGAGCGGAGCGCCCCACCTATTTTGAAAATTTCGCGAGGATTCGTCAATTGGCGCCAAAGTTATTCCAAATAGAATGTTGCGGATTTCCTATGGAAACACGATCCTAACTATAACTATCTACTGGCGACCGCCAGTAGATAATATATATATATATATATTACCTACTGGCGGTCGCCAGTAGGTAGTTATAGTTAGGACCACGTTTCCATAGGAAATCCGCAACATTCTATTTTGAATAACTTTTGCGCCGGTCGACGAATCCTCGCGAATTTTTCAAAATAGGTGGGGCGCTACGCTCCGCTCCTACCCTGAAAGTCTCGGGGGGATTCGTCAAGCGGGGGCTGAGATAAAAGGGGGGTCCCAAAAGGCGTTTTTCACATGCATTTTTCCATAGGACCTTTAGACACAGCTACAGCCCGAACGGCTGAACAGAATTACTTGAAATTTGGCAGAGAGGTAGTCCTCAGGTCAAGGAAGTGCCTTTTGTAGGTTTGGTGTAAATCTGTTCAGTAGATTCTGAGAAAATAGCCTTTAAATCAATATATATATCTGAGCCATCTTACGGTGCGCTTACCGTACGCGTACGGTGACGTGCGCGAGCGCGATTCTGATTGGCTCTTAGATCTTAGTAAACATTCGAATCGGCCGAAACCAGGAAGCGGCGGCCGCCATTTTCTCTCTCGCACTCTGAGTGGGGCAGCATAAATGAAGCCCAAAAATGTGTAAAGGGGCAGTATATTGAGATAATAATCACCCAGCAGTGATATACGGGCCCCCAAACAACCCCCAAGGCCAAAAACAAATTATTTTTTTTTTTCGAAAAATCGCCGATTACGCTTACCGTACGCGTACGGTAAAAATTTGTTTAAAAAAAAATAAATTATCCACACTCTCCCCACCCCATGTTCAAATGGTGCCCGAATGGCACCATTTGTGCATGGCTTAACAACTAAACGAAAATAATAAACAAAACATTTCACAACGATGCGCTTAATATGTCCCCCATGTGCGCACGGTGCGCGAAGCGCATCGTGCGTACATGGCCCATCCCGCATAATGTGGGCACGCGGTGCGCTGCGCGCACCGCGTGACCACCGTGCGTGCATGGCACTAACTGCGTAAAGTGGGCGCGCGGTGCGCGAAGCGCACCGCGTGCGCACGGAACGAACTGCGTTAACTGGGCGCGCACGCCACGAATGGCGTAAAGTAAGTTAGCATTTAAAAAACCGTACAAATTCACTGAAAAAACCATAGGTTTCACACACGTTATAGTTAGGAATTAGCATTTAAAAAACCTTGCAAATTCACTGAAAAAACCATAGGTTTCACACATGTTATAGTTAGCTGTACATTTTACTGATAAAACACAAATGAAATTCCCCCGTTATAGTTACTGTAGGCAACTATAACTCACGCGACCGTAATGCTCTGCTGACATATGTGTCTTTATGAAAAAAAAATATTTGTAATATATGTATAGCTAAAATTTAATGGAAGAAGACATGGGCAAATAAGTGTCTAAATACAGTATTAGCATCAGCAGAGGATTACGGTCGCGCGAGTTATAGTTGCCTACAGTAACTATAACGGGGGAATTTCATTTGTGTTTTATCAGTAAAATGTACAGCTAACTATAACATGTGTGAAACCTATGGTTTTTTCAGTGAATATATATATATATATATATATATATATAGATAGATAGATAGATAGATAGATAGATAGATAGATAGATAGATAGATAGATAGATAGATAGATAGATAGATAGATAGATAGATAGATAGATATACCACCCTCTCCACCCACAAGAGACTCACCCCTCTCCCACATTATTTCCACATCCCCAACGAATGTTCGAAATAAATATAAATCATCTCCAAATTTCCAAAAATGCCCTACCCAAATTCCCACCCACAACAACTCCCTTTCACCAAAATATTTTTTTTAAAAAGAGCTAAGAGTAGTCTTTTCCATGTTGAATGCAGGCCTCGAGGCATGTCATTTGACTGCCTAAGTGGTCTAAATCACGCAGCACGTTGCTATGCAGCCAGTCTGAAAGGGGGAATGTACAGAGACGGATATGGGCAGCTTCGAGCTGCCAGCAACACTGGTGTGGGCTGGAGGCGCAGGCGGTTGGCTGGTGGAATTGCATCCAGGAGCTTGAGCTGGGGCATGTGCCGGGCCTTCCTGGTCCACCAGCCACTGTTAGAGCTCTCTAGTGGCCTCCAGGATCTGCCACCGGGGCTGGACCCCGGTTTCCTGCCAGGTCATTGGTGGTGGTGGCCGAGCAGGAGTAGCCATATCAAGAAAGAAAAAAAAGAAAAAATTATGTAGTGGCGCAGTGTAATTACATTTGCTGATCCCATTTTTTATGTTATTAGAAAAGTCAGTCACAGGGACATGATTTTAACAACCCGTTCTTCACAATAGCACTGACTGGCTGAAAGGATGCTGCATAAGATTACAAAAACAGAGTATTAAGGATTTCCTAAAAAAAATTAAACCAAACAGACATTTTTTGTGGAAAAAAGAAAATAAATAACTCTGTTTAATGAGTAAGGAATCATCCCCTATGGAGTACAAGTATTCTATTCTTGTGCTAAATGATTGTAAATGTTCTAGGTATCGCATCATGTACAAATTTGCTGTTTTTTGCAGTCTGCAGCTGGGGAAGCTGCAATGGACAAAACATTATCTTTTGATTCCAGTGGCCCTGCACTTCTCCAAATGCTTTTCAATCCTACTCTGACTCCAAAGAGGCAGATCATTAATAATATGCCACACGTCATGTATAACATGTCGAGAATAGATATCCTGCCTGCCGTAAGTAAATGGTAGCAAAAACGATGCAATGCTGTGCAGGGAAAAGAATGAGACCTATAGATTTTATTGTCACGTGCCACGTTGGTCACAGAGTCTCCCATCTGCAAAACACAAAATCACAGATACTTAATCCCACTTTACTTCCTGGCCTCACACTCAAACATAAATTATTTAAATGAAAAACATTCGCTTGGCAGTAAGTGAAGGAAACTTGACTTCGAGACTGATTTAGACTAGAGTTTAGAGAAGGGGTTACTCCGTCACAAACGTTACATATATCCCTCTGCCATATTACGATGCATAATACGGTGGATGTGTGACGGATTAACTCCCTCCACCAAACTCTACAAATCAGGCCCTTAGGCTGCTGCAGCAGGCTAAGGTACAGGGAAAAGGCCAGGTAGGTATAGTAAAGATTTTGCTATAGAATAGTGGGGAGGGGGGATGGTTCACTGATGTAGATAAGGCTTAGTCAGTCACTGTAGTTGAAACTGAATGTTGATGAATGTCAAATTTGAACAGGAATAAATCCATTATGGAAGCCATATGAACCACTTGTTCCGTAGCATGTGACACACGCCATAAATGTTTTTTTCCAATGTTTCTGGTAGACAGGGGCAGAAACATTTAAATAAACAACTGTAGTACTAGGAAGTAAGTGACTGACTGGGCACTGGAAGGGAAGAGAAAGGCACCTTGTTTTTGTTTCAGTTTGTAATTCATTAAATGCTTTGTAAATGCTACATTAGCAGAAGCAAATGCACACGGCACATCCAAAACTGCAGTGCTGGATTGAACCATGCTGCAATTGGGTGGGATAAAGGCCCGTGGGTCGCATCTCACAAAGGGCCATGGGCAAGGAGGTCATGTATGGATGAATGATGATGGGTGGGATCTGCCTCACTTAACAAATATAGTGGGTATACTAGTAATTGTCAATAACCAAGCAATGTGACTTACCATCGCCCGTCCCTGCTGCCACAGAGACTCCCCCTTCAACTGCTGCTGGCGCTGGTGCACTGGCGCTGGCCCTTTCACTGGTGGTCTGTGCAGCTAGAAAAAAACATTATTCATTTTAAAAATCCGATACACATCCCCCTTTTGATCTTTTTTAAACAAAATACAACTGCAACACATGACTTCAGTTCAGTTTGCAGTATTTCCTCTCCCATCTAAAATATCACTTTGGGCATTTTGCTGCTTGCCAATGCTATAAAAGCCAATAGTGAAGCCAACCGTGATGGAGGGGCAGAGATATGATAACTGTGAATCATTTAAAGTGCAATGAAGGGGTAGACTAAATTGGTCAATAAAGGACATATGTTTTTGCTTGGCAAATACAATGGGACCATCCTCATACTGCTCTGCTGCCATGCTGCACTGTCATCGTAATTGCTGGGATTCTAAATAATACATGCAACACAGTATTGGGGGGAGTCACGAATAACCATAGCCACTCTCTTGTCCTTTGAGCATGAGCAAAAAATAGAAAGCCTACACAACAAACAAGCATACAAGAGATTATTAGGGTCGACAAACTCTTCAATCTTCACAGTAGACTACCTAATCTAGGGGCATATTTACAAAAGGAGTGACGGAGCATGGCGTTAGCCTTGTTGCTGCACTGTATTTGCAGGAATACAGTGAACCTTTGCATTTCTGCCTGCGCTGCTGCTAAATTTAGCAGCCTGGCACCAACGCAAGCACTCTTGCACCATATTACAAGGGTGCCTGCATTGAGGGGAAGGATTGTTTATGTGCAGGCAGGTGTCCCTACCTGAACATAAACAATCTGTTTTGTAACTGCTATGTGGGCTGCTTTGTGTAGCACACATGGAAGTTGCAAATCGTCATTTTTTTTAATGATAGTTTATGTGCAGAAAGGGACACCTCCCGGCACATAAAGAATCAATGGCGTTTTGCTGTTTCTATGTGTGCTACACAACCCAGCACACATACAAAAAGCAGATATGAGGAGAAATAAAGCATTTCTCCTAGTTTTGCCTGGGTAAGACGAGGCTTTCCCTTTTTGGCGCTGCCCCATATTTACGCCACCCTTCTAAATATGGGGCAGCATCCAAATCAATGGGTGTTGCGGTGGAACGCCCACTGCAACACCCATTGCTCTCCCCTTTCACACTAAGTATAGCGTGAAAGGGTGCCTTATTTAGAAGGCAGCGTTAAGCCATGTTAAGTGGCTTAACGCTGCCTTGTAAATAAGGCGAAGCCCATATTGCCACAGGTACGTCACTGAGAGTGATGTTCCTGTGGTGACAAGGGACTTATAAATATGCCCCCCTAGTGTATTAGTCTTACAGTACCAGTCCACAGGGTATAAAGTTACTGGAGAGGGACAGCATAACCAAACAGAAGGAAGCTTAAGCTACAGATTAGTACAGACACAGGAGGATGTCAGATAGAGAAAGAAGAATTATAGAAAAAAGGATAATACAGGGAGGGATGAGTACCAAGAATAAACATTAAATATAACGACAAGCATTCAAAAAAAGTTACAGTATAACAGAACGGAGGAAACATGTATCCAATGGAGAGAGGTAAAAGTTAGAGAAATAAATAATATTAATGAGAACTTACTGGGGCTAGCATTGCCGTCCGCCGCGGTGCTGGTGGTGGCTGTGGATCTTCCACCCGCCGCAGCACTTGTAGTGGCACCCTCCTCGACCCGACCCCCTAATGCCCTCTTCTCACCCTTGGGTGCTGAAGAAAAATAGAAGATAACAAAGATAGATTAGTGGTACATTCAATCTCCTAGAAAATATTTTGACAGGCAAAGACAAATGCAGTAACATATTGACATTATACTTTTTGAAAACAGAAAGCCTATATTATACAGTGGACCTATTTTTGCTTCACAAATCTAACCCCCTTTGATGGGCCAACTCAGTCAGTTCCCTTTCCAATGATTACATGCATATTTTCAGCCGGGGCCTGTGCAGGTAAGAGCTTTGGGGCCGGATGGGGGGGATTTCGACACACACGACCACGAGGGAAAATTAATTATTTATTTAATTTTCCCTCGTGGTCAATCCCACCCTCCTTTGCACACCGCCCTACAGCTCTTACCTGCAAGGGCTGCGGCTGCATATTTTGCATACTACATCATTGGAAGATTGCTTGGTACTGTACAAGCTACATAAAAAGAAAGACACAGAGAACACTAATGCAAAAAAAAAGATATTACTACTGCTACCAAAGCACCACTATCTTAGTGGGAGATGAACAGTGGAGTCAGCATAACTTCTTACATAATCAGCCCAAGCGAATGCCTACAGCAATGAGCAGTATTAGGTAGCATCGAGTACATCAAATTGGATCACATAATATTCGTATAGTTACATGAACTTAGTTTACCTTTGAGATTTAACAGCCTGCTATTTGGAAAAAAATTGCATTATAGAATAGGAAACAAAAGATTTGTAATAATTAATTACTAGTACTCACCAAGCCCTGCAACCTGGGTGCCCAGCAGGTCGAGCAGATCCCTCTCAAATGTCCAGGAGGTCAGCCCAGTAGTGCATCATCCGGCGCCCACAGGGTGTGCAGTTCGCTGCACTGGTGCTGCCTCTCCCACACTCAGACATGGCACTGGGTGAATAAGAAAAAAAATAAAGACAGGTGGAAAAGGACTAGACTAGAGAGGGAGAAATTAGGAAGTTTGATGAAGTTAGGTGAAAAGTAATAAAAGTCACTGAAAATAAAAAAAAAGACAAACGTCAAATATACAAATACACACACTAAGGAAATAAATGTAAAACAGGGGAGGATAATTTAATTCCAATCAGGATCGCAAAGATATAATTAGGTTTCAGAAGTAGGCCCTGCACCATGCGCAGACTAGGAAAAAGAAAATGGCTCCCGTTGTGCCGTTCGTATGCATGTTGCTACGTGGAGTGTGCTAAATGCACCAATCAGGGCAAATGGGCTGCTGAGCATTACTCCACCCACTCATGCAGAGTTAGGTAGAGCTCGCTGAGTTTGTTTTTCACTCTGCAAACTCCGTGCAACCCTAGTAATAGTAAGGCAAAATATTTATACGTTTGAATATATTTTTAAAAATAAAAATACGGAGTAACGTAGTATTACAGTGGTATCCCAAAAACATTTTGTACAGTTAACATTTTCATTTATACATTTCTATGAATTGTTATACTGGTGTACGGTGACGTGCGTGTTTTTTAAAGCAGCACTGTAATTTTAACTAATTAACATGCTAATCTGTACTCTTTTTTCTCCATATTTAAAATATGTAAAAACATTAAAATACCCTTTAGCACACTATATTTATCAAATATACTGTCTTAGAGTGCATGTCAAACCTATTTATTTATTTATTTTGTATGATGTTAGTACCACAGTACTTTAAATTTGAAAAAAGATATATATAAACATATAATTATTTTTCCCTACCTATTACCACTTTACTAAAGTGGTAAAAGACATGGGAACAATAGTAAAAAACATACTTACTGAGATTGAAAGGCTTAACGCAGAACACAGGGATACTTCAGCTGAAAACAACATGGTTGCATGTAAATTTTCTTTAGGCAGTTGTTAGCTAATCACCTAATGAGTTTTCATTGCTAAATACCTCGGTAGTACTGAGGTACTTCAGCGGCCACATATATCACTTAGTTTAAAACACTTAAAACTTAAAAAACACTTACCCTATTTACATGCTGTACACCACAGAATCATATGTACACCATAATATCTAATCCTGCCAAATTTAATAAAAATCCCACAGACGGCTTTCACGCTACGTGAAAAAATCTAAAGTCTATGTAAAATACATTGGATTTTACTCCCGTTTTGGGACCCCCTTTTTTCTTTGCACCCCCTAAATCAAAAGCAGCAAAACTTTCAGTGCTCCGACAAAAGAAATGGGGCAGCATGTCTGAAATAATACCCAGTATAATGTTAAATAAGAGCAACAAATAACCAGTAGCACATACAAAACATTTTTTAAACCAGAAGCTCCCCCTCAATATCTACAGTGTCCAACAATACTACATAACACCCCTTTATTTCTCCTTTGTCCGGATACCCTTGACCAGGTGGAGCCCTGCTCCGAGTTCACAATGCTGCTGGTGCAACAAAATTGAGAGG
Source organism: Triturus cristatus (assembly GCF_964204655.1). NCBI lineage: Eukaryota > Metazoa > Chordata > Amphibia > Caudata > Salamandridae > Triturus > Triturus cristatus. The sequence goes on along the minus strand of NC_140583.1, from coordinate 990,047,866 downwards.
TAGGGCCAAAATAGACCAACAACAGCCACCCCTAACCAAAGGGCCAGCCAACGAGGGGAGGACACGAGGAAAACCACCCAACGAAAATGGCCACCCAAAACCCCAAATGCAGTCAACAGACAGAGGCTAAGGCAGGTGAGACCGAATCATGGAAAACAAAGGGAGTGTTCAAGCCTCTGTCACCAAGAGGATTGTGCAATAAACACATAGCAATAATTAAGAGGGAGTGAGTGTTCTAAACATGCCTTGTGCCCCCCAGGATGTGCAAGAGTGAAATTTCTTGTGCCCGAGGCTCACATCCTAGAGAATGCCAGTGGGAGATTTGTTCTGGCCATCACTGGGCTCTTATGACTTAGGAGCTCCTGCAAGCTGCAACCGCACCCACAGAGGGAAGCAAAATGGGCAGTAGAGTGGACACAAAAGCAGTCCTGCCAGCAGTGGCTCCCGCTTCTAGCTGTGGGATCCTCCTCAGCCAGGAAGAACCCATCCTCCCCTAAGCCAATCACAAAGCTGCAGTACAGCGTTGTGATTGGTCTGAGCGATGCGGTTCAGCACTCAAATGGGAAATTGGAGCCTGGGCATGTTCTCCACCCAGGCTGTAATGCAGCCTGGGTGGAGACCAAGCTGCTCATAACAGTTTGCCCGGGGCAAGATGGCCGACAACGCCATCATGCACACTTTAGAATGCAGTTACCACTCCTCCTCCCAGACGTCACGGGAGCCAAGCCCTGCCCAGCCCTAACCTGGTAATACTAAAAATAAAATGATAATAACTTATGTTATTGTCATTTTTGTTTCTCTTCTACTCTGCGTGCAGTTGGGTGTCGCTCCTCTGCCTTAGCGGAGGAGCAGTCACTGCTGGTTGGGCAGCTGAATTTTGCCTTGTGGAACATTCTCATGGGACGCCCCTTTTCCCAGTCCATTGCACGGGCCATGTCAGGCCTAAAAGTAAAACATCATCCTACCAGGCTGTCTAGCGAGTAATTTTTCCAGGACTTTAATGCAACGATGGTGAGGCTGGGTCAACCTAGAACCAATGAGGAGCTAGGTCTCTTCGCCGATGCAGTGGGTAACGAAGGATTTGGTGCCATGTTAGAATCAGCTTGGTGTGCAAAGCGGTTGCCCAAGGAGTGGGTGCCGTCTGGTTTGGTTACTGAAATAGGTTTCCTTGAGCTGTTTCCAATTTTAGTGGAATTGTCTATTTGGACTGAGCAATTCACCAATTAACAGAGGAAATTGTTCTTCTGTGTTTGAAGCTAGATGTGATGTTCAAAGCCAAGCATGTCCCAGGCTTGTTAAACAATACCACTGATGTATTGTTTTGTTTCAAGATGCAGGCTTTCAGGTTCTATCACCCAGGAGCAGTGGACTCACCTACGGCTTTCCCAGACCATCTTGGTGCCCAAGCTTATCAGACCTCGTGGCAGCCAGATTAGCTCTCAGGGCCAGGCGTGCTTATAAAGGGGTGTTTATCGCCTATTGTGACTTTTTTGAGTATGTAGGATCTCCGGACTTGTGTACCTCCAAATCAGTCATGGCATTCCTAGGGCCACTGCTAGCGAGTGAAGGTCAGCGGCTTGCGCCAGGTTCCCCACAGCAGCAATATTAATTTTTGCAAAAATGCTGGGACACACTGACGTGACCAAGTCTTTCTAGGTTCGGAGGGCCTTGAGGAGCTGACAGCACTTAGAGGGGTCAAAGTTGTATTCTAGATGCCCCATTGATACGTGCAAGTTGGCTGCAATTCTCGGGTCCCGGGTAGACATGTCTTGGGTCACTGAACGATGTCCACCTCTTTAGGGCAGCATTTACTCTTGCTTTTTATGGGGCCCTCAGGGTGAGTGAGTTGGTACACAAAAACAAGAAAGATACAGGAAGGGGCTTACAACTGGCAGACGTTCAGTGATTGGAAGGGACTGGGACAATGGCACTGAATATCCCTTGCTCCAAGATGGACCAGGTAGGTAAAATTGACCACATATTGTTGCATAGGGCCCAGGGTAATGCATGCTGCCTAGCAGAAAACCTGGAGGCATTCCTAGCTCATTGGACTCAGGGTGTGGGGGGTCTCTTACTTGTCCATACTGATGGGACTCCTCTGACAATGTATTAGTTCTGCAGAATCCTTAAAAGGGCCCTACGGGCATTTGGGTATAACCCATCAGAGTTTAGGTCTCACTTCTTTAGAATTGGTGCGGCTACTGCAGCGGCAGCAATAAGGCTCTCTGGTTTGGCGGTGTGAAGGATTGTCAGGTGGTCTTTGGACTTCTACAAGCACTACGTGAGATTGCATATGTTGTAAAGACTGTGCCGGATCCCTGCCTCTCTTTCCTTTTCTCATGCTTATGCAGGTTGTGGGTGCAAAGAGTTGAGTGAGCGACTGGAGTTCTCGGCGGCCCCTGTCTAGGTGGAGGTGATCGGAATTACAGACGCGCGGGTCTTAGGTAATTCCTATGTGAAGTACCCGAAGGAGTCTTATTTTGTAGGTGGTTTTCCGTCCTGGCCATGGCAAGTTGGCTACTGCCTGTTCTTTTATGGTCTAGTTGGCATGCAGCTGGTGCACCTCAGATCTTTACTGGGCATGATGTTACTCAAGGGGTGCACGCCCCCTGGCTTCATCATATTACATCTGGGTGGAAATGATTTGGTGCACATTGGTCGGAGGGAGCTGTTTGAACTATTACTCACTGAGATTGGTTAGCTTGCAAAAGAATTCCCTCATGCTGTATTGGCAATGTCTAACATCATCCTGAGATTACAATGGAGGGATGGTAAATCGGTCAGGGTTTTGAATGATTAGGTGAAGCGAACAAACAACAAGGTTAGTAAGTTGTTCAGATCACATAAGCTGTTTTCGATACCCCATGGTTACATAAATAGTAAGCATTTTTTCCTACAGGACAAAGTACACCTCTCAAGGATTGGTAATGAAATGTTTCTAGAGAACTTATTGGCCTGGCTAGTTCACTGTCCTTGGTAAAGGTGCCTAATTGGGGTGGAGGCCAGATAGCAGGGGACCTATGCTGGCTTGTTGTGGGTGAGGTCATGATTGGTGTGAAAATTCGGCATACATTTCCTTACATAAGCATGACAGAGGGGTCATGGTGCCCTCTAAGGGGTGCTCACAGGGAGTTGAATCAAGGATCCAGGGTATGGGGGTTGTGAGCAATTGCTGGCATCTGGTACTTCTGGCCAACCACCCATGCATGCGCAATGGGCGCAAAGCTGGCACTGGCCCCTGGGAGGGAGTAGTGATGGGTGTAGGGAGTGCCTGAGGTAGGTATCCTGGCAGACAGGATAAACCCCTGCACAGGTGTACCCCGACAGGGGATGCGGGTGGGTGGTTTCCTCACCGAAGGAGGGACCCATCACAGGTCTGATGGACGAAAATAGTGGGTCTGGACCAGGAAACACAACGAAGACCAGTCATGATCTCACTTGAGGGCATAAATATTGGTATGCAGGACCATGTCTAGATAGTGGTGGAAAAATCTGATGTATTAGCATCTCTGTGAAGGCCAGGCATCAGCATATGTGAATAAATTAGCAAATATTGTTGGTTACTGTGTATAAGTAATTGCAATGATGTTTTGTATGTTTTAATAAAATACGGCCGGAGGTTTATGAAAAGGTTGTGCATCTTCCTTGAGGATCGGGAGAGGGATCGAAGGGGTTTGGTGATAGGATTTGTGATTAGGGGAGGGAGACCTCAACGATACCAGGCCATATGGCAAAGGCTCTCCCCATATTGGGGGAGCTGCACATATGGCAGTTCTCGCAGGGCTGTCATTGGGGTTTGGCGGCACAATGCGCAGCACCTCTGTTCGGTCGTCGGTGATTGGAGAGCCGCAGCGCCATGATCCCCGGCAGCACTTGGAGTACTTCCAGGTCACGCGCTCATTGTGCAAATCGGGCCCCGCCCATAAAAAGGGCCGAGAAGCGACAAGCAGGTCTTTTCACTCCCGCTGGCTGTCTCGCAAGGACCTGCCATAGGATAAACTCTCTTTTGACCGGCCCCAATATCTCAGAATGCCTCCTTTAGCCACACAAATATCCAGGACCCTGGGGATCTGTTTTGACTCTGAAATCTTGTTCGCCCGTCAAGTCTATTCAGTGTTTAAACGTAAGAATTTACAGATGTCCATACTTTCCTAAATTCTACCAGTTCCCCAAAGTGACCACCAGGTGTTGTTAACCCAGTCCCTGGCCATGGTGTGCGCTTGGGCTTCTGTAACATCCTCTGCACTGGTCTTCCCAAGAAACTAATTGCTAGATTACTAAGAATCCAAAACCAGGTTGCAACATTGTAACTATCTTCAAATGTTTCCTTTTCAAGCCCCCCCTATAAGCTCTCCACTACCTTCCTGCAGAGGCCGAGATCCAATTCAATGACCTCTGCACCATCCATAACGTCTTCTGGGAAAAGGGTCAATAATATCCGCAGGAAATGGCTCGGCACTGCTCTCCAGCCAGGAACATCTGATTGCCTCCTGATCCATCAGCGATCATTCAAGAGGATAAAACAGAGATGCATATAATGGGGAGGGCAAGGATCCCTCCTGTGGTATACTGCTAACCCAGGTGTGTGAGGGCATTTGATTCTTGCAGGGTCATGCCCACTGTGTACCTTACAGAATAGTCGTTGACTCACATAGACACTCATTCTTCTTCAGGAACTGCATACCCCACATGCATATATACCTTTAACCCACCCTGAGGACCTCACCCAACCACCTTTGATTCAGGAAACTCCTGCAGTCTCGAGTCTCAAATCATGGGTCATTAGTACATAACATCAGAGGAGGTCTCTGTCCTTCCTTTTGCCGACTCAGGAGCTGGGGATTCAGGTTCGCATCTCGGCGTCGGGACAACATCCTGTGATTCTGGGCAAATCACTTAATCTCCCCATACCCATGGGCAGAGCCTGGATACCATCTCTGGTGATAAGCTGCGCTATAAAAATCTACAAACTAAAAATTATTAGAGTCTACTCTTCCTTGATTTCTCAAATCTGTATATTAGCTCATCTAATTCTCTGAAGTAATCAAAAGGTAATGGCCAACACGTTCTAAACCCCATGTATAAATATAGATATAAGACTCACACTCATACATACACACGTGCACACACTATTTTCTTTTGCCCCTTGCCTTGTAGTCGGTTGCACCAATTTCGCCCGCAGCCCCTTCTGTGCCCTGCTCCACCAAAACGAATTTCTTTGCCACCCACGTCGCAGTGCCGGTCCTTTCACTGCTGGGGACCGGCTGCTCGGCCTTACCCGGGACACTGAAGATGCGGTAAGTGGGGATAGAGGGGGTCAGAGCTGAGGAGCGCCTTGTTCCCGAAGTGGGGGGCGCTGAAGTGGGGGCCACCACAGAAGCCTTTGTGCTGCGCCAGACACACATGGTTCACATTATAGCAGCCTTTCAATGCAAGTCTGAAGGATTGGGGGCCCATTCTGTCTGACTATCAAAGCATGTGTGCTATGTGAGGAGCAGACACCAATTAGCGCTGCCTTGCGGGGAGGCGGAGGGAGGGGGGAAGAAAGAGTGTAACTGGCCAGAAAACACGGAGCTATTTAACCTTAATTAGGAGCGAGGTGAGGGCCTTTTCCCCCTCGCCTTCTGAAAAGGCCACGCTGCTCGGAATGCGCTCCCCGGGCAGGAGGGACAGTGGCCGCTTGTTAGAGTTTTCAAGACTGCGCAGGAGGCCGAGGCGCTGAGAGGCGTCGGATGCCACTTAAATGTGAGGACTGCTTATTGCCGCCTGCCATCCTGTCGGGGTGGCTGCTGGGCAGGCGGGGAGGAGAAGGCGGCCCTGCCAACTGGCAGTAAATTCCGTGAACATATAAATGTAAGTGCTTTCTGGAGAGCGGTACAGCTTGTACATAAACCTATCCTTCTGTCCCTGCAAACTGACAAGGGGACTTTTTTGTTGTTGGTAAAATGAAACATTTTAGAAGGGTCTTGAATGCTGAGACAGAAACTCGAAGCGCCTTACAAAATGTATATCTGCAATAGAAATAATGACGGGGAGGGTGAGGGGGAGGGGGACTCCACGCGGTCCCCTCCTAGGGGGCTTATTTACAAGCCCCTTGCGACGCCGGTGCGTCACTTTTAGTATGGGAAAAAATGACGCACGGGTGGAGCGAGGGGCTTGTAAATAAGCCCCTAGGTGTTTAGGGCGGGAGCAATTCTCTGCTTTTTTTGCCCAGGCCACCTGCTCTGTAGCAGAGACACATATGGGCCTTATTTATGAGGCCCTTACGTTGCCATTGCGTCACAATACGCCATATTTACAAAGTGACATATCTAGGCAGTGAGTCACTTTGTAAAGCCCTGCGCTATATTATACCTGCATCTGGTATAATGTATGCAGGGTGGGCAACGCAGGAGAGGAACGTAGAAGTGGCGCAGTGAAATCTTCACAGCGCCACTTCTAGGGCATCACTACGTCAAATCAATACGCCTGTTTGAAGCAGGCGTAAGGAGTGATGCAGGGGCTTACCCCATGTGAAAAGATAAGCCCCATGCGAAAAGACACATTGCTGGAGTTGTGTCTGTTTTCAGACACTCCTGCAATCCGTCAATTTTGTGCCTACAGATATGTCAGGAACACCGTGCGCCTACAGATACGTCAGAAACACTGACGTATCTGTAAATCCTTGCGACATGCAGCACTGTACAGTAAATACGGTGCATCCATGGTGTGGCAGGATGGCGCACTGAAAAGTGTTGCATCGCTGTTTTCCCGCAGTGATGCAACACTTTTCATAAATGAGGCCCGTATGTGTTTAGGGAGTGTGGGGGCGGAGGACAAGGAGCTGCTTACTAAATGCCAATGTACACCTCCTCTTCTAAATACCCTCATCGGGTGAGAAAAATCAAAGAAGGACTAAATCTAAAATACTGTTCACATATGGCAGGTTGACTGACCTCTAGACACCAGCTAAGTCGCCAATAGTTGGCAAATTTGCATGCAAATGTGCTCTGGGTTTGCAGATCCGAAAAGTAGGGTTTGTTTTTTTCCCTATCATCATAAGGCCTCAAGTTTCTCCGGTGCCGATTTTAATGCCTCAGCCACTTCTTTTAAGGTGCGCATTGAAAGCACAGCTGTCCGCACGACCAATTGTAACACATTCTTTAAAACATACAAAGAGTGGGCGTTGTATACCGCCAAAGAAGTATTTCTCAGTCACATCATGACATTGGCTATATGGTGGCGTATTCTTCCTCCAAAGTAGCGTTTGTATTCCAATGTACACTGGAATATTTTACATCTCAATAGTGCACCGAATCATGACACATTACATTGTTTATCTCATAGACATTGTATTCCGAAAGCAAAGTTTTTGTTATGTCACTTCAGCAGGCCTTTTAAATAAAATATTTTAGCTAGGACTCAAAAAGCCTATTGGCTTTGCCAATGTTTGTTTTACAGATGGGAAAAGCAGGCACAAGCCTGACCCCAGCTGGCAGTCTAGCCACAGATGAGTCAGAGAACTTCTTCCTTCCCCATAGATCCACAATCCTCAATCCCCAAAATGCAGTTTGGTAAATGCCAAAAAACACAGCAAGAATCATCCTTCAAATGAAAGCAAGCTGCTCTAACACAGTACAAACATTTTTTTTAATCCAAAAATGTGTGTTTACTTCTTTTACTGAATTTGCAGTCTAAATTACATGAAGAAGAACATATAACAAACATTGGCAAAGCTAAATAGTCTTGCCTTGTGTACCCATTGGCTTTGTCAATGCCTTTTGGCTGTGCTTTTTCCTGACACTGTGCAGCATCATCAACAAGCATTGGCATAGCCAATAGGTCTCGCTTTTGGGAACTTATAAGTGTTTAGCCATGCAACAGTTGCATAACTAAATACTTATAAGGTCCCAAAAGCGAGACCTTATTACTGCTCTGTAGTAATGGCGGCGCACGGGTGCCACCATTACTACATAGAAGTAATAAACAGGAAAAAAAGCAAAGAGAACGGCCGCAAAATTGAGGCGCGCGCGCCCGCGCACATGCACTGTAGCTCTAGGCTCCAGTGGTAGCACTTTTTTGAGCCCTCACAAACAGTCTCGCCAGACCAGCGCATGCGCTGGGTCAGGCGAGACCTAAAAATAAACAAATGAAAGATGAGATTACATAGCCACTCCTAGCAGTGATATAATTCCATTGGTCGTGCATGTGTGGTGCCAGTGGACTTATGCAGGCGCCGTTTGCTTTAATTTTTTATTGATTGACCCAAATCGGCGCACTCCACTTGGTAATAGAGTCAACCAATGGTAAGCAGTCACTAGGCTGTAAACCCCTGCAAATTCCTGGTAAGCCCACAGTAGGTCTTTTGCAACCAGACAGTGTGTGCTGTCTGGTAGGCTCGAACTAAAAATGTGTATGTCAGACTACAGCCTGTTCAGCTTTGCATAGACAAACAGGATGGCCCCCCGTCATCCATTTCCAGGTGCGGCTAGCAACTGGTAAAATTTGTGCAGTGCAGTGCGCCGTGAACTCATCGATATGTTGCTTCTCCCGATCAGTAGGAAAGAAGGTAGTTTACTACCTGGTTATGAATCCAACCAATCCTGCATCTGGTGAAGGCAGCTCCAGGATTGGTTGGAACAGGCTAACCCAGCGCTTATTTTGAGGCTGGGGGTCTGTGTCTGCAATCCCTCGGCTGTTTTACAGCACTGGGATTGTAGGCTTTAAAGTGCGCATGACAGATTGGCCGCTGTCATGCGCACTGGACAGTCATCCTGCAGTACGCAGGAATCTGTCTGCCCCGCCCCCATCATTACAATTGCACTAGCAATGCCGGCAGCAAACAGAATAATAAAGCAGGGGGCCGACACTCCTCTGTCTTAATGGAGGAGCCAACGCTGCGTCATCCTATAAATTTATAATGTCTTGTTAACTTATTGCCTTAGCACTTTTTTAGATTAATGACTCCGTAAATTAGTTTGCTTTCCAAGTAATTGCAAGCCTGCAACAAAAACATGTGCCCAGTTTGCTCTGATTTCCTTAAACTTAAAATTTTAATATGGAGAACAAACACAGGTGCAATTTGAAAACCAAATATTTTTTCAGTGCTTAATTTGAGCAAGTGGTGGCACTTGAATTTGGGGTCCTGGGTTTATTTTTCACCATCCGACTTTGGTCCAGAGGAAGAGAGGGAAAGGCTGAAAAAGGAGCAGTAAGGAGAAAGAGAAAGATAGGCATTGGTGACTGGCATGACTCGCGGGTGGCAGGCCGGGGGCGGTCGCAGGGGGAGTGGGGTGAGGTTCAACAATATAAAACAAACAACAAAATATTATTATACACTTACCTTGTCCCCGGCGCCGGGTCATGCGTCTGCTCCTAGCTCCTGCTCTACTCATGGGACAGGAAGAACAGCCAGGCTCCCCTGACGAATCACAATGCTGCAATGCTGCATTGTGATTGGTAAGCACCCAGGTTCCCCATACCGATCACAATGCTGCAATGCAGCGTTGTGATTGGTTTTGAGCATCCTGGTTCAAAGCTCAAACAGGGAATGGGGGCCTGGGCTTGTTATCCATGACGGGGAAAGTGTGCATGACTGGTTTGGGAGGCACGAGAGGGCCGACCAGTCATTACGCACTTAGGAGTGGGCAACCCACTCCTCCCCTGCCCTGCTTTGTGACCAGAGCAGCCCTGCCCACCCACCCGCCTGCCAGCCCTACCCGCAAAGGAATAATAAAATGATAATAACTAGAAGTTTTTATCATTTTATATTTCCTTTCCTTTACACTGCTCAAAAGCAGCGGGGCGACGCTCCTCCACCATAGAGGAGGAACCCCCACTGAAGATAGGTAAGCAGTGACGAAGGGTGAAAGGAAAGATGAAAAAGAACACTCAGGACACAGATAAACAATACGTGTAGGGAGGTGGATGAAACAGACAGCAGGAAGATTCAAGACTTGGGGGAATATATTTCATATGATTGTATGCTGTGTTTGCATCACAAAAGTGACACAATCTCACGCAAAATCTTTTTTTACCTATTTACTTTCCAGCGCTAAATCTGTTTAGCACTGGAACATCACTTTAAAGTGACGCAAAGCAGCACGCTGCTTCTTTGCATTACTTAGCGCCAAGGCGGCCTACCATGAGTGGTGCATGGCCTTTCCCATTCCCATGCAATTTTGAGATGCAGAACCCTATTTACTTAACAATTTGACAGGGTTTTACGGGAAAAAGCTTTGCCCATTGCAAATATGCTCTATGAAGGAGAAATGCTTTAATTTACCCTTTCTTTTTCTGGCTTTGTATGTGTGCAGCACTGTACAGCACACATATAAAGTGGAAAAAGGTTTAAAGTTAGTCAAAGCATAGTATTTTATATTGTAAGGGTATCCTTCCGGTACAAAACCTATGCTAGAATTACAGAGACAACCTTGCATTATGCACGGTGCAAAAGTGTGTCTGTGGAACATGGCAGCACATTTCTGCACATGCGCTAGGAAGAGGGGAGGGGAATGCCATATGTTTGTAAATATGGTGCTCTCCTACTCTCTCCTTCTCACGTGGCGCAGCATTTGCAGCTGTTGCACAGCACTGTGTATTTTGGGCCACTGAACTTTTTTTTTCCAGATGGAGCACTGAGTTTTCTGGGGTGCTTTAAATTAATTGAAATGTTTGCAATTTAATCATTGACTGAGGCATGTAAACTCTAGATCAAATTCATGAATATATAAACATATTTATTTTTAGTTAAACCACTGACGGAGTCCTGACGAAGGCCGAGCCGAAACGCGTTGTCTTCTAACAAGCCGCCAGTCTCTGTGCTTTTTGCGATCTATTAGTTTTTATCATTGATCTCCTCAGACCAAATTGACAAATGAAAAAAGAGAAAATTCTGGATCTACAAATTAATTGATATGATGATAGTTATTTGAAATGTAAAATCATAGAATCATCTGATATGTAATTTGTGTCCATAGAAGAGAATATATGTGGTTTACAAAATATCATAAAGAAAGCAAATTTATTTACATTTTGTATATTTTCTATTTATATTTAAAAAAAATATTTTTTACCCCCAAAAAAGATATAGGAACATTAAAATGAAAACGATATATAATTGCTATTGCGTATCCGTATTGTTGTTTCCATTATAGATATTTCAGTTGAATCTAGATTTGAGATGCCATTTTTAGATATACATTGTGCCCGGTGTTTTGCGCTTTTTCCAATATGCGATTGAATCATATTCCGTTTACCTAAAAAAATTTCAATTTCTGTCCTGGGTATATATTTAATGTGATTCGTACATTGTGCGAGTCTAGTCTAGAATTCATTTTTTCAAGCGTACTGTCACCTAGTGTATACTGGTAAGGATCAGCTGGCAAAATCAGGGTACACAGATTAAAAGGTTGCTGTCAGGTAACTGTTGATCAAATTGGATATTGGTATAGAATAGAGAACTTCAACACTTGGTGGCAGGGTACGAGAAAAACTGTCATCCGGCATGACAGAGTTTGTTCTTGTGGAAAGACAAGGTGGAATGAAGAGGATTTAGAATGCAAGGGCATGCTGTGGCTACGTTTCTGTTGGAGATACTAGGGTGAAATTGGTGAAAGGCCCAATAGTCATTTGAACCTGATTTGGCTGAGAATAGAGAGCCAATGTAAACAAGCACTGGAAAAACAAATAGGCCTCACCTTTGCAAGAGTTATTGGCTTTGCCAATGTATTTTTAGTCATGCTATACGGTAGTGTGGCTGCTGTTCAGCATGGCTTAAGTTAGGGGTGTGGCTTAGAGTAGAGAGGCATAGAGAAGAGTACCATAGAGGAGAATGCGGTACAGTGGCATGGAGTAGAGTGGAGTAGAATGGAGAGCCGTACACTAGAGTGGCATAGAGTAGAATTGCATAGAGTAGAGTCGTGTAGAGTGAATTGGTGCACAGTAGTGTGCATACAGTGGAGTGGAGTGTCGTAGAGTGATGTAGAGTGGAGTGGCGTAGAGTGGCATAGAGAGGCATAGAGAAAAGCAAAGTAGAGTACATTTGCATAAGGTAGAGGGGTGCAGAGTAGAGTTGAGTGGCATGGAGTGGCATAGATTGGAGTGGAGAGGCATGGAGTGGCATAGAAAAGAGTGGAGTGGTGTAGGTTAAAGTGGCAAATAGTCAAGTGGAGTTGCATAGAGTAGAGTTGAGTATCGTGGAGTGGCGTGGTAAAGAGTTAAGTAGTGAAGAGCCGAGGGGCATACAGTGGCGTAGCGTAGAGTGGAGTGGCATAGAGTGGCATGCCATAGAGTAGAGAGGCCTGAAGTGTAGTGGTGTAGAGTGGGGCCCCGAAGTGGCTAAGACTTGTGTAGGATGCCGTAGAGTGGCGAAGAGTAGAGTGACGTGGAGTAGAGTAGAGTGGCAGAGATTAGCATTGAGTGGCACAGAATGGTGTGGAGTGGCATAGAGTGCCATAGAATGGATTGGCATAGAGTACAGTGAAGTGGTGCAGAGTGGCATAGACTGGAGTGGCGTAGGGTAGATGGGCATGGAGTGGAGTGGCATAGAGTAACATTTGAGTGGCATAGATTGGGGTGCCATAGGGTACATTGGTGTAGAGTGGAGTGGCATAAGGTACATTGGTGTAGAGTGGAGTGGCATTGAGTGGAATGGAGTAGTATAGAGTAGAGTGGTATAGAGTAGAGTGGTGTAGAGTGAAGTGGTGTAGAGTGGAGTAGAATGGAGTATTTTGGAGTAGAGTAGAGTGGCATAGGGTAGCATAGAGTAGGAAGGCATAGAGTGGAGTGGTGTACAGTAGATAACTATAGAATAGAGTGGTGTAAAGTGGAGTTGCCTAGAATGGTGTGTGTAAATTGCTGTGGAGTATTGTATAGTGGAGTGGCCTAGAGTAGAGTGGCATAGAGTTTGATGGCATACAGTGGAGTGGAGTGGCATGGCTCAAGTGTGGAATTGTGTGGAGAGGCGTAGAGTGGCTTTGTGTGGAGTGGAGTTAAATGGAATGATGTAGAATACGGTAGCATGGAGTGTGGTTGCGTAGAGTAGAGTGGTATAAAGTGGAGTGGCATGGAGTAACATAGAACGGAGTGGTACAAAGTGCAGTGAAGTGGTGTAGAGTGGAGTGGCATGGAGAGGAGTAGAGTAGAGTTGTGTATAGGAGAGTGGAGTAGAGTAAAGTAGAGTGGCGGAGAAAAGTGGCTTGGAGTGGCATAGAGTGGCATGGAGTGGAGTGGTGTGTAGTAGAGTGGAGTGACCTGGAGTGGAGTGGTGTAAAGTTGAGTGGCGTAGAGTGGAGTTGTGTAGAGTGGAGTGGAGTGGCTTGGAGTGGAATAGTGCAGAGTAGAGTGGCGTAGAGCAGAACAGTTGTAGGTGTAAGTAACTTAAATAAAGAACCAAACCCTGTGCTTTGCCATAGCTTTGGCTGTCATGTGTGATCGGCTTCGAAGGCCGTTCGAATTCAGTGACCCTAAAATCTACCACGCTCCAGCTGCTATCAATTACTGCAGCACATGAGTGACCTCCTCCCATTTCTCTGGCCCACTTTGTTATGTTGTATTACATATTTATCTGGCCCGGCTCTACTGGTGGTATTATTTCACTTGTTCTTCAAGCTCCAGCTCTAAGTGCGATGCTGTGTCACCTAAGTAAAATAAAGGGTAGCAGTGTTTGCGCTATACAGACTTTCCTGTAGGCTCAGTCAATGTTGAGCTGTGGTAAATCATGTGAGTAACTGTTTGATGTTCCCTGTGGAAAGTGCTTCAAGGCCAATTCCAGACTCATCTCTAACTGTCTGAATACAAGAAGAAAGAAGTTGACTGAGACAAAGAAGGCTTCAAGCTTACATTATGTAAATTCACAGAAAAAGCGGAATAATAAAAACCCATTTGTTAGAACACTAAAAAATGAAAAGATATTTAGTGCGGAAGCAAATGAATGAAACCTGATTTAAAATAATAGAAAAAAGAACAATTCCAAAACACGTATTTTGATTTATTGAAGAAACTGTATGTTCTTAATGAGAGACAAAAACAGTAAACAACAAAAGAGGAGAGAGCCGGTCAATATGTAAAGAAACTGGGAGCCAACGAGAAAAAGACAGATTCAGCCCACTAAATTGAGACAAATCCCATCAGCCCACCGCTTTGGCAGAACATAATCATCTGGGAGTAAGGTGGATCAACTCATTGCAATGCACCCTATTTCAGGGGAACCATCACTGTGTATATGCAATGAGTTTGCAGTCTTCCAGAGAAAAAGTCTCAAAACACAGTGGTACTGAAAAAGGTGTGAAATGCAGTGCAAAACAGAAGAGAAGTGTAATAAAAATGGCTACCTGATAACACCACCCAACTTTTATTCGGTGTCAAGAAAAGGTGCCAAGATTAAAAAGCAAGTGAAAAACTGATAGTTTGAAAAAATAATAACTATCTTATAGCAATAGAGGTCGACATGTCTCAGCCAAAAGGTTACAGTTACCTGGCTTTCGTCAGGACCATGTATGGTGAAATGCTACTGCAGAAATGTGTGTTTGCAAAGATACTTTGACAAGAACATCACCATGACAATACCCTACCAAAATCAAACAGTCATTGATTTGTCCAGTTGTTTAAGGGATGTCAGAGTGTTCCCAACATTATGTGGGATTACGCCTCACCTCACCCGGCAACTCCTCGGTGTACTGAGGCCCCGCTCTATCCGTCGGTACTAGGGGTACCCTTAGACCCTCCATGATTCTTTTTTGTTGGTAGACATAAACAGTAGCCTCCATAGTATAATCTGGTTAGGCAATATAGTTTTACTGTTATGATAGAAAGAAAACGTAAGGACAAAAAGATGAAAATAAGTATGGTGAAAATGGCATCAAGTAGAGAAATTGGGTACACAAGAGGGCGCCCAAAAAAGAAGTGGAACACAGGAGCTACACGTTGAAAGGAATATGAAGAGAAAAGGAATGTGAAAGGGGAAAGGAGTGGCAAGAAGGACGAGTGGCTCGGTAGGGCCAGACTGGTCAGTGGGACAGGCTGCCATTTTCCCAGTGGGCCGCAGCCTAGAGGCTGCTTTTACAGTTGGATGGGCTACCATGACATAACCATGAAAGCCTCGTTCTAGTCACAACCACTGCAGTGTGGCGCTGGCGTGACAGAACTAATTTTGATTTGGGCTTGAGTTTGAGCATAGCCCCGCAGCAGCAATTTAAAAATGTGAAATGGCCTCCAGTTTTAGACCGTGGGATGGGAAAGGATGTGAAGGAAAAAAGTGTCTCAAAAAGTATAAAGTGTTTATCTGTGCAAACCTTGTTGAAAAACCAGCAGAGAAACTGATGTTCATGGTTAAAGACATTCCTGGTACTTATTAAAAAACACTGAAAATTCAATTTGGAAAAAAAAACTAAACTAATGCTAGATGCCACATAGTTACTATGAAATTGTAAATGGTAGCCATTCTGAAAGTTTTGATAATTCCGTTTAAATAAAATGATTTCTCAAAAAAGTATATTAAATGATTTTTTTGTCTTCAATCAAATTCACCCAAACAGATGGGCAAAAAGCAACACATCTCTAACCCCTATTTCAGACTTGAGCAACCACTGGCTGACAAGTATTTGATATGTAGGCCCAGGCAAGAAATAAGCAAGACTTCCTCCAGTTCTTCTTCCTATCACTGTGACACGGCTAACAAACACATCTGCTCCCTGAGATTATATCAATATCAAGACATTTAAATGAAGAACCTGGAGTATGAAAAAAACAGGAAGGGGCAGATTTACAAGAAAGTAACGCATCTGTAGAGATGCGTCACTTTCTCTGCGCCACCCTGCAAAACCCTTGCATCACCATGGATGCGCCGTATTTACAATAAGGTGCACCATGGCGCAAGGATTGACAGATGCGTCAGAAATTCTGACGCATCTGTTGACGGAAAAGTCACGCATTGCTGGAGTCGTATCGCAAGCACGACGCAACTCCGGCAATGCATGTTGCTGCCTATTCCCAATACACTGCGTCACTCCTTACGCCTGCTGCAAGCAGGCGTAAGATTTTGACGCAGTGGCGTCCTAAAAGTCATGCAGTGACATCTTGTAGATTTCACTGCATCACTTTTATGAGGCTTTCCTGTGTGGGAACGGCTGGTATTATGTCACGCAGGGCTTTACAACGTGACGCATCTTCCTAGATGTTTCACGTTGTAAATGGGCCGCAACTTTTAAGCCGCCGCTGCTTCACAAAAGTGACACAAAAACGGCGCAAAATTGACACAAGGGGCTTGTAAATCTTCCCCCTAAAGAGTTTCATTGTGGGTCAGTAAAGGAAAAATATATTGTATAAAAAAGTCTTCAGCTAGAGAGGAATCAGATGAAGTAAAGCTAAATAGTGGTGTCTTCTCGGACTAGTTGGGATTACTCCCCAAGGACCTGCAGGAGTCCTTAGAGAAACGTGGAATTTTAGAGGGGAAAATATGAAAGACTAAACTTCCGAATGCTCATGATACTTTTTTCTGTTCAAAATGAAAAAATCCAACTTGGGCACTTCTCTCCTGCAGTATTGTTCCCAATGATTTTCCAACTCTTACCACTTTTTTTTATATATTTCCTCTACATGTTCTCCTTATAATCTAGTGCGACCCATCATTTCTGTTGTATATGTCCCAAGTTCTCGGTGCCCACCAAAAAAAATTTTATCTAATAACTGTGGGATAAGAAATGCTTTTTTCCATATTTCTACCTTCCTTTTATTCTAGTCCTCTACATTTTCTCCTCCTGGTTTGATTATCTGTATACAGACAAACTTTTAAAAAGCATATGATATACGATCTCTTGGCACATAACACAGTCTGAGAATGGTAGTCTTGATTTCCTCCGGTTGAAGTAAATGAGCTGAAGTGCCAAATAGCGGTGGCGGTAAATGGAAAGAAACATTTTGGAGAAACTTTTTTTCTTGTACCCGCTATTAGTTTTTGTTTCGGTAGGACTACAACCTTTTGAGATACTTCTCGGCCGGCTTGAAGAATGTACCACAGGTTGGGCCCTTGATATTGGATTGTGACCTCTATGCTGTAATTTCACATCTGGAATTAATTACAGGAAGAAAAAGTACCCCAGGATTACCTGCAGCTTCCTATGGAATGGGGAATAACCCTGGAATGAGACCTTTCTGCATTAATGTCTGCATGGCATTCCTCCATTCCAGGCGATTTTCAAAGGACTATTTTCAGTGCTTAATTTGCATAAAACAGAAGTTCCAGGGCTCTCATCGGGAGGTCTCTGCAGCTTGCACCAAACATTGCCACTGCTAAGCTGCAGATGATAGTAAGAACACAACTACTAACCACCACACTCCTGCAAGTGTGATAAATTGGACTTTTTTAAGACCACAAAGCTATAAGAATGGCTTTGGCGGTAGATAATATTAATTTTTAGTGTATATTGAATTAATAATTGAATTCATAATTAACTATTGTTGTGGTCATCCCTGAATTAGCTAGACACATCACCCTCTTGTGGCAGATTATCACAAGCTCCTGGGTTGACAATTGAGTGCTGGTGCCTAGCACCTGAAACCACCGCCTCAAATTAAGCATTGACTAATGCCCGTTTTTCAAAAAAGTTAATGAAAACATCACATTCCCAGTTGAGAATGTTTTCTAGTTTCCTTATTTTAATGCTAAAATGCCAACTATCTTAGCCTCCATGATGATGTGTGGTAAAGAAACACATTTAGATGCGTGTTTGTATGTGTGTGTGTGTGTGTGTATTTGTGTGTTTGTATTTTATATATATTTATATCATCAGTGATATCAGTGATGTCACTGTCATTTGTAAGATGATAAGCAATGCATGACACGAGCATGAGTTAATTTACTTAAACATAAGTGTTGAATTTCAATGTTTATTGTGCCTTGTTTTGTAACCAGAACTCCACTTCAAGTGTTTTTTTTCCCACAGAGTTTCCTAGGTTTCTTTAAAAAAAAGATGTTATGGTCTTATAATAAAGGGAAACCACACCTTCACTTTGACCTTTTTGTTTTCAGTGAATTTCTATTTTTTAATCATATACCACATCAAACTGTTCCTTGTCTCCAATCTTCGACCCTGTCACCAGGCAGGTCGCTCCCCCCATCCGCCACGCAGCCCCCTGTGGGTTGAACCTCCGTTGCCGCTTTTGCCGCCTGACTGCTTGCTCCCTCTTTTATTCTGTACCCCTGCGCTTGGTTTTCTGTGCCACTTTGTTTTTTCATTCTGTGCCCCTGTGTTTTGCCTTCTGTACCCCTGTGCTCTGTTGTCCCTCTCCCGCCGTCTTTTCCCGCCGTGTTTTTCCTGGGTTTTCCCTGGGTTTTCCCCCGCCGCTGAGCCCCTGCGGCCCCGCCCCCTTCACTCCCATTGGCCGCCCCGCTCCCACCTCCCAGCTGCTCCTCCCTCCCTCTGCCCTCATATGGAGGCCGCGAAGCCAAAGGCGTGCCTAAGGCAAGCCCGTCTGCGCCCGTCTGCGCCTGGACCGCACCCAGCACCAGAACCCCTGGACCCCGCACCCCCCGCAACGCCAGACTGCACTACGACGCAAGCACCCTCCACGCTCTCAACACCAGACGAGACCACCCCTGCTACCGGGCCACCCCGAAACGCACCCAGGGGACTTTCACCAGCCGGAACTGCAGATTCACCAGCATCCAACCCTCCACACCACCAGCCAGAGAACCCAACCATCTCCACTGCATCCTCCTCAACACCCGCTCCGCTCGCAAGCACGCCATCGAACTCTGGGACCTCCTAGACTCCACCGCCCCCGACGTCGCCTTCCTGACGGAGACCTGGCTGAACGCCACCTCTGCACCAGACATCGCCATAGCCATCCCACAGGGCTACAAGATCTCCTGCAGAAACCGCACCAACGGAGTGGGAGGAGGAATCACCATCATCCACAAAGACTCCATCAAAATCTCAACGAACACCGATGACACCCTCACCACCGCCGAGCACATGCACTTCCAGATCCACACCGACCCCAACACCACCCTCAGAGGAACTCTCATCTACAGACCTCCCGGACCCCACCCACAGTTCAGTGACACCATCGCCGACCTTATCAGCACCCACGCCCTCGCTTCCACGGACTACATCCTCCTCGGGGACCTGAACTTCCACCTCGAGAACAACAACGACGCCAACTCCACCGCCCTGATCGACAACCTCGCCAACCTCGGCCTCAAACAGCTCGTAACGACACCTACTCACGCCGCTGGACACACGCTCGACCCCATCTTCTCCGCAAGCCCCCACGTCTCCTTCAACCACACCACTGAACCACACTGGACCGACCACAGATGCGTCCACTTCACCTTCAGAAAACCCACCAAACACCACTGCACCAAACAGCTACCACGCCGCTGCTGGGGCAAGGTCACCGAGGACCAACTGACTACCGCCCTTGCCCTGAGACCACCCACCGACCCCATCGACCCAGACACCGCCGCGACCAACCTCACACAGTGGATCAACGACTGCGCCAACACCCTCGCCCCTCTCAAGACCTCTACAACCAACCACACCAACAAGAAAGTCGCCTGGTTCACGAGGACCTCCGGATCTCCAAGCACACCTGTCGGAAGCTGGAGAAGAAATGGCTCCACGACCGAACACCAGACAATCACACAGCCCTCAAGAGCGCCACCCGCAGACACCACCAACTCATCAGGACCGCCAAGAAGACCGCCTTCAAGGACCGCCTAGACAACAACGCACACAACACCAAAGAACTCTTCAGCATCGTGAAAGAACTCTCCAACCCCAGCTCCAACACCAACGACATCCCGCCATCTCAAGACCTGTGCGACTCCCTGGCCACCTTCTTCCACCGCAAGATCACCGACATCCACAACAGCTTCAACTCCGACCCCCCTGCACCCACCACCGAGTCCACCACCCCTGCGACTACTACTCGCACCAGTCGCCTGACCGTCTGGTCCAGCGTAAGCGATGAAGACACCATCAAAACCATGAACTCCATCCACTCCGGATCCCCATAAGACCCCTGCCCTCACCACGTCTTCAACAAAGCCAGCGCAACCATCGCGTCCCACCTCCGGAAAACAATCAACTGTTCCTTCGAGACAGCAACCTTCCCAGAAAGCTGGAAGCACGCCGAGATCAACGCCCTTCTGAAGAAGCCCAAGGCGGACCCCAAGGACCTCAAGAACTTCCGGCCCATCTCCCTGCTCCCTTTCCCAGCAAAAGTGACCGAGAAGATTGTCAACAAACAGCTGACCCGCTACCTCGAAGTTAACAACATCCTGGACCTTTCCCAATCCGGTTTTCGCTGCAACCACAGCACCGAGACCGCCCTCATCGCCACCACTGACGACATCCGGACCCTGATGGACAAAGGAGAAACAGCCGCCCTCATCCTCCTGGACCTATCAGCAGCCTTTGACACGGTCTGCCACCGCACCCTATCAGCACGCATCCATGACGCCGGTATCCAAGAGAAGGCCCTGGCCTGGACCACATCCTTCCTCTCCGGCAGAACCCAGAGCGTCCGCCTCCCACCCTTCCGCTCCAAAACCACCGAGATCATCTGCGGCGTCCCACAGGGATCCTCCCTACATGGCCCGACAACACAACTTCAACATCATCTCCTACGCCGACGACACCCAGCTGATCATATCCCTCACCGAAGATCCCCACACCGCCAAAGCTAACCTCCACAGATGAATGAAGGCCGTAGCCGACTGGATGAAGGACAGCAGACTGAAGCTGAACTCAGACAAGACAGAGGTCCTCATTCTCGGACCCATCCCATCAGCTTGGGACGACTCTTGGTGGCCCAGGTCACTAGGCACAGCCCCGGAACCCAAGGACCACGCACGTCATCCTCGACTCCACTCTCTCCATGACCAGGCAAGTCAACGGCGTCTCCGCGTCCTGCTTCAACACCCTCCGTATGCTCCGCAGGATCTTCAAATGGATCCCCCTCGACACGAGAAAAACCGTTACCCAGGCCCTCATCACCAACAGACTCGACTACGGGAACGCCCTCTACTCAGGAACTACAAACAAGCTCCTGAGACGACTCCAACGCATCCAGAACGCCTCGGCCTGACTCATCCTCGACGTCCCCCGCCGCAGCCACATCACACTCCTCCTGAGAGGCCTGCACTGGCTCCCCGTCAACAAAAGGATCACCTTCAAGCTCCTGATCCACGCACACAAAGCACTGCACAACACCGGACTCACCTACCTCAACAACCGACTCAGCTTCCACACCCCCACCCGAAGCCTCCGCTCAGCCAACCTCGCCATCGCCACAGTCCCTCGCAACCGAAAAACCACCGGCGGCGGCAGATCCTTCTCCTACCTCGCCGCCAAGACCTGGAACACTTTCCCCACCATCCTACGACAGACCCAGGACCTGCTGGCCTTCAGAGGACTGCTCAAGACCTGGCTCTTCGACCAGTAGCACCCCCTCCCCCCCCCCCAGCGCCTTGAGACCCTCTCGGGTATGTAGCGCGCTTTACAAATGCAGTGATTGATTGATTGATCTTCTATTTCCAGGCAACGGTCACTGTACATGGCCTTCAGCCTATGACCTGACAGTGTGCTCAACCTGCTGCATGCAGGATTTGGCAATGACCAGTTGGGGTTGGCCCTGTTTCCTGACCTCAGCATGCATTGGCCTAAGGCCAGGCCCTTCTTTCGCTTTGCTGAAGGATCTGGCTTATGATCAGGTTCTGCACCCATGCCGCTGTAGGCATTTAGCCATCAAAGGCTTTTTTTTTTGTTCTTTAGGTTTCTTGTAACATACATAGGATTTACAAACATTCACTGGTTCATGGACCTCTGTTGGAGCTTCTGTGGGGATACTGTAGCCTGGTTTATGATTTGTAGAAGCTACAAATAGGTCAACATGGGTCCACGAATCTTGCTGTGGATTTGTAGTCCCGTGCCCACAAAGCTTGTGCCAGGCCTGTGGACCCCTACCATGATATAGAGATCACAGCGACTGCACGGAGGCCATGAACCCAGTCCCAAGATCCACAAACACTGTGTGCTTATTTTTCACTGGTTTTCGGGATGTGGGAACTATGGTTCTGTGTTTAGTAATCACAGTTGGACATTTTTTCTCAAAGTTGCAGCCAGCCACTCATATTGTTTCATGTTCACAAACATTTGTTGGATTAGGGAACCTCAAATGAATGACGGAAGAAAAAGCTACCCTGAGTTAATCAAATTTGAATATTTTTCAAATTGTCAATTTTTTTCTCCATCGAAGTCCTTGAATCCAGGTCTTGGAACGCCATGAATTAACAGTCCAGATATCGCTAAAATGTAACGTCTTCATGCTCAGGCCCGCATACTTTTTAAACATTAATTTCTGGAATACCACAGAAGGAGTTTACACCAAACCAAAGAAAGGATTTTCCATGTATAGTTCTACTTTCATGCCAAATTTGGTTTAATTCCATTAGGCCGTTTTTTTCTGCATCAAGAAGCAAAGAATCCTTTGGGAGATAAAATGTGAAACATCACTTTTAAGCCCCACTTTTCGGCTCACACTTGAGGGATCACCACAAAACTTGCCATGAAGAACACAAGGTGGATTAACTTGTTTTTAGTAAAGCTTTGTGCAGATTCATAGAACAGCACCAAATTTATTAGCAAAACAAAAAAAATGTCTTTTCAATTAAAAATCTGATTTAACCATAACTAAAGAGATATTTTTGCTATCACTTTAGTACATACATTCTGCATGATTATTCACATCTCTCCCATGGAATCTCTTCCTCATGGCTTTCACTCAGAGTCCAAATAGCATGTTACTGAGAAACCTCTGCTGCAATCAGAGGTTTAAAATATTTGAGTGTATTGTTTTTAAAAATACCTATTGAACGACAAAGAATAATTATGCAACGAACATCAAATGCCCACCTATCTGTTCATTCACATGCTTATAATGAAAATAGTTGTATTGTTTATTGTATTGCAGTTGCATGTAAAAGGTGCTTACTTCTGTGGGTGAGGTGATGAAGCGGTTTCATGAAGACTACCATGCTACTTTGATTAGTTTATTCTCTATCAATGTTTTCAATTCTTTTTGTTTTGAAGCTTACTAAATTACAAACTATATCTGCATTAAACAAAAAAAATGTTTATTAATATGTTGATCTAAAAATAAACACATTCAATTAAATGTAACATAATATATCAAGAACCATGGAGGCTGAGTCACCAAAATGGCAGGGGTAGGTGACTGACATCAGGCACAGTTTGCCCACCCAAGGACCTAACAACGTTTTCCCCTTCTCCAGCCTTAGTCATTCAGCAGCCTCCTCTTTGTTGCTAAAGGGGTAGTTACAGTGTGGGAATTGGAAACCGTAACAAGCAAAAATGGTTCTTGGAGACCAATTACTTAGTGTTTCTTCTTCTCCCTTATTAGAAGTTTACTGTTATTGTAACACATTTGAAACATTTCACAGGGTCACAACTCTGTGGTTTTCTGAGTCCCTTAAGGAAGTTAATGGAGCAATTTAGAGCTTGGAGGACAAGGCTCTCATTCGTAAACATGATGCAGTACCCTACTGGCCAAGCCCTTGGTCCATCTGCCTCATTTAGAGATTAGCAGGCCATAACTATTCTTCCAAAGGAGTCCCAGTTGGCTGCGTGTGGAAGTCCAAGTGACCAAGCAAAGTAGTTGAATTAACAAAGTTTAATTAACATAAACGAGGAGCCATTAGTTACACGTGTAAAGGGCCCAGGAGATCAGCTCCAACTAACCAACATTCTAAAGTGCACATCACTGCATTCCCTAACAGAACATACCGATAACCAATAGCAAAACCCCTATGAATAACAGAAGCCCAAGACACCACACTCCTTCAATGCAATACTTTCCCATTGGAGGAAGGACATTACACAGTCTACACTATTTAGGGCAGATGATGTAAATGCCTTTCTTTTGTCACTGCCAGGAATAGACTGCTGGTGAGGACCTGGAAAAATAAAAATGACCCTCACACCCTGGGGAAAAAACTCCCAGAGTGAGGGGGTCATTAGTGTTTTGTTTTTCAAACACAAACTCCTACATTGGGATTCTGTTTTTGAAAATCAAAAAACCTTTGAAAGGTTAGACAGCTGCCCCTCATGGTTGACACTGACAGCACCATCCGTCAAACTTTTGCTATATTGACAGGAACCCCCATGACGGCGGTTGCTGTCAATGTGGAAAGATATCAGTGGCGCTGATACACTTCTCCGAATTTGACCAGTGAAGAGCCCTCTGGATGGGGGAGATAATGTTCTCCGCCAACCAGACAGAATAAACTCCATTCACCAAACTCTATATCGGCACATAAGTTCTTTTCAGAGAAAAGAGAACTGGCAGGTGTCTCTCACACCCTCCCACTAAGCTATTCTCTTGTGGAGCTGGAGTGTTAGGAGTCAGGCAATCTTACATCTGCAGGTGACATAGCAAAGCCCGACCCTGAAATGTAGAATTAGTACACACACAAATATTGATATTATATTGGCATATTAGCAAGCATTATATGCTACTCTTAGATAAATCATTTGAGGAATCATTATTCATAATACACATTTATACAATAGGAAAGAGAATAGTGGTGAAAGCTAGATACCCCTGAATATTGTTCACCATACATGCATAACACATTTTTATAATTTATGAACTATTTTATATTTTGCTGGTTCACAGCATCGTGCATTAGGTTCAAATATATCACAATATTTGCTGAGTCTTTTAAAGCACGTGCAATCATGCATGCCAGTAAGCCTAATTTTTGAGCCCTGATTTTCAGCATTTCTCCCCTGCAATTTATCAGTCTGCCTGTCCCGCCCCAATTTCTAGAATCCTTCATAACCGTTTTATGCATTAATATCTAAGGATCAGATGGGGGCTTTTTTCGACTGTAATCCTACATCCACTACTCTAGATAGGGGACTGTGCTTCAATTAACTGGTTAGGAAGCGGACAGGGGCTATTGTGTATTTGTTAATCACACAAAGGTGGACTGAATGCTTGAAATTATGTAAATCACTGGTACTCACTCTGGTTAACATTCCAAGGATTCCAAGAAGAAGCTGGGTCAGTATCGATATCCATAAGACAGGCCTTTCTTTCCATTTACACAGGTGGAGAAAAATGATGGGTTGCATAGCTACCCAGGGCAATTGGCTGTTGTTTATACCAGTTGCAACAATTCCTCCAACTACATTTTTATGTTTAGAAATTCAGATACTCATACCCATACTATCTGTGACACATCTAATATTATCAAACATATAATGAAAGCATGCTCACACACAACAGGATGAAGGCCACACCAAACACCAGTTCTGTTTAGTCTGGACTCTAACTGCCAGACAAATTCAAAGAAGGCCATCTGTTCCCATGAATAAACTCTCACTGGACATCATTCCATCCCTCTCCTCTCCAAAACTGACTATTACTTACAAATAAAACACTTATGCAGAGGTCTACACCAGAGTACACATAGAGGGGAGTGGTATTCATGAAACTATGGGGCTTATTTACAGGCCATTTGAGTCGCAATTGCGTCACTTTTTTTGACGCAGCGGCAGTGCAATCAGTGCGCCACACTGCTCCATATCTACAAACTGGCGCATATGGTCCAATGTATCAGTTTGTAGATCCCTGCGTCACATTCTACTTGTG
This sequence comes from Triturus cristatus, assembly GCF_964204655.1. Classification (NCBI taxonomy): domain Eukaryota; kingdom Metazoa; phylum Chordata; class Amphibia; order Caudata; family Salamandridae; genus Triturus; species Triturus cristatus. The sequence continues at coordinate 990,022,204 of NC_140583.1, read as the reverse complement.
CCAGGTATAATGTATGCAGGGTCGGTGGTCCCACGTAAAAAGCCATGTAGAAGTGGCACAGTGAAAATTACAACATTTCACTGCGTCACTTTACGACTTGACTGCGTCAAAATCATTACGATTGCTCATACCAGGCATAATCATTGATGCAGGGCTTTTACAATGGGACTTTTTCTATGTGTTCTGACACTTTGTTGGAGTTGCATCAGTTTTACGACCAACTCCGGCAATGCATCACTTTTGTGCCAACAAATGTGTCAGAATTTCTGACGCATCTGTTAAATCCTTGTGCCATGGACCCCTGTAATGCAAATACCATGCATCCATGGTGTCACAAGGACATTTGGCACAGGCTCAAGGAATCTGACGTGTCAATGCCGATGCGTCAGTTTCTTGTAAATGAGGCCCTTAGTCTCAAACACATTGGATACCTCTATCTATAACCATTACTGAGAAGTAACAGGAAGGCGACAGAGCAGTGTGTTACAAAACTTCGGTAATAATTAATAACTAAATATATAACATATTGGGCTTCATGAGAGGTCCACTGGTAGACACTGTGGATATGAGATGGAGACTGGTCCTGCTTCCCCTGGTACTCTCTCTGGTCCACCCTAGATTCTCTTCAACTCTTTGCCATCATTTCAAGTTGCAATGCCTGATTCCTCTTATAGCAACCCTTGAGCCTGTTCCAGGCAGGTCGCTCCCCACGCCGCACAGCTCCACCTGTCTGTGCCCGTGTCCCTGCTCCCTGATCTCGCTGCTGCCGCAAGTTCGAGGCCCTCCTCCACCCGCAGGTTCCCGCCTGCACCTCATCCCTGGTGGCCCAATGGGGAGCCATAAGTATCTTGTGCTCGCTCTGTTCCTTTTTGCCTGTTTTATTTGTCTGCTGTTGCATTACTGTTTGTTGTATCCGTTTCCCACTGTTGTATTCCTTTTTTGTATTCTGCTGCTGTATTACTTTGTGCCCACTGTTGTACTCCTTTTCTTTGTATTCTGTGCTTTCTCTCTGTTTTTCGCTCTGTAGCCCTCCAGCATTCCAGCCTTCCTCTCCCCGTCCCGCCGCTGCGTTCCCTGCGGCCCGCCCCCCGCTCGCCCATTCGTCCTGCTCCAGCCTCCCAGCTGCTCCTCCCTCCCACCTCCCCTTCTTATGGTGGCAGCTGTGCAGTGTGCCAAAGGCAAGCCCATCTGCGCCCGTCCGCGCCTGGACCGTGCCCAGCTCCAGACCCCCTGGCCCCCGTGAACACTATGATGCCCGCCACCACTACAACGCCAGCACCCTCCATGCACTCCACGCCGGCTGATCATACACCTGCTTCCTGGCAACCCAGAGGCGCACCCAAGTACCCTTCTCCTGCTGGAGCTGCAGCTTCACCAGCTTCCAAGACGCCACCTCGCCCACGGCTGAACTGGGGTGGCAGGGTGGGCTGAACTAGGGTGGCTAAAGAATGGTGATGGTTTAAACACAGATCAGTTGACTGGGGGTGAGTGCTTGCAATGTTCAACACTCCGTCCATCATTTCCTTTGGTTTTTGCTTTGTTCGCCATAAGTTGGCAGGGTATGCTCAGATGTGAGTCCCTTGCTCACTTTGCCACTGGATTCAAGCAAGCCTGGCTGAAAACGGCTGAAATGCCAGAAACCGGTCCTAGGAAGCTTGTTTCCGGTACAGGGAAGACATGGCTTGGCAGTTCGGGCTGGACTGTTCCCATGAGGCACAGGGTCAGACTGATTTGCATATGGCCATGTCTGAACTGGGGTGGCAGAGTGGGCTAAAGAACGGTGATGGATCAAACCCAGATCTGTTGACTGGGTGTGAGTGTTTGATTGGTTCTGATGCTCCGTCCATCACCACCCCCTTTTGTACCGCTTTGTTCGTCATAAGTTGGCAGGGTATGCCCAGACGTGAGCCCCTTGCTCACTTTGCCACTGGATTCAAGCAAGCCTGGCTGAAGACGGCTGAAATGCCAGAAACCGGTCCTAGGAAGCTTGTTTCCGGTCCAGGGAAGGCATGGCTTGACAGTTCGGGCTGGACTGTTCCCATGAGGCACAGGGTCAGACTGATTTGCATATGGCCATGTCTTAACTGGGGTGGCAGAGTGGGCTAAAGAACGGTGATGGATCAAACCCAGATCTGTTGACAGGGTGTGAGTGTTTGATTGGTTCTGATGCTCCGTCCATCACCACCCCCTTTTGTACCGCCTTCCACCGCTGCATCCACTTCACCTTCGAGAAACCCACCACGCACCACCAGACACAACGGACCCACCGCCGTAGCTGGAGCAAAATCACCGAAAACCAGCTAATCGCCACCCTCACCCAAAACCCACCAACTGACACTGCTGACACCAACACTGTCGCCTGCAACCTCAGGCAATGGATCGACGACTGCGCCAACACTCTTGCCCTGATCAAGAAACCCTCAAACACAGACGCACAGACAGAAAAGCTATCTGGTTCACCGCCGACCTCCAGGCATCCAAGCAGACCTGCCGAAGGCCCGAGGAAGTGGCACCACGAACAGACACCGGACTGCAATGCAGCCCATAAGAGCGCCACCCGCAGACACCACCAACTCATCCGAACCGCCAAGAGGACCTCCTTCAAGGAACGCGTCGAGAACAACGCACACAACAGCAAAGAGCTCTTCAAAATCGTGAAGGAACTCTCCAACCCCAGCTCCAACTCCAATGACATCCTGCCATCGGAAGACCTCTGCGACTCCCTAGCCACCTTCTTCCACCGCAAGATCGCAGATATCCACGACAGCTTCAACAACCTAAGGACCCTAAGGACCTCAAGAACTTCTGGCACATCTCCCTACTCCCGTTCCCAGCGAAAGTCATCGAGAAGATTGTCAACAGGCAACTGACCCTCTTCCTCGAGGAGAACAACATCCTGGACCCGTCCCAATCTGGATTCCGCAGAAGCCACAGCACCGAAACCGCCCTCATCGCCACCACCGATGACATCAGGACCCTGCTGCACAACGGAGAAACCGCGGCCCTCATCATCCTGGACCTTTCAGCCGCCTTCGACACCGTCTGCCACCACACCCTACGCACACGCCTCCACAATGCAGGGATCCACAACAAAGCCCTGGACTGGACCACCTCCTTCCTCACCGGCAGAATGTCTACATGGCACCGTTCGTCCACATAACCCGATTGCACAACCTCAACACCATCTCATACACCGACCACACCCAGCTGATCCTCTCCCTCTCCAAGGCCCCCACCACCGCCAAATCCAACCTCCACGAAGGAATGAAGGTTGTTGCCGAATGGATGAGGAACAGCCGCCTGAAACTGAACTCAGACAAGACGGAGGTCCTCATCCTCGGCTCCACCCCCTCTGCCTGGTACGACTTCTGGTGGCCGGCCATGCTGGGAGCTGCACCGACACCCACGGACCACGCACGCAACCTGAGGTTCATCCTGGACTCATCGCTGTCAATGACCCAGCAAGTCAATGCCATTTCCTCGTCCTGCTTCAACACCCTCCGCATGCTCTGCAAGATCTACAGATGGATCCCCACTGGAACCAGAAGGACAGTCACCCAGGCCCTCGTCAGCAGCAGACTGGACTACGGCAACACTCTCTAAGCGGGAACCTCGGCCAAACTACAGAAACGACTACAACGCATACAGAACGCCTCTGCACGCCTCATCCTCGATATCCCCCTCCACAGCCACATCACACCCCACCTGAGAGACCTGCACTGGCTCCCCATCAACAAGAGGATCACCTTCAAGCTCCTCATCCACGCTCACAAAGCACTCCACAACACCGGACCAGCATACCTCAACAAACGACTCACCTTCTACACCCTGAACCGCCAGCTTCACTCCGCTGACCTTGCCCTCACCACCGTCCCCCTCATCTGAAGAGCGACCGCCGGCAGCAGATATTTCTCCCACCTCGCCGCCAAAACATGGAACACCCTCCCCATCCACCTGTGACAGACCTAGGACCTGCTGACCTTCAGGAGACTTCTCAAGACCTGGCTGTTCGAGTAGTAGCAGCACCCCCACCCTCCAGTGCCTTGAGACCCTTACGGGTGAGTAGTGTGCTTTACAAATGCATGATTGATTGAGTGATTATAGTCTGAGCTCGAGCTCCTATTCCCCTCGCTTTCACATCTTGTGTTCTTGACTCTCTTCTCCTAATATTACGCCTGTGTCCTTTCTTCCAAACTGCTAGTCATATGTTTACGAAGGGTTATCCAAGAAGCACAATTGCTCTGTTCACTGCGATAGTTGTGGTTTGGAGAACACCATTTCCACCTACATTGCTCCTTTCTTATTTCCTCTATACCTGCTCTACATTTGCTATGTTCTCTGCTTCTTTCCTCTCTCTTGCTCCTTGTTCCATATTTTCTCCAACAACTCAACCCGCAGCGCTTTGAGGTGCGCTCATGGCGGAGTAAAGCACTAAACAAGCACCATGACTTGGGAATGCTGATGCAACCATACTGAGTAAACATAGATCGTATTCCAAGTCATGCACTAAATCAGTTTGTCATCGATTAAGCCGATCCATGCACTTTATTTTGTGCCACTACTCAAGCTCGATTAACAGCTCTTTAAGTTGATCAATTTTTCTTAATATAATGAAAACATCTGGCATCATTTTGTGTGCTTTCGTGTTGATGTCTCAAGGATGAAAAAAAGCACATAACGACTTTAAATACCCGCTTCATAATTTCTCGTTTCAAGAACGAACCTATATGTTACATTCCCAAACATCTATTTTTTTTATTTTCGTCCAGAAAGCAACAATATACAGCATTCTAATAAAAAAATAATAAGTAACCAATACTTTGTAATCTTCAGTCAACTGATATCTTGAAAAACAAATTCATGGCCTTTGTAAATGGTATTCCTTTTCCATTTCCAAAATCAAAGTACATGCTGGGGAACACAAAACAAGACACAGGAAGACAGTTCCATGACATCATCAGATGTTTGGAATGTTGAGAGCTCCATTCAAGATAAATAAAGTGCCAAATGATAATGGCTGCTATTGCCTTTCTTCTCCAACAATCCAGTATTTGTGTTTTTGTTTCTCTCTTGTTTAGTTAGAAAGGGTTAGAATGTTCCAGTAGTTATCATTTGGCTATTAGTGGCTGCAGGTAAAGCTCTCCAGTGACAGGCAGGTAAAGATGTTGAAATATGTATTACTAAGTAGATCCTTAAAGTATTTAGCTGACAAGGTATATGGGTCACTCCCTCAACAAGTGGTTGATGTTTTCAGATCAGGCAGATGTGGCTTCTCTTGGTTTCAACTGATAGACACAGAATCATGAAAAACCACATGATACACAGAACCATGACAAAACATGACATCAGTACAAAGAAGAAGAAAAGAGCCAGGCACAAGGTACAACAATCTCTTTTGTAATTGTCCCTTTCCGGCGGTTCAAGTAGAGGGTCTTTAATATCTGGTGTAGCCCACAATTAAAGCAACTCCACCTTTACCACCAGCACAAGAATATCTAGTACACTTCTATAGAGTTGTACTTGGTTTCTGCGGCTGAGGGGCAGCATGGGCACATCCCAAAAAGAACATGGAAAAGCCCTCATCGCAGGCTGCAAGGAAAACGCTTTCTTTGAGAGGTTTTCCACCAGTCTGTCCACCAACGAGGACAGAAAGCAGCTTTAGACACCATTGACTACTTCATTGCGTAAAAAAAATATATAAGATGGAAGACTGGTCCATATTAGAATTGGGTCTTATACCTCTACCCTAGAGATCTACATAGTCTTTCTGCTCACCTGGGTATCAGATTCGGGAGTCTGTCCTCAATCTGCACTTGTGGGGTTGTCTGGGGGGAGGAGGGAAGAAAGCACCACTAGATAGAGATGTTCATTTTATTTGATTTTGCATGGGACAGGGACCAGCCATTATTGGCACTGGGCCACACGCCTCCAACACAGGGGCCCATGGAATCTCTCTGTTCCTCCCAGGAGGCATATCGAAGTATCTATCCCTAATCTGCCCATCTACAATAAGCAGAAAGCAACACTGGACACCAGGGATTACCTTATTACCTGTTTTATTATGTATGTATGGGACTAGAGGGAGTCTGTTCTGGCAACTGGCTCCATCCCCACTCCTGAAGTCCAAACAGTCTTTCTGCCCCCTCCCCCATGCGGGCTAAAAGAGCCACCAGACACTAGGGAAAGTACATATATAAATTAAAGTAATCAGGTTGGGGGGTGCTCTGGCCCAAACAGGCATTGGGGTGCCCCAACCATCCCCTGGCACAAGCAAGTCTTTCTCCCCCAAGAGCCCAGAACCTCAACACTACGTCCAACCCATGGCAAATGAGGGAAAATGTAATCTCTTTAGGGATAGTATTGACATATGGTCCATAATAGATGAGGTAATCCCTCATTCTTTCTGCCTTAGGGTCAGAAAGGTTATCTGGTGCCCAAGTGTGGTACACAATGCCAAGGCAAACAATCCTTCTTTTGGACTCCAATGTCTAGTGTGCTATCTGCCAGACAGGAAGAATGGAGATGAACCATCCAATCAATCCCCTAAGGGGACAGAAAGACTGTCTAGATCCCAGACATGGAGGTGAAGCCCAAAGCCAGGACAGGCAAAACCCACACCCTATTCATTTTCTCACTTTGTCCCCTTGTGCTCAGGTGGGAGTTTTCAACCCTGTCTGCCCACAAGGGGGGTAGGACGATAGGATGGATCAGCCTCACCATTTTTGGCTCCTCTGGTGTCTAGTTTACAGAAATGTCTGGAAATGGTAGATTTCCCTGATTTCCAGCTGACCCAAGGCCCAACACTGCAGCGCCTCATATTCAAGAATGACATTCTAAGGAAACCTTAATGTTACAATTTGGAGACCTTTGCTATCACAGGCAACTGGCATACCTAGACAATTGGGGTGCTGTTTTTATCAGGAGATGTGTAGAGCATTGAGTGGTGGGACTTTTGTTGACTTCTATTGAACATGACCCTATTTTGCGTGGTATTCCCCCTGATTTTTGCTTGAACTAATTTTGAGTTTAGAACTCTGCACACTATACTTTTGCTAACCAGTAGTAAAGTGCTGCACTCACCCATAAAAAGCACTGGAATTGGCATACACTTGATTGTGTGGTTTATGGTAATGCACGTACCCAGGGCCTGTAAATTATATATTTCAAGGACTCTTTTTAATAAGTATCACAAATTGAATTTAATAGTAACATCGTATTTTGACTACCTATATTGGAAAAAGTACTTCAAGAAAAGTCACCTGTCCCTGCCTAAGCATCTGGAGGTGTTTCTGTCAGTATTCATCTGTCACCTGTCTGCTGATGGCTCCCCTATGAGGAGATGTGGGATTCTCCCAGAATGAGGACAAAGGACTTGGATGTGAGACGATGTTGGCCTTTCCTTGACTGGGTGGCCTGGACACTGTGCCCAAGGACTAATTTGACTTCAAAGAGGCCTACACTGCCACAAGCAAATGAGCCTGACACCAGGTCGGCCCCTTCCTTTGCCAAACTACTCAGCTGTGCTACAAAACCAGTGACGGGGGGAGCTCCATTAAAGCTGGTTTGGAGTGACCACAAGAGAGGGATTGCCTATTTCTATAGCCACACCTCTGTGTGGGCACAAGGAGCTAAGACCAGGGTAAGAGATGTTGTGTCATGTTGGATTAAGGGAGAGAGGGGCAGTATGGTTATAGTAAAACACATAGAAAGAACTGTCGACTAGAAACCTTTACCCAATTGGTTATGGAGTAGCCAGGAGTTTCCCTACCACCAGGCTGGCACTGGACATAAATGTGACATCCCCAGTACCCTCCTCAAAACACTCCTGGATTGGAGAAGAACCAGACGAATCACTGCCCTGCTCTATGAAGAACCTGAAGAAAGACTGGACCTGCTTGCCTTGAAGCCTGGACCCCAGACGTGACTCTAATGGTCAGTTGGCTGACCTCCTGTTTTAGCAACTGGTTTACAACAAGCTTACAAAGGGCTTTTCCTGCTTCCCAGCTGCCTAGACCCAACTGGAACTGACCTTTTCCTCTCGGCTGACATCTGTTGGAGTGATTCCTGATCCCCAAGTACTTTCCCCAGGATCCTCAACCTGTGGTCATGTTCAGAGAGTACTCCTCCCCACGTAACTGAAAGCTTCATCTGACTCGACGCCGACATCCTTTATCAATGGCTTCTCTAGATTCAATATAAGATCTGGATCTACTTCATTAGCTGGAACTGTTGCAGAGTCGTGTTTGGATTCTTAGTTTTCTGTTAGCATCATGAGCATTCAAGTGTGGAGAAGGGGGGCTGTGCATGCTTCTTTCTTCGGGCAAAGAATACGCTGTAAACTTCTTTCTAAAAAAATCTTTGTGGTGTAGCTGTGCTGTCAGAAGAGTCCATGTGCTATGTGTACATATGTATGTGTGCTGCATTGTGCTTGATTTGCTTGTCTGTAGGTATGTTATTTTATACTTAGCTTTTCTTTTTAATATAGAAAAAAGGGAGATGTATGTTAGCAAGCTGGTAGTGGGTTGGTGAGTGTACTGAGCAGTGGCGTGGCTAGGGGGGAGGTGGGGGTGGACCACCTCAGGCAGCAGAAGTTTTGGGGGCGTCAGCCGAACCCCCTCCCTCGGCTCTTACCTGCGGTCGTAAGAATCAGTATCACCCCCTCCCCCCAATCTTACCTGCGGCCGTCGCGGCCACATGAAGTGCCAGCACCCCCCCACTCTTGGTTAGGCCACCACGGGCGGCAGGCGCAGTGGCCCCCACGGGCAGCCTAAGGGCTAGTTACGCCACTGGTGTTGTGTGGAATGGAATTACTTCATGTGGAATGAGAGAAGTTGAGGAGTTCTGTGGGTGGCGTTTGGAGTTGAGCGATGGAAAGCTGAGATGATGTTTCCTTCATGTACGTGCCCACCTTATAGTATTTGGAAAAAAACTCCAAACTTACCTGTAAGCTGTGCCCTCCATAATTGCTACAGTTGCCATGGTGTATTTGTGGGTGTTTCTTGTCACATGCGATGGAGGTATGGGTATGCAGAATGGTAGATATTATCTTTTGAATTTCTCTACATTTTTTGACTTACAAAATGAAATTAGTACACACAAAAAATACATTTTGTAAAAACCCCTTCAAATCACCATATATTACAGGCGATCCCAAATGCAGTGAGGCAAGAATAACTCCTAATCATATGCTCATATCATTAGACATGTTTCCAAAATGCTTAGCTTTCATTCCCACACGTTGTCCACTCTGAAAAATTATTTTAGCTGCAGTTCATTTGATGGCTCTAGATATTGTGCGCTCTTGCACAACCCACGAAGGACTGCATATAGTTGCATAACACTATATTACTTTGTAGATTGAAACTCAGTTAAAAAACTTACAGATGCAAATATTCTCTCCTATTTCTAATTTTCTTAACTTTCTCTATTATTTTATTTCAACTATTAGTTTCTTTTGGAAACTCATGAGCGATATAAAGAAATGACCACTTGCTTAATTCCGATTTTTTTCCTCATTTCGGAAATGTGTTGCCTTCTCAATTCTGTGCATGGGTTTCATGACACCTTTTACAATAAACAGCAAGCGTGTATAATCCGCAAAAATAAAACTAGTAATCACCACTTAGGAAATTGCAAAAACTCTTGTAAAATGTATTTTTTTACAACTCCGCATGTTTCTGAAATTAGAAAGGGAACCATGTCATCCCAACAAAACGTTTTGGGAAAAAAAAGCATACGGTCATCGAGCAAATCACTTTTTTCATATATATATATATATATATATATATATATATATATATATATATATATTATCTACTGGCAGTCGCCAGTAGATAGTTATAGTTAGGACCGTGTTTCCATAGGAAATCTCAAAATTCTATTTTGAATAACTCTGGCGCCGGTTGACGAATCCTCGAGAAATTTTCAAACCTCCGCTCAGCTCCTACCCTGAAAGTCTCGGGGTGATTCGTCAAGTGGGGGCCGAGAAAAAAGGGGGGTCCCAAAACGCATTTTCCCCATGCATTTTTCCATAGGACCTTTAGTCGCAGCTACAGCCCGAACGGCTGAACAGAATTACTTGAAATTTGGCAGAGAGGTAGCCATAAGGTCAAGGAAGTGCCTTTTGCAGGTCTGGTGTAAATCTGTTCAGTATTTCCTGAGAAAATAGCATTTAAAGGCATATCAATATCTATACGCGCGCAGGGTGTGCGCACTGTGCAAGCCCTGTGCTCGCACCCTGCCGTGCGCGAGCGTAGTTCTGATTGATTGTTAGATGTCAGTAAACATTTGAATCGGTCGAAATCAGGAAGTGTCGGCCGCCATTTTGTCTGTCGCACTGAAAAGGAAAGGTGGAGAACGTGAATAGGGGGCAGAGTAGGGAGTTCTTGACCCATCAAGCCATTGTCAGGGGGTCACAGTAGGACCACGAAAGGCAAAAAAAATGATTTTAATTTTTTAAAAAAACATCGCGAGGTGCGCGCACTCTGCGCGCACCCGAAAAAAACCATAGAAAAAAATAGAAATAAAAATCAAGTTTAAGTGTTTAGATATTAGGTGGCTCTAAAAAGAGCCCTTGTGTTCATTGAGTGTTTTTCGGTACCTACAAGTAAGTACCGATGCAGGGTCTAAAGTTCAAGAGGAAGACTCTGTTCCCTTCATCATTGAAATGTACACCATCTCCTCTATAAATGTCTTGCATGTTGTAACGCAAGTTGTTGTGTGTTGTACTTACATTTCCTGCTGCTCAGCCAGTATGCATGAGTATGTGTGTATGGAATGTTGGAATGCTTGATGACTGTGTGGAATGTTGGTGTGCCTGGTGGACTGGAGGAATGACAGTTAGAGGGAGTAGGCTGAGCAGCAAAGATGCAGCTCCTGGTGGGATCCTGAACTAGCCTTCTTGGGCCATTAACCAACTTATCTACTTGTAACTACCATCCTGTAACTTACCAATAAACATCTACTTTGACTTACCTCATGACTACAATCCATCATTTCAACATTGCCGACGATCTGGAAGAAACCCTGCGTGACAAGACTACTGAAGGTGAAGACATTTATACAGAACTTTATTTGTACTAGAAACTACTCAAAGCAAAACAACTTTAAAGAGCAAGGAAAAGAACGCCCTCACAGGTCCCACCAGTGTCCTCCACCATCTGGACAGCCTACCCAGGGCGCTTCACATTCCTTGTGGTTTTATATTTCAGAAGAAACGAATACAGCGCTGACCAGCATACATCAAGGTCTGGCATATTTTCTCGTTTAGCTACACAATTGGACATTCAGAGACATTCGGAGACGGTGGTGAAGAGAAGAATGCATGGCAATGTTTAATTTTGCGAAGGGCACTTTGTGTAAGGGGTGTTTAATGCGACGCTTTGGGTGAGGCGAGAGCAGCACTGTACGTTTTTCTATCTTGGTTTGCCGAATGTTCGACTTCTCATGTGTACCGAAGTCGTGATGTTCCGGACATATGGAGGTAAGCCCAATTTTTGGATTTTAATTTGGGCCCCAGCCGTTCCCTCTACAAGTGACAGTTCAATCGCCCAGTTCAAATCACCACACCACACGCTCACCTTGTGTGTGGACACTGCGCGTGCAGCCTTACCGCCTTCCAGTGTCCAGCGAAGCTGCTGTGCTTCCTCTGTGACATTTGTGGGTCTCCAAGGCTTCAATGCACTACGCTTTGCAGCACGGTGGTGCCGAGAGCCATCCTGCGCGGCGTCACCGGTGCGTGCCGCCATTTTGTGTTTGGCGCTCTCCTTCGTGTCCAGCAATTTCACGCACAATACGATGTTTGCCAACCACGTTTTTTTTGCGTGTCAATAAAGTTATATTGACCGTTCTCTTCATCCAACACCAAGCAATCATATTAGTGATTGTTGTCAGCTTCCTAGTCATGCTCCGTAGCTCTTCGCACTCATTCGATGTTAGTGCTCCTGTGCTGTGCTCTCGTTGTGCTACCCTCGATCAATGCAGCATATTTGCAGTCTCTGTGAACATTGACGTATTGAAGTCAAGCTGCGCAACTCACCGAAAATGCTTGGATGAGGTGAATTGGTACTACAATTCTTTTGGCAATCTTTTCATGATTTAAAACTATTAACATCGTTGTCAACCGCCAGAGGGTGCAGTTTTTTCTCTTCCAACTACTAACATTTGAAGGACTTATTAAACGGCGTGGGACAGGTTCAACACTTTTCGGGTGAGAAATTTCGCTCACCGGCGTTTGTCCCTTCTTTCTCATATATTGTCATCTGCTATTGGTTTAGAATTACAGCTTAATGTGCTTGCATTGACTTATGTAATAATTCAAACGAGACTCTTATGTGTTGACAATTGGTGTGTAAGGGGAGGTGTACCACAGTTTTTTTATCTTATTTAGTACACTAAGTAATCTGTTATATACACTGTGTTTTATTCTATCTTTTACTCATACTTTAATTGAGTTTTTGCTTACGTGGTATGCATTTAGTGTGAGCTTTATTTGTTAATGATTTGGCCGATCTAGATATCTTCAGGGCACTAAGCTTAGATTTTTCCTTTAGGGTAGTTGTGTATTAGAGCCGGTCTCTATACACTTGTTTTTATCTTTCAGCGTGGGTGATGCACACATCCTTTACACTGATTTCACCTTATACAGCATTTGTGCCTAAATTTAGTATAGATTGTTTGCCTAGCAGTGTGGGTTGTTTACCTTTTTACACTTGTGTGAACTCGTATATTTGCTCTACCTAGCAGTGTGGGTTGTTTACCCTTTTACACTTGCATTACCCGTATATTTCCTGTATATTTGTTCTACCTAGCAGTGCAGGTTACTTTTCCTTTACACTTATTTTCTTTTTTCTGCATACATGCGCAATAGGTAGTGTACCTATTTCTCAAAATATTTAGTGCGCAATTGGCAGTGTACCCTTTTCTTACATTTATAAAGCGCAATGGGCCGTGTTCCCTATACATTATATATATTTTTGTGCGCAATGGGCAGTGTACCCTTTTCTTAAATTTATAGTGCGCAATGGGCCGTGTTCCTTATTCATTATATATATTTTGGTGCGCAATGGGCAGTGTACCCTATAGTAGATTATTTTGTACGCATTTATTTAAATGCATTATGGGTTCCTTAGTGTCCCTTATATGGTTGTGGAGTGTAGAACAGTGTGAATGGTTTGGAATTTACACTCCGCGGGTGTCCTCCATTCTCCAAGTCCTACACCTTGCCCTCTTTAGTGCGCGGTGTGTTGAAATGGGTGACTAGTTTGAGTTATATACCTTATTGGTATCAACTTTTCTCCCAACCCTGCACAGTATTTCCATGCTATAATTGAATTTAATATAGTTGTTTGGAGGATAGCCTTCCTCCTATTCTCATTTTTCATCTGAAATACTCATTTCCATGTGAATTGCTTATGTTTTTTCCTCTTTATCTCATATTTGCAGTTTCTTGTTTATTCAATTTTCGGGATTTTCTTCTTTATGTTTCCAAGGGAAGGGGATGTGCTATGTTATGTTCGTATTTTCTCATTTGCACTCTTTTCCTTGCTGTGTACTTTCACTCATTCTTCCATCCTCTGTTCTTCTGCAATATGTACCTATCTTTCTGCAGCTTCAATGTCCTTCCTCATCTTGTGTTTTTCTTCACCTAAGATATTCTTTTGGATGCAATGTTTTGACAAGCCCTCTGCATATTGGTGCTACTCTCATATAGGCTTGTTCTATTTTTAGTTCTTTGATTTCTCAAGGGAAGAGGATGTGTTGTACTTACATTTCCTGCTGCTCAGCCAGTATGCATGAGTATGTGTGTATGGAATGTTGGAATGCTTGATGACTGTGTGGAATGTTGGTGTGCCTGGTGGACTGGAGGAATGACAGTTAGAGGGAGTAGGCTGAGCAGCAAAGATGCAGCTCCTGGTGGGATCCTGAACTAGCCTTCTTGGGCCATTAACCAACTTATCTACTTGTAACTACCATCCTGTAACTTACTAATAAACATCTACTTTGACTTACCTCATGACTACAATCCATCATTTCAACATTGTGGTATATAGAACCCATACCATAGTCTCTGAGGAAAGCAGAAACAGACTTATTGACGTGCTTTCTTGCTTTGTCAATCTGCGGACAAAATTGGTTGGACCAGTTCCACTTTTGCCTTTGGCATATATTAGAATATACAAAGGCAGTTTGTGGAAAAAGTGACATCAATTGCAGAAAGGTGTCCTTAATAAGCATTTCCAGACCTACCCCAGTGAAAGTGCCTAGGTCATTTCCACCACAGTGCACAATAATAAGGTTAGGCTGTGGGAGATGTAGAAAGGTTTTCACCAAAGGCATTCATTGGTGCCACTTCAATCCTCTCTGACCAATCCATTTAATGTCTACATTTGGCAAAGCAAGGTCTTTGAAAATACCTCTTTTTTCTGCATACTTTTCACTCCAGAAGACATAGCTATGACCTACAATCCACACTGTGAACATCTTTCAAGGAGAACAGGATGCACTCAGGAGGTGTCTTTCAGTAGAATGGCAATATGAAAAGAAAGACAGTTGAAAAATGGAGGCATACACACTTTTTTTTAAAATAAAAAGAACTCATTGGCTGATTCAAAACATTTTACAGTTAAAACTAGGCTGTATGTTTACATTTTTAAAAGCATGTTTTGGATTGGTACAGAAAAATGTGTTCCCACTGAACATTACTTTGGATTTGCTGTTAGGTTTGAAAAGTCAAGCACTCTTGCTCTTTGGATTTGAAACATTGTGTGCTGAACTTTTGACCTCTCTGCTCACACCAGTGTTCCATGACCTGTTGCTATGGTAGCAGGCAGAAGTCATGTTGGGGGAAGGGATGATTCGGAAAGGGGTTGAAAGTTGCAACCAATAGAAATGTGTGATTCCATTTGAAAAAATGTGGGAAGGACTGTGATTTTACATTAACATGTATTTGTGTGAAAAAAGAGAGGGAAACATTGCCATTTACTGGTTGTGGTGAGAGGAGAGAGGTGTACAGCTCTGAGATTCTGGCTCTGATAATCTGCTGTTTGAGTGCCACATTTCTTTCTCAACTAACTAATTTTAAAGGTGAGTTATGAGTTTGAGAGGGGATGTATGTGGTGATTTTTTATATAAATATTAGAATTGTCATTCTTATTTTAAAGTTGTGTTTTACATTTTGTGTTTTAGCAGATATTTAACTGTGTTGAACTTGTAAAATATTATGGATTATGTCTTCACTGTAAGTTAAGGTGTAGTGGTATCACTGAGGAATACTGTTTTGTGCCTAGAATCACATCATGAGTCTGTCTGCACACAGGATTTGTTGTCAGAGATTTAATTTGTGTTGCTCTTATTCTGTTAGCCTTGCACTCGCAGAAAAGGGGCAGTTTGTTTTCTTAAAGTGTGATGGTTAGCATTCAGCAGAAATCAGTTACTCACAAATGAGAGGCAAATGCAAACACATTTGAAAATAGCATGGTACATTTTCCTACCACTTTAAAAGTTGTGTTTTACATTTTATGTTAAGGAAGATATTTAAGTGCCTTGAACATGTTAGATATTATGGAGTATGTCTTCACTATAAGTTAAGGTGTACTGGTATCACCCAGGAATACTGTTTTCTGCCTAGAATCACACCATGAGACAGTGTGCACACAGGAATTGTTATCGGAGATTTAATTTGTGTTGGTCTTGCTCTATTACCCTTGCACTCGCAGGAAAGGGGCAGCTTGTTTTTTGTAACACATGGTCATGGTGTCAAGGAGCTGTTAGGACATGTGCTCTTTTCTGCTTGTCTAAAATATAAGAAAAAAGTGTCAGGCTGCCACAGTAATTATCACTTACTCCACCACAGTACTAAATGTGCTTTCAAATTGCCAAACAAAATATCGCTTTGTGGTTAGAATCACACCATGAGTCTGTGTGCACACAGGAATTGTTGTCAGAGATTTAATTTGTGTTGCTGTTGTTTTGTAAAACTTGCACTTTTAAGAAAGGGCAGTTTCTTTTCTTCAACTGTGTTGGTTAGCACTCAGCAGAAATCACTATCTCAAAAATGAGAGGCAAATGCAAACACATTTGAAAATAGCATGGCACATTTTCCTACCACTTTAAAAGTTGTGTTTTACATTTTATGTTAAGGAAGATATTTAAGTGCCTTGAACTTGAAAGATATTATGGAGTATGTCTTCACCATAAGTTAAGGTGTACTGGTATGACCCAGGAATACTGTTTTCTGCCTAGAATCACACCATGAGACAACATGCACACAGGAATTGTTGTCAGAGATTTAATTTGTGTTCCTGTTGTTCTGTAAAACTTGCACTTTCAGGAAAGGTCCTGGTATCACCCAGGAATACTGTTTTGTGCCTAGAATCACACCATGAGACAGTGTGCACACATGAATTGTTGTCAGAGATTTAATTTGTGTTGCTGTTGTTCTGTAAAACTTGCACTTGCAGGAAAAGGGCAGCTTGTTTTCTTCAACTGTGATGGTTAGCACTCAGCAGAAATCACTATCTCACAAATGAGAGGCAAATGCTAACACATTTGAAAACCACAGGGTAGATTTTCCTTCCACTCCTGCAATGGTTGAGGTAGTTCCTACATGTTCAAAATTCCAATTAACCTTTACCAAACATGTACTCTTACACACATATCTGCAGTCTTCATGCAGTTGAAAAAGTCTCCATGCAGATCTCTCTTGCAACTGACAATACACAGTCTCCAGAAACACACTCTTTGCACACATGCAGCAGCTTCTCCTACACTCCCATGTATAATACTCAGCTCTGTGTTGTGTTTCAGATAGCAGTGTATAATGCAAACACATTCAACGTCACAAGGCTCATTTCCTTTGCTCTACTCTAATCACTCACCCTGTAACACATGCTGATGGTCTCAAGTAGCTGTTAGGACATGTGCTCTTTTTTGCCTCTCTAAAATATAATGGAAATGTGTGAGGCTGTCTCAGTAATTATCACTTGCTCCATCCACAGTACTAAATGTGCTTTCAAATTACCAAAGGAAATATCGTTTTCTGCCTAGAATCACAGCATGAGTCTGTGTGGACACAGGAATTGTTGTCAGAGATTTTATTTGTGTTGCTGTAGTTCTGTAAAATTTGCACTTTCAGGAAAGGGCCAGCTTGTTTTGTTCAAATGTGTTGGTTAGCACTCAGCAGAAATCACTATCAAAAAAATGAGAGGCAAATGGTAACACATTTCAAATCAGCAGGGTAGATTTTCCATCAAATCTTGTAATGGGTGAGGTAGTTCCTACATGTACAAAACTCCAATTAACCTTTACCAAACATGTACTCTTACACACATATCTGCAGTCTTCATGCAGTTGAAAAAGTCTCCATGCAGATCTCTCTTGCAACTGACAATACACAGTCTCCAGAAACACACTCTTTGCACACATGCAGCAGCTTCTTCTACACTCCCATGCATAATATTCAGCTCTGTGATGTGTTTCAGATAGCAGTGTATAATGCAAACACATTCAACGTCACCAAGGCACATTTCCTTTGCTGTAGTCTAATCAGTCACCCTGTAACACATGGTCATGGTCTCAAGAAGCTGTTAGGACATGTGCTCTTTTTGGCTTGTCTAAAATATAAGGGAAATGTGTCAGGCTGTCACAGTAATTATCACTTGCTCCATCCACAGTACTAAATGTGCTTTCAAATTGCCAAAGGAAATATCGTTTTCTGCCTAGAATCACAGCATGAGTCTGTGTGGACACAGGAATTGTTGTCAGAGATTTTATTTGTGTTGCTGTTGTTCTGTAAAATTTGCACTTTCAGGAAAGGGCCAGCTTGTTTTGTTCAAATGTGTTGGTTAGCACTCAGCAGAAATCACTATAAAAAAAATGAGAGCACAGTCTCCAGAAACACACTCTTT
Organism: Triturus cristatus; assembly: GCF_964204655.1. Lineage (NCBI taxonomy): Eukaryota > Metazoa > Chordata > Amphibia > Caudata > Salamandridae > Triturus > Triturus cristatus. The sequence goes on along the minus strand of NC_140583.1, from coordinate 990,004,298 downwards.
GCACACATGCAGCAGCTTCTCCTACACTCCCATGCGTAATACTCAGCTCTGTGTTGTGTTTCAGATAGCAGTGTGTAACGCAAACCCATTCAACGTCACCAAGGCTCATTTCCTTTGCTCTACTCTAATCACTCACCCTGTAACACATGCTGATGGTCTCAAGTAGCTGTTAGGACATGTGCTCTTTTTTGCCTTTCTAAAATATAAGGGAAATGTGTGAGGCTGTCTCAGTAATTATCACTTGCGCCATCCACAGTACTAAATGTGCTTTCAAATTGCCAAAGGAAATATCGTTTTCTGCCTAGAATCACACCATGAGTCTGTGTGCACACAGGAATTGTTGTCAGAGATTTAATTTGTGTTGTTGTTGTTCTGTAAAACTTGCACTTTCAGGAAAGGGCCAGCTTGTTTTCTTCAAATGTGTTGGTTAGCACTCAGCAGAAATCACTATCAGAAAAATGAGAGGCAAATGGTAACACATTTCAAATTAACTAGGTAGATTTTCCATCAAATCTTGTAATGGGTGAGGTAGTTCCTACATGTACAAAACTCCAGTTAACCTTTACCAAACATGTACTCTTAAACACATATCTGCAGTCTTCATGCAGTTGAAAAAGTCTCCATGCAGATCTCTCTTGCAACTGACAATACACAGTCTCCAGAAACACACTCTTTGCACACATGCAGCAGCTTCTCCTACACTCCCATGCATAATATTCAGCTCTGTGTTGTGTTTCAGATAGCAGTGTATAATGCAAACACATTCAACGTCACCAAGGCTCATTTCCTTTGCTCTACTCTAATCACTCACCCTGTAACACATGCTGATGGTCTCAAGTAGCTGTTAGGACATGTGCTCTTTTTTGCCTCTCTAAAATATAATGGAAATGTGTGAGGCTGTCTCAGTAATTATCACTTGCTCCATCCACAGTACTAAATGTGCTTTCAAATTGCCAAAGGAAATATCGTTTTCTGCCTAGAATCACACCATGAGTCTGTGTGCACACAGGAATTGTTGTCAGAGATTTAATTTGTGTTGCTGTTGTTCTGTAAAACTTGCACGTTCAGGAAAGGGCCAGCTTATTTTCTTGAAATGTATTGGTTAGCACTGAGCAGAAATCACTATCTCAAAAATGAGAGGCAAATGCTAACACATTTCAAATCAACAAGGTAGATTTACCCTCAAATCTTGCAATAGCGGAGGTAGTTCCTACATGTTCAAAACTCAAATTAACCCTTACCATACATCTACTCTTATACGCATGTCTGCACTATTCATGCAGTTGTGCAAGTTTCCATGCAGATCTCTCTTGCAACTGACAATACACAGTCTCCAGAAACACACTTTTTGCACACACGCAGCAGCTTCTTGTACACTCCCGTGCGTACTACTCAGCTGTATGTGGTGTTTCAGATAGCAGTGTGTAACGCAAACAGATTCAATGTCACTAGGGCTCATTTCCTTTGCTCTAGTCTAATCACTCACCCTGTAACACATGGCCATGGTCTCAAATAGGTGTAAGGACATGTGCTCTTTTCTGCTTCTCTAAAATATAAGAAAAATGTGTCAGGCTGTCACAGTAATTATCATTTGCTCCTCAACAGTAGTAAATGTGCTTTCAAATTGCCAATCAAATATCGTTTTCTGCCTAGAATCACACCATGAGTCTGTGTGCACACAGGAATTGTTGTCAGAGATTTAATTCATGTTTCTCTTGTTTTGTAAGACTTGGACTCGTAGGAAAGTTTCAGCTCATGTGATAGGATTTGAAAAGCTGAAAAAAAAATTGTAATGAATTAGAATTACATAAAGGTATTTTTTTTTAGTTTTTTGCCGGTATTGCTGAGCAACAGTGAAAAATTTTAAAGATGCCTATAAAGTCAAGAAAGAGAAAAGAAAAGCAACAACAACTATATTTGAAGACAACTGGTAAATAAAAAATAGGAGGAGAAGCTCGTGTTGGAAAACAGAAAAAGTCTTCTGGTAAGCAGACTAAAGATTTTTTTTTAAATATCTTCAAAAAAAAAATAATGATTAAAAGATAAATTCAAACAGTGTTTCAAGTACAAAACAACAACAGAGTCGACAGCAAAAACAAAATGCTAATGTAGACTCAGAAGTAAGAAAGAGTGACTTAACACGGAAAATAGATTTTAAAAACATTAGTCGAAAAATGTTTCAGAGAAGAGTGATGTTAAATTTGCTAAAGGATGTGAAAAAATGTAAGAAGAAAACCAAATTTTATAAGCAAAAGAAATTAATTGAAAGTATTGTTACCAAGGCATTAGAAATAAAAAAAACCTATTCATTTTAATTTTGAACAGGATGCGTAGATTAGATAAATTAGTCAATGCAATGAAGTCACAAAGCAAAAGGAAAAGAGAAGTAAAAAAAAATAACTTTTGTAAAGTGTTCTTAGGAGAATGAAAGCATAGTTCAAGTACTGAACCATTTTTTAATGAAGAGAGTTATCTTCAAAGTAATAGTTTGTTGCATGCAGTTGACACCAATGGTAGAGCATATGAAGTTAAGGATGGTTGTGTAATGGAAAAGGAGAAAATGGTTCCAAGAAATGAGGAAGAAGTGATGGCTGATGAGGTTATGGGGAGACATCCTAAAGCCCCAGTGTACACTTGGAATTGTAGTAGTATTTGTGCTGTGCGTCAGGAATCTATTGATAAATTACGTGACTTTCTAAGAGAATATAGTAAAAAGAGTGTTAAACAGAAAATTAAGGTGCTTCAAAGACTAGATCCATGCAGAGTGAGAGAGAATACTGGTTTGCAAGGACATTCTCTGGCTTGTCTATCTAGGAAAGTGTGTCAAAGTGTTTTTCACCATTTTAGGATGCTGGCTGTTCATCATACTGAAATGAGAAAGTTTGTGAGAACATTGTATTTTGCTAAAAGTCCAGCACTAAAGTTAAATGAGTTGAATAATGCTCTGTTCCATGGATCTGTATCAGATGTAGTGAAGGTTACTGATGAGATTCAGTTTTGTTACTTTGGTCCAGAACAAGAAAGTGCAGAAAATGACACCGTTATTGATGAAAATGTGGAAGAGAATGTAGAACTTACTGTTAGTAAAAAGTTTGAAGATGAAATGACAAAATTTACTATCATCTCTAATGAAAGACCAAATATTACTTGTATTTGTTGCCGGAGAAGCCATTATAAAAGTCAAACAAGGAATGTTGATCTCTATAAAAAAAGTGAAAATGAAGATAATTATAAGTGGAAAGATTTTGCAACATATATATTTCTGAAAAATTGTTTTGAATTGGGTGAAGATCAGCGTATTTGTAAATACTGTTATAACAAGTTAGAAGAAAATAGAATGCCAGCAAGAGCTGTACATAATAAATTAGAATTGGTTGATATTCCTCCAGAACTTTCTGATTTAAATACGCATGAGTCTATACTCATTCAATGTGTCCATCCGTTTCAGACCATAGTGCGTATGGAGCCAAAAACAGGTAAATTACCTCCTTCGGATTTACAAAGAGGTTTAAAAGGAAGAGTTGTCTATTTGCCATTAGATTTGAAAAACAATATGGAAACAATTGATGCAGATACTTTGGAAACTGAACCATTAGTTATTCTGGTTAATGGTGTACCTACAAAGAATAAGAAAATTTGGCAGGAGCTGGTGGATGTACAAAAAGTACAAAGAGCAAATTTGTATTTTAAAAAAAATAATAAATGGTATGAAGCCATTTATATGGATGAAGATGAAGAAGAAATACTAGAAGACACATGAATACCAACTGGGCAAATTGAAAAAGTGGATAAGTCAAAAGAAGAAGAAATTTATGAACATTTCAGCATACATCCTCTTCATTCTAAAGAAGTTATGGGAAACACTTTTTATCTGTTTCAGATGAAGAAAGCAAAAGGAACTCCTGTGAGTGTATGGGAGGAGAGCTTGGAAGCTCGTTGTTTTCCCCAACTGTTTCCTACAGGAGAAGGTGGACGATATGATGAACGTCCAGTACAGATTCCTGCTTCGGAGTATCGGACTACAAGATTATATGCAGAAGATCCCAGATTTCGTTAAAGTATTCCTTATTTGTTCCATCTTTTATTTGAAAGTGACTTGTCTGCACTATCTTATGCAGTAAATCACATTTTGAAAACTGGAGTACATCTACATAATGTGTCAGCAAAGGACTTTCTCAACAAAGTGCAACAGCGAGATGATCATTTGGAATCTCAATTGATCAATTTGATGGCTTGTCAGTGTGGAACTAATGAATATTGGTAACGACGCCATGGAGAATTGAAGTGTATGTTACGGAATTTAGGAACTCCTACATGGTTCCTTACCCTGAGCTGTGCTGAGTACGCTTGGGATGATTTACTGGATTTTCTGCAAGAGGCAAATTCAAACATTAAAAACATACAATACAAGACAGCAGGAGAATTGTGCTCATTGGATCCGGTTAATGTTTGCAGATATTTTAATCATAGATTTGAGGCTATGATGTCCTTCATCTGCAATAAAAAAAATCCACCTCTTGGAGAAGTTGTGGATTTCTTTTGGAGCAAGAGGTGCTCCTCATATTCATATGCTGTTGTGGATCAAGGATGCCCCAAAATTTGGAACAGATGCTGATGAAGCAGTTTTATCTTTCATTGAAGGATATGCAACATGTGCTATACCTAAAAGCACAGAAGAGAAAAACTTAAAAGAGAAAGCTTTACGTTTCCAAAGTCATCGATGTGGAAAATACTGTCGACGAAAGTACAAGAGTAAAGATAAATTCTACACAAAATGTCGATTTGGATTTCCACGACCTGTTCTTTCAAAAGGCAGAGTAAACAGTTTTATGTCAGCTGTGCGACATACTATTACTAGAAAATCGCCTAAGAATACCTACACCTAAGAAGAAAAGAAGAGTCAAAATATATAAATGACTACAATCCAGTCATTTTATCCATGTGAAATGCTAACATGGATATACAGTATGTGGCTGACAATTCTATTGCTGTTGCTCGGTATATCACATCTTACATCACTAAATCTGAGAAAACGGAATTGAAGGAAATGTGGGAAGAGATTTCTCACGAGAAGACTGTCAGTAAGAAGCTATACAGTTTCAGTTTAAAGATGTTATCGCATCGAGAAATTGGATCCTACGAATGCTCAGATAGGTTATCATCTGCAAGTCTGTACTCGAAATCCAGAAGAATAATTTGGGTAAGTTTAGGCCTTGCAGGAATGCGAAATCGGGTACTGAAATCTATTCGAGAAATTGAATATTTAGCAGAGTTCGAACCAGAAAGTACAGACATTTTAAGAACAAACATGTTGGACACATATTACCCACAAAGAAGTCATCACCTTGAGGACATGTGTCTTTATGAAGGGCTGCAGAACTTCATTTTTAAACGGAATGCCACAGAAGATATCAACAATGGAAAATATAAAGTCAGTGGTGAGGAAGGATGTTTGGTGAACCAAACAAAAGGAAGTTTGATAAATCACCGGAAGCTGAGTTGCGACACTCCTGACAAAAAGGAATTTTACTACTTGGCACTTTTGCAGCTGTTTAAACCATGGCGTTCAGAGGACGAACTACTTGGAGAATTCCAGAGTTATGAAGATTCCTTCAATGCTAGCAAAGACAGCATAGAATGCAGTACTATCACAACTTATGTTCAAATGTTAAATGAAGAAATTGAACAAGAAGCAACAATTGCAGCTGAAGTAGCTAGAGACAGTTCTCAAGACAGTCAAAGTTCTGGGACATTCAGTCAAGATCCTCTAGGACAACCAATCATAGAAAATGAAGCAGCAATAGCCTTGAATGAAGTGGAAACAGCTATGAATCAAGCTCAGGAAGATTTAGTAGACTTAACATATTTGGAGCAGCAACTGAATGAAGAACAAAAACAAATTTATGAAGAAGTCAGGAAAAAAATTGATCACGGATTACTACATGAAAATAAAGAGTGCTCATGCACATCTTTTGAACCAATGAGAATGTATGTAAGTGGACAAGCAGGAACTGGAAAAAGTTTCTTAATTAATGTAATTAGAAGCTACCTACAGAAGAAAATGGATTCCATTTTGTCTTGTGTTGTTACTGCTCCAACTGGGTTAGCAGCGTATAACATAAAAGGAGTTACCTTACATCGTTTGCTAATGTTACCAGTAGAGCATGAGAACAAAATACAGTACCACAAACTAGCAGGAGAAGCATGCTTGGAAGTTTCAAGAGTATTGAAGAAATTGAAAGTACTCATTATTGATGGGGTAAGCATGGTATCAAACTTAATGCTTGCCTTTGTGCAGTTAAGAATGCAGCAAATTCTGAAGACAGAGTATGACGTGTTATTTGGAAGAAAACACGTCATAGTTTTTGGGGATCTTTTGCAACTTACTCCAGTTAAAGGACAACCGGTATTCCATACACTTACACATGAAGACACGAAAAAGTTGTTAGGAAGTATAGGCAATGTAAATATTTGGACATATTTTGAGTATAAGGAACTCATTACCAATATGAGGCAAGCCAATGATGAGGACTATGCAAGTATTCTGAAAGATATAAGAATTGGACTACTCACAGAACATGGCAGAAAAGTATTACAGAGTCGATTGCTGACTAATTTGTTTACAACAGAAGAAATAGTTCCAGAGAAAATATACAAGAAAATTGCTGAAAAAAATACTGTAATCTGCTTAATGCCAACACTACATGAATGGTCTGTATTCAATCAAGAACTTTTGAAATTGGAAAATGAAGAGATCATAAAACTGGAAGATGTGGATAAAATTCAACATGAACGAATAACTATTATATTGACAGGCAAATTGGCTACTAAATTGGATTCTCTGGAGAAAAACATTTCAAAAACAGCTGGTTTGGAAAATAATCTTTATGTGTGTATGAACTGTAGAGTAATTTTAAGACGTAATTTGGATGTAGAAAAAGGTTTAGTGAATGGAGCTATGGGTAAAGTTGTGGGTTTTGTAAAGTACCAGAAAAAAGATGGAATTGAATTCTTAAAAATAAAATTTGATCAGATTGAAGAGGTTAAAGTCATTAGTCGTTGTTCAGTTCGTTTTTTGCTAGTGAAAGACTTATATGTACGTAGGAAGCAGTTTCTGATTTCTCTAGCATATGCTGTAACTATTCACAAGTCTCAAGGATTAACTGTTGATAGTGCTTTTGTAAACATTGGATCTACTGTGTTCAAAGAAGGTATGGCATATGTTGCTTTGTTACGCGTGAAAAAATTATCTGGTTTATTCATGATAGACTTTGATGACTCAAAAGTAAGTGCTGATGCAAACTGTGTAAAGGAGTATAATAGATTAAGAAGAAGCTATGCTCCTCATTTAGGTCAGTATCCTGTGTTTGAAAAACGTGTTGTTTGTCGGAAAAGGAGATTTGAGAATATCTGTAATGAGGATGTACAGAAGAGAAAACAAAAAGACAGTGATGTGACTGCAAGCAAAAAGAAAAAGGACAGTGTGGAAGAGGTTGTTGGTTGTCATTTTGAAAATAGCTCTGGTGTCAACTGCTACGCAAATGTAGTGCTGAATGTTGTATTTCATCTTGAAAGTTTGCAAGAGCAGATAATACTAAATCATGAAAAAAGATTCTGTTCTTTGCTGAGTCTCCTTTATGAGAAGCTGAGTAATGATAAAAATAAAATAGAAAGTGCTTCTGATGTTAGAAATCTTTTAGATGTATGTTCTGGATGTACACAGTTTACACAAAATGTCCAGCAAGATGCACAGGAATTCTTGATGTATATCCTGATGGTACTAGAAGATGAAGGAGTAGAAGCAGAAAATGTATTTGGTGTCTCTTATAAATGGGAACATTGTTGTGATAACTGTATGAACACAAGCAGTAGTAATGTTGATTCTGAAAGGTTCATATATTTACCATTACCAGAAAGTAAAACAGTGACTTTTAGTAAATTAGTTAAAGATGCTAATCACAACATGGAATGTTCTAAATGTAAATCTGAAATGTTGTCAACGTTATTTTTAAGGAAATATGGACAGTATGTAATTTTAAGGGTACAACGTTGTAGAGCTGATGGAACAAAATTGGAAACTTTACTAAAGAAGTTTGTTGGTAATCAATTATCTATATCTGGAAAAACTTTTGTAGCAGTTGCAATAATTTTTCATGACGGTCCTTCTATAACTTCTGGTCATTACACAGTTTATCTTAAATGTGAAAAAGGATGGACACTGTGTAATGATTCTCAATTGATTTTCAAGCAACGTTTGCCTTATGATTTACCCAATTGTTACTTAATTTTTCTGAAACCCAAATTTTAAATACTAAAATCAGCATCAGGAGAAAGCATTATTTAAATTTTAAAGGATTCAAATTGGATATTTCATTCAAAAAGGATTTTAAACTTACCATTTGGCCTCAAGGAAAGGTAAAACAAACAATTGTGGACTTCTTTGACAAATATTATTTTGGAAAATGTTCTTTTGCAACAAGGTTTACAGATGTTATTTCTTGAAAATTGTTAATGTACTTAAAAGGTATTTTTGACATTTCTATTAAGGTATGTTTTAGTGAGGATACATTTGGGGCTTTTTTAAACAATCTTTCAGATTGTTTTTTTTTTTTGCCCGCTGTTAAATGATGAATAAAATTGATTTCACTATTTTCAGTGAAAATCAAAACATTCTGAAAACAGCAAAAAAAGGGCAAAAAATTGCTTTGCTAAGTATTCAAAACCATGTACTGTTTAATAAAATGTATTGTTGAATATTAATACTTTTTTTCAGAACTAGAAAGAAAATTTAGAAAATGTAATTCAGTTTCCTTGCAAATAAAAAAAAACATTTATTTCTAAATAAGTTACTTTGATGGTCAGGTAAGTTTAACATATCTGTATGTGTCACTGCTTTCGTTTCATGCTTCCTTTTCTTCACCTCTCCTTACTCTGCTTTTCTCATTTCTCTTCTCACTCTCTCTTCCTGCTTTACTACTCTTTTGTAACTCCTTCACTCCTTCTGTACTACTCCCCTACCTTTACTACCTCCATCACTAATTTTTCATCCATGTTTCTTTCTCTGTATCCATATGTCTTAGTCTTTTTAACTGCCTTACTCCTTCTCAGTTGTTTGCTTTCTGTCTCTGTATCTGTCACTCTCTGTTTGTCTGTTTTACCCTTAATTTCCTTAACATCTCTGGGGCAGATTTACAAGCCACCTGCGCCATCACTACGTCACTTTTCTTGACGTACTAGTGGCACAGGGTGCTCCTCCATATTTACAAGTAGAAGATAAGCCACTCTGTGTGTCTTTTCCTCTCCTTGTAAATACAGCCAATTCAAACGCAGCATTAAAATGAGCTATTATCTTTTTTGATAGGTTTAGGGTACCTATACGTAAGTACTGATGCAGAGTTTAAAATTTAATAGGAAGACTCTCTTCCCTTCATCTGTGAAATGTACACCATCTCTTTTTTAATTACTTTGCCACTCCCCTCTCTTTGTCAGGGAGTCCCTGAAGGTTTACTAAAGTAAAAAAAAGATTTTTTTTTTTTAAAAAGCGCGCACCCCAAAAAAAATTGACAAATAGATTAAAAAAACAAGTTTTTGTGTTTAGATTTTAGGTGGCTCTAAAAAGAGCCCTTGAGTTAATGTAGGGACAGAGGAAGAGAAAAACGAAAAAAAAAATAACAAAACTATGGCCTAGTGCAAGGGTGCTCCTCAAATTTTCTCTGAATGAGATCAACACTGCTCTCACCCATAGTAATAAGAGTGCCACAATCCATGCAACGTGTACTCATCCTCCCAAAACAAGGACGAATATCCAGAGATGTGTAAGAAGGTGAAGGCACCATCGCAGAAGAAGTGCTCGGCTGAGCTGCCGAAGATGTGCTCGGCTGAGCTGCTGCAGATGTCGTCAGCTGAGCAGGTGGAGGGTTTGCTCCAGAAGCTTGACGAAAAGTCACAGGATGCATTTTCTCAACGTGCCTCATCATAGTGTGAATACTAAAAGAGTACTTCTTATTAGCATTCCCACGTGACAAGATGCGGTGACAAAGTGTGCAGGTGACCTTTGGTGCATTCACCTTCTTTTGTCCCTCAGGAAAAGTGAAAAACTGCCATATAAAGGAGTCTTTCTGCTTCCTCTGCCTCTGTCTCTCAAGAGTGTCCTGCTCACTCTCAGAAGGTGGCTGGTGCTCTGCCATTGTCTCACAAAAACAGAGTAGCTCCTTCTCCAAGGGAATCAGAACTAATAATGAGGGGAGTGGGTGTAGTTTTGGAAGAATCTGGAACTGAAAGTACTTTGAACCAATGAAAAGTGATGTTTCTTGATCACATGACTTGCCATGAGGGGATTGGGTGTGGTGTTGAAACAATCTGAAACTGAAAGTAATGAAAACCAATTAAAAGTGTTGTTTTATTAATCACATAACCCGAGGTGCGCGCACGGAGCAAGCTCAGAGCACGCACCGTGCAATTACGCATGCGCGAACGCGCGCATAAGTATTATGCGCGTATGTAACACGCATACGCAGCACGCGCGCATGCGCGAACGTCAGCGCGCGTACTCTACGCGTATACGCGAGTGTAGCGCGTGGAGCACGTACGACACACGCATGCGTACGTACGCATGCATACTGGGTGCGCGCTGCGAGCGCGTACTAAAACGTACGTATGCGTACGTATATAATGTACGCATGCGTACACAAAAAACGTACGCATGCGTACTAGGTGCGCGCTGCGAGCGCGCACTAAAACGTATGTATGCGTACATAGATAACGTACGCCTGCATACATGAAAAACGTACGCAAACGTACTAGGTGCGCGCACCCTAAAAATTTATAGAAAAAAAAAAAAAGAAATAAAGTGGACATAAGTTAATAGAAGATATTGACTATGCTGTTCAACTTTATCCAAATTCAAAGTAAAAAAAATAAATGACCCACACAAAATTAAAGGATACAGATAATTTATAAATGTATATATAGGGAAATTTTTGTAAAAGAAATATTTAAAAAATATATCAAAAAATTCTAAAATTAGCAGTTAAAAAACCTTTGAAATTCACTGAAAAAACCATAGGTTTCACACACGTTATAGTTAGGAATTAGCATTTATAAAACCTTGCAAATTCACTGAAAAAACCATAGGTTTCACGCACGTTATAGTTAGGAAATAGCATTTAAAAAACCTTACAAATTCACTGAAAAAACCATAGGTTTCACACATGTTATAGTTAGCTGGACATTTTACTCGTAAAAAACCAATGAAATTCCCCCGTTATAGTTAGTTCAGCTAACTATAACTCGCGCGCCCGCAATCCACTGCTGATGACGTCACATATTACATCACTCATGACATGGTCAGTGACATCACTCATGTCATCACTGATGACATCTCAAATGACATCACTGCAAAAAATTGCATTAATCCGAGGTAAGAACGTGTTATTGTAAATCTTAAATCACCAGCGCATGAGAGTATTCCAAAATACAAGTATTTCACTTGGACTAATCTGCTATAAAGTGGGGACTGTGGACAAGGTAGATGTTTGGAAATTAATGCAATTTTGTTTCAACTTGAAACGGGCAATTTAGAGAAATATACTACTAAATCCTTGTCGGATATACAGAACCTCAACAGCATCCTTTGAAATAACGGAGTGAATCCATGTAACTGAAATTAAAACAGAATATTAACAGTCAAGCAATTTAAAAAAAAACACAGGCTCAAATTGAAAAAAGAGAGGCAAAAAGACAGGAACAATTAACAACTATGTTTGAAAAAGGAAACCTACAAAAAGAACCGGATAAATCAAATGCATCAGGGAAAACCGACATTAAAAGCAAATTACGACTGTGGTGAAAGCTAAGTAAAAAAGAAATAAACAAGTCCTGGGAAATGATAACTTTACAGAAATACCTGGAAGTGCAAAGAGTCCCGAGGGGACTGAGAATCATGCTAATGCCCTGCCACCAAGACGCAACAAATGATTTGTTACAAGAATGGGGCGAATATACTTTGAATTCGTTATTGGGTCTAATAAAAATACTTGAGAAACATATTGAAATAGCCTTACAAAAAATCAAGGAGCATTTACAAGAGGTTGAGAAAGAACTGGAATCTTTGAAATTAAACACTGAAATTTCTAAATTTAAGGAAGATTTAGAACGCCAAATTGATAAACACGAAGATGTAGTAAGGCAGCGTAAACACAACAAATTTGTAGGAGATACCATTGACTATGCCGAAGGAAGGATATTCACCTTCGCACGAAAATTTTATCCTTTTAAACAACATGGAACTGGTAGCAATTTCATGGCTGCATCAAGCAGTTTCTCTTCCCTAGCATCCACTGATTTAAGTGGGGGAGAACTTGAAACCCCAGTGGATAGTGCAAAGCAAACTTTTTTAGGGGACATGCGCCTTGTCCTCCAACAACGTCAATGGGAACAAAATCAAATGGCGCAAAGGCAACCACGTGGACGGGGAATAGGAAAACCATGGCACCAAAGAAACAGAAATGAAGGGGACGAAGATGTAAACAGCTCAGTCGAAAGAATTGGTACGAAAAACAGGAGTATGAGGCAGAGGAAGGAGCAATAACCGATGAGCTCCAAGTGGTGAACCTCTCAAAACATGAACTATCTCCAGCTGAAATTTCACTCCTAAAATGGGGTATTAATTATTGCCCAGTGTAAAGAATGGACCTAGCACAAACCAGGATAGATCTTTACCTATATATACGTAAAATAAAATTGGCAAAATACTTTTTAGAAAATCAAAATAGACATAAGCCATCAAAACCAATGGAAATACCTCCATCAACACTCTTGGCAAAAGAATCAAATGATTTCCTTACATTACTTAATTTGAATGCGGAAGAAGGGGAAGAAATATCCCTAGAAACAGCATGCCCACAATTAGGGGCAGGTTTGAGTAAAAAACGACCCAAATCAAAGTTCTACCCACAGTTACCCCCTGGTAAAAAAATAGATCTCTTCCAAGAGGTGGTTATTCATGACCTTTATAAACTGAAAAAAACACAATACAGAGACAACCTTATGAAGCAGGAAAGAGAAGTTTTGGAAAATCTGATCAATGACCATGAGATAGAAATCAAAATGGCAGACAAAGGGGGTAAAGTAGTGGCATGGGATCGAACATTGTACATCACAGAGGCATTGCGGCAACTACAGGATGTCACATACTATGAAAAACTGCAAGTAAATCCCACCTTGGTTTTTAAAGCTGAAATTGAAAAAAAACTGAGAGTATGGGTATCCAAAAATCTGATAGATGAAGAGGAAAGTAAATATCTATCCGTGGATTTCCCAAAACTGGCGACCATGTATTTTCTCCCGAAAATACATAAAAATCAAAAGGAACCACCAGGGAGGCCAATTTTATCAGCGTAAGGCTCCCTGTTGGAACCCATGGCAAACTAGATTGACTATTTTCTCATCCCATGTGTAGCGGATTTAAGCTCATATGTTAAGGATACAACGGATTTACTTAGGATTCTACAGACAGTGACTTGGCACAGTACATACCATTTAATAACGATGGATGTGATCGCCTTATACACCAACATCGACAATGCGCTGGGTTTGAAAGCTGTCAATCACTTTTTACAGGAAAGAAACATTCATTATAAAGAACATAATGAAATGTTATTAGACATGATTTCAAAATGCCTCACATACAATATTTTATTGTTTGGTGAAGATCTATTTCGACAGAAGAACTGGGCGGGTATGGGTTTTTCCTTCAGCCCTAGTTATGCATGTCTAACAATGGGCTGGTGGGAGAAGGAGGTGGCATGGAATATCCAACATGAGAAATACACAAAAAAGATAGTCAGTTGTACCCGATTCATAGACGATCTTTTAATCATTTGGAACGGGAATGTGGATGATTTTCAGGATTATTCCAAAATTTTAAACAACAGTACATCTAATTTGAAATTTACATATGACATCAACAAGGAAAGGGTAACCTTCCTGGATGCTGAAATTTATGTAAAGAACAATCATCTGGAAACCACACTTCACCGCAAGATTACGGCAACAAATGCCACCTTGGAGGCAACAAGCTTCCACCAACCTTCTCTAATATCCAACATACCATACGGAGAATTTCTCCATTTACGACGAATATGCAGTGAGGAAATGAAATGGAGGAAACACAGTGCTGGGACAATAAAAAGATTCAAAGCCAGAAAATATAATGAAAACATTGTAAATAGATGTTGGAGTAGAGCAAATGAAAGATCAAGGATCAAGTGCCTTAAACCAAAAGATGAGGAGAAACAACCAGATATGGAACCCATAAGATTAATAATGGATTTTTCTCCGGAATCCAAGGAAATCGTTGGTATAATTAAAAAGAACTGGAAAATTTTGCAGTTGGATGGCACAATTGGCGAAAGGATTGGACCTCAGCCAACGATAACATATCGTACAGCAACAAACTTAAAAGACTGGCTAGTGCATAGCCACTTCAAAGCAAAACAACCTAAAGATACATGTCTCAAAACTAAAGGATTCATTAAATGCCACAACTGTAAAGCGTGCCAAATTGCACAACCAACAACAGAGACAATTATGGCAAATGATAAAGTCTGGCAAATAAGAGAACTGATATCGTGCTAGAGTCAATATACTATATATGTGATTGAGTGCCCATGTAAGTTAAAATATGTGGGAAGCACCATATGTGAATTAAAGAAAAGAATACTCGAACATGTTTGTGCGACAAAAAATAAAGATAAGAACAACACAGTGGCCAAACATATGGAACTTTACCACAACAGCAATTGGAAATCTTTGAAATTTTATGGAATAGAAACCATACCCATAATTTCACGAGGCGGCAACAGGGAGAAAATGCTGCGCCAAAGGGAATCGCAACATATTTTAAATTTCAGAAGTATGACACCACATGGCTTAAACCAGTCGGAAGAACTGTACATACATATTTAATCAATAATCAGTAAATCATAAAACATGATATAAGGTGAATATATCCAATACATGTTGATAAAGAGACACTCACAGGGACACGATCAACCCAATGAAAAATGTCAGTATACATGTAACACGAATATATAAAATAATAGTTTTCATGATGAGATAATTATCCCCACTGGAGGAGTGAACATTTATTTTATATTAGAGGGACAAATAGGCACAATAGAATGTAGGTGATGTGCATTGAAATGATAAAACACCCCCACCGAAGGGACTATATAAATTGCATCTCGGACTGAAATTGATAGCCAATGTGGCAGGACATTGATATAAAGAGTTAAGTTCAATATTTGATCGTGTTAAACCCTGGATATTTTATCTGGAAGCAAATTTTTGAAGAACTTAATTGGTTTGATTTGAAATGATTTATTGGTTTGCAATTTGGTCGATCCTGATGCCAAAATGTATTAATTGGTTTCTTTGATTCATTTATCTGAAACTGAATGATTTCATTTTCTGTCTTTTTATATCCCTGTAACATCACTGTAAATAGAAGGGACCACAACTCCCAGAATTCTGAGGAGTAAATCCCATCACGAACAGGAAATGAGGTAGTAGCTTTTCCCGTTAATAAATGTGTAAAATCAAGGTAGATTGGGCAAAACAAACAACCGTGAACAAGGTATTTTGCAATACCAAAACGCGTTGGTTGGGATCTGTATTTTTTTGCTGACTAACAATGATTCAAGAATAAATTGATCATACGAGCTGGAGTGCGACCCTATTTTTCTCTTCATTGAAGAAATTGCTGTATGTGTGTGTATATATATATATATATATATATATATATATATATATATATATATATATAATATATACGTATATATATATATATATATATATATACATAGTTAGTGTTACCTGAGATAGGAATTCCTCAGATTTTTCACATTAATAAATTTGTGCCTGTTTGAAGAATCTCCACAAAACTTTGCAGACATAGTCATCTTTCTACATTGGCAGAGTTTGCAAAGTATCGCAAATATTTATCAAGGGGGTGCAAAGAAAAAAAAGGAGATCCCCAAAAACCTTTGGGCACTAAAGCACTTCCCATAGACTATGGAATTCATTCCCTTTGGAGATCCGATCCTGTACAGACCTACTCAAATTTAGGAAATCGCTTAAAACGTGGCTGTTCATGAGAGCTCACGAATAACTCCCCATTGGTCCCGGTATGTCCCAAGCAGCGCCATGAAACCCCTGAGTGTACGTGCGCTCTATAAGCAGCTTATAACATAACATACCAAGAGGCACAAAAACAGCCAGAGGGATTTCAATTAAATTTGACAGGATTACACATTACAGTGTGCAGATGATTTTTTGGGGCACTACAGGTAAGTAGGGTAAGTATGCTTTTAAGTTATTAGGTATTTTAACTTAATGATATCTGTAGATGTGGTATATTAGTGCAATTTGATGGTATTTTGCAGAAGTACATCGGTACATAGTGATGACAAGTCATTGTGTGATTGACTAATGACTGCTTTTACAAAAGTTAAGGCACCCATGTTGCTTTTGGGTACACGTTGGCTCTGTTCTGTGTTACGGCTTCAGATGTAAGTAAGTATTAGGTTGATATTTTTCCCCTACCAATTACCACTTTATTAAAATGGTAAAAGGTGGGAGAAAAGAATTATACGTTTATATATATCTATTTTGGAAAAAATGCACAGTGTACCTGTCTTGCTTCGCCTTTCAGATAATACAGAATTTCCCACAAGGTGGCTCAAACGTGGCGAAGCAGGAGACATAAAACACAACAACACCTAGAAAAGGGTTTTATTTTACAAAATGCAAAGACTCTCTTTTTAGAATAAGGCTTGGGGTTTATTTATGCAATGCTCTCTAACAGAAAGGCTATCCCAGATGCCAAAATAAATCACATTCAAATACATAGAGATATATATATTTATATGCATGCAATAATAACACCCTATGTAAATGCAACAGTTAAATGCATGAATGATACTAATGAATAAACAAGCAGCAAATAATATGAAATAAGACTCAAGCAAATATTATGGGACGTCCTGCAAGAGATAAGAAAGATATATACACTGAATCCTTTAAACTATTACTTTGGATGTGCACTCTGACTCATTTACACATCACAAAGAAAACACCTCAAATGATCAAAGCCACCGGCCACACATTACAATGGCAATAATCAAAACTCAAACACCTCAAATGTCCACAGCCGCTGGAACCACGCACAATGGCACTAGTCAGAAACAAGTCACCTCACCCTATTGTTCACTCAACATCCTTGCCAATTCACACTGGGGGGGCCTGTCCTTAGCTGGTTTGGACTCAAAACCGGGACTCAAGTTCCGTTTGTCTTACAGCAGTATGTTTACTATGTAAGTGAGCTCCCAACTCAGCTGGCAACAAACCTCAGCTTTAAAGTCTCAAAACACACACTAGAAGGTTTGAGAGTCTTCCCCCTGCGCCAAAGGAATCTTACTGGGACTGGCCAGCTTCCAAGCAAGAATTCCATGGCAGGAAGGAGTTCACACATCCCCTCTAAATTCTCGCATGTTTCAGCCTTTATCTTAAGGAAGCTCACAAAAGCCTTCCAGCGTACATTAAAAAATCTCTCACAAAAACAATCCTTGAACGTGATTAACCCAAACAACTTGTGAGCCTGGCTGTGTGCACAGAAAATAACTCAAACAAGGCAGAGTCAGAATTCAGGATGACATGAGGCCACAGCAAAGCCAATAGTAAGAAATTAATAATAGTACTACACAGTGCACATTTGTGCACCACTGCTTATAGCATCAAACACTTCCTCTCTCAATGTACAACACAGTGCACATTTATGCATCGCTGCTCATGACACCGCACTTCGAGACCAAAAAGTACATTATCACCTCTCTTTCTCTCATGCTTTCAAATGCATATCCCACATGTTCTGTTCTTGGCAAGGTTGTCCTACGGTGTGACAGCTCCCACTGAAAAACTGCATGATTACAAGAAAGAAACCTTTAAGAGAAACAAGGCATATGCAGGACGTCGTAACACACCAAGTTCAATTACAATGATGATAGTCAAAGGTCATCACAGTGTGTCAGACCATAAGAGTGCCTCTAGCACTACAGTACCGTGGAACAAATATACTGCAATACACTAGGGGATATATTTACAAGCCCCTAACGCCACTGGAGCCTCACGTTTTTTGACGCTTTGGTGGTGTTACGCCATTCCCCATATTTACAAGGAGGCACAAAGCCTCTTAAAGTAGCTTACCTCCATCTTGTAAATATGCCCCTTACTGCCGGAGTCTGCAGCGGCAAAGGGGCGGCCAATGGGTGTTGCAGTGGGCATTCCAACGCAACATCCATTGCTTTTTGACGCTAACCCATATTTACAAGGCTAGGGCAGCATCAAAAGCTAAGGCCAGGTGATAACTGGTCTTAGAATGGAGATGCGAGGAGAAATTATTATTTTCTCCTTGTTTTTTTGGGCGCTGAAACAGAATATCGAGTTGGAAATGTCGACTTACAAAAATATCGAGTTGGTAATATCACGATTCAGAAATATCGACAGCAAGAATATTGTGGTCAAGAATATCGAATGGATGCTAAGAAATTTCGTTTTTAAAGATATAGGAGTCACTAATATTGTTTGCAAAAATACAGATGTTTAAAATATCGATTTTTAAATTAGTCTTATGTATTTCAGTTTATAATTTAAATGTTTGTGATGTATTTTTTTGTATAAGTATTGTGTGGGTTGTAGGTTTATAGGGGAATAGGGTGGGAAGTAATTTAATTATAATAAATTAATGTTTTTTTTATTTATTCAATTTAGATTTTATAGCAGTAATATTGGGAAGTATTTTTTTGTAATTAATTGTTAATTGGTTTTTAATTAATATTATTTAATTAATTGATAATTAATTTTGGTAATTGTGTAATTTCTTTTAGGTGTAGGTTGTGGGGTTTAGGGGTAAAGGGTGGGAAATAATTTATTTGCAATTAATGAATTAATAATTCTTAATTAATATTAATTGATAGAAAATGTATTACGAAGATTGTGTAATTAATTTTAGGTGTAGGTTGTGGGGTTTATAGGTGTAAAGGGTGGGAAGTAATTTTTGTTTCATTAATTCAAAATTAGTTGATCATTAATATTAATGAATTATTTTTATTTATTTCTGGTATTTGTTCATATTTTTTGTGTGTGTGTTTTATTGTTATAGGGGTACAGTGTGGAAAGTAAATTAATTTTACTTACTTTATAATTATTGTTAAATACTATTAGTTTTTTCATTGAAAATAAGTTTGAATTGTGTAATTTTTTTTTACAGTTTAATTTTAGTTGTGGGCTGTGGGGATTATAGGGGTAACGTGTGGGAAGTTAAATTGTTTTTATGAGTTTTACATTGTTTTTCAATTAATAATATTTCTTTAACTGGTAATTAACTATGTTGGTTGAGGAAGTTCATTTGTATTTTAATTTAGATGTGGGTTGTGAATTGTGTGGTGTTATAGGGCAGGAAATAAAAAAAGTAAATGTATGTAATAATTAATGTTTTTGTTCCTAAATAATTCTTAATTAAAAATATTTATTTGTTTGGAAATTATTTTTTATTTTATTTAATATAATAATTGTAGCTATTTGTTATATGTATTTAACATTATAATATGGTTTATGCAAAAATGTAATATTAAATATATTTGTATTTCAATTTTTAACATATTTATATATTGTTGTTAAAATAGTGTTTGCTTTTAATTTTGAACTGACTGCAGTGAGAATATTAATTGTTACTCCTCTGCAATTCAACACTTTCCCTACGGTTGCACTCACTGGAGTGGGAATAGTAATTTTTACCCCACCCGTGTCCAACACTTTCCCTACTTTTACAATTATTGGAGTGGGAATAGTAAGTTTTATCCCGCTACTATCCAACATTTTCTCTAATGTTGCACTCACTGGAGTGGGAATAATAATCTTTACCCCTCTGCTAGCCAACACTTTCCCTACTGTTACACTCACTGGAGTTGGAATAGTAATTTTTACCCCTTCGCTATCCAACACTTTCCCTATTGTAGCACTCGCTGGAGTGGGAATAGTAATTTTCACCCCTCCACTATCCAACACTTTCCCTACTGTTACGCTCACTGGAGTGGGAATAGTAATTTTTACCCCTCCGCTATCCAACACTTTCCCTACTGTTACGCTCACTTGAGTGGGAATAGTAATTTTTACCCCTCCGCTATCCAACACTTTCTCTATTGTTGCACTCACTGGAGTGGGAATAGTAATTTTTACCCCTCCGCTATCCAACACTTTCCCTACTGTTACGCTCACTGGAGTGGGAATAGTAATTTCTACCCTCTGCTATACAACACTTTCCCTACTGTTGCACTCACTGGAGTTGGAATAGTAATTTTTAACCCTCTGCTATCCAACACTTTCCCTACTGTTGCACTCACTGGAGTGGGAAATGTAAGTTTGAAGATTTTTAAATAGTCTGTTTTAATTTATAATAGTTCTAAAGTAAATATATATGAATTATTATGTATGTGTGTTTAACATTTTTTAATTAAGTTTATTTATGATATGTTTTTTAAATTTATAATAAACCTTCTTTATTTTTTTCAATTAATTTTATTATTTAACATATTTAATATTTATTATTTTATTATATATATGTGTATATATATATATGTGTGTGCATATGTGTGTATATATATATATATATATGTATATATATATATATATATATATATATATATATATATATTACCTACTGGCGGTCGCCAGTAGGTAGTTATAGTTAGGACCCTGTTTCCATAGGAAAACCACAACATTCTATTTAGAATAACTTTGGCGCCGGTTGACGAATCCTCGCGAATTTTTCAAAATAGGTGGGGCGCTACGCTCCGCTCCTACCCTGAAAGTCTCGGGGGGATTCGTCAAGCGGGGGCTGAGATAAAAGGGGGGTCCCAAAACGCGTTTTTCCCATGCATTTTTCCATAGGACCTTTAGACACAGCTACAGCCCGAACGGCTGAACAGAGTTACTTGAAATTTGGCAGAGTATATATATATATATATTCGTTTCTAAAAGCTCCTTCCGGGATGCTGGGTCCCTAAGGAAGGTGGCGTACACTCCGGCGGAGCATGCCGGTACTCCAATATAGTCCAAACACAATTGTTGTTAGCACGCTCTCAGGAAGGAATCAGGCAGCAAACAGGGAAAATCTTACAAACCTTTTAATCTACACAACACGTTTCGGCAACCACCTTGTTCACGTGTAGAAATGTGTGGTGTAACAGACATTAATAAAGTTATTGTTAGGTCTGCAGAGTAGTGACATAAACATAGGACAAGGGTATCTTGTTCCGCTACGGCTGCCATTTCGTAATGAAGCTGTACATGCAAGTTGTTTTTATTTCATTGCAATTATACATATTTACAATGTTTAAATTATTACGACATAATGTATATACAATTATTGCCTTTGAATATGTAACTTAATTAAAGAATACATACGAAAACATTGTAGTACCACCTAATAATGGCGTATTACTATAGAAAGAAACCACAAACGAAATACGGCGGCCATCTTGAAAAGATAAACTCATAATGATAAAAGTGCCGCCGATATCCGTATTTTAGCAAAGTAATGTCCACTTATCATCATCACATTGCTAAATCCCAAATAAAGGGAAAAGAACCAACCTAAATTTTCACAACAATTATGTATGCTTGCAAAATCTGCACAGGTTGTCGGCATCATAATCCCAAACTGTTTTGTTAATCCATGAAATGGGCCACTGCCCCTAGATTATGATTAGCCAATTCAGTTATAGCCAGCCATAGACAAAAATAAAAATAAAAAATTGCCACTCTGTATTTCAACAATAAGTCACTATTGTTGTACACCAAACCAGATCATGTCTCTATCAATAACTGTCTAATAGACAAACTTTTTAAAATTCTTTTTGTTTGGAAAAATTCTTTCTATTTAAGAAAATGAAGGAAATACTTGTATCACCCTTACTATGATCAAATCAGGAGAGCAAGAAGAGGGTTTTGTAGAATGTCCATAAAAATGAATGCATATCTAACGGACCCCTTTCTTTTCTTCTGTACATCACATAAAAAGAGAAAAGAGAGAAAAGAAGAAAATACAGATTTGAATAATTAAAATCAGTTAATTCTATCTTGCATTTAAATTATAAATTCAATTACCATTTTTCAGCAGCTAATAAAATACATAGACTTATGTATAATTTTTTCAGAATTGTGTGTTACTCTTGTAAAACAATCACTGTACATATATACAATCTATATACACCAGGGCACTGTCCCCAAATTATGACCCTACCCTGAGGTGAATTGCTAATTCCTCATCGATGTTCAAACCTCCTGGACTATTTGTTTGAAAATCTATTATATAGCGAGATTCTCGCTGTCGGAGATTGAGGACTCTGTCCCCACCTCTGGGACGTTTAGGGACATGCTCCAAAATCAAAAACCTCAGATCTGCAATGTTTGAGGAATGTTTTTCATCAAAATGACGAGCTACCGGGTACTTTTGATCGTGATTAGTAATAGCTCGTATGTGTTCTAGGATTCTCATTTTGGCTGAGCAAATCGTGCTCCCAATGTACCAGAGCTTGCATGTGCATTCAATGGCATAGATGACAAAATTGGTCCCACATGTCAAAAATTTATTAATTTTTTTGTTTATGCCATTGTAGCTTAGAGAACCTCTATATTTACTGTGACTGCAGGCCTTACAATGGCCACAAGGATAAAAACCAATGAGGCCATGGCTAGTGATGTTAGAGTAGTTAGTGATGTCATTCCTAACTACTAAGTCTCGTATGTTTCTATTACGTCTGTACGTTATAGATGGTCTCTCTGTTATACTTGTACCTAGAACATTATCAGTTTTCAATATGTCCCATTTTTTAGCGAGAATGCGTTTAACCTTTTGTGACTCAGAGTTAAAGGTAAGGATTATGCGAGTAGTGTCGTTTTCACTCTGAGTTTCATCTACTCTATCACATAATGTGTCATATCTTTTTACCTTTTCTGCTCTCTCAGTTGCTTTCTTTTTTTGATAAACAAGTTTTTATTGTTTTGTGCAACAAAAACAGTGAGCCTTTCAGACCAACAATATACAGTAGTCCCATCTGGGAATCATTCCCCCTCTCAGCCCCCCCCCCCCGGACCACCCCCCCCCCGCCCCCACCCCGCTCCACCAGATCACACTACATTTCCTAACCATTTCCCCCACACCCTACGATATTTTTTGTGGCAGCCCCGAGCTTGGTAAAGAGTCCGCTCTTGCGCCGCACACCAGTCCACTCCCGCGCTCCACCTGGTCAGACTGGGCGGCTGCGGCTGTTTCCAGGCTGCCGCAATGTCCCGCTTTGCCACCATTAGCGCTGTCATA
The DNA here is from genome assembly GCF_964204655.1 of Triturus cristatus. Lineage (NCBI taxonomy): Eukaryota > Metazoa > Chordata > Amphibia > Caudata > Salamandridae > Triturus > Triturus cristatus. The sequence goes on along the minus strand of NC_140583.1, from coordinate 989,980,861 downwards.
AGGAACAATTTTTCAGCGCGGGTGCCGTCCAGGCCATCAGTGATACCCAATAGGATATGTTTAGGGTCGTGTGGCACCTCCCACCCCAGGACATCCGTCAAGTCAGTTTCAATGCTACGCCAGTACCCCTCCAGTTCCGGGCATGACCATACCATATGGATGAAGTCGGCCTGGTCAAAGCCACAGCGAGGGCAGGCTGCGTCGGTGGAAAGACCCGCACGGCGCATGCGCGCTGGTGTAAGGTACGCCGTATGCAGATAATAGATTTGGATGAGCCTCAGCTTGGCGGAGGCCGTCACCAGCCTGGGGGCCATAAGGGCGTCCCGCCAGTCGATCTCGTCCAAGGGACCCACCCATTCCTCCCATCGCTCCCTCAGACCCTCCTGGGGCACAGGGGTATTGTTAACAAGGGAACGATATATTCTGGATATGCCTCCCTTCCCTAGGTTACCCATCAAAACCTGAGCTTCTGGGGGGCTATGGTCCGGCAGCCGGATGTCCAGCGGGGTGTGTGCCCGTATGGCGTGTCGCAATTGGAGGTATCTATAGAATTGGGACGAGTGGAGAGAAAAGCGCGCCCGCAGTTCTAAGTATGAGCACATGCGCCCCCCCCGCCACACGTCCCCCAGCTGGGAGATACCGAGCAAATCCCATGGTCCGAAGCCCTCCAGCCCCACAACCTCCCGCAACCATGTCCCATGCCAGAGAGGGGTGGCGCGCGTCAATGTCCTGGTCCATCCGGTGTGGCGGAGCGCAGCCCGCCAAGCCAGGAAAACCGCCCTAGTGATGTCGGGGCAGGAGGTGGGAACCGGGGCGCCGTACATGCGGTCCTGAACGCTGGAGAGACCCAGGGCTTCCAGCTCCACCCTGTAGGCCGGATCGGACCATCCCCCCCCAAACCAGTCGTGGATGACCAGAAGCCGGGTGGCCAGGTAATAAAGGTAGAGGTTGGTCATACCAAGCCCCCCATCAAAGGTGGGGAGGCGGCAGATCGGCAAGGCCAGCCTCGGCCTTCCACCACCCCAGAGGAACCTGGTGGCCATCCCGTCCAACTCGCGAAACCACGACCTCGGAAAGGACACCGGGGTGTTCTGCAATACATACAGAAACCGAGGGAGGATCATCATTTTGTAGAGCGCCACGCGCCCCAGGGGGTTCAGCGGGAGCGAGTGCCACCGAGTGAGGTCTGCTTTGGCTTTTTTGACTAAAGGGGCCACGTTGAGTGCCCAGCTCAATTCCGGGAGGAGGGAGACCCAGATGCCCAGGTATTTGAAGGACAGTCGGCGGAGGGGAATCGTGGTCTGCCAATCGAAGCATTCGCGGGAGGGATGAAGAGGCACGAGGACCGACTTGTGCGAGTTGAGGCGGAGGCCAGAGGCGCGGGCAAAGCGGCTCAAAATGTGGAGAGCCCGAGGACCCGAGCGCGCTGGGTCACCAAGGTACAGCAGGACATCGTCCGCATAGAGGGCGATCCTGTCCTCCTCGAGGCCCGGCCACTCCCATCCCCGAATGAGAGGATCCGCTCTGATTAGGGCGGCAAGGGGCTCCATTGCGAGCGCGAAAAGGAGGGGTGAGAGCGGGCACCCCTGCCGCGTGCCCCGGCCGATCCGGAACGCTCCTGACAGTGCCCCATTAACCAACACTCTGGCGCGAGGGCGCGCATACAGAACCCGCACCATCCCAACAAACTTGGGACCAAAACCCATATGAGCCAAGACGTCGAACAGGTAGGGCCACCCCACTGAATCGAAGGCTTTCTCGAAGTCGGCCAGCAGGAGAGTGAGGTATGGAGATAGGCGGTGGCGGTGCGCCAGAGCCACATGGAGGCGGCGGAGGCAATGGCGAGTGCCTCGATCCGGCATGAAGCCACATTGGTCCGGGTGCACCAAACGCGATAGGAAGGGCCGGAGCCGCTGGGCTAGGACCGCGGCATATAGTTTGATATCGGTATTGATCAGAGAGATCGGCCGGTAGGCCGACCTGTCACTGGGCGGCGGAATGGATTTAGGCAGGACCACAATTGTGGCAATGTCGGCCTCTGGGGGGAAGGAGCCTCTCTCAACCGCCTCCACGTACAGGGCACCCAGCCGTGGAACCAAGTGCTCCTTGTAGGTGGCGTAAAACTCCTGCGGGAACCCGTCCGGGCCGGGGGTCTTCCCGGCGGACGTGCGCCCTATCGCGTCTCCGATCTCCTCAGGGGAGATGGGAGCCTCCAGGGTCTCCCAATCACTCGGCCCCAGCCGGGGAAGGCTTAGGGCACCAGCGGCGAGCAAGGAAGCCAAAGACAGATCCGATGCCCGTGCCCGGTAGAGTTGTGAGTAGTACTGAGCGAAAGCGTCCGCTATAGCCACGGATGAAGACTGAAGCGCGCCACCCGAGTCGGTCACCGCCGGGATGATGCGTGATGCCCTGGGGTACGTGGCCAGCCGGTGTAGAAGCGCCCCGTTTTTGTCGCCCCAGCCGTATACCCGCGCCACCGAAGATTGCCAAAGAAGTTTAGCTGCGTCAAGCGACCGCTGACGAATCTCCTCACGTAGGAGCCGTAGCTGCCGGGTCTCGGCCGGGTCGGCAGAGTCAGAGACGGATTGCTCCAGGCGCAGCGCCTGAGCCTCGCAGGCTGTGAGCTGCTGCAGCTGCGCCAGGCGGTGTTTCATCACCTGTGCCTTAGCAACCCCCCTAACCGTGGCCTTACAAGCCTCCCAGAGGGTGCCCGCCGAGGAGACCGATCCGTCGTTGTCGCCAAAATAGAGTGCCAGCGCGGTCCCCACTTCCTTACGGAGCGTCTTGTCCTGCAGGAACCACGCATTAAAACGCCACATTTGGCGAGCACCGTAAGGTGGGGGGCCCAAACCCAGCAAAAGCCTCAGTTGCTTTCTTAAGGACCCAATTAGGATATCCTCTCGTTTGGAATCTGACAATGATGTTATCTTTCTCAATCATGTAGGCCTCAGTGTTATTACCGTTCCTCTTTGCCCTCAGCAGCTCTCCATAAGGTATACTCCATTTGAGTACCTCTGGATGACTGCTGAGGGCATGCAAGATACTGTTCCCTGCCGTTGCTTTCCGGAACAAGGAAGTACAGACTTTACCCTGTTTGATCTCCAAGCTTACATCAAGGTAGTCCGTCCTTACTGCATCAATACTGCCAGTGAGCAAAATGTTATATTTATTTGTGTTGAGTTTGTCAATAAACTCTTCAGCTTCACTTTTGGATCCCCGCCAGATGATAAACAAGTTGTCAATGTAGCGTAGCCACACAACGACTTTTTGGAGATCCTTGGCAAGAGTGTTACTGCCAAAGATCTCTTGCTCCCAGTACCCCATAAAGAGGTTCGCAAAACTGGGAGCAAAGCAGGAACCCATTGCAGTACCTTTGATCTGTCTATAGAGGGCGCCATTGAATGAAAATATGTTGTTAGTTAAGCAAAATGCTATCATCTCAATGATCATCCTACTGTGTTCTCGGTATTTCAAGGGTTTCTGTTTCAAAAAATGTTCACACGCTTCCAATCCTTGTTGATGATCAATTATAGTATAGAGTGAGTGAACATCCAGGACAATGAATAAAAAATCAGAATTCCAAACCAACTTGTCAATTTTTCCCAAAAAGTCTTTTGTATCTCTCAAATAGCTGGGCAATTGTACCACATAGTCCCTCAAAAAGTAATCTACATATTTAGAGATATGCTCGCATACACTACCGATGGATGAAACGATATGGCACCCTGGTGGCTTAGTACTGTTTTTGTGCAACTTCGGTATTAGATATAATATTGGGAGTTTGGGATGGTCATTTTTTTAAATAACAAAATTCTTCCCACTCCAGGAGTCCTTTATCTCTCCAATTGATGCGTTTCTCTCAAATGTCTGTGATACTATGATCATAAATATCCAATGTAATAGACATGTAAAATCTAATATCATTAAGTTGGCTTAAAGCCTCGGTAATGTAATCATTGCGATCCAAGATGACAATATTGCCCCCCTTATCGGCTGGGCGAATTACAATGTTTGTATCTTCGTACAGAGATTTCAGAGCCTGCCTCTGATCTTAGGATAAGTTGTCTTAGATCTTGCTAGACTTATTTTTCTTATGTCTCAGATCTATTAATGCCTTAGTTGTGCATTCATGAAAAATATCTATATTGTCGTGAGGAAGTAAGGGTATGAAAGTGGATTTGACTTTAAAATCAGTTCCAGCAGATGCCCCTGTTTTCAATTGCATATTTTCTAGAATCTGTGTGGTGCTCACTTGATTATGTATGGGACTACCTTGATTATCTAGATTGTCTGCGGGGTCACACTCCTCGTTCAATTCTGCTACAGTAATCAACATATCTACATCACCAATTTGTAAGTTGTTGTCATCAATCCTGGTGTTAAAATTTCTAGTGTGATTGTACCCAACTTTTTTCAACTTATGCCATTTTTTTTATTTTAATTTCCTTACAAATTTAAATACATCAATTCTGGTGTCTGTATAGTTGTATAACGAGGAGGGAAAGAAAGATAGGCCTAAATATAGAGTTCTTTTGTCTACGTCACTTAGAGGTCGATTGGACAAATTAATCACAGTCTTATTGACCATGGACATATCCATTATTATGTTTTGTTGGAGCGTGTCTTCCGATTTCCCATTCCGCCCCTTCCTTTGTCTGTGTTGCCAGCGTTGTTTGATTCTCGCTTTTCTGTTTCGGCGCTTCCCCGTCCTCTGCCTCTTCCCCGACCACGTCCTCTCACTCTTATTGATGGGTTTTTCTTCATAGTCTGTCCGTATTTCCGCATCACTCTGAATTCGTCTAAAAAATTGATCTGTCTGATATTACGTTCCTCACTTGATGCATTCCCATCAGATACATCAGATTCTGTATCGCTAGCAATTGGATTATCAGGTATGGTATTGGTTACACTAGCCATAACATCTGCGGTTATTTGATCCTTATACAAATGGTCATGCTTCTTACTAAATGTTAATATTCTGCCACTTTCATAGTCCTTATAATCACGATTCATTTTACGTTGTTTTCTTGCCTTAAATTCCTCCTCATGTATGGTAAGGCGTTCTTTCATAGGCTCCAAGGCTTTATTCAGAGTGTCACTGTCCATAAGTTGAGACAGTTCCATCATTGTGTTTTTAATAAGTTTTAATATCTCATCTCGGTCTTTCCAGGCATATTTTATAAGTATTTCCATCATGATACTGGATGCTGAATGTTCTGACCATTCCTGTAACATTGCTGGATTCGGTGCCTCGTACGTGGGGGTAATGAAGATCCTTAAACCCCTCGGCGCCATTGCCTGATCCACATAATTTTGTAACGAGGTGGCTTCCCACCATTTGGACATTTCACTTCGCTTTAGTTTTTCCAATTTTTTATTTTTCTCTTCAAGAGATAGACTCTTTGGATCTGTTTTGCCTGTTTTATCTTGCAAGCCAGAGAATCCTGGTTTTCTGCTGAATAATGTAAGAGCCGCCACTCTTCTCTCTGCTTCCTCCTCCATATGTGCTTCAAGATTCAGAAATGTATTCCACTGATATTAGCTGCCTGCCTTCCCCTTTCTGATATAGAAAGTTCATTCTGCCACGTGATTCGATAAATTCAGAACTTGAACCTAATCTAAATAGATGAGCACGAGTGATGAGGTAATTTTCACGAAATCTTCATTATGTCGATTTTTTTAAAAGTCCATATTGTTTCAGAATCATTAAAGTGTCCCCAATCGATACAGTTGTAACTACTATAGATGTTTGAAATACCTACTAAGCCTCATGTGGACTTGAAACGGAAAAACAACAGAAGAGATCTTTAATATAAACAAACACTGGGTAGCTTCTGCCACTCCCGCCGCTGCCCCGGGGATGTGTACGCCTCACACCTCAGCAGATGCGCGACCCCCCACTACCCACAAGGGACGGACAGGACTTAGGCAGGCTTACCTCCGTGTTCGTTTTCCGCTAGAAAGGGCAATTTTCTAAATCTCGTAATAGGTTCATATACGTGGCTGGTCCAATGCAACCCTCAATAAATCCAATCGTTTCCAAAAGCTCCTTCCGGGATGCTGGGACCCTAAGGAAGGTGGCGTACACTCCGGCGGAGCATGCCGGTACTCCAATATTGTCCAAACACAATTGTTGTTAGTACGCTCTCAGGAAGGAATCAGGCAGCAAACAGGGAACATCTTCCAAATCTTTTAATCTACACAACGCGTTTCAGCAACCGCCTTGTTCACGTGTAGAAACGTGTGGTGTAACAGACATTAATAAAGTTATTGTTAGGTCTGCAGAGTAGTGACATAAACATAAACATAGGACAAGGGTATCTTGTTCCGCTACGGCTGCCATTTCGTAATGAAGCTGTACATGCAAGCTGTTTCTATTTCATTGCAATTATACATATTTACAATGTTTAAATTATTACGACATAATGTATATACAATTATTGCCTTTGAATATGTAACTTAATTAAAGAGTACATATGAAAACATTGTAGTACCACCGAATAATGGCGTATTACTATAGAAAGAAACCACAAACGAAATACGGCGGCCATCTTGAAAAGATAAACTCATAATGATAAAATTGCCGCCGATATCCGTATTTTAGCAAAGTAATGTCCACTTATCATCATCACATTGCTAAATCCCAAATAATGGGAAAAGAACCAACCATTCATTTTCACAACAATTATGTATGCTTGCTAAATCTGCGCAGGTTGTCGGCATCATAATCCCAAACTGTCTTGTTAATCCATGAAACGGGCCACTGCCCCTAGATTGTGATTAGCCAATTCAGTTATAGCCAGCCATAGACAAAAATAAAAATAAAAAATGGCCACTCTGTCTTTCAACACTAAGTCACTATTGTTGTACACCAAACCAGATCATGTCTCTATCAATAACTGTCTAATAGACAAACTTTTTAAAATTCTTTTTGTTCGGAAAAATTCTTTCTATTTAACAAAATAAAGGAAATACTTGTATCACCCTTACTATGATCAAATCAGGAGAGCAAGAAGAGGGTTTTGTAGAATGTCCATAAAAATGAATGCATATCTAACGGACCCCTTCCTTTTCTTCTGTACATCACATAAGTATACCTTACCCATGGAGTATATCTTATGGAGCGTTGCTGAGGGCAAAGAGGAACGGTAATAACACTGAGGCCTACATGATTGAGAAAGATAACATCATTGTCAGATTCCAAACGAGAGGATATCCTAATTGGGTCCTTAAGAAAGCAACTGAGAGAGCAGAAAAGGTAAAAAGATCTGACACATTATGTGATAGAGTAGATGAAACTCAGAGTGAAAACGACACTACTCGCATAATCCTTACCTTTAACTCTGAGTCACAACAGGTTAAACGAATTCTCGCAAAAAATTGGGACATATTGAAAACTGATAATGTTCTAGGTACAAGTATAACAGAGAGACCATCTATAACGTACAGACGTAATAGAAACATACGAGACTTAGTAGTTAGGAATGACATAACTAACTACTCTAACATCACTAGCCATGGCCTCATTGGTTTTTATCCTTGTGGCCATTGTAAGGCCTGCAGGCACAATAAATATAGAGGTTCTCTAAGCTACAATGGCATAAACAAAAAAATTAATACATTTTTGACATGTGGGACCAATTTTGTCATCTATGCCATTGAATGCACATACAAGCTCTGGTACATTGGGAGCACGATTTGCTCAGCCAAAAAGAGAATCCTAGAACACATACGAGCTATTACTAATCACGATCAAAAGTACCCGGTAGCTCATCATTTTGATGAAAAACATTCCTCAAACATTGCAGATCTGAGCTTTTTGATTTTGGAGCATGTCCCTAAACGTCCCAGAGGTGGGGACAGATTCCTCAATCTCCGACAGCGAGAATGTCGCTATATAATAGATTTTCAAACAAAAAGTCCGGGAGGTTTGAACATCGATGAGGAATTAGCAATTCACCTCAGGGTAGGGTCATAATTTGGGGACAGTGCCCCGGTGTATATAGATTGTATATATGTACAGTGATTGTCTGTTTTACAAGAGTAACACACAATTCTGAAAAAATTATACATAAGTCTATGTATTTTATTAGCTGCTGAAAAATGGTAAATGAATTTATAATTTAAATGCAAGATAGAATTAACTGATTTTAATTATTCAAATCTGTTTTTTCTTCTTTTCTCTCTTTTCATGTGATGTACAGAAGAAAAAGAAGGGGTCCGTTAGATATGCATTCATTTTTATGGACATTCTACAAAACCCTCTTCTTGCTCTCCTGATTTTATCATAGTAAGGGTGATACAAGTATTTCCTTTATTTTCTTAAATTGAAATAATTTTTCCAAACAAAAAGAATTTTAAAAAGTTTGTCTATTAGACAGTTATTGATAGAGACATGATATGGTTTGGTGTACAACAATAGTGACTTAGTGTTGAAAGACAGAGTGGCAATTTTTTATTTTTATTTTTGTCTATGGCTGGCTATAACTGAATTGGCTGATCATAATCTAGGGGCAGTGGCCCATTTCATGGATTAACAAAACAGTTTGGGATTATGATGCCGACAACCTGCGCAGGTTTTGCAAGCATACATAATTGTTGTGAAAATTTAGGTTGGTTCTTTTCCCTTTATTTGGGATTTAGCAATGTGATGATGATAAGTAGACATTACTTTGCTAAAATACGGATATCGGCGGCAATTTTATCATTATGAGTTTATCTTTTCAAGATGGCCGCCGTATTTCATTTGTGGTTTCTTTCTATAGTAATACGCCATTATTAGGTGGTACTACAATGTTTTCATATGTACTTTTTAATTAAGTTACATATTCAAAGGCAATAATTGTATATACATTATGTCGTAATAATTTAAACATTGTAAATATGTATAATTGCAATGAAATAGAAACAACTTGCATGTACAGCTTCATTACGAAATGGCAGCCGTAGCGGAACAAGATACCCTTGTCCTATGTTTATGTCACTACTCTGCAGACCTAACAATAACTTTATTAATGTCTGTTACACCATACGTTTCTACACGTGAACAAGGCGGTTGCCGAAACGCGTTGTGTAGATTAAAAGATTTGGAAGATTTTCCCTGTTTGCTGCCTGATTCCTTCCTGAGAGCGTACTAACAACAATTGTGTTTGGACTATATATATATATATATAGTCCAAACACAATTGTATATATAAAATTAGATACTTTTTACATCAATATTTTTTCCCAATATTTTTGTACTTACCTGTTTAAGTCGATATCTTTACATTCTATAATTTTGCATCGATATTTTTTACTTCTATATTTTTAACATCGATATTTTGTCAGTGAACCTTTTTTTTCTCTTTCGCATTCGGCAGCACACATTGAAAAAGCAAATCGCCATTATTGATTGTTCATGGTCAGAAAGGTGTCTCTTCCTGCACATAAACAATTACCCCTACAGCACAGGCATCTTTGCAACATGGTGCAAGGGTGCCCAGCTGGTGCTAGGCATCTTTTTCGGCGCACCATACTTTTGTAAATACAGAGCATCTCTGTCTTTTGAAAATGTAGGAGCAAGACGTTGCCAAATTTGGCGTAACACAGCGCACCAGCATTTTCTTGTAAATATCCCCCTCTGGTGCCGATTCCGATCCGTACGACTCGTATCCGTATTTTTTTACGTACGAATCGTACAAGTCCCATACAAACAGCGAAGTACGATTCGTACATGAAAAATACATACGATTCGCTTCGGGAAAAGTCTACGAGACATCCCCGGACAGTTTTACATACAAATCGTAAAACTGAAGTCCGAGCACGCAAGTACGATCCGTACCGCCCATCCGAAAACACAAGCGCTTGGAAAAGGGCCCGTACGGAGCAAACTTTGTACGACCCCTACCCCGAGTACACTTGTGCCCGGGGTATGAGTCGTACGGCCCCCAGCCTCCCACCCCTCCCGCGTACGTCTGCACCGTACCCCCCACCCGCCGTATGTACGGACCGTACCCCCCCACCCACGTACGTCTGCACCGTACCCCCCACCCCCCTTATGTACGGACCGTACCCCCCCACCCGCGTATGTCCGCACCGTACTCCAGGCGTACCCCAATCCTTGCGTATGTACGGTCTGTACATACGCGAGGATTGGGGTACGCCTGGGGTACAGTGCGGACAAACACGGGTGGGGGGGTACGGTCCGTATATACGGGGGGTGGGGGGTACGGTGACATGCGTACGTGCTGTCCAGGATCAAAATTGTATGTATTTTTTAGCCGTACGGTGTTTTTTACGATTCGTACGGAAATGGTATTTCTGTACGAATCGTACTTGCTGGTTTGTAAGGTGGAATTCCCGGGTACGAGTCGTACGGAGAAAACGCTCCATACGACCATTCGTACCCGGGTTTTACAGGATCGGAATCGGCACCTCAGTGTACTACAGTGTATTTTCTATTTTGAACATATTTAAATATGTCTAAAAAAGTCTACGCAGAACCACAGTAAGAGGAAAGAACATCAATGAAAACAACAGAAGTGCAACATCGGAATGGAGCTCAGTGGGAATAAAGAGGAGTCAGAAGAAAGGGCATTAATGGCAGGAACAAATACAAATGTATTAATTTATCTAATAGAATATGGACAGATGAGGAACTGAATGTTTGAAATTTTGGGTTATCCTTCTTTTCCAGCAGGGATTTTGATTATGTTCAGACTAGGAATGACCTCTTCCAATTTGTTTGGAAACTCAAATTAAATTAAATATTCGATCAAAAAACAGAACACAATATGGTTGCAAAACATATTTCTAACATAAATGTCTCCCTAAAAATCAGTGATTTTGACTTATTTATGACATTACAGGAACTACAATAAGCAGAGGTGAACCTTACGAGTTAGGTTACGATAAATGTCCCCCGAGTGAGTTTAAACCCAGATCTCGCTTCATGCCACAAGTCACTCATGGTTGCATTGACACTTTTCATGATGTAGTCACAAATGACGTTTAATAATTGAGAAGAGACAAATACAAAGGTAAAAATAATTTGACGTGGCCCCAGAAGCAGTCAATAAGAAATCTAGCCTCTGATGAAAATAATGTCACCCACCCTACAGACAAAGGAGGTAACATCACTTGTATGCCGAAAGAAATGTACCTCAATAAAGGTCTGAGAAAGATATCTGTTAATGAAAGCTATATACCTATTAACAGGGAGATGCATCTGAGCACTACTGAGGAATATTGGAACTTGCTTAACATATGAAAAGATCAGGGCATAATTGAATAGGAAGAACTTTGCTATCTGTAAAGTGAAAAATCCTCATATACACATAGGATATCTACTACTTAAGATACTCAAAGACCAAAAAGACCCCCTAGGGGCACCAATTGTACTCCATCAGCAGCCTACTCGAGAACACATTGAAATAGTAGACTTTTTTCTAAGACCTTTTGTATCAACATTGCCATCACATTAACAAGACGCAAACTATTTCCTTAAGAAGACAGAAGGGATACTGTGGGGGGAAGATTTTCTGTTAATTACATGTTTTGCCTTACTCTATATGAGCTTTCAACATGACATAGGTTAAACGCCTGTAAACATTTCCTCAAAGCTAGACCAATATCTTTATATGCTCACACTGTTATGATCATTGATATGATTAGATACCTTTTGGAAAACAATATCTTCCTGTTTAATGGCATACTACAAAAACAACTGTGTGGGACTGCAATAAGCACCCAGATTTGCGAACCTCACACTGGCTGGTAGGAGGAACACCTGTCCATGACCCCTGAGTTCACGGAAGATATGGAGGTGATCTTGTGGTCAAGGTACATTGACTATTTATTTGTAATATGGGGAGGGTCAGAGCTGACAGCTAGAAACATTTAAAAAAAAATAACCAACAGCTATTTAAATTTGAAGTTTATATGTAACATGAGTGACACCAAAAGAGTTTTTTTTAACGCAGAGGTAATGGTGAATGACAATAAGCTAGAAACCAGTCTCCATCGCAATACCACAGCCAGCAACAGCTAACTGCATGCGGATAGTAGTCATCCTGAGAACCATAAGTGGGGCATCCCTTACGGTAAAATATTACGGACTAGGATGAAATGTAGCTCCAATAAAGACTTTGAAAATTAATCTCAAAATACGGTCAGGAGATTCCGTGAAAAGGGTTACCCTTCATGGGTACTGGATCAAGCCAGTAAAAGGGTAGTAGAAGCCTCCAAGTTAACACCTTGTTTGAGAGGAATTAGGTTAAAAGCATCCAACCAGTACAGTAGGACACCCACATGATATCTACATTTTGCAAAATATCACAGAAAATTGAAATCATTCTGAAAAAGAATTTGGAATTTTGGGCAAGTGACAGTATCATAGCAAATCCAATGTCCACACACCCTAGGATTACATACCAAAAGAGTAGATCAATTTGTGACTGGCTAGTACACAGTGATATTTTTGAGGAAAAAAAAAAGGGCATTGAGTTGGATCTCAAAGGTTTTTAGGTCTCGCCTGACCCAGCTCATGCGCTGGTCTGGCGAGACTTTTTGTGAGGGCTCAAAAAAGTGCTACCACTGTAGCCTAGAGCTACAGTGCATGTGCTCGGGCACGCGGGCCTCACTTTTGCGGCCGCATGGCCGCTTTGATATTTAATCGCGATCACTTGTTCTCTTCGCTTTTTTTCCTGTTTATTACTTCTATGTAGTAATGGTGGCACCCGTGCGCCGCCATTACTACAGAGCAGTAATAAACAGAAACAAGCATTGGCATAGCCAATAGGTCTTGCTTTTGGGACCTTATAAGTATTTAGTTATGCAACTGTTGCATGGCTAAACACTTATAAGGTCCCAAAAGCGAGACCTATTGGCTATGCCAATGCTTGTTTAGATTTGTGGCAAGTGTAAAGCCTGCCGGTACAGCACCAACATGAAAAGTTTCCCTGTGCAAACCGAGAGATGCCAAAAACAGAATAAGAAGTTCATCACATGGAGTACAAAATATGTAGTATATGTTTTATTGTGTCCCTGCAGTAAGCTGTATGTTGACAGCCCCATCCATCCAGTAAAGAAATGAATTTTGAGCATAAGTGAGCAATCGAAAAAAAAAGATCATCATTGTCCTGTGACCTGACATTTTGCTGAATTTCACTGTTCTGATCGAAATCTGATTAAAATACTATGGAATTGAGAAGATTGAGCTAAATCCCAGGGTTGGCAACCGTGTGGTTGAGTTGAGATGTAAAGAGTCAAAGTAAATCATTGACCTTGAAACAAAAACCCTTGAGAAGGAGCTAACAATTCATTTAGGAGAGTGAAGTGCGATTTATGGAATTATGTTGATTATGACCCAGATATGCTGTCTTGTTCTCATACTTTGGTTTTATGAGTTATGTTGTATGTATTATAAATGCTTTTTTTCTTTTCACTCTCCACAGGAGGCTAGGAAGGGACTATCTTGTGAGAGGTGGTCGACACCCTATCCTCGTCTTTAGACACAAGTTTCTAGTTGCAACAGACAAAACTATGGTTTTGCTTTTATTTTGTATGACTATACGCAATATTTCTTGATTTTGTGTTACCTAGGCTGATACACATACATACATGCCTAGTATATTTCTGGTTGCCTTGGAGTTGCTTCTGATAATTAGCATATTATAAAAGTATGTCTGTATGAAGGGGTCTTTACTTTACTCTAAGATTGTGCTCCCTTTAGACACTGTGTTGTCCCTTGTTTATGTCTGCTAAACTTCAGACTATTAAACATTCCTGTTTTGTTTTGACATCATATACGCAAGAATCCTTACAGCTGAAACGCATCATGGGAAATGAATTGCACCTCCTGCAACGTTTGTCCTGAGTGCTAGTTGTTCCTTTGAACAAGATGTTCCAGGACTCTTTGTTATAAATTTCAGCTGGGCACTACCCTCAGCAAACATGTGACACTGCCATAGGGTCCGTCTTCCATGTACGCAGTTGTTTGTTAGTATTGCAGTCATACTTGCAAATTACTGCGCTACTTTAAAAATGTTTTTTAAAAATGGGTAGATCTCCTTAAATTGCTGTGCAAATATATAGAAATGTATAAATACATTTCTCTACAGGGGCGCAACTAGGTCTTAACTTTGGGGGGGGCTAACATGGCAAACAAAGGGGCGTGGCAAATATGTTAATCAATGGGGACGGGGCTAAAATGGCAGACAATAAGGATCGGGTAATGCACAGGCCAAGCTGAGAAAAAGAAGTGGCAACTTCTGCAATTGAATCTAGACATTAAAGAATTAAATTGAGGAACAGAGGGCAATGTCAACCATTTATATAATAACAGACATAAGGGATTTGTTCATATTTCAATAAAGTGTCACTCAAATGTATTATATTGTCACACAACGATATTATGTAAATGGATAAAATTACACCCTTTTTCTAATGAAATGCTCATAAAACTGGTTCAAATGAGCTCAGAAGAACATGCTACTCTCTGAAAAACCAAGGCTGGTCAAAAATATAATTCACCCAAAAAGGGGACTCTGGACACGTGTCATATACTTGTCCACCCCCTAAAGACACAGAAGGAAGTTAAGATTTTGCAATGTGCCTATTTGCCGTGCTGTTACAAACCATAGCACTAAAAAAACATTAATTTATATGCCGTGAAGTCATTAAAACATGGTGCTTTAATGTATAGGCAGTGGAAATAGGGGTCGGGGGTGCTGTGCAGCAGCACCCCCAAAATAACCATGCTGAAATTTAGAGGGTGCATGAGAAATAATAAAGCCTTTACATTTTGATAATATCGTGTTACATTTGGTGTACTTCAAAATACAGGTCAAATACCAGGCTATGCATACTTCCTAAAACACAGCACTTGGTAATTATATCCCTGTCACAAAGTTCCAATCCTCACCTCTTCAGCTGGTGCAGCTCCTAATGTAATTGCATTTATTAAGTGCTTACTAACACTGACGAGGCATCGAAGCGCTTTTTTGATGAGTAGCACGCTACTCTGGAACCCATAGAGAATTAGTGGTGAATTACTATAGTGAAATATGAAATTAATTTGAGGGTTGAATATGTTAGTTTGTTATTTGGATTGAGAAGGATAGTGGAGGGATAGAAGAAGGAAAAGGTTTGCATTTATATAGCGCTTGCTACCCCTGAGGAGGTGTTGAAGCGCTTGTTGGCAGTAGCACGCAGCTCCGGAACCCAAACAGGATTAGTGGGGAATTAGAATAGGAAAATATGAAAGTAATTTGAGAGGTTGAGATTTTAGTCTGTTATTTGTATTGAAAAGGAATAGTGGCGGGATAGAAGAAGGAAGGGTCTAGAATTTCTTTTTTGGAGGGGTTCATAGCAGTAGGAGGGATTTGGGATGAGTAAAGGGGAAGTGGAGTGGGAAGAGCCAGAGGAAAGGGTTTAGAAAGGCTTGTTTGGGAGATCTAACTAGTAAAAGAGGTATAAGATGATGCAAGGAGGGTTAGAGGAGCAAAGAGTAGGGGGCTTGGGATGAATGAAAGGGTGGAAGCAGAGGATATATTGATAGAGGTATAGCATTAGAAATATGGTGGTACACTGGAGAGAGTAGCAGAGTGAGATTTGAGAAGAGTCAGAGTGGAGGTAGAGGATATATTGCGAGAGATATAGAGTGAGCTCTAGGGAAGTGCATTGGATATGCTGAATTAGAAGCAAAGTATTAAATATAAAAATACATGGAAGGTATATATATGCATAAGGAAGGTAATATATGTAGAATTAAGTTGCATTTAATAAACTCAGATCACTATCCCACCTGAAATAATGGAAAAAGCTAAAAACCTGTATTTTCACACTGTAACTCCTTCCACCAAGCTAAATCTGCTATAGGTTTCATTTCTATAGCGCCAAGAGGCTCCTAGTGAGGGAACGATCACGTTTAACAAATAGTCAAATAACACAATAGAATGAAGAAAATAACAAAATAAGATCACACACAAGCCAATTTGCATAGTCAACAAATAATTAAATGAAACTAAGAAAAAGTAGTTATCTTAAACTAGCCCCATGGCCTGGGAACAGGCCTGGTGTTATAAATCCCTTAACACATTGGGGTCTGGCTTCAGATGGAGGAAATTCCTACAAAGAACTGCAAGAGGCATCTTAAAATGTGTATTATGATGGTGTAACAAGTGAATTTCAGCACAGTGAATGTTTAAGATTTGCAGGTTTTATCAACCTTTATTGAGATAGATGATGAATCAAATAAAAATGTGTAAATAAACTAAAAATCCACAAATAAACTTAGGAACCTGTCTGCAATACACATACCACCGATCCAGACTTAGGACGTTGTAGACATATTCGGCCATCTTCTGTTGTCACAGTCCTGCAGACTAATTTAGAAAGATCAACCTACCCGTTGACTGGATGTATTAGAAATGGGCCCCACATTCTTCAATCGACATCACAGACGGGGACATCCCCACTTGTGGCACCTCTGTCCGGGCCTCTCAGCAGATAAGGGGATCTTGTTCTGTTTCACATCTCTTGCAAAGACATGCCAGGGGCACCACTGCCTGAAACCCACTTGCTGGAGATGAGGCCACGATCTTCTTCGTAAAAGCATCTCTTGCAAATACCACCCTTCCATGGCACCACTGTCCGGCCCACTCAGCAGACACAGGGGCAGATACCCGTGGCATCACTGCCCCAAGCACACTCCGATGAACTGGGGCCTAGCACGCGCCCCTGACCATCAGCTCCATCACACTTGTGGTGTAAGGTCAGGACACACCAGGTGTCGCACAACTTCACAGCCATCATCCTCAACACAGGATCTCTGCTCTCGCTTCACCCTTGACCCTGGAGCACAGGAGTGCAGAAACGGAATCAAAACACATACATCCATTGATGCGGAAGGATCGTGGGGTACCAGGGCCTTACGTGTTATTTCCAACCAAGTAAGGCCGTTCAGTGGCAAGTTTTTTAAAAATGATAAAAACGGATTGATCATAGAAAGGACTAGGCGGGCATTAAATTAAAGAGTTGCTTTACGCACGGCTGCTAGCACCTTCCTATTAGAATTTGGAGCACTTTAGCCTGATTCTGGTGACAGTGCCACTCCAGGCACCAACTGTAGGTGCTTTCATGCTCCCTACCTCAATGTGCCACTTTCATAGCCAGCACGAGCACTGTCACCAGTGCCAAAACCCACTAGGTGCTATATTCGTGCTTACACACATTCAAGGCCCCTCTCCACCCCAACAACCACTTCCAATCAATGAATGGGCCAATGGGCGCAATGAGCAGCACTCATTCGCGTGCCCCCATTCACTGTGTTCAGTTTGGAACTGATCATGTGTGTAAACCTGAGATGTACTGTGCGCATAGCGGCAGGTCACACTCTGCATCATAAGCTTGATTCCCGGCGCAGCCACTCATCCTTTTGTCCTCCCAACAACAAAATTAGGAGCACAAAAACGACGCTCCAAAGTACAGACTGGATACAAGTAAGGACAGCTCCTGAGAAAAATTCGGTTGAAGTGTTCCTCAAGAAGCTGTGTCCAAAATACCCAGGGAAGGCAGGGCCTCACTTGAAAGGTGAGTCACGAAACCCAAGCTCACACTACAGGACACTTGGTGCTGGAAGTGGGAAGATGTGCACAGCAGGCGGAAAGGGATGGCCAGTGCAGGTGGCGCTTTTCTTTTGTAAAGGAAATCCTGCAGGCGTCATATCCCCCTGCTGTGCACATCTTCCCACTCCCACTCCATGCTTCACAGCACATCGAAATTGCTTAGGTGAAATCCCTGCCTTCAAGGAGGGATAGCACCTCCGTGGCAGCCCATCTCCAAAAAAACAAAGTGGGGGGCAGGGCGGTTTGCTGAAACTTTGTAGAGGATGGCTGGCTCAGGCTGAACCTGGGCCTCTCTGAAGTGGTAGTTAAAATCGAATTCTCAGATGTGATGCTAAAGCATCCAATAATAAAAAAGCTACGATGTGCAGCCTTAAAAAAATTAAACTGGGGAAGAACAGTTTGCTTACTTTCGGTATTGTAGTGCATGTAAATCAGCAGCCCGGGCTGGAGACGACGACTGGGAGGGGTGAGGGGGGGGAGGGGGGCGGGCGGGCTGAAGCTCATTTAGCCCAATGGGCATTGCGCGCCTGTTTCTCTACCTATTGCTTCTTCAGTAAAGTGGTACTAGGTAGAGGACAACAATAAAATCTACTATTTACCTATATCGAAGAACGTAACCCAGAGCACAGTGAACCCCAGAATGCAGCCAAACTGTGCTAAAAACGACATGGATGTGTTTTACCTTTGGTAAACACAGCCATTAGCCAATCACATACTGACTTCTCATGCGAACTTACCGCGGCATACCGTGGTATACCATGACAAAATATATATCAAAATTTTGTAAAACTTATAACTGCACTCCACGCTATTCCACTGTACGCCGCTACATTGTAAATCACTACACTCTATGCCAGTCCACACAACATCACTACCCTCTACGCCACTCCACTCTGTGCCATTCCAATCTATGCCACTCCACGCTAATCCACTGCATGCCAGTCCATTCTGCCACACTTACTCTACACCACTGCTCTTTTCACCACTCCACTGTACTTTGTTTCACTGTACATCGGTCCACTGTACAACACTCTAGTCTGCACCATTATACTGTCTGCCACTACACTGTACATCAATCCACTGGACACTATTTCAATGTACGCAACTCCACTGTACGACACTCCACTCTATGCTATCCGACTCTATGCCACTTCAGTCTACACTACTCCAGTCTACGCAACTCTACTATATGCTATTCTTTTGTATGCCACTCTGCTGTACACCACTCCACTGTATGCCTCTCTACTGTACCCCACTCCACAGAATGCAACTCCGCTTTATGCCACCCCATTCTACATCACTCCACTCTATGCCACTATAGTCTATGCCCTGGGATGTACAACACTCTATTCTATGCTACTCCCCTCTATTCTATTGCAGTGTATGTAACTACAATCTCACCACTCTACTTTATGCTATTCTACTCTAAGCCACTCCACTCCACTCCACTCTACTCCACTGTTCACTGTGCAACACTCAAGTGTTCGCTACCCCATTGTACATCATCTGATATAGGCTATTACACTCCAAGATTCTCCACTCTATATGCTATTATAATGCACCTTATTCCACTATATACTACTCCACTGTACGGTACTGGACTTTACACTTCTCCAATGTACGCTATTACACTTTACCATACTTAGTTCTACATCAGTTCATGCTTTGCCACTCCACTCCTTGTTTTTCTATTGTAGCCAATCCACTCAACCCCTCTACACTGTACAAAACTCCACTCCACGCTATTCTACTCTATGCCACTCCACTCTACACAACTCCACTCTACTCAACTCCCCTTCATGCCACTCCAGTATACACCATTACACTGCACGCAATGCCACTCAACTCTATGCTATGCCACTCCACTCTACCCCACTACACTGTATGCCACTCCTCTGCATGCTATTCCAGTGCACGGTACTCCACTCTACTCCACTCCACTGTATGCCACTCCACTGTACACCACTGCACTCTATGCCATTCCACTGTAAGCTAGTCCAATGTATGCCACTACAATATACGCTACTCCACTGTATGCCACTCCTCTCTTCACTATTCCACTGTGCGCAATTTCACTTAATGCTTCTCCGCTGTATGCTATTCCATTCTACGCTACTCTACTCTATGCTATTTCACTCTGCCCCACTCCAATGTATGCCATTTCACTATAAACTATTCCACTCCATGCCACTCCACTCTAGGCAATTCTACTGTTTGCCACTATAATGTACCTCACTCCACTGTACGCCGATTCACTATAGATCACTGCACTCTACGCTATTCTACTAAAAGCTATTACACTCTACCACACTTCATTCTATGCCACTCCCCACTTTCCCACTCCACTCTGTTATTCTACTGTATGCCACCCCACTCTACACCACTGCACTGTACAAAACACCACTCTATGGTATTCCACTGTATGCCACTCCACTCAATGCCACTCCACTCCACCCCACTCCACTGTATCCAGCTCCACTCTATGCCACACCAGTATACACTATTCCACTGTACATAGCCCCACTTTATGCCACTCAACAATATGCTATTCAACTCTATGCCACACCCACTCTGCGCCACTACACTGTATGCCATTCCAGTGTTTGGTACCTCACTGTATGCCACTCCACTGTATGCCACTGCAGTCTACGCCAATCCACAGTATGCTATTTCAATCTGTGTCACTACAGTGTAAGCCACTACATTGTATGCCACTCCACTCTGCACTACTCCGGTGTACGCTATTTCACTGGATGCTACTCTACTGTATGCTATTCCACTGTTTGCAACTCCAGTTTTTGTCACTCCACTCTATTCTACTGTATGCCTCTATATTGTACTTCGCTCCACTTTACGCCACTCCACTCTACACTAATGCACTCTACGGGACCCCACTGAATGCTATTACACTCTACCCCATGCCATTATACACCACTCCACTCTTTACCACTCCACTGTACACTATTCTACTGTATGTCACTCCACTCTATGCCACTCTACAACACTCCACTGTATGCTATTCAACTCAATGCCATTACACTGTATGCCAATCCACTCCATGCCACTCCACTGTACAGTAATCTACTCTAAGCAACTACACTCTACACCACTCAACTCTATGCTATTCAACTCTATGCCACTCCACTGTACCCCCGCTCCACTGTACGCCACTCCACTGTAATCTATTGCACTGTACGCTACTTCAATCTACCTCACTACCCTCTATGCCACTCCGCTGTATGCCACTGCACTGTACGCCACTGTACTGTGCGCTATTGCAATCAAATGCCACTCTAGTATCCCCACTCCAGTGTACACCTCCCCACATTATGCCAATCCACTGTACGCTACTCCATTGCACAGTATTTCATTGTATGGTAGTGTACTGTACACTATTCCACTGTATGCCACTCCACCCTACCCCACTTCCCTGTATGCCACTCCAGTGTACGCTCATGCACTGTATGCACTCCACTCTACTCTACCACGTTCCACTCAATGCTACTCCACTCTACACCACTCCTCTGTATCCCACTGCACTTAATGCTATTCCAGCATACGCCACTCTACTCTACGCCATTCCAATGTATGCCAATCCACTGTACGCCATTCCAGTCTATGGCACACCACTGTACACAACTGCACTTTACAACAATCTACTCTACTCTATCCTTATGCGACTCCACTCCAGGCCATTCCACTCTATGCTATTCCAGTCTACCCGACTATGCTGTACGCCACTCCAATGTATGCCACTACAGTGTATGCCACTTGACTGCATGCTACTTCACTGTATGCTATTCCACTCCACAGCATAGCACTGTATGTCACCCCAAGCTATGATGTTTTCCACTATATGCCAGTCCACTCTATGCCACTCCACTATACGCTATTCCGCTTTATAACACTCCAATGTTAGCTAGTCCGCTGTATCCCACTCCACTCTGTACTATTCCAGTCTACTCCTCTCCAATGCTCGCCAATCCAGTCAATGACACTCACTAAATGCACTCACTAAATGCAACTCCACTATGCTATTCCTCTCTATTCCACTCCAGTGTATGCCACTCCACTGTATGGTATTCCAGTGGACACCTCTCCACTCTATGACACTCCACTGTACACAATTCCACTATAGGTCACTCCACTGTACACTTAAACAGCACTCTATGCCACTACACTATACAACACTATATGCCACTCTACTGTAGCACACTCTACCACACTGTAATCTACTCTACCCCAATGGACAACACTGTACTCCACTCTATGCAACTACACTCTGCTCCATTCTGCGACAGTTTTCACACACTCCACAACATGGGATACGACTCCACTGTATAACATGTCACTCCACCCTATAATACTTTACTCCACTGTATTCTACGCCACTATACTGTACTACACTCCACAACACTGTACTATATGAGACACCACTTCACCTATACTTTTTTTAGCCCACTGTGAGCCACTGTACGACATTTCAATGTACGTCGCTACACTCAACAACACTCTATACATTATGCCAACGTACAACATCCTACTACACTGTATGTCCCTACACTGAACTGTATGCCATTCTGCTACGCTCTACTCGAGGACAAACCAATTCATGACACTCGACTCCACCAAAGTACAGTCAACGACACTCCACTGTATGACACTCAACTGTACAGTAAAACAAACCACTACACACTACATACTCCACTCCACTATATGACACACCACGCCACTTTACCATATAACAATTATCTACACTATACGCAATGCCACTCCACTCTATTGTATTCCGCTCCACAACACTAGACAATATGACACTACTCTGTACTACACTTTCCTTTATTATACTCTACAACATTGCACTTAACAACACTCTATTAAATGACACTCAACATTATGATTTAAAAGTAATTTTTATGAAAATTAAAAACCATTTAAATTGAATGAAAAAAACTAAAGTTAAAGCTAAGTTATAGTTAGGCAAATTGTATGTATTCTTCATATACAAACCCAACTTAACCTATACCAATAGGAGAAATTATAAAGTTATAGTTATAACATAACTTTCGAATTTATGCACCACTATATGGAACTTAGATTTATAATTTACCAGAACTCACCACTCAACCTGACAAATGATGTTATTTCAGATGACATATGTCTTATTATAAGTGCTCTGATTTCACATGCTTTAAAGGATAAAATATGCAAGGGTATAACCAGTGCATGGAGAAATGGCGAGTTATAGTTAATGTAGTGTGGCAAATGATGAAAGAAGATTTGTACGGAGGTGCGCTAAGTATTGTAAATTGAAGGTGGTGCATAAATTATACATTTTAGTACTATCTAGTGTGCGTAAATTAGAATTTTAAGGGCCTATTTACGAGTGGAGTGGCGTCGCTCTTGCACCACACAAGGTGGCGCAAGAGCGACACAAGTCCTAAATGAGGTAAGACCACTTTGCGTGTCCCTGAGTAGCTTCATAAATCTGGAGTCAAGCAACTCACCACAAATCACTGCATTGTGTTACTTTGCACAAGGGAGGTGTTCCATTGGCGTTGCGTGCGTGTTCCCACGTAACTCCCATGGTTTTTGACGCATCTCCAGATTTACCAGAACTGGTAAATCTGGGAATGCACCAGATATATTTGCCTTCCCATGGAGGCGTAACAAGTAGAATTGTCTTTATATCTCCTTGTTGTGCCCCTCTTTTTATGTGTGCTGCATTCTGCAGCACACATAGAAAGAGGAATTTGCATCTCAGGATTGTTTTTGTGCAGGAAGAGTCCCCTTCCTTCACCAAAACAATAGTGAATGCAACACAGGCACCCCTGCACCATGGTGCAAGGGTGCCTGAATTGGCGAAAGGCAGCCAAAAGGGCGCTAAAGCAGGGGAAGAGGCAGGAATACACCATATTACCCTAAATACAGCACATTCCTGACTTCTACCTGTCACGCAGTCCAGCACAGCAAGGGGAACTGCTGTGCTGCGCTCATTGCATTGCATAAAAGTTTGTAAATAGGGTCCTTAAGTTATAACTATAACTTTATAATTTCTCCTGTTTCTATAGTTTACCTTTGTTTTTTAATTTGTTTTTAAAATATATACATATATATTGTTTTGCAAGAGTGTCCTGAGCTTGAGGACGCACTCCATTGCAGGCTGATTTAACAAAATCTTTACATCCAGGGGAACCGGCAATTTTATTACTGAGTTGAATTCACAGCCTAAGATGTTTCAGAGCCCCAAGCTCCTTTCTCAAAGGCACAACCACAGCTTAGCGCAAACAAACACCAAAAGTGCACTCTTTGTTTCGCTCCCAATTTATTGCCTTAGTAGGTTGCAGGTGAGTAATTTTGCATAGGATTCTGGTATCCGTAGTGCACCTTTAGTCAATTACAGCCCTTCAGTAGGTGTTGCGCGGCTGCAGAGTTATCAATAAAATGTTCAACCTTCCAGTGGGCCTCAGAATATAAACTGCACGGTTCATATTTAAAAGCACTGTGATGCCGCATACAGGTTAAAGAAGATTCTTTACGTTGCGCCCCATGTTCCTTCTTGAGTGGTGCTATCTCGCACAGCGGTGAAATTTTATTGATAACTCAGCAGCCGAGCTGTGTCATCGTCGACCCGCGCAGAGCTTCTTTGTCGAGCCTTTCAGGCTGTCGAACTGCTGTCATCGGGCAGCCTCCGCGTCGGTATCGAAGGGTGATGCGACAGAATTTCTCACACAGCCGATGCAAATGAGTTGTGTTTTTATGAAAGCTGCCGTAGAACCCCATTCTGAGTCCCAGAGCTTGGAAGTGGCAGCTCAGGCAAGGATAGAACCCACAGAAGGTAGAGTCCAGCAGCAACAGCAGAATCGTAGGAAGTCTTTTGCGTCCTTGAGGCATCAGAAAACAGGAGTCAAGCGAGCAAGCCCTTGGAGATCACTTGGAAGGAAGGCAGAGTCCTTCCAGCAGAGTCAGGGAGCAGCAGGCAGCAGGGCAACAAACAGAAAACCAGTCCTTCTAGAAAAGCAGCCCAATTGAGTCCTTTAAGGAGCACAGCAGTCCTTCTGACAGAAGTTCAGTTGAATATCCAGAAGTGTCTGATTTTGGGAGGTGATAGACCCAGTGCCTTTGATGTAGGGGGAGACTTCAAAAGTTCTCTCTGAAGTGCACAAGGATCGCTTTTGACCCACTCCTGTCTAACAGGTGAACCCCAGAAGGTTAATCAGATCTCTGTGAGTGAACAGGGCACTACCTATTGACGTGTGTCAGCCCCTCCCATTCCTCCATGCCCAGGAAGACCCATCAGAATGCAGATGAGGGCTCAGAATGCAAATGAATGTTGTCTTGTGTTTGTGGCTGTCTAGAGGGAATGCACAAAGTGTAGCTATCACCCAACCCAGACATGTATTGGAGACAGGCTGTCAGGCACAAAGAGCAGTAAGTACAGAGAAATGTACAATTTCTAAAAGTGGAATTTCTAAAACAGTAATGTTAAATCCAACTTCACCACTAAGGAGGATTTATCATTACCATTCCAAACAAATGAAACATGAAAATGCTGCTCCTCTCTGGTGAGGAATTGCAGCCTAAAAGTGTATTAAGGAATTCACAAAGATGGCCTATGAGCAGGGTAGGCCTCACAGTAGTGAAAAATGACATATGCTGTTTGTCACTACCAGGACATGCAAAACATACAAGTACATGTTCTACCTTTTACTTGCATGGCAGTGTGCCCTTGGGGCTACTTAGAGCCTACCCTAAGGGTGACATATATTCAATAAAAGGGAAGTTCAATGCTTGGCAAGTAGTTTCAAATGCCGAGGTGAAGTGGTAGTAAACTGCACACACAGGCACTACAGTAGCAGGCCTGAGGCAGGTTAGAAAGGCTGCTTCTGTGGGTGGCACACTCAATGCTGCAACCCACTAGTAGCATTTGAAGTACAGGCACTGGGCATATGATAGAGCATCTTACTAGGGACTTACCAGCACAACAAATATGTCAATCAGGTATACACCAATGTCATCAGGTTTAGGGGAGAAGCACATGCACTTTAGCAAATGGTGAGCAGTGGTAAAGTGCTCTGAATCCGAAGGCCAACAAAAAGATCAGCAAAAATGAGAGACGAAGTGTTGGGGGAAAGACCACCGTAAGGATGACAGGTCCCACAATAATACTGATAGGGTGGAGGAAATTCCTCGAGTGGTTTATACGCAAGATTTGAAGTTTGGAGGATTTTCATTTTCTTTCAAACTCAAAAGTAGGCCTGTAGAAACATCTATATCCACAATGCAAAACAGACATGGAGAAAGTCTCTTAATAATTAGGTGTTTGAACTGCACTTCTATGGAGGAAAGATTTAAAATTGATCTCAGACACATCTTTGCCATATGTCCTCACATTTGGAGCATGACGTGTGCTCCTCTCTTCAATATCTAGTTTCTAGCTCACAGTATGATCCACGAAACAAAATATCAGACACCCCTTATTATAGACTGGGATTTCTAAAAGACGCCTGTTGAGGGAGACAATAATGTGTGTGACTAAGATGGGCATTGCAGTGTAAGCTTGACCCTCTTATCTGCATAAAAACAATTGTTTGATGAAGTGCGGAGTAAGATGACTTTGGTCCTTGGAGCTTGTGCTGCAGGTGTCAACAGTACCATTTTGAAGGTTTTGAGGCTTATTGCAGGTCTGCTGCAGTGAGGTAAGAGCGCAAGTCTCTGCCAATGATCTCCTCAGCTCCGACTTCACACTGAGGCTCGCCCTGGAGGTAGAAGGCGGTTTCTTCAGTTATGCCCGCTTTTCAGCAGAGGAGCATGCTCATCCTCCCTCTTCAAGTCTTTTTTGGTATACTGGTTGGTTTTACAATGTATTTTGCCTGGCTTAACCAAACTCTCTCTTTCTCTCTATTGTACATTGCTTAACTCAACATTATATATCAGCATTTACCTGAGAAGCATAGGGGCATATTCTCAAGGAGCTATTGCCGAGTTAACAGCACTTTATCGCAGCCAAACTCATGCTAAAGTTACCGCCCCATTTCCAAGCTGGTGCTAACAGCCCATATCACTAGTTTTCCGGTGATAGCATCCTCAAAAAACATCACCACAGATTGCACCGGCAACTATCGCTAATGAGATGCAGAGTAGGCATTCCCGTGCAGAAAGCCGCGACAACACCACTCCACAATATTCTCAACAACCAGCCAGATCGGCGATAAGATCACAAAACATGCGATAAGGTGCGTTAGCAGCAGGAAATTAACACCTGCTCTTACCAGGTGCAAAGTCGGACAACAACCGGCACCAGACAAGGGAGCACAGCCAATAGCCAAACATGGAGAACAGATGCCCCCGAGCAACTGAACATGCAGCCCGGAGCCCCAATAGGACAACAAAACCCACCACCCCCAGGACCCCCGCCCGGTCCCCCCCGCCGACCCCCCTTGGACCAACACTGAGGCAGCGCAGACAAAGACATAGACCTGCTGAAAACGCACATACCCCACAGACCCAACATCAGGTGATGTCATTGCCCACTACAGGCTCAAAAGGACAACCATCCTACGCATCCTGAAGACCATTGCCCACAGGCCGATGGTACCAACACAGCCGACAACCAACATCCCTCCGCAGACAAAGCTGCTGACTGTGGTGCACCTGTTGGCCTCTGGGACCTGCCAACCAACAACTGCCAAAGTCGGAGGAGTCTCACAGCCAGCCCAATACAAGCCCCCCACAACTGTCTTGGATGCCATCATCAGCTTGGTACCACACTACCTATCCTTCCCCCACACTACGCAGGAACAGCTGGAGACCAAGCAAGGCGTCTAAGCCATATCTGGCTTCCCTCACGTGTCAGGGGGCAATTGAATGCACACATGTCCTACTTGTGACACTGCACACAAAATCCGCTACCGAAAGCACACACATACCATCACTGTGCAGGCAATAGTGGGCCACCTGGGAATCTCCACCAATGTCGACGTCAACCACCCATTCCGAGTGCATGAGTCCTATAACTTCCGACAGTCCATCATCACTCGGCACTTCCTGGTTGGCACCTACGGAAATGCGCTGCTCGTTGGCAAGTACCAAATGAACACACCACACACCTCAACTCCACAATCATGCAACTCACAACACTTGGAATGCACACGTCACAAACTCACATACAACATGCCAAACAACATGCCCACCCACCAGACATGACAGCACAACTTACTCTGGCAACCTGGGCCAGCCATGCACATAAGCCATCAACTGCATGGCACATCAGACACACGATAGCAGATTGTGGAAAGAGGTGGGGACCAGGCATGTGCGAAGGAGACTGATGAATGAGACTGTACACAATGCCAAGTGTGGCGTGGAAGCGATGGCCAGACTGCAGTATGCAGACCACACACCTATCCATGTCGACATACACCACTGGTGTATGGAGTGCAGTGGAGAGTGGACACAACCTTGTCACCCCAGCCAGTGGGGAAGATCCCGGAAATGAAGCTTGTTATGTCCCCCTCTGTAAGCGTGAGCGGAGTGGGCTGGCCCGGCGTATGCCAGGCCAGCGTAGGGGGTGAATAAAAAGCACGTAGCTCTGGGTGTGGTCCTCTTCCGGAATGCCCAACGTCTCTGCCAGGGTGGCGCCCCTCACCCCGCCACAAGGCCGACGCCGTTGCCGTGAGTGGTGTTGCCTGCGTTCCTGTGCACCTGCTGCACCCCGGGCCGCAGGTCCCAGTACCAGTCCTGCCAAGCCCTGCGCACCCAGGCCTCAATGCACACCTGCCGACACCGGCGTGTGTCGAAGAGGGCTCACCACGTGCCGGTGCAAGCTCCAAGCCCGAGTGCCGCGAACCTGGCAGCCTCCTCAGACCATCACGACCTCCGCGACACAGGCCCGCAGTACCCCCTTCTCCTTTACGTACTCCACGAGCATGCACAGCGGACAAGTAGGTCAGACATTTGGAAATGAGTCTTGATTACACTATGGAAGAGAACATCAATTATGGCTGATTTTATCTCCCTATACTCCCTTCGATGTGGTGCCACCAAGTCAGTGCATAGCATTCCATCCACATGTGTCCGAGGGCCCACGTGGACTACTGCCCTCGGGCCACGCTGCGTTTGAGTCGGTCGCACATATGGGACTGAGTCTTGATTTGTCAATGGCAGAGTACATATCATTGCACGCAAGGAGAGGTGTGAGAGGAAGACACGTGTCAGTCAGGAGGAACAAAGGATCATCTTTACGGAGGTGATCGAACACTACCGACAACTGCCCTGGTGTCCCTAACTCTGTGCATTGCAAGACAACGAACCCTGGCTGTGGGCCCTTGCTGACCGCTGCCTCCGGCCTACACTGCGGGCGAGTAGGTCACACATTTGGGACTGAGTCTTGATCATACATTGTCCGAGTACACACATTAATGTAGCGTTTACATCACTGTACTCCCTTTGATGTGGTGACACCAAGTCTGTGCCTGGCATCCTAACCACACATGTCTGTGGGCCCTTGATGACTACGCCGTCAGCCTACACTGCGGTCGAGTAGGTCACACATTTTGAACTCAGTCTTAATTTATGTATGCTGACTTGATATCGTTGTACAAGCCTCATCACAGACTGCATCCCCTTTCAGCCCCAGTGTCACTAAGTCTGTTCCCCGAGACCCATGGACACTTTCTGGTTGAACTTTGGTGGTGACTGAGTCCTTGGACTTGGGGTTGTCGTCACCATCATGTCGGTGATACTGACTTTGTCGCAAAAACGATGCTGTGGAATTCCACTCCTCCATTTGCTTCTTCCGGACATCTTCCACCCTCTGCATCATGCCCTGGAGGACACCTTCCACTGTCCCCCGCCACATGCACCTCAGAGATCGATGAGGACCTGCTAAGCTTGAGTGGCCCATCACACTGCACCGCAAGTCACCGTCCCAGGGCGGGGTGCCTGTGCCGGGCGCAGTGCATCCAGGGCCACTAATTCTGTGCAGCTCAAGTCAGGCACCCTGTCTTCTGAGATATTGGATGGCCTCTGAGACGATGGCCTTGGGATCATCGACGCCATGTGTCTGTGGCCCTGTGCTGTCCCCTACCTCCGGCCTCAACTGCGTTACACCAGGGCTCACACATCAAATCGAGTCCTGAGCGGCCCGGACGACACATCACTGCAGGAGGCACACGCCACTACCGCTCGGTCCACCTCCAACCGCCAAGAGTCGAAACAGTCGTACTGGCAGACTAACTGAGTTGCTCACACCTGTGGTGGATGCCATCATCTGCCTGATACCCTGCTTAGCACTCCAGGTACCCCAACCTCAGTGCACTGCAACTCACGGACACTTCTGTTTGCATATAGGGTGACCTCTGTACTTGCTCGGGCTACCTCCATGATGCTCCATGATGCTCCGCTGTTGTCTCTGTTATGCTGGTGTTTTCTGTTTCTGTTTGACTGCTGTTCACTGTTTAAGTTTTTGCCAGCACAAACAACTACTTGCGGGCTGGCTTACACTCACCCTACACACATTCAGCACAGGCGTCACTGTACATGTGGCCCTGCCAATAAAGGGGCCGGGCGCACGTGCCAGTGGCCAGTTCCAAGAACTATCTGCTTGTGTCCTTGCGTTCATGGTGTATGCATGAGGGCCCCGTGCTCAACAACATTAAATTGTGTTGTGTACAGCGGACGCCAACATGTCACCACAGGCAGTGTGTTAGACCTTGGACATTTAGCTTTATCGTCACCCACTCAATATGTTAGAGGAGTGTACTGGGCCGTAGTACGCAGGTCCAGCGTGGGTGTGTGATTGATAATTGCGTGCCTCTGGGCGTGGTTCAGTACTGTAAATGTGCACATGTATGAGTGTCTGTCGCAGTGTGGGTCTCCTTGGTGTGGTGTAGGTGGTCCCTGAGGGGAATTAGACAACCACGCATGTGGTCTAGTTCGTGTTCCATGGGTTTAGGCCCCACCCGCACCAGTTCGGTCACCTCCTTTTGTCATTCTGACACCTGGCATTGGAATGCGATGTGTGCCTAGGTGACATGTTGGGAGCCAGCCGTGTTGGCGGGTGCTTCCTGCTGTGTGGTCTGTGCAGGGGCTGGGGTCTCCTCTGTGTGGTTTGGCTGCCCTGCTCCTGGGGGTGGGTTGCTTAAGATGTCCATGGGCTGTTGTAGGGCATCAGTGCCGATGGTAGGGTGGTCCTCTCCAGCATCACTGATGGGTAGTCTGGTCTGTTCTGCTGGAGGTGTTTTCTATGTCCCTCTGCAATGTGAAGGGGAGATGCATGTTGACATTGTGTTGACATGTATGTTGGCGCATTGTCCTTGTTTACATGCAGACTGTATGACTATGTACATTGTTTGGGAGGTGCTGGATTTTGATGCGGGACAGTGGACATTTGGACTACATGACGGATGCGAGTTTGTACGCATACATTTCCTTCTCACAGATTCCTGCTCTGTTAGATGTGGTTGGCCTGTTTCAGTGCATGAGCGCAGCCAGTTGTCTCCTCTGTTCTGCAGTGTCGGTGTTGCACTTTGTGACACATTGTCGTCAATGTGGATGTGCTGTTATTGCTATGTGTGTGCGCTGCTGTGTACCACGGGAATGAGGGACATGTTCCAGGGTCATTGTGGGTGTGCAGTGTGCTACACATCGTTGTGCATGTGTGCCATTGTGCCCATCTCCCCCCGTCCCCCCAGTCCCTGGTCATTACTCACCCTGTTGATGTTGTGTCAGGTCCTCTCGGGCTGTGTCCTGACTCCCACCTCCTTGCAGCATCTCGACACTGATGACTGTGCCTCAGTTTCCTCCCACCTCCTTTTGCTGCCTGCCTGTTGGCAGCGGGTTTGTGCTTGGTTTGGCTTTTCACATCATGCCAGCGCCTCTGGTCCTCCTCCATTGACCTCCTCTACACTCCGACTGCATACACGGTGGAATAATTGTGTGTCAGTTGATGGTAGTGTTCTGTCACCTCCGTGATGCTGATCTCCTTTTCCTGCGGACTGCACCCCGTCTTCCTCTCACTCTTCTCCTTGGCCTTCCTCGAGCCCGCTGTTCCTTGCTGGTTGCTTGTGGGGCTTGTGGGGTTCGCATTGGCCTCTGCACTCAGTCCATGAGCATCCATGGTGCTACGCAGTTGCTTTTTATCTCCCTTTTATTTCCGTGGCTTTTATGGTGCATTTTCCCGCATGACGCGTGAGAATTGCAGGACTGTGGCTGGTTTTCGCTGGTTTTAGTGATGCGATTGGCATCATCGCAACATTGTTGGCATTTCGCGTTTTTGCGTCGTCACGTTGACTTTATCGCGGACATTTGACACGTTATCGAGAAATCCTGTCAGGCAAATTAGGATAGTTTGCAGCCAGGCTGGTTCTCTGGTGTTCTACTTCTGACAGGGCTAGAGTGTTTTTTAATTCATTAGGGCATGCACAACTAACAAGTAGAATGAGAAAAAGGCCACAGATGTGATTTAGCAGCATTTCACAAAGTACAAAGGCATTAAAAGTGGTTACTAGTCTGGCAGCATCGGTGTAGTTTATCACCTGACATTTTAGACTTAATTAGATTATAGTACTACAAGTAGCAGAATGTAAAACAAACAAGGTGAACTATTCAGAAAGGGACTCCTCACTTTCAAGTTCAGAATCAAAAACAACCAGAAGCTTTCAAGAAAGCCTGACACTAAGGGGAGAAGTTGCCACTGACCTTTAGGCATTGTAGCCTGTGATGCAAATAGCCATCCCCCCCACTCATTTACGCACATAATGAATGTGTAATGTAAATACGGTGCTCGTGTAAAGCGCTCCAATACCTTCGGGTCGAGTTTGCGCTATATAAATATGCAACATAAAAAAAAAACTCAGCTGCTCCCGCCGGAAATGTGTGTATTTCCACTTAATCAGTTGCGGCTCGCATAGGGCTTGCTGCGGGGTGGTGGGGCGGGGCGGGGCAGGGTGGGGGGTAGCAGACACGGACACACTATGGAACGGAGGAAAGTAATTATTACGTTCCTCCGTTCCGTAGTATGTCCGTGTTTGCTACCCCCCCACCCTGCCTCACCGCTGCCCCACCCCGCGACGCCCTCTGCGAGTCGCCACTGCAAAATAGCATTCGGGAGGAGGCAAACGATGCACAAATACATTTTGCACATGGGATTGTGGTCTTCAGACGAAGGCACTTTCTTTTTCTAGTCCAGCTGGGGAAGGCGAGGAACGTGTCATGCAAAAAGCAGGGCTGGTAAATGGCTCTGTCCGTCCCATTCATAGTAGCAGCATGCTTTGGGTGCAGGGCCACTTTTCTTTGTAGGGTCTATCCTTCGTGTTTTACAGAGTGTAATGTGTATAAATGCTCCACAAAGTGCTTGTGTTCTCTCTGAGACTGGGACAACTCTCTGCTGAGTTAGAGACACCGGGAGGAGACCTCAGTCCAAGAAGGACACTCAGTGGCCGGGAGGCCGCAGTGGGTGAGCAGCCAGTTATACTCTCCGGAACACCAGGAGTGACAGGCAAAGGAGTAAAGTTCAGAACTGTCACAGGAATCTCTTGCCAGCAGGTGGAGCAGCAGCTCGCTCCAGTTAGTCACATAGATCCCTGTGACTCGGTCACCGTCTCCCACCACCCATTGACCAATGGCTGTGGTAGGGAGTGCTGAGTTCTGTGGGAAGGGGCTAGGGAGCCATGGGGTGGAGCGCTGCGATTTCATGTGTCTTGCCTGTCGTCAAGAACTACTTATGCAGATAAAACCAGTCATACCGCTCTGTATCTTACAGCACAGCATTAAGTGTCACCAAGGACCACACCGATATCCTGAATCTGAAGATGCTGCATCATGTTACAGATATAATGATTGCAGACACATTATGTTGCGAAATTAGGGGTGAGAGCTCCGCTAAACTCTGCTCCGCTGGTGGAGTTTTTTTTTGCCAAACTCCATGCTCCAAGCAGAGTGAGGAGTGGGAAAAACTTTGCAAAGTCTGCCAGCGATGGGGAGTTTGCTGCCCACCACAGACAAAGCTCATCATAACCCGTCTCATCACAAACCACATCACTCAAAGCCCACACAGATCATCTTCAAAGTTCTACGACATCAACATCTTCTCCTAATCAGAAAAGCTGCACAGGAACTTCCAAAGCTTCTACTAGAAGCAAAAAAGTGTACATCCATCAAGATTACCAAAGAAACTGTGAAAACTCCTGTGACAATTCTCAAATTTAAGACTTAGACTGAAAGATTCAGGATAGAAATATGGGGCCTCATTTATGTTAAGTGTTGCATCACTGTGTGAAAGCAGCGATGCAACACTTCTCAGTGCGCTCTCCTTGCGACACGAAAGGTGCATCATATTTACTGTATGAAGCATCATGTTGCAAGGAATGACAGATACGTCAGTGTTACTGAAGTATCTGTCGGCGCAAAAGTGGCACATTGCTAGAGTTGTGTCGGAAGCGTGACGTAACCCCAGCAATGTTCCTTTCACATGGGGCACTCCTACTACCCATTCTTGCGGGGAAATGCCCACCCTGCATACATTATACCTGATGCAGGTTTACAAAGTGATGCATCTGCCTTGATGAATCAATTCGTAAATATGGCGCAAAATGGTGCTTTATTTATGCCACCGCTGCTTCATTAAAAGTGACACAACTGCAGTGCAAAAGTGACGCAGGCCTTCATAAATAAGGCCTATGGTCTTTTTGACCCCCTTCACAATGCGTAAAATGATATTTTAACCCCTTCAGCGCGGCGCGGATCACCGCGCCGTGCTGAAGGTTCGTTGCGCGGGCAGGGCCGTGACGGAGCGGTTCCGTAATAAGCACAGCGCGACCGATGCGCATGACGGAACCGCTCCGTCATGCGCATCGAAAGGGTTAAAATCTTTTTCCTCTCCTGCGGACCTGATCACTTATCTAGATCACCATGATCCAATTGCAATGGATTAGTTATCTTCAGGTTGTGTTGGATAGTCTAGCTCCTCACAGTTTATATTACATTTAAGCTATAGTGACAGGTTTACAGTTGTGTTCTATCTTGCTTCGCACCTCTGTCTCTACCTATCTACATAATATGAGATCTTTGGGTATGACCGCTGTATGTTATGTTTGCTATGTTTGTCTAGTTTTCATCGGTTACTTCACTGATTCTAATTCTATGTTTTTCTTATTTTTGCTTTACCTTGGACTTTAATATAGACTCAGTAGAAAAAAACTTTTTTTCGCTCAATGTAAAGGTCTATGGCATCCAGTCAAAATGCATATAATAGTAGAATATCAGATATTTGTTCCTTCAAGAAACCTATACTAATAATAAAACTTCAAATTCAGTGTCCAAAGGATGAGTGGATACAACTGTTTCATCCCCGGCTTTAGGACCCAGAATAGTGTGGCGTGGGGCGCCAGAGAGTCACTACAAGATAGAGGCTTTCTAAAAATGCTCTGAGGGCTGGAGCTTCTATTCGTCAGCCCTATCCTCTAAATCGCAACACCCGCCACCTGACATAGCCTGCATGTGCCAGTGAGTGGAGGAAGAAGCCTACTGTGCAATTACTGTGCTCCTGTGGGTGGCTGGAGGCACTCGGCTACAGACAGTAAAAGATGCAATATGACCTGCTCATCTCCGCTGGAGGAGCTGGTGACTGAGCAGAAGTGTGAGTGGGCAGAGCATAGACTGTCAGCCCGCCCAGCCCCCTGTTAAGCCTCTGCCTGGCATAATGCACTGAGGAAAGCCCAGACTTGGACTGCATCGCCTGTCTGGGGGTTCTGCTCATCACAAGCTGCGGGCGGTAGGTTACATGAGACCCTGCCCCCTCTGCAGCTATGTGAGGGTGGCCTGCTGCAGCCTGGTTGACACCACTGCATCAGGTACAGCAGGCTGGGATGGTCGGCTAGCAGGCCTGTGGCACAGGAGGGCGACTGCATGAAGGATCTCTGGCAGGTGGGGGGGATGCTGGAGAGAAGCTGTAAGGCCCCTGCCCAGAAATCTTGAGGCAGGATGGATGCTCTATGGTTGTGAGCTGGTTGGGGGGCCCAGGGTGCGTGTACTCCCGCTCCCTGTCTGGCGGGTTCCTCTATGTACAGATCTGTTGGTCTATAATTCCAGATGGTAAGAATGGCTCAGTCAGCTGGAACCATTGGAGCCGGAGCACTGTGCTCTGTGGCCCCCCTGCACATTACCGCTACTGCAATATCCACTGGCCCACTAAGGCTGAGAATAACATTTGAATCCCAGACGTGTGGGATCTTCCCTACTGGTAAGAGTAAATTCTGTCCTGCTACTGGCTTATGACCACATCTCTGTGCAACATGTCTCACTATGGGCATGTCAGATAAGCAATCCCGCTTCAATTTCAAGGCCAGCAAGATCCATAAACAATCGCTGGAACTAGCTTCCCATGATGAGGCGGGGGAACCAGTTGAGAATAATCCACCATGAGGCTGCCTCGTTATTGCAATAAATAAGGACTACGTTTTCTACAATAGATTCCAAACTAGACTCTCTCACCCACCACTTGGATGATTTGAAAGAGCGGCTGGAGAACCGGCATGTACATATAGATTTGGCCAAGCAATGGATCTTGGAAACTGAAGAGTATGTGGCACAACGTAATGCAATGCTGAAAGAAATGACAAAATCAAACTAAAGAATGAAGACTTAGAAGAGTGCTCATGCAGAGGCAATATTAAAATTCTGGGAGTGGTGGAGTCAAAGGCTATGGGACGCACAGAGGACTACGGGAAAAAACTACTTTGTGATATTTCTGGAGCTGGCGGTGGAGCAAGTAGATCATGTGCTGGCTGCCAGACTGATCCCAGGAGCTCTGCCACATC
The DNA here is from genome assembly GCF_964204655.1 of Triturus cristatus. Taxonomy (NCBI): domain Eukaryota; kingdom Metazoa; phylum Chordata; class Amphibia; order Caudata; family Salamandridae; genus Triturus; species Triturus cristatus. The sequence goes on along the minus strand of NC_140583.1, from coordinate 989,944,434 downwards.
CCCTCATTGCAAAGTTTCTCAATTATAGTGACAGGGACACTATTTTAAAACTGGCATGAGAAAAATATACTATCCTATATGAAGGCATGTCTCTGTTGTTCTTCTCGTACTTTACCCAAAAGGTACAAGAAGCTCGCTGTAAATTTAGCTCCATTAAAATAATGTCTAGGATATGGCAATCCAATATGGCATGGTATATCCATTCAGGTTTAGGTTCACTGTAAAGGGCAAAAGTTTGATCTTCAGAGATCTCAGCGAAGCGGCCTCGATACTCAACTAACACAACAAAGAAAAAAACAAATCCTTTCCAGAATTAAGGGATGCTACCGAACAAGAACTTTTCAATGTGGCATGTCATTAAGAAATATACATTTCCATTTTATGATATTGGGCTCTTCTTGAATGCGCTGGTCCCTTTCGCACTGGAAGCAGAGACCTATTCCATGATTATTACATCTCTGGCCCCTCTAGGCATAGAGCCACTAAACCTCGCAGCTTTCCATTAATGCACATAAGTATACTGTTTGCTCAGTTTAGTTGTAGGGGGCAGTTGGGGGTAATTCACGTGGTGGTTGGGGCTTGATGTGTGTGTGTATTTTCTGTTTAAACTGGCATGCACAGCTTCTACGTGTAACCAGGCTCTTCTCCAATCGCCACACTATTAGAGCAACAACATCACACTTTAGATCCTGCTAGGGACCTTGACCCTTCTCCTGTTGGACCCCACGTGTCATTGAAATGTCTTTCAGGGATCGTTAAAGGGCTCCGTGATCGTCTTAAATGCTGGCAAGTTCTAGCGTGTCTTGCGAGAAACCTGATTTTTATTGCGTTGCTACATATTTAGCGCTGCAGCAGAATCAGCATTTTGGCAAATCATTGGGAGACCACCCCTACTTTGCATCATATTACAGAGGGGTTGCAATTTTAATTAATAGATTGGCTAGCTTTCACCACAGTTGCGGACACAGATGAATGGTACATACTAGTTCAAGGGCTTTTTGGCACCACACATGTCACCTTGGTAAATTCCTACGCCCCAAACACGGATGAGCTGAAGTTCTTTGCCCATCTAATTTCCCGCATCCATATGCAGGACTCATGATTCATAGTATGGGTGGGGGACGATAATGTGGTACTAGACCCAGTCATGGATTGCACTAAGGGCCTGTCTCGAAAATACAACAAGTCAGGCGAGGCTATAGTCAATATTTTATGTGACAATAACCTAGTAGACATATGGCAGGAGATACACCCTCAAAATAGAGAGTACACATTCTACTTCTCGGTACATGACTCATCCTCTAGACTAGATGTCTAGTTTAGTACCAAAGATGTACTGGGATGGACTACACCTTTTCAACCTCTCCCCTATACATTGTCAGATCACTTACCAGTGCTCCTAGATTTGCTACCCCCCACAGAACACTGCAACCGGCAAACCTGCTGGATAAGGTTTTCTTGCACGACATATGCAAAGCCACAAACAATTACTTTAAAAAGAATAAAGTCTCAGTTGATTCTGTCTCCACTCTGTGGGAGGCGTATAAAGCATTGATCCGGGGAAATGAATTGCTAAAAGTAACAGAATTCTGAAGTCCATTTGGGGTGCCCTGTCTAAATTGGAGGCAGAGATCAAAACATTAGCAAGGCAGTTCAATGGAGGGTAGGAGGCAGCAATACTGAAATCATTACACACAAAGATCCAGGACTACACCAGCACCGCAGAAGGGAAAATACGATTCTGCAGTAAATATAAAAGAGCACACATATGGGGTGAGGGGAAGCAACCCTAGCATCCTTTAAAAAAAACCTAAGTGGGCAGCAAAGTATGTTTTGGGGCTTGCCACCGCTGACGGTCACATTGTACATGGCTCACGCATGATGCTGGAGACCTGTACTATCTTTTATAAACACCTATTTGCTTCTGGGTTGATGGAGTCTATGCGAGAAATCCATGTATTTCTCAATGATGTTCACTTGGCATGACTGGCCCCTAATCTGCGCAAAGTGGTATGCCAATCAATTATAGTAGAGGAGATACGGAGAGTAACTACCTACCTAAAGAATGGAAGTGCTCCAGGAATGAACTGACTTCTGGAAGAATTGTTTGGAGCTTATGTAGAGGAGTTGAATCAAACACTACTAAAGCTAAATGAGGAGGCATTTCAAAGGAGCAGCCTTCCTGCCTCTATAGCAGAGGCTGTCATTATAATGCTGCTAAAACCTAGGAAACCAGCCAACACCTGCAGCTCATATCACCTCCCGTCCCTTAATAATTTGGACAATACAATAACAAAACTATTAGTAAGTAAGCTATTACCTTTAATGCCTGCCCTAGTGTGCCCAGATCAGTCGAGATTCATCCCAGTCCGCTCCACGGCAGACAAACTGAAAACATTCTTCACTGTCACTCGCCAGTTGGACACAATGTTGAAGGTGGTAGCAGCATTTCTAGACCCCAAAAAGGCTTTTGACTCTATTGAATGGTCATTTCTCCTACTAGTATTAGAGAGGACAGGGGTGGGGAAGACTTTCTTGCAATGGATACAAATCATATATAGGTCCCTCAAGGCTAGAGTAAAGGTTAATAACTTATTATCGGCCGCACTTGCCATGGACAGAGGGCTGACCAATATCCCTGTTTCTGTTTGTCATAGTGACGGAGCCCCTGGCTTGCCTATTCAGCGACGGACACCATACCTGGCGAATTGGATTCGGAAATGGGGTGAACTGCTGTCAATATATGCCAAAGACATACTGCTACTGATCACAATCTACACCTGATCATAAGAGATACTGTAGCCTACAGATGATGGTCGTGGATCTAAATAAATTGAAGTCAATTCATACTGATACTGCTCACGGAGGCCATGGCGCAGTCAGAGCTTGAGTTTCCACTGCGATGGTCCATTGACCCTGTACGCTACTTGGGCATAATGTACCACAAGGACATAGATATGATTAGTAAAGCAAACTATGGAGTATTATTGTCCACAATCACTGACTTAGTAGCGAAATGGACCCAACCTCCCCTCACTGTGGCAGGCAGAATTGCCCCCACAACAATGGTGGTTCTGACAGAATTGTTGTATCTATTCAACAATATTCCTATACCCCTTATCTTCTTCACTCAATTGAGATCCATCCTGATCACTCTAGCATTGGCAGGGAAACTACCATGCATTGGCTTGTCCAAGCTGAAAAAATCAATGGTCAAGGGGTATTTGGTGCTCCAAATTTTTAATTCTTCTATTTGGTGGCACAGGCCTACTTCACTCAATACTGGATACATAATATACAAAAGGCTCCACATGTTGACTTGAAGGGTGGGATGGCAGAACCTGTCCCTTTATGGGCCAAACTAAACTGTAGACCGAGCCGACCAGATTGTGAGATCGATAAGTTGAGGTGCACGGGATGGGCTCTGGCAAAGCTTGTAGAATTATAGGCTAAGCAGGCTAGATATCGACTCACTCAGACATCACATATTACCAATACACTCACACAGACCCTAACACTGCACTGTTTCCAGCATTACGATGCAAGAGGCTTAGGCTGATGGGGAACCTATTCCAAAACATCCATAACCCTTGAAGACTTTCAATCCCAGACACCCACTAAGGCGATTAGCAGACTGGGATACTATAATCTAAAACAACTGCTTCCATCTTTCCCAGAGGCCCCAGCTGACTGTAACTATTCTCACCTACTAGCAAACTCATCACCAATGCATTTGATGACTCGTATGTACAATAGTATCATGAGCGCAAACTCTGAGTGTACAATATTATCATGCGCCAAACTCTGTGCTGCAGCTGAATGCCCGGTCACTGTATTCCTTGGAAACTACTGAAAAGCAGTGGGAGTTCTGCTGTGCACAGCCTAAGGAGATCTCCCCCAATGGGAAGTATAGGTTGCTATACCTCAGATAACACGATCAGGCATACTATTCACCCCATTGGCATGGTTATCTGCCAACCCCAACTTTTGCCATGCGAGCAGATGTTTTCCACTTAGCATGTGACTGTCCAGCAATAGCTGAATTTTGGCCACAAGTGATACAAGCATTGAGTGCAATGACGGGGTAATATCAATATCACAATGGTGGCACTGCTGGGGTCTGTCCTCAATGCCAAGAAACATTACAGTAAATTGCTGGAGATGGAGACTCTGTTTGGTCGACGTAGGGCGGTAATGACAATTGAAGTACTGTCTAAAGGACATGTTAATGTGTAACAACTTAGTGAGCTATATGTAGAGACTTTACAGCTGGCATAGACACCTTTGAACATCTGTGGGCCACTCAAGGAATACATGGCTGACCTAGGTACAAGCGACTAAGCTGAATAGCTATCAGAACTTACGGTTTGATTAATAATTTTAGAGAAGGGAACTAGACCCCTTGAAATCGCAGATAGAAGGCGGATCTCGCAACAACCTGTATTGGTGGAAAGAAGGTGCAGTGAGGAGACACATTTAATAACATACACATTGTTACAATTTCAAATTCTTTGAAGTGCTAATGAGTGCTGTGTTGCTGTTGGACTGTGGTCCGAGTTGTTGTTTTAAAGTCAAACCTAATGAGTAAAACAAAATGTTGTGGCCGTTCTTTTCTCATGAAACTCTCACAAACAAGTGTTAAATCACTATCATGACTCAGATGGCAGATTTGCATACACTCAAATCAAAATCAGCAACCATACCGGCAATTTAGTCTAGTTTATGCTCCTACAATGGATGGCCCTCTTTTTTGGAAAACTGTCACTACTGAAATCATAAAACTCGAAATTGTCCCTATTATCATGAAAGGAGACTTTAATCTTATCTGATAACCCCTTTTAGGTAGATTGTCTACATCCAAATTTAGACCCAATAAATCCTTGCATATATTCAAATCATTTTTCTCTACCACAAAACTGATTGATATTTGGAGACTAGCTAACTCTACAGTCAAAAAATTTAGATTTTTCTCTAACACGCATTCTACGTTTTCTAGACCTGCTTATCTACTTACTTCAAAACATCTATTTACTATGAATATAAATCCTAAAATTGAAAAAAATCTACATTTCAGACCATGCTTTAATTTCTTTCTCTCTTTTACTACAGGATATTTGTTCCCCAAAAACTGGATTGAGAATGTCTATCACTTTAGGGCCACTTGTACAAAAATTTTGCAAAGGGGTTTATAACTGCAAAAATGGCTGTCCGCGATGTACATAAGCCATTCACAAACCCCAAATTGCGATGCGCCTGTTTTGCAAGTGTGTAAATTTGTGAATGCAAATACCAATTCACAAATAAGAAATCACTGTTTGCGACTTGCAAACGGTATGTTCATCGCATTCGCAAATAGCAAATGGTCGCAAAAGGGAGCTTTTGCACATGTGATTTAGCACAAAATTTTAACAGGTGCTAAATGAATGGAGAGTTTATAAATTGACCCAGAATGCATCAGATTTACCACAATCGCTGCTCTTTACCTTATTGCACGGAGGATGCAAATACTGGCTGTTCAGTGGAGGAGGTGGGGGAGACAAGAGTGGATATTTAAAGTCCGGCAGACCCTATTTCAACAAACTGAGGAAGAAATATGTGAGAAATACAAGCTAAGTAGCACTGTCATATTGGAGATTATTTTACTCTTTCACCCACATCTTGAAAGCAGGAGTCTGCACAGTAATGCAATCCCTACTCATGTACAGGTGTTACGCTCATTACACCTATTAGCTTTAGCAGTTACCAGGGTGTGATTGCAGTAGCAAGAGGAGTGTCACAAAGGGCACTTTCATGGTTCTTCTCTGCATTTCTAGATGTCTTGCTGATCTACATTCACCAACACAACCTATTTACCTACCCAGGAATGCCCAGGAAATGCATAGTACCAAATTAGATTTTCACAGGATTGCAAATTTTTCCCATGTCAGGGTGTATAGATGGGGCACATGACCATATTTCCCCCATCATATCTCAAATACATTTTTCAAAACAAGAAAAGTACACATTCCCTCAACAGTCAGGTGGTATGCAATGCTCACAATGTCATAACTGATATTGTGTTACAATATCCGGGAAGCACCCATGACTCCTTCATGTTTAGACGCTGCGGATATCTTTTAGGTACAGAATAGAAAGTTACCAGGAGATATGTGTGTGAAGACAACTATTTATTATGTCATTTAGCCTCACAACTATCTCCGTTTTGCAGGTGACAGTGTGTATGCCCCACATCCATGGATCCTCACACCATACTTTGTTCCCGCCTCCCAAAATGAGCACCAATATAACAACACACCAGGAGTGCCATTGAGCCGACATTTGGCCAAATGAAATCATATTTCAGGTGCTTGCACAAGAGTGGGGGTGAGTTACAATATGCACCCTAAATAGCTTGCAAGATAGTAGCAATGTGTGCCATCCTCCAAAATATTGCCAACAGGAGAGGCATGCACATCGATGTGGCTGAGCCAGATTCAGAGGTTTAAGATCTTGAGCCACCAGAACAGCAGTGAGCAGATGGGAGCAGAGGAGGGCCTAGGAGAAGGGACAGGAACCACATTACTTTGGGAGGTACGTCGTCAATAATAATGCATTGTGGAAGTGAAAAGAACACAAGACACTGTTGATGCATGTTGACCAAAATACCTTCATTGTTAGGTACATAGTCTGCAGTCAAACTAAACACACATTCATAAAAAACAACTTTGCGTTTTAATTCACCAGATATGAGTGAACTCAGGAATGACATACGAATCTGCATAGTCACATCAATATCTCTTGCTCCTATGGCCAGATGAGCTACCTCCTTGTAGAGTTGTAGCATATGCTTGGCTGCTACTGTGTCTCAGAGACCTGGCATCTATGGGAGAGACACTGCTGATGCTAGATCTGTCTGTGCTATCGGCCCCTTCCCTGCCTGTGACCCCTGCAATATGGTCAGTCTGCATTGCCTCGACATCTGTTGCAGACCCCTTGTCACATCACCACTAAAGTAGCCCATTTCAACCTGCACATGGTTGCTGTAGTATGTGCCAGTCACTCAATAGATTGGATAATGGTGTCCATCCTTCCTGCACTATGTCCATATTGGCAGCACTATGTCTATCCCTGCATGACTGACCAGAGTCAGTGTTGGAGAGTTGTGGACACTTCTCGAGAGCAGCTGTTATGCTGTCCATTTTGTGGTCCAGTTAGGTTTGGTTCTCTGTCATTTGTCTGGCAACAATTTCAAATTCCACTGCAACACTGTCATGCATGCTCTGCAACTTCCTGTTCGTTATCTTCATCTGTTTATGTTGCAGAGGGTGAATTTGCAAAATAGATTTTTACACCCCTCCACACACCTGTGTGTCCTATGATGCCTCTGGGATCGGTGGAAGTGTTTGTGGCACAGGTTGTAACCTACGTCATTGTCAACCATGTCCCAATATATGCGGCTGGCATGGTCTCACTATGGGAGTCATAGTCTAACTGGTTTTTGGATGGCCCTCATCCTCCTCTGGTGATGCAGGCTAGGGTGGAAAGACTGCACTGGCAGGGATTGTATGTGATATGGAGGGTCCACTTTGGAATTGATTTGTGTCGTCCTCCTCATCCATGTTAGTTGCCTCACCTGCCTTGGACTCTGCCCCTTCTGTGGCTGTCCAGATACACCTGTGTTGCAGAAGAAAGCTAGTTAACTTCTGTTTTATCTGTTTGTGTGCCAACTACTCATACCTTTGTGTTTTAGTTACAATAAACTTTGATTTACTTTATTGTGTGTGTTTGTACTACATGTCCCATGATGCATTGGTATGACCCATTTGCATCAACAGTACAATGTACATAGAGCACTTACTTGGGTTGGGTCCAGGAATTAAGGTGCCCAAGTGTCCAAATTCAGCAACTGCCTCGAGCTCAATGGTGCCTTCCACCATTGTTTCTATGGCTATAGGTGGGGGTAATGTTGAGGGTCCACCCCCTGTTGCACAGATCTCTGTAGGGCATCTGGCAACATTCTCCTTGGTCCTTGAGCTGAAGTGGTACTACCTCTTACATTTTTCCTCCACAGAGTGCTGAGTGATCCCAACAGTATTGATTTTTGCTTGCATGTCAGTCCAGATTTTCTTTCTTTGGGCCTCAAGAATGATCATGGAGGCCTTGCCAAACATCATGTTGTGTGTGGGTGCAACACTCATCCGTGAGTACAAAATGCGAAGTGGGTCGCACACCGCTCGTCATACTAGCAAATAGCCCCATAGGATTCTGGAGGATGTAGTGACAGCGGCGGGTACACCTATGCCACGAGTAAAAAGTTTAAAATGCCATCCCTGGACACGTGTTTCGAGGTAATTGCCTCTCGTCAGCAGGGAGCAGGTACGTATGCGGGGTGCTGTAGACTGCCAAAAATTATCAGGTCTAGTACCTCTCACGGCGCGCGGGTGCGGGATCCGGGCTCGTCAACCCATAGCTCAGGGAGCTTTAAATACAAAATGCGAAGTGGGTCGCACACCGCTCGTTCATACTAGCAAATAGCCCCATAGGATTCTGGAGGATGTAGTGACAGCGGCGGGTACACCTATGCCACGAGTAAAAAGTTTAAAATGCCATCCCTGGACACGTGTTTCGAGGTAATTGCCTCTCGTCAGCAGGGAGCAGGTACGTATGCGGGGTGCTGTAGACTGCCAAAAATTATCAGGTCTAGTACCTCTCACGGCGCGCGGGTGCGGGATCCGGGCTCGTCAACCCATAGCTCAGGGAGCTTTAAATACAAAATGCGAAGTGGGTCGCACACCGCTCGTCATACTAGCAAATAGCCCCATAGGATTCTGGAGGATGTAGTGACAGCGGCGGGTACACCTATGCCACGAGTAAAAAGTTTAAAATGCCATCCCTGGACACGTGTTTCGAGGTAATTGCCTCTCGTCAGCAGGGAGCAGGTACGTATGCGGGGTGCTGTAGACTGCCAAAAATTATCAGGTCTAGTACCTCTCACGGCGCGCGGGTGCGGGATCCGGGCTCGTCAACCCATAGCTCAGGGAGCTTTAAATACAAAATGCGAAGTGGGTCGCACACCGCTCGTCATACTAGCAAATAGCCCCATAGGATTCTGGAAGATGTAGTGACAGCGGCGGGTACACCTATGCCACGAGTAAAAAGTTTAAAATGCCATCCCTGGACACGTGTTTCGAGGTAATTGCCTCTCGTCAGCAGGGAGCAGGTACGTATGCGCGGTGCTGTAGACTGCCAAAAATTATCAGGTCTAGTACCTCTCACGGCGCGCGGGTGCGGGATCCGGGCTCGTCAACCCATAGCTCAGGGAGCTTTAAATACAAAATGCGAAGTGGGTCGCACACCGCTCGTCATACTAGCAAATAGCCCCATAGGATTCTGGAGGATGTAGTGACAGCGGCGGGTACACCTATGCCACGAGTAAAAAGTTTAAAATGCCATACCTGGACACGTGTTTCGAGGTAATTGCCTCTCGTCAGCAGGGAGCAGGTACGTATGCGGGGTGCTGTAGACTGCCAAAAATTATCAGGTCTAGTACCTCTCACGGCGCGCGGGTGCGGGATCCGGGCTCGTCAACCCATAGCTCAGGGAGCTCCCTGCTGACGAGAGGCAATTACCTCGAAACACGTGTCCAGGGATGGCATTATTTCACATACTCGTGGCGTAGGCGTACTCACCGCTGCCACTACATTATCCAGAATTCTTTGGGGTTATTTGCTAGTATGACGAGCAGTGTCGCGACCCACTACGTAAATTATTTAAAGCTCTTCGAGCGACTTTGGGCTGACGAGCCTGGTGTCTGCACCTGCGCGCCTTGAAAGGTACTTTACCTATATATTTTGGCAGTCTACTCGGCACCCCGCATACCTACCTGCTCCCTGCTGACGAGAGGCAATTACCTCGAAACACGTGTCCAGGGATGGCATTATTTCACATACTTGTGGCGTAGGCGTACTCACCGCTGCCACTACATTATCCAGAATTCTTTGGGGTTATTTGCTAGTATGACGAGCAGTGTCGCGACCCACTACGTAAATTATTTAAAGCTCTTCGAGCGACTTTGGGCTGACGAGCCTGGTGTCTGCACCTGCGCGCCTTGAAAGGTACTTTACCTATATATTTTGGCAGTCTACTCGGCACCCCGCATACCTACCTGCTCCCTGCTGACGAGAGGCAATTACCTCGAAACACGTGTCCAGGGATGGCATTATTTCACATACTCGTGGCGTAGGCGTACTCACCGCTGCCACTACATTATCCAGAATTCTTTGGGGTTATTTGCTAGTATGACGAGCAGTGTCGCGACCCACTACGTAAATTATTTAAAGCTCTTCGAGCGACTTTGGGCTGACGAGCCTGGTGTCTGCACCTGCGCGCCTTGAAAGGTACTTTACCTATATATTTTGGCAGTCTACTCGGCACCCCGCATACCTACCTGCTCCCTGCTGACGAGAGGCAATTACCTCGAAACACGTGTCCAGGGATGGCATTATTTCACATACTTGTGGCGTAGGCGTACTCACCGCTGCCACTACATTATCCAGAATTCTTTGGGGTTATTTGCTAGTATGACGAGCAGTGTCGCGACCCACTACGTAAATTATTTAAAGCTCTTCGAGCGACTTTGGGCTGACGAGCCTGGTGTCTGCACCTGCGCGCCTTGAAAGGTACTTTACCTATATATTTTGGCAGTCTACTCGGCACCCCGCATACCTACCTGCTCCCTGCTGACGAGAGGCAATTACCTCGAAACACGTGTCCAGGGATGGCATTATTTCACATACTCGTGGCGTAGGCGTACTCACCGCTGCCACTACATTATCCAGAATTCTTTGGGGTTATTTGCTAGTATGACGAGCAGTGTCGCGACCCACTACGTAAATTATTTAAAGCTCTTCGAGCGACTTTGGGCTGACGAGCCTGGTGTCTGCACCTGCGCGCCTTGAAAGGTACTTTACCTATATATTTTGGCAGTCTACTCGGCACCCCGCATACCTACCTGCTCCCTGCTGACGAGAGGCAATTACCTTGAAACACGTGTCCAGGGATGGCATTATTTCACATACTCGTGGCGTAGGCGTACTCACCGCTGCCACTACATTATCCAGAATTCTTTGGGGTTATTTGCTAGTATGACGAGCAGTGTCGCGACCAACTACGTAAATTATTTAAAGCTCTTCGAGCGACTTTGGGCTGATGAGCCTGGTGTCTGCACCTGCGCGCCTTGAAAGGTACTTTACCTATATATTTTGGCAGTCTACTCGGCACCCCGCATACCTACCTGCTCCCTGCTGACGAGAGGCAATTACCTCGAAACACGTGTCCAGGGATGGCATTATTTCACATACTCGTGGCGTAGGCGTACTCACCGCTGCCACTACATTATCCAGAATTCTTTGGGGTTATTTGCTAGTATGACGAGCAGTGTCGCGACCCACTACGTAAATTATTTAAAGCTCTTCGAGCGACTTTGGGCTGACGAGCCTGGTGTCTGCACCTGCGCGCCTTGAAAGGTACTTTACCTATATATTTTGGCAGTCTACTCGGCACCCCGCATACCTACCTGCTCCCTGCTGACGAGAGGCAATTACCTCGAAACACGTGTCCAGGGATGGCATTATTTCACATACTCGTGGCGTAGGCGTACTCACCGCTGCCACTACATTATCCAGAATTCTTTGGGGTTATTTGCTAGTATGACGAGCAGTGTCGCGACCCACTACGTAAATTATTTAAAGCTCTTCGAGCGACTTTGGGCTGACGAGCCTGGTGTCTGCACCTGCGCGCCTTGAAAGGTACTTTACCTATATATTTTGGCAGTCTACTCGGCACCCCGCATACCTACCTGCTCCCTGCTGACGAGAGGCAATTACCTTGAAACACGTGTCCAGGGATGGCATTATTTCACATACTCGTGGCGTAGGCGTACTCACCGCTGCCACTACATTATCCAGAATTCTTTGGGGTTATTTGCTAGTATGACGAGCAGTGTCGCGACCAACTACGTAAATTATTTAAAGCTCTTCGAGCGACTTTGGGCTGATGAGCCTGGTGTCTGCACCTGCGCGCCTTGAAAGGTACTTTACCTATATATTTTGGCAGTCTACTCGGCACCCCGCATACCTACCTGCTCCCTGCTGACGAGAGGCAATTACCTCGAAACACGTGTCCAGGGATGGCATTATTTCACATACTCGTGGCGTAGGCGTACTCACCGCTGCCACTACATTATCCAGAATTCTTTGGGGTTATTTGCTAGTATGACGAGCAGTGTCGCGACCCACTACGTAAATTACTCATCCGTGAGTATTTCAATCCATTTTTTGCTGAATTTATATTTTCTCTTCCTGCCTCCATCTCCTTCTTTTCTTTCTGGCTTGCCATGTTGGTTGGGGTAGGGGTGTTGTTTCCAGAGGCTCACAGATATCAGCAGTTTTTGCCCCTCTCCTTGTCTGGCAGCCACTGTGGAGCACTTTCTGGTTCAGGTGTTTGGGCTTTGGGTGTGGCAATTGTTCCAGGAAGTCTTTCTCCCTATTTTGAAATTGCATTCGCAATTTGCGAATGCATCTGCTAAATTGGTAATTGTAAAATGTGATTCCTAAAATTGTGACTTGCAAGGTTTGCGAGTCACAATTTCCACATGTGAGGCCAACTTACATCCCGAATTGCAGTTCCCTATGTGCGATCCGCAATATTTCACAAATAGGGAATCACAATTTCTAGGCTTTGTACATGTGTCCCATAGTCTTATATCTAGCTAATTTTACTAAAATGTCCACTGCAATAGATGATTGTTTTCAGAAAAATCACTTATTATAGGATGTATTTAAAGCATGTGTCAGTGGTGTCACCATATCCCTGATGACACATGAAGATAAAACATTGTATGCTATATTACCTTTACTAGAGAGACACATAGTCCAATGAGAGTGATTTTTTTACCTCTTCTGGAGATAATAAATACAAATCTCAACTCAAAAAAGTAAGATACGAGAATAACAACAAGGTAAGTAAAAAAGCTAGTTTACTTGTTTCTAAGGAAAAAGCAAACTACTGATTTAATGCCAATAAATCTGGACGGCTTTTAGCTAATTGTTTACAGATTAATAAAGATTAAAACTAAACTCATGTTATCAGGAAATCTGATGGTACTTTACATATTAATGCAGACAAGATTGAAAAATAATTTTTAATCTTATACTTTCTTTTTATGTCAAACCTGCAGTCCTATAAAATGGCATCATTGATACTTTTTTAAAGGACTGCCTACTGCCCAAAAGTTCTACAGAAGACCGGCTTAAATTGGAAAACCCAAGGGAAAACCAAGAAATCCATTGAGCAATCATATCGCTTCACTCCAAAAAGTCTCCAGGGCCTTACACTATTCCAGCAGAATAAAAAAAAAATCAGACTCAACTATCTACTACTTTACTTTCATTATCTCATGATTTCCAACTAACTTCCACTGTTGGAGGTTCCTTCAAAAGAAGCCATCATTATTGTTTTACCCAAATCTTATACAAATCCTATTTTAATTGATAATTAGTGTCCAATATCCGGCATTCACAAGGCTGTAAAATGTATGCTAAAATATTAGCTAAGAGATCAACCTGAAAATTCAAGGCAGACTTTCGCACACAACACATGCTTTCTATGTCATGTTTTATCTTCTGTTGATAAATTCAAGGACTCTGCCGGTTTGTTAGCATTAGACGCAGAAAAAGCTTTCAACAAAGTCAATTGACAGTTCCTGTTTCACACATTGCAAACATTCCATTTCAGTCCTAAGTTTCTGAAAATGGTTAAAGCATTGTATGCTGCACCGTCAGCTACTGTCCTTGGTAATAGTACTTTTTCTCCTGTCTTTTATTTATATCGAGATACTTGACAAGGGTGCCCTGTATCACCTCTGTTACACCTTATTACAATTGAACCTCTCTTATGCTCTCTTTGTATGAATAAAGAATATACCGGAGTTGTTTAAAACACGTTTCAGCCTATACCAATGTTATTCTGTTAGATATCAGTAAACAGAACTATTTCCTTTAAATACTTTTTGTACTTCTAATAAATTAGCAAACACAAACATTTTATGGAACTCTTATACTCTTAAATATTTAGGGGCCTATTTATGAGAATGTCACGCAGTGCAGCTCAGCAAGTCACCTAACTGCACTGCGAGACAGAGAATGGGCAGGAATGCAAAGTATGGAAGGCAATATGGTACATTCCTGCCTTTTCCCCTGCGCTGGGGCACTTTTGGCAGCGATGTACCAGTGTAGGCAGAATTGTTTTTGTACAGGAAGGGACACCTTCCTGCAAAAAAACAATCCTGAGAGGCATTTTCCTCTTTCTATGTGTGCTGCAGAAAGAAACGAGGAGAAAGAAACGGGGAGAAATAAAGATATTTCTCCTCATCACACCTCACCTGTGAAGGTGTACATTTTTGGCACATTTCCAGGTCTACCAGTTCTGGTAAAGCTGGGAATGCGTCCAAATTCCATTGGAGTTGCGTGGGAACATCCACGCAATGCCTAAGGAATGTCTTCCCAGGGCAGAGAAGGGCAATGCAACGTTTTGCGCTGCGTTGTCTTATTCACTAGTAAAGTTTGCATTGTCTTATTCACATGTAAGGTTTGCGTTGCTCTTGCACAACACAAGAGCGATGCAAACTGTTTAATAAATAGACCCCTTAAGTCTTATATTTGGAAATTCCATCAAAACTATGATCAAGGCAAATTGTACCAGTGTAATCTGTAAAACTAAAGACAAGCTTAATAAAAGGTCAACTCCTCGCATAAACTGGTGAGGTCGAGTGGATATAATTAAAATGGTTATATTACCCTAAATATTTCGTAATTTATTTTATTTATTTAGTGTTTTCTATAGCGTGAACATGACCCAATCCTGGGTGTCAGAGCGCTTTACAAATCAACAGCAATTGGTTTTGTTCATCATTTACAATAATATAAGTATTATATGCTCTATCTATGTTATACATTTGATTCTCGCCCAGCTTTTATAAGAATATATATAAATTAATAAATCAAATTCTTTGGAACAATAAGCCTGCATATATTATCATTAAAACTTTGCAAGTTCCCAAAAGAGACGTGAGAACTGGCTTGCCAGATTTTAAGAAATACTATAAGGAATTTATCATTGCTCAAAGTTCATTATGGTTACAACTAAGCAACCCTATACAATCTTCAACATGGCTATGTATACAACGTTCTCTATTATATCCCTTTCTTCTACCTGCTTTTTTCTCTCCGGCAAACACAGAGGGACCGATTCATACTTTTGTGTAAGTATGCTACTTTTCCGTATTCACAATGGTAAACTTAGACCAAAAGTCTAACTTTACTACTTTTCGGTATTCACAAAGGTAAACTTAAACCAAAAGTCTAACTTTAATACTTTTCAGTATTCACAAAGGTAAACTTAGACCAAAAAAGTCTAAATTTACTACTAGTAACTTACCGAAAAGTAGTAAAGCTAGACTTTTGATCTAAGTTTACCTTTGTGAATACCAAAAAGTAGCAAACTTACACAAAAATTTAAGTTTACCTTTGTGAATCAGGCCAAATAATTGGCAAACTTTCACCTATTCATAATGCCACTAAAATTGCTCTATTATTCTTTGACACACCAGTTTTAACCACCTGGGTGTAGTTCGCTGAGTTTTGCTACACGGATTTCCGCAAAGTTACAAAAAAACTCTGCGAAGTTCCGCGAGTGGCGGAGTGCAGTGCAAACTGCAGGTTGTGCTGGTGTTCCTGCCACTCGGATAGAAATTCAACCTGAGCGGCAGTTCACGCTCGCGAACTTACCATTCGCGATCGCGAACGGGAAAAAAACTCAACTATACATCATGAAGTGGAGTTTTCTGCGAAGTGTGGAGTGCAAAAAACTCTGCAAACTGGAGTAAAGTTCACCGCCCAGACCTCTAAGCGGTCTTCTAAAAGGTCTCACTTTGGAATAACCCTAAATTGAAACAAAACAAACATATTTCTATTTGGAATTCTTGGATTACTGAAGGCATTGTTTACATTAGTGAAATCTGCCAAAGAGATACATTTTACTCCTTTAATGAGTTACAAGGTAAACTCTATCTTCCCCAAACTGATCATTATAAATAAGAACTCCTAGCAACTCCATTCATAATGCTAATTCTAACTCAATCCCATCAGCTTAAATGTCTGGTATGGAATTATGCATAAACATCTTTAGTCATTCAGGACACATAGGGGCACTTGCATCAATGTAAGGAATTGCGATTCCTTAACATCGATTTTTAAGGAATCGCTATTAAGGACTCCCAACTCCCTATGCATGTAGGAATCGCTAAATAAATTGCGATTCCTACACGTTCCCTATTAGCGAATCGCAAATTGAGGTTCACTAATAGGGAATACCTTCCCATTCATTCATTCCTATGGTCCTACAGGCCCATAGGAAAGAATGGGAAACCATTCACAATTTGCGACTACCAAAAAGGTAATCGCAAATTGCGCATGCAATTTCAAGAGTGCTAATGGGCCAAATGGCCACCCTGATGAATCCCCAAAAATGTCATGAGTGTACATGTGGCGCACACACATGCCGATTCTTTAATGCAAAGTCGCATTCTCAGGATGCTTCATGCATTGAATTTAGGGAATCGCAAATTGCGATTCCTTAAATGCATTCGCAAAATAGGTAATCGCAAATTTTGTGCATTACCAATTTTGCGAATGACTTTGGGCTTGATGCATCCCAAAAGGCTAATTACCAGTTGCAAAGGGGCCGATTTTGAGAAATCGGTCCTTTTGGGACCGGTAATGAGCTTGATGCATGTATCCTTTAGGGTCTAATATATATATTGGCGGAGGGTGTACTCCGTCGCAATGGCAATGGAGTTCCCTTCCCGTCAATATAGAAGTCCGCCCACCAAATTTAATTGCAAGCAGAACTTAAGTTTGGCCACGGTGAATACCAATGTACAGTGGCCAAACTTTTGTTATGGCTGTGGGGAGTAACAACCGTCGGAGAGATGGCTACATGTCCATCCACCCAATATAGAGGAGGGGGACATGGAGTCAGTTTTTACTGTTTCTTACCACCAGGTAAAACTTTGTTGTAAGGAACAGTAAAAACATTATAATGCTCCCCCTGCCACGGGAGAAGACTCCCATGGCGGCAGGAGCATTGTGTGTTTTCTTTTTTTTTTTTTAAATACTGTTTCTGAATGTTCTTTTTTAAGAGTAAAAAAAAGAAACTCTTTGCATCGTTCCAACGGAGCCCCCTAGCAAACAGTAAAACTCACTGGCAGGAACAGCCGTCACAGCAGGCCCTGCCAATACCTTTATAATTAACCACCTGCTTGTTGGTCATTTGTTTATTTATTATTATTATTTTTTTCTATTTTTTTAGTCCTCATTTGCCATTTTTCATATTAGGTGTCAAAAGGATTCAGGCGACTGCAGCTGGCTGAAAGACTTCGACCTCTCCCCCGAGGGAGGGATGTGAAAACATCCTGAATCTTATGTGCGCTGCCAACCTGGAACTGACTCCTTTAAACAGGTGCCGAGCGTTGGACCACGAAACCAATGGACGGGAGGACACGTTCTTCCCGTTCAAGCTACCTGTATATCATGTTGTTAGTCATTGGACCAGTGAAAGTGACACACTCAATCAGAAGAAATAGGAAGGTATTTAAAAAAAGCAACAAAACAAAAAAAAATAAGAAAAAGAAAAAGAAAAACCAATCAAAGTCATGCAGTCTTAGCCCAATTATCCCATGGGTCCTAAAACCTCGTTCTCTTAGAGTTCGCTGTAGCTCGGTCTAATGACGTTATTATTTGTATTGAGGTAGGTAGGTAAAGCTTTATTCGATATAAAATATCATAAAAGCACAACATACAATGATAAAAAAAAAAAAGGATCAAGTGTACATAAAAAACATCAGTAGTCGAAAACGTCTTAAAAAGTTGTAAAAACAGTTAAAAGCAACATATAAGAAACAGAGAATAAAGTGCTTAGTTATTTAGAGTTCGTTAAAATACAAGGTAGCCGTCGATCTCATAAGTGGATCAGTGCAGTTGGGATGGAATGTTTTTCTTACGCAATAGCCACGCACAACCCAAGTACTTGGCAATGCCGCAGACAATAGTAAGGGACGAAGTATCCGTCTGCAGAATGCGTAGCACAGTACAATAGTCACGACATCCCAACATTCTGCAGATCGGACGGAGCCATTTAGCTCTTGGCCTTCGATAATGATGGCAAGCAAATAAGAAGTGAGGAATAGACTCACTAGGTGCTGTGCAACTCGGACAGCCAGCAGATGACGGTAGGGATCCCTTCCAACCAGCAGTCACACAATTAAGGGGGAGGGACCCTAATCTGAATCGTACATACAGGGATCTGTCCAGAGGGGACTGGATGAAGTCAAGATATGCCTCCAGTTTACAAACGGGCTTATGTTCGAAAAAAGCCACACTCAACTTCCCCAATTTGGGATTATTCAGATCTCTTGTATTTACCCAACTCCAATATGCTTCCTTAAGATCCTGTTTCTGAGGGGGTACCTGAGATACCCAGGAGTCTTCGTAGCCAATGGATTTCAGTGTTTGCTTTATGTGGGTGATCCATTTTAACCTCCGCCCAGTGTCTGCTAATAGGAGATCATCTAGACCTGCCGCATATTTAGCAAGTTCAGGGGTCCTCCGCAGTCTTGCCCAGAATAATAAAGGGCGTAGACGTGCAATGTCCTGAATGGAGTGTCTCCCCAGGTCATGCAGCAAAGGTTTTAAGGGGGATGATGCTGGGACAGAGATGAGGTTCCTCATAAATTTGTTCTCTGAGACAACCAAATCGTGAATGTTTTCGTAGCCCCAAATTTCAGCCCCATACATAGAGCTAGACAATGCCTGGGCCTCATATACCACAAGAGCCGGTGCCACAGGTCGGCTAGTAGAGAGGTGTTGTTCTCTTATAATGGCACCGGAAACCCTCTTGTGGCACAGAAGCATCTTGGTCAAGTGTGCACTCCACTTCATCCCTTTTGCAATGCGTATCCCTAGATAATCAAAAGAATCTACAATGTCTAGGGGAGTGCCATCGAGGGTAAAAGTATAACTAAAACGTCTCGGAGGGTTTATAACCATTAGTTTGTTTTTTTCGGTATTAATAATGAGCCCATAGGATTTGCAAAAGAAAGCAAATCTGTCTAGGTTTCTTTGTAGGCCAGCCGGGGATTTTGAGATCAGGAGAGTGTCGTCGGCGAACAGGAGGGTGGGGATATTTTCACCAGCCAGGACTGGCGCATCGGCAGGGACCTCTCTAAGGAAGTCCACCACCCCATTAATGTATAGAGAAAACAGGGTGGGAGCCAGCACACAGCCCTGGCGTACCCCCCTATTCACCGCGACACTCCCTGTAAGCTGGCCTTGGGCCCCCCATCTGATATTGGCATGGTTATTTTCATGTAAAAGCTTTAAAAAGGCAAGAATCTCATGGGGAACACCTAGTTGAAATAAAACCTGCCACAAACGTTGGCGGGGAATTAGGTCGAAAGCCGACTTTAAATCAATAAAAGCTAAATATAGGGTTCCCTTGCCTAAGACTACCGTTTTCCAATATATCATAAAAAATCTAAAAACTTGATCCATGGTGCCTACCTTTTGTCTAAAACCTGCTTGGAAATGTGATAAAACATCCCCATTCCCAATCCAGCATCTCAGTCTCATTAGGAGAACCCTGCCAACTACTTTCTGTATTACATCAATTAGACTGATAGGTCTATAGTTAGCAGGGTCCTCCTTATTGCCCTTTTTAAAAATTGGTACAACCACCGCGGCTTTCCAGGACACAGGTACTATGGAACCCTTAGCTATGGCATTCATGACAACAACAATGAATGAGGCCCAGGGAATTGGGTCGTGTAGAAGAAGATCACCTGGTATGCCATCAGGCCCAGCCGCCTTACCGGGGGCAATACTTTTGATGGCCAAGATAGTTTCGTGGATCCCAAAGTTGGTCTCCGCTGGGAACTCAACAATGGGTGGCGAATCCTCCGCCACCGGTGTGTCAGAGGCAGTCACCCCCTCATATATAGCAGAGAAATGGTCGAACCATTGCAGCTCCGCTATATGATTTGGGATACTTATTGTTTTGGCCCTTTTGGCTCTGTTCAGAATGTCCCAGAAGGCTGTAGAATTCCGGTTTAAAGCCGCCTCCTTGAGTTCCTGCCAATGACTTTCTTCCCAATCCCGTTTGGCATCTTTCAGTGATCTTGAATAGTCTTGTCTTGCCTTACTGATTAGGTTTCTATCCTGTTTCCTTAAGGCTTGGGACAGAGTAATTCTGGCCCTTCTGCAACCTTTGGAGTACCAAGGGTTCCCGCTCCTCGAGGAGTCCGCCTTGGGGCGGGCTTTCTCCCCCACAATAAAGAAGTCCCCTATTTTACTGATGGTGTCATAGTAGACAGAGGCTATGAGGTGGGGATCATCCATTTTAGTGCTAGCATCATGGAGTTCGGTAAGTTTCCTAGCTAAAAGCTCTTTGATCAGAGCAAGCTTCTCCTCATGTTGGGAGATCCCGTGCCATTTAAGGCGTCGACAGCCCCCTGCCAGTGACACCTCCTTGGTTGCCATTAGTAGGGGTTCGTTGGCCACATTGGGTGTTATCATCCAAGGGTCTTTGGCTTGTAAACATAGTGGATTGTGGTCGCTATCTATTGTATTTTTGACGACCATATCTATGATGAGCCCCCAGGAATGGATATCGACAAGGATATAATCGATGCGTGATGGCGAGATTAATCTGTTGAAGATAAAGGCGCCACCCTTGTCAGATATAGATCTGCCATTCACTGCACGTAGATTAAATTCTTGTGTAAGTGCGTTCAGTTGGATGGCCCTTTGTGACCATTTCTTAATCGGAGCAAGCTCCAAGGGCGGGATTCCCCAAGTGAGATCTGAATCACTAAGCCCGAGTAGATATTCTGAGGCTAAGGGTTCGAAAGTGCAGTTAAAATCTCCACAGATAATAATAGTGGAGTTCCGGTCAATATGTGTAAGTTCATGTTCCAGAGCAACCACTGTCTGAGAGATCTGTCCACCCATAGAACCTCTAGCGTAAATGTTAAAGAGATCTAGGGTGGGGCCGCCATGCGTGCCTTTTATTGTCAGATGTAGCAGATCAGGGGAAACATTGTTATGGCACTGAACCTGCCAGTTGTGCTTAATATTTATCCACACATGCAGTCCCCCGGAAGGGCGACCTTTCCCTGAGCTTATGGCCGGTAAAAAATATGTGGAATACCCTGATTTATATAACGGGGTTGTACTCCATGTCTCTTGGAATGCACATACGTCGAATGTGCCAATAAAATCATGCCATTCCGGGATCAAAAGCTTTTTGGTGAGCCCCGCAACGTTCCATGACACAAGATTAAAAAGGGGCGTAGGCTTTGCAGGTGAGATGGTAGACTGAGTGACAGGGGGCATCTCACAGGACGGGGAGGGCAGAAAAGGGGGGGACAAACTTTCAGGGGCTGTGGTAATGTCGTTAGGAACAACAGTGACCGGCTCCATAAGACAAACCTCAAGAGGAGGATTTTGGGCCAGTCAGTCCACCCTATTCAAGTTGGAATCATTGCTAAAAATCCTCTGTCTACCCGCTGGTAAAGCGTTGCTTGGGATCCAAGGCGGAATGCGCCTTATCTGGATACCGGAGTGGTCCGGGGCCGAGGTACGATACTCGAGGAGTACCAAGTTCTCGGCCAGGGTACTGTTAGAGAGAGTAAGCTCAATGCAGTCAAATTGGCTAGTATAATGAGACAGTCTCCTGGCCTTGGTAATGTCTTCTCGAATAATGGACCTACAGCCCCTGACATACCTAACCCAGTGTATGGCTTTGTTTGTAAGGGAGTCCGCATTTTCGTGAGATTGGTTATTAGTAAGTCTTGGTACCCCAGTCATATATACTACAGTTGGGTTGGACAGTGAACCAGCGAGAGTAGTATTAAGTGCGATATTATCTCCAGGGCATGGCACAGACCTCTGGCTGCTGGGTCTCAAGGGTCCAGTTCCTACAGCTAAGGGTGGGATAGAAGTGGTAGCTTTGTCAGTTCTCAGATTATTTACAGTATCCCTGTTTGGTGGTATACTCCGGCTAAAAGGGGGCAGAGTTAGCTGACTAGTGAAGTTAGTTGTGGCATGGGATAGATCTTTAGCCTTACGAGTAATTGACAAAGGGCCTGTTTGGACGGTGGTTAAAGGTGCAAGTGATGTTGGCTCCGCAGAACTACTAAACGTTGTAGGCTGCATAGAAGTTAATAAGACCCTCTTGCTCAATTCCATGACTATGTTCTTCAGGGATACTATCTCGGACAATAATTGATCGATTTTTTGTTCCATCGAGACCCCATACAAAACAGGGGTCTGAGCTGCATTAGAGAGCGAGGGACCAGCCGCTTGGCATGCAGCTGTATCCTCCTCTAGATCTTCCAGGACAGCAAACCTATTAGAGCAAGTGAGGTCAAGCTGAATGGTGGAAGAGAGAGATTCAGTGACTGGTGTAAGACCCTGTGTAGCCTGTTTATCTTCCTGATAGGACTCATGATTATGCACTATAGGTGTAAGGGAAGTGGGTGCATTGGAAGGGGCTTCCCTGGCTTTAGTAAACATACTAGGGATCTTGCGAATGCAGATACTAGATGGCAAATCTTTTGTCAAGTCCCCAGTGGTAAGAGGAGCAGAGCTAGAATCCTCTAGTATGACTTGGCAATCGTCCACAATAGCTTCAAGCCTATCTAGAATACAGTTGCCAGCAGCATGGTTAACTTTTTTTGCTTTCTTCCCCTTTTTCGAGGCATTGTCCCCACCTCCTTCCATAGATTTCCTTTTAGCCATGGTAAAAGCACAAGGGAAATGGAGGATAACAACAACGCCACAGACCTGGGAACAGTGTACAATCAGGGAGCAATATACAACGACAGTACTTAGTTCAAGTTCTCACAGATGGTAGTGCTGTATAGTATATTATGGGCCCAGATTTGTACTGGGGATGGAAGAATCTCAACAATACAGTACCTTGGTGTGCCAACTCGCAGGTCAGAGGGGTAGCCCAGCCCGGCCTCTTCCGGCCCCGGACGGCCACAGACGGCCCGCCCTCTGCCCGGGCTCAGCCCGGCGTCGCCCGCGCGCGTCCTGCGAAGCGGAGGAAGCTGGCGTTTTTCTAGCGCCTCCGGGCGCGCAGGCGGCGGAAGTGCCGTCGGGGAAGGAGCAGGGGCTGCTGGGATCTGTAGTCTCCACTCGCGGCTCCAGGTGAGATAGTCCGCCAGCGAGGGAGACTCCTGACAGAAATGCCCCGGTCAACTGCTCCCCGAGTAGAAGACTCGCCGGTCGCTGGTTCGTGGTCGCAATTAGGTGATTCCCCCCGCTCCGCCGAGGAAGCTGGCGTTTTTCTAGCGCCTCCGGGCGCGCAGGCGGCGGAAGTGCCGTCGGGGAAGGAGCAGGGGCTGCTGGGATCTGTAGTCTCCACTCGCGGCTCCAGGTGAGATAGTCCGCCAGCGAGGGAGACTCCTGACAGAAATGCCCCGGTCAACTGCTCCCCGAGTAGAAGACTCGCCGGTCGCTGGTTCGTGGTCGCAATTAGGTGATTCCCCCCGCTCCGCCGAGGAAGCTGGCGTTTTTCTAGCGCCTCCGGGCGCGCAGGCGGTGGAAGTGCCGTCGGGGAAGGAGCAGGGGCTGCTGGGATCTGTAGTCTCCACTCGCGGCTCCAGGTGAGATAGTCCGCCAGCGAGGGAGACTCCTGACAGAAATGCCCCGGTCAACTGCTCCCCGAGTAGAAGACTCGCCGGTCGCTGGTTCGTGGTCGCAATTAGGTGATTCCCCCCGCTCCGCCGAGGAAGCTGGCGTTTTTCTAGCGCCTCCGGGCGCGCAGGCGGCGGAAGTGCCGTCGGGGAAGGAGCAGGGGCTGCTGGGATCTGTAGTCTCCACTCGCGGCTCCAGGTGAGTTAGTCCGCCAGCGAGGGAGACTCCTGACAGAAATGCCCCGGTCAACTGCTCCCCGAGTAGAAGACTCGCCGGTCGCTGGTTCGTGGTCGCAATTAGGTGATTCCCCCCCTTATTAGGTGATTCCCCCCTATTTGTATTGATCTCACCCACTCACCTTCTAGGTGGGGCTGGGCAGTATACATTTAATACAAAGCTCTCTACATGCAGGGAGAATTAACATGAATACAAGAGCTTTATGTGCTTTAGTAAAGGCCCTGTTTCCCTCTCCCTCTAACATCACCCCAAAAATAACCAAAGCCAAGCTCACCTGCAGTTCTTAGCCCAAAATTCCTGATAGTGTCATACCCACTAGCTGCAAAATGATCTGGATAGAGAGACACTGCCAGAACATGTGGACTTTGTTTGCGTTGACCTCACCGCACTTGGGACACCTCTTCCCCGCCTGTGTTCCCAATTTCAAAAGTCTCTGAGGTGTCCAACAGGCCTTATGGACTGTAAAGAGATCATTCTTCCTGAGTGGAGCAGACTTTGCATATAGCCATAAATAAGACATAGACACTTGCCGTATCTGGATGAAGTCAAGAGCCGGCAGTTCCCTGTTCCAGATCGCTACCGGTGGAGCTTGCACCTCCTCAGATATCTGAATCATCATCCAGTACCACTCCGATACCTCTTTCTGCCAAAGGGGTGCGGGAAACTATCTTTGACTCCCAAAATGGACTCTTTTTTCCGACTTTGCCAAGCATTTTGCCCAACTCATTATCTGGTAGAATTTAAATTTTTATACCGTCCCTTCCGTTATTTTCTGCATACGCTGCCAAGAAATTAAATCAGTGTCATCTAGGAGTTGGCCCCATCTGAGGATGGCGCACTCCTTTAGGGGAATTGCTAAAGAGTCTCGAAGGCAGGCTGCCGTACCCGGTGAGATCCAAATAGGTACGTTATGAATAAAGTAGGGTATTTGTAGAGATAGTCTTATTTGGTACCAAACCTTGCACACACTCAAAAGGACCTTTAGCCTGACATTTTTTTTAAACTTGTGGTGATCAAATTTAAAGAGGAAAAAACTATTAAGGTATGGGGGACTAGCTGTGAGACCCCGGGAAAGTGATGACATCTCTGAGGTGTCTCTCAACAGCTGTCTAAAGATCTTAAAATGAAAAGCTCGATAATACTGAAGGAGGTCCGGGATAGCTATGCCACCCCCTGCCTTCTTCACTCTGGGTTTTCTCCAAGCGATTCTGGGCATGTTATTTCTCCACATAAAACTAGTGAACTCTCTCTGCACCTTTTTAAGACACTCTTTCTTAAATTCCAGCGGGATGGTGTTAAAGCAAAAAAGTGAATTTGGGAAGAAAGGACTCCTTTATCAAATTAGATCTACCTAGGAATGATAGAGGAAGGCCTGTGGTTGTTTCCGCATACTGGACCTGGATTATCGAAATTCACTTTTGCTATATTCTCTATGTTATGTACAATTTGGATGCCTAGATGTCTTGTGTTATGTCTGGTTAAATCAGTCGGGGAATGCGTATTCTATTGCATTATCTCAATTTTTTGTTGGTTTATGGCATAACCCGACACCTTCCCAAAGCCCTCTAGTGTTTCCCAAATTGCTAGAAGTGACAGAGCTAAGTGACCTGTAAAAATCATCAGGTCATCCGCGTACAACTCACTCTTTTTCTACCAGCCATTACACACAAAGGGGGAGATATTCCTGCACAATCTTAGTTTCACTGCCAGAGGCTCAATATATAGACTAAAAAGAAGCAGTGATAGGGGGCATCCTTGTCTTATCCCCCTGCCAATGTGTAAGATTTTAGACAGATACCCGTTGACTAGCACTCTGGCTGACTGGTTCTTGTACAGGGCTTTAACAGCTGCCAGAAAAGTTTCTCCTAAGTTAAAACGTTGGATCACCTCATTCAAACAAGGCCAGCTAACCCTGTTGAAAGCCTTCACATCATCTAAGGTCATAACCGTCAATGGGCTGCCAAACTCTTTAGCCAAGTCAATTGCACCGATTAACTCGTGAGTCAATTCGTGCAGCTGTCTCCCTTTTAAAAAGCCTTTCTGATCAGTGTGGACCAGAGTTCCCATAATCTTGTCTAGACGCTTAGTTAGTATCTGGGAGTAGATTTTATAATCACTATCGAGCACTGAAATAGGTCTAAACTACTCACAAGCCTTTCTTTGGTTTAAGAAGGATGGTTATGGTGGTGGAGTTCCACGAAGATGGAAGATCATAATCAGAGCTAAAGATGGAATTACAAAGTTGCAGCAAAATAGGAGCTAACTCTTCTTTTAGTATTGTATATATCTCATTTCGAAGAGCATCCGGGGATGCAGCTTTCCCTTTCCTTAAGCTACCAATAGCTTTAGCAACTTCTTCCATACAAATAGGGCTATTCAGTTTTTCCCTTGCTGCCCCCTGGAGATGTGGGAGGGTTAAATCTTGACAAAATGCCTCAATTTGTTCCTTGCTCGATGTCAAGTCTTCCAACTGTAGGTCCTGAAAAAACTGTACAAAAGCGTTTTCAATTTCGCAGGCTTCTGAAATTATGTTACCTGAACTCTGGCATTTTAGATCTTTTATGAAGTTCCTGAACTGGATAGCTTTGATTTTCCAAGCTAACAATTTTCCGCACTCCTCCCCATATCCGTAATGGGATAACCTGCTGGCTTCCCATTTCCGCCTTACTATAGCCTCCAGAGGCTATAGTAAGGATTTTGCTAGTTGCAGTTCCTGCCCGATTTGGTCTATACTTGAAGGGGTAGGCGCCTGTGCCAGATCACTTTGCAGAGTTTTTATGGAGGCTTCAAGAGTATCAATTTCCTCCCTGACCTTCTTGCTATGAGCAGAACTTAAGCTGGATAAGATGCCTCTAAGAAACGCCTTATATGTTTCCCATATTTAAAGGGGCTGAATCGATGGTTAAAAAGAAAAAAAATCCTTTGTGGGCGCTCAGAGGTTTTCCACAGCCGAAGGATCGAATGTACGATTAAGAGTCCATCGTCACAGAGGGGCTTTATCTCTGAACATGATCTCGAGAGAGACTGCCAAATGGTCCGATAAATGTTCAGGAACGTGCAAGACTTTCCTGATGTTTTTAATGATAGTTGAGTCTACCAAAACAAATCTATCCTGGAACGATGGCTGTGTTTTTTATTGTGGAAGGTGAAATTTCCCCCTTCTATCCCATCCCTATAACTCATAGTCCTCCAAATATCTACAAGACCTGTGTCAGCTTTCAGTTGTTTCAAAGCCCCCTCGTGTTAGGGGTTGACATCGCTGCCCTCTTGAAGGTTGTGCCTTGTGCTGGATCCAGAGAAACATTAAAGTCTCCCCCATTATGATAGGGTCACTTATATTTACTAAATGCAAAAATAGGGTACGTATAGGCAGGGTCATCTAGATTAGGGCCGTAATATCCTGGAAAACCATTGAAAAAGTTTCTAATTGTCAACTGTGCTTATCGTTCCCTTTTACTATTTGTAAATCTCATTATCTTCTCTATTCACTTTCCAATGATTATTTTAAACTATTTGATTTTCCTATTTCTACAGCTGTAAAATCAGCCACCACAAATTGGAAAAATGTTAATTTATTATCTGTTCATTTTGGGTAGGACTGGATAATATTTCTAAGACATGGATACTCTTCATTATTATCTCCTATGCTGTCATCCAATATATGATATCCTCTTGACTCTTATATCAGTACTTCTAATGCATTATAGTCTTCAGACTGTTCTGCCCTCGTTTTTACTATAGTAGCCCTTATTATTTGCTTTCTTTTCTCTTAGATTATTACCCACGTGTATTTCTCTAATATGCTTATGTCAGTTATTGGTAATATATTGACATATTGTAAATGTATAGAATGTATCCCTTACAGTTATAGTGCTATTTTCTCTATGTATTTAAGTATTGTTTGATTATAATCAATAACAGATTTTGAACAAAAAAGACGCCTGTCTCTATATAGAGCAACGCAGTTCTTTTGATTAAATTAAGTGAATCTCTTCATCAATTGTTTTTATTGCAAACCTCTTCATCAATCGATTTTATTAGGTATGATTCTCAAATGTCTTTAAGAACCTAAGTTTCACTCAAGCATGACAAAATTGCCATGTGTGATCTGGGACCCTAGCATGAATATATGTTCTGGTATTTGTGCAGTTCAAACATATCTAAGGAGATGTAGTTTGTGTATGTGAAGGAGCTGTTTACCTTTTGAATTGCACAATTACATTGCAAATATTTTTAGGCACAGAAAGATTAAGTGATCTGCCCAGAAGCACACAGTCAAGTGCTGAGACCCATATTAGAACCCAAGTTCCAGGTTCAAAACGTCGCAGACTCACCGCTAGACCACATCGCCTTCCTACATCAATATCTATAGACATTTGCCCACAAAGGTATAACTTGCTGCCTTATGAAACCAGCAAAATCTTCAGACTTTTTGCAATCTTATGACTAGGTTTAGGGATAGGAATATATGTATTACCCAAGGAAGGGCAAAAGGGTATTCCTGGGGATCCGATGAATTTGCAATAAATTGTAACTTTAAGTATATTCCCAAACCTTTCCAATCGATTAGTGCACCTACACTACTAGCTGGCCTGATCAGAAATGTGCAAATATACACCATAGACACATGCCTATGGAGTTATTCAATTTTGCGGCTGCAGCATTTTCCATATAATTATGTATTCGCTGCTTTTGCCACATAATCCATAATCTGTTGCATATTCTGCAGATTTTTGTAAAAACAAATGTTTCTAGATCGAACTGACTAAAAGTCACTAAAAACACCGCAACATGTGCTGCCGACTGATTAGAAAGCCCTTTGCAAAGGTTGACTGATCATCTTTCTGTAGCTTATTTGTTTATTTTGGTGTTTAAGTGGTACATTTGCCCAGAAAGTGTTTACATGTAAAAATGCCAAAATATTGAGGTAATACTGAAACGTGCCACATAATTTCCTTTTCTTACTGTGTGGCCCTACCTGTACTTGTAGATTTACATGTTTTGGAGGATTTGCCGACCCTGTTGCGGCTATAGACTCATACCATACACCCTATCAATATTTCTACTGTTGTGCACTTCCTCTACAGTGAGTAGGGATTATCTCTCTATGTTTTCACTTGTTCTATGTAAGGTTAATGCATTAACTCAGAAGCATTCTGAGTTATATGGTTGAATTCTAGCTCAGACACTTAAAATCATGCTTCTGCTCTGTGCTGATCTGGCACATCTCTTCATGATATAGCCCTTTATGTCTCACTTGAACATCAACATTTATGAACCTTTGGTATGCAAAATTGTCTTTGATTGGGTCCAGAAGCACTACAATTGTGAAAGTTAGGTGTGAAAACTCCTTGGGCCCGATTCACAGAACTAATCTGAGACAAAATCCTAAACTTACTACTTTTGGTATTCACAGAAGGCATATAGTGGTAGTAAAGTTAGGATGTTGTCTTAAGTCTGTCTTAAGTCTGTTTTAAGTCTGTCTTAAGTGTGTCTTAAGTCTGTCTTAAGTCAAACTTAAGTCTGTCTTAAGTCTGTCTTGAGTCTGTCCTAAGTGTGTCTTAAGCCTGTCTTAAGTCAGTCTTAAGTCTGTCTTAAGTCTGTCTTAAGTCAAACTTAAGTCTGTCTTAAGTCAAACTTAAGACACAATCCTAAATGTACTACTACTAAATGCCTTCTGTGAACACCAAAAGTAGAAAGTTTAGGATTTTGTCTCAGATTAGTTCTGTGAATCGGCCCCCCTAGACACTACCATATTTTTAGGGTCGTTTTAGAGGCCTTTATGTGGCAGTCATAAGTTTTTTAGACCTTGGCTAGACAGCGCAAGCGCTATCTTGAAGAGACATGCTGGGGCCGATTCACAGAACTAACTTAAGACAAAATCCTAAACTTACTACTTTTGGTATTCACAGAAGTTAGGATTTTGTCTTAAGTTTGTCTTAAGACAAACTTAAGACAGACTTAAGACAGTCTTAAGACAGACTTAAGACAAACTTAAGACAGACTTAAGACAGACTTAAGACAAACTTAAGACAAAATCCTAGCTTAAGTCTGTCTTAAGTCTGTCTTAAGTCTGTCTTAAGTCTGTCTTAAGTTTGTCTTAAGTCTGTCTTAAGTCTGTCTTAAGACTGTCTTAAGTCTGTCTTAAGACTGTCTTAAGTCTGTCTTAAGTGTGTCTTAAGTCTGTCTTAAGTGTGTCTTAAGACAAAATCCTAACTTCTGTGAATACCAAAAGTAGTAAGTTTAGGATTTTGTCTTAAGTTAGTTCTGTGAATCGGGCCCGTTGTGTTCTACCTGAGGCCTCTCATTTCCTACCATTGGCAAACTTCAGTGTTGCTCTCATTTTCTTTGATGCCATTCATCATGGCATGCAGGCGTCATGCCGTCTCCTTTTGTTTGGCCCGTCCATAGCGCATGGACCAAGTACATGTCTCCATACACTGCTTCTAGTTTGCGGAGCTATGTTTTTCTTTGTTTTCAAGCACTACATAGGAGTACTTGTGTTTTTGGGCCTTTTCCCACTTATACACATACACACACAATACTCAAATGTATGCGCATGTACATAAACAAATGCATTTCTTAAAAAGTAGTTAAAACATGAACAGCACTTGGAGAGCTCGCTCATTATCCGTCGTGCCATAGCGCCAACACAAGCCGATGGTATTGGAGTATTGGAGTGCTCACCAGTTACATAACACAATGACACATTCAATTTTGTCACTGGTCTTGCTTCAATTAAGTTTTTTTCCCCCCGTCTTTGCTTGCCCATCTCCCCATCCCCTCCTGCTTCGCTGCTTGACCCGGCCTCACACTATCGCACTATCTATCTCTTATCTGCTCCTTTGTTTGGTTTGCATGATCCAATGTGTTATATCTTACAAGACGTAGCCGAGTTGTCTATAAGTATTTCTTTAATAACTTCTTGGTTGCAGGATGGTAAATATGTACATCTGTCCAACAACCTGGTAATCCTTACACTCCAGCCTCTTCAGCTCATACACTAGCTCCACCAGGAGCAGCCTGCCTGCTGCTCAGCTCATCTCCAACTGTCACCACTCATCCACACAGGCACCCAAGCATTCCACGCATCACAGTCACGCCAACATTCCAATACCAACTCTCACTCTAGCTGAGCAGCTAGAATACAACTAGGCTGGGAAGCATACATAAATACAGTCAGGATATAACACAATGATAGTTCTGTCCTCTATCTTGCCATAGTGAAAACACCAGCTGATGGTGTTGGAGTGATTTCGGTACTCACTAGTTACATTACACAATCACACAGTCATTGTTGTAGGCAGGGGGAAGCATAAGTGATTTGCCCAGAATCACAAATTGTTCAGCCGACCCAGCGATTTGAACCTGATACCCCAGTTCCCCCAGTGGCAGCTCATGTGTTACGCCACAACTTTGCTTCACTTCAAAGCTCCTGAACTGTTTTGCACTATCACTTCCACATTTGTTCAGCAAGACACTGTTAACACCGAACAAGCATCAGCAAAGCCAGTAAACCTCAGCAACACCCGAGCTATTGGCCTTGTCAATGTGAATGCCTTTTAGCCATGGTGTCTAACCGCACATCCGCTGCTCAGCATAGCTGAAAACCACAGAAAAAGCTCTATGATGCGGCCAACCCAGCCACGTCATAGTGTTCTTAAGTCTGTCTTAAGTCTGTCTTAAGTCTGTCTTAAGTCAAACTTAAGTCTGTCTTAAGTCAAACTTAAGTCAAACTTAAGACACAATCCTAAATGTACTACTACTAAATGCCTTCTGTGAACACCAAAAGTAGAAAGTTTAGGATTTTGTCTCAGATTAGTTCTGTGAATCGGCCCCCTAGACACTACCATATTTTTAGGGTCGTTTTAGAGGGCCTTTATGTGGCAGTCATAATTTTTTAGACCTTGGCTAGCCAGCGCATGCGCTATCTTGAAGAGACATGTTGTGTTCTGCCTGAGGCCTCTCATTTCCTACCATTGGCAAACTTCAGTGTTGCTCTCATTTTCTTTGATGCCATTCATCATGGCATGCAGGCGTCATGCCGTCTCCTTTCGTTTGGCCCGTCCATAGCGCATGGACCAAGTACATGTCTCCATACACTGCTTCTAGTTTGCGGAGCTATGTTTTTCTTTGTTTTCAAGCACTACATAGGAGTACTTGTGTTTTTGGGCCTTTTCCCACTTGTACACACACACACACAATACTCAAATGTATGCGCATGTACATAAACAAATGCATTTCTTAAAAAGTCGTTAAAACATGAACAGCACTTGGAGAGCTCGCTCGTTATCCGTCGTGCCATAGCGCCAACACAAGCCGATGGTATTGGAGTACTGGAGTGCTCACCAGTTACATTACACAATGACACATTCATTTTTGTCACTGATCTTGCTTCAATTAAGTTTTTTTCCCCCGTCTTTGCTTGCCCATCTCCCCATCCCCTCCTGCTTCGCTGCTTGACCCGGCCTCACACTATCGCACTATCTATCTCTTATCTGCTCCTTTGTTTGGTTTGCATGATCCAATGTGTTATATCTTACAAGACGTAGCCGAGTTGTCTATAAGTATTTCTTTAATAACTTCTAGGTTGCAGGATGGTAAATATGTACATCTGTCCAACAGCCTGGTAATCCTTACACTCCAGCCTCTTCAGCTCATACACCAGCTCCACCAGGAGCAGCCTGCCTGCTGCTCAGCTCATCTACAACTGTCACCACTCATCCACACAGGCACCCAAGCATTCCACGCATCACAGTCACACCAACATTCCAATACCAACTCTCACTTTAGCTGAGCAGCTAGAATACAGCTAGGCTGGGAAGCATACATAAATACAGTCAGGATATAACACAATGATAGTTCTGTCCTCTATCTTGGCATAGTGAAAACACCAGCTGATGTTGTTGGAGTGCTTTCGGTACTCACTAGTTACATTACACAATCACACAGTCATTGTTGTAGGCAGGGGGAAGCGTAAGTGATTTGCCCAGAATCACAAATTGTTCAGCCGACCCAGCGATTTGAACCTGATACCCCAGTTCCCCCAGTGGCAGCTCATGTGTTACGCCACAACTTTGCTTCACTTCAAAGCTCCTCAACTGTTTCGCACTATCACTTCCACATTTGTTCAGCAAGACACTGTTAACACCGAACAAGCATCAGCAAAGCCAGTAAACCTCAGCAACGCCCGAGCAATTGGCCTTGTCAATGTGAATGCCTTTTAGCCATGGTGTCTAACAGCACATCCGCTGCTCAGCATAGCTGAAAACCACAGAAAAAGCTCTATGATGCGGCCAACCCAGCCACGTCATAGTGTTCTTAAGTCTGTCTTAAGTGTGTCTTAAGTCTGTCTTAAGTCAAACTTAAGTCTGTCTTAAGTCTGTCTTGAGTCTGTCCTAAGTGTGTCTTAAGTCTGTCTTAAGTCTGTCTTAAGTCTGTCTTAAGTCAAACTTAAGTCTGTCTTAAGTCAAACTTAAGTCAAACTTAAGACACAATCCTAAATGTACTACTACTAAATGCCTTCTGTGAACACCAAAAGTAGAAAGTTTAGGATTTTGTCTCAGATTAGTTCTGTGAATCGGCCCCCTAGACACTACCATATTTTTAGGGTCGTTTTAGAGGGCCTTTATGTGGCAGTCATAATTTTTTAGATCTTTGCTAGACAGCGCATGCGCTATCTTGAAGAGACATGTTGTGTTCTACCTGAGGCCTCTCATTTCCTACCATTGGTAAACTTCAGTGTTGCTCTCATTTTCTTTGATGCCATTCATCATGGCATGCAGGCGTCATGCCGTCTCCTTTCGTTTGGCCCGTCCATAGCACATGGACCAAGTACATGTCTCCATACACTGCTTCTAGTTTGCGGAGCTATGTTTTTCTTTGTTTTCAAGCACTACATAGGAGTACTTGTGTTTTTGGGCCTTTTCCCACTTGTACACACACACACACAATACTCAAATGTATGCGCATGTACATAAACAAATGCATTTCTTAAAAAGTCGTTAAAACATGAACAGCACTTGGAGAGCTCGCTCGTTATCCGTCGTGCCATAGCGCCAACACAAGCCGATGGTATTGGAGTACTGGAGTGCTCACCAGTTACATTACACAATGACACATTCATTTTTGTCACTGATCTTGCTTCAATTAAGTTTTTTTCCCCCGTCTTTGCTTGCCCATCTCCCCATCCCCTCCTGCTTCGCTGCTTGACCCGGCCTCACACTATCGCACTATCTATCTCTTATCTGCTCCTTTGTTTGGTTTGCATGATCCAATGTGTTATATCTTACAAGACGTAGCCGAGTTGTCTATAAGTATTTCTTTAATAACTTCTTGGTTGCAGGATGGTAAATATGTACATCTGTCCAACAGCCTGGTAATCCTTACACTCCAGCCTCTTCAGCTCATACACCAGCTCCACCAGGAGCAGCCTGCCTGCTGCTCAGCTCATCTACAACTGTCACCACTCATCCACACAGGCACCCAAGCATTCCACGCATCACAGTCACACCAACATTCCAATACCAACTCTCACTTTAGCTGAGCAGCTAGAATACAGCTAGGCTGGGAAGCATACATAAATACAGTCACGATATAACACAATGATAGTTCTGTCCTCTATCTTGCCATAGTGAAAACACCAGCTGATGTTGTTGGAGTGCTTTCTGTACTCACTAGTTACATTACACAATCACACAGTCATTGTTGTAGGCAGGGGGAAGCGTAAGTGATTTGCCCAGAATCACAAATTGTTCAGCCGACCCAGCGATTTGAACCTGATACCTCAGTTCCCCCAGTGGCAGCTCATGCGTTACGCCACAACTTTGCTTCACTTCAAAGCTCCTCAACTGTTTCGCACTATCACTTCCACATTTGTTCTGCAAGACACTGTTAACACCGAACAAGCATCAGCAAAGCCAGTAAACCTCAGCAACGCCCGAGCAATTGGCCTTGTCAATGTGAATGCCTTTTAGCCATGGTGTCTAACAGCACATCCGCTGCTCAGCATAGCTGAAAACCACAGAAAAAGCTCTATGATGCGGCCAACCCAGCCACGTCATAGTGTTTTTTTGTGTTAGCAGGGGCAGGACAATAAACTCAAGATGCGGGGCGAAGAGACTCGGCGTCTGCTCGACATCCTGTGATTCTGGACTTTCAGTAACTTTCATACATGGTGAACAGCAGACGTGCTGCTAGACAATAGGGCTAAAAGACACTCACATTAGGCCATTAGCTCGGGCGTTGCCAAGACCTATTGGCTTTGCCGATGCTTGTCTGTCCAAGTGAAGGCCTTGCAAGTCCTTCAGCTTTGGATATTTGTAATTTTCAGTTTGAACTGTAGCTTCTCATTACTTGGCTTCCACTGTCATAAGGGCATTTGTTGATTTCTTACAGTCTGAAGGACAGTGCTCGAAATAGGCAGGTACTCACAGATACTGAATATCGCCGCTTAATAAAATTTCTTCCCTTGAGTAACAGAACTTCTCCTCGTCCAAGGAGGGTATCAGTACTCATAATGATGCAGGCTCAGGTGCTGGTTTGTGCAGCGCAAGGACTGCTGATGGTTTCAAACTAGAGCACGTGTGTAAATAATCTGCCAGTCAAGCACCAGTACCACTCTGCACTGATTCATGCCAGTGCTTCTTAGCTGAGGGAAGCCCTGAAAACAAGAAAGCGCAGCAGCCATTTTGCCTGTAGATGCGGAGGCCTACAGGTGAAGGTTTCAATGACTTTCTTCTGTGCGAGCAGGCTGACAACGCCCATTGGGCTGGAAGAGCTTCAGCTCCTCGTGTGCTGCAGCCCTGCTGCGTGGATGACACACACAATTAATTCTCTTAGTTTTATGTGTGAGCTGGACTGGGCCTGAGACTTCAATGCTAGTCTCATCTATAGTACTTCGCAGGTCATCCAAAGGCCTTTTAAAGGTAGTGGAGGCCTTGTTATTTTATTTATTTATTTAGAAAGTTTTATAGAGCGCGAACAAGATCCTTGCGGATATCAGAGCGCTTTACATAACAGCTGGATGTAAGTAGAACAATACAAAATATGCAGGTAAACAATCATATAAAAGCATAGTTGGTGCACATAAAGTAGGAGGATTAAAGCATGGTGCTGTCTATTATAACAGGAAACAAGAGAACTCAGGTCTGAGGAGATAGAGCTCATGTAAATTTAGCCATGCTTCTTGTGCTGCCTGCGGTCCTGCTCTCGCTTCCCACTTGCAGTGTGTCAATTAATTACTTGGTGGGTACAGATAAACAAGAATGAATGGCTGCATTAACACATCTCTCTCCATTGACAAATATACTGCAATGGCACCTTGTCACTCTCTTAACTACTACACAGGAATGAATGGCTGCATTATCACATCTCTTCTCATTGACAAATGCACTGCAAATGTATCCTTACACACTCTTAAATACTACAAAGGAGAGCTAATGCATACATCCTTAAGATTCTAATTGAGAGGGACAGCTATATTCTATTACACTGCCATTTCTATAGTTCTTTCCTAACTCCTGTGAGGTCCAAGATGCTGATACAGCAAGCACAATCTAAGATTTTACATGGCAATTAAAATGTAAAATAAATGTATAAGACAATTCAAACTTTTTTTTGTGTTTTTTTTATTCTTAAGGCCTTGAACCCATTCATAACACAAAGCTCCATTAAAGCAGAATCTTCACTGAAAAACTGAAAAAAATGTTACATCAGGTTCTATCTGTGATTTTAATTAAAGCCCCAACCTTCCAAATATGTCAGCTCCTCTGATTCCATTGTTGTTCTTAGCAAAGTGCATTGTGGGTGCTGTACAGTGGCGGCTCCTCTGCAATGGCGGAGGAGCGCCGCCCTACTGGATCATAGCCAGCAGCTGAAAAATAAAATTATATTTAATTAATGTTCTATTTTTCAGCTGCTGGCTGACCCAGCGTGTTAGGGGAGGGGCGGGTCCGGGCCATGACAGATGGGGCGGAATGTTGTGCACTGCTAACTGTGCATGTCTGTTTGGCCGGCCGTCTTAGGGTTGCACAGGGAGTCTCTGATGCTACCCCAGGGGTTGCTGGGGCCAGGAAGCAGAGGAGCACCAAGGGGCAAGGCGGCAGAACCAGCATCAGGTATGTTTTATTTATTTATTTAGATTTTTATGGAGCGCAAGCGTGACCCATTAGGGTATCCGAGCGCTTTACAGGGGTAACATGTTATAAACAAGTTTGACATAGACAGTAGACATAAATCTAGGGATAGAAGGAAGTGACTACAAAGGGAATAACGGGGTGTATACAATATTAAGAGCAGTGAACATGTGAGCATTTTGTTGAGATATCCAGCAGTTATATATGTGAGAGAAACAGGTCAATACAAAGACAAAGAGCAACCAAGCAGTCAAGAGTCTAGCAGAAAACATAAAGCAATGCCGCTGAGCGGTGTGCGCAATGAAAGAGATTTATGGGAGGAACTTGCCCATTCGGAAGGTTTTAGCTTCCTTTTTAAATAATGACAGAGAGGGTATTCTTCTGATGAAAGATGGCAGCGAGTTCCAGATTCATGGTACCGCCCCGGAGAAGGCACAATTGTGAGGTTTTTCCTTTTGGGGGCGGTGTGGCTAAAGCACAAAGATCTGGTGAACCAGGAGTTTCTGCTTCCACCAGAAACCCTGATTTTCTAGGCAAGATTTGCAGGGGATTTCGCCTGAAGCGCGTTGTGCATGATACATGCCAGTTTGAGATGACTCTGGCTTCAAGAGGAAGCCAGTTCAGCGCATTCAGATGCGGTGAGATGTGGTTGAATGTTTTTGAGCCTCTTAAGGGTCTGGCAGCTGCGTTGAGGCAAGCTTTTAGGGGGGCCATGGAGATCTTGGGTAGGCCAGATAGGGTTGAGCATCCGTTTTCAATTCTGGAGATAATTGATGCCTGAACTGCCATTTTTAGGTCCAAAGCATCAAGGAAGGGTTTTAGTTTCCTCAACTAGCTCAGGAGAAATCTGGCAATTTTGGCCATTGAGTTGATGTGGTCTCGCATATTCAGATTACTGTCCAGGGTTATTCCAAAAGATTTGGCAGATTCTCCTATGGTCGGTGAGCAGTTTAGTGCTGTAATCGACTTGGTCCATTCCAGAATGTCAGTGGTACTTTTAGGCGGGGAGATTTGAAGGAACTCTGTTTTCTGAGCATTTAGTTTGAGCTGGTTGCTGGCGATCCATTGAACAGTCAGCTTTAGAGCCACATTCAAAGAGTTGATCTCCCCTAGTGATGAGATTTTGATGTAGATCTGAGTGTCATCGGCAAACATGTGGAAGGAGATGTTGGCGGTACGTAGTATTTCAGCTAACGGTACCAGGTAGACATTGAAGAGGGTTTGGGGAAAGCGTTGAGCCTTGGGGGACTCTGATCGTTATTGGAGAAGGAGCCGAGAGATTACTGTTGACTAAGAATCTCTGGGAGCAGTTCCGGAGGAAGGATATTAACCATTCGAGAACGGTTCCCTCACTCCCATCCTATGTTCGAGGCGTTCAATTAGTTTCTCATGGTTGACTGTGTCGATTGCGGAGGATAAATCCAATAGAATTAGGAGACATGTTTTGCCTTGAAGAAGGGCTTGAAGAGTGTCATCTACAATATGGAGGATAGTAGTTTCCGTGCTGTGTCCAGGTCTGAACCTGGATTGGAATTTGTCTAGCAGGTTGAAATTGGTGATGTGTTGGCTTAGTTGAAGTTGCACACATTTCTCCAGAACTTTCGCTAGAAGTGAAATATTGGATATTGGGCTGAAACTGTTGGGAATAGCAGGGTTCAAGGTGTTTTTTTTTAAGATGAGGATGACTTGATTGGTTTTTAGAGAGTCAGGTAAGGATCCTTGTAGTAGCGAAGCGGTGATTATTGTAGTCCAACTGGGAATGAGAAATTGGGAGGTCGTGGCCAAGCAGTTGGAAGGGAGTGGGTCATTAATATGGTTATTCGGTTTTAAGGAGGATAGAATTTTCGAGATGGAATGGTTGTCATATATCTTGAAGGTGGACCAGTGTACTTGGTTTTTGGGTGTTGCCTGGGCGGAATGAGAAGAGAGTTGGGTCCCGCCAGGAGGAGGTCGGAAGTTGGTGGCTGAATTAAGTTAATTTTCTAGGGAGTTAGTTTTGGCTGTAAAAAAGCAGGAGAAATCCTCACAGGTTATTAGGGATTTTGTAATTTCTTTGGAGGTTTTAGCAGTTTGTTTGATTGGTGTTTGAGCATTTCAAAAAGCTTGGAGGTCTGTTCTTAGCATTTTCCAGTTCCGATCTGAAGAACTCTTTTTTAAATTTCAGGAAGTTCCTGTTGTATGCATTTATGGTCTGCCGGAGAAGTTTTAGTTGGGAGTGCTGTCTCCAGTGTCTTTCTGTTAGCCGGAGAGTTCTCCTTTCGTTGTTGAGGGATCCGTTGAACCAGGGGTTTTTGTTTGTGATTTGGGATCTTTTTAGCTTTAGCGGGGCAAGATCATCAATTACGTCAGACATAGTTGAGTTGCAGTGCTCTGTAAGGACGTTGACCTTGGATAGATTTGGGGGGTGGTGGAGGTCATTCATGCAACGTGCAGCCAGCATCTCGAGATCTAGGCTCTTTGTGTCTTTGAGCCAGAGTTTCGGTTTCACAGGTTGCGCTGGCCTTTTCTTGTGGATGCCAGGCATTAGGAAGGCAATAGCGTGGTGGTCTGACCAGTCGCAAAGGTCTATTGAGTTAAATCTGACTTGACAATGATCCAATCCGGCGTGGAGCCTTTTGTGTGAGTAGGTAATGAGCAGGCTTGAGTAGGTGATTGGTCAGCAAGGAAGTCTTTGAGAGCGTTGACCTGAGGGTCATTGAGGTCATTGCAGTGCAGATTAAAGTCACAGAGGAAAATGTCATTGGAGTGGGGGGAAATCTTAGCTGTAATAATTTCCATTAGGTGGTCAATGAATGTGTCGTTCTTACCTGGGGGCTGGTGGAAGATGTACAGTTTGCACAACTGGGAAGCGTCGTTGCATATGGAGAGTGCGAGATATTCGCAGGAATCGTTGGGGCTGGTGTGAAGTTCTGTAACAAGGAGGTCGGAGTGGTAGATGCAAGCAATGCCTCCCCCTT
This sequence comes from Triturus cristatus, assembly GCF_964204655.1. Classification (NCBI taxonomy): domain Eukaryota; kingdom Metazoa; phylum Chordata; class Amphibia; order Caudata; family Salamandridae; genus Triturus; species Triturus cristatus. The sequence continues at coordinate 989,904,309 of NC_140583.1, read as the reverse complement.
TTATAATTGCCTGTCAAGCCTCACGATGTTATAATTTGGAGGGATCAATAAATCTAGGTCAGGTTACAATGATTAGTTGAGCCATGATTCGTTTACTATTGCTACTTCAGTTTTATGGCTCAGGATGAGTGCGGCGATGTCAGAGGCTTGCTTAGCTGCTGATCGGCAGTTAAGTAGGAGGCCAGAGAGTGGAGGGTCGGGGCATGTGATGTGAGTTAGGGAGGATAAGGGTACTTGTGCTAAGTTGTCATGCCAGGCAGAACTTTAGGAGGGAGTGAAGGGGTGCATGGGGAGTAGCTGAAGTTTTGGTAGACATCAATAGGAAGCCCATACCCTTGGCCATTAAGCTGTATTCACCGGAGCTACGACAAGCATCAGATGGCGGGTGCTTAAAGGGATAAGAGTCATGTACTTGCTTATTACGGATGGTGAATAAATCAGTGAATTTATTGAGATCTTTGTCTGGCGCTTGTATCAGAATGATGCCGTTTTTATATAAGGAAATGGTAAGGTCAGATCTTACATTTTAGGAGGGCACGATCGTGAGTTTGGCGCTGTACGGAATGTTTCTGGATTCATGTACGCTCAGGAGGTTTGAAATGGCAGCACGCCATAGTGCTGTTTTTCTTGAGTAGAAAATAAGGTCATTGATAATGGTGCCTTTGTCAGCGTTGAAGTAAAGGTCAGAGATCAGAGTCTCAGGGTGTCTTCTCAGGAGGGTATGTTTGAAGGCTTTAGCAGCAGTCCTGGAGAGGTTAGGAGTGTAAACGATGATGTATGAGTTTCCGCCGGTTGCATTCAGGAAAGAGCCTGCCATACTTGAGAGAGAAGGGGATCTAGGTGAAGCCAGGAGGATGAACTTTGGTTACTCCTCAGCACCCCCATACCCTCCCACGCTCTCACTGCACCCTCTCCACCCACTCCAACTCTTTTTATATGTGTCGGGCGCCGCTGGTGCTGTAGTTTCTGTTGTACTTTGAAGTCTATGCAGCATTTTCCTTCCATGGAAATTGCTTTATAAGTGAATGAGTGAACTTCTTTTTAGCTGGCTGAATGACCAGCTTTACAACTTGGAATGATTGAACCCTTCACCTCACACGAAAACACTTCAAACAGGCCTCAGAGCACTCACTCATTTCTTTCCATCCATACAGTAGAATCAATCAAATGTGATCCATCCCTGACTCTTTCACTTCAAATTTATGCATAAAAGCAGCGACACAACATGGTTTTAGCACATCTGTGATCCTCACACATAACATATACACAACCTATATAGGACACATGACAAACATGCTCCTTTCATAGCATGTCCACAAAGTAGTGAGCCTCAACGCCTCATCAGGAGTTTTAAGAATTTTTAAAATACAATGAAAATATAATAAAATATACTGGAACCTTACAACACTACAATGCCATAATAAAAGCAACAGAGAGAAAGATACATTTCTATTAACAAAACCTATCTCTGTCTTCTATAACCTTACAGACTTTACTTAGGCCCTGATTCAAAGTTGTGCTTTTAAGTTTGATTGGAGCACACATGGATTTGTGTGTACCAATCAAATTCTGAATTGCACGTCTATTACCATACTCTGCAATTTTCTATTGACACAAATGCAAACCATGCAGTACTTATTGCGGTAAACACTGATTCCACGTGTTAGGCCTCAATCTGAGGAGGGGAACTCAGAAGAGATGGTAATTACATCACCCAGTAACCACCCCACCCCACTGTGTGACATTTCAAATGACATCATGGATGACATCACTGGTGACATCATTCAAGCTACTGCTCCCCTTAGTCCTCCAAAAACCTAGATCGTTAGATTACTGTGCACATACTGATGTTAAAGAGTTGTCATGAACTGCGAATGACAATATCTATAAAAACTGGAGATTTATAAGGTGCAGATATTTATTTCCAGAAGTTACGTGAAAATTCTGAGACATTTTAAATTGTTGAAGAATGTATAATGTATGGGTGACTAATGTTGTGTGCCATTCTTCTCACTTCAGGAATATGTGTAAGGTATTACAAACTACAGAGGGTTGTGCATAAGACCTGGTTGTGCATGTTTTATCAGAGGATAATCGAAGTGGTTGACCTATAATTCAATGTCAGATGAAGTATTTAACAGGTACATCTTATTACGGTGAATATTCGTCAAATACTCTTTCGAACAGTATTCAAGGTTTAATAAACTGCTGATTACATTGCCGCCTACAGAGATATTACCAGGGCAATTCACAAAGGTAACTTACACTTGTAAGTAATTAACATGGGTAAGTTTGCTCTTACATAAATTGCTGATCGTATGAATGTCTACAGAGACATTATTTTTCTTACCCCCTGAATACCAGTAAAAAAAAGAGAGTATCTACTAAATGTGGGGAATTTCACAGATCTGCTTCATGTTCTCCATGTTGCGAAAGGTTTCACCATCTGAGCACTAAAGAGGCTATAAAAAATTGGGTCTCCATTTTTCTTGCTGAATACCATCCAGTATCAAAAGCGGAGAGCTTGTCACATTCATTGTATGATGTCATCAGTAACATCATCAGTGACGCCATCAATTATGTCATTTGAGACGTCATCATGAGTGATATATTATGTGAGGTCATAGGCAGCACATGTTGAGGGCGCAAGTTATGGCTAGTTCACTGAACTATAACTGGTGAATTTCAGTGATGCATTGGTTTATAAACTGTAATTCTTTGACCCATTTCAATATCTAACTATAATGTCACTTTAAAAGTAATTTTGTCAGTGAATTTCAGTTTTTTAATGAAAGGGAAGATCATATCACCATATCTAACTTTTAAGTCTCTTTAATGTCTCATTTCTTCATTGAATTTCTGGGGTGTTTGGGTCATTCAGCCATCATCCCCAACGGCGCATGGCCTTTTGCTGTATGCAGTGGGTTTAGGCCCAGGCTCACCAACACGGGTGATCAACCCACAGCAGTCTGCCCTCTGGGATAACTTGCCGCTACTTCCTCTTCCTGCCTGCACTCCATTCTCCTTCGGTGTGCCTCTGCCACCTCCCTACCGCTCTCCGTGGTCAGGTTTCTGTACTTGTCCATGCTGGCCAACCTTTAATAGTCAGCTTGCTGCCCCTGCACTATCCCTTCTGCCCTCTGTTTTCCATTTAAGTGCCCTGCTCCCCCCACCCTATGTGGTCAGCTTGCTGCCCCTACCCATACTAGCTTGTCCTCTGTGATCAGGTCGCTGCCGCTGCACCATACTGTTTGCACTACTTTCTGTGCATGTGTGTGTGTATCCCTGCCACCTTCCTCCCGCCCTCTTTCATCTGTTGTGCTGCCGCTGCTCATGATGACCTCTTCTCTGCAGTCAGCTGCTGCCCCTGCCCTTCACCTATGCACCATACCCTCCATTGTACCTTTGTGTGCCCCTGCACACTTCCTCCATGGTCCATTAAGCTTCATCTGCCTATGTTAGCCAGCCCTCCATGTTTGGCTTGGTGCCACTACCTCCCACACCCTGCTCTCCATTCTCAGTCTGTGTGCTCCTATACACCTCCTGCCTGCTGTCCATGGTCAGCTTGAAGCTCATTCCCATGCCAACATCCCTTCTGTGGTCAGTTTGCTGCCCCGGCCGCCCTCCTCTCCCTGCCATCTGTTCTTTGTGTTAGTGCCCCTGCCAGCTCCCTCCCTCCGTGGTCCGTTGTGCTGGTCCCGCTCATGCTGGCTTGCCCTGAATGGTCCACTTGCTGCCCGTGCCGCCTCCCTTCTGCCCTCTCTGATCCACTTTCTGCCCCTGCTGGCCTGTCCTCTCTGGTCAGCTTTCTGCCCCTGTCCCAGCCTCCCTCTAACCTGTGATCAGTTCTCCATATACGTACACCTCCCCCTCCAAGCGGCCCTCCTTGGTCCATTTTGCTGCCCATGCCCTCTGCTCTCTGTGGTCAGCTTCCTATCCCTGTACTCCCCTGTTCCACTACCCCCTGTTCTCCATATGACCCTGACCCCTTCCTCCTGCCCCCCATGGTCTGTTGTGGTGCCCTGCCCATGCAGGCTTGCCATTTAGGGTTAGCATGGTGCCCCTGCCCCTTCTTGCTTGCCCTCTCTTCATTATCTGCATGCCCGGTTCCATCCCACCTGCCCTTCCTGGTCAGCTACCTGACCTGCCCATGCCAGCATACCTCCATGGTCAGTTTGCTACCCTCCCTTGATTCCCCAGGTGCATTCCCCTGCGTTCTCCCTCCTGCTCTCCCTGTTCTGTTGTGGTGCCATTGTACATGCCGGCCTACCCTATGTGGTCAGCCTGTCGACACTTCCCCACATGCCCCCTACACTGCATTCTCTGTCTGCGTGTCATTGGCCCTTCCCGCCTGCCCCAGCTTGCTGCCTCTGCCCTTGCGGCCTGCTCTCTGTGGCCAACTTGGTGCCCCTAATCCTGCCCCAGCCCTTCGTTCTTCGTGTGTCTGCCCCTGCCACCTCCCACCTGCCCTTTTCAGTTCATTGTTTTACCAATACCCCATCCTCTAGCCCTACCTGGTAGGCTTGCTGCCCCTGCTCCCCTTCTCCTGTCCTCCATTGTCTATGTACATGCACCTTCTCGCCTGTCCTCCACTGTCTATTGTGCCACTATTGCCCGACCCCCTCTCCTATCTGTTCAGCATGCTGCCTGTGCTCCTTCCTTGTGCCCTCTGTCCGTGTGTGTGCCCTTGCCCCATCCCTCCTACACTCTGTGGTCCATTGTACTGCCTCTGCCCCTACCGCCTGCCCTGTTTGTTCATTTTTCTGACCCTCCCCCTTCCTTCCTGCCCTCTGCTGTCCATGCCCCTGTCCCATCTCTCCTGCCCTCTGTATTGTGCTGCCTGCCCTGCATGTTCATTTTTCTGCCCCTTCTCCATGTCCTCTGTTGTCTGTGTGAGTGTCTCTCCCGATCCCTCCTGCCATGTGTGTGCTGCCACTGCCATCTGCCTGTCTTTTCACCTTCCTGCTTGTGCCCTTGCCCTCCATTGTCCATGTGCGTGCACCAGCCCCCCCTCCTGTCCTCCGTCGTCCGTTGTGCTGCCACTGTCCCTGCCACCTGCTTTAAGTTTTACAGCTTTGATTCCATCAAGATGGCTTCAGGTGTGCCACGCTTTTGTCATAAATACAAATGTGGTCAGCATGCTGCCCCTTTCCTCTTCTTGCCTGCTCTTTTTTCATTATCTGCACGCCCCTGCTCTGTCCCACCTTCCCTTCTTGGTCACCTACCTGACCATGCCGGTCTGCTTCTGTGGTCAGTTTGTTGCCCTGCCCTCAATTCCCCTTTAGCAATACCCTCCTCTCTCATTCCTGCCCTCCCTGTTCTGTTGTGTTGCTGTTGCCCATGCTGGTCTGTCCTCCATGGTCCACTTGTTGACACCGCCTGTATGCTTTCTGCTCTTCATTCTCTGAGTGCATGCCCGTGGCTCATCCTGTCTGCCTTTTGAAGTCTGCTTGCTATCTCTCCACTTGAGGCCTGCTCTTTGTGGCCAGCTTGCTGACCCTTTTCCTACCATCTGCCCTCTGTGTATGGACCCTTACTTCCCCCACCTGCCGTCCGTGGTGCATTGTTTTACCAATATCCTACCCTTCTCTCCTACCTGTAATGCTTACTGCCCCTGTGCTTCTCTCCATGCCCCCATTGTCTGTGAACATGCCCCTGCTCCCTCCCTACTGCACGCCATTGTGTGTTGTGCTGCCACTGCCCCGGCCACCTGCTGTGTCTGGCCAAATGCTGCCTGTGCTTCTTCCTCGTGCCCTCTGTTGTCCATGTGTGTGCCCCTGCCTCATCCCTCCTACATTCTGTGGTAAATTGTGCTGCCCCTACACCGCAGCCTGCCCTGCCTGTTTATCTTTCTGCCCTTCCCCACCCTCCGTTGTCCATGTGCATGCCCCTGTGCCATCCCTACCGCCCTCTGTATTCCATTGTGCTACCAGTGCCCTGTCGACTGCCCTGCCTGGTCGTATTTCTGCCCCTACTCCCACCCCCCTGTCCGCTGTTTGTGTGATAGTCCCTGCATGATCCCTCTTGCCATCCACTTTGCTGCCAGTGCCGCTTGCCCTGACTTTTCAGCTTCCTGCCCCTTCCCCCTTGTTCTCCGTGGGTTTGTGCCTGCCCCCTCCCTCCTGTCCTCCACTGTCTGTTGTGCTGCCACACTCCCTGCTGTCTACTTTAAGTTTTACAGATTTTATTCCATCAAGATGGCTTCAGGTGAGCCACATTTTTGTCATAAATACAAATGTGTGCGCTCTAATTGTTTATTAAATCATTATGGGAAGCTGTTATGGCACACTGGTGATTAGCTGTAAGGGTGCTGCTGGTGTTGAAAGTACACGTTTCTGCATGTCAGAATGTTTTACTGACATTTGACAATTCATAATAAACACATCCTTATTTTAGCATGCTATAATGTTAATCATACTTTCGATAATAACATTAACCCCCTCATTTTGTTTATTTCTAAATGAACTTCTGTCCTAAATACAGAATGTTAGCCACAGATTTGATCATTAGAACACTGTGGGAGGCTGCGGTATAACACATTGGGAATGAACTGCCAGGCTCCTGCTGCTGCTGGCAGCACATGTTTTAATCAGAGAATCTGACTTTATGTTCACATGGCTGAGGAAGATAGTGTCAGTGTGAAGTTATAGAAAAAATGCTCTCGTTTTAACTTCTGGAACACCTACCCATAGCCTCTATGGGCCTGATTCACAGAACTAATCTGAGACAAACCCTAAACTTACTACTTTTGGTATTCACAGAAGGCATTTAGTAGTACTAAAGTTAGGATTTTGTCTTAAGTTTTACTTAAGATAGACTTAAGACAAAATCCTAACTTTACTACTACTAAATGCCATCTGTGAATCCCAAAAGTAGTAAGTTTAGGATATTGTCTCAGATTACTTCTGTGAATCGGACCCTATGAGATAATCATGAGGGATAAAAAAAAATACTCTCAAGCATGGTTCATTAAAACCTGGCAGTAGATCTGCATTTTCACTCGTTCAAATCATCTTACAACTCATCACATTTCCTGCACTTAGTATAGTGCCACTAACAAATAATTTACATTGTGACTAAAATCCGTTATCACCCTTTATATGTGCTTCTTTTTGTGACCCTCAAAACCTGGCATTCAGCAGTTACCAACAGTCCAGATATACCTATTTTTTAAACACTTCATGACCACCCACACACCACTTTAAATATGAATTTCTCAAAAACTACTATATTGATTTACACCAGATAACAAAAAGCTCACTATCTGAGTGAAGTTCTATCTTTCTGGCTAATTTGGAGTAATTGCATTCATTGTTTTTTGTCAAATATGAGGTCATGTAATGCCTATGACCTCACATATTAGATGAACCATGACATTAAATAACATAATTGATGACATCACTCATGACATTTCCCAGAAAAAGAATATTCTTGCTAGGGCTACAGGAGCCCTGTTGGGCTTTGCAAAACGTTTGGGTTGTAAACCCCTGCCCGCGGTTATGAAGATATATAGCGCCAAGTGTGTTCGTATGGCCCTATATGGTAGCGAGGTATGGGGTTACAAGGCTTCAACAGAGATCCAATCAGTAGAAAGTGCCTTTTTCCGGAAATTGCTGTCACTCCCCACATCTGCTCCTATTTTTAATATTCATGAAGACCTGGGGGTAGGTTACCTTACGGATCAAATTTCTGTGACTCCATTGTTAGGCTGGTTAAGAGTTTGGGCTCAGCATCCTCCGAACCTAAATCAACTTATTATTCAAGACTGTTTGTCTCTTGATAAAGCCATGTGTATTCCTTGGTTGCGATATATCAAATCTAATTTGGAGTCACTCGATTACCTTGACCTATTTGATAAACCAAGCATGATGAGTAAAATAGAAATAAAGGCCTTCAAGACTCAGTTCGTGAGTAGAGCAATGTTGCTGAGGGAAGGAGGGGAAATGGGTATGCCGACAGTCAGGAGATTTGTCATATTAAGTATAGGCAGAGAGATTCAGCCATACCTGACCTATATAAGCAAACCATTCCATCTGTTTTTGTTAATAAGGTTCAAGCATGGCATGCTTCCCTGGCTTTTAGCTTACCCGAAGGGTTTTTTCAAAGAGGGTACCCTGGGGCCCTGTCCTTGTGACAACACCTCAGAACAAAATACGCTGCATATGGTTTTCTTTTGTAAATTTTACACTTTGCAGCGCAAGAAATTTATCCGCCCCATTTTTAAGAACCGTTATTTTGAGCAAGTGAGGCCCGCAATGGTTTATCTGCAAATGTTAAGGTCACCACTGGTATGTTTCGGGGTAGCCAGCTACATCATAGGGGCCATCAGGTGTAGAAATCGGGTGTAGTTCTTTGGGTTCCTCCCTCATTTTTAGTTTTGTCTGATAGTTGGAGAACGTGGATTAATGAATTAGTTTTGGTTTTATGGAGATGCAAAAAAATTGTAGAATCATTGGGATGACATACTTTTTACTGTGATTGTTTGCCAATTATATTGTATTATTCATTATATATGAAACATTGTTAATTGTGTTTATTTTGGTATTGTATTAATGGATTTTTCAGATTATTGTAATTGTAACTATTTGCAACATGAAATATCGTCGTATGCTTTGATGGTTTTAAAATTTTTAACCGAATAAAGCTATTGTTGACTTGACTTGACATTTCAGTGCTAGTCTCCAGCCAGTCACTGCATCCAATCCACATCAGGACTTGGACTAGAAGTCTAGGTTCTGCACCCAACCCTCTGTAAACATCAAACTTCCAATGCATCCGATCTTCAGCGATACAAAGAACAAGTTTGACATTGGGGTTAACTTGTGGACAGGGTCTGCACCCACCCCTCCACAAGCAGGTAACCCCCACTATGTCAAGATTTTGGACATTCACAGTGGTGTTTTTCTGAAAAGTTTGGTGTCACACCATACCCTACATTCAACATACAATACAGGTTGGCCGATAGACTTGCTTTATTGCCAGGCATTGCACCCAAACCTTCGCACCTGGTCCAACCGTGCTGTGCAGTGCGAGTTGGACACATGGCCTCCGGCTGCCTACCCCTCCATTACCCCCTAACACTCTACTTGCTCAGCCGTCAGCCCTTCACAAGCAGAAGTTGACCCAAGGGTCTATTCTGAAATGCTGCTCACTAGCCATCTCTCCGCAAGTGACCTACCCCCACTGCACCCTTCCATTGGGGGAAATATAAGTAAAAAGACAATGACATCCAAATATTTTTTTTTGTATCTTTCAAAAGCTTATAGACAAGCATATAAGACTCAAACCATCGATTTACGTTGTTGCTTTACTCTTCATTCACAAAGTCAATAGTGCACTGCGAGAATCATTGGGTGATCTTATTAGTAATTGCAACAATGTTATTTCTAAATAAAATCAGTGATGTTATCAATGATGTCGTTTAACATGCCATGCCATGAGTGATGTAATATGCATGGTCATCAGCAGTGCATAATGGGTGTGCAAGTTACAGCTAGTTCACTGAATGATAACTGACTTATTTCAGTAGTTTGGGGGTTTTCTAACCTTATGTTTCAATTTAACACCTAATTATGACATTATTTTAACTGTACGCCACTATATTGTATGCGGCTCCACTTCCACACCACTCCCCCGTATGTCATTCCACTAAACACTGATCCAATATACCTCATTCCACTTTACTCCAACCCACTATTAGGCCTGGGCGGTGAACTCCGCTCCACTTGCGGAGTTTATGGAGTTTTCCGCACTCCTCGTTATGCGAAGCTCGCGGAGTTCCGAAAAACTCTGCTTCGCGTTGCGGAGCAGAGTTTTTTTCCTTGCTTGTGTTCATCAATGTCAAGTTGGCGAGCGCGAGCGAGGAAAATCCACCTCCTGGCTAGATTTTTCTTTGTTCCCGATCGTCAACATCAAGTTGGCGAGCGCGGAAAATCAACCTCCCAGCGAGATTTCTCAACTCGGGCTGTCAGATTTCTCATTGCGAGTGGTTGCGTATGCTCGTGACTTCCCACATTGAGAAACTGTCCGTTTGCGTTGAGAAAAGCTGCCGCCCAAGTAAAAATCTACTTGAGCAGCAGAAAGGAAGCAGCGCCCGCCTGCACTGTGCATGGTGCTGTTCGCGATTAACCCTGGGCGGACAACTACGCTACGCTCGCGAAGTTTGCGTAGTTTATGCTACTTCGCGCTACGCGAATTGCACATAGCACAGTGCAAAATCGTGTAGCGTAGTTGGCATCTTTTGCTTGATTGCGGTCCTCAACATCAAGTTGGCGACCGCGAGCGAGCAAAATGACATCCCGGCGAGACTGTTTCCTCGTTCGTGATCAGCAACATCAAGTTGCCGATCACGAGCGTGGAAAATAAACCTACCGACGAGATTCTCAACCCTGGGAGATCAGGTTTCTCATTGTGAGTGGTCGCGTATGCTCGCAACCACTCGCGATGAGAAACTACCAGTCCACGTTGAGAAAGCTGCCGCTCGAGTAAAAATCTACTCGAGCAGCAGCAAACGACCGCTTGCTTTGTGCAAGATGCCGTTTGCAATGATTGCACAATGTGGACAAGCATCCGGCACTGTGCAATCATCGCAAACAGCGTACTACGCAGTTCGAATAGTGCTACGCGTATCTCGCGTAGTGCGAAGTGCACTTCGCGTAGCTACGCATTGCGCTACTATGCGAACTACGCCCAGGGTTTTTCGCGATGATTGAACAGTGGGGACAAGCACCTGGCACTGAAAATCACCGCAAACTGGCATTTATTTAAGGCACTCTGCTGCTCACCGAGCTACGCGTAGTGCGGTGGAGTTTTTTTTTTGCACTTCGCGGAGTTCCGCTACACGGAACTCCACGAACTACGCCCAGACTTACCCACTATGCCAGAGAACACTTTACAACACTATCCTCCACTATATTATACCCCACACTCCACTTGATAATACTTCACTCAAATAAACTAAACTGGGCGAATATGGCAAAGTTGTTACTATGATTATAAAAAACATTGAAATTCACAAAATATAGAGTAGTGCAATGTTTTTTCCTATTTTTAACATATTTAAATCGTCACAAAAAGGTCTTTACAGTACTATAGTAATACCTGCAAATGATCGTCTTACTTAATTTTCTTTTTTTATATGAAGTTCTTTCTAAACTGCTGTAAAAATATATATAAAATTGTGAAGTAATTTCTCTACCTATTAACAATTTAACAAAGTAGTAATAGGTAGGGAACAACAAGAACCTTAACCTATATCTAAGGCCCCAACCTGGAATGCAGTGAAACACAGAATGCAGAAAGCAGGCAACATGTGCTTAAAACTGCATGGCTGTGTTTTATGTTTGGTAAACTCATCCATTAACCAATCGCCTACTGCGTTATAATGCACATGTACTGCGGTATACTGCAAACTTACACTGATATACCGGGGCACAATATGTAACTAAGTATTTTAAACCAGCCGCGGTCGGTAGTAGGAGTAACTGCAGGGCGGTTTTATTAATTTATATGTTAACTTACCTGTAAACCTCCGTAATCCATAGTTTACTACCCCCACCCTGCCCCTCCCCCTCCCCACGTCACCGCCCTGCAGTTACTCCTACTACTGACCGTGGCTGTTTTAAACCCTATAGCTTTAACACTACTTACATTACTCACTCATACTACCAAAAATTACCATTTGCACCCAAGAATGTATTTTCCTGCCACAGTACATCTACATCCATTCACACACTTTTGCTGTACATTTAATTCAATAACCACCCTCCACTCTGTGCCAATCCACTCTATGCCACCACACTCTATGCCACTCTACTCTAAGCTATTACACGACAAAGACAAAAGAGACGCAATACAATATCTTCAGAGCTATGACATCATCGCTGTCCAGGAAACTTGGGCTCTGTCCTCATTCCCCTGGCTAGACTATACAATTTACACACTTTCACTGTACATTTAATTCAACAACCACACTCCACTCTGTGCCAATCAACTCTATGCCACTGCACTCTATGCTACTGCACTCTACGCCACTCTACTCCATGCTATTACACTCTATGCTAATCCACTGCACGCCCCTCTACTCTATCCCACTTCACTCTAAGCCACTCCACTCTACACCACTACGTTGTATGACACTCCACTATATGTCACTTCTCTGTAAGCACCTCCACTCTATTCTTCTCCACTTCCGCTATACGGAATTTTACTGTACACAACTTCATTCTAAGATGCTACACTCTACACTATTCCACTCTATACCACTCCACTGTACGTCACAACACTGGACTGCATGCTATTTCAAAGTAAGCCACTCCACTGTGTGCTACTCCACTCCACTGTATGACAGTCCTCTGTATTCGATTACACTGTACGTTGCTCCATTTCTACGCCACTCCTCTCAACGCCACATCACTCTACATCAATCCACTCTACCCTCCTACACTACTACACTTTAAACTATTCATTTGTATGACACTCCACTCTATAGTATCTACTCTACGCTATTCCACTATATGCCATTCCACTCTATGTCATTAAACTGTACGCCAGTAACACTCAATGTTATTCACTCTTCACTACTCCACTCTATGCTACTCCACTGTATGCCCCTCTACTCTATGTCACTCCACTCACTGCCACAGCACTATGCCACTGTTCGCCACTCCATAGTATGCTATTACACTATACACCACTATAGTCTAATGCACTACACTCTACCTGCTCCACTGTACAACACTGCATTCTATGGTATTCCACTCTACAACACTCCAGTATATGCCGTTACACTGTACTCCACTCCACTGTACACCATTGTACTATACCCTACTCCGCCGTACGCCACTCCACTCTGTGCCACTCCACTCTAGTATACACAATGCCACTATACGCCACAACACTTTACCACACTCCACTCTACTCCACTCCACCCTGCAACACTCCAGTGTATGCCACTGCACTTTATGTCACTCCATTGTACGCCGCTCCACCTTATGCTATTCCACTGCATGCTGCTTAACTATACAACACTTCAGTCTATGCCACTCTACAGCAATCCACTCTGCATTATTCCACGCTCCACTCAACAACCCTATACTCCACCCAACAACACCCTACACCCCTCCATTGTACCACACTATACTCCACTATATAGTAATACACTGTACAACAATGTTCTCCTCTCAATGCCACTGTATAGCACTCTACTTTACTCTATAGCATTGAACAACACTCTACTTCACTCTACCCAATTGCCTCTATGCCGCTACACCTCAGTAAATACACTCTATTATAGGAAACATTACATCAATTTGCTCTTTACCCCTCCACTGTACGCTACTCTATATCAGTAAACTCTATGACTATTCATCCCACTCCCCTCTATTATACTTTACAGCACTTTACTCTACTCCATGGCACTCCACTGTACAACACCTTTAAGCCACTCTGTGACACTCTAATCCACTCTACGACACTATATGACATTGTACAACACACCAGTCTACTCTACTGTACCACACAACACTCCACTTTACAACAGTTTACTTCATTGTGTAGTATGTCACTCCACTGTACTCTACTCCATGCCACTGTACTGTAGAATATGCTACTCCACTCTATGTTATTTCACTTCACTGGACTCCATTAACCTCCACTCCACTGCACAACACTTTATCCCACTCCAAGGCACTCTGCAACACTCCACTCTACACCACCCCACTGTACCATACTCCGCTCCACTCTACAACACTCTACTACAATCTGTGCCACTATAAAGAAACTTTACTCCTGTGTATGCCCCTACACTATACTGTACAACCCTCTACTCCACTGTATGCCCCTACACCCTAATATACAAAACTCTATTCCACTCGACAACACTTTCTAACACTTTAAACACACCACTCTACTATTCTGTACAAAATGCCACTTCAGTTAGTAGCAATTTACTTGACTCTGTACTACACTTGTTCACTGTAGAGTGCTCCATGCCACTGTGCTATACAACATGCTACTACACTACATAACAATTTACTCCACTGTACGCTATGCCACTGCACCCTACCCCACTCCACTCTACTCTATTGTACTTTAAGATACTACACTCTACTCTACTGTACTCTACCCCACTCCACTGAACCGAACTCCAGTATTCAACACTCCATTGTACACCATTTCACGGTACGCTATTCCACAGTATGCCCAACTCACATGCCACTCTACTCTACTCCACTCTATTACACTCTACAACACTATACTGGGAATAGCTATGAGAAAAAGAAGCTTAGGAAGAAGTTGGGGAGAAACGTGGCGAGTCCAGGGTGGAATGGGATGATATGGGAGGAGGTGGTCATGCGTCCACCTTCCTAGGCTGATTTCAGGCCTGGGACTGCCACCTCCCAGGGGCCCAGCTGTGTAATACAAGGGGTTGGGTGCACGCATATCCACTCCCCGGGACGATTTCCACCCTGGGGACCTCACCCCCCTTGGGCCCAGAACTGAAAAAGGGGGTGGGGGCTGCGATCTGTCCCAGGGACACCATCACCCAGGAACTGGCTGTGCATTAGACATTTCAGCCGCACGACCCCCCCCCCCCTCCCCGCCCCAGGAACTATCAATGAGCCCCACGGCCAGGATCTGCTATGCCATGGGCTGCCCACACCCAGGACATAGCGTTTTCCCTGAAAAGCACTAGTGCGGGCAGGGAAACCTGTGCCCACTCCCATAAATTAAATATCATCAGACTTCAAGAGCAATTGCGTCACTTTGTGGGTTTCACCTGCACAAATCTATTGTTTTTAATATAAACTTAAAAGGGACTTACATCTCACCTCCTCTCTTTCCTGGCTTCTCATTGGTTCCTCTGCGTGCCACTTACCTGAATATGACGTCTTGCAAAAAGTAGACCCCCCAAGATACCCTGAAAGATTCCACCACAAATAAATTGAGGAAAGTGAATATTTAAAGTTTTTTTGGTTTATTAATATTTAAGATTTTTTTTATAACATTAATAATTGTTAATGTTTAGTTTTGTGTAGTAAAATTGGTTTATTAAAATTGTTGGTTGGCAAAATTAAAAATGTATTAGGAGATAATTTACGAGGGGGTCGGGAGAAATTTCAACTGCCTAGAGGCCTCCACAGGGTTTAATCCGGCACTGGACGCTGCATCTGCTAGAATATTGATAAGCACCCCCCCAGAAATGTTAAATATTAGGTCAGTGCCTATTGTGCAACCGTGTAAAACAAGAACGCAGCCAGCCACCACAGCAAGTCCAGAATTGAGGAACATGACTTGTATTAAAACTGCTCCTGCTCTGCTCCTGGCAGCTGAATCTGAGAGCGGCACAAAATGCACACATGTGACCCCCAGATATCATACGGTGGGGTGTCACATGCCGCAAAGCTTTAAATAATTTAAAATTAATGAGTCCCCCTGTTTGAAATCCATCTATGAATATTACTGGGGAGTCTGTGTTACTTGTTCTCACTTAACAGCATTTTACACAAAAGTTAAAAGTGATACACCCATTAATCCAGCAGAATCCCACTCCCAAGAGATCCCGGATCCCTCATGTGGGGTTTTTGACCCTTGCCTCCTGGCCATGCTTCCAGGGCCAGAGGGTCGGCTGAAGGACCTCAGACTCACAGAGCCTCAAATGTAGGCACCTATTATTGCTTGGCCCTTGTACACCTTGAATAGTGACTGGGTGCCTGAAAGTCTGGGAGCGGCCCAGGACTGTCTGGATGCTAGAGCAGTCCTGGCGCAGCACAGCGAGCAGTGTCTAGACCATAGTGCTTGTCACCTTCGGGGATGGAGGGCACGTCTCCCGAATATAGCACGTTACAATGCATGCTATTACCACGCAGTAGGTTACAACGTGGTCGTTACAACGACCGCATTGTTACCACATGTGGCTTTACATCGCAAGTCATTTCTACGACTTGCGCTAGGTGGCGCACTGGACTTAGGAATAGTATAAATTACTATTCCTACTCCAGTTAGTGCAACAGCAGGGAATGTATTGGATTTAAAATCCAACACATTCCCTGGTGTTGCACGCCACCTAGCGCAAGTCGTAGAAACAACTTGCAATGTAAAGCCACACGTGGTAACAACGCGGTCATTGTAACAACCACATTGTTACCTACCTGCGTGGTAATAGCAGTGTTGTAAACCCTGTTTCCCCTTCTCCCCCACCCTTCCTTTTCCCAGTGCTTCTGTTGGAAGACTGGCCTCCTCCTGACAAACACTGCTCCTTCAACACCCCTCGTAATGGGGCCTCTCAGCCATCCCACAGTCACCTCCACACTTAACCCTGCTGCCAGGAGTACCTGAAGTCATTGTTTGGAAAGCAGTACAGTGCTGATTAATTGCACCGTAGGAGCAGCGGAATTTATTAGTAATTCCGAGTTACATCAGTAACGCCGAATTACTAAATTCCTCCAAATCCGCTGGCAGAATAAAACATTCTGCCCACCCCTAGAGGTTGAATAGTTTAAAAAATATTTATGATAAAATTAAGGAAAAATTATACTCTGTTCAACTGAATTCTCTGGCATTGTCTGTCTTGGAAGTGGAGTGGGGCTGAACCTCAGAAATGGAGCACCATGAAGATTTCATGCAGAAGACAATGCCTGTGAATGAAAAAAAAGATGACAATATTTGAAAGTTAAGGTAAGCATAGTGCACAAGGTGCCAGAGTGCAGAGCACCGGCTGGTGTGCCACTTACTAAGAGCCAATCTCATACTGATCCCAGACACTATGTCATGTACCCTGATCACCCAAATAATAACAAACTTCAGCGGTGCCCAGGAGGTCCACAGCCACTTAATAAGCATTTATCACTAGTCTGCATTATTTTAATCAACTCACCTCTTTCCAGTTCACAGTGGTAGGTCTCTTTCAGTACTCTTATTTTCCATATAAGTAGATAGACATTGGTCCTTCTTCTGGATGTTGTTGACTGTACTTTTATATTTCTTCAAAAACAAGATAGACCTGGTGAACAAGGAAAACACACAATTTGAGTCTTAGTGTAGTCTAGGTAAACTGACTGGTCTCAGAACAACCAAGAGATTATGGGCTTCAGTTAACAAAAAGACAATCAAGTAACATTATTTTTGATAAGTTGAAGCGTTAATCCAGAATGAGCACCCAAGCAAAAAGTACTAAGTGCCTCATTACGATGTCGGTGGGACCGACACTGACGGCACGTCGGTGTCAGTCCCACAGACATCTGAAACAGCGGTCAGGCCGCTGCATTACGATGCGGTCGCTCTGACCTCATGGGTGAGGGACTGGCGGCTGCGGTTCCAATGGGCTCAATGAGTCTGTTCGCCAAGCGGTCATTATGGTAATCCGTACAATGAGGGTGGTGACTGCTCAGGCACCTCCGTAGGGATTACAATGACCCTTTCAGACGGCCTTTCAATGGCAGTCTGACTGCCATTGATAGGCTGTTAAAAACGGAATTTGGGGGCCAACAGCAGGGCCCCCGTCCCACCAAGGCCACCGCTATGTGGCCAGAGGAGCACCTGTGTTGCCCACACAAACATCCATGCCGCATGTGGCAGGCACTGTGAGGTGCCTGCCACACGCTGCACAGATTTAAAAATCATGCCTTTTGGCATTGGGGCTTGCGCTGTGGTCTTTTTCCAGGCAGCAGCACAATCATCAATGCAAAGAGGCATGATCTTTGTTATATATGCCCCCATGTGTGGACACGATGGGCCATCCTGCCAGGATAACAGGGGGAGGAGCTGTACCCTACCACACTTATACTTCAAAGGGTTCTGCCTCCAGTACACATGAAGCAACCTGACACCAGCCTTTTGTCACCCCAGATAGTTTGGAGCCTTGACAGGGGACAGAAAGAACTTTTAAGAACCAGATGTGGGGGTAGGACATGGTGTTCTCCACACCCAGAGACCGACAGCAGGTAAGAATATTGGACCCCCAAAACCACTCGTTTGGGAAAGCACTGGCTTTTTATGCAGGCTTTTGTGTAAACAGTTTTATGCTGTTTTGTCTCCGCTTCTGCTTCTCTTATGAACTACTAGCGCCAAGATAGTCTTAGCAGAATGATGCTCTTTAGAAATACTATATAGCATAAAATCCCATAACATATCTTCTGGACCTGTGCCAGAAGAAGAACTGCTCTGCTGCCCTATAGCTGGCAGGTACTGCCCTGCTTACCTACTTATGAAAGGATTAGCATACTGCCTTAGGAAAGAAGATTGGGCCAGCTCCTTGAATCCAGGCACACCAGAGTAACTCCAAGGGCTAAATAGCTGGCCTCCTGGGTGAGCTACAGAGAAACAACAATCTCTAGAGACCCTGCAACTCAATGCCTGCTGCTGCTGGTCCCTGCTGAAGTGAATCCTAGCCCTCAAGGTGGTACTACCCTAGGTACTGGACCCTCGGTGTGGGACTATAGTGGCCTCCTCCTAGCAAAAGTCAAAACCTCAGACTTGGAATATTTTTTAAGCAAAAACTGTTCTGAAAATCGTCAGGAGACCGGGGCCTACCTGCAAGCTGGTCCGATTAATGTGCATTGCAAGTGGGACTGACATTGCTACATCTTCCGCTATGGTCTTTTCCACAGTAGCCAGTCCTCTTCACAGGCACCTTCTGACAGCAGTATCTAACAACGCAGAGCCCTCTTCAGCTAAGGCCTTCAGCCTCTCCCTGCTGGGTGAATCTGAGCTCCAGAAAACGTCTAAGTCTAAATGTAGACATCTTTACAGGGCTCAACGACAGCCAGCACCCCATCCACAGCAATTACCTCCTCGCCCTGGGATTCCAGCTTCTTCCATACTGCGCTTTTACCGCCTTCATTGACCATTTCACCGAGACTTCATCCAGTGGCTCAGCATTGTTGACGACTCATCCTCAAATAAAGCCTGCTGCCTCGCCTGCTGAGACTCTACCTTCTCAAGCACTTTTTCAAGATTTTTTTCTAAGACCGAATGTAAGATGAGACCAGACCCAATCCCACCCTTGTATATGACCCAGACTCCATGGTGGTCAGCCTTAGCTTTTGACCGTGACCCACAGTAGGTGCTTTGATCTTTAAGGTGCTAGAATTAATTAAAAAACGTAAAAAATTCATAACGGTTCTACTGATTTATGTTATTTATTTTTGTGTCAATTTATTAATTAAAATGTACTGTGTTTTTATAAATGAGTGTAGGATTTTTCTTGTGCTGTGTTTTCACTTTGTTACTGTTTGTGTGCTAATGCCCATTGAAGTTTATTTACAATAGCATTACACCAACAGCCATTGCTGTTGTGTTTTTATTTCTGTTTCAACCTGGAAAGTAGAGTTCATCTTCAAATACAAGGAAGTCGTCTGCAAGTTGATCACTTACCACACTTGTGCTGTCTTAGGAATGTACCTTATACATGGTTGTGTCTTCTTGAGCCTAATAATTTCACAGTATGAAATGTTTATTAATTTTAATCATTGTGAGTGCTCTCATGTTTTGAGGAGAGAGACTGATCCTTCTGACCCTGAAAATTGCCCCAGCTACACTGAACATGTCCTTCAAAGATACAATGGCTACAGGACATGATAAATACTTTTTTTGCCAGGCTGCTTATTTCTTTCTTCCAATACCAATGGTGAATAGGTTTCGATACAGGTAGACCTCTGTTGGGTCATCCAAATAGTTCTGTACCATCTTCTCAATTGTCATTGTTGTTGACACTTGTTGTTTCTGTACTACTGTTAGTTAAACCAAAGGAAGCCTTGACAGCCGACAACGATGATATCATCAGATACATCACAGATTATGATATGGCAAATCAAGATACAAGAGAATTGTTAAAACGAAATTGGAAGCTCCTCAAAATAGACGAGGATCTCAAAGGTATACTATTTGAATCTCCCAAAATAAAATATAGAAAAACAGCATCATTGGGAGATTTGTTAACTAACAGTTACATGAAACCTGAACATCTGGAGTAAAATATCAGTACAAATTAGCTAACAAATAAAAATAAGTAAAGAGGATTTTGGAGATGCCCCAATGTAAAGCTTGGGCACATGGATTTAACTCCATGGAATTTGAAACAATATATGAAAGTATGAGTGAAATTAAGGAATGGATCACTTGCTAAATGGATTTCATGGTGTACGTCCTGGAGTGCACATGCGGTAAAAAGAATGTGGGAAGTACTGTTAATAAACTCAAACTCCACATTTTACAACACAGAAATCAGTATGCCGTAACTAAGCACATCTTGGAGGAACATAATGGTGAAATTAATTGTATAAAATATTATGGAGTAAAACGTGGCATAAAGTATGAGAGGGGGGAATAGGGTAACTGGGGGCATATGTATCAACATCTCCATTTGCGATTCTCAAATAGCGATTTTTAAAGAATCGCTATTTGAGAATTGCAAAACGGGATGTATTTAAAATTTCGCAAAACTTTTGCGATTTCTTAAAATTCCTTAATTGCGATTAGCAAATTGCGAAATCGCAATTAAGGAATACCTTCCCATTCATTTCTATGGGCCAGGAGACCCATAGGAATGAATGTCAAGTAATTCTCAAATTGCGATTCGCAATTTGCTAATCGCAATTTGAGAATAATTTCAAAGGTGCAAGGGTGTCATGATGACACCCTGATGCACCCCTGAAATGAGCATGTGTGTGCATATGGCGCACATACATGCCCTAAGGGCATGTATGTGCGCCACGTGGAACTTTGTAAAATTCCAAAAAGTGCATTTTTAACAGAAATCTCTAATTACCACCAACTAGAAGTTGGTGGTAATTTGCGATTTCTTAAAGATAATTCACAATGCTGTGGTGCGTGTTACATATCATTTAAGAAATCGCAATTTGCGATTTCTTAAATGCTTATGCAAAATTAAGAAATCGCTAAATTAGCGATTCCTTAAATTTGAGATGAGAATTTGCCTCATACATCCCGTTTTGCGAATTTTTAATCGCAAACGCTGTTTTTTGCGAATCGCAGTGTTTGCGATTAAAAATCCGGTTGATACATATGCCCCTAGATCATCGGAGAGCGGAATCTAGAATGATTATCTTAAGGGGTACGGAGATTCTGCTTGGTTTGAATACAGATGAGGAACTACATGTGCATTTATAATGATTTTTTTTAACAACAGGGAACATAAATGGAATTAGAGAAAAAACATGTGAGGTCTGAGAGAAGGCTAGAAAATATACAGTGTTTCCTATCAGATCGTACCATATTTTATAAGTTTTATATGATGGTTATTATATCTAGAGTACTGTATTTTTATTAGGACTAATTGAGTAGTAAACTTGTAAACTGCTGTATGCGAATGTTTCACATGGATTATTGTTTACAATGCATTTGCATTTTATGAAACTTATAAATATTGGAGGAAAATTGATTGAAGGAAGATTAAGAATGTCTTGAACTTTATAGAAGTGCAATGCATTTGCACTTCATGAAACTTATGAATATTGGAGGAAAATTGATTGAAAGAAGATAAAGAATGTCTTCTACATTATAGAAGTATTATTATGACACTGAAATACGATCAAAAGATTGCACATTTTGCACATCAATTATGGTTCAAAAAGAAACTGCACTTTATAAGACCAATACATGTGTACAACACAAAATCTGTTTGACATTTGCACATATTTCTTGTGACTGTTCTGAAATTAATGTTTTATAATTTATGTTCAATTTAATATAGTACATAATTTATTCATTTTAGATATTCAATGATGTGATCAAGTGCCTGTGGACTTTTGCACATAGATTATTGTTTACATGAATATTGTTTACATTAATGTTGCACTTTGTGAAACATACTTGAAGAATCAAAGAGGCATTTGCACTTTAAGTACCTGTTTTGAAAAGTCACGTTTCTAAAACTATGTTTCAAAGTCAATAGTATAGACAACCTATAGGCGCCTAGATATCCTTATAAAATAAGAGGAATTGTCACTCTCTCTCTTTGATCCTCCCCTTTGTCTCTCCATAAATTTAATGCACAGTTAGCCACTTTATTCATCACTTCCATTCTCCCCTCTTCTCTCAGTCCTTCTCACCCATCTATTTTTCTTCTTCACTCTTAAACTGGAATTTCAACTAATGGCATTTTCAGCTTTGGAGAAAGCTGTACACATTGACAATTTCCAGATGGTATCTATATTAAAATAAGATTAATTTACAAAGAAGAAAACAAACATAAAAATTAAGTAGGACATTTCTAAGATATATGAAATTGAAAATTAGAAGAGAAAAAGGAAAAAAGATTAATATTATTTATTTTATTATTGGAAATTGAATGTTGTTTTGCTGAATATAATATTAACATGTCATTAAATATGAGAATTTTACAGACATTTGTATAAAGAATAAATTATTTCTTGATATAAAATGGAGTCAAGAATGGGTCATGTTTTTAGGAGAGGTAGCAGTCTAGTTGTTGTTTTTAAAGGATGTGAAATAAGGGGTTGGTACCTTTATATACACGACTTTCACTATTGTAACCTTATGACCATGATGAAGGCTATGGCTGAAATGTGTTCTTTGTTGGCACCTTAGGGAGAAATAAACAAGAGGATTGGGAACTTGTGCTTTGCTGCTGTCTTCCTTTCTTCCCGTGGTGCATTTTTGGATTGCCTGCAGCGAAGTTGTGGGAAATGGTGTGGAGGCTATCAAAGGATATATATGTATATTGCTGTCTTGGTCACGTGGTATGCCACAAACAGCACTGGTCACTTTAAAAATTGAATCGTTACCATGGTACCTTGTCATGTGATCAAGGCTCGACCAGAGCCAAAATGCGTTATGGCGACTGTGGAATAAAGGATTTTAAGCACAGAACAGTAGTCCGTATCCGTTTTATGGAGGTATTACCTGTACTGACAGAAGTGGTGATATATATCTATCTATCTATATATATCTAAATATATCTATATATATCTATCTATCTATATTATCTACTGGCGGTCGCCAGTAGATAGTTATAGTTAGGACCGTGTTTCCATAGGAAATCCGCAACATTCTATTTGGAATAACTTTGGCGCCGATTGACGAATCCTCGCGAAATTTTCAAAATAGGTGGGGCGCTCCGCTCCGCTCCTTCCCTGAAAGTCCCGGGGGGATTCGTCAGGCGGGGGCTGAGAAAAAGGGGGGGTCCCAAAACACGTTTTCCCCATGCATTTTTCCATAGGACCTTTAGTCCAAGATACAGCCCGAACGGCTGAACAGAATTACTTGAAATTTGGCAGAGAGGTAGTCCTCAGGTCAGGGATGTGCCTTTTGCAGGTCTGGTGTAAATCTGTTCAGTATTTCCTGAGAAAATAGCATTTAAATCAATATATATATCTATAGGCGCGCACATCAGATATTACATCACTGATGACATATGTGTCTTTCTGAAAAAAAAATATTTGTAATACATGTATAGCTAAAAAATAATGGA
Source organism: Triturus cristatus (assembly GCF_964204655.1). Lineage (NCBI taxonomy): Eukaryota > Metazoa > Chordata > Amphibia > Caudata > Salamandridae > Triturus > Triturus cristatus. Next base: position 989,880,857 of record NC_140583.1, on the reverse strand, counting down.
AGAAGACATGGGTAAATAAGTGTCTAAATACAGTGATGTAATATCTGACGTCATCAGCAGAGGATTGCGGTCGCGTGAGTTATAGTTGCCTGCACTAACTATAACGGGGGAATTTCAATGGTTTTTCACGAGTGAAATGTCCAGCTAACTATAACATGTGTGAAACCTATGGTTTTTTAAGTGAATTTGCAAGGTTTTTTAAATGCTAATTCCTAACTATAACGTGTGTGAAACCTATGTTTTTTTCAGTGAATATATATATATATATAGATATATATATATATACATACATATGTGTGTGTGTGTGTGTGTTTGTGTGTGTGTGTGTATATGTGTATTCTTTCCTCATACCTGAAAGCCCCTGCGCACAAGTGCTGAACGTCGTTTATTCAGCAATCCTGTAAAGCAAATCATTTAATAGGGGGCATGTTATCTTTACTAGTGTTTTACATTGTATCCGTGATTTGGTTATGAAACTCTTGAACACTAGTGAGGGAAATTTCCATTCATGTCAGACATACGAGTGTTAAGCAATGTCCTTAGTGGGAGAGACTGGGAAACAATAAAGTTTGAATTGTAACAACCAGGATACAGCACAATCGAAAATATTTAGATCTGCTAAATTTGGTCTAACAATGTTAGATTTTGAATGTTTCCAACCTTAAAAAATGCTTGAATTCTTGACAACACAATATGACGTGATATTATGATTCAATACAGTGAAATGTATTTCGTTTCGCAAGTGGTGAAGTCTGTCTTCACGTTTTTTCACTGAAGTCACAAGTCACATGATGTTTATTTAATCACCTGTTTCACACAACCTCGGCACTCGTGAGCAAGGAAACTAGTTTTACGAAATGCGTAGAGTCGTATCTTTGCCATAAAATAAAATCTGCCTGAAAGCATTGTGGTGCCGTGGACTGTTGTCATTTGGAATAATTACAATGGAACTTTGGATGTTTGGGCTTCGCTAACACGCCACGGCCTACCGTCGCTTTGTGGCTCGAGTTGAAGCAAACGTGTGTTTGGTGGATATATATATATATATCTATATATATATACAAACGCCATCACGCTTCAATTCTGGCGAGAAATCACGGACACGGACCACAGGTATCGCTGTGTTGTTATTTAATTAGCAGTCGCCATTACGCGTTTCAACTCTCACGGAGTCGTGTTCACATGACAATGCTGCGATAGTTTTTTTGCCTTTTAAAGTGACAGTGCATACACAGTGAATAACTTGCATTGACAACAGTCATAGACATAGAAGACATCTTTCATTTTGTAGTTCATTCTATGTTCGAGCCATATACTTAGTTTGAGCTCACTAATGTTAAGCTAACATTCTGAACCAATATATACATATATGTAAATATAAAAAATAAATATACATATAAATACATAAATAACAATAACATCTGGATGAGGCCAAATAAAAGTCAATTGGTAAAATGTAGCAGCACTTAAACCTCTGAGTTGAAAAATGCAGTTAGTACATTTTTGTTGTATTTCATCATATATATGGTATTCCATAGGTGAAAATAGGTACTTAAATGTAAAATTACTAGACCAATTTGATAAAAATCTCTTTTGGTTTGCATGCTATAATTCTCAATTTTTTAATCGCGTGAGACTTATCAACCTGTTGCTTAGTATATTAAAATATCCGTAGGTTAAATCCTAAATATTGATATTTATCTAATTCTCATGTATCTAATATCTCAAAAGTATGGCTTGATGTGGTAAAATCCTAAAAACTGTCATAAAATTAAACTTCTGTGCAAATGTGCTATATATAAAAGTGTAAAAAAGAAGAAATAATATTTATATATATCTACAATTCTGTTGTATGACATCACCACTAGTCTTAACTGAAGAATATCAATATACTAGAGGCGCTAGGAAATTTTTCATATCTTAAGGCATGTCTAAGGAATAATCTTGTGCTTGATCTAGAAGGATTAAAACACATCAGTTTTGACTATTCAAAAGAAAAAGGCCCAAAATCAGCCTAGATATTAGTGTGGTGGTACATCAAAGGAAACTAGAGCGTGGACGTATCACACTGTGCCTCTGAGAGATTTTTTTAACAATATTTTGTTTAAAAGATTCTATAGAGGGATTTCTGTGAATATGTACGATATTAATCATCAGATGATAATTTGAATAATATAAAGACAATTGTTCATACACATTTCATAGATAGGGATTATGTCCGTCAAATAAATAAATAAATAATTACATATTAAAGTTATATAAATATGTAAATATATAAATATTTAAATATGGGTCCACATGTCTCTAAATATGTAAAAATGTGTGAAAAAATGGGGATAATTGAGTCATCAAGTGTGAAAAATGATGACTATGAAAATGTCATCTAATGGTAGTGCCAGAGAGTCCTTTGAAAAGTACAGTTAATGGTAATCATATGCAAGTGTAAAGATCTTCAGTTACATTTAACCCATTAGGCTGTTTAGAATTATATATATATATATTGCAAATTGTATCCACTTGCCCACACAGGGCTACAGCGTCACTCCTCGTGAGTTTCTTAAACCTTTATTGGATGTGTTTGAGTGACTGTCAACGCACCTTGTTCACGACAGTGTGCGCCATCTAGTGTGCAGTTTAAATACAAAAGTGCAAGTAAACATAAAAAACAGCTTAAGGTTATGGGGAATGTTTTGTTCTGGTATTTCCTTACAATAATAGATGCAATTCATACCATAATTGTTATACATACAAAGTTGCATATGGTGAACAAAACCAATTTCCAAGTGCACCCAATCTTCTCCTGTTGTTACATACCATCAGTATAAAAGATCTAACTACACTGTTAACTGTATTGTAGACAGTTCAGCCACTGACTGCTCAATAAATACTTCAAATGAAACAAGCAAAAACAATGCTAGACATATATAAAAATGTTATTTCTACTGGCCTTCCATGGCTTCTAATACCATGATTGTTGCTGTCAATTGTACAATCAAAGAGTTGTCATTCAAAGCATTGATAAAGTTGAGTGCAGACTGTTCTGATCCTGACCATATGACAAAAAGGTCATCAATATATCGCAGCCATACAATAGTGTTGTTTTGACATTCAAACTGAAATTTTGTGTGGACCACCAACTCCTCCCACCAGCCCATGTGAAGACATGCGTAGCTGGGGGAGAAGGTAGCTCCCATGGCTACGCCCCTGATTTGCTTAAAAAACATGTTGTTGAATATAAATATATTATTGTTCAAACAAAAAGGTTACCAGATCAATAAGCATTTTGTTATGTGATGTCAAAGAATCAGATCTCTTGGATAAATAGTATTGGAGGGCATTTAAACCATCTGTATGTTGTGTACTAGTGTAAAGAGAGGTTACATCAAGGGTAATATAAAGGTAATTTTCTTGCCAATCACACTCGTTTATTTTGGTCAAAAAATAATTAGTATCTTGCACATATGAAGGTAATGACTGGACATGGCCTTGCAAATAGTAATCTACATATTGTGAAGTATGTTCTAGGATTCCATTGCGTGCTGAGATAATAGGTCTTCCTGGCGGATGTTCGGCATTCTTGTGTATTTTGGGGCTAAAGTAAATCGTAGGTGTCACAGGGTGTTCTTCTTTTAAGAAGTTATATTCATCACTAGTTAACAGATTAATAGTTCTCCAATAATTTAGGTGAATATTGAAATTTGTATATATTTGTTTCAATTCTGCTCCATTACTTTTAGCATAGCAAGAATGGTCTGATAGTTGTCACAATGCTTCCTAAGTGTCCTCTTCTTTTCCCAAATTACTATATTTCCGCCTTCATCCGAGGTCCTGATTACAATGGAATTGTCAATGTCTAATCGAGTCATTAGTTTGTGATAGTTCATAATACGTTGGTTGACTTTATTCTTGGAATTCTCCACCTTATAATGTAGTTTTTTTATTTGCGTTGTAATTTGTTCGTTGAAGATGTCAATAAAGTCTCTGCCCATGATGGGATTGAAAGTCGATTTGCCGCGAAAGGGAGTTGGTTGGGGGGGCTCAGCATGTATGCTGGTATTAGCTTTAGTTGTCGTTATCTGTGTAACTGCAGTATTGCCCTCGTCCCATAGGTCTTCAAGGTCTGTTAATAACAGACAGTCAGTATCGGGCGCAGAAGTTACTGTTTGTTGTGGCTGACTTGAATCTTGTGAGGTGCTATCTTTTTTGTTGTTCAACATAAAGTATTTCTTTAGTTTTAACTTCCTGATGCATCAATATACATTCATTCTCGTTTTTACATAGTTGAAATTACTTTCGGGGCAATGTGAAAGGCCCAATTTAAGAATTTGTTCCTCTGCAAGAGTGAGATTAATTTTTGCCAAGTTAACAATAGTTTTACTATCAGTATCAATGAGATGGTTGTTTAGCGCCGGTTCCACCGAACCGTGGCCCTTCGTCTGGGTCTGGATGTGTTGCCTCCTCGCCTTTCTCCTCTGTCTGCGTTTGTAGGTTCTGTTCCTGATGTTTGTATTTGTGGATTTCATGAACGTAGAGTTGCCCTGCGGTCCATTACTAAAAATGAACTTCCTCGCCAGGTGTTTTTTTATTTTGTGGGTTAGCTTGATTAAGATCTCTTAATTCAGAATCTGATCCACTTTCCTGGGCAGAACTTAAATCTGAGTTGGAGGTTTGCAAAGGCTGTTCATCTATTCTAGATGTACTTGGGCAATGGTTTATCACTTTTTTTGTGATATTCCTTCATATTGTGAATGGCATAGTATCTCTTGGAAAATGTAAAGATTTGGCCGAGTTCATAATCTGTTTTATCGCGTTGAAATTTGTAAGCTTTACGGTCTTTAATTTTGTCCTCTTCCTTCTTTAAACGGACAAGCATTTCTTTATGCAATTTTGCACTTTCATCACTCAGGTCTAGTTTCTGTATTTCCTCAATAATTTTGTCAATCTGTAGAAGTAAAGCTGTTCTGTCAATGGCTACATATTTGACTAATATTTGAATTAGTTTTCTCGATTACTCCAAATTGCAGTTGGCCCAATCCAACATCATTAGTGGAGAGAAGACACGGACCACAGGTATTGCTGTGTTGTTATTTAATTAGCAGTCGCCATTACGCGTTTCAACTCTCACGGAGTCGTGTTCACATGACAATGCTGCGATAGTTTTAAAGTGACAGTGCATACACAGTGAATAACGTGCATTGACGACAGTCATAGACATAGAAGACATCTTTCATTTTGTAGTTCATTCCATGTTCAGGCCATATACTTAGTTTGTGCTCACTAATTTTAAGCTAATATTCTGAACCAATATATACATACATGTAAATATAAATAAATAAATATACATATAAATACATAAATAACAATAACATCTGGATGAGGCCAAATAAAAGTCAATTGGTAAAATGTAGCAGCAATTAAACCTCTGGGTTGAAAAATGCAGTTAGTACATTTTTGTTGTATTTCATCCTATATATGGTATTCCATAGGTGCAAATAGGTACTTAAATGTAAAATTACTAGACCAATTTGATAAAAATCTCTTTTGGTGTACATGCTATAATTCTCAATTTTTTAATCGCGTGAGACTTATCAACCTGTTGTTTAGTATATTAAAATATCCGTAGGTTAAATCCCAAATATGGATATTTATCTAATTCTCAGATATCTAATATCTCAAAAGCATGGCTTGATGTGGTAACATTCTAAAAACTGTCATAAAATTAAACTTCTGTGCAAATGTGCTATATATAAAAGTGTAAAAAAGAAGAAATAATATTTATATATATCCACAATTCTGTTGTATGACATCACCACTAGTCTTAACTGAAGAATATCAATATACTAGAGGCGCTAGGAAATTTTTCATATCTTAAGGCATGTCTAAGGAATAATCTTGTGCTTGATCTAGAAGGATTAAAACACATCAGTTTTGACTATTCAAAAGAAAAAGGCCCAAAATCAGCCTAGATATTAGTGTGGTGGTACATCAAAGGAAACTAGAGCGTGGACCTATCACATTGTGCCGCTGAGAGATTTTTTTAACAATATTTTGTTTAAAAGATCCTATAGAGGGATTTCTGTGAATATGTACGATATTAATCATCAGATGATAATTTGAATAATATAAAGACAATTGTTCATACACATTTCATAGATAGGGATCATGTCCGTCAAATAAATAAATAAATAATTACATATAAAAGTTATATAAATATGTAAATATATAAATAGTTAAATATGGGTCCACATGTCTCTAAATATGTAAACATGTGTGAAAAAATGGGGATAATTGAGTCATCAAGTGTGAAAAATGATGACTATGAAAATTTCATCTAATGGTAGTGCCAGAGAGTCCTTTGAAAAGTACAGTTAATGGTAATCATATGCAAGTGTAAAGATCTTCAGTTACATTTAACCCATTAGGCTGTTTAGAATTATATATATATATTGCAAATTGTATCCACTTGCCCACACAGGGCTACAGCGTCACTCCTCGTGAGTTTCTTAAACCTTTATTAGATGTGTTTGAGTGACTGTCAACGTACCTTGTTCACGACAGTATGCGCCATCTAGTGTGCAGTTTAAATACAAAAGTGCAAGTAAACATAAAAAACAGCTTTTGGTTAGGGGGAATGTTTTGTTCTGGTATTTCCTTACAATAATAGATGCAATTCATACCATAATTGTTATACATACAAAGTTGCATATGGTGAACAAAACCAATTTCCAAAGGCACCCAATCTTCTCCTGTTGTTACATACCATCAGTATAAAAGATCTAACTACACTGTTAACTGTGTTGTAGACAGTTCAGCCACTGATTGCTCAATAAATACTTCAAATGAAACAAGCAAAAACAATGCTAGACATATATAAAAATGTTATTTCTACTGGCCTTCCATGGCTTCTAATACCAATAGTATTAATTGCATGGCTGTTAACCCTTAGTAATACTACAAAATTAAAAGAAGTGTTAAAAAAAAAATTATGAAAATGGCAAGTGCCTATTTATCCTTCCGAATAACTTCTCCTCTCACCTCAAAAAAGTGCTGTGTGCTTAAATAAATTAAAAAATCATTATTTTACTTTAAATCTGCAAGCCACTAAAACACATGTTCTGTAGTAATTCACATCGTAACCATACTGAAGTGAGGAGATAAGTATGTGTCCAACATATCGCAATCAAATATCTAGAATGGACATGAACAGCAAAAATTCAATATTGTCTTCGGAAACACATTAAACCTTCTGAATCTATATGGCTTTCCCAGAGGCCCTATGGCACCTTCTGAAAAGTATGTACAGCCATGAATACATTAGAGAAGACAAGTATGTAATTCTTCATCCATATTAAAACCAATTGATTACTACTGTCAGGCTCCAAGATAAACCACAATTACAATTGTCATATTCCTGCTCCCTGTCATCTCTTCTCTTTCTCTTGGGAACTTGTGCTATAAAACTGTATTTTAAAACTGAAGGGTTACTCTGATGCTATTGTTCAAAATGCCATAGGGTAACCTCTATCCTTGTTTGGAATTGCTCTGATGTGCTGTAGTATTCTTTTATGTACGGGTAAGATGGTACTCCCCCCATATCATCTTTTACAGGGATATGTAAGAATATGTATCACAAACTGATTTACATGTTAGGCTGCCTCTTAGTTTGATTTTCTTTTTATACGGTGTCACTAACATTGATAGATTATTGCAGGCTTTTCACCTAGTGCATTTTCTGAATCCATCTTGCTGCGCTAACCATGTAGTAGAATTTAAGCTTGTACTGTATTCACTTTTAACCAAATAGTCCTTCATTGATTGTGATTTCCTATCACTTATCTTGGGGTATCTTGGCATCTGCTTGCCTATCATGGTATCTTCTCTTAATCCTGAAGTGTTCCTTGATAAATCTTGTTATAAATCAATGAGATTGTGTCATGTCTGTTTTTTTTAAGCTTGCCTGAGAATGATTAAACAGGGCTTTTTTCCTGTCTAGTTCACAGGTTCTTTTTGAAGCAGCATTAAGCATGGCATCAGAGTATACTCATTGCTTGAAATGAATAATCATACCCATCTCTATTTTGTCATATTCCGCTTGTGTACTATAAGTCCGTTTAGCTCTATATAATTCTCCAAAAGGAATGCTTTTGATCAGAGGGGGAGGATGAAAGCTACCTGCATGGAGTATTGTATTGCCTGTGACGAGTTTTCTAAATATTGAGGTTTTTAATGTTTCTGCTTCTACCTGAATATTAATATCTAGGAAATCTACAGATGTGGGACTCATCTTTGATGTGAATCTTAGGTTAAGATCATTATTATTCAGTTCTCTCACAAATTGTACAGCTTCCCCCTCTGTGCCCTGCCAAAGCACAAACAGGTTGTCTATGTACCTAAGCCATAACACTGTGAGGCATATGTACAAGGAGTTAACGCCGCCTTAGCAGCACTTTTCCGATGGTTTTGCAGCGAAATTTATATCGCCATATGTACAAGCTGTCGCTAACCTCTGTTAGCGGCAGTTTTCCGTCGAAAACGCTCATAGAAAAGATCGCCACTTCTGTTAGCGATAATGACATGCATGGGAGGCGTTCCCATGCAAACACAGCCGCTAACCCCACTTTGCGATATGTACAAGGGAATCCTTGAAGGTAGGAGGACCCAAAAAAACTGCCTCTAACTGCAGATAGAGACCAGAAAATAGCTGGCCTTAAAAATGGAGATAACACTTGGGGCCTCATTTCAGCAGGTTTTGGTGTTGGACAGTGCTGCAAGCAATGTTGCTGCACTGCCCTGCGACAAAACTACAGGACAGGAATGTGCACCATCAATAAGAATGTGCGCATTCCTGGGCCTCAGTCATGAAAAGTATTGCAGCGCTGCGACAAGACAGCGTTGCAACACTTTTCAATACGCCCTTCTTGCGACACCACGGATGCGCTGTATTCACTGGGCATCGCTCTATTACGCAAGTAATGACAGATACGTCAGGAATCCTGACGTGTCTGTCTGAGCCCAAGTCACGCATTGCTGCAGTTGTCTCACAAGCATATCTCAACTTCAGCAATTCATGGGGCACTGCGTCACCCTTACGCATGCCATCAGGTAGGCAAAAGGTACTGGTGCAGTGCCGTCCTACAATTGCCGCAGTGAAATCTGAGGGATTTCACTGTGCCACTCCTATGAGGCCTTGTCGTGTGGGAATGCACACCCTGCATGCATCATACCTGGTGCATGTATGATGTGGCACAGGGCTTCACAAGGTCATGCATATGCATACATGCATCACTTTGCAAATAAGGAGCAAAGTGATGCTAGTTTTGCCTAGTCCATTCTTGAGGGGTGCCAGGGTGTCGGTGCAGTTGGAGATCCATCGGTGGCGGTTGCGCACTGCAGTGTCATCGTCTGTAAGCATTGGCGAAGTGGTGGTGCTGAGGGAGTTGACAAGATGTTACTCTGTGGCCTTGATGCAGCTGCGAGAGGGGGAGATGATGGCAGTGGTGTACGGTGGGCATGGTGAAGACGTGATGTATACAATGATGGTCGGTCCAGGATAGACCGGTGGTGTGGCTGTAGTTGAAGTTCCTGCTGGCAGAGGAGACATGCTTGAATGTGTGTCCTGCTATGCACCTTACTGTGGTGCTTAGCTGCTTGAGTCTGATGTTGGGGAGCTTCCCCAGAAAGAGGTGGTGTTCTGGTCACTGGGGTTGTCCAGGTGGAACTTGAGTTCACTGAGTAGGATGTCAATGGTGGATGGGAGAGCCTGGGGTGCAATAAGGCCTACAATTGTATCGGATAATGGGGCTCCATGGCCAGGGGGACCTGCCGATGAGGGTGCCTCAGAGGATGGGGTTGGTCCGAATCTGCAAGTTGAGGTGTTCCATGGTCACCGTTGGGTCATTAGAGTGTGTGGTCACTCGGAGTGTGCTTCTGTAGGTGATATCAATGCCTACTCCTGGACGGTCGGGGTAGTCCTTATGGGTGATTTAGTAGCCGTCAGTGATGGTGATGGCGATATCCGGTCCGGAGTAGAGGTTGGTCCTGGCAGGCGATGTATCGTCCAGGGTTGATGATGAGGAGGGTGCTGGCATCGTAGCAGTGGAGTGTCCTTAGGGAAGGGTGCTTGGTGCTGAACGTGTTCCAGAGGCAGACGGACACAGACGAGCTTGCCTATGGCTTGCCTTTGGCACGGGAGACGTCCATTACAACACAGGCATTACATCCTAATGCAACTACAACAACGCAAGGGCCTTTACATCGCATTCCATTACAACGCATTGTGAGGTCAGCAATTGGATATTTTTAATTTTTAGGGCGGGTATGGGTTTGGGTGTCAGAGATTAACCCCTTGCATGCCCGCCCCTTTCCCCGCCCAGTGCCGCGCTTTGTATTAGCGGGCGGAGTTCATGACGAGCTGGACTCGTCATGGGCACAGCGCCACCGCAGCCCATGACGAGTCCAGCTCGTCATGGGCACTGAAGGGGTTAAATTTGGGGTGTATTATGGGGTAAAATTCAAAATTTGGGGTGTGTTTTGGGGTCAATTATGAAAATTGGGGTGTGCATTTGGGTCAAAAATGAATTTAGGGTGTGTTTTGGGGGCTCAAAGATGAATTTTAGGGTTCAGGGTTTGCTTTGGGGTGCAAGGGTTAGTTTTTTGGTTGCACTCACTGCAGTGGGAATAGTAATATTTACATCTCCACTATCCAACACTTTCCCTACTGTTGCAATATGCCTAGTATTAGTATGTATTGTAATGGAATGCGATGAAATGGTATGCGCCATAACTTCATATATACCTTTGGCACACCAGTGGCACTCCCGCTGAGCATGGCAGCACAACGGTCACCATTGAGAAGTGCTGCAGGGGGGACTGGACAGCTGGGTGGTCGGAAACTCTGGAAAGGACACTGGATGGGGCGTGGACACGGGGTGTGTGTGAGAGGGTGTTGTAAATATTTAAATGGGAGAAATCTTACCTGGAGGCCGGGTCCCGTGTCTTCGTTGCTCCTGCTCTACTGAGTCTGCTTCCAGGAACAGGAAGTAGGCAGCCTGGCTCCCTCCCCTAAGCCAATCACAACTCTGCAATGCGATATTAGGATTGGTCATTGGCGCCGGGACAAGGCATTCAGCCAGGGGCTGGAGGGGTGGGCATGTTCTTCATGAAGGCTGTAATGCAACCTGCATTGCGAACAGGACAGTGCGCATGACTGCTTTGGGCGGCCTGAGTGGGCCAACCAAACAGTCATTGTGCACTTGAATGGGTATGCCACTCTGCCCTGTAAGTGGAGCAGCCCTACCCACCCTCCCGCCCGCAAAGAAAACATAGCACGATTACATCAGGAAGTTATCATCTGTGATGATTTTTCCTCTCCTTGCACTGCTTGAAAGCTCTTCCGCCATAGCGGATAAGTCGCCACTGGGGTGTGTCATCTACAGGTGCTAGGTCTGTGCAACTCGACCCACGAGCCTCCTCCACTACGCGTCCCACCTTCTCCCTACCTGGACATTGACACTATGGTGCAATCTGCTGCACTCTCTCCAAATCTGTGAATCTGTCAGCAGGAGCCTCAGCCAGGTGGGATTTCACAAGCCTGGACACCGCAGCCGCCGACAAGTCCGCTGGTGAACCTCCCGATGCAGTTGATGCAGCAGGGCCTCTTAGGTGTGAAGTTGCAGCACTCCCACCACACAAGTTGAGGGCAGCTCAGGGGCCTCACCCTCCACAGTTTCCGGCCAGTGCAACATCATCCAGCCTGTGATGCAGAGAGGTGCTGCCCAATGTTGGTAATCCCCTTCGTGCACCCTGGTGTAGTGGTGGATCATAGTATGAGATGCAGACCTCCCTATGTTGGTATGCAGGAGCGCCTCTACCATTCACAGCTCCAAGGGGCTCAAGCCGGTCTTCTCAGACAGGTCAGCAACATGTCTCCATAAGACCTGCCAGACTTCACCACCAGATACGGGGGATCGCCGCACCTCAATGTCTACCGCCACAGCTCATCGGCTCCACAGCTACTCTGCATCCCCCTCCAGGCTCCAGACGCAGGTCCGGCGAGGCATCCAGGTTCCAGATGCAGGTCCGGCGAGGCATCCTGGCTCCAGATGCAGGTCCAACGATGCATACAGGCTCCAGACGCAGGTCCAGCAAGGCATCCAGGCTCCAGACGCAGGTCCAGCGAGGCATCCAGGCTCCGGACGCAGGTCCAGTGTGGTATCCAGGCTCCAGACGCAGGTCCAGCGAGGCAGCCATACTCCAGGTGCAGGTCCAGCAAGACATCCAGGCTGCAGGCGTAGGTCCTGCGAGGCATCCAGGCTCTCATGGCTGCTCCATTCTGCATTTCATTGTTTTTTTTGCCTATTTTCTATTGGAGATCGGATGATAGGCTATTTTTCCAAAAGGGGCAAAAAAGCTCATGTTGGGCGGACTAGCATGTGTGTTTTTTGCCGTTAATGGGCCTTCTGTTGGTTTTCGTCTGCTAACGCCAGAAATTCCTATCACCATCACGCTAATGTTAGCAGCAGTTTTCACCGCTGATCCCTGAAGCTATCACCATGTAGCGACGGCTTGTAAATAAGTCGCTAACATGGCGATAGTTTTCAGCGGTACAAGGTGGTAAGAAAACTGCTGTTAACTAACGTTACCAATAGTTTTCACCAGTCCTTGTACATATGGTCCTGCATGTTTTGACCAGTGTTCAATGGTATGGCCTCCGATCACCTGTTCCTCCCACCAGCCCATATGCAGGTTTGCATCACTGGGGGCAAAGCAGGAGCCCATAGCCATTCCTCCTTGTTGTTGGTAAAGCTGACTCCCACAGATAAAAATATTCTTCTTGAGGCACCACTCAATCATTTCCAAAAGCATGGTACTATGCATGGCAAAGCCTATGGGCCTCATTGCGAAGGAAGTGTTGTACTGCCCTCAGGCCATCCTGATGATGTATACTCGTTGTATAATGTAGATACAGCTAAGGTATACATATATATATATGTATGTGTGTATATATATATATATTATTGATGCTCTCTTTGCACTCAATTGAAATCACTCGCAGACGGGTGCTATCCAGTGGCGGTGAACTCAACAAAATATAACAGCTCTCATTCCCGTATTATAAGGAAAGTAAGCACTCACGGGTGACGTTCCTCAGGATCTTTTATTCAGACCAAACAAACGCGTTTCGGCGAACTGCCTTCTTCGGTGTTACCGGCATAGCCAAAAGTCGCCATCTTTAAACTCTTAAAGAAGTACATCGTAGTAAACAAGGGACTCTGCACATAATAGCCGATAACGGCGCCATTTTGTAATGTGCAATTAGAATGGCAACAAATTCATTATTTTTGCCATACTGTACAGACATTCAAAGGAAGCTCTTATTTTCATTAAAACTCAGAACATATTCCAACCAAATGGTATGTGCATACTGGCGTGATACAATATCGATAATCGAAATTGATCTCAATCTTTCAGCTTAACTGGTTACAATACATCATTCAGTTTGACTATGGTCCGCATGTGAACAAGGGCTTTCAAGCCCGAAACGCGTCATTTTGCTGTGAAGATATGGTCGAATAAACATCTTGCTTGAAGACTTGAGTGGTCCTTCTCTCCTTCTTCGCCGCCTGGAGGTTGCAGGTGTTTACGCATACAGAAAATATATATATATATATATATATATATATATATATATATATATATATATATATATATATATATATATATATATATATATATATATATAAATAAATAAATATATATATTATATATATATATATATATATATACATACATAGATATAGTTACAAGGGCGTCCTAGTTAGGATACTGAATTAAAAGAAACAATAGAAAGTCATTTAAATACCCAAAGGTTACAGGGACATTATGGTTAGGGTCAGATTTCACTCAAACAAACAATAGAAATTCAGTAGTTATAGTTACCTGAGCTAAATATAACTTACGCCCCGGCAATACACTGCTTATTACCTCACATATTGAATCAATCATGACATGGTCAGTGACATCACTGATGACGTCAATGATGACATCCTAAAAGGTAACTATGAACTGCTGAATTTCTATGGTTTTGTACGAGTGAAATCTGAGCCTAACTATAACGTCCCTGTAACCTTTGTTTTTTTCAGTGAATTGCTAAGGTTTTTTAAATTCTATTTCCTAAATATAATGTCCCTGTACCCTTTGGATTTTTAAGTGCATTTCTAAGGTTTTTTAAATTCTCTTTCCTAACTATAAAATCCCTGTAACCTTTGGTTTTTTTAAGTAAATTTCTAGTTTTTTTTAACTAATAGTCGCGTTTGGAGAGAGGTGGAGAAAAGGGGCGGGGCCTCCCACAAGCTCACAGCAATCCTGCTGTGTGGGACTTACTGGAGGGAAAAGGAGGGGTTCTTGGCCGGAAGGACCTTCAGCATCCAAGAGGACTTCATCCCCCAACCAGAAGTCTGCCGGGCGACACGTTTGCAGAGTGGTGGAGAAAGAGGGTGTGGCATCCGAAAACCTCTCAGCAATTCAACAGTTTAGGACTTACTGGAGATAACAGGAGGGTTTTCTGGCCCTCAAAGACCCTCAGCATCCCAAGGAACTTCATCCCCCAAATAGTAGTGCGCCAGGAGGTGCGTTTGCAGAATGGTGGAGAAAGGGGATATGTCTTCCAACTACCTCTCAGCAATCCTGCTGTGATTGACTTACTGGAGGTACCAGGATGGGTATTTGTCCCCCAAGGCCCCTCTGGAGTCAAGGGGACTTCAACCAGTAGTGTACTAGGAGGTGCGTTTACAGAGTGGTGCAAAAAGGGGCGTGCATTCTTTATGCCCTAGCTTGCTGGAAGTTGAACGTTTGTTATGGCTAGGCAGGAGCAGTGGAACTCTCACCAAGCCTTAGCAAACAGGGACACAACAAGAGCTGGCCGTAGGGGGTGGCGGTCCCCAGGGCCAGCTATGGCTCCAAGAGGGGGTCCGTGGGACCCCCTCCTTTCTTGTTTTTTTCACCAGGGAGGTGATGTCCCCTGGGGCTACAGGGGGGTCTGCACACCCCATATAGTTTTTAGGTTAAGTCCCAGGGAGGTGGTGGTCCCTGGGGCTAAGGGTGGTCCGAGAGGCCTCTACATATAAAAATTAATAAGCCCCGGGAGTTGGTGGGCCCCAGGCATTTATAAGCCCCAGAAGCCTTTTGAATGCAAATTCCCCGGGACCCGGCACACCCCTGGGACCATGAATGCTTTTTTGACCCTGTGGTTGTGTGAGTATTTGTATGAGTCTGTTAATGGGCATGTGAGTGGTTGTGTGGGTGTGTGAGTGGGTGTATGAGAGGCTGTATGGGGATATGAGTGGGTGTGTGAGTGATTCTGTGGATGTCATCAGTGATGTCATTTAAAATGTCATCAGTGATGTCACTGATCATGTCATGAGTAATGTAATATATGAGGTCATAAGCAGTGCAGTGCAGTGCAGGGGCGTAAGTTATAGTTAGCTCAGGAATTTCTGTGGTTATGTATGAGTGATACCTGAGCCTAATTTTCCTGTAACCTTTGGGTTTTTCAGTGAATATATAAATATATATGCAACAATTCTCGCTTTCCAGCGAAGTTAAGACACACTCACTCGTTTTCAGGATAAATTCAGGTGGATTTATGAAACAATTGCCATGCCCAATGGCCGGGAAGGATCCGCGCACCCTACCCGCACAGTAAGCGAACCCTCCCCGAACAGAGCACGCACCGTCCCAATCGCGCGCTGAATGCTAATTGGCTGTCGAGTGTCTCTCTACATTCTAAACCAGGAACTGTTGGCGGCCATTTTCTGCCTCGGTAGAAGCGAGGCTGAAGATGCAAGGGGAATAAGTGTGTAAAACATATAAAGGGGGCAGAGTGGAAATACTCTGACCCTCTAGAGGTGCTTAGGGGGTCCCAGAAGGACCCCCTGGGGCCCCCTTTTAAAAAAAAAACACGGGAAAATGCGCGCACGGTGCGCGCATCCTATCGCGTTGGATGCACGGATTCTCTCGCGGTGGGAGCGCGGATCCACGGCAACGTTTTTTGAAAAACGACAAGAAATCATTGGTTGTATGACAACTTTCTACACTGAAAGGTAGGGTATATATTTCTGTGTTTTAAAGGTATGATTGTTATTGGTAACAAAAACAGATTGTAAGGAACATTATATATGATAAGCTGATATGTTGAAAAGTCAAGCACACTTCCTGTCTTGTGTAGGAACATTGTGTGCTGAACTTGTGACCTGTGAGCTCAGTGCAGTGTTCCATGACCTGTTTCTATGGTAACAGGCAGAAGGCAGATTGGGGGAAGGGTTGAAATGTATTTCAGTTGGAAAGGGTTGAAATGTTTAACAAATAGAAATGTGTGTTCGCTTTTGAGTTTATGTGCGAAGGATTGTGATTAGATGTTTACATGTATATGTGTGGAGAATGAAAGGGAGACTTTTTCATTCTTTGCTTTTGCTGAGAGGTGCACAGTGCAGAGATTCTGTAAAAGAAAATATGGTGAGTGATTGATATACTTCTTAATCTACAAAAGAACTTGAAAGATGAGTTATTTAATTGTGAGGGGATGTATGTAGACTATTTTGATTTTAATCAGACTAATGTATTTTTCCTGCTAAAGTGTAGGGAGTACTTTTTTCTCTACAATGTGTGTGCATGTAGAAACCATTCTGTGATAAGCATTGGTGTTTTTCATGTGTTTGTAGACAGATAACTGTGCTGTTTTTATATTTCGGTAGAATTAGAAACCAGTCATTGTTTATGAATTTGTGAAATGAGTTATATTATGTTTCTATTCTAAAATGTAGTACTACTTCTAGATTAAGAAATGTGTTTTGGTATAGTGCAAGCGATAGTTTTGTTTGTCTAGAATCACACAGTGAGTCTGTGTGCATTTGGGAACCACTGTGAGAGAAGCATTTGGTAACATTGTGTATTTGCTGACAGATAACTGTTTTAACTTGTCATGTTGTGAAGTTTTAGTAGCATTAGAAGACAGTTATGGCTTATGATTTGATTAAATGAGTCAGGCTTTGACAGAAAAGTGCAGTCCTGAAATATGTAGATTGTGTGCAGTTCCCTTACCAGTTGCACTGTAGTGAATGAGTTTTGGTAAACTCCTAGGGATAGTGGTGCATGTCTAGGATCACAGTGTGAGTTAGTGTGTATTTGGGATCAGTGTGAGAGAAGCATTTGGTGATATCATGTATTTGCTTACAGATAACTTTTTTAAAACCTGTCATGTTGTGAAGTTTTAGTAGCATTAGAATCCAGTCTTTGCTTATGCGTTGATTAAATGAGTCATGCTTTGACACTGATGTGCTGTACTTAAATATGTAGATTGTGTTCAGTACCATTAACACTTCCAGACTGGTGAATGAGTTTTGGTAAACTCCTAGGATAGTGTTGATTGTCTAAAATCATACTGTGAGTCTGTGTGCATTTGGGTAAGGATTGTGAGAGAAGCATTTGGTAACATCGTGTATTTGCTGACATATACCTGTTTTAAAACCGGTCATGTTGTGAAGTTTTAGTAGCATTAGAAGCCAGTCTTTGCTTATGCTTTGATTATATGAGTCAGGCTTTGACATAAAAGTGCAGTCCTGAAATATGAAGATTGTGTGCAGTTCGCTTACCACTTCCACAGTAGTGAATGATTTTTGGTAAACTCCTAGGTATAGTGGTTGTTGTCTAGAATCACACTGTGAGTCTGTGTGCATTTGAGAACCACTGTGAGAGAAGCATTTGGTAACATCGTGTATTTGCTGACAGATAACTAATTTAAAACCTCTGTTGTCAAGTTTTAGTAGCATTAGAAGCTAGTCTTTGCTTATGCATTGATAAAATGAGTCAGGGTTTGACACTAAGGTGCAGAACCATTTACTATTCTGTTCACTGTGGCAGAACTGAAAATTTAAAAGTTTTACCTAAGCACTGTCCTAGAAGTAGTCTGATTATTTAGTCAGTTTCTAAGTACCAAATAGACTGCTTCAAATGTCTATGCAGTATGCATGTAGTGTTCTAACATACTATACACTTGTCTTTTACACCTTCAATTCTCTAGTCAGTATCCATACACTTCCAGGAAACATCCTGTCACTTCCTTTGCAGTCCTCTAGAGACCCATTCAACAGCATGTACTAATCCATTCACTGTGCCAAAACCCAAACACTTATAAATTCACCAAGACACTCTCTTTCCAGTACTCTAATGATTCAGTCACTGCCTAAGTATTCATGCACTGAGCCAGGTCTTAGCACATGGACTTCTTCAAACCCCTATCCACTATGCATGCAGTCCTCTAACCACCTACACACTTGTCTTTCACACCTTCAATTCCCCAGTCAGCATCGGTTCACTTCCAGCAAACACCCTGTCACTCCATTTGCACTCCTCTAGTGACGCATTCAGCATCATGTACTAATCCATTCACTGCGCCAAACCCTAATAAATTCACCCAGGCACTCTCCTTGCAGTACTCTAATCATTCAGTCAGTACCCAAGTACTCATCCAGTGACCCAGGCCTTAGTATATGGACTGCTTCAAACCCTTATCCACTATGCATGCAGTCCTCTAACCACCTACACAATTGTCTTTCTCACCTTCAATTCCCTAGTCAGTATACATACACTTCCAGGAAATACCCTGTCACTCCCTTTGCAGTCCTCTAGTGACCCATTCATCACCATGTACTAATCCATTCACTGTGCTAAAACCCAAACACTTATAAATTCACCAAGATACTATCTTTGCAGTACTCTAATCATTCAGTCAGTGCCTAAGTATTCATACACTGAGCCAGGCCTTAGCACATGGACTGCTTCAAACCCCTATGCACTATACATGCAGTCTTCTAACCACCTAGACGCTTGTCTTTCACACTTTCAATTTCCTAGTCAGTATCCATACAGTCCAGCACTTGTCACTGCCTTTGCACTCCTCTAGTGACCCATTCAGTGCCAAGTACTAATCCATTTCCTGTGCGAAAAGCCTAGCACTTATAAATTCACGTAGGCACTCTCCTTGCTGTACTCTAATCATTCAGTCAGTACCCAAGTTGTTATGCAGTGAGCCAGGCCTTAGCACATGGACTGCTTTAAATGCCTATGCAGTATGGATGCAGTCCTCTAATCACCTACACAGTTGTGTTTCACACCTTCAATTCCCTAGTTAGTATTCATACTCTTCTAGCAAACACCCTGTCACTCATCCAGTGTGTCTCCTTATAGTACTGTAATCATTTAGTCAGTTAGCATGTAGTCTTTTAGTGAGGTAGGCTTTAGGGCATGAACTGCTTCAAAGTAGTATGCACTATGCATGTAGTGTTTTAACGATCGTCACACATGTGGTTCAGGGCTATAGTTTCTCAGTCAGTTTTTATATAAAATGTGTTTGTACAGTAATGGAATAGTATAAATTTGAAAGTTATTAATATACATTTATTTGTGATTCTTTTTTACAGATACAGGACAGGAGTGTTTCTCATCTGTTTGCACTCTTCTCGTGCAAGATTGTTTGGCTGAAGTGTCCTTAGGTGTTTCATCATACTTGCTGTGCCGCACGAGTATTTTTTGTTAGGATCCCCTCGTAACAGAACGCTTTGGCAAATCTTGTGAATGAAGAAGGTGGCATTGGTCTTTGTTTGCCCCTTGGAAAAAGTTAAAAATTTCTTCACCACTGAAGAAAAACGTTGTGGGCGTGGTGCCTTCTGCAAAAACAATTCCTCTGATTCGGTAAATATTTTAAAGCTGCAACATTTTACAGTTTTTGTAAGTTAAACTTATAAAATTTTGTTAGCTGTATGCATTTTATATATCTGTGATTTGTTTCTTGTGGTATTTTGTTGAGAATACCATGTTGTTTTTTTTTTAACAATCTTTCTGATTTTCCAGGTCTGTCGTCGACATTCGTGGTTCCCACAGGAGTGTTCCGCCTTGTTGTTTTGTATTATTGTTGTTACATTTTGTTTATTAGTTTATTGTTTATATTTATGTTAATAAAAAAATAAAGTTTGAAAATAGTTTATCGTTTATATATTTATTATTATAAAAAATAAAATTTGAAAAAAGAAATCATAACGTTTTGGGTTGTTCTCTTAACTGCTGTGTGACTCTTTCTTGTTCTTATTACTGTTATTTGATGGAGTCCACCATGGTGTTAAATTTTGGGGCACTTATCGCTGGAATACTGGTGATATCTGCAGTTTGCACCAACTTCTGAATAGTGTGTTAGATTTATCTCAACTTTACTTCCGTTAAAGTGCTGATAATGAAATGGAGAGTAGCCGTTCCCGTGCAAAAAGACACGAGGTGCACCTTTGCGATTTATTCTAAATACCAAAATCCTGTATTGTATTGCACTGAGGTATTGGCTGCACTTACAGTGTACACACAAAATCTATTAAGAAATCTCATTGTATTTATATTGATTGGGAATAGTGCGTCAGGTGCTGAATCTTAACGAGATACACTGCTCAGTTCGTATATCACAACTTTCACACCAATTGCAATGCGAAACAAATTCTGGCGATAAGACACGTTAACACCAGGGATTTTACACCTGCTTTCTGCTGGTGTTAAGCAGGACAACTACCTGCACCATGAAAGGGAACACAGCCAAGAGCCACACTAGAACACCCACAGGTGCCATAGAGTCAATGAGCATGATACAGGGATACCCATGAGGGCCAGAAGACTCATCTCAACAACTCCAGGACCGCCAATGCCCCCCAAACCCACATCTTAGTAAGTGTGTCCCTGTGGTCATTGTCTTAGCATGATAGGTGCTGGAGCGGGTTTTATTCTAAAAAATTTGTATACCCTCTCCATTTTGCATGTTTACATTAATAAGAATAATTAACTAATCGTAATTGTATTAATTGGATTGCTGTGGAAGTTAATCAACCTTACTAATAAGAAATACACGTGGGAATTGCATTTGCATGGCCTAATACGTAAACTAAATTGTATATGCATATTTATCATAAGTAATTAGAATTTTGCATGAATATATGTTGCTTTCGTGATGTATTTGTGATTTGTGCTTTATTAATGTGAATATAATCTGCATTAAGTGTTGCTTCTGCTAGATAAATACACACACATAAAGGGTTTAGTGAGGGAATAACATTTTATTAGTCATTTCTATGTATTAATTACGTTTTTGTGTTTCTTTGCTTAAGTTGACCATTTGAAGTGGCCACAAAATGGCCGACATCCCAATATGACGAATTGACTCCATTTTTGAACGTCTCTGGGTGAAGTGCGCATGTGTCACCATCAGCAGCAGTGGCCTCTACGCGACCCTAACTCAACTGTGCCACTCAAGGTTGCTCCGGGCTACCAGCCAACTACCCCGAAAGAAACAATAAAAGATACTTTTCCAAAGAAATTATGAACTATATCTAAAGACACATTTTCCGCATGGGAAACTGGTGGAACAGATCACACCAACCAATCACGAACATTCAAAAATATTACTCATTACTTTTGGAATGTAATTTTACTATAAAAGATGGTAGAATAGAGAGGTTGAGAGCAAGACCCTTCAGAAGATTTTCGATTTCCTGACGTTATGCTGACGGAGAGGACGGTGACACTGCAGGACAGCTGTTTCCTAAGACTCTGACAGTTTGAGCTGATGACCAAGATTTTGACTTAGAGGACGACTTTTAGCCAGAATAGGCAAATATGATGGTCTACTGCTTGATTAAACAAAAGATTCGATTTTCAATTATTTAGATAAAAATTTAAGATTTATTACAAGAACTGTGTTGAGTCGTTATTATGAAAAGTGTATTTATGTAAATAAATTATAGATTTGGTTATCACTTCAACCAGCAGCTAGCTGATTCATGGCCTATTCATGGGAGGAGTACTAAAGGTGAAGTTTAGGCCTTAATAAATAGAGAAAGGTAGGGAACTCTATTAGGGATAAATGAGTACTTCCTTCCATTACAGCGAATGGAACAATCGCCTCCTTGGAAACAGGTTAATAGAGGATGAATGTTGGTGTTAAGGGCCCCACCAGCGAATGTAGTGATTGAGTGTGATCTATGATCTGTGACGAAGGGTGGGATTTTGCATTCCGCGCTGCAACAGTTTTCTTGGTAGCAGAGATATGGTTAGCTACTGTCTTGGTTTAGTGATCATTGCTTGTAAATAGCTTATTGATTATTGATTGGTATTGATTTATGTACTAACACTATATGTTGAGTTACGTTGAGTTATATGTTGTTAGCACGGCTTCTGGGATGTAGGAAGTCGGAAGTTTGTAACAGTTCCGTAGCAGAGCAGAGGTAAGCGCTGCTCTCGGGAAAAACGGAATTGTTGTTGCCCTGTAGGTACACAGGGGAAACGTGTGACAAGTGAAGTTGCACGGCGCATTGTCTGGGTTTGATTCGGCAGCATCGTCGTGTGTTGCCATTAGAAATATTCTCTATGTGAGAGAAGTGTGTATGATAGCGAAGGTTACCTGTGAAATTTTTGGTCTTTAAGTACCAGGAAACCAAATGGCATACCGATAACGCTTATCACTGAAAAAGTAGCAGGTGTTCTCTGAGCTTGTTAGAGGGAAGCGCTGCTTTGTTAACGAATGTCATAATTCTGTAGTAGGGCAGAGCTAAGCGCTGCTCTCGGAAAAGACAGAAGTCTGTGTGAATGGTCTACATTTTTCCCTGTATGACAGTGTGTGTATGGAAAAGGCATTCCGATTAATGGCGAAACTCTAGTGTTATTTCTCAGGAGCATTGGGTCTCTAAATAGGTGTCTTAATTCTAGAGAAGTGATTAGTTGATGCTTGTTAGAAGGGTATGGTAGAGGGATGTGCTACTTTATCAACGGAAGTAACGATTCCGTAGTAGGGCAGAGGTAAGCGCTGCTCTCGGGAAAGACGGAATTCTCGTGAGAAAGGTCTATTGCTATTCTTTGGTTAGCGAAGCGGACAATGGAGATGTTTTAGTGTTGTTACTAATAGAATTGTAAAAGTTGCAATAAAAGTTCACGGAGCGGACTTGTAAAGGAGGGGTAGACAGGAGCAGAGCTGCCGCAGCGGCTGCTGACGTCAAAACGACTGCGCTGGGATTGGACAGTTGGTCAGAAGTGTAAAACGCCCCGGATTGGTGCGTTAGTGTAAAGCCTCGCTAGGATTGGAGAAGTACAGGGTGAAGTCAACGCTTCCCATTGGTGCGTCAGTGGAAGTCGCGCTGGGATTAGAGGACTGTGACAGTGACGTAGACGCTCTTGATTGGTGCGTTAGTGTAAGTCGCGCTGTGAGTGGACAGAATAGCGGTACAGTTGTAAAAGACTAGCGATTCACAGAAACCAGGAAAATGTATTACCAGCCACCAGATAGGGAAAAGAAGTCCTGGTTTGGTAAAGTTAAGAAGTGGTTTAAGAAAGATAAACAGGTCAAAACTAGGGAAGGACAGTTACTTCCTCCACCAAAAAGTCCTGCATCTTTAATGATTGCGAAATATGGATATCATACCTGTATTTGGTTAGATAATTGGGTAAAATATACCAAGGACGATGGAGTCCTGGCATTTCCAGAACATGGTTCCTTTAATTTGGCCGTTTTAAGGAATCTAAGGGAGAAGATGATGTATTTAGAACCAAGACCTAGACCGACGCAGTTTGAAGCATTGACGGAGTGGGAAGACGAAATGCATGAGTGAGAAAAGCAAAGAAATGGTAGAAGTTACAGGTCATATGGACATGAAACACATGATGATCGAATGAAAAGATGGCGGAATGCAAGTATGACTGAGGGTATGTTTCCTGTAAGAGCGGTAGGAGAGAATGAAGGAAGAAAATGTGTGGAAAAAAGGAATAATGTGGAATCAAGAGGTTACGGAGCAAATGAATCAGATGATGATGTGCTGGATGATGTTTTATAAAAATCCACCACCATACCGACCAGAACCAGAAATGTTGACAACAAACGCCCCAATGAGAGAAACATTACGAATTATCAAGACTGAGACTATGTCACCAGATTTAGAAAAGAGAAACTCCATTAGAGAAGTAGAAAAGAAGTCGGAGAAATGAATAAATAGTGAAAATTCAGCGGAATTGGCCAAAACAACTCTAGAATTAACAGAGAAAATAAGAGAATTAACTAAGAGTCTAGAAGCTGTAACAGTTCCAGTGACCATAGGTCCAGTAATGCCCATTTTTGAGAAGCAAAAGGATAGCGAACATTGCTTGACGGTACCATACCTGAACCATAATTTGGTTGAGAGTTCAGAACGGAGTCAAATTGAGAATCCATGGGGACCGACAATAAATATGTTTGAACCAAATGTTACAAATGATCCATTTATAAATCAAAATTATGCTGAAAAAAGTAGAACGACAGTAGAAACTTTGTTGGAACCCCAAAGAAATCCAGAACAGGGTAGCATAGAAAACCCGGTAGGACCTTCTGTGGAAGAACTAAGTGAATGGTTAAGAGGGTTACAGAAACAAGATAAAGAATCCCAGTCAATAGATGTGGCTAAATTACGGATGGTATTGGAAGAATTAATTGTAGGGACTATTCCCGTAGAAAAATTTAAAATTTATCAGGATGAGGAATTGTTATTCCTATGCAAAAGCGTGACATGGAGAGCGAGAAATCTGCATGAAAGACTAGGAGAAGTTGCGAATGAAATGGGTATAGATATTGATAAGGTAAAAGTCTTACAGAAACCCTATCGAGTTGATTTTACTGAAAAGGACATTGAAAATCTGAATACCACAGGACAGATAGGTCAGATTAAGGACATAATCATTTTATTGAGAAAATGGGGAGACGTGGATAAATGGAGAAGTAAATGGTATAGAAAACATAATGATGCCTCAGAAAAGACAGTTTCGGCATTCCCTGGTAGAGAGAAAGAAAAGGCAGTAACTGAATACCCCACGAGGGAGATTCCAGGAGGAGGATATGTACATGTCCCATGGACAAGACAGGACATTTTGTTATTTACGAATGATTTGCCTCGACTACGCGAAAAGCCCGTCGAGTGGTACCGGCAGGTAGACAGATTTGTAAAATTGTCGAAAGTACTATGGATAGATTTGAATAGTCTATTTGATATAATAGAACCGGCAGATTTGTGGACAGAGTGCAAGTTGATGATCAACTGGCCAACTCAAGAGTACCCTAGGGATCCTAAGACAGGAGCTCCGGACCCTGAGGTAATGAAGAAGTATGAACAGGTTATGGTATTTTTGAAAAACAAAGTGCCCCCTAAAGAGACAGATTGGGTAAAAATTGATCCAACACATCAGGAAGGAAAAGAATCAGTACATGCATTCTATGAGAGGCTAATTCAAGCTTTTAAGCAGTTCAGTGGAGATGAGAACCTGAGTGATAAGTATTTGAGTCATTTCGTATACAGATTTGTATATGGTTTACGCCCAGAAATTGGTGACATGATAAAACAGCATACGGTTGATTGGCAGAATAAGAAAATAGATGAAATATTGAGACATGCTAAATATTTCAGTGATGAAATTGAGGCCAAACAGCGAAAATTAAAAGAAAAGGCAATGTGGGCACAAGTAAAGGTAGCTGAAAGGCAGGAAGCTCAGTTGGTCGAACAAGCAAATAACCCAGGAACTAGACCGAGATTTGGCCCAGGAAAGGGGAAGTTCCCATGCCATAATTGCGGTAGGTTAGGGCATTGGAAATCTGAGTGTAAATTTCCTCCAAGTACTAATAATGAAAATGCATCATTGAATCCGCAGGTGCAGAATGAGGTGGGTGGTCAACTGCAGCAACAGCAGCAGGGGGTTACCTCACAGAATCAGGTGCCAAAACCACCTTTCCCGCAGAGCAGAAACACTCAGAAGTATAGTAATGAATCGGGATTCTACAATGGAGAACAGGTAAATAAACCACCACGCGCTCGCGCTGTTTCACAGTATTGGCTGCAATGCGATGAGAGTGACTCAGAAGAAAGCTATTGACGGTGCCGAAAGGAGGAAGAAGAGTGCGTACTTGGCGCAACTCTAGAAGTAGATCAGACAGGACCATTTGTAGATGAGAAGGTTAATGATGAAAATATTACTTTCCTAGTGGACACTGGTGCTACTCGATCAACTGTTAGATCAGCTGATGTTAAGAATCTTCCTCTTTCGGATGAAACAATCCAAGTAGTTGGTGTGTCCAACAGACAGATAAAGACATTTCTGACAGAACCAGTGAAAGTTAGTATAGGGAAATTTTCAGAGATGCACCGCTTTGTTGTGTGCGACACCAGTCCAGTAAATTTATTAGGTAGGGACCTGTTGTGCAAAATGAATTGCACCATATTCTGTACTCCAGATGGAATAGCATTTGAAACACCAGATGAGGATGTGCTGTATAAAATGACCATAGCTAACAGAGAAAATGAGGTAACTGAGACTTATGCAATATTCAACCCTGATGAATTGCCTAAAGAACTAAAGCAGTCTGTGAAGGCAGAAGTGTGGCATTTTACCGGAGAAGATGTGGGGTTAATGAGAAACGTAGATCCAGTCAAAATAACTTTAAAAGAAGGAATAAGCTATCCAAACGTCCCTCAATATAAATTGACACCTGAGATAATTGAAGGAGTAACTCCAATAATTGAGAAAATGATCAAGCAAGGAATTCTAAGAGAAATAATGAGTAGTCCATGTAATTCACCCATAATGGGACTGAAAAAGCCTAATGGGAAATTCAGAATAGTACAAGACCTGAGAAAAGTGAATAAAATTGTTGTGTCATGCTGTCCCATTGTGCCAAACCCATCAGTAATTCTGTACCAGATTCCCCATGATGCGGAGTGGTATACAGTGATTGATCTATGCCATGCGTTCTTTTCTATCCCATTGCATCATGACAGTCAGCACATTTTTGCATTTCGTTTTGGAGAGCGGATTTTGGCATGGTGCCAAATCCCACAGGGGTATACAGAAAGACCCTCAATATTCAATCAATTGTTGAAGAAATCTTTGGAAAGTCTGCAAATGCCTGAAAGTTCAGTACTAGTGCAATATATCGACGACCTTTTGGTGGCGTCGAAAACACGTGAAGCTTGCGAGGTAGACACAATAGCACTACTGAATCATTTGGCAGACGGAGGATTGAAAGTGTCACCAGCAAAATTGCAGTATTGTAAGAAGGAAGTACAGTATTTGGGACATAAAATCGAGAAAGGACTGAGAAAAATAACAATAGACAGAATCAGAATTATAAAAGGAATGAGAGCCCCCATGACCCAAAGAGAGGTGAGAATGTTTCTGGGAATGGTGGGGTATTGCCGTCAGTGGATAAGTAATTTTTCCCTGATTGCAAAACCTTTGGTACGTTTGACCAGAAGTGATGTAAAAGATCCCCTTGAATTGAACAAGGAAGAATTGGCAGCATTCAAACGATTGAAAGAGGGTTTGTGTGAAGCACCAGCACTAGGCATGCCTGATTATGATAAAGAGTTTGAGTTGTATTGCAGTGAGAGAAATGGATGTGCACTCTCTGTGTTGATCCAGAAACATGGAAGGTTGAGAAGACCAATTGCATATTTTTCATCAATGCTTGACCAAGTGGCTGCAGCTCTACTTGGGTGTCTGAAGGCAGTGGCTGCAACATGTCGAAGTTTGAAGCAGAGTGAAGGTATTGTGATGGGATATCCGTTGAAAGTGTTCGTACCTCATGATGTGGCGATTCTCTTGACAAGGAGTCGTACTCAGTATATGACACATAGTCGGCTGACTAAGTATGAAAAGGTCATATTGGGTGCAACAAATGTGAGCCTTGCGAGATGTTTGAATGTGAATCCTGCAACATTGTTACCAGATGCTGAAAATGTGGAAGTGAGAGATGAAGCAGATCATGATTGTTTGGACGTGCTTGAGTATTGCACAAAGCCACGACCAGATATAAAAGATGTACCTTTGCCAGAAAGTGATTTTGTGTTGTTCGTTGATGGGTCATGTTTGAGAACAGATGAAGGAGTGCTAAGCGCAGCATATGCAGTATGCACGGTTGCAGCAGTAATGGAAGCATCTTATTTGAAAGGAGTGACGTCAGCCCAAGTAGCTGAACTTGTTGCTTTGACCAGAGCGTGCGAAATCGGGAAAAGTGTGAGAGTGACTGTGATAACTGATAGCCAGTATGGCTTCGGGGTTGTCCATGATTTTGGCCAGCTTTGGCTACAAAGAGGTTTCCTGACCTCAAGTGGAACCCCTATTAAGAATGCTGAAGTGGTTGGAAAATTGATAGAGGTGATACAGCTGCCTAGACAAGTGGCTGTGGTGAAATGTGCTGCCCATAGTCAAGGTAGTGATTACATCACTACCGGAAACAGGTATGTGAACGACAGTATTGTGCACGAATTAAAATTCGGTCAATGGGGCCAAGGAAAGAGAAATGTCTTCTTGCTCAGTAATATTTACTAACGTTGTGAGAACTTGGGAAGAAGTGAGACAATTGCAGGAAGAGTCAGGAGATGAGGAAATGAAACAGTGGATAAAAGCAGGGTGTGCACCAAGAGAAAAGGACCGTGTGTGGGTCTATCGAGATGGAAGACCAGTGATGCCTGATAGCATCATGTCTACCATGGCACGGATGTATCATGGCCAGGGACACATAGGGAGAGACGCCATGATTAGGTCCTTTAAGCAGACTTGGTACAATCCAAAATTCAGACTTGTAGCAGAAAGCCTATGTCAGAGATGCCTAATATGTCAGCAATACAATCCTGGGAGAAAGACAGTGGTGAGTCTAGGAACCATAGGCCGAGAAGGAGGGCCTTTTACCAGAATGCAGAGTGACTTCATTGAAATGCCTCCATGTAACAGACTGAGGTATGTTCTGGTTATAGTCTGCCTATTTTCCAGGTGGGTGGAAGCATTCCCAACAAGAAGAAATGATGGGATGACAGTGGCTAAGCTACTTTTGAGAGAATTCATCCCCAGGTTTGGGTTTCCAGTGGCTCTTGAATCAGACAGAGGAGGACATTTTCATAACGAGATTGTAAAATTGATTAGTGAAGGATTGAATGTACAACAGAAACTACATTGTGCCTACCGACCAGAGGCTTCTGGTGTGGTTGAACAGATGAATGGTACAATCAAAAACAGAATTGGGAAAATGTGTTTAGCCACTGGTATGAAATGGCCTGACGTCTTGCCTCTAGTATTAATGACAATTCGAGCAATACCAGACGGAACCACAGGGTTAAGTCCTCATGAAATAGTCATGGGACGAGCGATGAGGCATGTGTTCATTCCAGTCAACAAGCTGATGACAATAACTGATGACATGGTGTTGGAATACTGTAAAGGCCTGGCTGACGCAGTTCATTCTGTGTTTCATCAGTTTGGAGCAGATGCCACCACTCTTGAAAGGAAGCCAGCCCATGATCTGAGCCCAGGAGACTGGGTAAGGATAAAAGTCCACAGAAGAAGAAATTGTTTGGTTCCAAGGTGGGGAAAACCAAGACAAGTCATTCTGACTACAACAACAGCTGTGAAGTGTGCTGGAGTGAAAAACTGGATCCATGCCAGTCATACTTTGAGGATACCAAATCCAGTTGACAGCAAAGGAAAAGAGTATTATGACGAATCAGAGTCAAGTACTGAATCTGATAACGAAGAGCCAAAAACACAAGAAAATCCTGAAAGGGGAGAAAAAGAATCTGATCAAATATTAGTCCTCAGAAGTATCTCTCTGAGAAGACGATTGCAGATTTCTGATACCAGTTCAGATTCTGAAGACGAACAAGGGAGACAAGGTCCCAGAAAAGAACACAGAAAGAAAAAAGGAAACGACAACGAAGAAGCAGTAAAAGAAATTCGAGAGAAGGAAGTTTCAGATGAAAGACCAAGAGA
This sequence comes from Triturus cristatus, assembly GCF_964204655.1. NCBI lineage: Eukaryota > Metazoa > Chordata > Amphibia > Caudata > Salamandridae > Triturus > Triturus cristatus. The sequence continues at coordinate 989,851,001 of NC_140583.1, read as the reverse complement.
AATTCCACCTGAAATAATAGATCAAAGTGGAGAAGGGACAGGTACAGAGAGAGAGGGACAGATTGCGGAAGACCCCCGAGGAGGTGTAGGGAACTGCAACATCCAGCTAGGTGAAGGGACAAGTAGCCAGCAGGAAGATTGCGTGTCGGAGACCCGAGGAGGGACAGAAGTAGGGAAAACAAAACAAGTGGTGGAAAAAGAAGTTGTTGAAAAGAAAAAGCAAGTTGAAACAGAATCTGAAGAGAGTAAAAATGAATTACCAGAAGGTCGAGTTCTAAGAAAAAGGGCTTGGAGAGAAGAAAAGAATAATAAAGAAGGTAAACAGAAAAGAGTTAAAAAGGACGAAGTGTGGCCAAACAAAATAAAGAGATTGAGATATCGGCTGACACGAGTGAAATCACCAAGGGCAGATCAGGTGAATAAAGTGACAAGCCAAGAAAAATCGAAAGAAGAAGAGACTAGTCAAAATAAGGAAGAAGGAAAAAGAATAAGGAAACCTAACCAGAAGTATAAGTCACCGGAATGGACGTACGTGGCTCTGCCTGAAAAGGAAGAAGAGGCAGATAGTCAAGGAAATCCAGAGGAGGCTGTACTGAAAGTGGTTGAAGAGGAAGAAGAAGCAGGAATCCTGAGAGTTATCTTATCCGGCATCAGAGAAGAAGAAACGGAAGATCAGGAAATTCTGTACTTGGATGAACAGAAAGAAGTGAAAAACGATGAAATGCCAAACTGAGAAAATTTGGAAAACTACTGATGAAGGAATAACAATTGAGTCAAACGATAGATATTGGTAGAACCAAGTAGGGCCTTAGAGCCTAAGGTTAGAAAACTAGTTGTGAAGTAAAAGAGGCTAAGTCAAAAGACACAGTCCAAATTAACAAAGATGGCTAACATAGATAGTAGTAAAAGTAGATGTACATTCATGAAGAGATGGTGTAAAATGTGTTGTTGTTGTACAGGATTATTAATGCTTCTATGGAGCATACTTGCTCTTTTGATTTCTTTTAAGGTTACTATAGATACACTAGAAGGACACACTGAAAACATTGCTAACATAAAGAAGATTCAAAAGGTAGTTCCGACTAGAATAGATAATAATTATTTACATAAAGATAGGTCTATTAATGATTTTTCAAATAATGTGTTTTCAAAGTTATTGTATGAATATGTAAAGACTATGGACGTAAGGGACTGCTACGTATGCATGCAGTTACCTGCATCTGTGTCAGAGGGAGTGACTTATCATCACCTTCCAGCAACGTATGGAATAGCATGTAGTGTGATAGCTAGCTTATTTTACGAGACAGGTAAATTAGAATATTATTTTTCAGATGTAGATAATATTTTTGCGCAAGTGCCTGCTAATAACAAACTAAACAAAGTAAGACCTGCTAAGGTATTAGGTGAATTTTTCTTAGAAATTAAGGAGCTAACAGTAGAGTATATATTTAAAAATAATTTGACTTGCAGTTTGAAGAAAGAAGAAAAGACATTCCTAGACATGGTCGAGGAAAGGAGATTGAAAATGCAAAGAAAGGCATCTGAAGGAAAAGGGGAGAAAACAGTCTGGGATGTAGAAATGGAAAAACATATGAAGGGAGAGTCTAATCCAACTTTGGCTTTAGATTGGCCTCAGAAAGGGAAACTGTGTATAAGAAGGAATCAAACGGCGTATGACAATCATTTTCTAGGGAATAGTGAGTGCCATGATGCATACCGAATCATGGGTGGATGGGGATTTAAAGTGGAAGAGATCCTGTTTTCCCTGGACTTTATTTTATTTGTGGGAACAAGGCATATTATCGTTTGCCAGACCATTGGTATGGCAAATGTTACGTAGGCCTGGTTTTTCCAAAAATCTTTCACATGGACAGAGGTAAAGATGGTGTACATCGTTTAGGTAATCATTTAGTACGTAGTAAAAGAGAATCTTGGGCAGAAATTGTAGGTGACATCTTTGGAGCATTGATACCAGCAGTGGGAATATCTCTGAATGCGAACAATATTAGAAGATTATCAACAGTAGTGGATCGCTTGTCAACAAGCACCGCTGGAGGATTCTTATTGGTTAATACTGAAATGGTTGCCATGCGTGCTATGGTAATGCAAAATCGACTTGCCCTTGATATATTATTGGCAAAAGAGGGTGGAGTCTGTGGAATGCTGAAAGTTCAACATTGTTGCACTTACATTCCAGACGAAAGCAAAGATCTGAAAGTTTACATTAAAAATATTACTGAATTGCATGACGAAATTGTACCACTGGAGGTTGAAGGTGTTTGGGAAAAGATTGGGAAGAAAATAGCTGCTATTAAAAACTTCTTAGTGAAAATAGGTAGTACATTTATAGGTAAGATATTATTCCCATTAACATGTGTAATTTTTGTGTTATTAATATTAAGATTAGGTTGCATGTGCTGTAAAAACAAGAAAACAAAGAATAAAATAAAAAGAGAAAAACTAAAAAGAAAAGAAAAGGATCCAGACAGAGATTTAGAAGAGATAACTTTAGAAGAATGGAAAGAAAGTATGTATAAAAAGGCAAAAAGAGATGAAGAGGAAACTGAATTATGAATAAGAGCAAGAATGCATTTCGATTATCCGTAAAAGGGTGAATAAATTAGTGTTGTTTTGGTGATAAAATCACCAAAGGGGGGATTGCTGGAGCGGGTTTTATTCTAAAAATTTTGTATACCCTCTCCATTTTGCATGTTTACATTAATAAGAATAATTAACTAATCGTAATTGTATTAATTGGATTGCTGTGGAAGTTAATCAACCTTACTAATAAGAAATAAACTTGGGAATTGCATTTGCATGGCCTAACTAATACGTAAACTAAATTGTATATGCATATTGATCATAGATAATTAGAATTTTGCATGAATATATGTTGCTTTCGTGATGTATTTGTGATTTGTGCTTTATTAATGTGAATATAATCTGCATTAAGTGTTGCTTCTTCTAGATAAATACACACACATAAAGGGTTTAGTGAGGGAATAACATTTTATTAGTCATTTCTATGTATTACTTACGTTTTTGTGTTTCTTTGCTTAAGTTGACCATTTGAAGTGGCCACAAAATGGCCGACATCCCTATTTGACGAATTGACTCCATTTGTGAACGTCTCTGGGGGAAGTGCGCATGTGTCACCATCAGCAGCAGTGGCCTCTACGCGACCCTAACCCAACTGTGCCACTCAAGGTTGCTCCGGGCTACCAGCCAGCTGCCCTGAAAGAAACAATAAAAGATACTTTTCCGAAGAAATTATGAACTATCCTGTGCTCTAAAAATGAAAACAGTAAAGGTAGATGGAATATCTTGTGAAATTAGGTCAGATTTTTCGTACGTTACTTCCAATAGACAATGGGAGTTGGAAAAGAGAATGGACCAGTTGAAGGAGCTTGGAGTCACTGTACAGATGAAATTCCCGGCGGTGCTAAAAGTTATGATGAATAACAAGATGCATAATTTAAAAGCGGTGAGCGAAGTGGACGACTTTATAGGGTCTTGTAAATAGACATGTAAATAATTTCTTAATGGATAAATTAGGTAGTTATACAGGAAGAGCAATAAACAGTGGTTGAAATGTAAAATAAGATGTTAGAAGTATGATAGAGATATAAACACACCTGGGGGAAACCCAAAGGCTTAGGCTTAGGCCATTAGAAAGGGAGGAAGGTTTTCCATGGGGGGAGGGGAAAGTGAAGGGGTTACTGGGTGGGGGGAATTAGGGAAAAAAGAAAACAAATCCTCTGAAGTCTCAGATTCACTAGTTAAAAAGCTTACTAAAAGATAGAAATATGGGAGAGAGACAGAGATGGAGTCTGAAGATTTTATCTTGGAACGTTAATGGGTTAAGGGTGAGGCCAAGAAGGGAGCGTATCCTCCAGTATATAAAAGACTGTAATGCCCAGATTTGTGTGCTTCAGGAGACGCATTTGTCAGAGAAAGAGTGTAAGGAAGTATTTAAGTCCCAAAAGTGGGTGCAACAAATGGTGTGCACTAAGCAAACTATTGTAACCAAAGGAGTGGTGATATTAGTAAAACAAGACCCAAATATTTCTATTATACAAAGTAACTCAGACACAAGTGGCTGGTGGATCGTAGTTAAATTGAAAGTGAGGGGTCACGGCTTTACGTTAGCAGGATAATACAGGACGAATGTGGATGACATAGCACCACTGCAAGAGTTATTAGTGGAGTTGTCTTGCTCCTCTGACCCAATTATTTGGGCGGATGATTTTTTTTTTTATTACATTTTATTGTAAACAACAGATATCTGCATGTACAATTTAACATCCGAACATCACTGCATTACAGTTACTCAATACATTTATATACTTAAGAATTCACACATGCCTTCACCACCACTACACGCCATCGTCTGAATCACTCTCTTCTTCTGGGGGGGTGCAGATATCTCCCCTATATGTGTTCCATTTTCCCCATACTCTTCCCCATTTTTTAGGGCATTTCCTAATAATAAATGTGGCCTTCTCTGCTACCATGACTACATCCATATCATTACCCCATTGCATCACAGATGGTACATTCTCAATCCCCCACTTTTGCGCAATATTGCGCTTGGCTATCATCATACCTGTCATTGCCCATTGTCGTTCAGCGTGAGTAAGATCCGTAGGCCCCCACACATTGAGAAGACAGCATTTACGCTCCAGCGGGACATGCTTCCATGTTACCTCTGTAATGGTTCTTACCACTGTCTCCCAGAATGGTACAATTTTCATGCAGCCCCACAAGGTGTGGTAAAAAGTACCTATGTCACCACACTGCCGTAAACAACCTGGGTCCGGGGACCTTCCCATCTTGTGTAAAACAACCCTGGTGTAGTAGGTCCTATGTAGTATTTTGAACTGCACCAGTCTCGCCAATCAGGGTCATCCATGTCTCCCACCTCTACCTGCCAGGCCTCCCTGAGTCGGGCAAGTGGATCTGCCCCGTTTTTGATGATTTTTATATATGTCAGTGAAGTTGCTCGTTTATATAAGTAATCCATGAGCAGTCAGTCCTCTAGGGGTGACGACCCCGGGAGAATCTCGGTAGGAGGGAGGGCCGCCTCTTTGGCATGTTTAATTTGCATATACCTGAACTGTTCTCTCTGGGCCATTTTTTACTGTTCTTGAAGATAGGCGAAACTGACTACCTCTCCCTTATGCCAAAGGTCCCCCAGCCGGGAGATACTGATCAGGTCCCAGTTTCGAAACCCTTTACTGTTGCCTAGTATTCCTAGTTGGCCTGTGTCCCATAAGGGCGTGTGTTGTGTAAATCTGCCCGTCCATCCCAGGTGTCTGTTTACCGTATGCCATATACGAATAGTATGCATCGCTGGGCCCATGAAGTCACGGGCACTTCGTTGGCCGTAAAGTGCTCTATTAACCTGGGCGGGTGATTTTAATGTGGTATTGGACAGTACCTTGGATAGATCAGTTAGTAGTAGAGCAGGAGCAAACCAAAAAATGAAGGGGCTGATAAAATCTATGATGAAGCAACTGGGATTATATGATAGTTGGAGATGGAGGATGGGAGATGAAAGAGAAGACACATACGTAAATAAGAAATATCAACACCAATCGAGGATAGACTATATTTTGTTAGACTTAGGTCTGCGGGAACAAGTCAGGAGTATCACACATATCGGGATACACTTGTTTGATCACTCTACAATTTTATTGGAGATTTGCCTCAAGGAAGATAGTGCCTCCCCCTGATGGACATTAGACCGCAGCCTGTTGTTAGGTAAGGAAATTATGAGGAGATTAGAGGAGGATACAGCCGAATTCTTTTACTTTAATTGGGGTTCAGCATCTGCAGAGGCGGTCTGGGATTCTTACAAAGCTTACTTGAGGGGGAAGTTAATAAACTATGCGATTGGGAAGAGGAGAGTCATTCGGGAAGAGATAAGAGAAGTGGAGGAAAGGATAAGAGTACTAGAAGGAGATCTGGTTAACAACATTCAGAGGGAGTCTAGACAGATCGAATTAACAGACTTGAAAATTAAACTTGCCGGTATTCTAGATAAGAGGGTGAGGGAGAGGTGGGAGGCAAGCAAGGTAACGCAATTTGAATATGGGGAAAATTGTGGAAAATTGCTAGCTTGGCAGACAAGAAAAGATCAGGTGAAAAACTTTATACAAGAAATTAAATGTCAGAATACGGGTAAGATTTTAACCAACAGAAAAGAGGTTGAAGAGGCTTTCCATCACTATTTTGATACGCTGTATGAAGAAGAATTGGTGTCATCGGAAGAGGAGAGAAATAGATGGCTTAGGGAGGGTGAGATTGTGGCATTGGAAGACGGAAAAACTGCTTTCTTGAACACTCAAATCCAGCAGGGGGAGGTGGAGCAGGTACTGAAGATGGGTAAGCGGGGAAAGGCACCTGGTCCAGACAGTTTGCCCTTAGAAGTTTACATTACACTAAAAGAGGTGTTGACCCCAATCCTGACTAGATTATTTAACAAGCTATTTATGCAAGGGACATCCCAACCAGAATCCTGGTCAGAGGCTATAATCTCTCTAATTCTAAAATCAGGCAAGAGCAGAAATATATGTGATTCTTATAGGCCAGTGTCGCTCTCAAATTGCGATTACAAGATTTTCTCAAAAATTCTGGCAGATAGACTCAAGAGCCTAATGGGAGATTTGGTACATGAGGACCAAAAAGGCTTTATGCAAGGAAGGTCGTTACATGAGTTAACTTACTCTCTGATAGAGGGAATAGCTGTGGCGGCCGCGAATAAGGCACCTTTGGCGGTTATAGCCTTGGATGCTACAAAGGCATTTGATCGTGTAAATTGGGCCTTTCTGGCATCTGTCTTGGAAACAGCTAAGTTGGGTGACAGATTTTGCAGAATAATTGCGGGGTCTACAAGTCACCAAAGGGAAGAATTTTAGTGAATGGAGCATTAACATCAGCATTCACTATTAGAAGAGGGACAAGACAAGGGTGTCCGCTGTCCCCATTATTATTTAATCTATATGTGGAACCATTGGTAAAAAAACTGAGGGCAGAGCCAGGGATAATTCCTTTTCAATGCAATGATTGGGTTAAAATAACTGGCATTATATGCTGATGACCTGTTGATATATACGGCGGACCTTGAAAATACAATGGAGTGTCTAGTAAAAATTGCAGAAGAATTCGGAAAAAGTATCAGGGTATGAGATAAACAGGGATAAATCCGAGATTATGGTGTGGAACCTAGATGAAGGGGCAGAAAAAATCACAACTGAAATGAGATATCTAGGAGTGAGAGTGACCCAAGATATCAATAAGTTAGCAGAAACGAACTTTAACAGGGTGAAAAAAGAAGTTTGTGATTTAATGACAAGTTGGATGCACTTACCCCGGACTATCTTTGGTAGAGTGAATTTAGTGAAAATGATTTTATTACCAAAGTTGACCTTTTTTTTAACGCTATACCTTTGCTGTTTAATGAAGCGGGGCTTATAAAGTTGCAGGGTAAGATTGGCTCCTTTATCTGGGCAGCAAAAGGTTCCCGAATATCATGGAAAAAGTTGCGGAAGAGGAAAGAGAAAGGTGGCCTGACTCTTCCAGCCTAGCAATTATATGCATGGGCTTTCCAGCTTAAGAATAACAGGATGCTTCTAGATAGGCCCGCAGATTCAGAAATAGGCAAGCTGTTTACGGGACTGATAATAGATATAGAAGGAGAGCCTTCAGGATTTATGATGAAGTATGCAGACCCTAGATACTTCAAAAAAGTTAGATTGAAGATTCTCAGAGGAGTGGCAGCAACCTGGTATAGGATCAGAAGGAGATTGAAATGGATGCATTATAGTAACATGGGGCCATATGTTGGTAAAACGTGTTTTGCGATTCTCAAATTGCGATTTTTAGGGAATCGCAATTAGAGTATCGCAAAACGCAATGTAGGTAGAATTAGCAAAATATTTTGCGAATCCCACATATTCCTTATTTGCGAATCGCAAATTGAGATTCGCAAATAAGGAATACCTTGCCATTCATTCCTATGGGCTAGAAGGCCCATGGGAATGAATAGGAAGACATTCTCAATTTGCGATTCTCAATTAGAGAATCGCAAATTGAGAATGCAATTTCAAGGTTGCAAGAGTGTCAATAGGACACCCTTTTGCACCCCTGAAATAAACATGTGTGCACATGTGGCGCACATGCATGCGCCTAGGGCAAGTATGTGCGCCACATGGCACTTTGTAAAATGCAAAAAAGTGCATTTTTCCTAAAAATCGCAAATTACCACCAACCTGAAGTTGGTGGTAATTTGCGATTCCTTAAGCCAAAATCGCACAACTTGGGTGCTTCCTACATTGCATTTAAGGAATCGCAATTTGGGATTCCTTAAATGCATTCGCAAAATAAGGAATCACAAATTTTGCGATTTCCTTATTTTGCGTGTGGGTTTTTGTGTGCTACATAGCACACTGCCCAAATTGCGATCGCAAATGCTGAAATTCTGCAAATTTCAGCATTTGCGATTGCAATTTGGCTTCCTACATATGGCCCCATGGCTCCTTATTTGGGACTCGCCCGGATCACCAGAATTGACAAAGGACAAACTAGCCGGGGCATTAAGCAAAGCTGGAGTGGAAAGATGGGATGATTTATTAGAGGAAAAACTGATGATTTCATGGGAGAGTTTTCAAAACAAAACACAAAATCAAGTTTCAAGATTCAAGTATCTTCAGATTCAAAGTTGGTTTCAAGCATTAGACAATAAGATAGGAGGAGCCAACGAACTTGAAGAAATGAGTTTAGATGACCCTAAGAAGAAGGAAACATCATATTGGTATTGGCGAATGATGGAAGAGTTGGAGGGGGAGTTTACTCAACCACAAGAGTTATGGGGGATTGACTTGCCAGGAGCAACGTTGGAATAATTATGGCAAGTATCCTTTTCTACACTTTATAAATTGATCAAACCTGCCTATTTAAAGAGAAACCACCTTTTTTCTATCTATAGAGTGTATTGGACTCCAAAAAAGTTGTTGAAGGTTGGGAACAGAGGAGAGATGGTACCAAATGTGGTTTGAAGGTGGCGAATTACATTCATATGTTCTTGGGGTGTCCAAATATTCAGGGATTTCGGGAAGAGGTGTGCAGTGCCTTGGCTGAAATTTTAAAGAAACAGATTCAGGTAAGCCCTCTCCTAGTATATTCTGGGGTGGACAGCGAGTTAGTTAGAGATGAACAAAAATTAATCTTTCATGCTATGTTGTTGGCGAGAAGAGAGCTGTGTAAAAAATGGACTAGCCCATACCCTCCTACTTATATAGAGTGGAACTCAACATTGATATATATTTTAAGTTTGGATGCAATCTCCCTAGATAAGAGAAGATATGCCTTTTGGCGTCCGGTAATGGAATGGTTGGAGAGGTAGGAAGGGCAGTCCAATGATTATACCTAAAAAGCAGACCTCTGTAAAATGCACAAGCCACTCCTAAATTTCTCGTATCTCTCATGGAGGGTCGGTACCTGATCAGTGGTTGTTGGTCGAGAGAGTTGAAAGACAAGGAGACTGGCTATTCGAAGTGCAATCGCCAGGTCTTTTGATAAGTAAGGCAATTATCAGAACCTTGCTCTCACGGCACGAAAAAGGGCGGTTATGGATGGAGGTGCTATGGAAGGCAATCTGAGGCTAATGAGGACAAAAAAAACAACTTCAGGGCCTCGGGAGCTCTGGTGACAGACGCCCCATGCCCTCCTGACTCTAGGTGTTCTTCCTCACACAGCTGACCAGTAGGCGCTAGACCTCCCACCTGGTGCTCCTGTAAGGAACCCTCCAGTCTCTGGGATGGGGTGGTGAACCCCTGGGGATGCTGCTCACACTCCGTCCCTCTCCTTTGAGACAGGGCGCTAGCCCGCATGCCCCCCCCCCACTACTCTGGGACCTAACGGTTCTACATCGACTCTCTTCCCTCTCTAAGGCCTTTTCAGTCCCTTGGACCAATGACCAGGGATCCGGCTCTTGTGCCAGCTCCCGGGAATCAAAGAGCTCGCACCCTAACACGGGTTGGCACAATCCTGGAAAACAATTACTGAGCCTAGGCTCCCTAGGGGTAAGGTTGAGCAACTCCTTCAAATCATTTGCCATCCTCACCAACACCCAGTCATCCAGTGAACGCTTGTACTCATCCACACTTGGCACTGGCTGTACGGTGCCACCATTCAAACTGGACTCTGCCTTTTTAACCTTACTATCCAGTTCCCTCATGCTTAACTCATGAGCTAAGAGAATCTTTTTCTCTTCCAAGGCGGGAGCGTTCCTGCTCTCCTTTGCTCGCTTTTCACTTTCAATGAGCAGCTTCTTCTCTTCTGCTTGAGTTTTAAGTTTTAAAACCTCCAACTCATGCTCTCTGACCCTTTGGTTTTCCTCCAGCTCCTCTGGTGAAAAACTCATCCCTGAATGGCTACTACCAGCCCCTGAAGCTGGTCCCTCCACTGGCAAATCCTGTGGACCAAATCCATTCCCTGGGTAATCCTCATCCACATCAACATCACCCGCCTCCTGAGCCCCTTTGGCTTCCCAACAGGCCCTCAAGGCCATTTGCAGCTCCTCCTTCTTGGTGCTACTTTCATGGGACATCCCAAAGCTCTGCAGAATTGCCTCAATTGATCAACTTTGTAGGTAAGCAATGCCTCAATGTCGAACTCTAATTCTGCAGCCTCACTGGCTACCTGGCTCCTCTGAGACATGATGTGTGGCTTAAAGGTTGCTCAAAAATAAAACCAACAAATCAAGAACACAATATGTGGTTGCATCGTGGTGTGCACTAAACGTATGATGTATACCAATCACTGTGAGTGAATTTGCAAATACACATTCGAATCCCACACCGCTGACCACCAAATGTTAGACCCGGGATCCCTGGTTGGCTGAGGTAGTTACCTTAGGCCAAATAGGGACCCGCGTTTCCACGTCAGGGAAAGGAAGGTCACCTTCTGAGATAGCCCCCGCTCACCCACTTGTTAGCTTGGCACGAGCAACCAGGCTTGTCTTCAAGGCAAATGTGTAAAGTATTTGCAACCACGCTCACAGCAACCCAATGATGACACCACAAATATACACCACACGAGTTTTATAAAAACGAATATAAAGTTTATAAAAAAAGATATACGATAAGACCACACAATATAACTCCAACATATGAGTTTGTGTAATATTTCTCGTGGCTAGTTGTTGGGCCAGCCAGCCCTTGTAAAGTTCTGACAATATTAATGAGCACTTCTAAACATTCCACTGTAATCCTAATACCATGTTATGCAGTTCGTAATGCTAGAATCAGGCACTTTTGCGATGTAACAATAATGCAATGTGTAATACAACCATCAAGCACTTTGCAATGTAAAATAATGCAATGCGTAATACAACCATCAGGTACGTCATTATGCAGAAATAAGGCAATGCGTAATACATTAATCAGGTAGTTCGTTATGCAGGAATGATGCAATGCGTAATACTCTAATTAGGTAGTTCGGAATGCAGAACCAATGCAATTAGTCAACCACAATCAGGTAGTTCGTTATGCAGCAATAATGCCATGCATCATACACTAATCAGGTAGTTCGTTGTGCAGGAATAATGCTATGCGTAATACACTAATCAGGTACTCCGTGATGCAGAAATTATGCAATGTGTAATACGACAATCAGGTACTCCGTTATGCAGAAATAAGATATTGCGTAATACACTTAGGCACCGATCACGGTGCCTTAGGCGGTCTCTCCGCCACTCCTTCTGACTCGCAGTCAGCCTCTGTCAACAATTGCCCCCAACACGGGTATGGTGTAACAAAAATTGCAGCTTCGCACTCCAGCCCTTGTACAGCCACTCCCTTGGCAATACGGGTCGTGTAAAGAGCCGAAGCAGAGGCTTGCCCTGCCGGAATGAGAGAGAGGCCGAGAGCGTCTCCCTCCGAGCCCGCACTCTGCCCCAGGAGTCGACACACGTTACCTGGTTGGCGCAAACTCACACTCCTCTCCTCGTCCAGCGACTTGGGCCTCCGATGCAATCTTTGTGAATTGGCAATGGCGGGCTCTGGCTGGGGCCTCAGCTCCTCCGGGGCTGCCAGCCCGGGCCGCTACTGCTACGAAGATCTCAGGCTGCCACAGGGCACATGCACACAGCGTCGCTGAGACTCCCTTGAGCTTCGGGTGCACAATCACTGGGCACTCCACATGAAGGTCTCAGGCTGCACGAAGAACATGTGCACAGCGTCGCTGAGACACTCTTTAACTCCAGGTGCACGTTAACAAGGCAATCCTCATGAAGTTCTCATGCTGCACAAAGCACACGCACACATCGTCGATGAGATTCACTTGGATTCCGGGTGGCAACAATAACAAGGCAATCCTCACGAAGGTCTTGCACTGCACAAAGCACATGCACACAGCGTTGATGAGACTCACTTGAATTCTGGTGCACACGGTAACTGGACAATCCTCACAAAGGGTTCAGGCTGCAAAAAACACACGCACACAGCATCGCTGTTCCTCGCTTGGACTCCAGGTGCCCACGATCACAGGGCACTTCTTACGAGGGTCTCAGGCTGCAACAAGCACACGCACACAGCGCCGCTGAGACTCTCCTGGAAACATTTGTGTTCCTGAGTTTCCGCATTAGGGAGCCAGCTCAGCTCGGGCCCTTGGGGATAAGTTACTTCAGGGCACAGCACAGCAAAGTCATTTCAAGCAGGGGGACAAAGCACACAACAAAGTCCCTTTAGCTTTTCCTTGGTTAAAACGGCAAACTGCAGGCCAGCCTCAGAACACACAGCAAGGGTCAGTCCTTTCCTTAAGCCTCTTCAGTTGTTTCTTCCTTGGCAAAGGTTCCTCTTGACCATGAAGTAGCTCCAGTCTTGTTCAATCTTGATCAAGCCATTCTCCAAAGTTCAGGGGCTTCAGCTCTCATAGTTATACCCCTCAATTGCTTTGAGGTCTTTATGTTCAGGAGGGCACTGACCCCTGTTCAAACCAGTTCTGGGTGCCTCCCTGCCAGTAACACCTTCTTCCTTCGATTAGTGGGGGTTTGGATTCTCAATCACTCAGCAGGCGATGGGACAATGGTTTTATTGCAACAACCCAGGCCTCCACCTCTAGGGGCAACTCCTCCCCCTACACTCCAGATGCAGTTCAGCCTGTTGCTGTCTCACCTCCTCCCCTGGGTCAAGAAATTCCCCAGATCCTATTGCTTTCAAATCCAAACAGTCAATCCACAACCAGGCAGAGACACACAGAAATGTTAGAGCACAAAAACGCAGCCACTTGTAAAAGAGTGGCTTCTAAACACACAGTGCAAAAACCACCTTCATAAAAAGATGTGTTATTACTATGGTCAGGTACGGCCTAGTCCCCCTCTGTGTACCCCTCCCTGTGTGAAGATGGGTCCCACCTCAGTGTCCCAAAATGCTCACCTCCCATCTTCCGCCAAAGCGAACAATCCATTAAAACACAACGTTTTGGATTAAACAATTAATATTAAAAATTAATATTCATACAATACAGTACAATATGCAGAAAGTCCAAACAGTTATATTGATAGGTACGTATGTTTTGTTGCCTAACCTTAACAAGTTTCTAATACATAGACATTCCTATCCTAAACTAAACATTGAAAACAAATATCACTATCTTTCTGTGTATCCCTGTTTGAGCCCACGGCAAGGTCATAACTGGCCCCCAGATCCTGATCAAGCTATGCCCGCACTCCAACCGGAGTGCGCATGTGCAGGGGGCCTGGTTCCCCGGGAGGGTACTTCCCCCCGAACACCCCCTACGCCCAGAAAATGATCTCCATAACCGGAGTGCGCATGCGCAGGGGACCCATTGTCCCGGGAGGGTACTTCCCCCCGAACACCCCCATACGCCCAGAAAATTATCTCCATAACCGGAGTGCGCATGCGCAGGGGGCCCGGTTCCCCGGTTCGCCGGGAGGGTACTTCCCCCCGAACACCCCTACGCCCAGAGAATTATCTCCATAAGGGGCCCATGCACTCATGCGCAGCTTACTTGCGCCCTTGTGCGCATGCGGGGTGGCCAACCAGCCTACCAGAAAGCGTAACTCCCCTCCCCCCGCACCCTTCCAGCCAACCAGCTGTAACTGCCCCTGGACTTTTATGAGAGACCACTTGTTCCTCCCCACGGGCGTCCCCATTACAAAATGGCGGCACCCTAAAAGACATTAAATTTAAGCTCACCAATCATGACCTTACCAAGGAATAGCACAATCAAATACGACAATTAATATCAAAATTGAACAACAATAAGTGGTGAACCTGTAAAATAAGCAATCATACATTCCTGTTTTAGAGGAGAAAACATCATAACCACAAAACATTATTATCTTATTATGGGAGAAAAAAAACACTACAAACAACAAACACATTACTCGACAACTTCTGCTTTAGGGGATGGCGGGTCGGTGAAATTGACTAGAACCTCCTAGCGAGGTCTGAGATTAGATCAGTTGAGGGAGCCGCGAGCAAAGAGGATGCTGTCGGGCTCCCCGAGCCTTTTAAGGACAATTTTCCGCCGGGGGCCAGTGTAAACCAGCCCCCGACGTTGTCCGACAAACATGTGACCCGGAAGTGATTCAAACACTTCCGGGTGACGCGCTGACAACAGCCCCATTAAGGAAAGGGAGACGGGGGCGTGTTCTGCGCCCACCCGCCTCTCGGGTTGTGGGCGGGGGACTGGCACGACCGCCATAATTTCGGCGTGGCCGATGCCATCCCCTGCCTCTCACATTGTGAGTTCAGGCGCACTCAACTTCACTTTTCCATCTTAAGCCTTTGGGAAGATAGGCTGGAAAACATATTACACAGCCTTCCCATTCTATCCTATGGGGAAGAATGCCTTTTAACAGTGAAAAACGAAATGGAGATCATTTCACTGTCAGGACATGGTACACACCTTAGTACATGTCCTACCTTTCACATGCACTGCACTCTGCCCAGGGGGTACCATGGACCTCCATAGGGGTGTCTGATGTGCATAGAAAGGGAAGGGTACGGTCTGGCAAGTGGGTGCACTTGTCAGAACAACATGGCAGTTTTACAAACTGCGCGCAGGACTGCAATGGCAGGCCTGAGTTCCCTTTTTAAGGCTACTTGTGTGGGTGGCACAATTAGTGCTGCAGGCCCACCTGTAGCATTTGCATTACCAGCCCTGGCACACATAGTGCACTTTACTAGGGACTTTACTAGTAAGGCAAAAATACCAATCATAGACAACCAATTAGCATTACACTTTATACAGGGAGCACTGGCACTTTGACACTGTTTAGGGTTTGTGGTTGTGGCCGTTCACGGTCATGTATATAGTCTCTTTTCGCATTGACAGATGGCTCTGTGTGCGACGTGTAACGGTGTGCATATTTGGTTGTCTCTTCATTGTTACTGTACATTAAAGAATGATGTTGTCTTTTGTTAAGTGTCACCTGGTACAGCGGATGAGATGTCACTTGCAAGTCTCCTGTAAACAAAAAAACTATAAAAGGGCTCAGAGTATGCCCATTACTTACATGGGGCTGACTTCAACAACAGTCAGTTCCTTGCTTCTCCTAGATCAATGCCTCTTGCCTTCACTTTCTCTTCCAGTGTTTGGACATTCCATGAAGCATGGGCCAAGTACAGTTTCCTGATTGCGACCAATGTATTTCCACTGTATACGTGCTTCTGAAAGAACTTTTAAAATTTTCTTTGTTGCACTCCATAAGATTGCATATGTTTCCCTTCTCCCGCCTTCAGTGTTGGGTTTGCTCCGTCCCACCATCCTCCCACTGTCTGTGCTGTTATTTGCCTCCCACCTCTCACTGTCTGTGGTTTTGCTTGCATCCCCCCACATTCCTGGTGTTGTTTGCCTGTCCTGCCCCCTTGCTGCTATATTGCACCCTAACCCCACCCACCTCATGCCCTGCCCGCATTGCTTACAATTGCGGCCTTTAGGCCTTTTTGTGATCCATTGAGGAGTTTGAGGTCCACCGCCTGGTTTCACAGTGCCTGCGACAGCCTTGACCTTGGTCAAAAAACCAAGCATTGGCAATGCCAGTAGGTCTTACCTATACGAGATCTATTGGTCTTGTCAATGTTGTTTTAGGCATGTTTCACAGCAGTAAGGGATGCTTCATGCTCACAAGACTCCTGATCAAACAGCAATGCCACCTACTGCCTTCTTAAACGCCGACCTGTAAAGTCATCCAATGCTCCCTGTGCTTGGGTCTTCATCAGGCTGTCGGTAAGCAATGACCTGGTGCCTAATTTGTAAAAAAGAAAAAACGAGCATTGGCAAAGCCAATAGGTCTCACTTTTAGGATCTTATAAGTATTTAGTTATGCAGCACAATATTCCTGGTGCAACAACAACTGTTGCATGACTAAACACTTATAAGGTCCCAAAAGCCAAACCTATTGGCTATTCCGATGCTTGTTTTCATTGGGGGAGAGGGGGCATGTAAGATCTGAGAAGCCTTCAGCTTTGATCTTTTTTTCTTCACTTTTTTTTTTGAATATGCAAACACAGGTGTGTTTCACTCACATACACAACAGATGCAGTGAGTGCAAGGTTCTCTCAACCTAAAGTAAACTTATTTTGACTTGTGCTTGTGTTGGTTGTCTATTTACGTATGCACTGTTGTGTGACTTCCTCTGATGTGTATGCAAAACGTACCTTTTGTACCGAATTTTCGTCCCGAATTCTGACCACCTGTCCTGAATTTTTGTCCTGAATTTTGACCCTTTGTCCTGAATTTTTGCATTCACTGTCCTGAATTTGCACCCATGCCAGTTGGTCACCCTACTCCTGGCCAGTCGTTCCTGCTTCTGTTTATGCTGAGTATATTGCACGCGTGCCTTGGACCGGCATTTTGAAAAGGAATGCGCAGGCAGACCTGGGAAAGTTGAGTGGTGTGCGTAGCATCTGTACGAGATGCCTTTGCTCGTACCGCTCAAGCGCGAGAACTGAGAAAGCGAGCACGCGGAGGCGGGAAATCTCTCCCGCCAGAATCGTTCTGCTCTCCACATTCCACCATCCATCACTGGCAATGGCGCTCCTTTGGCTTGAAACGTGTCCCACGTGCCCGATACTCGGGTAGAGCCCCTGTGCAAAACCGACTCTCTGAAACAGAAGGAAATGGCAGGTTTAAAATAATTAGCGGCCTCTCGCCTTCTTGGAAAAATCAATGAGTAGAAATTCTGTAAAGGAGTGAGAGAATCCGACGCAGTTTCAGCTTGAGCGAGTTGAACGATTGATTTTGTTTGGGTCATTGGACTTAAACAGCTGCTAATTTCAGTGGCTGTCGCGCCTGGAGACGCAACCCCTGCTGTCTTGGGTAATTACAGCACGTTCCTCGGTCTCAGGGCATCGATAGAGCACGGTGCGTGTCGTGCAGACGGTTAGATCCACTGGGAGCCCGTAAGGGCTTAGGCCGCGGTGACGTCACACTGCAAAAGACCTGAGCCTGGCACTGGCAGAATTGGACTGTGAAAAGGGGGCTCTGAACAGGCAGGCATCAGTAGCTATGACGTGTTTTTATTTTTTTTAAATTAAATTGCACTTGAAGTAAAAAAAATTGCACATATTCTGACAGGGTGTCTTGTACTGCCATTATACAACTCAATCATCTTCGAGAGGAACCCTCTTCTGCCTGGCAATTTTTAAATTACATTCTATCATAGTTTGACGTGCCTCCCATTTTGCTTGGAGTTGTTGGCCAAGATCACTTGTTATCCTGTTTGGGGCACACACTATATATCAGGCAATACAGTGGCCAACGCAATTCCTTGTAGATGTTGCAGATAAATCCAACATGGCAACTCCTGGCCCCGGCTCTTCCTATTTCAAGAGCTTTGTGGTAATCATGTACATCCAATCCTTTCATTATGTGGGGTTTCTTGCACGGTTTTTGTTTGCGCAGTTGGGTGCATTGCTATCGGGTTTTTTTAGAGCCATTAGGTTCTATGGCCTAAGATTAAGAGAAGTGTTTGGTCTTTGCCCCATGATTAAGAAAGGTGTTGGGTTCTTTGCTCCAAGAATTTCACTAGCTCTGGCGCTTTTGCTCCACTCTGTCTTTCTTGATTTATTCATTTGATTCCAGTGGAGATTAATATCGGCAGAACGGAATTAAATACAGTTTATAGCAGTGGTTCGGAAGTGATTGCAGTGAAAGGTGCAGCAAACGAGCTATATGTACTCTTACACACAACATCAGAAAATTGAAGCTTCCAAGTTTTTGCAGAAGATACTGGGACCAGCGTGGGGGTAATTTTGCACTGGGAACCTCCAGACTGCTGACGCAGCTCTAGTGAATGTGTATTTAGGATCCTGAATTGGTTTTAACATCGTTGTCTCAGAGAACATGGGTGATTTGCCTCTTAGACTTCTTAAACTTCTTGAGATGGTCACTAGTTTAGGAAGGTAAGGTGCAAGAATGACACGCTGATCCATGTGGTATACAAATTGGAGTGTGACACTTGAAGTGACGATAGTCATTGTACAGCCATAGATAATATATTCAGACTTTGATAGAAGGGGAGTATGGTTTACTCACAAGGAAGTGGTGAGATGTTAAACCTGAACCTCAACGTCTCACCAGCATCCCACCCTGCCAGAATGTGGGTGGATCGTGCCTTGTGGTTGTGGAGGGAAGAATTTGCTGGTGGCACTTCAGCTCCAGGTCATCATGTTTTGTGGGATCTAGTGGAATGATAAACGGAGAGTGAGAAGGTCATCCATTTGTGAGCTGTCCAGGAAGCACGTGAACCAGGTTATACTGCAGGGACTGGCAATGGACGACACAATCTCAGGGATTCGGTAGCGATTGGAAGCTCGCAGTGATGAGGTCACTGATGCAGCATTGTGGTGGTGTTTCCCTGTACGCTTCCCTTAAAATCTCCCACTTTAGTGCAGCATCCAGACTAGGACACCGGCAGGACTATGGTGGCACTCCAACTTTGCAGCTTGACTGCAGTGTGTGCAAGGGAACCAAGAATATACAGAGAGTGGAGTGGCAGTTTGCAGCTGCCACAGACTGCACTAGAGGAAAACTCAGCAGTGAGAGGATTCTGGAGCCATGGTTGAAAGAATCTGGGTGCAGGTAGGGGGAGTATGCAGTCAGAAGGGTCTAGTCTATGCTACTGAATGGGCTTTCAAATACAGGTTATTAGATGTATTCAAATAATTTTCCATTTGTGGCGTAGGGCAGAGGTGACTTGTTGAATGCAATAAAAAAAATCTTTGCCTTTTCATGGCTTTTCATGATGCACTTATTTTAAATGGAAAAGGGAAGGTTGAACTGCTGCTGCTCAACTTACTGATTTTATAACTCTTCTGTGTTTGTGTGTGGGGATAATTTGAGTTGAAGTGGTGTTATTGCCTTTGCTGTCCTTCATCTGTGTGTGTGAGGGAAAACCTGTGCTGTGCCTGTGACTATGATCACGTGCATGAGTGTGTGTGTGTGTGGATGAAGCTTGCACTGCTGCTCCATTTGGTTTACATGATCTCTGTAAATGAATATTGTGCAGCTGCTTCTCATATTGCACCTGTTCTGTGTGTGTGTAGGTGTGTGTGAGGAAATTTGCAATACTGCTGCTTAAATGTATATTTTCTGTGTGTAAGGATGGCTTTCCCTTCTCCTGTCCATGATGCACACCTGTTCTATGAGTTTTTGTGGCAGAATGTAGCTACTGCCTATACTGAATCTGCTCTATGTGTGCGGTGTGCCCTCATTGGCTATAAGCCACATAAGCAATCTCCACCAGCACCAATGGTTTGGTGGTTTCACAGTCTTGATGTGGTTGTGCTGACCGTACTCCAGGATAAGGCCATGGCTCGGGTGGATGATGCTGGCTCACCTGGGCTTTCTGTCCATAGCATGTCTGCACATCTGTGTATCTTCCTGCAAGCATGAGAGGAAGGTGCCCCAGAGCCATTTCAAGTGCAGCTTCAGATTTACCTGCTGAATATCTGACTATTTTGTAAGCCTGATACCTGGTGGCCCTGTTTTTTATGTTGATTTTTCATGTATGGGTTTTGTGGACGCTGCATGTCAATTTATTTTTTATAGGCAGTCACACCTTGTTTAGTACAATTGTTCCACCCTACGAAACAAGCCACACATACATGGTTTTAAAATAAAAAGTATCGTTTTAACGAAGTTGTTGTAGGCCTTTTCATTTCAGTCATTACTGACTTGCATCTCTTAAGAAAAGGTCTAAAAGTTCAAATATATCCATTTTGCTAAAGGATTATGTTATCTGCGTAAGAGCTGAATTGCATCGCGTCATTCTCATGGCATCACCCATTGCGGGTGTATTGATTAAGATCGCCATTGAACAGAAGTGGTATAGATGGGAACAAATGGGCGCGCAAGAGCAAGCACTGATTGGGGAGTTGTTATAGGCAGATTAAGGGATGATTCAGGAGGCTGAATCACGAAGGTTCAGAAATTTGTTAGATTGAATGCATAATTAAAGAACACGAAATGAATCAATACTTCTCCTCATTGCATTGCAGAGCCCTTTCGGGGTGAGCTGTACATACTTTTCAGGCATCAAAAATACTGGCAATGGGCTGCTAAAACTCTACCTCGCATGTGGTGCCAAAAAAATAACCCTGTGACGTCATTATGTATGAGGCAAACTTGGATGCCACTTTCTCATTCGCACTGTGGGGAATATTTCCCTAAAAATGTTGGAGCATGGTGTTACGCCAAATTTGGCAACGCCGGGCTCAGACATTTTTAAAATGCAGGGATGCACTGTTTTCACAAGATTACAGCGCACCCCTGTGTTTCCCCTAGCGCTAAAAAGTGCCAGCGCAGGCACCCTGCGACCCTGTTGCCATGGTGCCTGCTCTGCAGGGTCGATTGCTTATGTGCAGGAAGGGATACCTTCCTGCACATAAAAAATCATTAAAGGCGATTTACTCTTTCTAAGTGCTGCAGAACACATAGAAAGTGCAAAAAATGAGGAGAAATGAATAATTTCTCCTTGTATCGCCAATCTAAGACCAGGTATTCCCTGGCCTTAGGTTTTTTGCGCTGCCACAGCCTTCTAAATCTGGGGCAGCGTCAAAAAGCAATGAGTGTTGCGGTGGAATGCCCACTGCAACACCCATTGCACGCCTCTTTGCCGCAGAAAGGGGCATATTTACAAGTTGGTGTTAAGCAATGTTAAGTGGTTTAGCGCCACCTTGTAAATATGGGAAATGCCGCTATGCCACCGGAGCACCATAAAAAGTGACGCCCAGTGGCATTTAGGGCTTTTAAATATGCCCCTTTGTGTGTTAGGTTTGTAAGTGCGTTAAATGGGTAAGTACTGTCCAGTACTGAGTACCTGCACATATTTAATTTGAAGGTGGTGTACCTGCACGTCTATGCACTGTTGCAGTACATTTAATGGGAAAGTACCTGCTTCTCTCAGGAGCAAACAAGTACTCTAAAGAGGAGGTACTGTTGTGTGCAGATTTAGATTCCGTAAATAGGTTTCCCTATTTATGCCCTTATATAGATACAATTCACATTGCCCTTATTTGGACATAGAAATCCAGCCCTTATTTAGACATTGTCCGTACAAACCAAATACAGGCATGGCCACCTACATCCGTCCATCCACGTCACAATGACTTCTTGGAAAACCAGACCCTTAAGCCTTTAGGAATTTCCCTCAGCTTGAATATTGATTTCTCCAATAACTCATTAAGTATGCATGAACATCTATTCCTTAGGGGTTCATTCATGACGTTCCTCTGCCCGACTTTTACGTCAATAGTGGCATTCCTAGACACCTTCAAGGTATAAATATACCAGCACTTGCCTTTGCAAATTGTGGTTCCCAGGGGATTCGATCCAACCCAGACTATGTGGTTTGCCACGGCAAGTTCGGAAGGAGATCGAGTCACAGCCTGATGCACTGACCTGATGCAGCCATCGTCCTCGCAGAGAATCCAGCTCCAGTGCTCTCTGACTTCCTTTGCGGGGGGTTAGACTATCGAGTCCAGAAATGAGATTCCAACCTCTCGTATTCTCAGGTATGGAGCTGACTAGAACTTAAAGAAACTTTTGGCAACTCTTGGCTAAACTAAAATATAGCTCGCTATACTTTAGAAACAGCACCTACTTCAAACCTCGAACTGCACTTAGGTTAGGTACACTGGGGTAGAAGAATAGAAGTATCAGATGAGTATCACATTTTAGCATTATGTTATTTATGTATGTATTTTGATTAATATATGTCATAGCTACAAACCATGCTATTGCAGTATTATTTTATCTTACTGCTAACCTCGTACACATTGTACTTCGCAGTCTGTCTTACGATTGTAGCAATTCATATCTCTTGCATGAGAAATAAGACTGTTCAATAAACCCTTTTATTGAAACGCCCGTCTCTATATTTCTGTGCAGCTCTGTAGAAACGAAGCATGCACGATTGACTGAGTGAAACTGTTATCTATTGTTTCCACGATTCTGAGACTGTTCCGATTCTAAAGGGAAACAAAGTTGCCATGTTTATGCGGTTGTCAGAGACTAATCCCTTCTTGTATATTCGAGAAGTTTCTAGTGGCCTCTGAGTTAGCTGGCACACACAAGTAATTAAGTTTAATATACTCGATAGAGACATACTGAACGTAGTCCTATGTCAAATCTATAGTGTATGTTATTCCAATGCGCAGAGCCTATCAGGGATATAGGAACTACACTACATGGCGCCCAACGGTTTGGCAAGGCACTAATTTAACGCTAGATACTGAAGTAACTCAGTTGTGCTTTTCTCAGAGACCCTCTACTCATAAAACTCCATAAGACGTCTGGAGTGGGTAGGGATAATATCCACCATAGCTGAGTAGGACGAAAGTCCTATGTATTAGCTGTTTGGTTTTGTTCAACGTTGAAAGGATACAGTGTTCCAAAATACTGTGCACCTTATCTTTGTTCCCTTGAAACTTGCTCTGCATTTTTCATTTCAAAATGTCCGAAAACGGCATAAACACCGATGCTGGTGGGGCTGTAGCCGACCAAGTCGCAGCAGCTTTTAATCGTACAGGTTTTCAAGAAACCGACGAGGATGCTATAAACATTCATCCAAATTTAAGGAGAGCCATCACTCTAAAACTTATAAAACATGGCCTAACACCAAGAGGTGGTAGAGCAGTTTTTGTGATAGAGGCACATGAATCTCACCAGACAGAGGTATTCTACTCATGGATAGTATTCCCAGTAACACACTTGTTTCACTTCTACAAAGAAGATGAACCACCTGAGGAATATATTCCTTTCGAGGATATTGAAATTCCACTCACATACCAGGAGCATGAGCTCTGGTTTAAAGGCGCACTTAAACATTACAATCACATTACTAGGCTCGGTCAACTAGGTAGACCAGGAGCAACATGGCCGATTTTAGCCGGCTATACACCTCATCCTGACATTGAAGAAATGTCAGATGTGGATCTACTAGCTCAACTCAAGGAGCTAATCAAAATTTATAGACAATTTGTTCAATATGTCATGCGGACTTTCACAGTCCAACCACCATTAACCATTCAAAATCCAGCACCTCATCAGGGGAATACACTAAAAATCACTCCACAGACTTTACATGCAGTCATGGGAAAAATGCCCACAAAATGTGAACAAATTCCATTCTGGATAGCTCAAAAAATTACTCAAATCGAAGCAGCATTTCCTACTACTAGCCCTTATGAGAAACATAGAATTCTAACAATCTGTTTACTAATGGGGATCACACCACATCTGGAAGACTGCACCACTTGGGGCACAGTCTTTGCTGCAATGTACACAAAAACACATGGTGTTCCATCCATGGGGGTAATACCAGATGTCCTGAAACAGATTCAAAACGAATATGGGGCATAGCCTGCTCTGAATTTAAGTATGAAGTTAATTAAACAATTTGACCAGGTCTCAACAATAATATTATCTAATATTAAAGGAGAAGCAGCATCAGTGGCGATCCACCAGAAACTAAAGGAATTTGATGTAACAGAACAACCTCAAGAATTAGCCAGAGTAATTGAAAAATCTTATGAAGCATTAGGCAGAGACAGTTTGGGAGGGAAACCAGCTAAACCACAATTGTCTGAAAGTCCTGATAAGGTTTTAACAAAAAACACTCCTACCTCTTGTAAAAAGAAGTGGTAAAATAGCAAACAGATTTCCAAAGAGAAGCGTTCTCATTCCCGAGCAAGTTCTCCTCCACAGAAGGAGCCCTCTGAAAGGAGGTACAACCTCAGGAATAGGGATACTTTGAGAAAACCTCAAGATAATGATACACGTTCCTCTCGTTCCTTTCAGATATCGTCACAGACATCCGAAAGAAGAGGACGGTCAGAAAACAAAGAAAAACACGTGAAGTCCAAAGATGATCAACAAGTTCAGAAGAATAAGACAAAACCTCAATTCTCCAAGAAAAAGGTAGCAGGTCTAAAGATCAGACATGCCGAGAATACTGAGAACCCAACTCAGGAACGGAGAGTGGGCCCAGTCCATGCTGGACAGTACAGCAGAAGTTATAATAGCTCGCCAGAACCTGAAGGGATTTCTGGAGACAGTGGACTTAAATTAAGATATACAAGTTGAGACTGTAGACACCAGGGTTAGTTCTCCACATAGGTTATATGAAATAACACTCCGGATGAAGGGAGACATACCAAGAAAAGTTAAAGGACTCTTTTGGGAGCATCTTTCAAAGGGTTATGATATACTTCTAGCAGAACAGGACTGGCCACCAGAGTTTGTCAGGGAGTGCCCACATGGCGAGGACATCATTATGCCAGCCTTCTCTAACCGTATTCCAATTCATTTAAAGTATACATTAGCCAGGAAATGGGCAGTAGCCCAAGCCCCAGCACTGTATACAAATCATGTAGGATGGGATGAGGACTCACCTCACCATGAAATCCAGTTAAAAAATCAACCGACTGCACAAAGGCAGTACCCAGTTAAGCAAGAAGCTAAAAAACAGGTCAGGGAGATCTTAGATCAACTTGAATATCAGGGGGTGATTGAAACATGCACCTCATCAATGTACAATCCTTTGTTTCCTGTCTCCAACCCAGACAACACATATTGTCTAGTTTTGGATTACAGACACTTAAATTCTTGTTTTAAAACATTTGCAGTGCAAAATGCACACAGTACAGCATTAATGAAGAACATTGTACCTAAAAAATATAAAACGACATTAGACATTTCAAATGGTTTCTTTTGTCAAAATATAGCACCAGAAAGCAGATTTTTGACCGCTTTCTCAATAATGGGGACACAGAGTCAATTTTGTCGACTGCCCCAGGGATTCAAAAACAGCCCGGGGTTATTCTCAGCAAGAGTAACAGATTTACTACAAACTTATGATGACGAGGCATTGTCATATGTCGATGATATCTATCTGACAGACGATGACCTGGATAGGCACTTGAACAGGGTGAGCACCATAATATTGGGCTTCGCCTCAGAGGGTTACAAATTCAACTTTAAAAAGTCAAGAATTGCCCACCTCAACGTCCTTTTCCTAGGAAATGAACTATCAAGTGAAGGCAAAAGCCTGGTAGCCAACTTTTTAGAAAAGTGTGCGCTGCTCCAACCACCAAAAACGCTGAAAAATTTACAATCGATTCTAGGTTTCCAGAATTTTGGAAGAACTTACATTTTAAATTACGCAGAAAGGGTGAAACCTCTCTACGAATTAATCAAACCTGATTTTAAAATCACACATTGGACACAAAAACACACAGAAATTTTGGTTCACTACAAACAGACATGTTAGCAACGAAACACTTGCAAACACGCGTAAACATACTCAACTTAGTGATCCGAATAATTCTGGGTCAATGCGGATTCACCTACTTAACTTTTAATGAAGGTGAAAAAGTACCAATTGCATACAAATCACACTTGTATACACAAGCAGAAATGAAGTTCACTTCTACAGAAAAAATTCTGACAACATTTCAAACCGCTGAAGCAAAAGAAAGAGCCCTAGCACAGGGGAAACGCATTAAGGTTGTGACTCCTGTACCAGTCCTAGAGGCAACACCTCCTCAGACTCTCATTAAAGTCATTGACGTCATCCGCCCTGTTATCCTGGATGTCCTTAAAACTTCCATTGCTTCGAACTCTGTCCCAGCTCCATGGAAGTGTGCGATGGTTAGGGCCCTTCTGAAAAAGCCCATCTTAGATCAGAACAACTTGGCCAATTTTCGCCCTATCTCCCTACTTCCTTGGATGAGCAAACTAATTGAGAGGCACATTAATAACATCTTAGTAGATTATTTAGAATCTAACAACCTACTATGTGCCTCTCAGACGGGCTTCCGCCCTCAGCATGGAACCGAAACTGCTCTTATAGCAGTGACAGAAGAGACTAGAGCTGTGCTGGACCAGGGAGGAAAAGCAGCCCTCATACTACTCAATCTCAGTGCCGCGTTCGACACTGTTAACCATGCCATTCTATTACATCGTTTGAAAGGCATGGGCGTGTCGGGCGCGGCCCTGGAATGGCTGACCTCCTTCCTGGATGAGCGTTTTTTTCAGGTGTTCGAGGGTGAGATGGTTTCTCCTAAGCAACCACTTAGTTGTGGGGTTCCGCAGGGCTCGTCCCTGAGCCCCACTCTTTTTAACGTCTATATGCAACCTCTAGCTCACATAGTCCAGCCCTTCGGTGTGCGTATTGTCACCTACGCGGACGACACCCAACTGGTGGTCTATCTGGACCACACTGAGGGGTCGTCCAACACCTTGGGCCCGTGTCTAGAGGCTGTTGCTGAGTGGATGCATTCCTCTTGTCTTAAACTTAATGGGGAGAAGACGGAGATCATGTTATTAGGTAATTCCCCACCGACCACTTTGGCCTCCATTTGGCCTACATGTCTTGGCACTCTTCCCCTCCCTAAACCCCAGATAAAGAGCCTTGGAATTTGGCTTGATAGTGCGCTTGACTTCTCGGTCCAAGCTATCAAAACGGCCTCAACATGTGTTGGGCTAATGAAAATGCTCCGCAAAGTCCTCCCTCTGCTTCCTTTCCAGGCGAGGAGAGTCATGGTTCAGGCCCTGATTCTCTCCCGCCTGGATTACGGGAATGCCTTATATTTAGGCGCCCCCGCAGCGGTGACCAAAAGGCTCCAAGTCACCCAAAACTGTGCCGCCCGACTATTGTTTAACATTCCCCGTTGGCAGTCAGCCAAGAAAGCTCTAAAGGAGCTGCATTGGCTCCCAACAGCTGCCAGAGCACAGTTTAAGGCTATGTGCATTGTGCACAAATCTTTCCATCGAACAGGCCCTGCCATCTTGTTCCCCTTTGTGGTGCCTTACGTCCCTTCCAGAGCCCTCCGCTCCGGTTCACTGCACCTAGCAACTACAACAAAGGTTATTAAAGCTCGATGGGGCGGCCGCTCTTTCTCTCACACTGCCGCTAGACTCTGGAATTCCCTTCCCTTGGTCATTAGACAGATTAACAATCGGCTGGCATTTAGGAAAGCCCTAAAAACTCATTTGTTTGCAAAAGTGTGTTAATGCACCATGGAGCTCGTTACAGTAATCTGTTGATGCGCGACGAGGCCTCCGGGTAGTTATGCGCTATACAAATATAATTTTTCATTTCATTTCAGTTACAAAGGCTAGCATTCCAAATGCAAAAGCTTTACATCCGAGATGGATACAATGGGTTAATTCTCTTGCTGCAACTGATGTTGAATACGTTTTTGATCCATATCTAAAACACAAGCATTCCTGCAATATGAACAAGAATGTCCTCTGCCTACTGAAATTCTCCCTCTTGACCAGTACGAATTTATAATTTATACTGACGGATCTGCACAGTCCGCTACGGGGAGTAAACAAGCTTACAGTGCAGCGTGTGCTATCGTTAAAGGTCGCATGTGAGATGGCAAATTCAGAACAATGGTCACAAAAACCCAATCTCTAGGGGATTGTACAGCTCAGCGAGCTGAACTACAAGCATTTAAGATGGCACTTGAAAACACGGATCGAAAATTCCCTACACTCATAGTGTGCGATTCTTTTTACTGTGTTCAATCTTACAATGAATATTTACAGAATTGAATTCAAAATGGTTTCAAAGATGCAAAAGGTGACAAAATCAAGCACAAATTACTATGGGAACAAGTAGTTCAGTTGCGAAACAGACCTCAGAGTCACCAACGTGATGACGTTCACGTTGAAGGGAATTCATTGGCTGATGAAGCCGCGAAAGGGGCTGTGCAAACGGCTTCTGTAGCTGCAATCACTCATTCAAAAACGAAAATAGACAGTGAAATAATGCATCAAGCAAAGGCAGCAGTGCGGCATTACCTAATAAGTTTCCACTCAAATAATCGTATATAATTGATGCGAATGGCATTCCGTTTGCTCGAATACCTGGAGTGGGGGATAGAGTAATTCCAAACAGGGAACATAGAGCGGCTTTGATTTACGAAGTGCATCTGGGAGAGGGTCTGATACATCAGGGGATCTCAAAGACAATTTTAGAACTAAAAGAGATGTACTGGTGGCCAGAGATGAATACTTTCATTCACATCTTCATTAATGACTGCATAGACTGCAATAGAGATCGCAGTACAGAACGCCACCAGATACCTGACTACAATATAGCCAGCCCAGTTCAGACACCATTATTTGACAGCATTAGACTATTTACGTGCAGGCGTCCTCTTGGACAAATGCAATCCCAGAAACACTAAGTCTAGGTTCCTATGGATGTGGCCTCAGCGCTCGGCTGACGCTCAAACTGTTATAAAAGATTTGCGAGTCTTTATCGGCACATATGCAATAGGCACACTACATTCTGACCAGAGTCCTGCGTTTAGCTCTAGGGCTTACAAAGAAGCCATGGCCAGTCTGGGTGTAGCATTGCGGTATTCTTCTCCATTTCATCCTGAGGGAAATTATGTTGTGGAAATTAAAAACCGGGACATAAAGCAGTCTATAACAGCTAGGGTATTAGGTTCGGGTGATGGGTGGGTCAAACATTTATATGGGGTCCAGCGCGCACTTAACAACTTCCCAAGAAGTTCTCTAGGGGGTGTCACTCCATATGAGGTCCTGTTTGGGAATAGGATGTTTATTTCCGGACTTAGATATGAAAGGCACAGTGGTGGAAAACAAACAATTTGATATCAAAGATCGTTTGGCTGTTTTACAGGGCTTAAATGATTTAAGAACGAAACAAAGCAACGTGATCCTGAAGCCCACCACCACTGTGAAACATCCGGCCGTCCCAGCAAGGCCTTTCTGGATCCCAAAGCTTGGGGATCTAGTCAGAGAAAAGATTGCGGACAAGAAGGAATTTGGGCCTTCTTACAGACAACCAGTACCTGTCATAGCAATCCACGGATCAAGAACAGTACTTTTGGTGCCCCTTGCTGGTAAAAAGAAGAAAAGATTTGTGTCCATCGACCTGAGCAAACCACACCATGTTGCCGATACTGAACAGTAGGCCAAGTGGACTCCGCCAAAGTAGCAGACGCACTCCTCTAGCTACAATCCAAGAGGTTCAAACTGAGAGACTCATCACCTTTGAAGATTCAACAGTAAGAAATAGAGGACTAAGCAACAATGCTATGGACCTTGTACCTCTTGAGACCCAAATAACAGTTTGTCCTGATACACATGTCTACAACGAAGTAACAAGTGATCAACTGGTTCTAGTGAATTCAACAAATCCTGATGCAATTCCAACCATTGACAGAACTGCTTCTGTCTATTTCATGAACTTTGATACGTTCTCTGAGGATCCCAGCGAGCCTGAAACGACGCCAGTACAAAGAACTTGCAAAGAACAAGCAACAGACTTTTTTCAACTCCTGAAAAAGGCTCATCTGGTTTCACCTTGGATTGAACTATGGATTGTTTTGGGAATATTCTTCTTTCTACTTTAGTTAGCTCTGGTATTCACTCTGGGTATGCTGATTAATGGAAGATATTTTCAAATGGACACAGCAAGTAAAACAGTGAACTTACTTCTCCAGCCACACAAATCATCCCATCGTGAAGCAAGAGACTTATCAGCAGTGAACATCACAGCGATTCCTATACCTGATGGTATAGTTTGGGACAAAACAGAATATGACATTTTTGGTCCGTCGGAGCTTTTAAAGATTCCACATTTGTTTAAAATTTCATTAAGTGACTTTATTACCTCCAGTACCTTTTCTGATGATTGGGACTTCAATAATAATATGATGTCTGATCTAGAGATGTCAACTGCATTTACTAATAATGAATATTTGCAAGGTTCATCAGACTATGAACAATTGTATTGTTATAACCACAATGGTCATCATTTCTTGCACAAATCTGCAACACCTAGAAATGTATTAATGTATAATTAATGGGAACATTGTCCTACGCCACCAAAGGGTAGCTCAAAAACATTTGCAATGAAATTTCCATATTTTTAAGGGTTTAATATCTCGAATGCAGAGACATTTTACTTTAAGAATGTCAATAAGACAGGAATGAAAACTATGTTAACGAATACCAAACATATTTATTCTACAGCCTTTATTACCCAACTGTCTAGACAGGGTTACGACTTATGGAAAGGCAACGTTGAGACGTAAACTGTCTGGGGTACTAAAGGTTGGCAAGTACAGGGAATGGAAGCTTTGTTTAGAGCCTGTACATTCCTGAGAAAATTATGTTTTTGAACGACACTGTCCAACAAACATCATGCCTTGGAATAGCCAAGATAAAAGACATGAATACTCCTTCTATACCTGTACCTACAAGTGAAAGCACTACACAGGGGGAGGTCGACGTACATATTATTTTGCATCACAACAGATCAGATCCTGAATGGAAAAAATGATTGCTCTGGCCCTTAGACACAAACAACCGTCAAGATAGATTCCTGAACAAAACACAAGGTTTTTCCTTTCATAGGCCAGACCCACGTTATGTCCAAAGACAGCATCCGGGGGTAGTAACAACTTATAGTGTAGGGAAACTTTGCCTTGATTGGCTACAGAGAGCTACACTAGAGGATGTAAAACAACACTTAACTTTACTTCAAGAAGACGCAGAACTTAGGGATTTCTTGTTAGGACCAAGAAAACCGCGTCAAAAACGTTTCATATATGGGGAGAGGAGTTGGCCTCACGGCTAGGGCGGTCGACCTCGGACCTGGGGAACTGGGTTCGAGTCTTGGTAATGACGCTGAACTTCCTGTGATTCTGGGTAAATCACTTAATCTCCTGTGCCTAACAAAAAATGAATGTGTGTCCTCATGTAACGTAACTGGTGCTATGTAAAGCGCTCTGATACCTGATTGGATTTGGATCAAGTTCGCGCTATATAAAACTCTGCAAAAAAAAAATATATATATATATGCCAGTATCTACGCTGCTTATAATGAAGCATGGAAGGTCACCCAAGCAGGGACTGCAGAACGAATACGAGAAATTGATCGTATTAATTTAGAGAAATCTCTCTCTATAGTAGACAATGGGTTAACGACTCTGTCATCCAGGATATATTCTTTGGACAGCATTGTATCCTCTGTCATAGACATCATGGAACAAGACTTGGTCATGTTGCAACATGGTAAGTCTCAGCTACGTTCTATCATGCTATTAGGCTGGACACTTCAAAACCTGCATTCTGGCTATGTGCCTTGGCGTTTAATCAATACTACGTCACTGTTTGCAGAATTCAATCTCACTCATAGACATCAAATTGGCACAAAGGGGAGCAGACTATATGGTGCTTAGCATTGAAAAACTGGAGAAATTACCATTCACAGAGGCAGAAAATACAGCTAATGAGTGGATCATACATGGTAAAATTACACTGCCTGTTACGACTTTCCATTTTCAGTATTGCCTAAAAAATATACCAGCAGGCAAATATGAAAGGTTGGGTAAAGAATACATCAAGACATCCTGCGATTTACCTTACACACACAGATGTTGGAGTGGGGGACGTGAAGTGTTTCTTAGCGGTGAAAACTGGGAACACGCACTAAGCGGTTCTCTCCTTAGTCAGGGTATTAACTTACACGGGGCCTGTGACGGTTCCACTACAAACTTAACCTGCCACCTGCACGGTTCACCGGCAGCAGTGATTAATCCAATCTTTGGTCAACTTTCAAATGGGAGTTACATTATGTTGAATGATCACAGCTGCTGAGGCATGCTGCCAGGTATCCCATATCTAGTAACGGTTACATCCAGGGTCACTTGCTGTATGCAAGTCTTGTTTCCACAAATAGACATATCAGGGAGTCACCTTTATGGCCTTCACTGAATATCTCTTCTATACGAATTGATACTCTAAGCAGAATGAAAGCCATTATTTTACAAAAAACTGTGCCTTTGACCTCTGCTAAAGAAACCTATGACCTCCAAGACGCAAGGACTTCTGTGGAGATATATACCCTTTTGTATACAAACTGCCCTGTGCATTTCTCAGAAATGTTATGTCGTATCTTAAACATGTCTGATACGAGCGGTATTGTACATGTATTTAAGAACGTGTGTGCAGGATTGTTAGCACCTTTTCAAGCAGTCCTAGGAATTTTTCCAACCTTCGTGCACTCTGTGTTTGGCGGTCTACCGCTCCTTTTAGCACTCATTGCAGGGATACTATTTTTGCTCCTATCGCTACGATATGGCAAGCCAAATCACCAGCGACACCCAGTTCACCATGGAAAGAAATCTATTGGAAATGAAGTGTTGTGAGCGCATCGTCCAAATTCTGGGTTTACCTCATCTACGAGAATTAAACACCACTTGGTTCCTGTCATTCAGACTAATTTGGCAAGATTGCATCTTACCTGTTCTACGCTGCCTGCTATGCGGTGAAGAATGCGTGCTGCACATTTGTCTGACACTCCCATCAGTCATGCCTACAGATATCGATACTCTGCTGGACCCGATAACGGCCCATGCTATGTGTTGTCCCCAGCGGCTACCAATCCTGATGGTGGCATTCATTGAGATCCCACAGACGTAACATGCTACTGCTGAGGTACGAGAGGAGACACCCGGCGCGCAGGTAACATCCAATCCGGACATTGCTGATGCTTCCCATGCTGAAGGCGATAGTTCGCATCTCTCTGCTGTTGATCTTCTAAACGAGGTATTCCAACTCTCACCCACAACGGTAGACGACTTGTTGTCTACAAGTTTAGAAAAAGTTATGTTTTCTCCATCCCCACACACTGACTTTTGAATCAAGCTTACAGTGTTCCGGAGAGACTCTGAATTTGGCCTTCATTCCTTTTCAACAATGCTACTGACTATGGAACTTTTTTTCCTATGATTATTTTTTTTTTCTCCAGATTTGTATTTTTGCATTTTTTGGCACAGTAATCTGCTTATAGTAGAACTATTCATAGAGAACAGAATTATTTGATAACACTTCCAGGGACAGTATGCCACCTTGTCATGAATAACAATTTGACTTAAGTAACCTAAATGGTTTCGGCCCTTTTTCTTCTGTATTTACGAGCCATTTCATCACATGTATATATTTTGGTTCATTCATTTAGCATTCCAATGTAATCCTATGCTTAGAATGAAACATTGCCTTTAATATGTACAACATTTTATGCATAGCAATGGTTTTGTAATGTATTTTTACAACATATGTTTTAGATAAGTTTTTAGCTTATTTTAGCAATCCCATGCGATACTCTGGTTTAAGATATGTTTAGAACGTTTAGGATTTAGTAACGCCATTCATACAAAACTGAAGTGGGTGTTGTGTGCAGATTTAGATTCCGTATATAGGTTTCCCTATTTATGCCCTTATATAGGTACAATTCACATTGCCCTTATTTGTACATAGAAATCCGGCCCTTATTTAGACATTGTCCGTACAAACCAAATACAGGCATGGCCACCTACATCCGTCCATCCACGTCACAATGACTTCTTGGAAAACCAGACCCTTAAGCCTTTAGGAATTTCCCTCAGCTTTCTCCAAGAACTCATTAAGTATGCATGAACATCTATTCCTTAGGGGTTCATTCATGACATTCCTCTGCCCGACTTTTACGTCAATAGTGGTATTCCTAGACACCTTCAAGGTATAAATATACCAGCACTTGCCTTGGCAAATTGCAGTTCCCGGAGGATTCGATCCAACCCAGACTACGCGGTTTGCCACGGCAAGTTCGGAAGGAGATCGAGTTCCAGCCTGATGCACTGACCTGATGCTGCCATCCTCCTTGCAGAGAATCCAGCTCCAGTGCTCTCTGACTTCCCTTATGGGGGGTTAGACTATCGAGTCCAGAAAAGAGATTCCAACCTCTCTCATTCTCAGGTATAGAGCTGACTAGAACTTAGAGATACTTTTGGCAACTCTTGGCTAAACTAAAATATTGCTCGCTATACTTTGGAAACAGCACCTACTTCAAACCTCATACTGCACTTAGGTTAGGTGCACTGGGGTAGAACAATTTAGAAGCATCAGATGAGTATCACATTTTAGCATTATGTTATTTATGTATGTATTTTGATTAATATATGTCATAGCTACAAACCATGCTATTGCAGTATTATTTTATCTTACTGCTAACCTTGTACATATTGTACTTCGCAGTCTGTCTTACGATTGTAGCAATTCCATATCTCTTGCATGAGAAATAAGACTGTTCAATAAACCCTTTTATTGAAACGCCCGTCTCTCTATTTCTGTGCAACTCTGTAGAAATGAAGAATGCATGGTTGACTGAGTGAAACTGTTATCAATTGTTTCCACGATTCTGAGACTGTTCCGATTCTAAAGGGAAACAAAGTTGTCATGTTTATGCGGTTGTCGGAGACTAATCCCTTCGTGTATATTCGAGAAGTTTCTAGTGTCCTCTGAGTTAGCTGGCACACACAAGTAATTAAGTTTAATATACTCGATAGAGACATACTGACCTTAGTCCTATGTCAAATCTATAGTGTATGTTATTCCAATGCGCAGAGCCTATCAGGGATATAGGAACTACACTACGGTACCTGCACTTCTATATTTCCATTAAAGCACTGCTTAGCATCCTCTACCCATTTGTAAGGGTAACCTAGACTGCAGTTGCATGCTCATACCAGCATTTTGTGTGAAGAAAATCTTGACTGATGCTGCTCCTACTGTGCCCAGAAATTCACTAAATAAAACAAAGGTTAATGTGATAACATAATTAGGTATCGTAATAACCCATTTCTTAAGCTAAAAGAAATCATTCATCTGCTCTCTCAGCAACTGCGCCCCAGAGATGATCAACACAAATGAAGCCTCTCTCAAACAATGACTCATAGAATTTGCAGATCTACACCACCACTTCCAGAGGAAGTCCTTGAAAATGATACTTTGGGTACACAATGGGAGCTCCATTCACAGTACATGTTTTCGAACAACCTTACATATTGCTAATACATTGACGTCACTTACTTGATGCTCCGCAGAAACATGATGAGAGATGACTTTGCAGCGGGACACTGATTGGGGGGGTCAATGTGCAGGAGCAAGTTGATCAGAACACCAGATACAACAACCGTTTTAACAATAATGGCGTATTACTCAAACATTTGACATAAGTCTTCATAGCATTAGTCACTCTTCTATCTGGCCTAGGCAACTTGTTTCAAGTGCAACATCATTAGTTCACCATACATCATTAAATCACTAAGGGGCATATTTTTTTTTAAACACATTTCATTTTTTTTTCAGCGCTGTTCTCATATACATTATTATTTCTGCATCTTTTGATCAACAATGTTTACATCTTAAACAATATAATGCACATACTACTTTGAGTCCGTACAGTTATAGAATACAGTAAACATGACTTATGTATAGACGTATATATGCAACAGCTTAACCTGTTAAAGACAAGACACATAACATTATCTTAGAGCAAAGTGCTCAACTCTTCCCTCCACCCCCATAAACTCGCTTGTGTGGTCTGGTTGGGCTGGTATTTATGCCTCACATGGAGAGGCCGTGAACATGTGGAGGGGAGGAGGTGGGCGCAATTGCCATCATCCGACGGTGTGGCGGTTGAATATGATCGGGAGGGTCTTTTCGTATATTCACTAATCGTCAGTGGAATAAGCTTTAAATTGTTCTAGCAGTGGGCCCACTCCATTGAGATTGTTTTTTCCGGAGTCCTCTATATTCCTCCCACCGCAGGGCCTCCTTTTCTGCAATGGCCTAACGAATTACATCCTCCCGCCATGCTCCCTCTCTCGTGCTGAGTGGGATTTCCAATGCCGTGTGAGCATTCTTTTGGCCAAGATTAGGGAGAGATCAGTGAAGCGGCGCAGAACCACCAATTCTTTCGGAAGTGGGGACAGGCTCAAGAGACAGTGGACCAACCAGGTCTTTCGGATAGGTGCAACAGGCCTGCAGTAACTTACCTCTAATACCCTTGTGAGGAGGGACAGGACCATAGCATATGGATTAAGCCGGCATCAGGCAAGTGACAGCGAGGGCATTCCAAGGAGGCAGAAGGGTACATTGCATGGACCCTGTGCAGTGTTAAGTATACCCTATGTAATAATGAGAGCTGTATAAATTGCAATCGGACATTACGAGAGACTCATTTGGGGTATTCAAGAATAAATGCCCATTCTTCGTCTGTGAGGGCCCTTGCGATATCCATCTCCCACTTCTGCCAGAGGGATAACAAAAGGACTTCTAAATGTTCCCTCAAGCCCCGGTATAGCCATCTATCCAATTGGCTCCATGGGCCATAAGTGTAATGCTTGCAACAGTTTGAATGTAGGGGGCTCTTGCTGCTCCACAAGCCAGTGTCGACGAATAAAGTGTGTTATGCTGGCATGGGGCAAAAACAATGTAGCGGGTACTTCCTAGGTGCGCACTAACTCGGCGTGGGGTATTAAGGTTTCATTAGTAAACATGGACTCTACTGTCGTAACTCCAGCCTCCTCCCAAGGCACCAACTTGTGATCGACAAAACCCCCTGCTGTATTGGTAGGCCACAGAGGGGGATGTTTGGGGCGTATGGTGTAGGTGTATTAGTGAATTTCAGTGCTACTTTCCAGTAGTGTTGCCCTGCTGTGAGAAGGAGGGGAATATCCCTCAACCTCCCGGGTTCTGGGCAGAGTAGTGTCTGTAGTGTTCTGAGCCGTACTTGTGCAGGTGTATACCCAATTTCAAACAGATTATGACCAGCTAACCAATATGCCAGCCATTGTAACTGTCCGACTATGCAATAGGCCATAAAGTCGAGGCTCCCATACTGCCCCTGGACGTGGGCAATTGTAGGTTAGCGAGGCTAATCCGGTGGCGTCCCGATCCCCATATCAGGCCTGTCAATAAAGAATCTAAAATGTTTAATATCCAAGACGGAACTACGACTGGGAGGTTAACAAAGTGATACAGGAGCCTTGACAACATCACCATCTTAGCCACTGCAAGGCGTCCTGCCGTGGTCAATGGCAATTTAATCCAAAAGGCTATCCTGTGATTTTAGGGAGTTGATTGTACGGAGCAGGTTTCTTTCCAATGTGTTGTGAGTGGCTCTATATACCTGGATGCCCAGGTATTTAAAGGTGGCTGGTTCTACCTTGAGCTGTGCTGAGCCAAATTGTGAAACGGGCAAATAGTAATTATTATTTTGAAAAGAATATGCTATCTATTTGGAGGCATTCAGGTGTGGTCCCGATATGGCGCCGAATCAGTTCAGAAGAACCGCCAGTGGATGTAAGTCGATCTGCATGTCTTTAAAATACAACAGCATGTCGTCGGCATAGAGAGACACCAAGTGTGTGACCAGGCCTGTTGATATGCCACAAGTTCCCATTACTTGGTGTATTTGTTCGGCAAGGGACTCTAACATCAATACAAATAGCAGTGGTGAAAGGGGGCAACCTTGGCGTGTCCCTCGGAATATGTGATATGTGGGGGAGATGTTGTGACCAGCCTTTGCTCGTGCTGTTTGCATGGTGTATAGAAATTATACCCAACGGCGATAGTTGGTTGGGGATCCCAACGTTTTTCAATGTCGCCAGCATATAAGACCAGCTTAAAGTGTCAAAAGCTTGTCGGATATCTATGGACAGACATACTGCATAAGGAAGATGATCCTGGGCCAAGTTAATTGAGGTGAAGAGGCGACATATATTTAGGGAAGTGCTTCGACTGGATATAAAGCCACTTTGATTAGTGTGGATCAGCCAGGGAAGGAGGGGAAGGAGACGCAACACCAATATCTTACTAAGTATCTTGTATTCTGTGTTGAGAATGGACAAGGGCCTATAGGAGGAGGAGTCTATAGGATGTTTATCAGGTTTTAATAGGGAAGTCACTATCGCCTCCCTGGTTGTGGGGAGCAAAATTCCCTCCTCCAGTGAGGTTTCATAGAGTTGTAGCAACTTGGGGACAAACTGTCGCAAACATGGAGAAAAATTCAATAGGGAGCCCGTCAGAGCCCAGCGTTTTATTGTGGGCGAGCCCTTTGATGGCTCCTCGGATTTCTATTTGGGTAATAGGAGCGGCTAAATCTGCGACATTTGCATGTGGGATAACAGAAAGTGGAATGGCCGCTAGGAACTCCTCATAGACTCTAAAGAGGGCTGTATATATTAATCTTGGAACGTCCCATTAATCTCAACCTGCGTGGTAACCCATTTGTGATCCCTAGTGTGTACAGTTAATATTGGCACGGTGGAAGGTTGAGGCCATATTATACGAGCCAGTAATGTACCATAGCTATCAGCTTCTGCGTGTGAACCACAGGTGCTCTAGTAGTTCTGCATATTTCACTCTGGCATCTTAAAGTTTCTCCTACCCTAGTGCATCAGTCTGGGCCGCTACTTCCAGTGCTTTCAATGTCGCTTTCAATTCTGTAATATCTCGGGGGACCTCATGCCTGGCACCCCCCACCATGCCCATTGATACCCCACAAATCGTTACTTTTAAGGCCTCCAATTTCACGGATCTCGTTCTGGCTGTGTCCTCATTGTCAGCAAAGTAGGAGGTGATTGACATGAGTATAGTGCTTCTAAGCACAGGGTCCTCTAGGAGTAAAGGCTGTAGGCGCCAAGTTGAGATCAGGGATGGGACCCCGTCCCATTTAATGGTCAATTCAAGCGGGTTGTGTTCTGAGATAGTCTTGCCTAAATAGGTAGTATGCGGTATAGATGAGAGTAGGTCCGGCACGCATATGAATCTATCTAGCCAAGAGTGCAAGCCATGGGGGTGCGAGAAAAAGGAATATTCACGCATGTTCATGTTTTGGAGTCACCAGACATCCTCTAGATTCCACCCTGCCACCCATTGGTGCAGTACCTTAGCCTGCTGTAAAGTTATTGTTCACAGTAGGGGGAAGGGGTGATCAGTCTAGTCCCTCATCAAGGACAGTGTTAAAATCTTCCCCTAACAGCCATGGATACTGATTCCGATAGGGCGATTGACAGGTGGGTTAGAAATTACTCTTGGTCAGTATTAGGTGCATATATTGACCCCAATACCACCCGTTTCCCATCCAATGTGCCATGTAATAGCACATATCTGCCTTGTCGCCTCTGTCGTCAATCTTGCTATCTATCAAGGAGAATGGTACCCTTGCGTGTATTCACACTGCCGCTCCACGTGAAAAGGCTGAATAAGCAGTCGTACACAATTGCAATCTCCATCTTCTATGTAATTTGAGGGTTTCAGTAGGCATTAAGTGTGTTTCCTGAAGGTATACTATTTGAGCGCGGCGTTGGTGCAATTGAGCCAGTATCCTGTGCTGCTTTTGGATCGAGCCCATACTGTGTTTTTTCCAAGTGATTAAATTGTATGACTTAACCACAGATGCCATTAGGAGATAGCATGCAAATCAAAGGCCCTGCCCCCCAGCCCCCAAGTATTCCACTCCAAATGTAATTGTCCAGACCACTGTCAAGCTTAACAAGTAAACAACATCCTAATACTCTGTCAAACGAGTCATCTTCATTCGACCAAACTGAACCTTAACCGGTAACATGGTTAACTTCGCTTGTGGGGTAGGCTAAAAGTGTAATGGACGTGAGGACTATATGTGATATGCGCTCCAACTAGGTACGAGCCAGGCCTCAGGTTGATTTAGTATGACGTGCTTTAATATCCCTTGGTTTATATGTCAGTACCATCGTGCATTATAGGAAACAGGTCGCTACCTTACTTACAAGACGTGTTATTTCTAAATAACAGCAAACTAGAGGAGTTGGCCTAATGGCTAGGGCGCTCGACCTTGGACCTGGGGAACTGGGTTCGAGTCTCGGTAATGACGCTGAACATCCTGTGATTATGGTCAAATCACAAAG
The DNA here is from genome assembly GCF_964204655.1 of Triturus cristatus. Lineage (NCBI taxonomy): Eukaryota > Metazoa > Chordata > Amphibia > Caudata > Salamandridae > Triturus > Triturus cristatus. The sequence continues at coordinate 989,810,697 of NC_140583.1, read as the reverse complement.
GGGCATATGCATCAACATTAGCATTTGCGATTCCTTATTAGCGAAAAATAAGGAATCGCTAATAAGGAATAGCAAAAGGCTATGCATGTAGGAATCGCTATTCAAATAGCGATTCCTTAACATTCCTTATTACCGAATCGGTAATACCGAATCGGTAATAAGAAATACCTACCCATTCATTCCTATGGGCTTGGAGGCCCATAGGAATGAATGTAAAGCCATTCTGTATTAGCGATTCGGTATTACCGATTCGCTAATAGCTGGAGCACTTTCAAGGGTGCCAGGGTGTCAAAAGGACACCCTGTTGCACCCCTGAAAATGATATGTGCACATATGTTGCACACACACATGCTCTAAGGGCATGTGTGTGCGCAACATGACACTTTGAAAAATGCACAAAAGTGCATTTTTCAAAGTTTTTGCAAATTACCATGCAGTTCATCTTCATGGTAATTTGCTCCCCTTATTAGCGAAATCGCTAATTTTTTAACTTTGATGCATTGCATTTAAGGAATCTCACTTTGGGATTCCTTAAATGCAATCGCTATTTAAGGAATCGGTATTTAAGGAATCCCTATTTAAAGAATCGCTATTTAAGGATTCCTTAAATACCGATTTCTGCTTTTGGGTTGATGCATTGGGATTGGGAATTTTTTACTTAATACCGGGAGCTAATAAGGAATCGGTATTTTACCGACTGGATTTTGGCTTGATGCATAAGGGTGTTAATCTCCCTTGCCTAACAAAAAATGAAAGTGTGTCCCCATGTAACGTAACTGGTGCTATGTAAAGCGCTCTGATACCCGATTGGATTCGGGTCAAGTTCGCGCTATATAAAACTCTGCAAAAGAAAAACTAGGCTAGCAGTGCCTACTATCAATCGCTGAACCCCCCTAAAGGTGTACAAATAGTGAAAACAAGGGGAACGATCCACATCCCTCCTCCCAACTTTTCAGCAAATCGCAACCCTACGGGTTACTTAGCGATGTGGACTATGGGGGGAAACAATGCAACACTCCCCCCGAGTCCGAGTCCGATCTCGCCCCTCCTAAGGGACTGGAGCTAATGAGTAGGCGGATAGATCTCAAAGCATTTGCTGAGCGGAGAGGCTCCTGTCTGCCCTCTCATAACTTCCCCTCAGTTGGCCGAGATCACCAAAGGTCATACAGCCACTCCTCTCAGTGGCCGATCCCTGTCCAAACCATGCCCTACTAACACCCCAAGTGAGCTCCTGTCTGACCCTCCCAACCATCTAATTGGGATTTATTGTAATGCACGTTCTTTCCCTAAACATGCCCTTGAAATATGGGCCTTGTTAGACTCTGAGAAACCTGACATCTTTGTCACAGAGACATGGCTCTATGAGTCCTACCTCCCTGACATCACTACCGCCCTCCCCCCTGACTACCAACTGACTAGACTGGACAGACACATAAGAGAGGAGGTGGTCTAGCAATAGCCTTCAGAGCCAACTCTAAACTCAGTATAATCGATACCCTCCTCTCAGATTGGGAAGAACTCTGCATTTTCAAACTGAACTGCCTTACCAAGCGGTCCTGGAGAGATGCCTTACTCTACCGTCCCCCGGGCAATAAAGCCCACTTTTCAAGTCACTTGATTGATACCATCGCGCCCCATGTCCTGGCCGCCGATAACTTTCTCTTATTAGGAGATTTTAACCACCATGCCAAACCTCTATCCGATACTCACACCTACACTCTTATCTCAAGCTTAAGTACTCTGGGTCTCAACCAGCTGATAGTTGGTCCCACACACTCAGCAGGCCACACACTCAACCTTTTATTTGCCAACTCGCCCCACATTAAGGTCGAGCCCCCAATTCCAGTTCTTTGGTCTGACCATCATATATTAAAATTTTATATATAGGTAACCCTGACCTCCACATAAGAACCTACACTGAGTAGGTCATGGGACAAAGTCAATTTAGCCACTTTCTCTCTGTTTTACCACCACCCCATAGCCGATACTGACAAGCCCAACTCGGCAGCTGAGTCTTTCGAGGTAGCAATCTGTCGGACCCTAGACAGCATTGCGCCTGAAAACAAAATTAAACGTCACCACAAATTATCAGCCTGGTTTACTGCCGACCTAAAACTAGCCACCAGGAAGGCATAATGCAGGTGGAGGCACTCAAAAAGCACCGCTGATAGACAGATCTACAAATCCACCCACAGGCACTATCTCGATCTTATAGCCAAGGCAAAAAAAACTACAATGGGGACAGAATCAATCAGGCCTCCAACTCTCACAAATAATTGTATATAATATTAAAAGAATTTACCAGCCCAAGTTCATGCCAGCCAACGCAGCTCACATCGCAAGAGTGGGTGGATACTTTGTACGCTTTTTTTGTGGACAAAATCAACAACATTCATAGTCTCTTCCCCCACTCAGGCAATGACAAACAACATCAGGGGCCTGCCAGCAATAACCCTCCGATTTCCACCTCCCTCAATTAATTCACAGAATTCACCCATGAGGATGTCAGAATCGCTCTCGGTAAGGTCAAATCCGGATCCCCTACTGACCCAGTTTCCTCTCATATTATGTCCAAAATTGGGCCAGCCCTTATTCCTGGCCTAACCAAGCTCCTCAACTCATCTTTATTAGACTCAACCGTTCCAAGTAGATGGAAAGAGGCCATGGTTAGACCCATACTAAAGAAGTCCACTCTAGACCCCAAGCAGCCTAACAACTATCGTCCCATCTCCCTGCTCCCTCTCTTCGGGAAGGTCCTAGAGTCATAAGTCAACAAACAACTCACCACCTACATCGAGAGTAATCATCTGCTGGACCCCTAAAAACAGAGTAGGTCGCACACTGCTCGTCATACTAGCAAATAGCCCCATAGAACTCTGGATACTGTAGTGGCAGCGGAGAGTACGCCTATGCCACGAGTGTAAAAAATAATGCCATCCCTGGACACGTGTTTCGAGGTAATTGCCTCTCGTCAGCAGGGAGCAGGTAGGTGTGAGGGGTGCCAAGTAGACTGCCAAAATATTAAAGGTAAAATACCTCTCACGGCGCGCAGGTGCGGTACCAAGGCTCGTCAGCCCAAAGCGCTCAAGGGAGCTTAAATACAAAAACAGAGTAGGTCGCACACTGCTCGTCATACTAGCAAATAGCCCCATAGAACTCTGGATACTGTAGTGGCAGCGGAGAGTACGCCTATGCCACGAGTGTAAAAAATAATGCCATCCCTGGACACGTGTTTCGAGGTAATTGCCTCTCGTCAGCAGGGAGCAGGTAGGTGTGAGGGGTGCCAAGTAGACTGCCAAAATATTAAAGGTAAAATACCTCTCACGGCGCGCAGGTGCGGTACCAAGGCTCGTCAGCCCAAAGCGCTCAAGGGAGCTTAAATACAAAAACAGAGTAGGTCGCACACTGCTCGTCATACTAGCAAATAGCCCCATAGAACTCTGGATACTGTAGTGGCAGCGGAGAGTACGCCTATGCCACGAGTGTAAAAAATAATGCCATCCCTGGACACGTGTTTCGAGGTAATTGCCTCTCGTCAGCAGGGAGCAGGTAGGTGTGAGGGGTGCCAAGTAGACTGCCAAAATATTAAAGGTAAAATACCTCTCACGGCGCGCAGGTGCGGTACCAAGGCTCGTCAGCCCAAAGCGCTCAAGGGAGCTTAAATACAAAAACAGAGTAGGTCGCACACTGCTCGTCATACTAGCAAATAGCCCCATAGAACTCTGGATACTGTAGTGGCAGCGGAGAGTACGCCTATGCCACGAGTGTAAAAAATAATGCCATCCCTGGACACGTGTTTCGAGGTAATTGCCTCTCGTCAGCAGGGAGCAGGTAGGTGTGAGGGGTGCCAAGTAGACTGCCAAAATATTAAAGGTAAAATACCTCTCACAGCGCGCAGGTGCGGTACCAAGGCTCGTCAGCCCAAAGCGCTCAAGGGAGCTTAAATACAAAAACAGAGTAGGTCGCACACTGCTCGTCATACTAGCAAATAGCCCCATAGAACTCTGGATACTGTAGTGGCAGCGGAGAGTACGCCTATGCCACGAGTGTAAAAAATAATGCCATCCCTGGACACGTGTTTCGAGGTAATTGCCTCTCGTCAGCAGGGAGCAGGTAGGTGTGAGGGGTGCCAAGTAGACTGCCAAAATATTAAAGGTAAAATACCTCTCACGGCGCGCAGGTGCGGTACCAAGGCTCGTCAGCCCAAAGCGCTCAAGGGAGCTTAAATACAAAAACAGAGTAGGTCGCACACTGCTCGTCATACTAGCAAATAGCCCCATAGAACTCTGGATACTGTAGTGGCAGCGGAGAGTACGCCTATGCCACGAGTGTAAAAAATAATGCCATCCCTGGACACGTGTTTCGAGGTAATTGCCTCTTGTCAGCAGGGAGCAGGTAGGTGTGAGGGGTGCCAAGTAGACTGCCAAAATATTAAAGGTAAAATACCTCTCACGGCGCGCAGGTGCGGTACCAAGGCTCGTCAGCCCAAAGCGCTCAAGGGAGCTTAAATACAAAAACAGAGTAGGTCGCACACTGCTCGTCATACTAGCAAATAGCCCCATAGAACTCTGGATACTGTAGTGGCAGCGGAGAGTACGCCTATGCCACGAGTGTAAAAAATAATGCCATCCCTGGACACGTGTTTCGAGGTAATTGCCTCTCGTCAGCAGGGAGCAGGTAGGTGTGAGGGGTGCCAAGTAGACTGCCAAAATATTAAAGGTAAAATACCTCTCACGGCGCGCAGGTGCGGTACCAAGGCTCGTCAGCCCAAAGCGCTCAAGGGAGCTTAAATACAAAAACAGAGTAGGTCGCACACTGCTCGTCATACTAGCAAATAGCCCCATAGAACTCTGGATACTGTAGTGGCAGCGGAGAGTACGCCTATGCCACGAGTGTAAAAAATAATGCCATCCCTGGACACGTGTTTCGAGGTAATTGCCTCTCGTCAGCAGGGAGCAGGTAGGTGTGAGGGGTGCCAAGTAGACTGCCAAAATATTAAAGGTAAAATACCTCTCACGGCGCGCAGGTGCGGTACCAAGGCTCGTCAGCCCAAAGCGCTCAAGGGAGCTTAAATACAAAAACAGAGTAGGTCGCACACTGCTCGTCATACTAGCAAATAGCCCCATAGAACTCTGGATACTGTAGTGGCAGCGGAGAGTACGCCTATGCCACGAGTGTAAAAAATAATGCCATCCCTGGACACGTGTTTCGAGGTAATTGCCTCTCGTCAGCAGGGAGCAGGTAGGTGTGAGGGGTGCCAAGTAGACTGCCAAAATATTAAAGGTAAAATACCTCTCACGGCGCGCAGGTGCGGTACCAAGGCTCGTCAGCCCAAAGCGCTCAAGGGAGCTTAAATACAAAAACAGAGTAGGTCGCACACTGCTCGTCATACTAGCAAATAGCCCCATAGAACTCTGGATACTGTAGTGGCAGCGGAGAGTACGCCTATGCCACGAGTGTAAAAAATAATGCCATCCCTGGACACGTGTTTCGAGGTAATTGCCTCTCGTCAGCAGGGAGCAGGTAGGTGTGAGGGGTGCCAAGTAGACTGCCAAAATATTAAAGGTAAAATACCTCTCACGGCGCGCAGGTGCGGTACCAAGGCTCGTCAGCCCAAAGCGCTCAAGGGAGCTTAAATACAAAAACAGAGTAGGTCGCACACTGCTCGTCATACTAGCAAATAGCCCCATAGAACTCTGGATACTGTAGTGGCAGCGGAGAGTACGCCTATGCCACGAGTGTAAAAAATAATGCCATCCCTGGACACGTGTTTCGAGGTAATTGCCTCTCGTCAGCAGGGAGCAGGTAGGTGTGAGGGGTGCCAAGTAGACTGCCAAAATATTAAAGGTAAAATACCTCTCACGGCGCGCAGGTGCGGTACCAAGGCTCGTCAGCCCAAAGCGCTCAAGGGAGCTTAAATACAAAAACAGAGTAGGTCGCACACTGCTCGTCATACTAGCAAATAGCCCCATAGAACTCTGGATACTGTAGTGGCAGCGGAGAGTACGCCTATGCCACGAGTGTAAAAAATAATGCCATCCCTGGACACGTGTTTCGAGGTAATTGCCTCTCGTCAGCAGGGAGCAGGTAGGTGTGAGGGGTGCCAAGTAGACTGCCAAAATATTAAAGGTAAAATACCTCTCACGGCGCGCAGGTGCGGTACCAAGGCTCGTCAGCCCAAAGCGCTCAAGGGAGCTTAAATACAAAAACAGAGTAGGTCGCACACTGCTCGTCATACTAGCAAATAGCCCCATAGAACTCTGGATACTGTAGTGGCAGCGGAGAGTACGCCTATGCCACAAGTGTAAAAAATAATGCCATCCCTGGACACGTGTTTCGAGGTAATTGCCTCTCGTCAGCAGGGAGCAGGTAGGTGTGAGGGGTGCCAAGTAGACTGCCAAAATATTAAAGGTAAAATACCTCTCACGGCGCGCAGGTGCGGTACCAAGGCTCGTCAGCCCAAAGCGCTCAAGGGAGCTTAAATACAAAAACAGAGTAGGTCGCACACTGCTCGTCATACTAGCAAATAGCCCCATAGAACTCTGGATACTGTAGTGGCAGCGGAGAGTACGCCTATGCCACGAGTGTAAAAAATAATGCCATCCCTGTCACTACATTCTCCAGAATCCTATGGGGCTATTTGCTAGTATGACGAGCGGTGTGCGACCCACTTCGCATTTTGTATTTAAAGCTCCCTGAGCTATGGGTTGACGAGCCCAGATCCCGCACCCGCGCGCCGTGAGAGGTACTATACCTGATAATTTTTTGGCAGTCTACAGCACCCCGCATACATACCTGCTCCCTGCTGACGAGAGGCAATTACCTCGAAACACGTGTCCAGGGATGGCATTTTAAACTATATACTCGTGGCATAGGTGTACCCGCCGCTGTCACTACATTCTCCAGAATCCTATGGGGCTATTTGCTAGTATGACGAGCGGTGTGCGACCCACTTCGCATTTTGTATTTAAAGCTCCCTGAGCTATGGGTTGACGAGCCCGGATCCCGCACCCGCGCGCCGTGAGAGGTACTATACCTGATAATTTTTTGGCAGTCTACAGCACCCCGCATACATACCTGCTCCCTGCTGACGAGAGGCAATTACCTCGAAACACGTGTCCAGGGATGGCATTTTAAACTATATACTCGTGGCATAGGTGTACCCGCCGCTGTCACTACATTCTCCAGAATCCTATGGGGCTATTTGCTAGTATGACGAGCGGTGTGCGACCCACTTCGCATTTTGTATTTAAAGCTCCCTGAGCTATGGGTTGACGAGCCCGGATCCCGCACCCGCGCGCCGTGAGAGGTACTATACCTGATAATTTTTTGGCAGTCTACAGCACCCCGCATACATACCTGCTCCCTGCTGACGAGAGGCAATTACCTCGAAACACGTGTCCAGGGATGGCATTTTAAACTATATACTCGTGGCATAGGTGTACCCGCCGCTGTCACTACATTCTCCAGAATCCTATGGGGCTATTTGCTAGTATGACGAGCGGTGTGCGACCCACTTCGCATTTTGTATTTAAAGCTCCCTGAGCTATGGGTTGACGAGCCCGGATCCCGCACCCGCGCGCCGTGAGAGGTACTATACCTGATAATTTTTTGGCAGTCTACAGCACCCCGCATACATACCTGCTCCCTGCTGACGAGAGGCAATTACCTCGAAACACGTGTCCAGGGATGGCATTTTAAACTATATACTCGTGGCATAGGTGTACCCGCCGCTGTCACTACATTCTCCAGAATCCTATGGGGCTATTTGCTAGTATGACGAGCGGTGTGCGACCCACTTCGCATTTTGTATTTAAAGCTCCCTGAGCTATGGGTTGACGAGCCCGGATCCCGCACCCGCGCGCCGTGAGAGGTACTATACCTGATAATTTTTTGGCAGTCTACAGCACCCCGCATACATACCTGCTCCCTGCTGACGAGAGGCAATTACCTCGAAACACGTGTCCAGGGATGGCATTTTAAACTATATACTCGTGGCATAGGTGTACCCGCCGCTGTCACTACATTCTCCAGAATCCTATGGGGCTATTTGCTAGTATGACGAGCGGTGTGCGACCCACTTCGCATTTTGTATTTAAAGCTCCCTGAGCTATGGGTTGACGAGCCCGGATCCCGCACCCGCGCGCCGTGAGAGGTACTATACCTGATAATTTTTTGGCAGTCTACAGCACCCCGCATACATACCTGCTCCCTGCTGACGAGAGGCAATTACCTCGAAACACGTGTCCAGGGATGGCATTTTAAACTATATACTCGTGGCATAGGTGTACCCGCCGCTGTCACTACATTCTCCAGAATCCTATGGGGCTATTTGCTAGTATGACGAGCGGTGTGCGACCCACTTCGCATTTTGTATTTAAAGCTCCCTGAGCTATGGGTTGACGAGCCCGGATCCCGCACCCGCGCGCCGTGAGAGGTACTATACCTGATAATTTTTTGGCAGTCTACAGCACCCCGCATACATACCTGCTCCCTGCTGACGAGAGGCAATTACCTCGAAACACGTGTCCAGGGATGGCATTTTAAACTATATACTCGTGGCATAGGTGTACCCGCCGCTGTCACTACATTCTCCAGAATCCTATGGGGCTATTTGCTAGTATGACGAGCGGTGTGCGACCCACTTCGCATTTTGTATTTAAAGCTCCCTGAGCTATGGGTTGACGAGCCCGGATCCCGCACCCGCGCGCCGTGAGAGGTACTATACCTGATAATTTTTTGGCAGTCTACAGCACCCCGCATACATACCTGCTCCCTGCTGACGAGAGGCAATTACCTCGAAACACGTGTCCAGGGATGGCATTTTAAACTATATACTCGTGGCATAGGTGTACCCGCCGCTGTCACTACATTCTCCAGAATCCTATGGGGCTATTTGCTAGTATGACGAGCGGTGTGCGACCCACTTCGCATTTTGTATTTAAAGCTCCCTGAGCTATGGGTTGACGAGCCCGGATCCCGCACCCGCGCGCCGTGAGAGGTACTATACCTGATAATTTTTTGGCAGTCTACAGCACCCCGCATACATACCTGCTCCCTGCTGACGAGAGGCAATTACCTCGAAACACGTGTCCAGGGATGGCATTTTAAACTATATACTCGTGGCATAGGTGTACCCGCCGCTGTCACTACATTCTCCAGAATCCTATGGGGCTATTTGCTAGTATGACGAGCGGTGTGCGACCCACTTCGCATTTTGCATTTAAAGCTCCCTGAGCTATGGGTTGACGAGCCCGGATCCCGCACCCGCGCGCCGTGAGAGGTACTATACCTGATAATTTTTTGGCAGTCTACAGCACCCCGCATACATACCTGCTCCCTGCTGACGAGAGGCAATTACCTCGAAACACGTGTCCAGGGATGGCATTTTAAACTATATACTCGTGGCATAGGTGTACCCGCCGCTGTCACTACATTCTCCAGAATCCTATGGGGCTATTTGCTAGTATGACGAGCGGTGTGCGACCCACTTCGCATTTTGTATTTAAAGCTCCCTGAGCTATGGGTTGACGAGCCCGGATCCCGCACCCGCGCGCCGTGAGAGGTACTATACCTGATAATTTTTTGGCAGTCTACAGCACCCCGCATACATACCTGCTACCTGCTGACGAGAGGCAATTACCTCGAAACACGTGTCCAGGGATGGCATTTTAAACTATATACTCGTGGCATAGGTGTACCCGCCGCTGTCACTACATTCTCCAGAATCCTATGGGGCTATTTGCTAGTATGACGAGCGGTGTGCGACCCACTTCGCATTTTGTATTTAAAGCTCCCTGAGCTATGGGTTGACGAGCCCGGATCCCGCACCCGCGCGCCGTGAGAGGTACTATACCTGATAATTTTTTGGCAGTCTACAGCACCCCGCATACATACCTGCTCCCTGCTGACGAGAGGCAATTACCTCGAAACACGTGTCCAGGGATGGCATTTTAAACTATATACTCGTGGCATAGGTGTACCCGCCGCTGTCACTACATTCTCCAGAATCCTATGGGGCTATTTGCTAGTATGACGAGCGGTGTGCGACCCACTTCGCATTTTGTATTTAAAGCTCCCTGAGCTATGGGTTGACGAGCCCGGATCCCGCACCCGCGCGCCGTGAGAGGTACTATACCTGATAATTTTTTGGCAGTCTACAGCACCCCGCATACATACCTGCTCCCTGCTGACGAGAGGCAATTACCTCGAAACACGTGTCCAGGGATGGCATTTTAAACTATATACTCGTGGCATAGGTGTACCCGCCGCTGTCACTACATTCTCCAGAATCCGATGGGGCTATTTGCTAGTATGACGAGCGGTGTGCGACCCACTTCGCATTTTGTATTTAAAGCTCCCTGAGCTATGGGTTGACGAGCCCGGATCCCGCACCCGCGCGCCGTGAGAGGTACTATACCTGATAATTTTTTGGCAGTCTACAGCACCCCGCATACATACCTGCTCCCTGCTGACGAGAGGCAATTACCTCGAAACACGTGTCCAGGGATGGCATTTTAAACTATATACTCGTGGCATAGGTGTACCCGCCGCTGTCACTACATTCTCCAGAATCCGATGGGGCTATTTGCTAGTATGACGAGCGGTGTGCGACCCACTTCGCATTTTGTATTTAAAGCTCCCTGAGCTATGGGTTGACGAGCCCGGATCCCGCACCCGCGCGCCGTGAGAGGTACTATACCTGATAATTTTTTGGCAGTCTACAGCACCCCGCATACATACCTGCTCCCTGCTGACGAGAGGCAATTACCTCGAAACACGTGTCCAGGGATGGCATTTTAAACTATATACTCGTGGCATAGGTGTACCCGCCGCTGTCACTACATTCTCCAGAATCCTATGGGGCTATTTGCTAGTATGACGAGCGGTGTGCGACCCACTTCGCATTTTGTATTTAAAGCTCCCTGAGCTATGGGTTGACGAGCCCGGATCCCGCACCCGCGCGCCGTGAGAGGTACTATACCTGATAATTTTTTGGCAGTCTACAGCACCCCGCATACATACCTGCTCCCTGCTGACGAGAGGCAATTACCTCGAAACACGTGTCCAGGGATGGCATTTTAAACTATATACTCGTGGCATAGGTGTACCCGCCGCTGTCACTACATTCTCCAGAATCCTATGGGGCTATTTGCTAGTATGACGAGCGGTGTGCGACCCACTTCGCATTTTGTATTTAAAGCTCCCTGAGCTATGGGTTGACGAGCCCGGATCCCGCACCCGCGCGCCGTGAGAGGTACTATACCTGATAATTTTTTGGCAGTCTACAGCACCCCGCATACATACCTGCTCCCTGCTGACGAGAGGCAATTACCTCGAAACACGTGTCCAGGGATGGCATTTTAAACTATATACTCGTGGCATAGGTGTACCCGCCGCTGTCACTACATTCTCCAGAATCCTATGGGGCTATTTGCTAGTATGACGAGCGGTGTGCGACCCACTTCGCATTTTGTATTTAAAGCTCCCTGAGCTATGGGTTGACGAGCCCGGATCCCACACCCGCGCGCCGTGAGAGGTACTATACCTGATAATTTTTTGGCAGTCTACAGCACCCCGCATACATACCTGCTCCCTGCTGACGAGAGGCAATTACCTCGAAACACGTGTCCAGGGATGGCATTTTAAACTATATACTCGTGGCATAGGTGTACCCGCCGCTGTCACTACATTCTCCAGAATCCTATGGGGCTATTTGCTAGTATGACGAGCGGTGTGCGACCCACTTCGCATTTTGTATTTAAAGCTCCCTGAGCTATGGGTTGACGAGCCCGGATCCCGCACCCGCGCGCCGTGAGAGGTACTATACCTGATAATTTTTTGGCAGTCTACAGCACCCCGCATACATACCTGCTCCCTGCTGACGAGAGGCAATTACCTCGAAACACGTGTCCAGGGATGGCATTTTAAACTATATACTCGTGGCATAGGTGTACCCGCCGCTGTCACTACATTCTCCAGAATCCTATGGGGCTATTTGCTAGTATGACGAGCGGTGTGCGACCCACTTCGCATTTTGTATTTAAAGCTCCCTGAGCTATGGGTTGACGAGCCCGGATCCCGCACCCGCGCGCCGTGAGAGGTACTATACCTGATAATTTTTTGGCAGTCTACAGCACCCCGCATACATACCTGCTCCCTGCTGACGAGAGGCAATTACCTCGAAACACGTGTCCAGGGATGGCATTTTAAACTATATACTCGTGGCATAGGTGTACCCGCCGCTGTCACTACATTCTCCAGAATCCTATGGGGCTATTTGCTAGTATGACGAGCGGTGTGCGACCCACTTCGCATTTTGTATTTAAAGCTCCCTGAGCTATGGGTTGACGAGCCCGGATCCCGCACCCGCGCGCCGTGAGAGGTACTATACCTGATAATTTTTTGGCAGTCTACAGCACCCCGCATACATACCTGCTCCCTGCTGACGAGAGGCAATTACCTCGAAACACGTGTCCAGGGATGGCATTTTAAACTATATACTCGTGGCATAGGTGTACCCGCCGCTGTCACTACATTCTCCAGAATCCTATGGGGCTATTTGCTAGTATGACGAGCGGTGTGCGACCCACTTCGCATTTTGTATTTAAAGCTCCCTGAGCTATGGGTTGACGAGCCCGGATCCCGCACCCGCGCGCCGTGAGAGGTACTATACCTGATAATTTTTTGGCAGTCTACAGCACCCCGCATACATACCTGCTCCCTGCTGACGAGAGGCAATTACCTCGAAACACGTGTCCAGGGATGGCATTTTAAACTATATACTCGTGGCATAGGTGTACCCGCCGCTGTCACTACATTCTCCAGAATCCTATGGGGCTATTTGCTAGTATGACGAGCGGTGTGCGACCCACTTCGCATTTTGTATTTAAAGCTCCCTGAGCTATGGGTTGACGAGCCCGGATCCCGCACCCGCGCGCCGTGAGAGGTACTATACCTGATAATTTTTTGGCAGTCTACAGCACCCCGCATACATACCTGCTCCCTGCTGACGAGAGGCAATTACCTCGAAACACGTGTCCAGGGATGGCATTTTAAACTATATACTCGTGGCATAGGTGTACCCGCCGCTGTCACTACATTCTCCAGAATCCTATGGGGCTATTTGCTAGTATGACGAGCGGTGTGCGACCCACTTCGCATTTTGTATTTAAAGCTCCCTGAGCTATGGGTTGACGAGCCCGGATCCCGCACCCGCGCGCCGTGAGAGGTACTATACCTGATAATTTTTTGGCAGTCTACAGCACCCCGCATACATACCTGCTCCCTGCTGACGAGAGGCAATTACCTCGAAACACGTGTCCAGGGATGGCATTTTAAACTATATACTCGTGGCATAGGTGTACCCGCCGCTGTCACTACATTCTCCAGAATCCTATGGGGCTATTTGCTAGTATGACGAGCGGTGTGCGACCCACTTCGCATTTTGTATTTAAAGCTCCCTGAGCTATGGGTTGACGAGCCCGGATCCCGCACCCGCGCGCCGTGAGAGGTACTATACCTGATAATTTTTTGGCAGTCTACAGCACCCCGCATACATACCTGCTCCCTGCTGACGAGAGGCAATTACCTCGAAACACGTGTCCAGGGATGGCATTTTAAACTATATACTCGTGGCATAGGTGTACCCGCCGCTGTCACTACATTCTCCAGAATCCTATGGGGCTATTTGCTAGTATGACGAGCGGTGTGCGACCCACTTCGCATTTTGTATTTAAAGCTCCCTGAGCTATGGGTTGACGAGCCCGGATCCCGCACCCGCGCGCCGTGAGAGGTACTATACCTGATAATTTTTTGGCAGTCTACAGCACCCCGCATACATACCTGCTCCCTGCTGACGAGAGGCAATTACCTCGAAACACGTGTCCAGGGATGGCATTTTAAACTATATACTCGTGGCATAGGTGTACCCGCCGCTGTCACTACATTCTCCAGAATCCTATGGGGCTATTTGCTAGTATGACGAGCGGTGTGCGACCCACTTCGCATTTTGTATTTAAAGCTCCCTGAGCTATGGGTTGACGAGCCCGGATCCCGCACCCGCGCGCCGTGAGAGGTACTATACCTGATAATTTTTTGGCAGTCTACAGCACCCCGCATACATACCTGCTCCCTGCTGACGAGAGGCAATTACCTCGAAACACGTGTCCAGGGATGGCATTTTAAACTATATACTCGTGGCATAGGTGTACCCGCCGCTGTCACTACATTCTCCAGAATCCTATGGGGCTATTTGCTAGTATGACGAGCGGTGTGCGACCCACTTCGCATTTTGTATTTAAAGCTCCCTGAGCTATGGGTTGACGAGCCCGGATCCCGCACCCGCGCGCCGTGAGAGGTACTATACCTGATAATTTTTTGGCAGTCTACAGCACCCCGCATACATACCTGCTCCCTGCTGACGAGAGGCAATTACCTCGAAACACGTGTCCAGGGATGGCATTTTAAACTATATACTCGTGGCATAGGTGTACCCGCCGCTGTCACTACATTCTCCAGAATCCTATGGGGCTATTTGCTAGTATGACGAGCGGTGTGCGACCCACTTCGCATTTTGTATTTAAAGCTCCCTGAGCTATGGGTTGACGAGCCCGGATCCCGCACCCGCGCGCCGTGAGAGGTACTATACCTGATAATTTTTTGGCAGTCTACAGCACCCCGCATACATACCTGCTCCCTGCTGACGAGAGGCAATTACCTCGAAACACGTGTCCAGGGATGGCATTTTAAACTATATACTCGTGGCATAGGTGTACCCGCCGCTGTCACTACATTCTCCAGAATCCTATGGGGCTATTTGCTAGTATGACGAGCGGTGTGCGACCCACTTCGCATTTTGTATTTAAAGCTCCCTGAGCTATGGGTTGACGAGCCCGGATCCCGCACCCGCGCGCCGTGAGAGGTACTATACCTGATAATTTTTTGGCAGTCTACAGCACCCCGCATACATACCTGCTCCCTGCTGACGAGAGGCAATTACCTCGAAACACGTGTCCAGGGATGGCATTTTAAACTATATACTCGTGGCATAGGTGTACCCGCCGCTGTCACTACATTCTCCAGAATCCTATGGGGCTATTTGCTAGTATGACGAGCGGTGTGCGACCCACTTCGCATTTTGTATTTAAAGCTCCCTGAGCTATGGGTTGACGAGCCCGGATCCCGCACCCGCGCGCCGTGAGAGGTACTATACCTGATAATTTTTTGGCAGTCTACAGCACCCCGCATACATACCTGCTCCCTGCTGACGAGAGGCAATTACCTCGAAACACGTGTCCAGGGATGGCATTTTAAACTATATACTCGTGGCATAGGTGTACCCGCCGCTGTCACTACATTCTCCAGAATCCTATGGGGCTATTTGCTAGTATGACGAGCGGTGTGCGACCCACTTCGCATTTTGTATTTAAAGCTCCCTGAGCTATGGGTTGACGAGCCCGGATCCCGCACCCGCGCGCCGTGAGAGGTACTATACCTGATAATTTTTTGGCAGTCTACAGCACCCCGCATACATACCTGCTCCCTGCTGACGAGAGGCAATTACCTCGAAACACGTGTCCAGGGATGGCATTTTAAACTATATACTCGTGGCATAGGTGTACCCGCCGCTGTCACTACATTCTCCAGAATCCTATGGGGCTATTTGCTAGTATGACGAGCGGTGTGCGACCCACTTCGCATTTTGTATTTAAAGCTCCCTGAGCTATGGGTTGACGAGCCCGGATCCCGCACCCGCGCGCCGTGAGAGGTACTATACCTGATAATTTTTTGGCAGTCTACAGCACCCCGCATACATACCTGCTCCCTGCTGACGAGAGGCAATTACCTCGAAACACGTGTCCAGGGATGGCATTTTAAACTATATACTCGTGGCATAGGTGTACCCGCCGCTGTCACTACATTCTCCAGAATCCTATGGGGCTATTTGCTAGTATGACGAGCGGTGTGCGACCCACTTCGCATTTTGTATTTAAAGCTCCCTGAGCTATGGGTTGACGAGCCCGGATCCCGCACCCGCGCGCCGTGAGAGGTACTATACCTGATAATTTTTTGGCAGTCTACAGCACCCCGCATACATACCTGCTCCCTGCTGACGAGAGGCAATTACCTCGAAACACGTGTCCAGGGATGGCATTTTAAACTATATACTCGTGGCATAGGTGTACCCGCCGCTGTCACTACATTCTCCAGAATCCTATGGGGCTATTTGCTAGTATGACGAGCGGTGTGCGACCCACTTCGCATTTTGTATTTAAAGCTCCCTGAGCTATGGGTTGACGAGCCCGGATCCCGCACCCGCGCGCCGTGAGAGGTACTATACCTGATAATTTTTTGGCAGTCTACAGCACCCCGCATACATACCTGCTCCCTGCTGACGAGAGGCAATTACCTCGAAACACGTGTCCAGGGATGGCATTTTAAACTATATACTCGTGGCATAGGTGTACCCGCCGCTGTCACTACATTCTCCAGAATCCTATGGGGCTATTTGCTAGTATGACGAGCGGTGTGCGACCCACTTCGCATTTTGTATTTAAAGCTCCCTGAGCTATGGGTTGACGAGCCCGGATCCCGCACCCGCGCGCCGTGAGAGGTACTATACCTGATAATTTTTTGGCAGTCTACAGCACCCCGCATACATACCTGCTCCCTGCTGACGAGAGGCAATTACCTCGAAACACGTGTCCAGGGATGGCATTTTAAACTATATACTCGTGGCATAGGTGTACCCGCCGCTGTCACTACATTCTCCAGAATCCTATGGGGCTATTTGCTAGTATGACGAGCGGTGTGCGACCCACTTCGCATTTTGTATTTAAAGCTCCCTGAGCTATGGGTTGACGAGCCCGGATCCCGCACCCGCGCGCCGTGAGAGGTACTATACCTGATAATTTTTTGGCAGTCTACAGCACCCCGCATACATACCTGCTCCCTGCTGACGAGAGGCAATTACCTCGAAACACGTGTCGAGGGATGGCATTTTAAACTATATACTCGTGGCATAGGTGTACCCGCCGCTGTCACTACATTCTCCAGAATCCTATGGGGCTATTTGCTAGTATGACGAGCGGTGTGCGACCCACTTCGCATTTTGTATTTAAAGCTCCCTGAGCTATGGGTTGACGAGCCCGGATCCCGCACCCGCGCGCCGTGAGAGGTACTATACCTGATAATTTTTTGGCAGTCTACAGCACCCCGCATACATACCTGCTCCCTGCTGACGAGAGGCAATTACCTCGAAACACGTGTCCAGGGATGGCATTTTAAACTATATACTCGTGGCATAGGTGTACCCGCCGCTGTCACTACATTCTCCAGAATCCTATGGGGCTATTTGCTAGTATGACGAGCGGTGTGCGACCCACTTCGCATTTTGTATTTAAAGCTCCCTGAGCTATGGGTTGACGAGCCCGGATCCCGCACCCGCGCGCCGTGAGAGGTACTATACCTGATAATTTTTTGGCAGTCTACAGCACCCCGCATACATACCTGCTCCCTGCTGACGAGAGGCAATTACCTCGAAACACGTGTCCAGGGATGGCATTTTAAACTATATACTCGTGGCATAGGTGTACCCGCCGCTGTCACTACATTCTCCAGAATCCTATGGGGCTATTTGCTAGTATGACGAGCGGTGTGCGACCCACTTCGCATTTTGTATTTAAAGCTCCCTGAGCTATGGGTTGACGAGCCCGGATCCCGCACCCGCGCGCCGTGAGAGGTACTATACCTGATAATTTTTTGGCAGTCTACAGCACCCCGCATACATACCTGCTCCCTGCTGACGAGAGGCAATTACCTCGAAACACGTGTCCAGGGATGGCATTTTAAACTATATACTCGTGGCATAGGTGTACCCGCCGCTGTCACTACATTCTCCAGAATCCTATGGGGCTATTTGCTAGTATGACGAGCGGTGTGCGACCCACTTCGCATTTTGTATTTAAAGCTCCCTGAGCTATGGGTTGACGAGCCCGGATCCCGCACCCGCGCGCCGTGAGAGGTACTATACCTGATAATTTTTTGGCAGTCTACAGCACCCCGCATACATACCTGCTCCCTGCTGACGAGAGGCAATTACCTCGAAACACGTGTCCAGGGATGGCATTTTAAACTATATACTCGTGGCATAGGTGTACCCGCCGCTGTCACTACATTCTCCAGAATCCTATGGGGCTATTTGCTAGTATGACGAGCGGTGTGCGACCCACTTCGCATTTTGTATTTAAAGCTCCCTGAGCTATGGGTTGACGAGCCCGGATCCCGCACCCGCGCGCCGTGAGAGGTACTATACCTGATAATTTTTTGGCAGTCTACAGCACCCCGCATACATACCTGCTCCCTGCTGACGAGAGGCAATTACCTCGAAACACGTGTCCAGGGATGGCATTTTAAACTATATACTCGTGGCATAGGTGTACCCGCCGCTGTCACTACATTCTCCAGAATCCTATGGGGCTATTTGCTAGTATGACGAGCGGTGTGCGACCCACTTCGCATTTTGTATTTAAAGCTCCCTGAGCTATGGGTTGACGAGCCCGGATCCCGCACCCGCGCGCCGTGAGAGGTACTATACCTGATAATTTTTTGGCAGTCTACAGCACCCCGCATACATACCTGCTCCCTGCTGACGAGAGGCAATTACCTCGAAACACGTGTCCAGGGATGGCATTTTAAACTATATACTCGTGGCATAGGTGTACCCGCCGCTGTCACTACATTCTCCAGAATCCTATGGGGCTATTTGCTAGTATGACGAGCGGTGTGCGACCCACTTCGCATTTTGTATTTAAAGCTCCCTGAGCTATGGGTTGACGAGCCCGGATCCCGCACCCGCGCGCCGTGAGAGGTACTATACCTGATAATTTTTTGGCAGTCTACAGCACCCCGCATACATACCTGCTCCCTGCTGACGAGAGGCAATTACCTCGAAACACGTGTCCAGGGATGGCATTTTAAACTATATACTCGTGGCATAGGTGTACCCGCCGCTGTCACTACATTCTCCAGAATCCTATGGGGCTATTTGCTAGTATGACGAGCGGTGTGCGACCCACTTCGCATTTTGTATTTAAAGCTCCCTGAGCTATGGGTTGACGAGCCCGGATCCCGCACCCGCGCGCCGTGAGAGGTACTATACCTGATAATTTTTTGGCAGTCTACAGCACCCCGCATACATACCTGCTCCCTGCTGACGAGAGGCAATTACCTCGAAACACGTGTCCAGGGATGGCATTTTAAACTATATACTCGTGGCATAGGTGTACCCGCCGCTGTCACTACATTCTCCAGAATCCTATGGGGCTATTTGCTAGTATGACGAGCGGTGTGCGACCCACTTCGCATTTTGTATTTAAAGCTCCCTGAGCTATGGGTTGACGAGCCCGGATCCCGCACCCGCGCGCCGTGAGAGGTACTATACCTGATAATTTTTTGGCAGTCTACAGCACCCCGCATACATACCTGCTCCCTGCTGACGAGAGGCAATTACCTCGAAACACGTGTCCAGGGATGGCATTTTAAACTATATACTCGTGGCATAGGTGTACCCGCCGCTGTCACTACATTCTCCAGAATCCTATGGGGCTATTTGCTAGTATGACGAGCGGTGTGCGACCCACTTCGCATTTTGTATTTAAAGCTCCCTGAGCTATGGGTTGACGAGCCCGGATCCCGCACCCGCGCGCCGTGAGAGGTACTATACCTGATAATTTTTTGGCAGTCTACAGCACCCCGCATACATACCTGCTCCCTGCTGACGAGAGGCAATTACCTCGAAACACGTGTCCAGGGATGGCATTTTAAACTATATACTCGTGGCATAGGTGTACCCGCCGCTGTCACTACATTCTCCAGAATCCTATGGGGCTATTTGCTAGTATGACGAGCGGTGTGCGACCCACTTCGCATTTTGTATTTAAAGCTCCCTGAGCTATGGGTTGACGAGCCCGGATCCCGCACCCGCGCGCCGTGAGAGGTACTATACCTGATAATTTTTTGGCAGTCTACAGCACCCCGCATACATACCTGCTCCCTGCTGACGAGAGGCAATTACCTCGAAACACGTGTCCAGGGATGGCATTTTAAACTATATACTCGTGGCATAGGTGTACCCGCCGCTGTCACTACATTCTCCAGAATCCTATGGGGCTATTTGCTAGTATGACGAGCGGTGTGCGACCCACTTCGCATTTTGTATTTAAAGCTCCCTGAGCTATGGGTTGACGAGCCCGGATCCCGCACCCGCGCGCCGTGAGAGGTACTATACCTGATAATTTTTTGGCAGTCTACAGCACCCCGCATACATACCTGCTCCCTGCTGACGAGAGGCAATTACCTCGAAACACGTGTCCAGGGATGGCATTTTAAACTATATACTCGTGGCATAGGTGTACCCGCCGCTGTCACTACATTCTCCAGAATCCTATGGGGCTATTTGCTAGTATGACGAGCGGTGTGCGACCCACTTCGCATTTTGTATTTAAAGCTCCCTGAGCTATGGGTTGACGAGCCCGTATCCCGCACCCGCGCGCCGTGAGAGGTACTATACCTGATAATTTTTTGGCAGTCTACAGCACCCCGCATACATACCTGCTCCCTGCTGACGAGAGGCAATTACCTCGAAACACGTGTCCAGGGATGGCATTTTAAACTATATACTCGTGGCATAGGTGTACCCGCCGCTGTCACTACATTCTCCAGAATCCTATGGGGCTATTTGCTAGTATGACGAGCGGTGTGCGACCCACTTCGCATTTTGTATTTAAAGCTCCCTGAGCTATGGGTTGACGAGCCCGGATCCCGCACCCGCGCGCCGTGAGAGGTACTATACCTGATAATTTTTTGGCAGTCTACAGCACCCCGCATACATACCTGCTCCCTGCTGACGAGAGGCAATTACCTCGAAACACGTGTCCAGGGATGGCATTTTAAACTATATACTCGTGGCATAGGTGTACCCGCCGCTGTCACTACATTCTCCAGAATCCTATGGGGCTATTTGCTAGTATGACGAGCGGTGTGCGACCCACTTCGCATTTTGTATTTAAAGCTCCCTGAGCTATGGGTTGACGAGCCCGTATCCCGCACCCGCGCGCCGTGAGAGGTACTATACCTGATAATTTTTTGGCAGTCTACAGCACCCCGCATACATACCTGCTCCCTGCTGACGAGAGGCAATTACCTCGAAACACGTGTCCAGGGATGGCATTTTAAACTATATACTCGTGGCATAGGTGTACCCGCCGCTGTCACTACATTCTCCAGAATCCTATGGGGCTATTTGCTAGTATGACGAGCGGTGTGCGACCCACTTCGCATTTTGTATTTAAAGCTCCCTGAGCTATGGGTTGACGAGCCCGGATCCCGCACCCGCGCGCCGTGAGAGGTACTATACCTGATAATTTTTTGGCAGTCTACAGCACCCCGCATACATACCTGCTCCCTGCTGACGAGAGGCAATTACCTCGAAACACGTGTCCAGGGATGGCATTTTAAACTATATACTCGTGGCATAGGTGTACCCGCCGCTGTCACTACATTCTCCAGAATCCTATGGGGCTATTTGCTAGTATGACGAGCGGTGTGCGACCCACTTCGCATTTTGTATTTAAAGCTCCCTGAGCTATGGGTTGACGAGCCCGGATCCCGCACCCGCGCGCCGTGAGAGGTACTATACCTGATAATTTTTTGGCAGTCTACAGCACCCCGCATACATACCTGCTCCCTGCTGACGAGAGGCAATTACCTCGAAACACGTGTCCAGGGATGGCATTTTAAACTATATACTCGTGGCATAGGTGTACCCGCCGCTGTCACTACATTCTCCAGAATCCTATGGGGCTATTTGCTAGTATGACGAGCGGTGTGCGACCCACTTCGCATTTTGTATTTAAAGCTCCCTGAGCTATGGGTTGACGAGCCCGGATCCCGCACCCGCGCGCCGTGAGAGGTACTATACCTGATAATTTTTTGGCAGTCTACAGCACCCCGCATACATACCTGCTCCCTGCTGACGAGAGGCAATTACCTCGAAACACGTGTCCAGGGATGGCATTTTAAACTATATACTCGTGGCATAGGTGTACCCGCCGCTGTCACTACATTCTCCAGAATCCTATGGGGCTATTTGCTAGTATGACGAGCGGTGTGCGACCCACTTCGCATTTTGTATTTAAAGCTCCCTGAGCTATGGGTTGACGAGCCCGGATCCCGCACCCGCGCGCCGTGAGAGGTACTATACCTGATAATTTTTTGGCAGTCTACAGCACCCCGCATACATACCTGCTCCCTGCTGACGAGAGGCAATTACCTCGAAACACGTGTCCAGGGATGGCATTTTAAACTATATACTCGTGGCATAGGTGTACCCGCCGCTGTCACTACATTCTCCAGAATCCTATGGGGCTATTTGCTAGTATGACGAGCGGTGTGCGACCCACTTCGCATTTTGTATTTAAAGCTCCCTGAGCTATGGGTTGACGAACCCGGATCCCGCACCCGCGCGCCGTGAGAGGTACTATACCTGATAATTTTTTGGCAGTCTACAGCACCCCGCATACATACCTGCTCCCTGCTGACGAGAGGCAATTACCTCGAAACACGTGTCCAGGGATGGCATTTTAAACTATATACTCGTGGCATAGGTGTACCCGCCGCTGTCACTACATTCTCCAGAATCCTATGGGGCTATTTGCTAGTATGACGAGCGGTGTGCGACCCACTTCGCATTTTGTATTTAAAGCTCCCTGAGCTATGGGTTGACGAGCCCGGATCCCGCACCCGCGCGCCGTGAGAGGTACTATACCTGATAATTTTTTGGCAGTCTACAGCACCCCGCATACATACCTGCTCCCTGCTGACGAGAGGCAATTACCTCGAAACACGTGTCCAGGGATGGCATTTTAAACTATATACTCGTGGCATAGGTGTACCCGCCGCTGTCACTACATTCTCCAGAATCCTATGGGGCTATTTGCTAGTATGACGAGCGGTGTGCGACCCACTTCGCATTTTGTATTTAAAGCTCCCTGAGCTATGGGTTGACGAGCCCGGATCCCGCACCCGCGCGCCGTGAGAGGTACTATACCTGATAATTTTTTGGCAGTCTACAGCACCCCGCATACATACCTGCTCCCTGCTGACGAGAGGCAATTACCTCGAAACACGTGTCCAGGGATGGCATTTTAAACTATATACTCGTGGCATAGGTGTACCCGCCGCTGTCACTACATTCTCCAGAATCCTATGGGGCTATTTGCTAGTATGACGAGCGGTGTGCGACCCACTTCGCATTTTGTATTTAAAGCTCCCTGAGCTATGGGTTGACGAGCCCGGATCCCGCACCCGCGCGCCGTGAGAGGTACTATACCTGATAATTTTTTGGCAGTCTACAGCACCCCGCATACATACCTGCTCCCTGCTGACGAGAGGCAATTACCTCGAAACACGTGTCCAGGGATGGCATTTTAAACTATATACTCGTGGCATAGGTGTACCCGCCGCTGTCACTACATTCTCCAGAATCCTATGGGGCTATTTGCTAGTATGACGAGCGGTGTGCGACCCACTTCGCATCTGCTGGACCCCTCTTAATCTGGGTTTTGGGCTTCACATAGCACCAAAACCGCCCTGCTGGAAATAGTCGGATAACATTAGACTTTCTCTCGATGCCAGACAATCCGCCATCTTGGTCCTTCTTGACCTGTCAGCTGCCTTTGACACCATCTCCCACAACACTTGTCTGCAGGAGATGGGTGTTGGGGGCACAGCTCTGAACTGGCTCAGGAGCTACCTGACAGATCGAACCTCCAAAGTACTAAGGGGCTCATTTGCCTCCAGCAGCCAACCCATAGATAAGGGTGTCCCGCAGGGCTCCATTTTGAGCCCTACACTCTTCAACCTGTACGTGGCACCCTTAGCCAGCGTGATAAAAACTCACAGCTTTGACACAGTATCGTACGCCGATGATACTCAGTTACTAATCATGCTCGGACCTGACCCCACTGACACCAAACTCCGGTTCAGGCAGCGTATGTCTGACATACACTTCTGGATGCTAAACAATCACTTACAACTCAATGCCAGTAACACCAAAATTATCCTTTTCGGTAAAGCACAAACCCTGTGGTCAAGTGACTGGTGGCATCCCAATCTAGGCATATGTCCCTCTCCCAAGTCGGCAGTTCGTAATCTAGGAGTGCTGATTGACAATCAACTCTCCATGTCTAACCACGTCAATCATGTGGCCAGCTTCTGTTACGGACTAATTTTCAGACTTAATAAGATCTTCAAATGGGTCCCATTGTCATCCCGTATGCCTCTGGTGCAAGGACTAATCATCAGCCAGATGGATTATGGTAATGCCCTTCTGGCCTCCACCAATGAAGAGCACCTAACAAAACTCCAGGTACTTCAAGACACGGTGGCCAGACTAGTATTAAATCTACCACCTCAATCTTCCTCGGCTCCCTGTTTGAGAGCTCTCCACTGGCTCCCCGTCAGAAAATGTATAACATTCAAGATCAACTGTCTAGTTCACAAAACCCTCAATGGCCACGGCCCTCACTACCTTGTTAATAAACTGAAAAGGTATCACCCTTCCAGAACTCTCCGATCCGCCAATAAACATCTTCTCATCCCTCCCAAGATCCGCACCGCCAGGAATGGTGAAAGATCTTTCTCTTGTCTCGTCCCCACCCTGTGGAATGCTCTCCCTCTTCATCTCCACACTGAGACTGACCACAGAAAGTGTTGCAAGTCTCTCAAAACCTGGCTGTTCTGAGGCTGTGTCATCGTCAGTCAGTCCCCCTCTCTCCTCCCTCTCGGTTTCCTACGGCAGGCTGGTGCTTTGAGACCTTCGGATGAAATATGCGCTCAAGTAAAATCCATAACATAATATAATACCACTTTATGGAATGAGGCCCCCGACTGGCTGTCTTGTGTAGTTAGTCTTCTCCTTCGCCTATGTAGGGGTCTCTGTGATTTTGGATGCGACTATTCTTGGCGGCCATTTCCACCTATCTCTGGGAAATGTCTGTCCAGCCAGTCCCAGGCACTGTCTGTCGTTACAAAAAAGTGGGAGCGCTGGATATGAAGAATTTTTAACTTGAATAAGAGAGCAAACGTAAGGCTGGCAGCACAGAATCAAGTCTTGACCTCCAGGAATGAGGAGCATTGACGCTGTACTGCCAGTGTATAATATGGGAACATTTTTGCATTATTAAACAATAAGGGGCCATTGTCTTGAGCTGCTTGCAGGAGTATATCATGGTTTCTGAAGTTCAGGATTTTGGCTATGACCGGCCACGGATTTGCGCCAGGGATAGGTTTTCTTACAGGTAACCGATTAGCGCATTCCACTGTAAAGAGATCTGACAATCCTGTGGGAGCCACTTTTCTTTTGAGCCGGTCCTCAATGAACAATGTCAGTTGCAGGCCCTCCAATCCCTCAGGAAGGCTCACTATTCTCAGGTTGTTCCGTCGGGACCTCCCTTCTGCATCATCTGCTCGACATGGAGAGTCTCTGGGGCACATGCATCAAGGGAGGATTTTGCGAGTCCTTAATTGCGATTATTTAGGAATCGCAATTAAGGACTCGCAAAAGCCTATGCATTTAGGAATCGCTATAAAAATAGTGATTCCTAAACAATCCTTAATTGTGACGCGCAATTTACGAGTCGCAATTAAGGAATGGTTCCCCATTCATTCCTATGGGTCTACAAGCCCATAGGAATTAATGGGAGATTGCATGCGCAATTTGCGAGTACCAATAGGTACTCGCAAATTGCGCATGCAATTTCAAGGGTGCCAGGGTGTCAAAAGGACACCCTGTTGCACCCCTGAAATTGTGATGTGCACCCATGTTGCGCCCCAAGGGCATGTGTGTGCGCAACATGAAACTTTGAAAAATGCAGTTTAGTGCATATTTCAAAGTTTTTGTAAATTAGCAACCAGTTAAATTGCTTGGTAATTTGGGGCCCCAAATAGTGAAATCGCTACTTTAAAGTGGTTCTTGCATTGCATTTAAGGAATCGC
This sequence comes from Triturus cristatus, assembly GCF_964204655.1. Classification (NCBI taxonomy): domain Eukaryota; kingdom Metazoa; phylum Chordata; class Amphibia; order Caudata; family Salamandridae; genus Triturus; species Triturus cristatus. Next base: position 989,784,639 of record NC_140583.1, on the reverse strand, counting down.
AAATTGCGATTCCTTAAATGCAATTGCAATTTGAGAAATCACAATTAATTGCGAATTCTTAAATTGCGAGTGCCTTGAACCTAGATGCATCGCAAATGCCCTTTTTGCGGGCGCAAACGGACGATTTTTGCGAATCGCACTGTTTGCACTCGCAAAAATGGTTGATGCATGTGCCTGAAAATCTGTTGGCACAGTTGCAGGAGCTGCACATCATGTTCTTTCACCTTAGGTGCTACTGAGTCCAGTGTCAGTACAGTTCAGTCTTGACCTGTTCTGATAACTTTCTGTGGTCGTCTTCTAACAAATTAAGCTCTGTAGAGATAGTTCCCAGTTGCTGTGCAATGGCTGATCTAGCCTCCTGTGTTTCTTATAATATGGTGTCCAATTTATCTGTTGGGGGGGTTGGAGCTTCATCTTCGCCTGGTATGGAATGCATTGAGGAGGCCTCAGAGGGTGAGGATCGGGACCTGGCTCTCACAAAGGATGCCTCTGCCCTTGATTTCGTTTATCCCCATTGTTAGTGATGAGCTGGTCTGACAGGAGAGTAAAAAGGGGACAGTAAAGTCCACCTGGCAGGCCCACTCCCCTATGATACAATGATTTGCAGCGCTATTCGGACTGAGCCGCTCTATTACGAGTGTCCCAGGTTCTTACGGAGGCAGCGTGCTTCGAAGCGGTTGTTAAAGCACATAATATTCGCTGGTATCTGCTCCTGGTCCGAAAAGAACCATCAGGATCTTCGCGCCGGCCCGTTCTTCAGTGTTCCATTGTGGACCCTTCCCACTGGCCCAGCCGCCATAAGCCTCTCCCTTTCGTCGCCTTCATCCTGGCAGGCCCTTTTGCTCTGCCCTCAAATCATGAAATGAAATGAAAAGACAATTTATAGAGCGCGATAGCTACCCTGAGGCGTCCTAGCGCTACGGAACAGAGCAGGTAGGTGTGCAACTGGGTACTATACTGGTCTATTGAAAAGCAGGGTTTTCAGTTTCTTACGGAACCGAAGAAGGTTGGGCTCAGAACGAAGGGAGAGGGGAATGGAGTTCCAAAGGATGGCCGCGTTGTAGGAGAAAGAGCGGCCTCCACTCCTGGTTCTTTTTATCCTAGGTACCGTGGCGAGGAAGGAGGAGGATGATCTGAGCGGTCTGGAGGGTTTGTAGGGGTTGATCAGAGAGTGGTTGATGGACGCACCGGTTTTCCAGAAGGCTCGATGGGCAATACATAGGGCCTTGAAATCGATCCTTTCCTTCACTGGGAGCCAATGGAGGTTCCTTAGGCCGGGTTTAGCAGAAGTCCGCCGGGGTATCATGAGCAGGGTTCGGGCGGTGCAATTTTGAAGAGTTTGGAGCTTGTGCAGAGTGGCTTGGGGTGCCCCTAGATAGAGAGTGTTCCCGAAATCCAACCGAGACAGAATGAGACCCTGGACCATTATCTGTCGAGGTTGGGGCGGCAGAAGGGGGAGAATCTTACGTAAGAGCCGTAGTAGGCCGAAGCAGGTGGCGGACAGTTTGACTGCCTGATCATTAAAGTTGAGGGATTTGTCCAGCCAGATGCCGAGGCTCTTTATTTTGTCTTTAGGGGTGGGGGGGGGACTGATGGAGGTCGGCCAGGATAGGGTGATGGGGGATGGAGAGGAGTTGCCTAAGAGCATCAATTCCGTTTTGTCCCCGTTGAGTTTGAGGCATGATAAAGTCATCCATTTGATAACCTCCTCGAGGCAGTCCCTGAGGTTATTTTGTGGGGATGAAGATTGATTGAGAGCCACCACTAGCTGAGTGTCGTCGGCGTAGGTAACGATTTTTATTCCGAAAGGGCGGACAATCTCAGCTAGGCCCTTTTGCTCTCCCCTCAATTCATGTCTCTGTAATTTTGTTTGGGGGGGGCTCAATGATGGCACGTTCGGAGCCTTTGGTGGAGGGGGCCCCCCGGTAGCACCTGGTGAGTCACAGGTTACTCATATACTCCAGGCGGGCCAGATAAGCCACCAAGGTCGACGTGCCCCCCAATATATGGTGGAGTTCCAACAGTCAAAGGTGTCAGTCCCAGGCTCCTAGATGCGTCTATGTCTCTTGGTTCCGGGCACCTTCACTGCGGTCGATCCACCCCACCATCGGGGGCAGGATCCACTATTTGTTGTAGGGGAGGAGCAGTGAGGAAAAAGGCCCTGTCCTGGCCGGCAGCAGATGTAGTCACAGCAGGTGTTGCCTTATCCCTTACCTGTGCCCCCTGCTCCACAACAGGAGAGGCCGTCGGCAGGATTCCCGCTCGAGCCAGATAATGGCAGAAGGGCCGATCCGTCCCCGATCTGCCTGCAGGACCTGTTCTTATCAATTGAGAGGGGGGAGGAGAGAAAAAGCAAGGGGAGGACAGCTCTGTCCCCGACAGCGACTATATAGACCCCAGTGGGAGCCGGTCGGGCCGTGGCTACGGGCCCCTCCTCCTCCCGGCCACCGCCGATCACACCGGCAATATGAACCCGGAGGGGTCAGCAACGACTCAGTGTGGAGGTCCGCGTCTCTGGTGCAATTACCGGAACTTCGCTCATCCGGGCTGCCCCCCTAGGCAGCTCCCGGGGTGCTCTGGGAATGCTTCCCTTGCGAAGTGGTGCAGGTCGCGGCTTGGGTCAAAAATCGAGCTCACTGCGTTGCAGGCCCCAATGGGGCATGAAGTTCTGCAATATATCTGGGGCGCTCCTGGCAGCTTTGTCCTCGGTTCTGCTCAGCTGCAGTAGTTGGGCCGATCTGCCCTCCTATCTGCCCACAGAATCTGTTCTTGTTGCTTGGGGGGGAAAGGAAGGACAGCCCGGCCCGCCACAGTTTATTTACACCAAGGGCCATATTTTTCAGTAAGTCACGCAAAGCAGCACAGCAAGCCACCTTCCTTCGCTGCATGACTGGCTAAGGGCAGGAATGCACCATATTTAACATTATACAGTTCATTCCAGTCTTTTTCCAGCGATGGTGCACAATGTGCTGCCTAGCGCCAATGCAGGCTTTTTTGCACCATGATGCAAGGGTGCTGCGTTGCAAGCAGGATTGTTTTTGTGCAGGAAGGGACACCTGAGGCCTTTTCCTCTTTCTATGTGTACTGCAGCATGCAGCACAAATAGAAAGATGAAAAAATAGAGGAGAAATAAAGATATTTCTTCTTGTTAAGCCTTCCCTAGGGATGCATAGCATTTTGACGCATTCCTAGGTCTTCCAGCAATTATAAATCTGGGAATGGGCCAAAAGCCATAGGTGTTGCGTGGGAACACCCACACATCACCCACGGAATGCCTCCCTGGGGCAGAGTAACACAACGCAATGATTTGCGCTGCGTGGCGTTACTCCAGATTTATCAGGCCACTCAGGGCCACACAAGGTGGCCTTGCGTGTCCTGGTAAATCACACTTAAGGGTGCTATCATTTTTGCATCCCATTGTGTTGTGCAAAAGTGGAGCAACCCTTATTATCAAAAGATCATTTTCAGATTCTATTTGCACATTTCTGCATATTTCGAAAATGCTACAACACACTACCTGCATTTTGTGCGAAGAAAGGTTGCACTGCTGCTGCTCTTCTTGTGCCGAGAAGTTCAGTAAATAAACCAAAGGGTAATAGGATCATACCTTACCTTCAAAAAATATATTGAAATTCACTGAATGAATCAAAGGTTAAAGTGACATTATTGTTTGGCATGGTAATAATATCTTGCTTTATGATAAAAGAATCCTAGAAATTCAGATATTAGGCTAACATGACGTTATAGTTAAACATTTGTGATACACTCAAAACTATTATTTTAAAACAAAAAACTCACTGAACTTCACTTGTTATATGTTACGGAGATAACTATAAATGTCACCCTCTCCATGCACTTGTTATGACATCACATAATACATCACTGTTGATATCTCAAATGACACCTTTGACGACATCACGATCATTCTGAAACTGATCCACAAAATATTGTCCTATAGACTATTGTCAATGTTAAATGCTGATGTAAATGTTTTGAGTGAGTTGTTGACAAATCGGATCACTAAGGTTGTAAGCGTACTGGACCACAAAGAGCACTGTGTGTAACATGATAAGCTAGAAGCATGTGATACATACATAGAGCACCATGGAGTCACCTACAGCATTCGCAGTGCTAGATGTAGAACAAATGTTTGATACTGTAGGTTGGGAGTATATGCTGCAAGTGTTACCTCAGAGGGTCTTCAGTCAGGCATACTTACACCAGGCTCAAGTTGATATGCAACCACCCAAAGTCCAGTGTTCAAACTTGTGGAATTGTATCCGAAAGCTGAGGTTGCATCCAAGAGGGGAACTCAGCAAGGCTTCCTTTTGTCACCATTATTATTTGCATTAGCACTGGAGCCATTGGCATGAAGGTAGGGACAGGGCATAGACAAAGCGGGACTTAAAGTGGGACAAATAACTCATCTGGTATCCATGTATGCAGATGATATGCTGCTTTATCTAAATAATCCAGAGAGAGTTATATCTGTGTTGCTAACAGCACTGGAATACTTTCGAGAGTTTACGCTTTAAGTGGGAAAAAACTGAAATCTTCCCTATGAGAATGCTTAAAGGAATAGAGATTGAAAGGGTATAGGCTCAGGGAATTCATTCGGAACTGAATAGCTTCAGATACCTTGCTGTCTGGTTTACCCATATTGTAAACAGAGAAGAGGAAAATATGGACAAAGTATTGATAAATCTCAATCCTGGAAATTACTCTATTTAGCTATTATGTGGAGAGTATTCCCAGCTAAAATGGTGTTCCTCCTCTAATGAACTAGATTCTCTTTTGGAATATCCTAGGGAAAGAGACTGTGGGGCATATGAACAACAATCGGCGATAATTATCGCTGAGCGCACTTAGCGCTCGGATAATTATCGCCGGCTAGCGCCGATTTTTATCGCTGAGATAGCGTGCTATTAGCAACGCTTATCTCATCAGTGATAAAAATCCTAGCGCTAACTGGCTAACGTGAGATTATCGCTGGAAACCCAGCGATAATCATACGTTAGCTTATTGATAGAGACTTACAAACTTAGCCATGATATCCTCCTTCCACAGGATATCATGGCTAAGTCAGTCCTGAAGCAGGTGTTAGGAAAGTAGCGATAACAGGTGTTATCGCTACTTTTCCTGACGCTATGCTTCTTAGCGTGGGGCTTGATGATAGGAGAAATGTCGCTTAGCGACATTTCTCCTATCATGTCAGGTCAGGAACGCCCACTTTGCATCTCATTAGAGATGCAAAGCTGGGCGTTAGAAATCCCCACGCTAAAGCAAGGTTTCACGTGTTAGCATGACCTTGCTAATATAGCGATAATATTATCGCCACTTTTCGGCCGAAAACGGCCGCTAGAGCGGCGATAATTTTTTATCTCCTCGTTGTAAATATGCCCCCAATTTTGGGAACTAGATTCTCTTTTGGATAGCTGCTATGGGATGGAATGAGAAGTAGGGTGAAGTTTGATATTTTAAATTGTCTCTGAGAGCTGGGTGAGACTGGATATGTTTCTCTACTCTGCTACAGCACAATTACAACATGCAGTTATATTTTTTGATAACCAGAAAAATTGCAAATCATCACTACTGGAGTGGACATACTCACAGTGCACACTACCAAGTGTGTTTGATGACGGGAAAGTAGCTATTGGCTGAGAGAAAGTGGTTGATAAATATGAAAACACCCCCATTTATGTGAGAGATACCATTATAGATAACCCGGCTATTCTAGTTTATGATGAAAGCAATTATAATAAGAGAAGAATGACAGGAGGCATGTGAAAAAATGGGGGACGGGACCTTTATAGTAGTAAAGAATTAAGGGGCATATTTACAAGGGCTTTATCTCCGCTTTTTTGGCTTAAAAAGCCAAAAAAGCAGAGATAAAAATATCGCCCTATTTACAAGAGTGTGCTAACATGCATAATCGCATGTTAGCACCCTTTTTCCCAACGCCTCCCTTTGCATCTCTAATGAGATGCAAAGTGGGCGTCACTGGGCGTTCCCCGGATGGACTACCTTGCAAATATCGCTGATGTTCACATCGCGATATTTACAAGGCAGCCTACAGGATTTTAGCACACGTTAGATTTTGGCGAAAATGGCTGTTTTCGCGAAAAACTAACGTCTGCTAAAATCGAGACTTACCTATGCTTTACATAGGGGGTGGATTAAGCTGATACGACCACAGGGTCGTATCAGCAAGGTTATCGCCGTTTTGCAGGGAACATCGCTGGAAAACCAGCGATGTTCCCTGCAAAAAGGCGATAACCTCGCTATCTCTGGAATTTTTATCGCCCTGGAGAAACACGTTGTTAATAACGCGCTACCAGGGCGATACATTCCAGAGATAGCCTGCGATAAAAAAGTTAGCGCTAAGCACGGCCAGCGATAATTATCGCTGGCCGTTGATAATATGCCCCTCAGTACCTTTGTACAGGCGCAAGAGATGCCTAGAGTGGGTAGAGGACAATTTTTGCAGCATGCTAGGATGACTCGCAGAGCAAAAGAAATATGAGCCCCCTTCCTGCCACTACTCATACAAAGGAGAGCATACTTAACTTTGCAGGGGTCAGGGCTAACCACAAACATACACAGCTTCAAAAAAAGACAAACAAACAGGTGGATGTGGTACATGTCAGTCAGTGTTGGTAGACTCCAGTCCAAACCAGTTGATGATGTTAAAGAAAACAGACACTTGGGATAGCATATAAAATTATAGCACATGTTTAGTGCAAAAATATCCAGTAAACCTTAAAATAGGCACAGTCAAAAAGCAAGATAAATGAACCAGAGCTTAACCGCCTGTTCAGCTGGAGAAAGTAATGATAAAATCCATACATTTGAATGCTACATTTTACACTTTTTCTCAAAGCGAAAAATTTAATCAGGAACACGTGATGGACAGAAACTAGAGATAGGCGCTAATGAGGAGATGCTAGGCTCTACTTGTGCGAAGAATGTGAGAAGGCGTTAGAAGGCTGATACAAGTGTCTAGAGTAAAAGGAAGACCACACATTACTGCAGGTCTCTAACCTTATTGGGCCAATTTGAGAATAAGGCTATCCATACTAGGATACACCCGTCATTAAAGAACATTTGGAAAAAGGACTTGCTGAAGTGGACATTCGAGGAGGAAGAGCATATAAAACCTACCTTAACTGATAAAGTAGCGGCAGAGAGCAGTATGGAATGGGCCAAATTATTAAGAATACTGACTGATCCACCAGATATTAGACCACCGAGAACAGTACACTGGCCTTAAGTATATTGTCGAAAAGGAAAGAAAAGATAGGACATAAGGGTGGAAGAGATCAAATTAGATAAAACATACAACTGGAATGTCCTGGTATAGCTTGGGTGTTACAATAGTTGTTTAATGCAAGAAAAAGTGGGTTATAAAGGCATTATGCTAAATCTAAGATATTTGCAGGATCATGGTTAAGAAACACTGAGACTGTTAAAGCCTAAAGAAAAAGGTCTATGAAAAATCTCCTTTCGCTACTATGTGGACAGTATAAGATGTTCAACATCAGCGGCCTATGTATTGTGTTTGTAATCTTCACTGTGAGATAATGGAATGAGGAGGGTTTCTTGAGTCAATCTTTTTGCATTTCAGGGACTCCTTGCAGATACAAGCAACATCACACCGGTTTTTTCTGTTTTATCCAGGAGGATGGTACTGTATCCCAGAGGTAGCAGAGTAATATGAAGGAAGAGAAGAAACAGGTTACTATGAGTGCAACTAGATAAGTCTTGGATGAGGACATAGATGGAATTCGAACTAGAGACAATAGACGTACAGATCAGGCACTCTGATGTGATGTCTTTGGGTTGTATAAGGTTATTTTTGCAGATTGATTTCCCATTGTATTCAGGACATTTAGCTTTGTAGCTTGTGGTAATAGGGTATGTTTCGGTATCTGTGATCACAAATTATTCAAGTATGTGAGGTGTGTTAGAGCTAATGTGAGTAAAAGCATACCTCGAAGCATTGGTTTGTGTGCGTATCTTGAGCTCTTCAGTATTAGGAGTGTTGCTTGGAGTCTAGCAATAGGTGGGGTTGCAACAGCAGCCCAGGGATGGCGATGATTGTGGCAGAGACAAAGAGTGTGGTTTAAGTTTTTGTAGGTGATCTGACTTCAGTTTGATGTCAAGCAGTTAATTTTGGTGAGTGGATAAGAGATTTGTACACTGGTCCGTAGTAAGTGGATGTAGTGAAATATGAGGTGCGTCATCACACCTCTCCTAAGAGTCATGCCCATGTGTGTTTGAGTCCTTTTAGTGGGCATCAATTTGCAGGCTCTTAATTTGGTGCAGTGGGACAGGAGGTTGGTTGGTAGAGAGGCTGTGCTGAAGAGGAGTGGTGGCTGCAGAGAGCACTGTGAGGTTGGTCCTTGACACTATGTCTGTGGGAGAAAAGGTAGAGCTTTGTTGCAGGTTATGCTTCAGACTTGCTTGATTTATTCTGCCATTATTTTGTGTGGTTTTATTCCTAAAGAGTGTGTGGGTGATAATGGTGAAGTGGAGGAGGTTGAGCTAGTGGTGTAGTGGTGTTGTAGTCAGAAGAGAAGGTAGACTGGGTTTCAGTGTTAAAATTCATATGCTTGGTAGAAGCTTTTAGGGCCTTTACGGTGACAAGGTTATGAAGATATGGATGTCGATAGGGAGGGGATAATGACCTTTGGTTTTTCAATCGGAGTGATGTGTAGCTCGTGTGTATGGCTATGCTAACATGAGATCATGTGTTTTTGCCTCTAATGGATTTAGGGTTCTTTAAATCTAAAAGGAAAGAGTATAGTGTATTAGTCCATGAAAATATTTCCTTAGTTATTAAAAAGAGAAAGGTGAATTTTAAAGCAGGCCAGTCTGATTCTAAGATAATTGTAACTGATTGTGGTTTCCAGCTTGGCTATCAGGACTTAGTGTTCATGGTATGTGGTGGTAGCTTTGGATAGACCCAAGAGAATAAGATCTCTGAAGTGTTGTTCCTTGCATGCCAGAGTCTGATCTGATATAAAGAACTCTTAGTTTTAGGTTTGGTGACCACAATAAGGTAAATCAATCAATCAATCAAACAATAAATCAATCAATCAATCAGGATTCTTGTAAAGCATGACTACTCACCCGTTAGGGTCTCAAGGCCCTGGGGGGATGGGGGGGGGGGGCGAGGATCTGCAGTTCAGCGGAAGAGCCAGGTCTTGAAGATCATAGAATAAAATGTGAAACTGTTTATAATGGGAAGCCGATTCAGTGCGACAGTCACAATGAGCCGGTAAATGGTAGCACTCAGTGCAGCGAGAAAATGCTGCAGTAAAATTCCACCTAAAGGACAAAAAGTGTACAACAATATGACCTTGCATTTGGTGTACAGCATTTTGAAGTACAAAATCATTCTTGGAGCAGCATTGGCATGAGTGTGAAAAACGTTTAAAGGCACAAATCATTTATGTGTCAACTCACACATATGTACAAAAATCCCATTTATTTACAGAAATCACTTTTAGGTAAACAAAACATTTTTGGGTGCAATGTCTCTTACGTTGCTTAGAAAGGAGCAAAATCACTATTAAGGTAAAACCACATTCAGGTCCAAAATTGGGCTTCTTGACATCAACAGGAATGTGAAAATTCCTGTAGGAGCAAAAAATCACATTCAGGTGCACACATAAATTTAGAAGACAAATCACTATGGGTGTAATGTCAGCAGGAGTTTTGTATCATATTTTGGTACAAATCAATAAGTACAGAGAAAAACAATGCAGTAATAGGATTTCACATCAGATGTCAAATAAGTGCACAAGTGAAGCAACACATTTGTTTGCCAGCACGTCGGCATGCACAACCACAGTAGTTTCTACATCAGCACAAGTTTGGAACTGTGTTTTTGTTAATGATGTACTTGATATCATTGGTGAGGTCATGTGGGTAGAACAAAGAAACACATTTTTCTGAAAACGTCAGTTGGACATTGTGGTTATGATGAGCTGAAACAAAAACATTCAGATTTACTAGCTATGGTGAGCTATGACACCATAACACCACCAAAGCACTGCTAAATTTCTCACACGAGGCCCAGATATACAAAGCCATATAGAATTTCTAAAAGGGGCGAATTGCTATTTCGGGCCATTAAGAAAAGCTAAATGGTCTTTTCAGATGTACAAAGGACCAAAACCGGTCACAATTTGTGATTTCTAACCGGTAGAAATCGCAAATTGTGAACGTGATTTAGAAATTGCAAATGGGGATTACCTATTTGCGATTCCGAAAGCACATGTACCGAGCAGTTCCTCAATGCGAATAGGGCATTTAGGAAATGCAATTACCATAGACTTCAAGTAGATGGTAACCTTGTACAAAATAAAAAATGCATTCAAAATTGCGATATGAAGCACATATAGGGCATATGTGCTCTTAAATGGGTACTAGGAAACTCGGGGTACCTCCAGGGGAGCCTTAAGCCCAGAGGCACCCTTTGCTTTACATTTCTCAAATTTTGATTTCCTATTAGGAAATCACAATTTATTCAATCCAAACTATTTCCTATTTCGCACATGGGCGGGAATGCAATGGCATTTCCTATTTGTAATTCCCTAATAGCAATTCCTAACCTGTAGTAATCGCTAATAGGAACCTTAGTACATCTGGCCCATAGTGTCACTGGAGACATTGCAGTTTGCATCATTGATCAACCATCAATTACAGTTCATATCACATAACAAGACAATGTTTGAGTAATGGCACCTAACAAGTGCATCAACTTTCCCAAACTTTACAAGTCTTGCTGAGGGCTGGAGATAAAAAAAATGCTAAGAGGTAGAAACGTGTGGTTTATCTGTATTTTGCATTATTTGTGCGGTGAATAAATAAAGATGTTTAATTTACAAAATACACACTCAATATGTTTGACACTCCTGCTCTCATAAAACAGAAATGTGCAGGAAAATATTCTGTTTTGTTTCTTTTTTCTTTCTTAGAATATGCTTTCAAATGTAACGCCCTTTTCTTTCCCTACACTCCCAATGGAAATGGATATTTTTGCATTCACATGTCTACCAGACTAGAAATCACTCAGATTTCACTAAATCTCTATTAGTCCAAACCTCTGAAAGGGATTCAACCACCGATATTGAATGCAGACAGCTCGAATTTACATTACAGAATCATATATTGTTTTCTATACCAATATAAATTACATTTTTTGCCACATTAAGGAACATTATGCTGTTACAGTGATGTATGGTTTGTCGATGTGTAGCTCACACGAAGAAGGGTTAAAGGAAGAGCAAGGCTACCTTCAACAATCCGTTGTCCTATATATCTTCCAAAATGAATAAATCTCACATGTGATATAGGGTAGCACACTAAAAAGTATGGACCAACCAATTACTTGGGCATGTGCCAGTTATGGACGAAAACCCTCACTCACCCGAGGGTGACATGCTTCATCATTGGGTTCCTCCAGCACACGGGGACCGCAAGGTAACCCCGTGTGGGCTACGACTTAACCCTAGAGGAAAGGAGCAGGAATGCTAAAGCACACGTTGGATCTACCAACTCAAAATGGTAAGGAGGGGCAGAGTGCAAAGTAATAAACTGAAAAAAGTGAAGGTTAAAAACTATCTACTTAGGGGCGACAATTTTATTCTTCCTGCCTAAGTGATAGTGATTAAAATGCAAGTGAGTATAGGGTTAGAAATACCCTATCTATTGATCAACATGTTTCTGCCCAGGTGACATGGCTGTTCGAGGCATTCATCAGGATCAAAAGATAGTCACTCTGCTGTATCAGTGCACAAATCATAATTAAATATATACTTAGGCCTCAGGATCTTGACCTTTAAACGCACAATCATTCAACGTGATATGTCAGAGGGCTCTAAAGCATATTTCGTGTGTCTCAACTAAACCGACTTCAGAGTCTTACATCACGCTCGATATGTTAATCAACACGTGGTGCTGCTTCAGAGACTCTGCAGAGTCTAACCCTATACTCACTTGCATTTTAATCACAATCACTGAGGCAGGAAGAATAAAATTGTTGCCCCTAAGTAGACATCTAGGGTTAAGTCGTAGCCCACATGGGGTACCTTGCGCTCCCCGTGTGCTGGAGGAATCCAATGATGAAGCATGTCACCCTCGGGTGAGTGAGGGTTTTCGTCCATAACTGGCACATGCCCAAGTAATTGGTTGGTCCATGGTTTGTCGATGTCTCACATGATTTTCATGTAAGCTCACTTAATTTAAAAATGCCTCATGAGATACGAACAGGATACTGCTGCCCCCCATGCAAAAATTGTGCATCAAGCAATTTGGAAAATACACAAATTTCACCGACATACTTCAAAGTTCGCACAGACTTAATTTACATGGGGTTCTACTGCCCTCAATGAATTGCTTAGATATAACCAAAATATTTGACAGGTCCTGCAAACACCAAAATCAAATGTTTGACTGGATATGGGATTTTATTTAGAGTTTGGTGGACCATCACAAAGAGGCGGATGCCAGCTATGGGGAGTGGTAGCCTAGGGCGGGCAAACCACTGCTGCCAGCACCAATTGCAGTGGTCCAGCAATCTATGCAAGATCAGAGGGTGCCAGAGTTCTGGAGCAGTAGGTGGCACTGTGAATACATACACAAACAAAATCAATCACTCACAAAAAGAAAATAAGCCACTGAACTGGCTGCACTCCTCGCTCAGGCCCCATCTTCCTTCCTGCTGCGTGGGCCCAGCCAGCTCCCTGGGGGTACAGCGCGTACATACGGGAGGCTGGGGGTACAGCGCGTACATACGGGGGGCTGGGGGTACGGTGCATACATACGGGGGTGGGGGTACGGCACGTACATACGGGGGGCTGGGGGTACGGCACGAACATACGTGTGCTGGGGGTACGGCACGTACATACAGGGGGGCTGGGGGTACGGCATGTACATACGGGGTGGGGGTACGGCGTGTACATACGGGGGGGGCTGGGGGTATGGCGAGTACATACGGGGGTGGGGGTACGGCGCGTACCGGGCCCCCTTTTCCTCGTGCATCGCGGCGTACTTAGCTTTTCCGGCACTTTTTGGCTCCCGTAAAAATATAGCCGTGCGGAGTGCTGTGGGTACGAATCGTACTTGCTGGTCCGTAAAACGCTGCCTGACTCCGTGCGGACGTCGCGTACGCGCTGACCAGGATCGGAATTGTATGTATTTTTTAGCCGCACGGTGTTTTTTACGATTCGTACGGAAATGGTATTTCTGTACGAATCGTACTTGCTGGTTTGTACAGTGGATTTCCCGGGTACGAGTCGCACGGAGAAAACGCTCCGTACGACCATTTGTACCCGGGTTTTACAGGATTGGAATCGGCACCCAAATGTTGCTTATCACACATCCATAACCAAATAGTATAAAACTCCCTGTTTTCCTTGACACATCATATTATTATTTAGTTGGCCGCTGAACCATGTAATACCCTCCCATATTGCGGGCCAGAACCTTCAAATAGCGTACCCACTTACATCTTGCCACCCAGCGACCAGTTTCTCCTCCAATATATGGGTGATTTTTTTACACCTTTTCTTCCTTGAATGTGGTTTGGAAACCCATTTTAGCACTACTCAGTTGAAAGCAATGCCTTTATCGCGAAATATTAGATTGCTGCTTTGTATCCGCTAGCCATGGAGGCTGCCATTTTGCACAAGGCCATCCTAAAGAGCTCTGCTGCATCCACCGCTAATATTCAGTGAGTGAAGTGAAGATTTGCATTTGAATGAAATAACAGAAGATGTGACCGTTTTGCACACACAATCATTCCATACAGCTTGCACAAAGCTAATGGCATCTTGAAGTCTGAATTTCAGGTCTAATGCACTTATGTTACCTGATCACAAATAAAATACACTTCTCAATGCACAAGGCCTAAAATCAATATTTATAATTTCAACACATATAAAACAGTACTGCACATTCCAACCCTTCCCTTAGGGACTGCCCAGTGGGTTCTAGTTTCCGTTGGCTGTTGGCTTTTTATTGGTATTGTAAATTAGACCCTTAACATTTTGGGTCTAATTTCAAAATATTTGTGTACAATATTATGCACTTCCATGGCCCTATGAGGGTGTAACATTACATGAAAGGTGACTGCTGCATATTATTTTGGTTGTTTTCCAGAATAAGGCGCCAACATGTTTCCCGAGGTGCAACCCGAACTGTCTTTCAAAATTTATTTGAGTGAAGAATAACTTGTGCTGGCCATAACACAGAAGGAGCTGGTAAAAACAAATGGAATTCAAAGGTGATGATATGTGTGCAAACATTTAAATTATTTATGCTACCTTTGCAATTTCAATGAATTGTAACACTTCATCTTCTTATCAAAATGTCTGAATACCTCTGGGATTTAGAGACAGATGTGCGAAGGATCTCGCTAACTGTGTGATTCGTAAATTCACTGGGTTTTCCACTACAAAATCTCTCTCTGCAGCGTACAAATCCCATTTGTGAATCAGAAAACTTTCTCCAACTCGTAAAATGAGTTCTGAGACTCATACAGAATTGTAATTTAGATGGGGCATGAAAGAGGTGCTCCTTCAAAATTGAGATTCAAGTAACCTATGTATGAATGGTTTGAGATCAGAATCCCAATGGTAAGCCATTTACCAGTTACAGACTTCCCAAAGAAGGGGGGGGCATATTAACAAGGGCCAGCGATAATTATCGCTGGCCCCACATAGCGGTAGAAATATTATCGCCGGCTATCGCTGAAAATTATCACCGGCTATCGCTGAAAATTATCACCATGATAACGCTATATTAACAATACATAGCGCTATGGCGATAATATTTCAGCGATAGCGGTGTTTACCATGGAACATCGCTGGTTTTCCAGCGATGTTCCATGGAAAACAGCGATAACATTGCTGATACGACCCTGTGGTCGTATCAGCATAATCCACCTACCATTATTAGTATGCCTTAGTCTGGAATTTAACAGACGTTAAATTCAAGCGTTAAGGCCGAGGTAACGCAATTTTTTTTTATCGCTGCACCTCCTTGTTAATATCGCGGAGCTGCCTTCATGATATTTTTATGTGTTGTTTTCACAGCCACGCCTTCTTTGCATCTCATTAGCGATGCGGGGCGAGGCTGTGAAAAAACGGGCTCTACATCAAAGAAACACGCGCTAGCGTGTCCTTGATGATATTGCAATATAATTATCACCGCTTATCGCCCGAAAACTGACACTAAAGAGGCGATAATTATATCGCCAGCCCTTGCTAATATGCCCCGTGGTAACTCATTCGTAAAGGGAAAGAGGTCAACTTGGAATTCTCTTCCTTTTGGGAATCGGGGGAAGTGTCCTTAGGGTGAGCAGGTAGTGGCCACTGCTCCCCTGACGTTTTGCAATTTGGAAATCTTTTATTTTTTAAAGCAGCATCAGTTTCTACAGGAACACTGGCTGCTTTAAAAAATATTTCCATTATGGAATACAATCACAGTAATGGTGGCCGCTGCCCCAAGCATGCCACCATTCCAGTGATGGTTGCCAGCAGCAGGGGTTGCAAACTGCAACCCGCCAAATAACTTTTTATTAGGCAGGTCATTCTGTGCATCCCTGTAATTCCTTATGTTGTGAACCGAGCTATTAGTACATAGGTTGGTTTGTCTAATCAGATGTAATTATCAAAAAGTCACTGCGCAATTTGCAACCACTCTTTGTGAGTGGAATCTTCGTCCATCAGGCCCTGCAAGCATCCTTTTGAGAGAATTATTTTTCCTTAGTATGAGGACGAGCTTCCGCCATGAACACTGACAGCCTTCTCATAATTTAGTTTTTCACATTGTCACCAGAAGTAAGTTTGGGATTTTTTCTTTTTTGGTTGTGTTCGAGGAGCCGCTAATATATAAGACCCATTCAAACTGTAAATCTAGTACTTTAATGGTTACCCTGAGCAGACCTTAAAATAGTAGCGCGTAACTTAGTTTCTCCATGATAACAGGAATTATATAGTTTCGAAGAGCAGTCGGTGCACCCAGTGACCATCCTTCCTGTGATCTCTGGGCAGAGGGACCCACTCTTTTTAAAAAATAAGTTAAACAGTATGGTAACAATTATAATGATTATTCTGCAATTGTGATTACATTAATTGTTGTGAACAGGAAAACACATGAGTGAAAACAATTATCACAATCATTTCTGCTTTGCTACCTGACCTGCTTGTAAACATTTTTCTGTATGAATGGAGTGTTGAAGATAGAAAGATATGTGAAGTAAGCTGCCCGCACAAATACCAAAAACAGGGCATGCCTTCTTCTTATTCCCCAGGGACCCTTCTGGTTGAAAAACAAAGGGGCATGTTTACAAGAAAGTGACGCTTCTCTGCATCATAGCAGAGATGCCTCAGTTTCCTTGCGCCATGCAAAAAACACCCTTGCGCCACCATGAATGCATCACATTTACAATGCGGCGCGCCATGGTGCAAGGATTCACAGATGCGTCATGCATCTGTTGGTGTAGAAGTCACGCATTACTGGAGTCATGTCGCAAGCACGACGCAACTCCAGCAATGCTCAGGAAGGCCTGTACCTATTGTGCTGCATCGCTCATTACGCCTGCAGTGGCGTCGTAGAAGTGGCGCAGTATCTGGTAGATTTCACTGCGTCACTTTTACAAGGCTTTCCTGCGTCGGAACGCCCACCCTGCATACAGTATACCTGAAGCAGGTATAATGTGGCGCAGGGCTTCACAACGTGACACCTCTCCATAGATGTGTCACGTTGTAAATGTGTCGCAATGTGGTGCATTGTTTAAGCTGCGGCGCAAATGTGTCGCAAGGGGCTTGTAAATCTGCCCAACAATATTTTCCACCGGTCAGTCCCTGGAATCATCCCTCTTTGCGGGGGCCTGGAGCCACCACTGCGAAGGGCATGGGCGGGAAAGGACAGGGGCGGGAAAGGACAGGCCCGGAAAGCACAAACGAGGGCACGTTTTATGCAAAGTCACAAAGATTTTCATTGTCCATTTGTGGAAATATCTGATATTTTGAGGGAAGCATATGCTACCAACAGTTGATTCCAGGGCGGTTAAGTGAAGACTCACCACAGAGTGTTAATCAAGAGGAGGGCCACTGCAAAACACAATGCAAATGTTGAATTTTTTTCATTACAAAACCAAATTTGCAGCAGTTGACACTTTTTGCACAATTTGCTGCATAGTTTGCTCATTTTGACAAAACAACTTTCCAGCGCAGAGGGTTCAAAGGTTTCTATAATTGTTACACCTGGGATGTAATTCCATGCCTAACACCTTGAAAATACTAGCTGGTCAACCTTCGTCTGTTGAGTCCCGGCATTGTGACACAGCTGGCCATAAGTTGAGAGCATCCTCAATTGAATGACTGGGGAAAGACTTGTGTCTGTGCTTCCCAAGCGCCATAGTTTAAACATATGGAAGGGCTATAGCTGCAGACATCTTTTAGAACATTTTTATAACAGGGAAACTCAAAGAACTCAATTGCATAAAAAGACATATAGAATCCAAACAGTGAGGACTTATGTTGAGATTAGATATCTCTTTATTGTTAAGATGCGTAGATTCAATGATCTTCAGTACATTTACGTTTCAGAAAATTTACGTTCTTCAGTTCTTGATATAGAATAACAGCCAACACGTGTTTCATCACTCAGTGCCTTTTTCAAGGCTTGGAGGTATAGAAGGCTGTGCTGCCTTACAGTTTGGGAGGGACTCTGCCTGGCACGGGGGCTTATCAAGGTGCCCATGATTGGTACACAGCACGGTGAGACTAAAATCTCTTTTATATGCTGTTCTGAACTCATTGGAACTGCATCTGACGCATATCAGAAATTTCGCTGCCATTACTAGATTGTACATTTCTTGCCACACTTTATTGTTCTTTGCAGTGTACAACTTCACGTATTACTAGCAACACATTACTAGTCCCCAAGGGCTGCTTTCTGAAACAGAACAATGTACTAGCTATGACTTGCTTACGGTACATACTTCTATACCTCCAAGCCTTGAAAAAGTCACTGTGTGACGAAACACGTGTTATTTATTATCAAGAACTGAAGAACATCAATTTTGAGAGAAACGTAAATGTACTGAGGATCATTGGTTCTTCTGTAACTCACACCTTTGGTAGTAGGGTGTGGGATAACCTCAGAAGCACCACCCCAAAGTTTTCTGTGCTCTGCATGTATTACTGCATTCCCACTACAATCTGTACACTAATACGAGGTGTGATTAATAGTCCATTGCTACCTTTTCCTACATTTTTTATAACATAACTCGATACGAGGAGTAAACTAATCAAACATTTTACTCAGCGCCGTAGCGAAATTTAAAAGGGCCACCTGCAAAGTACATGGAGCGCACCCCCATCCGGAATCAGTCAGGCGGTCTCAGGCCAGGAGTATTAACATGTAGGCTTGTATTCTTCGGAGTGCAACATTGTATATATATATTTACACAACCTGTTTTACCCTGGGAAGTAGAAAGGGCAGTCTCTTAAAATGGCACCCGTGTTCTTTCTCACAAAACAAAAATATCATGTCTAAGGATAACATTGTCAATATAGATTTATGAAAATGTGCAATTTTCTTTCTTAAAAATCATTTGCATTTCATAGCAATGGATGTAATTTTTGTATCTTTTTAGTAAATTGTCAACATAACTCAACATTGCGCTGCAAAACGTGCTGCATAATTTGCCCTTAACCACATAATATTGCACACATTTTGCCTTTCATTGCCTCGAAATTTAGTTACTAATGCCACATAATTTGATACTCCACTGCTTCATAATTCCAGTGGCCTTGGTCATTAGGACTGCATTTCATGGCCCCTGGGTTGTGAAGCATCCAATGAGAAACGGTGCGTAGTCCCAGACTATAATGCTGTGGTGTCAAACAAAATACAAAGCTTTAAAAGAGCCAGATGTACCAGAAGTGTACAAACAAATCACTGACGCTCGGAAATATATAATTGGCATTTTTTATGTGAGCCTGCGGGGCTAAGCGGTCCTTCTTTCTGCTAACGCACAGGTTAAAATATTGAATATGCAAATTGAGCATTCCTGTGCTTGTAAAGCCATCAATTGATGGATAATTGATGTCTGTTAACATGCTGTTTGTGCCATCCAAGGCCATTTCCGAAGGAAAATGTAGGGAGCCGTGTCAATCACTTGACAATAAGTGGGTGCTAATTGCAGCTTTCAAAGCGAGAGCTGCAGCGCGTTTCTCACTTGACAACAGGTGGGAGCTGCTGCAAATAAAAGAACAATCATACAATACCGATATTTTTCATTTATATGGTGTTATTCCTTCCCCACCAGAGTCATGTGTACAACTTAAGGCTGGCTGAGATAAGCTGGATAGGTGTATCCAAATGAAAGGTAATGAAGTGCTCAATCTCCCACAGTCCCACAGCCGTGAATTCAGTCGCACTCGCGGGGGTCTTTAAATGGGCAGGCACTATATGGTGCTAAACTCTAAATTACAGATTTGTAAAGCGCGACTTATCACCCCTAAGGGTATCCAGTGGCTGGGGGCCATCGGGGAGATTAAGTGAGCTATTGCCTAGTCACATGATGCTTAGCTGAGCTGCGGCTGGTGATCGACCCATGAACCCCCCACTCTGAAGTCAGCTACTCTGGCACTTTGCCACACCTCTCCCTCTCCTACTCAGTACTACTAGTGTCCATCCTGGGTTTGCAGGAAAACAATTAAGGCAATCTTTCATTATTTCAAAGAATGGTTCATAAGGTAATGCTCAGCAGTCGTTCTGGTCTGACAAGGAGCGGCCTGTGCAGGTAAGCGCGGTGGGCAGTGGGGCAGTGTGTGGGGGCATTTCAAACAGACGCCACAAGGGAAAATTAAATAAATAATTAATTTTCACTCATCGTCGTCTGTCGAAATATCCCCCAAATCCAGCCCTACTGCTTTTACCTACACAGGCCGCTCCTGAGTCTTAAAGCCTTCCTGGGTCGCCGGAAGCCCAGAAGACATCTAGGGTTTGGTGGCCCAACTGCTGCTCCAAGATTGACTAAAAACATTGGATAATAGGCAGGAGAATTTAGCGTAAGAGTTGTGGTGTGGTGATTGGGTGAAGAATAGTAGATGGCACTGGAGGACTTGTATATGTAGTTCAACCCGATGCCACACAGTTAGGTAGTAAAAGATTGCCATAACTGGGGTGTAGAGGGGCCTCTAAAACCCCTGTTTACAGGTGCCACTGACTTCGCTGCACTGATAGCTAAACGAACATAGCATACAAAAGTACGTTAGTGTCAGCTAGTAAGGCACATGCACAGTTTCCAGAATGACCTTCATTAGGTTGGTCTGATTGACATGGATGCTTCTTGTGGGTAGTGTATGCGGCTATCATTTAAAACATCAAAGTGGATCCTGGCATGGTTTGTGTGGGTAGTGTGTCGCATTTTACCCAAGTATCAATTTTTCAATTTGTATCATACAGGGGCTCACATATTCTACAGAATACTCTACGGTTAGTTAATCAGTCTGAATGGTAAAGTAGGTCCTTTTTTAGAGAGTGTGTATGTGTGCGTGTGTGTGTGTTTGTTTGTGGGTGTGCGTGTGTATGAGAGAAATTTGGTAAAGCAGCTGTCCATTGTTTTCCATTAACCACTCACGGTGCAAGACCTTTGTCAATCAATCCTTCAAACGGGACTTATACAGGGCGGCTAATCACTTGTGAGGGTATCCAGGAGCTGAGAACCCTCCTGCTTGGGAGAGTTCAGTTGAACAGCCAGGTCTTGAGTCTTTTCCTAAAATCCAGCAGAGAGGATGAGGTCCAGAGGTGAAGGGGAGGTCATTCTAGGACTTAGCAGTGAGGTAGGAGAAGGAGCATCCTCCACTGTTGCTTCGGCAGATTTGGGGTATGTAAACAAGAGAGAGGGAGGTGGAGCACAGGTGTCTGGAGGGTTGATGGAAGTCCAGTTGGTGGTTGATGTACGATGGTCCTTGGTTATGTAGGGCTTTGTGGGCATGGATCACCATCTTGAATTTAGATCTGTTCTGAATGGGGAGCCAGAGGAGCTTCTTGAGTTGGTGGGTGATGTGGGTCAGTGTTTGGAGGTCGAGGATGCATCTGGCTGCTGATTTCTATTTGGTCTGAAGTCTCTTCAGGAGGTGCAAAGTGATTCCTATGTAAAGTGTGTTGCCGTAGTACAGGCGGCTGGTGACTAAGGCTTGTGTGACAGTTCATCTGGTGTTGACAGGGAGCCATTTGAAGATCTTACAAAGAATGCAAAGAGTGAGGAAGGAGGCAGAAGGGACCTCGTTGATCTGGTTTTTCATGGTGAGCTTGCTGTCCAGGATGATGCCACAGAAGGTTGCATGCATGGTCTTTCAGAATGGGTGAGGATCCTAGTTTGGAAGGCCACCACGAGTCATTCCATGGAGAGGTGTTGTTCCCGGACATCAACACTTCCGTTTTGTCTTGGTTGAGTTTTAGGCAGTTGTCTTTCATCCAGTTGGTGACGCTCGTCATGCACCTGTGGAAGTGGGCCATTGTGGTGGAGGAGGCTTCTGAAAGCGAGAGGATGAGCTGAGTGTTGTTAGCATAGAATGTGATGTTAAGTCCATGGGTTCTGACTATGTTCGGCCAGGGGAGTCATGTAGGTGTTGAACAGAGTAGGCCTGAGGAACGGGCCTTGAGGGACAGATGCCGCAGATAATTTTCTTAGGTTCAGAGTTTAAAGGTGGTAGGTGTACTCTCTGGGTGCTTCCTGTGAGGTAGTAGGCGATCCGTTTGAGGTCGTCTCCTTGGAATCAAATGTGGTGAAGCCTCTTCATAAGGTTGTGGTGGGATACGGGTTGAACACTGCTGAGAGGCCATGGGAATCAGGGCTGTCATTTCTCCTCAGTCAATGACTGTTCTGATGTCGTTGGTGGCAGCTATCAGGGTGGTTTCGGTGCAGTGGTTGGTGCGGAATCTGGATTTGGAGGAGTCGGGAAGATTATTGCTCTCCAGGTGTTCTGTGAGTTGCTGATTGATGGCCTTTTTTAGGACTTTGGCGGGAAATGGGAGCAGAGAGATGGGATGGTAGTTCTTGAGTTCGCTGGGGTCGGCAGACAGTTCTCTGAGAAGGAGTTAGACTTCTGTGTGTTTCCATTCTTCAGGGGAGGTGGCCATGGTGTTGGATACATTGAAAATGGGGTTGAGCTCGTTGATGATCATCTTGCTCCTGAGGTTGAAGAAGTGATGGGGACAGTGGTCCGTGGGTGCTCCTGAGTGGACAGAGTTCATGATGGCTGTGGCGTTTTGCGTGGCAAGCTGGTCCCAGGTGATGAGCAGGTGGTCAGGGTTTGTATCTGTGGAGCAAGAGGCTGAGGATGTTGGCTGTGGTGGGTTGGGGTTAAAAGTTTTTGTGCATAGTGGACATCTTGTTGTGAAGAAGTCCACCAGGGTGTCGCAGAGTTGACGGCAAAGTGTGATGTTGTTTTCAGCAGCTGAGGAGTTGGAGAACACTCTGACAATGTTGAAGAGTTCTTTGCTGTGGTTAGCATTGGCTTCGATGCGGTCTGCAAGAGTACTCCTGCTCGTCTCTTTCAGGAGTTGGTGGTATTGGCTGAGGGATGTCCTGAATCTGTGCTCATTCCTTTAGGCTGTGCAAAGACTGTATTCGAACTGAGCACATACAGGCCTAAAGTGTGTGCCCTCCGGGACTCTATAACACTTGACACTGGATTAGAACAATGAAATACTAAGTCATACACGTCTTTTTAGAAATCTCATGCTGCTGATCTTCATGGAAAGAATTTCTTCCTTGTCCGCTCAGTGGCTTAGCAAGGGAGGGGCGGTTGTGGTCTGACCCGGGTGGCACGAGTTTTGGTGACATCGGCCCCTCCACTCTTACCTGTGGCTGTCGCATGGTGGCAAAGGCAGAAATCGCCAGCACTTCGCACCCGCTATTATATCTGACCACCGTGGGCAGTGAACGCACCGGCTGCCACAAGCAGCAGAAGGCCTAGCTGTGCCACTGTGTCTGCTAAAGTTGAGAATATGTAGCTTATAAATAGCTTCCTTAAAGCTTGCAATTAGATTTTAAGACTACTCTGATTAACTCCAGTTAATGTGAGGCAAAATAACATATGTGTATTTTAGAGCGTGACGAACTGCAAAGTAAATGCATATTGTATTTTGTTCTTCTCAATTTGTAAGGAAAATAATTGAGGATTTTTTCAATGGATACTAACCAGTTGGCAGATCTTTACTTCATGTACAAAGAATGCAAGTATATCCTTATTTACTGAAAATTAGGCGCTGTTTGGCCATCTAAATGTGAAGTCTGTTGTTGAAGCACTGCCTTTTCATTAAATCGGGCATTTCCTGGTGGGTTGAAGCCATTTGAGGCCATTTTATTTAACCAGAGGGCCGATGCTAGTGTCTCTGCCACTTATACGACCTGCCAACTCACACTGCGCCACTCTGTAACCCACGATATAGACTCCTTTCACACGGTCTCCCGGTGAGGAGCTGATATCTCATGGTGGCAGACAATGTGAGTTGAAACCCCTTACAGAGATCATTTCCAACTCACGTTGTGTGGCGGTTGAGCACATCTGGTTTCCTGGGGAGGTTTTAAAACAATAACCTCACCTGGAAGCCAGTGGCAGCCTTTGAAGCCTTGCTTGTTTTTTAAGAGGTGTAGACTTGCTCAGGGGTAGTCACCTGCACAAATCCCTGCACCCTCTCATTGGCTCCGTCTATCAGAAGCACTTCCATGGCTGGGGAGGTAAGGGGCTCAAGGATCCGCCCCCTCCCTTGGCCCCGCCTTCTCCCTTGGCCCCCCTCCTGGTTACCTCAGATGGTGAGTTTTGTCTGGAGGTTGGCAGCTCTGCACTTCTCCAGGTCCTCCAGGTTATTACAGCAGGCACGAGAGGCAGGAGAAGAAAGAGGGAGAGGAGGAGGGAAAGAACTGAAAGAGAAGAAAGGGAGCATAGCTGGCTAGAACATTTTCTTCCAGGGCTGCTTTTGGTTCACCAGTCCCATCCTGTGTTGAAGTATTAAAACGGGTGCCTTTCTCCTATTTCCTTGGCACCAGTCTCAAGATGGCTTCATGTTCCATTTCATTATGAGCATTCAATTTCCATGTGACTCTAATTATAGTTGCACCACTCTGCCCGTAAGAATACTGGGGATTATTTACAAGCCCCTTGCGCTGTTGGTACACCACTTTTTGTGATGCACCGGCGGTGCATTTTTCTGCCCCATATTTAAAAGGACACGAAAAGCCAACCTGTGTGGCTTTTCCTATCCCTGTAAATTGAGACCCATTTACACCCAGCACTTTGCGTGAAAGGGGTGTTCCATGGGTGTTGCTTCGGGTGTTCCCATGCAACACCAATCGAACCTGACACATTCCCACATTTACGAGAAATCGTAAACCTGGGAATGCGTCTGAATGCTTTGCAAATAGCGATGTGCAACTAAAAGAAATTTTTTAATTTTTCCTTGTTTATTTCCTCTTTCTATGTGTGCTGCATTCTGCAGCATCCATAGGAAGAGGAAATCACCTCTTGTGATTTTTTTTGTGCAGGAAGGTGTCCCTTCTTGCACAAAAACAATCATCATCATAGTCTTTATTCGAATTAAAATAATTCATACAAGACACAAACACAAAAAAAACAAATACAAAATAGAACAGATCACTGAATGATTAAAATCTAAAATCTTTCAATAAATAGATAAAAATTTTAGATAAAAGGGGTATTAAACATTGAAACAGACAAGATGATATGCATTAGACATCAATAATCAAATAGTGTTAAAACAGTTAATACACAATTAATGATCATATTTAAGGGCCTACCTATGTGCCTTTCCCCTGGACCGAAGGGCTTTTAATCTAAGGGACCATGCCCACCCCATGTATTTGGCTAAAACTACTGAGTGTAATGGTAAGGTGCTTGTGAGTAGGATTCTAATGGCAACGGCGGATCTCCTTGTACCCAAAAGTTTACATAAAGGAGAGAGCCAATGACGTCTTGGAATGACATATACCGGGCAGACAAACAAGAAGTGGGCGATTGTTTCTTCTTTGGCATCACAAGCAGGACAAGTGCATATAGTTGTTCTAAACCACCCGCAAGTTAAAGCCCTTAGTGGAAGGGAGCCTGCTCTGAGTTGGAAATAAAGTTTCCTGTCAGTTGGTGAAGTAATCAAATCCCAGTAAGGTTCTAGGAAAGGTGAGACCTTAGCCTCTAAAAAGCGGCTGGTCATTGTAGGGGCAGAAAAAGAACCCCATACCCTGTGATTTACCTGTTCCCAATATAATGTTTTCAATAGCTTTTTGGCTGGGAACACGGCACCAAAAACAATCATCCCAGTGACACAGGCACCCTTGCACCATGGTGCAAGGGTAACTGTATCGGCACATGGCAGCTTGTGTGGCAGTACAGGGGAGAGCAAAGGGATCCGTCATGTCGTTGTACAGATGACGCTTCCCTTTGCTTTGGAATTAACGCAGCGTGGCGCATCCAAATGGCTTGCGACACCATGCTGGGTTGATTCCTTGTAAGTAAGGCCCAATGTGTTTTGTATTTTTTTAAACTTTCAAGCTGTTTGATGAAACTGCACAAAACTTTCCTAAAGTTTGAGTCATCCATGTTGATCAAATCCTGAGGACTTTTGAAAATAATTTTCAAGGAAGGCAAATGTTATTAGTAGCGGTGCATTAAATGTGTGTAATTTGCTTTCACATTATTATGCAAACTTTTGGGGAAATTAAAGGAAATGGAAATACCTAATTTAGTGGTAAATAGTAGCACAAAATACGTCCTCACGTTCATTTTTGAGGAGAGGATACATTTTGCACTAAAAAGAGCACAAAAACACAACTGTGGTGAACAACAGCTGCTCGCGTTCTGGCTGTTTGCACTGTTCCTGCGCTCCAGCCATATTTATGCTGCATTTGGCAGTGAAATCACACGACTTGCGTAATGGCATCATTTGATGAACTGGGAATAACATGTGTAATGCAAAATTCCCAGAATTATGCAATTACGCCAGAGTAACTAACATTTTGTCCAGGTCTAGTCACTAGAAAGGACTTACAGTGCAGAACCCCATCTTAAATCCCAAAGGGTAATTTCTAGAGCACCTACAGCAAAAACAACTAGATGGAGGCGAAGACGTTCGTAATACTACTGTGGTTAAGAAAAATCTGTTTACTGTTTTTTACAAAAAAGTCAGAACACTACTTCTCAATTGGGTACTTTTTTTTACATGTTTTGATAGCTGGACCATAATTTTGGATTTGCCAAATCTGTCAACAAAAAAACTGAAAAGTAAAAGAATCTGATCAGAGGAAGGCATTGGGCAGCTAATTTGGTGAAATGAGGCTTGGGTTCAGGCCTGGCTTACCCAGAGCCCACTGTGTACAGCCAAGTCTTGTGGTTTGGGATGGGCCAGGGCACAAAACCAGGCCATAAAACAGGATCAGCATTCATAGCTTGTCGTGCATAGTCAGTTGTGACAGGGTTGGACTGGTCCAGGGCTGATCATAGGCCCTGCATTAATATCCATGTCACCCCATTCAACACTGACCTCAATTCCACAACAACAAACTGTGCACATGTAAGATTTTGGGGTAGATCTCATGACGTTTGGCTGTGTACAGCTGTAACAACTTTCTTTTAATTCCCCACTAATTTGAAAATCCATATTATGGAATATTTGCAGTTATGAAAAGTGGGGATTGTGATCTATTTGGCAGCAATAGAGTACTTTTTAAAAATGAAATCCTCATTATGGAAGAATCTCAATGTTAAAGCCGGTCGGTGAACTTTTAACTGGATGTGTTTACTCTAATCTGGCAAAATAGTTGATTTGTTTCATTCCTGTCTCTCAATGACATGGCAGTGGAGTGAATTGAACTCCCATATTAGTAGGTGCTTCAAAATACTACCTAGACCTTAGGATTGGCTGCCCTCAATCTGAGAGTAGGTCACCTTACCAGATTGTATACTTGTCAGAAACTCTTTTTATTGATTTGACAGTAAAATGTATAGGTAGTACGTATGTCTCATGCAAGAATAGTTCTAGGGAACTGTATGAGTGGAAGCAGAGTGAGCTGGGCAGCACATAAGGGGAGCGCAGGAAGTGCAGAAAGCATAACATATCTATGGTGCATCGAGTCCCAAATGATCTCACGAAGGGCCCCATATTTTCTTGTGTTTGTTAAGGCATCCTCTGGCTTGGTATACCACTGCCTCCATGAATGTGCACCAGTCTATCCACATTAACCACTCTGCATAAGACGGGACTCCATTTGATCTTCATTGGTGAGCAACATCCCTCTTGGCCAGGGGGCAACCCAGTCCCAACAAGATACGCTCATGTCATGTACCCCACCAGCAACGGCATAGCTAGACCATGTGCCGCCCATGGCGGTCCCTGCATTTTCTGCCAGAGGGTAGGGGTGCTGAGAGTTCCCGCAATGGCCGCAGGTAAGTGGGGGGAGGCCCTGCCCCCAAAACTCATGCCGCCCGGGGTACACCGCCCCACACTTGCTACGCCACTGCCCATCAGTCTCTCATAATGGCCAGCAAGCCCTGCTTTGGTGAAAGCACCACAAGGAGACCCAGGAACCCAGCAGGTTTCGATTTAATTCTCTACCAGTAGGCATTAATTGTTGAGTAGCTCCCTGTCATGTGAAAGAAATCACCTTAATCCGCAACACGTTTCACACTTGCTGTTGAAGGAGACCCTTCTTTTTTCCCTGGCACTATGGGAGCACAGGGTAGTTATGTAGGAAAGTAAACTGGATGAGGCAGAGGCATAAAGACTCCATTCTGACCTCCGTCCACTCTTCCTTCTGTAGGAAACTTACCTCTCCTTCCCAATGGGGTTGCAAGGCTGCAATGCAGTTGGGAGCAATTTTTAGGAGCAAATTATATATTTGTGAGATCCAATATCTGCCCCATGACTTGATCACTATTTTAGTCATAAGAGGGTTGAATTCTGGGAGTGATTTCAGATTTGCACTGTGCTGACCCAGGGCATGCCACAACTAAAACTATCTGAAGTACTGGGATTGGTGTAGCCTGATCATTCTTGACAGATTCTCAAAGGATTTAAAGTGACCAAGACCCCAAACATCAAACAACTTGGAAATTCGTATGAGGTCTCATGAGCAGAAATACTCCAATCTGGTCACGTATGCGAAGCTTTTACCCTCCCACAGGGCATCTCTCTCATTAACCAGCTTTGCCAGCCCATTCTACTCCTCACCTTTTCTAGCAATCCAGTGCAATCTTGGTAGGTGTGGGCAAGGAGTCAGGGATCTGTGTGCAGTTTAAATTCGTCGAGATCTGTGTGAATTACTGCATCTTCACTGGACAAAAACCTGTCATTTTTGACAAACAACTACATAGACTTATATCTGACATTACCAGGCAGTCATCATACACTGGCTGGATTCAGTTGTCCCACAAGAGTCAGTGGGACTTCCCGCTCCACAGGGACGCATTCCAACATTCTCCACACTGTGTTTTGTATCGATGTGGAATCTCGAATGGATAATTTTCAATACCATAAAGGAGCCTCAGGGCCCCTACCATTTTAAAAATAAACATTTAGGGGCAGATTTACAAGAAACTAATGCAGCTCAGTGCCGCAAGTCATTTTGCAGCGCCACATTAGTTTTACAACAATTTGTTACATCTCTGTGCTTCCCCCTGCGCTGGCGCACACACTACTGCCATGCGCCGGCACAGGCACCCTTCACCATGGTGCAAGGATGCCTGCGTCATGGGGAGACTGTTTTGGTGCAGGAAGGGGCACCTTCCTGCACAAAAACAATCAATTGAGGTGATTTCCTCTTTCAATGTGTGCTGTAGAATGCAGCACGCATTGAAAGAGGAAAAATACGGGGAGAAATAAAAACATTTCTCCTCCTTGCACCTCGCTACGCCACCCCTAGGGTGGTGTAACATTCTGACGCATTTCTAGATTGACGATTGCTCGTAAATCTGGAAATGCATCAATGGGCATGGGTGTTGCGTGGAAACACCCACAGCAACACCCATGTCACGCCCTTAACATGCAAAGTGTCGCGTGAAAAGGGGCAGTATTTACAAGCACAGGTAAGCCATACAGGGTGGCTTTACCTGTGCTTGTAAATATCACGCAGCAGGTTGCTGCAGGTGCAACACGCAACATGATGCACCGGCGGTGCAAGGGGCTTGTTAATCTGCCCCACAGCCTCAAAGGTATCTCTGTAGGTCAGCCATGAGAGGTGCAATTTTGAGATCCCAACATACTGCTGGAACAAAGGAGGTGTCTATCTCTAAATATTTGAAATTATGTGTCTGTATCTGATGTTGTGGCTCGCGGTTAACCATCGACTCCCTGTGTTTTCACTGGAACAACAATAGACCTGTCCCAACTTACAGTAAAGCTATTTGCCTCCCTGTAGAGATGGAGGATCCTCATCAACCTCTAACCGATCTGTCTCGAATAGCAGAGAAACAGCATCATGCCATCTGTGCGCAGCAACCTCTGGTCCTCTAGTCCACCCTTCTACTGAAAGCCAACTGAAAAACCATCCTTCTTGAGACAGACAGCCAAAGGTTCGATGGCTAGGGCAAACAGCAATGGTGAAGGTCTTGTGACACGCTTGATAGGAAAAGGGTCCGGCAAAACACCAATCAGTCAGACCTGTACCCATGGGTCTTTCTATAGGGTGTACACAAAAAACTGAAATTTGTGGTTGAAATTCAATCGCAACAAGGCTTGCCAATAAAACTCCATCTTTGGCATTTGAAGGCTTTTCCAAAATCCATGATCCACAGGTTTTAGGGGCCCTAAATATTTGAGTGTAACCAAGTAATCTGTAAATGCCCCAGGCAGTAGTGCATGCTCTGGACAGGCATAAATCCATTCTGGTATGAGAGGATCAACGATGCCGCCACTCCCACTAGTCTATTCACCAGCACCTGTGCTTGGATTAGGGTGTTTATTAGCGAGATGGGTTGACAGAATGCACAGATGTCTGCGGGGTCGTCCCAGTTTTAGTATGGCCAAGATCATGGCTCACTAGAGGTTCAATGCAAAGGACCTTCATTCATGAGTATCAGGAGGTGTGGGCCTAGGAAGGCCCCTTGAAGCAATTGTCGGAAGGGCAGTTTGGGCCCAGTGTCTTGCATGGCTGCATAGTTTCCAGAGCCTCTCCCATCTCCTACTCCATAAACAGAGCTTCTAATAGTTGCTGACTGATGTACATGAGAAAAGGCAGGTATTGGCAGTTTTTACGTGAGCGAGAAGGCCACAATCATAAAACCCTAAAGACCCCATCTTGATTAGATCACGTGAAACTCTGCTACAGCACGTGAGCATTCTTTAAGATTTAGCAAGTAGGATTAATAACAATATTTTTCAGAGTTCAGCTCATGTTGGCGTGGGATAGTAAGGGGGTGTATCATGGGGTTTCCGTCTCAGCCTTGGCAGCTGCATCTCAAAGCTGAATCCATGGTGCGAATAATGCTTGTTAATGTTATCTGTTGTACTGGGAGGAGATGTTGCATTTTAATGAATGTACACTGTCTTTCTTGCTTGAGAACCAAACTGACTGGCAATTTTCCTTTGCTGAAGAAGGGCATATTTGCCTGTGCTTGTAGGTAATTGGTCGAGGTGTATGCATGTTCCAGGACAATTACTTTCTTCTGAAGCCACTCTTATGAATTTCTTGTCCTATTCCTTGCCTCTGAGATATGCCTTAGCCTTCCCACGTGTCAGGGGCATATTCACAAGGACTTATCTCCGATTTATCTCCACCTTCACACAACAAAAGTGGAGACACATTTAACACCCCATTCACAAGCAAGTGCACACCGCAGACATCGCCAGTATTCCCGCGATAACTGCCCCAAAATCTAACACCATGGCGGACACCATCAACTAACTCTAATGAGATGCAGAGTAGGCGTACCCGTGCAAAAACACACGAAAAAAACAACAACACCACTTTCACAATGAACTGCCAGAGCTACGAAGCTAACCAAAAACTGTCGATAAGCCGCGGTGGCAGCAGGTATTTAACACCTGCTTCAAGCAGGTGTAAAGACAGACACCTACCTGCAGTAGGCAACGGAGCCCCTCACACAGCCATACCCGAAGAACAAACAATGCCATGGAGCTACTCATCATGCAGCTCGTAGCCCCAACAGGGCCACAACACCCACCGCCACCACCCCCTAGACCGCCACCACCCCCAGGACCCGGCCGTGTTGGGGGCAATTGACTGCACACATGTTCCACTTGTCCACCACTACCGAACAGAAAGCACATACATTCCATCAATGTGCAGGCAATAGTGGACCACCGGGGACTCTTCACCAATGTCGTCGCAAACTACCCAGGCAGTGTGAACGATTCCTTCATCTTCCGCAGTCCATCATCAACCAGCGCTTCCAGGATGGCACATATGGAACTGGACTGCTCGTTGGTAAGTACCAAATCAACACACCACACATCCCAAAGCCAAGAACGCACAAAGCACATCAGTGGGGATGCACATGTGACCAAGCCACATTCGACATGTCAGACTACACGTCCACCTACCAGACATGACTACACCACTCCATGGTCATCTAGGGCTGCTCCCTGAGGGCTGGCTTACACTCACCCCACACACAGCCAGCACAGGTGTCACTGAGTTGATGGGCCTGCCATCACATCCTGCCGAACCAAGTATTGACTCTTTTCTCCCTGCACTGTCACAGGTGATCAAGGATATGCACTCTGCCCTTGGATGATGACACCCCTCCGAGACCCGAAGACACCCGCCCAGAGGCAGTACAATGCGGCCCACATACGCACCAGGGGCATCGTTGAAGGCACATTTGGCATGTTGAAGTCACGTTTCAGGTGCCTGGACGACACAGGTGGGAAGCTCCTGTGCAGCCCGGACGTCATGTGCAAGATGATCGTTGCATGTTGTGTGTTGCACAACATCTGTGTTTGCACCAGGGCCCCATGGATCCCAGTACTAGAGGTACCGAACAATGATGATGGTGATGAGGCAGGTGGGCCACATCCCACTGCAGCTGCGGCAGGAATGGCCCGAAGGAACTACATCATTGACACCTACTTCTCATGAGCACGTCACATTGTGTCAGTCTGTGGCAATCATGGGACTGTAATAGATGTCCAATTGCACTGCATGTGTGAATTAAACATTATTGAGGGTTGACGTTTGGAATTGTGCATTGTCATGTTACATATCCCTGGGGTTACGGATGTGATTTGCCTAGTTGTGCACATTTGCTGGTCCAGGTGTGTCCTGTGTTCAGTTGTGGAGGAGTTACTGTTTGTACCGGGATGTTGCCAATGTCGAGGTGCACTTCTGCTTATGTGTGTATGCTGCACGGTGGGTGTGTCGCTCCAGTGGATCAGATTTGTCTGCCACTGGTCTCTTTCATGCGGTGTGCCTGTCGGTTCTGTCCTTCCACGGTGCTTGGATGTTGTGGTGTGCACGTTGTCCTCTGCAGTTGGCCAGGGTGCATCCGCGGTACTCAGCTGTTGCTGTATTTTGTTTAGTGGCATTTTCAGTATGCTGTTCTTGTGCTTGTTCCCGCATTGCGTGTGAGTATTGCTGCCCTCGCGCTGCTTATCTCTGCTTTCCTCAATGCGGAAGGGCTCATCGCAGGTTTTCTGGTTTTGTGGTTTATGTTTTATCTCCGTCGGGGTGGTTGTATCGTGGACATTGTCCGCGTTATCTGGTGGCTATCGCATGCTACCGCCTTGTTCTGAATTCCGCGTTGACATAGGGGTATTTTCCCGTGATGGGCTGCGATATTGAAAGTTGCGTTACGCTACTCTTGTGGTAATTATCACACGTTCTTGTACCTCTCACTGTCTTATATGCCTCTGTTAGAACGGACATCCTCTGTGTGGTATTTCCCAAAAATGTTTGCCTTCACTCCCTGATTTTTGTCTGAACTCATTTTTGTTGGCACTATGACTCTGTGCACTTTACCCCATAAACCAGTGTTACAGTGTTTATGCTCTCTCTTTAAACATGATAACATTAGACTAAACCTAACTAGCTTTGTAAGTCCCTAGTTAATGGCACTTCATGTGCCCAGGTTGTGTAAATTAAATGCTACAAGTAGGTAGCTGCCCCCATTGTGCCATCCACTAAAGCAGCACTACAAAATATGCCCCAGGTCTGTGTGTGCAGTTTTAAACTGCCATTTCGACCTGGCAAAATAAAATGTTTGAAGGAAATAATGAATGTTGGCGCACTGCACACCAAGAAGTACTGGAGTATCTATATGAGTGTAAAGGATAGTTTTACTGGTTTTTTTCCTAATGCGTGCTACACAGTGACTGAGGGCTGCCAGTCCCTCATCGAACATGAATGTGTGAAATAGATCAAGAGCAATAGCCTGAAAGGAACCGTGTGCACTGCAGTTTAATGTTGTACTGACTTTACAAAGTTTATACACAACTAATTGAATATGTTTGTGCGTAACTTAAACAAAAACAATAATATGCATGGAGTGTTTCAATCGTATTTCATTGAAAACATGAAACATTATGGAAAATAACCAGTTCGTTCAGTCAATACAGAGATGGTTGTATCATCATTGCTAATACAAACACAATTATACAACAGAACAGCATTACAAAGATTCAGGTTAACATTGTGTATGATGCCGTCGTGCCCAATGCATTTCGGGACCTTAAGGCCCTTCTTCAGGGGCCACTACAATGTAAACATAAACACATTAAAGTATTAAGGTCCCAAAATGTGTTGGGCACGACGTCATCATACACAATGTTAACCTGAATCTTTGTAATGCTGTTCTGTTGTATAATTGTGTTTGTATTAGCAATGATGATACAACCATCTCTATATT
Source organism: Triturus cristatus (assembly GCF_964204655.1). Lineage (NCBI taxonomy): Eukaryota > Metazoa > Chordata > Amphibia > Caudata > Salamandridae > Triturus > Triturus cristatus. The sequence continues at coordinate 989,750,731 of NC_140583.1, read as the reverse complement.
GATTGAACGAGCTGATTATTTTCTGTAATGTTTCATGTTTTGAATGAAATACGACTGAAACACTCCATGCATATTATTGTTTTTGTTTATGTTACGCACAAAAATGTTCAATTGGTTGTGTATCAACTTTGTAAAGTCAGCACAACATTGAATTGCAGTGCACACGGTTCCTTTCAGTCTATCGCGCTTGATCTATTTCACACAAAATAACAATTTTGCCAGGCATCAACCTTCCTTTATAAAACATATAATTCACCCCTAGGGTGGTCCTAAATGTCCCAGAGGGAGGGGTGCAGGCTAATTAAAATGTTGGGCATGTACCTTTGACTTTTACATGTCCTGGCAGTTAAAAACTCTTAAATTTGTTTTTCACTACTGCAAGACACGCCACTCCCATAGGATAACATTGGGTTAACGTATTACACTTAATAAGTGATAACTTTCAATTGGGAGCAGGTAGGAATCACAAGTTTGGTTTCTAAGGACTTGTAATTTAAAACCCTCTTTAATGGTAAAGTCGGATTTTAGGTCAGAATTCTGAAAATGACACTTTTAGAAAGTTGGCATTTTTTTGTCACAACCATTTGGTGCCTTTATCCTGTGTCACATAACCAGGTGAGGCTGGCCGTTGGTCATTATGTATTGCTCTCAGATAGCGACACAAAGGGGAAATAGGTGTTTGCAGAATAGGCCGTCCTTCACTTGATGAGGAGGAGGAACTGTCTCCTACCACACTTGCGCATCACAAAGGCTCTGCCCAGCACACTCACATAAATTTCGACACTAGTCTTTTGTGACCCCAGACAAGCTGACACCAGGGTAGGGAGGTAGGAAATTCCAAACACCTCTGAGGGTAGAAACCTCCAGAACCTTCTCCTACTTCAAAGTGGGCACCAAGTATAAATAATGGACCATCATACCCAGCTATTTCGTACACCTATGGACATGTGGAAGACTCAAAAGGACTGCTGTGTCACTCTGTAATGACTGCTACACTGCTGTCCTACTGCCCTGCTGCCATAAGTAAGAAAGACTGGACATTAATCTTGATCCCAGGACCACCAGAGTGACTCCAAGGGCTTGAAGGAAAAGCACCGAAGCACACACTTTACTGTTTCCATTGATTCTTTGATATGTCAATGAAACAAGTGAACACACAAGTCAGATTCTTCTATTTAGTGTTCCATTGACTTCTCAAAAAATCCATAGAAACAGTAGTAGAGTGTGTGCTTTGGTGCTTTTCCTTCATGTTGTCCGTACCATCATACAGTATGGTAATACGCACCCTAGGTGGCTAGGTGCTGTCACCATGTGAGCACCACCAAAAGGACTTCCTATTTTTCCTTGTGATACTTGGAACTCACTCACTATCCAATATGATTGATTTTGATGTGCAAGCATGTAGCATAGCTACCTGTTGTTTATCTAGTCTTTGAGTCCAAGGGCTTGTTGTCTGGATTCCTGATCAGAGCCTCAAGGGCAAAAAAGGCTCCAACCACCTTGAACCAAGCACCTGGACTCTATCTACTGTGAATCTTGCCCCCAAGTAGAGCCACCCCAGTCCTGGACTGAACGTGCATTGCCAGCCCAGATGTATTCCATTGAGCGGAACCACCGCAGCATGATGCATCTCCTCTCAGCCGTTTAGGAACTGCCACTGAGCGATGCATCCCAGATGTAGGGCTTCACATCACAGTCCACAGCTCCTTCAGAACTGCAGCTCCGTGACACATCCTCAACGGAAGATTTCGTATTGCAAGCCACTCATCAACGGCATCCTTGATGACGACACACAACTGTGCATTACAGTCCCACAGCTTCTTTGGAACAGCTGTTGCGTGACATTCTCAACATCGAAATTTACATCACCAGTCCCCTGACTACAGCATCCTCTTCATTGTTGCCCTGCAGCTTGTCGGACCCGCCTCTGCACAATGCATTCTTTGTGTCTTAATATTTTATTGAAAAAGGTTCATACAGCATGTGCACATGGTGGAACAACAGTTTATAAGTGGTACAATTTGGTGGAAGGGATAAGAGCGGGGAGGAGGGGAGAAAGGGGGATACAGGGGAAGGCCACATTGTATACATAGAACTGATAAGACTAACTTTCCTTGTACCTCATATCCTGCTAGGTAGAAGGTGTTGAAGAGCCGGTGGACCATTGAAATCCGCAGGGGGTGGGGGATTGAGTGCCCGTTCAGTTGGCCTGCTGGAGGAAAGAGGGGGGAGAGGGCACGTCCCTGGAAGAAGGTTGGTGTGGACAGCAGGGATAAAAGGGATAAAAGGGCGAATGCGTGCTGTCATTGGGGGGTGGGCCCATGTTATCGGGCTGGTGTATGCCGTGACCCATCTTTGGGGGGGAAGGGTGAGCTCCCCGCGACAATGCGTAGAGGGTGATGGGGGTTGCGATGGTGGTTATCAATGCTCAAGGTGTCCACATAACTACCTGTCAGGGGAAGGGGTGGGAGGGGCCAGGAGTAAAGGAGCAGGGTTGGCAGGAAGAAAGGGGGGTAGGAGGGTAAAGGGTTGAGGTGGGGAGGAACAGTTATAGGGGTTGGGGAGGTACAGGAAAAGCATATGAAGAGGCAGGGGTGGTGGGGGAAGAGGAGAGAGGGAAGAGGAGGTATAGGGGAGGGCAGGGTGGGGGGGAAATGTCATGGAGGAGAGAGGAGGCAGGACGTGTGGCTGAGGTAGAAGAGTGTTAGAATGTTGGCTTTGGGGCAGGGGTGATACCGGGCCTCCCAAGGTTGCCTCAAGAGTCACCTAAGTGGCCCACTAGTTTGCCAATCTCATTATTAGGGATGGGATGGGGGAAGAGGGTAGTAGTGGTGCCTCCCATTTCAGGGATCTTCCCATTGGAAAGGGGCCCACGTCTGCGTGAACACCTCTGCCTGGTCTTGCAAGTGGTAAATAACTTGCTCATGAGTCGCTGTCTGGATCATTCCCACTGTCCACTCCTCCTGAGAAGGGGGTGTGGGCGATCTCCATTGGTGGACGATACATATCTTGACAATGGCTAGGGCCATGTGGAGGAGGCGGTGTTGTGGAATGGGAGATATCTGGAGAGTCCCCAACGTTATGGAATACAATTTGCGGGGAGAGTAAGGGGGAGTCGCAGCGGTATGGATGCTCCCATGGTGTTCCCGACATATGCCCAGAAGGGCCTGACCGAGGGGCATCACAGAGGATGTGAGTGAGATCGCAGTGGGTGTCCACACATCTCCAGCAATTCATATGGGGAACAAAACAGTGCTGTTCAGTTTTGTCAGAGTCCAGGGCAATTCATAGAGCATTTTTTAGAGGAAGAATTTTAAACGGGCTTTACCAGTGCCCCTATCCAGGGCCTCCATGGTGTTGCCCAATCCTCTTTCTCAAGGGTTGGCTGCAGGCGGGCCTGCCATTTGGCACAGAGGCTGCGTATTAGAGGTTGGGAAATGAGGTAGCATGTAAGTGTACTGTAGAGTCCCGACATCACTCGCTTGTGACAGCCCCATGTAGTCAGGTTGGATACCACTGGTGAAGATTGTAGGGACCATGGGCAAGGACCTAAGCAACGTCTTAGGCACTGTTGCAACTGCAAGTGATGCCAAGCTTACTGTGTATGGAGACCAAACTCCACCCTCAGATGGTCGAAGGGCTTCAGGTCTCCGTTGAGCAATATTTGGTCCAGGGAGAGTATGGCTGTCTCCATCCAGTGGGTTAAGCATAGTGCCTGGCCATCAGTTCACAAACTGTCGTTACCCCTCAATGATGCCCCATCATGCAAGCACGAATGCACCTCGAGAAGGTGACAAGCGTGTTGTCAAGCCTTTTGTGTGGCCTGCAGCACAGGATGTGGGGGACATGGTTGGTGGGGGTGGCCCCCGTAAAGAAGGCCAAGTTCCTCGTCTGTCGAGAGAAGCAATCGTTCAGTATGGGCCCAATGCAGTGGGTCAGGCATGCTGGGGCGCAAGTATGCTACTTGCGAGAGATGAAGAGCAAGGTAGTAATGCTCCACGGATGGGAGGCCCAGACCTCCGCATGACTATTATCCCAAGATATCTGAGGTGCCAGGACTTCCAGGTGAAAGGGTACCAGTGGATTGCTACTTTTGTGGTGCCGATTGAGAGTGGAAGGGCCTCGCTCTGGTCCCAGTGTACTTTTTAGCCAGATAGGGCCGTAAAGCCATCAATGACTTCCAATAGGTCCGGTAGTGGCGGTGGAGGTCAGTGAGGGTGAGCAGGACATCATCTGCATACAGGTACTTTTTGGATGGTCCACCCAGGAAGGGGATGCCCATGATACGTGGAAATGGCGGATTGTGGAGGCCCCTACAGTTGACCTGGGCTGTTGAACAATCAAACAGCAACCTAACCTTGCCAATGAATTGGTCTCCCAGGTCGAACCTTTTCATGGTGGCAAAGAGGCATTACTATTCAATGCAGTCTAATGCTTTTTCGGCGTTCAGGGAGAGGGCCACAGTCTCAACCGGTAAATCCTTGGCCACCCAGAGCGTGTGGGCCAGGGTCTGGAGAAAATACCTCGAGGATCGGCCCGGTACAAAGCTGACCTGCGTACTGAGGTTTAAGGAGAGGATGACCTTACTAAGGCGCACCACTAAGATGCCGGCGAGAATTATAATATCACCATTCAACAGTGAGATGGGTCTGTAGCTGCCGCACAGCAAAACGGTCCCTCCAAGGTTTGGGGAGGACTGCAATTCCCACATTGTTGGAAAGAGGCCCCATGGATGGCGTCTGCTCTGCCTCCTGAAAGGCGGCATGCAGGGCGTCAACAACGTCCTCTCCTGACCATCTATAAAACTCTGCGGGAAAGCCATCCTCTTCCTGGGCTTTGTGAGAGGGCTGTTTGGAGATGGTCAAGCGCTATCTCATCTTTGCTGATCTCCCCCTCCAGTAGCAACCTACCCTTGTCCAATAGTGGGAGTGGTCCACACCCTCCAAGAAGGTAGCCACCCGGTGTGTGCTAGCCAGCGCCTTTTGAGGTGTACAATGACTTATAGAAGGATGCAAACTTGGCAATGTCCAGAGATGAGTGAGAACCTCCCCACTTGCCGAGTGTATGACAGGGATAGTCATGGTAGATACTCGTTGCAGCAGTTGGGCTGCCAGTAGGCAACCCGCCTTCTCCCCCTGTTCATAATGTTGCTCCTTCAGGTGTAGCAAGGCGTATTCGGCTTTGAAGGCGAAGAGGCTGTTGAGGGCCATATAGGCCCATTCCAACTGACGCTGTTTGGGTATTGTGGGGTGAGAGGAATGGAGGCGGGTGAGAGAGGCTATCTGCCCTTCCAGTTCGGTCCGATGGAGAGTCGTTTGTTTGTTGGACACTGTAGCACCTCTCATGAGTTGACCCCTTATTGTTGACTTCGCGCCTGCCCATAGGACCTTGTGGGAGTCCGCTGAGTTTTTGTTGTCCACGTGGGCTTTCAATTGGGACTTGCCCTGAGGGATGCGATATTGTTGCACGTTCAGGCACCAGGGTTTGCGGCCCAGGGAGACCAGTCCCATGTCGATGGATAGCAGGGCAGCGCAGCTTCCAGTATTTGAGATTCTCCGACAATGGCCACTGTTTTTTGGGAGATGAGAAAGTAATCCAGGATTGCATGCCGTGAACCAGTGAGAGAAAGGTGTATTTTGTGTCAGTCGGGTGGCTGAGGTGCCAGTGGTCCACCAGGCTGTGGTCAGAGGCCACGTCTCCCAGTAGGGCCCTGTGCCTTTGTCTAGAGGGCCTATCTTGTCCAATATTGTGTCTCGGGCGAGGTTCCTCACCCCTCTTATCTCCATTAGCAGGTGGTACATTAGAGAATGAAGAGGTGTTTTGCCCCTGTCGGGGCATACACCGATCCCACACAGAGGGACCTCTCCCCCAGCCACAATTTAGCAAATGTGTATCGATCGTCCTGGTAGGACCATGTTTTTACAACAGAAACGGGCAGTTATTTCTGGATTAGGATTGCCACTTCACATTTAGGGGGCGTCCCTTCCTCTGTGAATGATGGCACCAAAACACTGCTGTCCTGCCCACGCAGTCACGGAGCAGCTTTTCAAATTCTAGGCTATCAAGGTGCGTCTCTTGTAAGACGGCCTCATCCGTTCTCTGTGCCTGGAGGTTAGAGAGTACCTTTTTCTGTTTGATATAGTGTGTGAGGCTGTTCACATTCCAAGATAGTATGCGAAGGGGATGGGAGTGGGTGTGGCATGGCCCGCTATTGGCTCTTAGGGGGCCCACTGTGGTGCACAGCAGAGGTGGAGTGTAGGCGCGAGATCCAGGCATAAGGAGGGAGAGGGGGTAGTGCAGGGAGGTGTTCCAAGCTGCAAGGAAGTGTATGATCGGCAGGACGAGGCTGTCAGTGAGGAGGCCAATGTGAGGAGGGTGGAAGAGGCACAGGTAATAGGATGGGGAGAGGTTGGGAGATGGGAAACGCAACAGGTGGGTGGGGGAGGGCGAGTGAGGGCAGAAGTGGTAGGGTGCCTCGTGGGTGGGTGGAGTAGTAGGAGAGAGTGGGGAGGAGGATGGGCGGCCGGCACTCTGGACATGTAGGAAGGGTGCTCCCCAAAGTGCACCAGCCGGTGAGAGGCACGGTAACCAAGGAGTCCAAGGAGGTGTGATGTGGGAGGAAAGGTGAGGGAATTTGTGGCGAGATGCTTCAAGCGAAGGGCAGCACGGGGAGCACTGAGCTGTTTACCGCAGGTCTATGCTTGGGGAGACTGCATGCCATCAGCAACCCTTTTGGGAAGGAAGGGTGTTCTGAGCAGTAATGGGTATGGGTACCCGGGGCACAGAACAGCTATCAGGTCCAATTGGTGCAGAAGGCAAATAGTAGCATTCTAGGGTGGTTTGGTGGGGGGAGACAGGCACCCGTGTACCTGAGGTGCCATGGGCGTGGTGTGGGATGAGGATTCACCACCCCTATCAGGTAGGCGCAATGCCCAATGCGATGAGGTGGACAGGGGTGGGGAGGGTTGGGATGTAAAGGGTGGGTTGTCAGTGCCCGGTAGCAGTGTGGCAATGGGGGACTGCTGTTGGAGCGGTGGCAATCCGATGATGGGGGCATCGGGGTGATCAAGTAAAGAGCGATCCTGGATGGGGGGACTAATGACATCCAGGACCCATGCAGCCACTGGAACGCTCAGACAGGGGGCTGAGGTAGGCAGCTTGGCTTACTTGGGGAAAGAACATCAACAATGTGGCGCAGAGCACCACCAGTAACAAAACCACTAAACCTGTGGGGAGGTTGAAGAGGGAAGGGGTGCGGCGGGACCGCCTCAAGCCAGAGGCCTAACACTGCAGGGCATGTAGAGGTCTACCTTTGCCCTCTCTGGGAGACTGAGGCAATTTAGCAAACATGGCACATAGCGTACAGAATTTGCGTGAACAATAATCAAACTTGTAATTAGGCATGGCGATACTCAGCCATCCAGCAGGCACTGGTCTCATCGCTACCCTTGCTCTGCAGCATGCAGGCCATCCTAGAAGTTGTTTGGAGGGCTGTGCTGGCAGCACCCCACTGTGTGGTTGGTAGGCTGGGCACACTCAGTGGTTGTCCCATTTGCCCCTGGGGTGGCACTATGCAATATAAGGTCCAGGAGTACCCGGCCAAGCCCCTCACAGTCAGGCCATCACTCCGTATGGGCCCCGCATCAAAAAAACAAGAAATAAAATACTCACAGTGACACTCAGAACTGAAAAAGTGTGTGATCGATATATTAATTCACATCTAAATAAGTGTTCCATTTCTCAGCATGCACATCTATGGTAGGATGAAAAAACATATGGCTGTCTAGGGAATAATGGTTGTCTGAACACTTGAAATTTTTAATGCGCGTATGTTTGTGTACGTGATTTTATGTCAAATATGTCTATGTTCCATTGTGTTCAACGTATGTGTAATGTATTAAGCATATGTGTCTGTAGAGTTTAACTGTTATGCATTTGTCCTGTCTTTGGAATATTAAGATTTTTGGCAATATATACGATATATGTTTCTTTAATATATCGATCACACACTTTTTCAGTTCTGAGTGTTGCTGTGATTATTTTATTTTAATTTATTTTTGATGCATTTTAATGTAACATTGATTGTCAGTCCTAAGTAACAGTGGATTTACCAAGGATTATTCAAGTAGTTACTATTTGCATGGCAGAACCACTGTCTATATACTGTTAGTGTTGCCCAGGTTCTGCATGTTACTGGAATACCCCATTGTTATTAATGATCCAGCTGTGATCTGGCAGGCCCAGGTTCCAGAGCCAGGCTGTGGATATAAAAACGGGGATGTGTACGCTCTACGATGAACAGCTATCTCTGAGTTAGCTGTTCATCGATCCTGCCAGCAGCCCCAGCCACAGGTTACTGAGCAACCTGGGCCTTAACTTCCTGTTCAACACGAACATTGTTGAATATATCTGAGCGCGTACATAGCCCCGTTTTTATATCCACAGCCAGAAGCGATATAGCTGTTTTTACTGGTGCCCACTCCCCTACTTTCACCTTGGTCCTGATGAAGACCCCGTTCACAATGCGCAAAATTGGTCGTTCCGTTTAGGGGTCGAAACGTCGACATTTCTCTTTGTTTGTATTGTCAGACATATATGACAGAGAATTTATATCTGTAATTATGTTATGATTTGTCATTTAATGCATTTGGCAGGAAACTGTCTGGATAGTTGTTTATCAATTTATTGATGTGTATATATGCGCACTACTGTCCATCATCACAATCCCTCCCATGCACTTACCACCTCACTTTTCTGTGCACCTTTTTTTGCTCGAGAAATACCGACTTATGAATTGTATTCTACTGTGTGTAAACTGATTAACTTCAATGTTGTGATGAAATAAAATCACACTCATTTGGTTGTTATATTGTATAGTGGTGCTTGACTTTGTTCAGATACAAATTCAAAAAAAGCTTTATTTCGACAGTTTGTCATAAAAGCACATAAATACAACACATATCACTCAACATAATAAATAAATAACACATAATACATTACAATTACACGATAAAAAATAATTAAATTCCATATACTGTCATATATCTAAAAAACCTTAGGAACAGTTAAAAGAGGAGAGACAGCACAGTGAAGCAGATCATATTTAAAAAGTACATCTTAGGATTAGGTAGCAGCAATAGTTTTGTTTAAAGTGCGAGTGCGTATGATCAAGGACCAGCCCAGGAATTTGGCAACTGCTATAGCTATACTAGGACTACAATCAGACCGTAAGATTCTCAGCGCAACAGCACATCTCCGGGCACCCAGCAAAATACAAATCGGCTTCAGCCATCTCCGCCGTGGGGCCGCATATAACGGACAAACAAAAAATACATGGGGAATGGTCTCAGCCATTGCCATACAGCAGTGGCATTTGTCATCAGTTCTAGAAGCCCCTTTACAGGTAAAGGTCTTGATGGGTAGACTACCTATCCTGAACTGAATATAAAGTTTTCGGTCAAAGGGCCTCACGATCAAATCCCAGTAGGCCTCACACACTGGCCACGATTTAGAATCCAGAAAGCGACCTGTTAGGCTGGTTGAGATACTGGAGTGAACTACAGATGCATAGACCATTTCCCAGTATTTCTGTTTCAGTTGCACCTTTGATGGGAAGACTGCCGTCTCAGGGTTGTCCCAAAGTGTCTCTAGATCCAGTTTAATGAGAAGGGACCTGATCTCTTTTAGCCAACCTACTCTGTGGAAGCAGTCCCGTAAGATCACATCCTTGAAGCCCAGGGCATATTGCGCAAGTTCCGGAGTGACCCAGAGACGTCTCCAATAGAGGAGTGGCCGTAACTTTGCTAGGTCCGCTATATTTTTCCTCCCTAGGTCTAGGTGAAGCGGGATCATAGGAGTGCTTTGTGGAACGCTAGCTTTGGATCCTGCCAGCAGCCCCCAGCCACAGGTTACTGAGCAACCTGGGCCTTAACTTCCTGTTCAACACGAACATTGTTGAATATATCTGAGCGCGTACACAGCCCCATTTTTATATCCACAGCCAGAAGCGATATAGCTGTTTTTACTGGTGCCCACTCCCCTACTTTCACCTTGGTCCTGATGAAGACCCCGTTCACAATGCGCAAAATTGGTTGTTCCGTTTAGGGGTCGAAACGTCGACATTTCTCCTTTGTTTGTATTGTCAGACATATATGACAGAGAATTTATATCTGTAATTATGTTATGATTTGTCATTTAATGCATTTGGCAGGAAACTGTCTGGATAGTTGTTTATCAATTTATTGATGTGTATATATGCGCACTACTGTCCATCATCACAATCCCTCCCATGCACTTACCACCTCACTTTTCTGTGCACCTTTTTTTGCTCGAGAAATACCGACTTATGAATTGTATTCTACTGTGTGTAAACTGATTAACTTCAATGTTGTGATGAAATAAAATCACACTCATTTGGTTGTTATATTGTATAGTGGTGCTTGACTTTGTTCAGATACAATGGATTAACTCTTGTACACAGCTATCTTTCTGCAATTGCTTTCCACTGGGACATTATCTTATTGTACCACTAGTAATTGTCAGAGGCTGAGTTTAATTTAAGTACTCCATCCATCACTTTGTTTTTTGATGCCCTAAGAGTGACAGGTATGCCCAGACATTGGTCCTGTTCTCACTGTGCCACTGGAACCAAGCTATACCTAGCTGATGATCCCTAATAAGGGGGAAACCGATCTTGGATTGCTTGTGTTCCAGTTCAGGGAGGACCGGCCAGGCAGTTTGGGCTGGCCTACTGCCGGTGGCACAGGGTTAAAATTGATTTCCACATGGCTGTGTCCAAACTGAGGTGGCATGGTAGGTGAAAAATTGTGAGTTAGGATTTGGTTCCGAGTTAATAGCCAGAGGCTGAAATTAATTCAAGTATTCCATCCATCACCTTGTTTGTTAATGCCCAATTTATTGTCAGGCTGCTCCCAGGATCAAAAAATTGCTTTCCCACTACAATTCGGTTGGATCGGTTAAATAGATTGTAAAAGATGGCACTGGCATCATTCCCTTGCATGTGCCTGGGTTTTGACGCAGGTGAACGCATACAACATCACACATTTGCCTGCCTATGAAATGATGCAGCTGCCAAAAGAAGCCACATCATTGCGTCTTTTTCTTTTTTTTGCTGATGCTACACAACATTGACAAAAATCATTGGCAAAGTTAATAGATTAAAAATGTGTGGCATATTGGATTTGTCAATGCTTGTTAAGTCTGGCTTTAGCCAAGACTTTTGATTTAGCTAAAATTACATATGTAATATATCTATGTATAGAGGCTTTCCATCAGCCCTCTTGATCAGTGATCTGTTGTCGTGTCTTTCATGTTTTTCTTCCTCCCACTACAGCAGGTTAGATCACTGCAGCCACAGGCTAACTTCACCATGAGTGCTAGCATTCTGCTATTTCATAAAGAGCACATCCGGGCAAAGTAGTTCCTTTCAGTACCAAACTATTTTTGCTTTTAGCCAATGTTTTTGATTTTTATACAGGCGAAGGCCCAGCAACTCCCTCAATAACAGTGTTTTAGCAAAAAAGCATGACACAAGAAAACAAACATTGACAAAACCAAATGTCTGCCACCCAACATCAGGCCTATTGGCTTTGCTGATCTTGTATAAGCAAGTTTTTAGATCAGGCCTAGAGACAGTTTTAGCTGCCTCGCCATCATCATGTTTTCCAGGAAAATCATAATAAAAAATATTGATTCATATATGCTTACATACAGGGGCTTTTCAGTAAGTCCTCGTCAACCATTGACTCACACAAGTGTGCCTCAAATATTATTTTTGCACACTACAGCATTCAGCATGGAATAATGGGAGAGTCCACTTCATCCATTGGCTGTCCACTGCAAATGATGACATTTTGCATGTTCACATATGCCAAGCGGCCATGAAAAAGAGCGTACTTTAGTGCCAGGACTGGTGAGCCAGTGCTGCAGGATCACACCTTTATTTTTTGATACTGTTGCCCAGCTTTGTTTTACACGTTACATGTGATAACTAAAGAAACAAACATTGGCAAAGTCAATAGGTCTGTCTTAGGTCGCAAGCCTTTTTGCTTTGTCAATGTTTGTTTTTTGTCAAAGTATTTGCAAAACTCTGTTGTTTGGGAAGCTGCTGGGCACTCATGAATCTAAAAAAAAAACATTGGCTACAAGCAAAAATTATTTTTGGTCTTAAAAAGCTCACATCCCCATGGTAATCTCCTGTACTTAAGGGAGCTAATTTGCATGTTGATGTGCTGCATGTGAAAGGACGGGATACTGTCACTCACTTGGATTCAAGTGGGCTGGCACTGTGACTGAAGTTGATTGACCCACTGCCCCATGCTGTATGCTGCAGTGGACAGAAGAAAAAATGTGAATGACTCAATACCACATCAATGGATGAAGATGGCTGGCTAAAAACCACTACAAATATGCATATTATACATACACGTTTACTTGAGACACAATGGGGCAGATTTATGAGGTTTTGCCGTAGGGAAGCGCAGCAGGCCTTCCTGCTGCGCTTCCCTACGGCAAATGAAAAGGGCAGGGATGCGCCGTATCTATAAAATGCGGCGCATTCCTGTCCTTTTCCCCTGCGCCGGCGCACAATGGGCTGCCTGCGCCAACGCAGGCACCTCTGCACCATGGTGCAAGGGTGCCTGCGTTGCGGAGATTAATATTTTTGTAGAGGAAGGGAAACCTTTCTGTACACAAATAATCACAAGAGGTTTTTCCTCTTTGTATGGGTGCTGCAGAATGCAGCCACATAGAAAAAGGAAAAACGAGGAGAAATAAAGATATTTCTCCCCGTTGCGCCTCCCTTACAATCAATCAATCAATCAAGGAATTTATAGAGCGCACTACCTACCCGTAGGGTCTCGAGGCGCTTGGGGGGTGGGGGGGGGTGCCGCTACTGCTTGAACAGCCAGGTCTTGAGCTTCTTCCTGAAGGAGAGGTGGTCTTGGGTTAGGCGCAGGTCGGCCGGGAGGGAGTTCCAGGTCTTGGCGGCCAGGTAGGAGAAGGACCTTCCTCCAGCAGTGGTTCTGCGGATGCGTGGGACGGTGGCAAGGGCATGGCTGGCGGATCGGAGGTGGCGCTTGGGAGCGTAGAAGTTGATTCGGTTGTTGAGGTAGCTCGGGCCTTGGTCGTGGAGAGCTTTGTGTGCGTGGGTAAGGAGGCGGAAGGTGATTCTCTTGTTGATCGGGAGCCAGTGCAGGTCTCTTAGGTGTCCGGAGATGTGGCTGTGACGTGGGATGTCGAGGATGAGTCTGGCTGAGGCGTTCTGGATGCGCTGGAGTCTCTTCTGGATCTTGGCGGTGGTTCCGGCGTAGAGTGCATTGCCGTAGTCCAGTCGGCTGGTGACGAGGGCCTGGGTGACGGTCTTCCTGGTCTCCGTGGGGATCCACCAGAAGATCTTCCGAAGCATGCGCAGGATGTTGAAGCACGATGAGGAGACGGCGTTGACTTGCCTGGTCATGGAGAGGGAGGAGTCCAGGATGAAACGCAGGTTGCGTGCGTGGTCTGTCGGTTTGGGTGCGGTGCCCAGGGCGGGGGGCCACCAGGAGTCGTCCCAGGCGGAGGGCGAGGAGCCCAGGATGAGGACCTCCGTCTTATCTGAGTTCAGCTTCAGGCGGCTCGTCGTCATCCACTCGGCTACCTCTCTCATCCCTTCGTGCAGGTTGGCTCTGGCGGCGGCGGGGTCGTCGTTGGTCAGGGAGAGGATCAGCTGGGTGTCGTCGGCGTAGGAGATTATGTTGAGGTTGTGTTGGCGTGCGATGGCCGCGAGAGGGCTCATGTAGACGTTGAAGAGAGTCGGGCTCAGTGAGGATCCCTGAGGGACGCCGCAGATGACTTCGGTGGCCTCTGACTTGTACGGTGGTAGGCGGACTCTTTGTGTTCTTCCGTCGAGAAAGGAGACGATCCATTCCAGCGCCTTCTCCTGGATTCCGACGTTGCTGAGGCGCTGTATTAGGGTGCGGTGGCAGACCGTGTCGAAAGCCGCGGAGAGGTCTAGGAGGATGAGGGCCGCTGTTTCCCCGTTGTCCATCAGGGCTCGGATGTCGTCAGTGGCGGCGATGAGGGCGGTCTCGGTGCTGTGGTTGGCACCGAGGGAGGCGTAAGCTTTTGGCGCCGCCTCAGATTTACGATTTTTCGTAAATCTGGGGCAGTGTCAAAAGGCCATGGATGTTGCTGGGAACACCCCCAGCAACACCCATTGCACGCCCCTTTAACGCAGAACACTGCGTTAAAGGGACTGATATTTATGAGGCAGCATTAAGCCACAAAAAGTGGCTCAGTGCTGCCTGATAAATATCACGCAGGCTTCTGCGCCACGGAACGTCACAAGAAGTGACGTTCCGATGGCGCAACGGGCCTCATAAATCTGCCCCAAGGTGTTGGCAAATGCCACACCTTAAAAAAATTGGACGCTTACCAAGGCCAGGCATGTTGGATTTGCAAATGTTTGTTTCGTCCTTGGCACTGATGGAGGTAATTACTAATATAGAGATAGTGACAGAAACCTGTGCGCCTTTTTGCCTAACATATTGATGGAGACAGGACATTTCACAAGACAGGCTTATCATACATTGCCATAAGCAGTTAAAATCTAACTTCTGAGAGAGGTGGCACTTTTTCGCACAGGAAAAACGTAATAGTGGTGATGCAAAATGTACGAGAAATACAGCACGACTGTAACCGGTAGCATAGGAAGCGTGCAAATGGCATGCAAGGAAAACGCGTCTCTGCTAGTCGGCTAGCAAAAATAGAGTAATAAACATGGTGGTTCAGTAGGAACCTAAGACCACTGGCCCTGGCACCACAGCACCTGCTGCACCATTGACAGCTATGTCCAAGCCTGTGACGTCGCACTGCTCTGGCCATGGATTCGGCGCGCATATGCCTGCCTACGCTTATTGTTGTGGAAATAGCCGTCGATGGCTTGGTCACCGATCTGAGAGACGCATATGGTGGACTGCTTTAGAAACCCTTGGAGGTCCCCCGAAGCCTCTCCCGCTGGGCCTTCTGTGACAGATAGGCCTGTACACGCGCCATCTGATTTCCTTCACGTTGCCCAGGGCATGCCTCGTGGAGC
Source organism: Triturus cristatus (assembly GCF_964204655.1). Lineage (NCBI taxonomy): Eukaryota > Metazoa > Chordata > Amphibia > Caudata > Salamandridae > Triturus > Triturus cristatus. The sequence continues at coordinate 989,735,637 of NC_140583.1, read as the reverse complement.
GGCGCGCAGAGGGACGAGGCTGCAGGGAAGTGCCTCGCGGGCAGACGGCACCAGGCGTACGTGGCACGCGCAGCGGCCCACAGACAGATGCCAGTGGCCTTGCGTCTGCGGACATTCCCCCGCGCCAATCACGCTGAGACTTTTAACAGCTATACCCAGTAATGGCAGCCAAATGAAGGATAATAACGAGCCACTGTACTTGAGAACAATTAGCTAAATGATGTACAATGGAAAGGTCCATGATTTTTCTTCCAAAAAGCACTTAATGCTATCAATTCCCCCACCCCGGCAATCATAATTTTTGCAAAAAGATACTCGTAATTACAGCTAGAAAACAGAGAGTGTGCACGTGTGTGGGAAGAATGGGGTTGAGAGGAGGGGGCAATTCACGTGGGGATCGGAAAGCTGCATTGTTCTACTTCAAAATCAGTAAGGAGCTCAAAACTTTTATTCCACAAATCCTTTCACTAACTGTGGATTCTATCTGCCATTGTAGAGCTGCTTTATGTCCCGTGGGAAGCTACCATAGCTTGCTGGATGCAATGGGATGTGCTTTTAGTGCTGAGCTGCGTCCCCTACACGTGGCGCTGTACGAACCACCAGGGCCGGACTGGAAACCAAAATCAGCACTGGCAAAAATGTCCAAACCAGGGGGCATCTCAACAAGGGCTTTATCTCTCCTTTTTTGGCTTTAAAAGCCAAAAAAGGAGAGATAAAACTAGCGACCTATCAACAACAGGGTGCTAACATGCAAATTTGCATGTTAGCACCCTTTTACTCTACGCTTCCCCTTGCATCTCTAATGAGATGCAAAGGGGGAGTTCCAGAGTAAAATAATAGGAGAAATGTCGCTAAGCGACATTTCTCCTATTATCAAGAATGTCGCTAACCCTGTTAGAGACAAAAAAAGCAGCACTAACCGCGGTTAACGCTGGTTTTTTATGTCTGGTATTTTTCTGACTTAGCCATGATATCCTATGGAAGGAGGATATCATGGCTAAGTTTGCCTGTCCCTATCAACAAGGTAACGTGAGATTATCGCTGGCTTTCCAGCGATAATCTCACGTTAGCCTGTTAGCGTGAGGATTTTTATCGCTAATGAGATAAGCGTTGCTAATAGCACACTATCTCAGCGATAAAAATTCATGCTAGCCGGTGATAATTATCCCAGCGCTAAGTGTGCTTAGAGATAATTATCGCCGGTTGTTGTTGATATGCCCCTAAATCCGAAGGCCATGCGTAACATGGGCTACTCAAATTTGGAGGGTTGGGTGCATGGTCTGGCCATAGGCCAAGTCCACTGCCAAACCCCTATGGTATGATGGATGCAGGGACAGCCGCTGATGTGTATGTCCAAAGTTTGTGCATAGGAAGGGTTGGCCGTTTGTGGCTAGGTGGGGGCTGACCCTGGACACAGGCTAAGCTCCAGTGGCGTATCAAGGAGGGGGGGTGATCCGTCCCGGGCAGCACGAGTTTTGGGGGCGGTGGCCACCCCCCATTACCTGCAGCCATCGCAGGACAGCAAACACCAGAGATCGCCGCCCCAAGCTCTTACCTGTAGCTATCGTGGGGCGGCAAACGCAGGGACAGCCATGGACAGCAAAAGGTCTATCTATGCCACTGCTAAGCTCCATGTCAAACCTGTCTTATGTTTGGCTAAAGAGCCCTGCGCCAAGCTTGTTCTATGAGTGGCTGAAGATCCTGTGCAGTGGCGGTTTGATGTTTAAGGAGGGTTGGGAGCAGGGCCTTGTCAGAGCTGAGGCACTGAGTCCAAGTCCTAATGTGGACTGGATGCATGATCTGGCCAATGGCTATGACTGAGATGCCATAAGTAATATTATCAATAATATTATTTAATATGTTATGAGTGATGTAATATATGAGGTCATAATAAGGTCATGGTGGGGGCTGCAAGTTATATTTAGTTCAGTAAACTATTACTATTTCAGTGTTTTTTGTTTCATTAATGTTAGCTCATGTGCTTTTCCCACACTTAGGGCCTGATTCTGATGTGGTTTGGATTGGGAATGTGTATTTCCGACCGGCTCGTAAAGGTTTCCAACCGACCGAGTATGATGCGAGTTAGGCGTTAGAATATCCCAATCCCAACCCGACGGCATTTGGAATGACAGAGCCTTACGGAGCAGAATCGTACGTCTCTCCGGGCTGCGTTTCCGAGCGACCGAGTACGATGCTGGATTTGGACAGTCTTTCTGAATGGTACCATCTGACTCAAATCAGCAGTCGGAATCAGGATTTGGGGGCTCATAGTGGGCCTGCCAGCACCCAGAGCCTTCCCAATCGGGCCCATGGGGGTAGCCATGGGTCCCCCCTTACCAGCCATGCACAGTGTGGCAGGCACCAGGGGGTGCCTGGTTTTCCCCAGCCACCCCTTTCTTCAATGGGAGCCTATGCATTCGGTCAGTACAAAGGCTCCCATTGAAGACAATGGGAGTCCAACCAAATCGTATCTTGAAACATCCGGATGCACCATACTCGTCGGTTGGACTCTCCCGATCCGATTCGGTTGTAAACCATTCCCAAACCCATTCGGTCAGGAAGCTTTCCAAACCGTATCATAATCGGGCCCTTAATAGTAACTTGTTTTTTTCAGTGAATTTCTGTGTTTCTTAGCATAAGTTGAGGTTGTAATCCATCTATAACGTAATTTTTGTTTGTGAGTGTGTGTGTGTGTGTGCGTGTGTGGCTGACACTGGGTAGTTATAGTTAGGACTGTGTTTCCATTGGAAATTTCCTTTTTGCGTTGCTAATAACTTTGGTGCTGGTTGACAAATCTCCACAAAACTTTCCAAAAAAGTGCTACTTTTCGATGGGTTTACATTTGGTAAATTTCGGGGAGAAATATCTAGTCAGGCTTCAAAGAGGGGGGCATAAAACGCATTTTCCTCATTCATTTTTCCATAAGAACTTTAGACACAGCTACAAGCCAAGCGGCTGGATGGATTTACACCAAATTTGTCAGGAAGCCAGATCTTGGTCTAGAAAGAGGTCTTTTTGTGATTTGGTGTACATTTGTTCAGTAGTTTTTGAGCAATTAAGCCTCAAAATCTTTATATATATCACACCGTGGAGGATGTGTTCTCATTTTAGCTTCTGGAGCACCTTCCATAACCACTGTAAGAATATCAGGAGAAAAAAACGTTTTCTCTCAAACATGGTTCATCAAATTACAACATGGGGGGGTCAGGATTTTTCACATTGTGAAATCACCTGAGATCTCTCCAGAATTCCCAAAATAAGTTTGGCACTAACAACAAGTTATTTAGATTGTGACTAAAATCTGATATCGCACTTTATATGTGCTCTTTTTTCTTACCCCCAAAAACCTGACATTCATTGTAATCCATTTCAGTGAGGACCATGACCCGGCGTCCTGTAATGGCTGTAACAGCATGTTGTCCATGTTGTGCCCAGCCAATCAAGGGGGTGGAGGGCCCGGGTTAGGGTGGTCTCACTGCCCACTTATGTTTTTTTAAGGACCTTGTCCCTAGGTCCTGAGGCTGCTACAACAGGTTGTCAATGTTGCAGCCAGCCAATGTTTTGGGGTCCCCATATGCCTTTGGGGGGGGGGGGGGGTTGACGGTGCAAGGAACATGTCCCTACGTCTTATAAAGGCTACCATAACAGACTGTTCATGTGTGGCCAGCCAATTTGGATTATCCAGGCCCCTGTGAAGTGACAGATTTGAGCAAATGTGGACCCAAAGGCCCGCTTCACAAAGGTACTTATGTATAGTAAAGTTACAGGTGCGGTGTCTCTGAACGGTTGGCAGAATATCCACATTTGAGGTGGATTCTATACATGTCACACTGCAGAGAGTGCGCCATGTGAAGATTTCACCCCAAGTGCAGAGATTCCGCCATGAGTGCCGAGACTCAGCACTCGTAACATTAGTACATGTAAGTACCTTTGAGAATCAGGCCCCAACAGTCCAGACATTCCTATTTTTCACCGCTTAATAACCACCCCAAGCACCTCTTCAAACTGTAATTCCTCAAAAACAGTTGAATGGATTTACACCACATCACAAAAGCACACTTCCTGAAAAAAGTTCTCACTTTCTGCCAAATATGGAGCAATGACGTTCAACCGTTGTTTCTGTATCTGTGACCGAAGTTTCCTATGGGAATTAATACGAGGAAACATGTTTTGGAACCCATTTTTGTCTTGGGCCCCACTTGATGGATTACCCCAAAACCTTTCAGGAAGTAGCTGAGATGGATGAACCTTTTTTGGGGAAAGTTTTGGGCAGATTCATCAAAATGAATCAAAGATACTATAGCCTTATAGCCTGCCGTAGCGGGCTATACTGGCTAATAAAGGCCCGCTCCAGCGTTTAAGGCCCGAGCCGAAGGCGAGGGACTTTAACAAGAGAGCGGGACTTTATTAGTTGGTATAGCCCAGCTACAAAGGGCTATAAGGCTATTAGAGAATTCTGCCACTAGAGGGTAGAATGTTTCAACAAAAAAAACAAAGGCCTCACCGAGTTTGAGGGGTTTGAATTCCCTCGGACTCTGAGAGGCCTTTGAAAACAACATCGGAATGTTGCTTTGCGGGCCTTTACCGGCCTGTAAAAGCATGGAGCACTCCATTGTCTTCAATGGAGCTCCCGACATTCTAATGTTCTAATAGAAAAGTAAAAAACACTTTTCCTAATTATGCAACACCTCAAAACTTTAACTTGCACACCTCCATACACAATGTATCGAATTCAGATTTAACCCAGTGTTTCTGGGCCCATGGTAGGAGGGTTTAGATTTCTCCCTTTACTGGATAAATAACTCACTTACTTTCTATCTTGCTCCATCAATGGATCTTTTAGGTGGCACTGAGGGGAAAGAGATTTAACATGTCTTTTCCAATCAATGCTCAATTTCAATTAGGAGTGCAAACAATTTGACTACACAATGAGGATCATGAATTTGTAGCCAAGTTAAAGAGTGTTTATTGCAAATTAGTAATTAGGTTCAAATAGATCACTCTCAAGACCATACTATATAAGTACAAGATTGCAACAGGGAGACCAAGTATCCTGAAGAAACTAAGGCAAACAAGAATTAAACAAACAAGGAGCTCGGTTGCTTCAATACATATCAATAACATGAGAATCTGAAGCTCTGAAAATAATATCAATTGGTCTTTTCCATGCATTAGCAATCTAAGTCTTCCAAGCACAGACCAAGGCACAGAAATACTCAGAGTTCTGAAATCAAATTGCTCCACAGAAAACAATAGGGATATGGTGCAAGAGTATTAGCAACACCAGCAATAGCATTACAGAAACTCGGTCAGGAGTCCTCGGTAAGTCAGAAATAAGTATCAGTCTACATCACACTTAGGGAAAACAGCTTGACATAGGGGAATGTCTTAAAGAATTTATCCAAAGGCAATGGGGGTTTTGGAAAATGGTTCGGGTAGGATTCCAAGGAATGTTCTGCATAGGTTCTGCAGGAAAGGGGGTTCAGCGAGGAGAGTCCGAAGTCATCTGCAGAATTCAGATGCAAGTCAGAAAAAGCTTGGCTGACCAAGTTCAACGGAGTAGTCGATAAGTTATAGTCCACAAGTTCGTAAGGCTACAACCTTTGGTTGCATTATCAATAGAAGTCCATTGTTTTTGTTTCAATCTCTTTGGGAATTCTCATGTCTCACACTGCAACAGTAGAGGAAAATCCCACACTGGACATGGGAAAACTGTTTTGGTCACACACTTAGGTTAGAACATAATAGTCCATTATTCATCCACAGGTTTCTCATGTGCTCGTAGTCAACTTCCTTTTGCAGACATGTAGCTACTGCTGTTAGAAGAAATGTACCTATTCTAAGCTAGCAATGTGAAAAAAGCAAGTCAGCAGAATACGGGAGTATGGTAATTTATGAATTAAAATACACTGAAATACAGGCCTTTAGAGAAAATGCTAACTTAAGACTTTAAATCAACGATGTACATTTAATATGCGTGTGCACATTTAAACATATACAAGAGGGGGCGTGGCCAAGATGGCGTGCTGAGCGGTTGACTTCCCCGCGAGCTCCCGGATCCCTAAGCCCCTAGGCCAGGTTTATTTGCAGGATCTCCCCCTATTCTGCGGGGAAACTGGCGACGAATGCTGAGTAGTGCGGACGGGTGGTATTCCGGAGCCGGAGATCCCCGGGGAACGCCTACGGCTCCCAGCAGCTCTGAGGACAGACGGAGCGGGGAGGAGGCGGAGCAACAGGCCGAGCCCGGCAGAGGCAGCCTCGGACTGACTAATACGCGAGTGTCCGGGCCCATAAGTTCGGCCTACCACTACGCGGCAGCGAGGCAGGCTGTGGTAGATCGTGGAGGGACTTGAGGGGTGAGGCACCGGCTGGAGGCGGTCGGAGGGTCATTAAGCCCCGGGACATACTTTGCTCACCCACGAACGGCCGGAGACGACGCAGCTGAGGGAGGGGACATGATCCCTGCATGAAGCCCGGGGGGCTGCGGAGAGGAGCTGAGGCACCGGCGGCGGAGCGGCACTAAGAGCAGAAATTGGCGAGAGGTACGAGGGGGACGCAGCGACGGTCAGCGCCCTGGGGAGGCGCAGAGGCTCTCCTGGCAGGCAGACGGTGGGGCGGCTGACCAGCAGTGCTGCGGTCCTCAGTGAGCCTACGGACCCCAAGGAGCAGGGCAACTGGAGACTAGAGACGGTGGTGGCGGAGGCGGCGGGGTCTTGGCTCACGGCTTGGAGGTAGGACGGCCCACGAGACGGAAGAGCAATGGTGGCGGGACCTGTCGGGGGTCCACGTGAGCGCGACCAGGTCTATGGGGCCTGCAGCATGGCTTCGGAGAAGGTCTACTGAGGGGGCAGCCTAGTGCATAACGGAGGAAGCGGGGGTGAGGGACCCCCCCTGGCGGCTGTCTCCCAGACAGGCGGGTAACAAAAAGGGAACAACGGAGAGGAAGAGGGCTCACGGCTCGTGACCACGGAGGGCCTGGAGCGCGTGGAGGGCGCAGAGGCCTGTACCTGCACTAGTGGCACAGCGCGGACGCCAGCGGGGGAAGACACAGGGGCACCGCCCACTGGGAGGCCCAGAGCTGGACGCGGACAGGCCGGAGCAGAGTGCGAGGCCCTCGCCGCAGCAGGGGACGAGCGGACGCTGGTCCGGGGGAACGGGGCCAGGAGAGGATCCTGTTGTCAGACGCGCGGAACCTTCGAGGAACGGAGGAGGGAGCGGCGGAGGGGTGCGACCGCGGAGTCTGCCTGAGGGGCCGGGAGGCGGCAGGAGCAGACAGAGGACCTTGCAGGGTGATGGTGGCACCGACGGCTCGGGCAACCTTACATCCCCACAGCAATGGCAGGCAACAAAGGAGGGAAGAAGGGGGAACGCACTCTCCCCGAACTACTAGGGGTGTTGGCACGTTGCCAGTGGGTGGGATGGCGGGTAGTTCGGGGGTTCTATCAGGGGTGTCGGGGGGAGGGGGAGGGAGGGAAGCCTAGGGGGAGGGTGGGAGAACCAGGGAGGATGGGGGAGTCGTCCAGTGCGCGAATGGGGTTCTGGCTGCGACAGCGGCACTTATGACACGAACCATAGGTCTACTAAAGGCCAGCGCGGTCACACCCGTCCTTTCACATGAGGCCCACAACACTTAAAATTGTGACGCTTAACGTCAGGGGCCTCAACAAACCGGTTAAGCGACGCGCTGTGCTGTCCTTGTTAGAAAACACCCAGGCGGATATTTGTCTCCTTCAGGAGACGCACCTTTTGCCCCGAGACTGCCTTAGACTACGCTCACAAACATTCCCGGCACAATTTTTCTCGTCCTGCAACACTAAAACAGCGGGAGTGGCGATCTTGGTGGCCCGGCACTTTCAGGGGGAGGTCCTCCACAAACAGGCGGAACAGAAGGGCAGGCTGTTGGTCTACAGGTTCAGAGTGGCGGGTCTCTCCTTCACAGTTGGGTCCTTTTACAGCCCGAATGACAGGCAGGAACGCTTTCTTAGCTCGGCCCTGAGGGAAGTCACGGCTACACAGGACAGGCACATTATTATTGGAGGCGATTTCAATATGGTCTTTGACTCAGCTCTTGATAGATCAGCACATCTCTCACTGCAGACCGGGGAATTCTCAGCGGGGTGCAAGGCACAGCTTGCGGATATGGACCTACATGACCTCTGGCGACGCCTGCACCCTACTGATAGGGACTATTCTTATTACTCTTACGCTCACAAAACCTACGCGTGGCTGGACCACGTTTTGGTCACAGGGCCGGTGTGCACCCTGGCTACGGTGGCGGAGATGGGGGTAGTTTCACTGTCGGATCACGCCCCAGTCACAGCCACGCTTTGCTTGCCGCCGATTTCTTGCCCTCCTCGGGTCTAGCTTCTCCGGGACACCCTTCTACACAGGCGGGAAGTGGTCACACAGGTCACGAAAGCGATACAGGAATATTTGTCTCACAACGAGGACTCTGACACGTCTCGGGCGACCCAATGGGCTGCCTTAAAAGTGGTGCTCCGGGGGGAATTTATCGCCATCTCCTCAGCGGACAATAAAGAAAGACGGCATAAGCGAGAGGAACTCACTCAGAGGGTCCGTGAATTGGAGCAAATGCACTGCAGGACAGGGGCCCCCCGGATCTGGTGGCAGCTCAAGGAGGCGAGAAAACACCTGACGGCTTTGGACATGGATCGCGCGGAATATGCAGCAGTGCGCCTAAAACATGCCTATTACACGGGGGGGACAGGTGCGGCCGGCTGCTGGCGAGTAAGCTACGGGTGGCACGACAAAAACAGTTGGTGAGGGCGATCTCCGACCCAACGGGATCGACGGCCACGGAAGACGCCCACATAGCGGAGCTCTTCCGCAGGTTCTATGCCGACCTTTACGCCGGGGATCCCCCGGATGAACTCGCAACAAAGAGGTATCTGGACTCAGTCTCCCTCCCATCCTTGACACTGTCACAGGCGGAGGTTCTTGACAAAGACATACGGGTCGAAGAAGTTATATCCGCCATTGCCAACCTTAAACATGGCAAATCCCCAGGGCCAGACGGCTATACGTCTCTCTTCTATAAGACGTTTTGTACTTCACTTGCGCCGATCCTCACGCGCCTTTTCAATACCTTCGCTGAACCGGGGGCCATTCCGCCGGACCTGTTGCGAGCATCTCTCGTAGTTATCCCCAAACCAGGGAAGGACAAAATGCAGTGCGGCTCTTACAGGCCGATCTCTCTTTTAAATATAGACCTCAAGCTGTACACCGGGATCCTGGCAGCCCGCTTGGCCCCCCATTTGCCGGGACTTATAGATCCAGATCAGGCAGGCTTCGTCCCAGGGAGGCAAACAGTGGACAACACCAAAAGGATTACCCATCTCATAGAAAAGGCATCGCGGATTCTGGGGGAGAGAATGTTGCTATCGGTTGACGCGGAAAAGGCGTTTGACCGTGTTCATTGGCCTTATCTGGAACAGGTGTTATCGAAGGTAGGGATAAGAGACAAATTCCGCTGTATGATTTTCAATTGCTACAGGTCCCCGACAGCAGTGGTGTGGGTGAATGGGTGTTGTTCCAAGAGTTTTAACATAGAAAGAGGCACGAGGCAGGGATGCCCGCTGTCGCCCCTACTATTCGCCTAATACATGGAAACTTTAGCGCAGCGGATACGCAGCAACCCGGCAGTGAGGGAGGTGAAGTTTGGCGGCTTTCTTCACGCTGTTAGCTTATACGCGGATGACGTTATATTGTCTTTGGAGGATCCGCTCCGTGCCCTCCCGGCCTGCATCGGGGAGTTGACATCCTTTGCGGAAGTGGCGGGCTTTAAGATGAACATGGGGAAGTCGGTAGCCTTGGATCTTTCTCTCTCGCCCGCAGCCAGAACCCTTTTACAAACCCGTGTTCCGATAGTCTGGTCAACGGATCCGGTGCCTTACCTGGGCATTCAGCTGGCCCCCACCCTGCCCGCTATGGTAACGGCTAACTACACCGCCTTAGGTAGGAAGATACGGGAGGAATTAGCCCGGTGGGACCGCAACACTTTTTCGTTGCTAGGGAGAATAGCGGCCGTTAAAATGATGATTTTACCCCAGGTGCTGTATCTGTTTAGGGCGCTTCCGCTGCAACCACCGACTGGATGGATCCAGAAGATGCAGTGTGACCTGGCACGCTTTATCTGGCAGGGCAAGAAGCCCCGGATGAGGAGGGCCCTCTCGATGCTGGCACCGGAGGCGGGTGGACTCGGAATTCCGGATCTCCGCAAATACTTCCAAGTGACACAGTTGCGCTATCTCGTGGAATGGAGCAGGTGGGAGTCCGACAAACATTGGCTCTTCCAAGATCAGGCGGTGGCAGGTAGGCCTCTACAGGAGGTACCGTTCCTACGCAGGACTCTCCGCCCCGCAAATCTATATGCCTCCTTTATCACTAGAGTGCCTTTGCAGGTCTGGGACGCCACAAACACCACGCACAGCCTGACGACATTTCCTTCGCCGCTGACGCTCCTGGTGGATAATCCTGATTTCACCCCAGGATTGGACGGGGGAGCATTTGATCACTGGCGCAAGGCGGGGTGCAGGGCGTAGTGCCATGTGTATGCTTCGGAAGGGGCCATTCCCTTCACGAGCTTTCAACAAGAATACACATTCCCGGAGACAGAGAGGTTGCGTTACATGCAAATTCGCCACTGGGCGCTGAACCCTCAGGTGCGAGAGACGGCTGATAGAAGACTTCTCCCTTATGAACGCTGGCTACTCTCACGCACGTCCGATGCTAAGCTCATAAGTGACCTTTATCAGTTCCTTCAACCGCCCTCTTCGCACTTCTATAATCCAGGGAGGGAGCTTTGGGAGAGGAAATTGGGTAGGTCCCTGAGCCATAAAGAATGGGAACAGGTAGCGTACAGAGCCAGACACTCGGCATATCACACAGGCCTCACTGAAACCTTCACTAAAGTCTCTACATATTGGTACTATACACCGGAACGGGTCCACGACATGGACCATAGTAAAGAAGCCACCTGCTGGAGGGGATGCGGGCGGATAGGTACACTGACGCATGTCTTGTGGGACTGTCCCCTCCTCGATACCTACTGGCAAGAGGTGATAGACAATGCAGATTCCAATTTTGATACGGAACTGCCGCGCCTCCCAGCCTATATCTTATTAGGTCTCCCGAACAAACCGATGTACCCACTGAAATCTCGCAGGGGTAGGCAGAATAGCCATTGCGCTGGGATCAGCCATACAGAACATTCTTATACATTGGCGTTCCCCCACACTCCCCACGGTCTCGGGCTGGCTCCACAGGTTATGGTATGTGCTAGGAATGGAGAAAATGTCGTTGACAGTAGCAGGGGATGCGGGGCAGTTCCTCGACATATGGCAGCCATTCCAGTCCTTACTGGTTACAGAATTCAGAGAACTGACCTGCCCGAGATACCTTCGACTCTTAAGGCTCAACAAACCGGAGGACTTGGCCTCCTAAACGAGCTGGAGACGGGGATACCTGGGAAAGGACGACGTGGGAACAGTGGGGTTGATCGACGGTGCGCACTGGACGAGGGGAGGGCTAGGGGTAGGGGGAAGTCGGGAGTTGGGATTCAGGGAGGGGGTTTTTGGGGAAGGAATGTGTTTTTTTTTCTTTTTGAGTGTCGAGACGGTTTGAAGGCCTAACGCATGGTTTATAGTTGCGGAGCCTTCCGCCCACTACGGAACTTTGGCCACCAGGTGGTGGCACACTTCGGGGGCCTGTATCTTGTGGGTCAGCTCTTACATGGTATATCTGGAGACGGGGTTACGTATGGTGGATGGATTTCCGGCATCAGTCTCCAGTAGACGGGGGTTTTCCCGCCCTTTCCAGTTTGAGACGCGGCCGGCCCGAGGGGTTGTAGGCGGCATGCTGTGTTTAAATCTGATCTGACCGCAATGATCTTGCGGGGGCTTTTACATACTGCTATACATGTACAGTAACCCGCCGGCCCGTAGGGTTGTAAGAGATGGGTGCTGATGCCGTTGATGATACTCTGTTAATAATAAAAAAGATTTAAACATAAACATATACAAATATAACATTTATTTTACTTTTAGTTGATATCACATAGATCACACAATAAGCAATCAAACTGCAGAATAGTGGGTATAAATGGGAACTACGTTGAAAGTACGTACATGTTGCATTAATGCATATATTGATTACATTTTGTCGTTTAACCTATGTTAGGATCCTACACATATAAGGATCATTAAGGGCAAAAAACACAATATCCGGCAGACAAGAAACCTCAGGAGGTCGAACTCCCTCCTTCTCATCCCCTTGAGAACACACAAACACAAAATTGCCGCAAGGTCATTTGCTGGAATCGCGCCAAAAATCTGGAACTCCATCCCAGCAGATATCAGAACTATCTCGTCCTTTACATAATTCAAAAAACACCTAAAAGCCCTCCTCCTCAACCGCTCCCTCCTGAATGGATAGCCGCCGCCCGCCAGCTATCCCTGACGCCGATGCTCACTGACTCTACATCGCTCAGATCCACCTCAACCAGCTTCAAGACAAGTGTACAAATAATTAAGCTGCCTCAAGACCTCTGACTACCTCAATAAAGCATTCAACGAGGCTACCTCAGGACTCAACCACTACCTCAAGAAGTCTCAGCACTTTTGGACTGCCGAACTTTATGTTTTTAGGACTGCTCTACTATGTAACAATTATGAAACACTGTTGTTAGGCGCTCCGATACCCCCGGGTCAGGTCAGCGCTATATAAAACTCCATAAATAAATAAAATATTATCCCTAACAGTTACACTGACAATATAGCACCCATTTAGGAATTGTGAGCAATGATTCAACAGTGAGGTAAAGGGGATGGTTTTTCAAAATAATTACGCATTACTAATTTTCCTTTTTGCATGGCAGTATACGTTAAAAATGTAAATCCATTTAGTTGCAATGAAGCATCTACGTTTTAATATTGCATGTCAGTCACTTTATCTATCAACATCAATTGGTTATTTCTAGATTATTTTATTAAATGCATCTCTTATTTAGTAAAGACAGTTACTAAGTTTAATGTTCAAAAGTATTTCTTTCGACATCAGTAAACATTCTATACGAGAACAATAAATTCTACAAGTAAAGATTCTCCTGCAAGAGCAGTGTCAAATGCAACGAGTGCATGAATTAATTTGACACGTAGGACTCTTTTGCAAAGTGTACATTCATTTTGTGTGTCAGGTATCATTTGCATTTAGATTTTAGTGACATGTAAAGAGTGAGCAGTTTTGTGGTGCACCTGTAGCCACACTACATCAGCTATAACTTGTGCCTTCTCTATGTACTGCTTATACCCTTTTATATTATATCACTTATACCATCTAAAATATAGTATTTACAATGGTCGTTATGATATAGCAAATCACATCTTTTGTGATAACAGAGTTCATTGTAATCAGGTCCTAAGGGCCCTAAGGATCGACTGACCGACCACCGTGCCCGTGATCCGATTCCAACCGCAGAGACCGGTAAAGTTCCCCCCACCATATTACGATGCAATCACGGCTACTGTGGCGGCAGTGCCCATACCCTTGAATATGTAGCTGCAAGTGCGTACAAAAGCACAGGAAACGTGAAATGTACACACATGCATGACATATGTGGGGATATGCCTTGTGCACTATGTACCCCATTAGTGGAGTGTGCGCAGTCTGTGCACAGTCCAATTAATTGGGATACATGCCACTTACGGACTTAGCTGCATTCTGGCACCCACAGGGTCATAGTCTTCAGCTGCCGCGGTGTAAGGGGGACCTTGAGAACAGGATCCATGCTGGATGTCGTCGCGGAGAAGCTGGTTTTGGAGAGTATGCACCCCTAATCCATCATTTCTGATGACTCGAGGTAGGAGGTCGAACCACCATGGTCGGGTCATTGGAAACACACATCGTAATTTGGACGGCGGTCAGACATCCCTGTACTGTTTAATGGATGTTGTTTTTCTCTGACCACCATCTCGGCGGTCGTCGAAAGATTGTAGGAGTCTGCGATCTTTCAGAAGTCGGACAGAGTACAGGAGGCATACATCATAATCCGGCAGTAGGACCGACCCTTTCCGATGAGACCGTGGGGGACGGACCACCTCCGACAGGACCGCAAAAGCTGATCAGACCGGCATCCTAATCAGGCCCTATGTTTTGTATTCTATCTCTGTTATTTTTGGGTCGTTTGTTTCGAAAAAAGGTTACGGTTGGGCGTTGTGTTTCATCGGTTAAGGTAAGTTTATTTTTAATTATTTTAAGGTAATTTGAAGGTGGGAGGGGGTAGTTAAGTCATATATGTAGTAATTTGTGTGTCATTTTGAAGGTTGTTGTATGGCATAGGGTTTTTTGATAGTGCTTGGGGTTGCGTTGATATATGGGTTTGTATAGCATGTATAGTGTTGTATATGATTAGTTATGTGTATTATACTAAATAATGTGTAGTTTTATATGCAATTATATTATGTAGTGTAACTATGAAAATGTTAATATTTGTGCAGGGCGGTGTTGTGTTTATTTGTTAAAGGTTTATTGCTAAGGACTTTCTTTTATGGAACATGGATGTTATGTTTCTTTTTTTTTAAAGGAAGACTTTATTAGTTTATTTCAAACTATTTTTCTGTGTAGATTTTCTTTTTTTCAGGTTTCTTGGAGCAGTTCTTTTTCAAACCTATTTTGTAGGTTTGTAATGGCATCAAGAGACTGAGGATTACTTTGAGGAATGTATTTTTTGCTGTTTAGTTAGTTTATGGTTGAGCTGTGTGACCGATTGTTCTAGTCTAAGTCCCTGGTAGCTTTGCTATTTTTGTATAGCTTCTACTAGTTTGTGAAGGGTAGGTTGACTTCTTCCCAGTGTGGATTGGAAAGTATTATGTCATCCTTCCACTGCGTTGTTAGTTTTTGCCTGTTGTCCTAGGGTGCTACATCAGTGAAAGTGACGAAGGCTAGAACTATTCATTTTTTTCTATTTCATAAGCAAATTGGCTGTTGGTGGCGTACTCTACCCTTAGGGTAGACTTTTGTAGGTGACACCATATACTCTGATTAAAATGGTAGTAACAAACCACTATGGTTGTATGGGGGTACATTTTGAGTTTTTACTATATCATATGGGGTACCCATATAGTCAAGAGAAATGTGTACCCCATATAACATAGTAAAAACGTCCCCTTTTGTGAGGAGATACATTTTGCGCCTTCTGCCATTGTCTTTTTATAGACTGTGATTAAATAAATATACAGAAAGAGTTATTTAAAAAATAAGTTAATATTTTACAATTGAAATGTCCAGCATTTCAGTGCAAACTTACATATATGTTGTGGTTTGAAGTTTTCAGCTTCTGCAAAACATTTCTGTTACAATCTTATGTTTTCAGGCTGCTATTTTTTTGTGCAATATATATATTTTTTTAATTATTATGCTTTTTGAAAATTTGATGTTTAAGGAGGGATAGGTTGAGGGTGTTGTTTCTATAGCAGTTTAACTAGGTTTAAAGGTATTTTGTACATATACTTACGTTTATTGATTGCTTTCTTTGGGTGCTTGATGATGGAATTTGATTGAAGATGGAAGAATATGTCCAGAAGGGTCAATTATCAAAAAGTTATTTAATAAATGTTTATTAGGATATATTGTTTTAAACTTTAATTAGATTATTTTTTATTTTAATTAGAAAATACACTTACTTTGTTTAGTTAATATATAGGGTAATTGGTGGAGTCTTCTCTGTTGTAGGGAAAATCCGACAGAGTTTCGTTCTCCTCCAGTCATTGCTGCTTTTGAGGTAGTTTGTTCATAATTTTTTACTGGCTTTTATATTGTTTATTTAAATGGTATAAGTATTTTATTGGTTGTTCTGTTTTGTAGTTTGATACTATTGGTTGCTATAGCATCTGTTTAATTATTTTGTCAGTTATGTCCTTATTTAGAAAACGGCAATTAATGTTGTTTAAAATTGCATAATAAAATTCATATTTTTTAAATTATAGTTTCTTATTTTTATTTATTTAATAAATATTGTGTTTGTTATTTTTTATAGGTGTTATTTTATTTTACAATATTTATGTTGTCGATATTGTTATTTTCGATATTTTTGCTGTGTGCTATTTTTATTTAAAAAGTGACGATAATTTTGCTTACGATAATTTTGTTTTCGATATTTGTACAATAGATATTTTTGTAGACTATATTTTTTGGGGGATATTAGTGTGTTTTGTTAGAGAAGTATACACTTTTGATATTTTTGCTAACTATGTTATTCTGACTATAATTTTGTAGGCCGATATTAGTAGTGTCGATATTATATCAGAGAACCTTTGGAGTCGACACACCGCCTTGCAAAGCCTTTCTGCAGAGCTGCCAGCCTCCTCGGAACTGAAGTCGAGCAATACGAAGCCCCACAAAGAGTTGCCGCACAGCTCCTCTATACCAATGTGGAACAATGCAAAGCCCCACAATGCCTCACCACATAGTTTCACCAGAACTGACCCTGGATGATGCGAACCCTCGCAAAGTAATGCTGTGCAGAACGCACACAAAGGACATAAAGTACAATCCTCAGCAGGTGAAACTTGGTTCTGTGCCCGGCCTTCGTGGTTGGCCTGAACTTGTGAATTTGTCCAGGTCCAGCATGACTTTTGATCTAAATCTTTAAAATTCAATATCTCCAGTTCTACTAATTGGGTCGTTGGTGCTTTGGTGTCAAATTATTTATTCAATTTTACTCTGTTTTTCGAAATAGGTGTGGGAGTTTTCCTGTGTTGTATTTGAACTCTCTTACTGTTTGTGTGCTGCATAAATTCTTCGCACATTGCCTCTAAGTTAGGCCTTATTGCTTTAGTGCCAAGCTACCAGAGGGTTAGGCACAGGCTAATTTAGTGACTTTTGTGCCTCTGTCTAACAAGATTGCTTGAGGAGGGCTTACACCCCTCAACCAACAATCCAATTTCTCACATGCACCATATACTATCGCCTTATAGGAAGTTAAATGTGCCAATCAGGTTTTAAGACAATTTTGACATGTTTTAGGGCTCACAGCACATACACTGTACACAGGACAGCAAGGTCCTAGTGTTAGAGTTCAAGACTACCAACAGGTGAGTCTGAATAAATGAAAACTTTGGAGTGGCCACCCAAGAAAGGGTCACTTTGCAACTCTCACTCACCCATTCACCCACTCACTTAGAGTGCCATGTTGATTTGTGTGCAGTGGTATCGATTGGGAGCCACACCGATATATATTCTTTTATACCAGAATTCAAGAAGTTGTATTCAAATCTATCAAGTTATGTGCAATTGTAAAAACATTTTCCCAGCTGTAGTTACTTGTGGGAAGGTGAATCTAGTTGTGCGCCAATCAAGCCACATTCTGATGTATAAATCATTAACAATAAGTCATATATGTATATTTCTTCAAGTGTGGGGTTAGACCAGCATATATGTTCTCATAGTAGTCTATATGGGAAATCAGTCACTAATGCACTCCTCAGAAATTACAGAAACCTGCAATATAAATGTAGTCTGTCTTCCTAGAAATGCATGTTTTTTTTAAACTGTATTTTATTGATTTTTAGCAAACAACAAAACATACAGAAAGGGGCATATTCCGATCCGTTAAAAAAAATTACCGTACGACTCGTATCTGTATTTTTTTACGTACGAATCGTACAAGTCCCGTACAACCGGTGAAGTACGATTCGTACATTAAAAAATAAATACGAATCGTATCGGGAAAAGGTCTACGAGACGTCCTCGGACAGTTTTACGTACGAGTCGTAAAACTGAAGTCCGAGCGCACAAGTCCAATCCATACCGGCGTTCCGAATACACAAGCGTATGGAAAACGTCCCGTACAGAGCGAACTTTGTACGACCCCTATCCCGGGTACACTTGTGCCCGGGGTACGAGTTGTACGGCCCCCCCAGCCTCCCCCCACCCACGTATGCCCGCACAGTACCCCCCCACCCGCGTATGTCTGCACCATACCCACCCACCCGCGTATGTCCGCACTGTATCCCAGGCGGTACCCCAATCCTCGCATATGTACGGACCGTACATACGCGGGGATTGGGGTATGCCTGGGGTACGGTGTGGACATTCGCGGGTGGGGGGGTACAGTGCGGACATACGCGGGTGGGGGGGTACGGTGCAGACATACGCAACGTACATATGCAATGTTGGCCTATGTACGGTGCGTACCCCAACAGTGCGTATGTACGCACCGTACATATGCAATGTTGGGGTACGCACCGTACATGATGACATTTGATGGCGTGTACGTCGCCCCCTTTTCGTCATGCATCGCAGCGTACTTAACTTTTCCGGCACTTTTTGGCTCCCATAAAAAAATAGCCGTGCGGAGTGCTGTAGGTACGAATCGTACTTGCTGGTCCGTAAAACGCTGCTGACTCCGTGCGGACGTCGCGTACGCGCTGTCCAGGATCAGAATAGTAGGTATTTTTTAGCCGTACGGTGTTTTTTTACGATTCGTACGGAAATGGTATTTCTGTACGAATCGTACTTGCTGGTTTGTAAGGTGGATTTCCCGGGTACGAGTCGTACGGAGAATACGCTCCGTACGACCATTCGTACCCGGGTTTTACAGGATTGGAATCGGCACCTAAGTGTTGACAGTGCTAGACATAATCCAGTGTCTGATATATAGCAGAGGGATATACATTCCAGCAAGATATAAAATTCACATGTGGAATTATTCATTTGTCTGATGCTATTTCAAAGCAATGATATACAGGACCACGACTGAGAGCAGATCACCATACAATAAAACATGAATATACGCTCAATCGTCAGGGAAATATTAAAGGCAGTCACTCAATTCCCCATCAATCCTCCAACCCAGACCCATCTTCAGAAGACTGATCATCATCATCTCCGAACATACCCAGCAGTTGGGCCGACTGCATTATAGCCTCAGACACCCCCTTGTCATTGTATGAGAGTTGGATGTGCTGTTCCTCTGCAACCCCACTCCATTAGGTCCCCCAAACAGTATGTCATCAGCGGGGCCATCACTCCCATCTACCCAAAGGCCACCCTTCTCTTTGCCAATAACAAGGCCAACAGGGCTAGTTTATATGGAATCCTGCCTCGTTTAGGATGCACCACCACTTCCAGGAAACATGCAAGCAGTGCCAGTGGGACACTAATCCCCGTGGCTGTTCCTATGCGTTGCACTACTTGGGCCCAGTAAGCCTGGACCTCAGCGCACTCCCAAGATAAATGCAAATAATTGGCCCAACCTCCCCACAGCGTGCTCAAGCAGCACCCCCTCGCAGGATCTATTTTGTTGAGACTACACGGATTGGCATATGCATGATGCAGGAAATAGAAATGCAAGAATAAAACCTGTTGTTACAGGACACTGTATGAACAAGATTTGATGCAATGTCACAGTCCAGATCAGAGATGGATGTACCTAAATCTCTCTCCCAGGCTCACAGAGCAAGATACTGTCACAGTTGCATATCACTCCTAAGGGCTCTGTAAAAGTGAGTGATAAGGTGGCGCCCTTCCTCCACCCGATGAGACCCTCCCAAAGTGCGTGGAGCCACCAGGAGGTCCGTCCAGGGATCCCTCACCACGCTCTCCAGCTTGTACTGGGAAAACGGTGAGATAAAGGAGTAAAGAGCATTAGCAGTAAAGCAAGGACCTTCAAATTAGACTGTTTAGAGAGGCTCTCCCACTCGGAAGAGCCGATGATATGGCGGGAAGCCAGGGCGCATTTGTTATATAAATGAGCTATTTTGTTTGCCTCTCTGGTTAAGAATCTAGAACCAGTCGTGATCTCACTCGGAAAGGTTATGTTTTTTGTTGGTTGCAGAGGAACAGACTAGCTATGGTTATGTGATTCCCATGTACTAGAGTCTCTGTTAGAGCTAGGCCTTACTTGCAAACAAGATATGAAAAATGTGGTTATTGTACACATTTTTGACAAAAATGTTTTTGTGTGTGTAAATAATAAATACGGCCAAGTGTCTTATGACCTTGAACTCAAAGAGATGGGCTCATGGCATTGTCATTGACATGGATGTTTGTATGGAATGGTAAGTACCCATGGGACATCGCCGACTCCCGGGCCATAGATCACTGGGCATCCTGCTGCCTCTCTCCCCACTCCTTGTCACATTTAGACCACTCCTCGCAGCCCACTCCCCATTTAGTCTGCATGCTCATTAGTGGTCTCTCTCTTCACTGTACTACCACTAATATTGGATTTCTTTTGGAGCCATGTAGCCATATCTTATTCCAGTCTTGATATTGCTTACTCCCTTTGATTCCTGACCCCAAGCTTCACCTAACTATCTTACCCTCTCCACCTTTTATGCCATCTTTGTTCCCTTAGATTTTATTTTCTAACTCTCCTTTCTCCGCCTCCATCATTAGGCTTTTCCTCAACTCCTTTCCCAAATCCTTCATCACCACCTTCACCTCAGCCTTTATCCTCTACCTCTACATCTCCTTCTGTTTGCATCTCTACTTCACCTAAGTCTGTTTACTGTCTCACTTTTCTCTACCTTTGTCTTTATTTTCTACTTCATCTTATCCAGCTTTGTCGTCATCCTCTACTTCTTCACATCTCCTTACCTCCTCTTCCTCTCCACCGATTTCTCTACCTCCTACCTCTACTTGACCAGCTTTCTTTCCTCCTATATCATCCCTTGTACCTCAGTCTTCAGCCTCTACCTAACCATTCTCTACTTCTTTCTTCAGCCTTTCCATCAACACCTTTCTGTCTACATCACATCCTCTACCTCAGTCTTCATCCTCTACCTCACCTCTTCTCCGTTTTGATGCTATACCTCACCATGCCTCCTCAATCAATCAATCAATCATAGGCATTTGTAAAGCGCACTGCTCACCCGGAGGGTCTCAAGGCTCTGCCTATATAGTCTACATCACCACTGTACCTCAGTCTTTATCCTCTACATCTTCTTTCAGTATCCTTAGCTTCACTCTTTAGTTCAGCAACCCTTTCTATTCAACTTCCATTTCATCTTCTTTGCCTTCTGTCAACAACAATTCTCCTACCTCTATCTACATCTTTTATGCCACTACCTCTCCCTTGTGTTGGGCCTCTACTTCACCACTCTGCCTCTGTGTTCAAACTATACCTCACCCCTAGAACCTCTAATTGTGTCCTGCGCCTCACCTATAAGACCTCTGTCTTTCTGGTGAACCTTTCCCTCTGTCTTTAACCTACAGTACACCACAGTGGCACCTATCTTTAGTCTTTACCGTATCACTGCCACCTCATTCTTTTATCCTGTACTTCACTACTCTATTTGTTACCTATCACACTAAGACTTTAGTGTGTCAATTAGTTACTAATTGTGGTATCTTCTAGGAAGTTCCTGCATGGCCACGGCTATAATGAATAACTGGGCCATGAAAATTAGGTGGAGAAAGGCCTTCGAGTAGCTATACAAACCCCTTCAGTTAATAGTCTCTCTCATAAAGCACAAAAACAGAACAGTGTGAGTTGCCAGAGCTAAACTAATACCCAAAAACAGAGTACCCACTTCTACAAGACTGCTGAGACCCCCAAACAGATGTCATCAAACTCACTGGGGAATCCTCAGCCATGTTTGAAATCAAACCTGAGTTAGCATTGAAAGTCTCAGTGAGTTAAATGTTTGGCGGTAATAACAATACCGATTCAACCTTCCACCCTTCTTGGGTTGGTAAATTAAGTGCCACTGCTTTTGTTAGTAGTAACAGCTGCTATAGATGGCAAAACTGTGATATGACGCACCACCAGCATCGGATTGGGAAGGCGGGCAGTCCGGCATTGACCTATGGGCCTGTGCCTAAGGGTCACCTGTGGCCCGGTTTTTGTTAGACGCTCTGTGAGCCGGCCCACAGAGCCTCTTCCCCGACAGGCCACTGTAATGTGGGACCAGCATCATGGGGAGGCAAGCTCGGAGGCGGAAGCTTGAGCAACGTCACTAGGTGGCCAGATTCTGGCTGCTGCAGACTTTAGTGTCCCCCGTTGGGCCAGTGTTGACTCTCAGAAGCATTCTCCCACTTCCCTGCTGTGCTCTTAGACAGAGGCCCGTGGCTGGGAGCAGGTGATGTGGGCATTGGCCCATGATCACCTCATCTCCCCTGGAGCAGCAGCAGCTCCCTGCTTTTCTTTCAGCCCTCCCCTACCTGGCCATCGCCCTGAAGTTTTAGGGGCATATTATCAAGCCAGGCGATAAAATTATCGCCGCTTTAGCGCCAGAAAACTGCCGCTAAAACGGCGATAATGGGCTTGATAATATGCTCTATGGAATTCCAATTGAAGCCCATGTTAGATGCGAAGGACATCTAACATAGGCTTCCATTGGAAATCCATAGAGCATATTATCAAGCCCATTATCGCCGTTTTAGCGGCAGTTTTCTGGCGCTAAAGCGGCGATAATTTTATCGCCTGGATTGATAATATGCCCCTTAGTGCGCTGGGGATGGGGAAGAGTAAGTGAGGCGGCTTCACTGAGGGCCTGTTGTTGGCACCTGGTCCCCAGTGTCTTTCACGCCTTGGGGGGCAGGGGTTTAGGGGGGCATGGTTTCATAGGCCTTGCTGTGAGGCATCTTTTCCAGAGAGCAAAATTGAGAGGATGCAATGTTAAGGTCAAAGCTGCCGAATTTGGAACTATGGAAATAAGTTCAAGTTCAAGTCCCAGCCTCAGCTCAACATCCTGTGATTCCGGGTAAATGACTTAATTGCCTAAGGCCTAAAATAAAAATTAATTTGATCTTCTGTAACGTGACTGGTGCTCATATTATGGCTGTCCTTGAGCAACTTGAGTTCATGCTAAAACTACAACAAAAATAACCTTCTGTTTGCTCATGTTTGAAGAGTCTGCAAAGCTGGAATAATAATAAAAGAGGATTCTTTAAACAATTATAAAAACGTCCATATTCCTTCTTGACATGGCTTTTCTGCCTTTGTTTAGTATTTAACTATCTGTCACAGATCATTAAAGCAGCTTTAGACCCCATTTTAAACTGCGTTTACCTTATGTTTATTGTTTGAAGCGCACATTGATCAGAGGAGAAAATACAAGCTTTAGGTGATTTTCATCATTTTAGTACTGGCCAGGACATTAAAAGACTGTTAAGGCTGGTTAAAAAAAATGGCCAGGTGGCAAACATAGCCACGTCAGGAGTTGTGGCCTTTGGGCCACTTTATTTCACCTCACTTGCCCAGCTAAAATGTAGTGCTTCTAGCTGTCACCAATGTTTCTGGCTCTTTGAGCTTCAAAATACATAATTTAGACAACATTTCTCTAAAAACGAGCCCTATGAGACTAGCCCAATACTGTTTTATAAACGGCTGTGATCC
Organism: Triturus cristatus; assembly: GCF_964204655.1. Classification (NCBI taxonomy): domain Eukaryota; kingdom Metazoa; phylum Chordata; class Amphibia; order Caudata; family Salamandridae; genus Triturus; species Triturus cristatus. The sequence continues at coordinate 989,712,278 of NC_140583.1, read as the reverse complement.
GGGAATGTGGGCCTCTTTTTTGGGGGTGCCCGGGCCGGATTGTGATCCCAATCCGACACTGCGCACCACCTAAGGAATTTAAAAAGTATGGCTCACCCAAGACTTCTTTAGCCACAAAAGTGTCTCACCCTGCTGCCCTGCACCTTGAGCTTCTCACAGAAAAACGTTAACTAGTTGGTGGCAGCCCAAACAGAAAAGGAATATGCAGCCGGTTAGCGCCTCGGGCTCGTGGACCTAGCAGCGCTGGTTCTCCCCACCTTTTTTTTTTTTTTCCTGACAGGCGTCAAGATCCAGTGACCCGTCCTTTGAAGGCTGAAGGCACCAGTTTGCTGCAAAGCACTCACTGACGGGCCGTGATGGATGTAATTGCTTTTGGCATGCTTGTTAGGAACGGTGACGGGCCTCTTAAGATTGCACGCAGTGTGCTTCCATGCCGTGCAGTCTTTCAAGTGGACAGGCCAGGGGACATGACGCTCAACAGCCTCTGTTTCTACATCCATATTTTGGGTGAATTTTGGTAAACACGTCACAACTGGATGCTAGTTTAAATGCACAATGACGGACCTTTTCAGCACGAAGGAGTTGAACATTAATAATGCACCGGGCAGTGCATGGATTGAGCACACCTGTTGCCTAGCAACAGCAGTCGCCACGAGAAGGAGTGGAAATGTAGCAAGGGTTGCAATGTGTGTGCACAAGGATAGCACGTGGAGCTCACACCATGGGTGCTGAAGTCGTGCTAGTAACAGGTGCCTTGCATCTCGTCACCAATGTGGTAAAACTGCGCAGAGTGGAGGGGCATACCCTTCATACTGGCTTTTTTTACTTTGATTTACCCACCTGACAAATAAAACGTTTCTGCAGACCTAATGAAGTCAATTGTTTTTCAAAGACACCCTCCAAAAATGCTCATTCCCCATTGACCTCTTATACGCCTGACTTTGCCGCATTTTGAGGCGAGAGGTTGACAGGTATGACACTGGGTTTGTGGACAGTTAAAATGTTCAGGAAGATTGCGGACAGACCGCTCGGATATTTTACAAGGGGGGCACGTGCACGCTTGTGTCAGTGATGACAAGAGTTAGAGTTGGGTCAGAACTGGTTCGTTTTCAAGTAAGGCAGGGGATGCCTGGGCACAACCCCTTTAAGTGCACATAGGGCTTCGCTAATGGGATGCGCAAGCCCATATCCCATTTTTTGAGGGTGATTTCAGAGCTGACATCAAGAACTGCACACTACAATATTATCAAGCTCAAATTGAAAAATCGAATATATCTACCATGATAGTTCTACAAAAATAATTAAATATTCAACAAATTGAAAACAATATGAAAAATTAGAAAATAGGCCGGGAGGAGATCAGGAAAACAAAGAAGAAAGACAAAACAGAGCTAGAGATAAAAGCGGAAAAAAGAGGACGTTGGGAAAAAGGGAATATAAGAACAAAACGGTGCTAAAAGAGACGGACACAAAAAAGGGAAGAGGGACGAAGGAAAATAAGCATTGGCCAAGCGAGTAGGGCTAACCTTGAAAAGCCTGTATTTTTATTAATCATCTCCAATAGACAATAATATTTTAAAAGTAATAAAACGCAAAATGTCGTAGTCTAAGAGAGTTCTGCATATTTTTGGAAAAAATCAGTAAAAACGAACCTATCACAAAAATAAATTTAAAAAACAAGAATTGAAATCAGAGATTGGCCTGTTAGTCTTGGCACTTACGCCAGTGGACTACTTTTTAGGAAGATGCACACGCATACACGAGAACAAGCTGCATCTCACAGTGAAAAGATTCAAGGGCTGAATTGGGCACACCCACTGAAGCATTCTGTATGCTGGAGGGCACAGGCAGTGATACGATACCAGACCAATCGACATAAAGATCTGGACAAAAGCCTCCGTATATATAAGTAACTATAGTTATTATTATTGTTATTAATAAATATGAAGCTGACAAAACATATTCAACAATTTCCAGGCCAGAGCTAAATAGAGTGTGTGAGTTACTGTCTGTAAGAGAAAAAAAAGAGGGAAAATAGCTAAATTAATAAAGAACGAAAAAAAGAAAGAAAGACAAAATAAGAAATACATAAATGAGACAGAGGTGGTAAAACATATAAATGTTATAATTGTAAAAAGTACACTATTCAAAGTAATACAACTTAGAGGTAATATATTTAAATTAATGAGGTACATTTGAGCAGCCACCAGGATGTGCAGGAAAAGAATGATTCAATCAGATAAAGACCTAAAGTCCCTCGGAGGATGAAGAAGTCTCCATGCAGCGTTCCCTTACACAGCAGAAGACAATCTGGTTGCTCTCTCAGGTGTGTGGCAGGCCTTCCCATGCAGCCTCACTCAGTGAGCGCGTTGCTTGACTGGAGGCTACAATCTATTGGTGTAATGCTTTCACTCTTGTACTACATTGTGATGTGCTGGGAAAAAATATTGAAAAAACAATGGGTAATTTAAGATAATATGGGCTTTACCTCAAACATGATTTCACTTTTCAGAACAAGTGCATTTTGCATTTGGCTACACTGCCTGCAGTATCTTTATGGAGACTTGGTTGCTCACTAGAAGTAGCCAGGGAAGGCCAGATCAATGAGTAAATATTAGAGTAAATCATTTGCTGTATTTGGGTAAATATGTATTAGAAATAAAACAGTATCAGTCAGAACTGTAGAGCTAGCATAAGTGAAATGACCAATCCCGGAGATATGATATCACAGAGCACAATACAATACTACCTCAAGTGTAAAAAGAATAAAATAGCTTCAAAATCTCACTGTTGATAAAGACAAAACAGCCAGGCACTAGACTAGGCAAACCGGACGGGCACGCCGACTTTTCGGAAATCTAAAAAGGTTTGAAAGCACCAAGGGGCATATTTACAAGGGCCATATCTCCGCTTTTTTGGCTTTTAAAGCCAAAAAAGCAGAGATAAAAATATCGCCTTATTTACATGAGGGTGATAACATGCATTAGCGCATTTTAGCACCCTTTTACCCAACGCCCCCCTTTGCATCTCTAATGAGATGCAAAGTGAGCGTCACTGGGCAGTACAACCTTGTAAATATCGCTGATGTACACATCGCAGTATTTACAAGGCTGCCCACGCATTTTAGCAGACGTTAGTTTTTGGAGAAAACAGCTGTTTTCTCCAAAAACTAACGTCTGCTAAAATGCAGACTTAGCTATACATACCATTGGGGGTGGATTATGCTGATACGACCACAGGGTCGTATCAGCAAGGTTATCGCCGTTTTCCATGGAACATCGCTGGAAAACCAGCGATGTTCCATGGAAAACATCACTATCACTGGGAAATTATCGCCATTGCGCTATGCGTTGTTAATACAACGCTAGCATGGCGATAATTTCCTGCGCTAGCCAACAATAAGATTTTTCTCGCTAAGAGTGGCCAGCGATAATTATCGCTGCCGCTTGTTAATATGCCCCCAAATGATTAGCAGTCACTGCAAATTGGTACAGACTAAGTTTGGGGTTACTGCATATTAGGGCTGTATGCGGTGGTAAAGAGGAGCCCATAACAAAGGGTGCCGCAGATAAAGACATGCGAAAAAGCACTTCCTGGAGCGGCAAGTGCATAAGGGCGTGAGTTGTCTTTGAGCTTGCTGTTTGAAACTGACCCTAAAGGATCTACGCTTCTATGAACTTATGCACCATTACTTTAATGGCTGTCTTCAGAATTGAACGCCTTTCTACTTCCAAGACTTTTTGTGTAGTTTCAACAATGACCCATATCATGGCTTTAACAGTTCTTCTAGATTTGGGCACCTTTAGGCAAGCTGCTACCTCCAGTATTGTATGTACATCTCAGCAGGGCACAAGAGTTAATAAAAGAAGTGGGGCGACTAACCAAGTTAGGCAGTATACAAGCGACATCATGGCACATGACATCACGGTGCGCAACAGCACACATGGCATCACAGGAAGTGACATTACAACCCATAACCTCACAGGAAGTGACATCACACGAAGTGACATCAGATCTTAGAACCTCAGACATATGTTTAGCAGTTTTATCGCAAGCACATTTGAGTGCATTCTGAGATATAACAAGGGAGATTTTGCTGTGGGATTTATGCCAAAAATGTGACGCAATCACAACACAAAATTTGGGCCTCAACGTATACATTTATTTTTTTCAAGCTCTGCCACTAAGAAATTGGCAGCAAGGAGAAATGGGCAGTAAATCTGTTCTGCTTAATTGGTTGCAAAGTCTGCATTGAAAAATATCTTATGGAGTTAAGGCACCTGCTGCTGAGATCTTTGTGTGCCCAGTAAATCTCAGGGAATAAGCCGGCCCACGTATGCCCCCGAATTGTGCCCTGCATCTCGGGAATATCTAATCTGTGCCCTTTGGACGGATTTGTAACCATGTATCTTGGTAACAAACCTTGTAAAGCACTCTAGCACCTTTGGGTGATGTCCAATAGATATATATAAATGCATACATAAATAAATCTCAGCAATGGGCAATCAATCCTTTTTGTCACCTCGACCCGCAGCCGCCTTCCTCTCAGGTGCAGGTGAAGGTGCTGCAGCCGTTCACAGGCACTGCTGTAGACTACAGGCCTGCCACCATTTCAAAGGCCTCGGGTTTAAGCGTTTCACAGGCCACAGCAGGCCTTTACTAGTATTCCAAAAGACTAACAGTGACAGTCCACAACCCTACTCCTTCTTGACAGCTCAATGTCATGCTGAGTCATCGAGTCCTCCTTGACAGCTCAATGCCATGGTGAGTCACCCCAGAACTCCTTCTGGATAGCTCAATGTCATGGTGAGTCACCCCATCCCTACCAGCCTTTGACTGCCCATGCTCAAAACGAACCCCCACCCTATGAGTCTGTGACATGACTTGCTCCGTGACTCCACGCCGGAATCACTCGTCCTTTCAAATGCCCCGCTCTATGGCTAGTCCTTCCTGTTTTTCACAGGCCCCCATGGTTTGTCTTTTGCCAGTTATCTTGTTCTCTCAGAGGAAGAGGTCAGTCTAACTCTACCAACTCCCCGAAGTGCTGCATAGCTGCTTCACGCCGAGATAGAAGCCACAGTCTCTCTCTACAAGACGGTGACGAGTCGGCTCTGTCCTTTCAGGGAAAAACGTAAGAAAGTTGCTGGATTGTGGTGCAGGAAAGAAGCTTACAGCCTCAGGCTCTTGCGGCAGGACAGTGGGAGCTTGTCAAAAGACTTTGACCTTCCCTTTGCTCCATTTTTCCCCGTGCTATAAAACTAACGTTAGGAGCAGAAGTCAGTATCGTCTGGTTGCGCCCTTGTTACTCTTTTGCAAAGGGCGAGGCTGTCCTCTCTCCTGTCTGGTCACAGGAGAGATTGTATGCACTCCTGTCTCATCACAGGAAAGCCTGTCTCTTCTGCCTTGTCGCCCTGTTGCAGGAGAGAGGCTATTTCATGTACTGTTTTGCCTTAGGGGGCGCTGTCTCCTGGCCTTTGAGGCCGTCTCAGCTTCTGCCTCGAGGCTGGAGGGAGGTCTCTCGTAGCTCGAGCGGCTGTGAGTTCCTCTGCCCAAGCCTCCTCTCTTCAGCCTGGCTGTCGAGATACGTGCGACCCACTATTTGGGAGTGAGGGCTGTGAGCAGAGGGAGCTCAGTGTCGCATCCTGTTCTCCTGACTGCTAAGACAGGAGAGGAAGCCTCACTGTGCCCACTGGAGCGGAAGCCATCAGCAGTGGGAGGTCCCATTAATGTGGATTACGTTTCATTATTTCAGCGCCGTGTGTCAAGCCTCCCCATCACAGCTCACGCAAAGCCTCGCGGCGGATTAACTCCTTCGGACCCGCACATTTTTAGTCCTTGCGGAATTCCCCGTCGCAATACGGTGCCTTTCTTTCATTGGCTCGGTTCAGAATATACCATCACAGGAGCTGGCCTTCCAAGAGCTCTAATGAAACATTCCTCACAACTCTCGTTTGTATCACCAACATGCTGCTTTTAGTACCACAAGTGAGGGCCCGGACCCAAAACAAATTAGCTGGTGGACTAATTAGCATATGCAATTTGCAGCAATGTCCTGTGGAATTTATTGACAGAAATTGATGTCACATTCAATATCGCTCATATCCGTAATTTAAACACAATTACTAGGCCTGTGTTATAGTCACTGGTCAGTCATACTCTTTATAACATGTGATATAGGAATTTGACTGTGTTATTGTAACTTATATAGTGCTTATAACTAGCATTATTGCCTTATGCCATCAATCTATTGTTAGAGTTCGGTTGTGTGAGGTTAGTAGAGAACTATTCCAATGTATCCTTTAGAAATAGTTTGTGTAGGAAAGCGTGAGAGTAACATTAGTTTGATCCCAATGGGTTTTTGAAGGGCTGTTTATGTATGGGTAGGTTTACTGAAACACTTTTTGTTTTTTAGGTCTCGCCTGGCGAAAGCAGCGCATGCGCTGTTTCGCCATGAAGAGGACCTTTTGTAATCGATTCAGCCAAAGCTGAATGAACTCGCGTCCAGATGGACAAACATGGCTGCTCTGACGCCCGCAAAGCTAAAACATGCACGCGTAGGGACAAATAAATGCACGCGCATGTGGACAGGCCGACGCCATCTTTGTGCACACGCGCGTGCATTTCTTTGTCCGCACGCGTGCTTTCGCTTTTCCTTCCTCCCCCTGTTGGCCCTTTCCACCCTTGCCACAAGTCCTGCGAGGGAGGTATGGGGCTGCGTGCAGTGTGTGAACATGTGGCATGCTGTGGTACACTACCCTCCTGCACGAGGGACAGCAACATGTATCCCCCAGTCACTCCCTGCACACTTTAAGTATTGCACACTTTAAGTATTCGCACACGGTGTGTGTATGTGCATAGTAAAATTCTAATGAGAGGCGCCTGCAACTGCATCTGCGAAGTGTATGAGGGCTTGCACACTGTGTGTATGCGTGCGTGTGTGTGTGTATACCTGGTACGTGATGCCGGATTCCAGACTCATTGCACACTAAACACTACTCACCCCCATCAATACAACAGCTGTAGAGGATGGGCAGTTAAAACCATGCACGCACGCACATGCAGGGTGTAATACTTTCCACAAACTGTCATCCTGACTTTTGTATACCGCCCTGCACTTGTGCATACAGAGCAGTAGCCTGCACACGAACACTACCCTCTGCACAGATCAAACATGGAAAGATTGACAGTGCACAGCGCCACCCGAGGCTTTCCACCATGTGTGCACACGTCCACCATGTGTGCACACATCCACCATGTGTCCCCTCCTGTTTACTCCAGCTGTTCCCAATTCTCAGACTTAAAAGTGTTGCCCATCACTCGGTACTACTTCAGCTAGAACGAAGTACACGACCATAGTGACTAGTAACTCCCCCTACCCACCCAGCTGCCCTTCCCCGCACTAATCCCACTACCCACTGACAGAGGCCTCTGCAACACAACATATCCCCACACAGTCAGACCTCCAATACATATACTGAGACCCCTGCTTCCCTCGACTTTACCTAAGGGCTGGCACACTTCGTGTACAATCACTTATCGACCAAGGCTGTCCTCCGCTGCATGTTCAACACCGCATAGTCTGCAGCGACTCAAGGGGCAGGCCCGCCACAGTTATTAATAAGGTGAACATACATGTTTTAGTTATTACACACCATGGTGATTTGTGTAGCCTGCTCTGTGTCAGCGTCCCTTGGTGCAGTGTGCCAGCCTGCTGTGGGCATCAATCTTGCTCAGTGCACTACAGCTTCACGTGCACAGTGACTCCACAGGACCTGCCTATGGTGCACTTATTAACGGTGCACAGCAGGCAGCCGTCATAGGACATGGTGCTGCTCCATCCCTGTGCACATTCATGCTATACCATGGATTGCCCCCCACACCCCACGATAGCAAAGAGCGTCCTGTTCAGACGACTATATGAGGGGCACACTTGTTTACCTGTGCCATGTCGGTGGTGGACATTAAACGCACGCCACAGCTGGTCCCGGTGAGGTCACTTCTCTCACGCACACTGGCTGCGAGTCTGGCAAAGCGTTCACATTTCTGTCACAGACCTGGCCTTGGCCTGTAGAGACCGTCGAACACCTAATATATTATGAGGCCCAACTCCTGCTCTTCTCAAGGACAACCTGCATTACCAGGGCTTTCCCTGCAGTCCGTGCTGGGCAAAGGGCCTGTGTTATGGGGCTCGCATTCCGTGTATCAAAAGGAAAGCAAGTAATTCCGGGGCTTCTGTGCACCACATGGGCCTGGTACTTCTTCATGTCATACCCTGCATTCCATGGTGCTAATATAAATAAATGCAGTCTGCCCCCCCTCATTCCTTACTGGCAGGGGCATCCCGTGCAGTCCTTGTGGCACAGAGGACTTTCGAACTGCATGTGGTTTCCGTTCGTTGTAGGTAGCACAAGTGACCTACTACCTGCCACAGGCATTGCATTCATCCCAGTTGATGCAAGGGACCTGCTTACTACCCACGGCTCCCATGTATTACGAGTAACTACTGTCTGGGAATTCCGTGCGTGCCATGTAACACAAGGGGCATACCTACAGGTGAAGACACATACAGGGGCCCCATATATTGTCTGTGGTCTTCTCCTGCACTAAGTGTACTTACTACAAGCAACCTACGTACTTTGCAAGACTACACTAACATTCCAGTGAGCCTCTACTATATGGAGTTTCACTCAAAGGGCCTAAATACGGTCCCGTGCTTCCTTGCATTACAAGTAGCACAAGAAACAACGTTCAAAGGGGGGACCCTACCTCCCTGAAACTAAAGCCGCCATTCCCAGCCAAAGGCGTCCTTTTGCGTTCCCGGTAACACAATGGGCGTATATGGTGCCTGGGTTCTTCGCCTACACTTCCTCTAACACCTGGAGTCGACTCGTAATACTGCACAACATTCTAGGAAATACAATGGACAGCTACCACCAAGGGCTTCTTACATTTCAGGTTTTGCAACGGGCCATCTACAATCTGACACTTCCATACATTCCAAGTAACACAAGGGGCCATCTACCACCTGCGACTTATAAACAGCAGATCTTTCTATTTCTGGGCGACGTTCTTTGCAGTCCCTTCCTATAAGTCTCGGTTGGGGCTTGGGGGCGGGAGTGAGTGATAGATTGTAAAATAAAACAAGCATTGAAAATGCAATAGGTCTTGCCTTTGATTAAGTTAAAGCCATGCTTTGCTAATAGTATTGTATAGCAACGCAAATCGCTTTAACTTAATTTAAGGCGAGACCTATTGTATTTCTAATGCTTGTTTAGATTGGGCGATATGTTGCCCATTACTCTGTCAGAGTGCAGTGATTTTTATATATGCATCACAATCCAGGAAGGTAATCTAGCGTCCTCTCCAGCCTGGTAGCATGCAAATGACCACACCACACCCTGTAGAGCATGTCATTATTATTCAGAGTGTAACCGTTAACTAGCTGTACTCATTGCATTATGAACTTTATTAACAACACCCAGACACATCCAAACAATTATGTTATTCTTCTATTGATTCCATCAGTGACTAGAAGGGTCCCGCTATGCATATTTGAAAGACACTACATCTCCCCTTCTGTTAAATATAAAGTATAAAAATTGCACATGTACATCATAGTTCCTCAATGAGTCATCAAGGTGCTTGAACCAGTCTTCCACACCTAGACATGTGAAGTTGATGAAGCAAAGAAACAAGGCCGGTCTCAGGCAGATGTAGGCATAGGAGGTGGGCTCTCCAGACTTTCAGGTGGCCAGGCGAGGCCTCACTTCTGACATCTGGAGCTGACGAGTATCGAAGAAGGTGCTTGAAGAGTGACGAATCTCTTCTGATGGATTTTCGGGGACGTTGATCAGTCACCATACATCCTTTGCTGATCACAACCACCAGGAGAGGGGACGTGCGGCAACCCTCTCCAAGCCACTAGTGGCCCTAAAGACCCTACCCCCTGGGGCCTTTAAAAAAAATTGGAGAGAGAGAGGAGTGTGAATCCCCTCTCCTGAACCACCAAGGGCCCCTGGGATCCCATGCTCTGTGACCTTATTTTATTAAAAAAAGGAGAAGGGGGATGTGTTCCCCCCACCGAGCCTTTACATCCTTGGGGGCCCTATCCCCGGTGCCTCCAGTGGGTGACCCGGTGCCCACCCAGGCACCCACAAACCACTATGTTGGGAGCTGCGGGGGAGCTATTGTCCCCATGGCCCCAGCCAGCTCCTCAGCCAGCACTGTACTGAGTGCAGGCGGGAGCTTGCACCTTTCCCTTGTTCCCATCTGGGCAGGAGCAAACTTTTCCCTGGCACACTATAGATTACTTTCACCCTGATGGATGGGGTTAATATCAGCACAGGGAGAGGGACATGTGGCCCCTCTCCCCATCTATTAGCATTTTGGCCATGAGGGATGAGGTCCTTGATGCATAAAAGAGGCTCAGGGACAGGGGTGTGCCCCATCTCCAATTAATTTAAAATAAAACCCCTAGGCCCAGGCCCACTGGGGTTCCAGTAATCCCAATTTAAAACACCGGCAGGGGTTATTTTTTTAAAAAGAAGCTGCAATCCTGTGAGAGTTTTGTGGGATATGCAGGATTGCAGCTTTCTCGTAAAAAATATTTTTGCCCCAGGATTTGTCGCTCTGGGACCCCCCCAAGAAAAGCCTAGAGGGACTGGGCATCTCTAGTCTGCCCCCTTATATTAAAATAAAAAAGCACAGACCCGAAGACTAAGGTCCTGAGTCCTGTAATGGTTCCTGCAATTCTGCTATTGGAACAGAGGTATGCTCAGAACCATAGAACACCAATATGTAGGGACTGAGTCACCATATCACTTTAGTACCTAGAGGTTCTAATCTGACTAGCTGTAGTGCCTCACTTGCCCTCCTAGCCTTACCAGAGAAACAAGTGAATTGACACCCCAGAACACAACACTCTCGACCCTCTCAGGGATCGCGGTTACAAGACACACCCTTTTGCTCTCTCACTTGCACTCATCCACAATAAAGTAACCAGAAGACACAAAGGAAGTTTAGAATATTTTTTAAACTATTGTGCTCTAAAATACAGTATACGTGTCACAATTACAAAAAAATGTGTTTGAAATGGGGGTCTCTAGTTGGCAGAGGTAGGTACCTTTCTCCAACTAGGGACCCTTCTTCCTAGTCAGGGTAAGTGGCATACACTTCTGCTCACCCCCTTAGTAGCTTGGCACGAGCAGACAGGCTTATCTCAGAGGTAGTGTGTAAAGAATTTGTGAACACATACAGTAATACAGTGAAACCACTGCAAATGAACACCACACCAGTTTAGAAAAATAAGTAAACTGTATCTAAACCAACAAGACAAAAAACGACAACAATCCAAAATACAACACTCTTAAAAATAGTTACTGTGCAAAATAACCTTTAAATTGCAAGAAAAACATGAAAATACAGTTCCTCTGACTCGGTAGCTCCATCCGGGGCTACAGCAATTCTGAATACGACAGAGTCTAACAATTCCAGCCAACCGCGTCAATACGGGTTAGCAGAAGCGTCGATAGACTCGGAGACAGTACCTTTTGTTGCTGCGGCTGACACTAGGGTACGAGCCGGTCCGGGGCAACCGTCACGGTTGTGTTGTGAGATCGAAGCGTTGCAGTGTGCGGTGTCCTCACGTTGCAGGGTGAGGCAGTGCTCTATGCGGTGCTGGCAGGTTACGAGGCGGTGACAGAGCCGGTCGATGTTCGAGTTTTATAGCGACGGTGTCGATGACGTCCCGGCAGCGTGTAGCGAGACATTGTGAAGTGCGATGCCGCCAGGACGCGGTGCAAGAAGTGGCTCATTGACGGAGTCGGTGAGACCAGGGTGGCTCTGCGAAATGAGGGGGTGCTCTCTACGGTGCTTTCAGGATGCAGAATCCTGCGACAGACTCGATCGATGACAGAGTCGGTTACCATTTTCTTCTCTAAGCAACTGAAACCAGCAGTTCCAGAGATGGTGCCCAGAAGTTTGGTGAGGTCTTTCATGTTCCTCAGACCTTGTGAACAGGGATCAAGCTCATTTCAAGCCCTTGGAGATCTTGCTCAAGCAGGGGACACAGCAAAGTACTGTCTCCTTTCCTTGGCAGCAAGTAGCCACTGCAGGCCAACCCCAGACAGCAAACAGCAGAGGGGCAGTATTCCTCCTCAGCTTCTCCGGCTCTTCTCCTTGGCAAAGGTTCCACTTGATTTCCAAAATTGATCTAAAGTTCTGGGGTCTGGGCCCCAATATTTATACTACAAAATCCTTTCTTTTCTGGTGGCAGAGAAGCCCTGTGCTCAGTCCAAACCGGTTCTGTCCTCCATGGTGCAGCTTCCTGGCAGGAGGTGGAGACAGCATTGTCAATGGCAGACCAGGCCCATTCAGGTGAAAGGAAAACTCCTCGGCCTACTCTAAATGCAGCCCAGGCCTATTCAGCCCAGCCATGACTCATTAGGCTCTCTGGAGCCACTGCTCCTCCCCAGCCCCTATCATCCAAAAGTCAGACATGCAATACACAAACCTAGTAGAGGCACACTGGATGGCTAAGCAAGAAAATACTCACTTTCTGAAAGTAGTATTTTCAAACACAGAAGGCAAACATCACCCTCACTAAAAGATGCATTTTAACATTCTGAGTTCAGGCATACTAAACTTTATTTCCCTACCTTGTTCCCAGGGGCAGTTATGTTTATAAGATGTTATAAACGAACTCCCCATTCTATCTAATAGGTCTGTAGCCTTGCAATAGTGAAAAACTGAATTGGCAGTAACTCACTATCAGGACAAGCCACACACACCAGGGTATGTCCTACCTTTCACCTCCACCCTGCCCACAAGGGGTACCATGGGCCTACCTTAGGGGTGGCTGACATGTAAGAAAAGGAAAAGGTAGGGTCTGGTAAGTGGGTGCACTTGCCAAGTCAACATGGCAGTACCAGACTGCACACAGGCTCTGCAATGGCAGGTCAGAGTTACATTTACAGGCTGCTTAGGTGGGTGGCACAACCAGTGTTGCAAGCCCACTAGCAGCATTTGATTTACAGGTTCGGGCACACACAGTGCACTGTACTAGAGACTGACTAGTAAATCACATCAGCCAATCATGGAAACACCAATCCATAACAACAATTTACAAAGGGAGCACTTGATCTTTGGTACTGAACAGCAGTGGCAAAGTGCCAAAAGAATCTAGACCGGCAAAACGGAGTACAACATACAGCAAAAACACAGGCGGCAAAGGCAAAAAATGCAATGGAGACCCACACCAATTGTGCCAGGTCTAACAAAATGCATACGAAAAATACTGTTAGCCTGGTCATTTTATAGGACAGAGTAACCTAAACCCCTCTCCCTTGCTAATGAAGCTAAATGATTATATATGAAAGATTTCTGGGATTACTGGTAGATCCTGTAACTTAGCATACATAGATGAACACTCTACATCTCAGCAGACGCAGTGCTCTTCTCTCAGAAGTCTTGTTTCATGTGTCTGTTTTCTGCTCATGTGCTCATCTATATGATAGTACATATAACAGTATGGTCCTACTGGCATGTAATCCAAGAGAAATGCAATATTTAATTTGCAATGTAGGCAAGCAAAGACACAGAAACGTATGAATAAATCACAATTAATGGTGTTTTAAATAATCAAACCAAATTAAAAATATCAAAATCATTCATAGTGTGTTCAATATTCATGGAGTTTATTTCATAATGGTTGCTCCAAATAGAGTGAAAATAGAAGTGTTTGTAGACGGGTGCATGTGCGCAGTGATCAAAAAGAAGAAGAAAAAGAATTAATAATGATTTCCAAAGCCTTTCACACTTCATTCTCATCATATGGGGCATTTTTCTGATTCTGTCAGGGTTTACCCAGACTGCGAGGCATGATCTGGTCCTCACAGCATGGGTTATACATGCCCCCCCAACACATGTACACATATTACCGACTGGCATCCGCCAGTAGGTAATTGTAGTTAGGTTGTATGATAGAGGCACGCATGGCTAAACCATGCTTGCCTCTACCATGCAGCCCAAACCACAAATGCATATTAACCACGCATTCCTTTACCACACCATTTTGTGGTAAAGGCATGCATGGTGTGGTATGCGTGGCTAAGGTTGCCACTACTCTGACCCACCTTCCACTGCGCTAAGCTGCAAACCCCCTACCTGCCCGCCTGCCCTGAGGTTGAAAACCTTCCCTGAAAACTACCCATTCCCCTCCCCCTGCCCTGAACCCTAAAATCCTGACCCTTAACATACACTACCCTGACCCCCTCCCACCCCTGTGCTGTCCCTAACCCTTAACATACACGACCCAACCCCCTCCCACTACCATGCTGTCCCTAAAACGACCCCACCCCCGAGCTCCAAAAACTGCCCCACTCTACCCTAAGACCTAAAATCTACCTCGACTACCGATTCGCCTCCCCTGCCCTGAGGCCTAAAAGCCTGCTCTTTAACATACACTACACTGCACCGTGCTGTCCCTAACCCTTAACAGTCACTACACAAACCCCTCCCACCCCTGCGCTGTCCCTAAAACTACCCCAACCTCCTCCACTACCCCTAGGCTTAACATCTTAACCCCTAATTAAAAAAACTACCCCAATCCCCCAGCCCTGAAAAATACCCAGACCCTCCCCCAGCCCTGAAAACAAGACTTGCACCCCCTCAGCCCAGCCCTACATACCTCAACACATCCTCTGGCTCTCTTCCTGGTGAAGTCTTCCTGCTAATGCCCAGCAGCAGTCAGCAGCTAGACCGCGCTTCCTGAACCACTCATATGTGTGGGTAAGGCATAGGCGTGGTTAAGGCAAGCCTGGTAATGCTTGCGATGTTGGAACATGCGTGGCTGAGGCTGCGGTGTACCGTCTGTTTCCGTTATAGTTAGGACCTAGTTTCCATCGGAATAGCATTTTTTTGTTTTGCTAATAACTTTAGTGCCATTTGACGAATCTACACGATATTTTCAAAACTAGCTTGCCACTCACTTCAACTGCTGTCAGGGGGATTCGCCAAGTGGGGGCCGAGAAAAATGGGTGTCCCAAAACACATTGTCTCCATGCAATATACCATAGGAATTTTGAACTCAACTACAACCCAAACCACTGAACGGAATTTTACCAAATTTGGCAGAAAGCTAAATCTTGGTCCAGAAAGAGTGCATTTTTTTGGTCTAAATTTGTCCAATAATTTTTAAGTAATTAAATGTTTTTGTTATGTATATCTAGGAAGATGGAGGTACTGCGGATCTGGCCAATCTCATGGTGAGATCTGATTGGCTGCTACTACCTCAGCCAGCAAGTGATGGCAGCCATCTTCGGCATCGGGACTCAGCCTGAGATCCAAGAAAAATGCAAAGAAAAACACATTGGGGCAAGGCTGGGATACCCTGACCCCCTAGGCCTGGTGCTGGGATCCCACAGATACCACAAATTTGTGTAAAATCGGTTAATCCGTGGCATAATATGAAATAAAAAAGCAAATCTGTCACCTAACTTTTTTCTTTTATGCCGCCCGGGTGGTTCAGGTTTGGGGGGTATTTAAATGTATATTTGAGGGAAAGGGGGTGTCCGTGGTCCCTCTTCCCAGGCTGATTTTGGCCCTGGGGACCCCATCCCCGAGCCCCTTCTGATATTAGAAAGGGACAGGGGGACACGCAGTCCCCTGCCCGAGGCCAATTTCGGCCCCGGAGACCCTATACTCCTGGGACTGGCTGTGGAAATAAACTGGGAGGGGGCAGGTGGCCCCCATCCCAGGCCAATTCTATCCCTGGGGACCTCATCCCCTGAGGCTGAGACATAGTAATAAACTGGGAGGGGGCACACAGCCCCTTTCTGGGCCAATTCCCCCCCGGCACTCCATTCCCCGGTGCCCGTCTGTAGTTAAGAAAGGGGCATGCAGCCCCCCTCTCAGGTCCTATTTCAGCCCTGTGGACTGGCTGTAATTAGAAAAGTGAAGGGGGCCACGGGACCCCGTCCCAGAGCCATTTTGGCCTTGGGGAACCCATCCCCCAAGGCCGGCTTCTGCTATGTCTTGGGGTGTCCCCTCCCCGGGTTATAGCAGTTTCCCTGCCCACACTAGTGTGAGCAGGGAAACCTGTGTTTGCTTCCACATGGTGGGGGTAATTTCTATGCTCCATCACATGCCGGGTTCAGAAGCTTGGTACACTCAATTTCAGAAAGGTACATCATTCTTTGTCCACATTCAACCCATTAGGCTCAATACAATCCATTTCCAATATCCACTTTGCCTCCAATTTTCTGAATTCTCTATCTCCTCCCCTAAAACCTTTAGGAGCATGCGATTTACCACTGTATTTCAATCTCCTTTCATCCTTATTATGAACCTTTTCAAAATGCCTTGCCCCTTGGTATGTTGTGTCAATGTTCTCTATTGCTCTTAGGTGTTATAATATTCTTTTATGCAATGGTAGCATGATGCTTCTTATATATTTCGTCTGACATAGACACATATACTGCAAAACTTCTCTTGCAAGTTAATCTGTCGCTAATGGTTGGAAGAGGGGTATTAACAGCACCAGCAAACCAGTTGGAAATATCAGCAGAGGGCTTGGGAAACCTAAAGGCAATAGCTACGACTCCTCCAGTCAAGGACAGCAATTTGAGTAAGGAAGGAGAGAAGCAAGGCGTAAGGTCCAGCACACCAGTATCATACGCGATCCCTAAAACCGCTTCAAGTATTACCCTAAAACCCACATCCCCCTGTACACTTATAAAGCCACCTGCTCCTAAATTGGCACAGAGAACTGAAGCCCAGATACACAGGACAAGTGCAGCTCAAGCTAATGACTTGGAAGACTTAGAAAATTTGTGGTTGAAATTCCTAAGCCCCACATCGAGCCCGACATCAAACAAGGAGACACCACATAATCAAACCAAAACTGAGATAGTAGAGGCCAACAAATCCCCCAAGCATATCAAAGGGGAGCTGACCAACCTGGGGGAAAATCCAGATAAAAATCTGGACAAAATCGGAACGGCAATGACATCAGCCCTGAACATCAGTAATAGCTTGTCAAACTCAGAACAACACTTGGGCACCAGTCAAATATCACAGCAAGAGAATGCACTTAGTGCCGTTACAATTCATCCGGAGCTTCTCATGTCCATAATAGAAACACTCCAATCATATGCAAAGGCACTTAATTGGCAATCGGACAAACTGGACATTCAAATAGACCTAATGAACATTATAGCCCTCCACATAGCAGGGATAGACACTAAACTTGACAATATTAGCAAGCTAATAACAACAGCACAATCAAAATACACGCTAGACTAAATCCCTGCGCCTGCGGTCCAATTATAGCTTCCTTCCAACTCTTTTAGAACAAATGATAGCACTCAGACAATCAAGTCTGCCACGCTCCAAGCCTAAAGAAGCTGAAAGTAAACCACAACCAGCTTCCTTCAAACAGGTGAACAAGGAAATGCAAAAAACGACAAAAAAACGAAAAAGATTGAAAAAGCAGGCCCCATGTTAAACCTGCCTGTTTTACTTAACCCAGCCAAACTAACAAGAAGACAAAAAAAACGTGAAAGGAAAGCAAGGAACCAACTATCAGCAGGCAACACGGAGCATGGAACCAAAGTGTTTCCTATATTCACTACAATTAAAAAAGCTGATTACACATTAAACACTGCAAGATCATCAGAGGGCTCAATGGACATATCAACTGAGGCCCCAAAAAAGTGGTCTCTAGTCATACCAGGAAAGGAGGAACAAGTCCCCAAGGAACAAGGAGCCTCTAATGCGAATAGCATAGTAGAGCCTGTGCAAAATGGAAAGGAAAAAGCAGCAAGGACCAGGAAGAGCGTAGAACTTGTAGTTCAGAAAAAACTAACATCAAGCTTACAGAGCAGTATCCATATAGAGAGTGAAGAGGAACCAAGCCCTTTTAAAGGCAATATAGGAAATCATCAAAGAAGTGAACACCACGACTGTCTGCAACTTACTGGGACAAGGTAACAAGAAGGAAAACAAGAAGGACAAATCAAAAAACTCACGCCGCATGGGCTCAAACCTTGCGCCAAACAGGAGAAGCAGAAGGAAGGGACAAAAGGTACGTTATTTGGAAAAGAAGGATTAAACTCACAACAAAGCAAGAAACAAAGCGAGGCACCAGGGAACAATGACCGGAGCCAGTCGGAACGAACGGGGAACAACCAAGAGGAAATTGCAAATATCAAACAAAGCCTCAATGGCTATGTGGAAAAAATCCCGCGAGGCAAGGACACCAAGATCTCCCCAAATAAGAACGCCAAGAGCCCACCTCCTAGCTCAGCCACAAAGACCGTCCTACCACACAGAGGCCTGAGAGTCAGCATAAATAATAAGGGGGAAGCCTCCCCACCTTTGGGATGGTGCACATGTGACCCGCCCAAGGGAAGCAACTTTTGGAAAGGAACTAACACCCCAAAGTAATTCCTTCAGCGTAACCGGGAAAGAGAACAACAAGGCCAGTAGGTCGCCACTAACAATTACACTACAAGACTTCGAAATTAGCAATAAGCCTAATGGCGACAAGCGTAGAATACAAATATCTACCCTGGCGGGAACAGACCAAGAAGTCAATAACAGTAGCAGCACAGGGAAATACGGACAACAGCCACAACAACTACTATTAACACTGAGTACAAGTCCAGGGGTTGCATGATACGTTAAATAGGGGCAATATACTCAAACTGATTGCAACTGTCCCAGGGTTAAAACATCTCAATTCAGCCCACCTACTTTCAGTGGAATTCTGCAAGGCAGGACACAACACGACCACGGAGCAAACTCTTACGACATGGCAAACGGACGAGATCATTCAGCTAATTATTACCTTTAAACAACAATTTGACACATGGGGCATAAGGCTTTCGAGACCGGTCAAACCACGGTACCCAGGCCCACTAAGGGAGACACCGGTGGAGAAGGGAAACATGGGGTATACCCCAGAGACAAAGGAACAGGTTCATTCAGTCCTCCGGAATGCAAGGGGGCACAGCCCACCAACAGTAAGTTGTAGTGTGGACAAATCCAGGGAGGGAGCAAGTACTGAACCTGTCTTGGATCACTGGAACTGGCTAGCAGGTACGCTGAATAAAGGGAAAGCTAATTGACCTTACATAAACAGACAACGAACAACAGCCAAGAACCATTCACCTTATATCATGGAATATAGCTGGAGACAGGAAATGGCTAGAAGATGGCTGGCCCGTTCAAAATTGGGCATCATGTGACATAATCGCCTTACAGGAGACTTGGGCATTATAGGAGCTGCCGCTCGTCGGGTACACACACTTCAGCATAACAGCAGAAAAAGACAGCAGGTATGGTCGCCCAAAAGGGGGGTTAGCAGTCTGTGTTGCGACTGACATTAACATCAGATCTGAGCAAATAGCTCCTTATGGTCCAAATTTGCAATTAATAAAAGTCTCTTTTCTGGGCAGAGCAGCACCTGTACTACTAGTCAACATCTACGTGCACCCATCTACGAAAGAGAAGAAAGCTCAGATAAATCTGCTAATAACCATAATTAATGCCATACAAAACAACAACCCCTTCTGGGAAATTATTTTAACAGGCGATTTTAAATCAAATGTGATCTATACACCAGAAGAGGACGAGAAGCTAGCAGCAGATAACGAGTTCTGGAATGTACAACCTCAATATCAGCTTAAATCAGAGCGTCCCGACCCAGTAGGACAGCACCTGCTAACAAGTCTGGAATACTTGGGTTTGAGGTTCCTAAATGGTAGAACACCAGAAGACTACCCTCCAATGTATACCCATCTCGTAGGGACCTCGCTATCTAGGCTTGACTACGCAGCAGTATCACTCTCACTACTGCCCTTTCTCAAGCAGTTCTCAATTGAATTTACGACTAAAAGTGACCACTCATAACAGCATATTTCTTTCAATTTAAAGCCTCCTAAGCATCAAAACAGTATGATAATTGCAGATAGCACGCTCTCAACCGATTGAAACGACTGAAATGGTGAACAGATAATATTGAAGACCTTCAAGTAAAAGTACAGAGAATTAAAATGGAAAGCGAAACAAGAGAACATAACCAGATAAAATACTGGGAAAGTTTAATCGACAAGTTAACAACAATTATGTTTGTTAAACCCAAACAAGCTGGGGAGTCAAAAAATACCAAGTCAATTTCAACTGAACTGGTTAAACTCAAGCAAGTAATAAGGAAAAATGCAAGGATACTGAAAAGAGCAGTGACGTCACGCCTAGACTGGGATTGAAGACGGAATCTCAAGAAAAAGATACTGTGGGAACACAAAAGAAGAAGTGAGGACAACTTTTGGGCCTTATTATTATTCATGGCGAAAAACTTCAACTCAAGAGCATTTTGGGGAATAATAAATGGGCTAAAGCGTCCTGCGAACTCAATCACCTCAAGCGTACAAGAAACTGATTGGGCCACACTATTAACAAAGAGATTCACAGACACTGAACCATCGAATCACCTAGAATGGAGGGCGAGGATGCAAGCGTTGTTCGAGGAGAAAGAAGAACAATTGAGCTACGACAGGAGTGTCCTACAAAATACAAACAGTGCCCTAACTTGCCAACGGTCTAAACTGCAAAACACAGAAGTGGCCCAATGGAGAGAAGCTTGTGGTGTAGAACCTGCATCTGGAAATCCAGGCTTCTGTGATGAAGATGTAAGAAGAATACTCCTAAGGGTTGCGGAAACGGGGCCCCGGGTCCAAACGGTATCCCCCTAATAATCTTCAAATCAGCTCCAGACTTCTGGAGCGGAAGACTGAAAAACCTGTTTGAAGAAGTAGAGAGAGAATGGCGAACTCTGTAAAGTTGGCAAGGACAAGGATCAGTAATTACTCCAATCTTTAAAGGAGGAGATAGAACGTCTCCAGCAAATTACAGGTTGATAGCACTTTTGGAAGTGGCTGCAAAGTACTATGCCTCACTACTACTGGAAGATCTGATTACCTGGTCCGATAATTCAAAACAAATCCCACTTAACCAAACAGGTTTCAGAAAAGGGTGCGGGACGATTACAAATGTTCTATCGCTCTCACTGATAGCTGACAAATATATCCGAAGGAAACAACAGCTGCACCTCTGTTTTGTCGACCAAAAGGCAGCTTTTGACAGCGTGCACCATCATATTCTATGGGGAAAATTGCGCACATGGAACATCCCTGATAAAATACTTAGAGGAATATTGCTCTTATACTCCAATACATGGATGAGAGTAAAACTGGGAGATGGTGCAAGGCTATCAAGAAAAGTTAAAACCACCAAAGGGCTCAAACAAGGATGTTTCCTGGCCCCCCATCTCTTTAATATTTTCATGGCAGACCTCTCGCCAAAACTCAATAAGATCATATCCCATCCACCTAAATTAGGTACCTTACCACTATCCCAATTATCATATGCGGACGATGTTGTTTTGATGAGCCTAACCAAGATCAGCTTATAAAGATCACTTGTAGGAATGCTGGAATTTATAGCCAACAACAAGCTAGAGATAAACATTACAAAAAGCAAAACAATGGTTATTGGCAGACATCTAAACAGCAATTCCAACTATAGGGCAAAAAGTTAGAAGTAGTATCTAACTACAGGTATCTGGGGATCTACATCAACAACAGGCACGACCACTGGGAGCAAAAAGCTTACATGATTCAGAGAACAAAAGTCTTATCATTCGCCTTCAGGTCCTTTAAAAAAAATCTTAAGGGGCCATCATTTAAACCCTTACCAGCAGTAATAAAAGCCAAAATGCTACCAACACTATCATATGGCAGTACAGCTATATACGGAAAAGACGCCGACCTGCTAAACAAATCTCAAGTTACAATCTAAAAAAGAGTCTTTCAAATTCATCAGGCAGCATCCTCAGCACAGGTTAGACTAGAATTTGGGGTAACCAACGAAAGGCTGGTGAGAATGTATGCAACCATCAAGCAATGGTACAGCCTGAAGCAAAACACTGTAGACTCGGAATTGAATAAGGCTCTATGGGACGAATTAGAGAAAGATGAAAAGTCCCCATACAATCAATACCTAAAAAATACATTACTAGAAACCTGCACAGATAAGCTTTGGGAAACCAACCTCCCTACTCTGCCTTTAAGCAAACTATAAATAAATCTGCAAAGCTTAACTCGCTGTTTGTTGATAAAAAATACTTTCAGTACGAGAAAACACGCTTGGATGGTAATGGCTAACTATAAGACACTCATCCCAGCACCATATTTAAATATCATGTTCTCGGCCTACAGAAAGCTACAACGAATGGCCCTGTGTCTAGGTAAACTGCGGTCCATGCGGACCAGCCAACTTGGGTCTAAGAAGGGTCGAAAGAATGTTGACTATGTGGTAGCAACAAAGAGGACCTTGTTCACCTAGTCTCCATCTGTCCTAAATTATCACAAGCACGAGCCACTTTATTAAAACACGCCATGAACATTAGAGGTATAAGGACTTGCAGATTAGCAATTATAGCAGGCTTGGATCCAACAGACACTTAATTGAACTGCCAACTAATAAAGTTCCTCTCCGTTCATGCGCAAGCATTAAAAAACAGAATCTTGTGAGTTGCTCCCTAACATCAAATAAGATGGACTGGTCAGTGGCAGATCATGTTTTCTGAACACAAGGGAAAACAATACAAGAACACTGGGAGGAACATTTGTCAATTTTTATATAGCGGACTATGTGTCAAACAACGCTCCAGATTCACTAACTGCAAACTACGTACTTTGAAAACGTCTGCATTTTATTAATAACTAAATTGACTGAACTAAAGTTATTTCTACGTAAACTTGAGTGTAATAATTGTTAAGCAAAAGATTTTTATGACTTTTAGGAAAACAAATCCTTTATTACAGTTCTCCATTTTAGATTTTAGTAATTGTATTGTTATGGTTTTAATTAACTGTAACAATAAAAAAAACAAATTGACTTTGACTGTCGCTAATGCTTTTGTTCTTCATCACTCATGACATGAGTGACATCAGTGATGACATCAGTGATGACATCTCAAATGACATCACTGATGACATCACTGATGACATCATCCAGTGAGTATGTGTTTCTGTACAGCTTTAATATGCTTAATGTATATAGGGAAAGGTCTGTTGAAGAATGATTGGGTGTACAAGTGTGTGAATGGATGATTTTCTAGGTGCGTAACTGATCTATAAGTGAGTCATTAAATGTATCTTACTGCAGACTAGTGACTAAACTGTGTGAATGTTTGTATGTGTCTGTGTGTTGGTGTATAAGTGGATGCATGGTTTTGTGAATAGCTATATGAGTGTCTATATGGGTTATTGATTGGTTGTCTGAGTATCTGTATGGGTGCCTGAGTGTTTGTGTGGGTAGGGTGTGTGTGACTCTATGCATAGATGTGTGAGTGGGGGATTCTATGGGTGCATGGTTTTAAGAGTGCATCTGTGATGGACTGTATGGTTGGGTGAATGTATGTATGGGTGTGTTAGGGATTGATTGTATATCTCAGTGGTACATGTGTGAATAACTACATATGTGAAAGGCAGTATATATGTGTGGAAGAGTATATAAGTGGGTATATGTGAGAGTGTGTGATTGTGAGAGTGACTGTATGGATGAGTGTGTGTTTTTATCAATGATTGTATAAGAGCGTAAGAATGTGGTACTATTTTTATGAGTTAGTGATCTTGAGTGTGTTTAACTGTATAGGTGAGTAAATTGGACTGTGTTTAATTATTTGCACGACTGACTAGGTGTGTCAGTACCTCAATGGATGATTGGCGGTGAGTGAGTGTCTATATAGGTGTACAAATGCATATGATAGTCTTGTACGGAGTGACTGTAAGTATGAGTGACTGTACAGGTGAGTGAGTGGAGGTGTATGTAGACCTAAGAGTTAATGAGTGGGTATGTAGTTATTGGTATTGGAGTATCTATGGTTTTCAAAATGGCCGTCTGAAATTTTGAGTCGGTGTATCAAAGGTTATATTAGGGTGTTAGAAGATGTACTCATTTATCACATGGATTGATGTCATCAGTGATGTCATCAGTGATGTCATTTGAGATGTCATCAGTGATGTCATCAGTGATGTTACTGACCATGTCATGAGTGATGTAATATGTGACATCATCAGCAGTGCATTGCGGGGGCGCGAGTTATAGTTAGCTGAACTAACTCTAACAGGGGAATTTCTAGGGTTTTGTATGAGGGAAATGTCCAGCTAACTATAACGCCCCTGAAACCTATGGTTTTTTCAGTGAATTTCTAAGGTTTTTTAAATGCCAATTCCTAACTATAACGCCCCTGAAACCTTTGGTTTTTTCAGTGAATTTCAAAGGTTTTTTAAATGCCAATTCCTAACTATAACGTGCATGAAACCTATGGTTTTTTCAGTGAATTTCAAAGGTTTTTTAAGTGCTAATTCCTATCTATAACTTATCTCTAAAGATATCATGTTTAATGATTTTGATTGGATTTCTATATTTTTCAAATTAAGTGTGTCAATTTCATTAAATATGTTTTTTTTTAAAATACTTTTTTATCATCATTTTTTAAATTAATTTTTTTAATTAATTCTTTTAAAAATTAAAAATATTATTTGTTTTTATTGGGTTTTTCAAACATATTTTGTATATTTTTAAAAATATATTTTTAACTATATGTTCAAAACTTTATTTTATATATATTTTTTGCAATGTTTTTGGGTCCGCGCACCCTATGCGCACCGTTCTCGATCCCTACGCGTTAGCATCTGTGCATGGTATGCGTTGGGTACGTGTTTAGTGCGCGATCGCAATGCGACAGGTACGCGACTCCCAGCCTATACGCAACACGTTCGATGTACGTAACGCGATGTTTACGCGCTTCCGTGATGCGTCATCTGCGTCTACGAGGCGGTAGGTGTGTGGATCCTGCAAAATATTTAACATTTAAAAAAACATATATATATGTACTTCATGTGAATATTAATTGAAGACAAACTCTAAACTAGTCTTAAAACTAATATATTTTTACAACTAATCCTATAATTTTTATTAATTCAATTTTGCGGATGCGCGCTGGGTGCGTGCTGCCGATGCGCAGGGTGCGCGGATCCCATGTGACCTGCAAAAAAAGAGATTTGATTGGTTCATTACACTTCCTCTTCTAACTATTGAAAGACCCAACCCAATTCAATCATTCTTCTTTGACCTTCTTTGGAGGAGCATCTCTTTGCAGAGAAGAAGATTTTTTTAGACTAAGTTTACACTTAGCTCTAACTTTTTTCAACTAAAAATGGCTTCAGGGCAGCAGGCATCACCTGCATCTCCTCATACATCTGTGGATGAATTTTTGGAGGAGGCACCACGCAAAGAACGTTTTTCATCAGTGGTGTGGACATTTTTTACTTTTCCCGAGGGGCAGAATAAGACCAATGCCACTTTGGTCACATGCAAGATTTGCAAAAGAGTGCGGTCGCGAGGGGATCCTAACAAGAAATACTCGTGCGGCACGGCTAGTATGATGAAGCACATAAGGACCCTTCATCCAAACAATCTTGCAAGAGAAGAGTGCAAACGGATGAGAAACACTCCTGCTCCTGCGCCTTCCACCTCATTGCAGCCGAGCACTTCAAGAATGCATCCATCAACCCAAAATTTGGACATCCGTCCTCAATTTCAATATTTAAAAGTGCTCTGCACTAAGTGCAATGCGACTTTGTGCTACGGTGAGCAGTCGATCGATCTGATCTGCCGCCGGCAAAAAAGTCACATTTGCTAGTTTTTTTGTTGTTGTTTTTAATGTTCCCTGAAGTTAAAAATTAAAAATTGTTCAGAAAACCCCCCAAAAAATATAAAAAAAGAAAAAGGAAAAAAAAAGTTCTTGTAAGAACTAACTTTCCTGGTTTAAAAAAAGAGCTACATTTATTTGTTAGTGTGTGAAAGTTTAGATGAATGTATGTGTAGTACGTAATTGACTGAATGAATGCATTAGTAGCGTATGGTGAATGTATAAGTGCAGAACTATGAGGAAGTGCTGCAGCATCACACAGCATCACACAGTAACCTCTTTAACTGCAGTGTGCTGTAGTACTTCAGAAGCACAGGGATGCAACATATGTACATAAATATGTTGCAAATCTATGCTTCTCTCTGCACGGCTGCTTAAACTGCAGCTATGTGGTGACACAGGCACCCTTGCACCATAGTGCAAGGATATCTGTGTCATGTGCTGTTTGTTTTTGTGCAGGAAGACACACCTTCCTGCACAAAAACAATCAGTAAAGGCATTTTTCTCCTTCAATGTATGCTGAGCATTGTAGTATGCATTGAAGATATGAAAATGTGGAGAAATGCAAACAATTCTCCTTGTTGTGCTTTCCTACACCAATTTTAGAATGGTGCAGCATTCACACACAAATCGAGATTTATGATTTCTGACAAATCTAGACATGTGTCTTGTTCTATGAGTATTCAGTGCAATCATGCACAACGGCACTTATAGAACACCCTTTCAACGCAAACTGGTGTGCATAATGAGGTTGTATTTACATGGAGTATAAAAAGTGCACAGAGTGCCTTTCCCTCTCTTTGTAAATATGAAAGAGTGTCTTGCGCAATAACTATGTTACAAAAAGTGAGATATTTCCAGTTTAAAAATTCCTTGCAAATGATAGAAGGTAAGCACAGAGTTTTGTCTGCAAAGATGTTCAAAGAAGAATGATTGAAATGATTGCGGTCCTTCAATAGCTACAATGGGAAATATTATGAACCCCTCAAATCTCTTTTTTTGCAGGTCACATGATATTTGATTATGGTCAGATTTCAAAACTACATAGGTATAAACAGAGTGTTTTTAGAAACGTGTTTCAACTTTTTGCGTCTTGCAGACCTCCTCATTCTGCATATTGAGACTTAGTTAAACTTACCTTCACAGTAATAGCAATAAAAAATGGTATACATTTTTTTCAGATTTTCATTGCAATCTAAATTCATATAAATTGCTTATTTTTAAATTTGGATCTGTGAAAGAAAAGGAAAAAAAAATTATAACATGTAATAATACATTTTTTACAACACAGCATAATTTCCACAAAGCAATTTTTTTTTTTTTTTGCTGTTCTCAGAATATATTGAATTTCACTAAAAATAGTGATTTCAATCGTACTCATCACTTAACAGCGGGCAAAATAAAACCAATCAGAAAGACTGTTAAAAAAAAACCAACATGCTATTCTCAGCAAAATACCACAAGATACAAATCACAGATATATAGAATGCTTACAGCTAACAAAATTTTATAATTTTAACTTACAAAAACTGTAAATGTTGTCGCTTTAAAAGATTCACCGAATCTAAGGATGAATTTTTGGACGAGGCACCACGCCCACAACGTTTTTCTTCAGTGCTGTGGACATTTTTTACTTTTCCCGAGGAGCAAACAAAGATCAATGCCACCTTGGTCACGTGCAAGATTTGCAAAAGAGTTCTGTTGCAAGGAGATCCTAACAAGAAATACTCGTACGGCACGGCAAGTATGATGAAACACCGAAGGACCCTTCATCCAAACAATCTTGCACGAGAAGAGTGCAAACTGATGAGAAACACTCCTCTTCTGTATCTGTAAAAAAGAATCACAAATAAATGTATATTACTAACTTTTAAATTTATACTAACACATTTTATATAAAAACTGACTAAGAAACTATAGCCCTGAACCACAAGTGTGACAATGATTAAAACACTACGGGGCAGATTTATGAGGCCCGTTGCGCCATCGGAACGTCACTTTTTGTGACGTTCCGTGGCGCAGAAGCCTGCGTGATATTTATCAGGCAGCACTGAGCCACTTTTTTTGGCTTAATGCTGCCTCATAAATATCAGTCCGTTTAACGCAGTGTTCTGCGTTAAAGGGGCGTGCAATGGGTGTTGCTGGGGGTGTTCCCAGCAACATCCATGGCCTTTTGACACTGCCCCAGATTTACGAGAAATCGTAAATCTGAGGCAGTGCCAAAAGCTTCCGCCTCCCCAGGGGAGGCGTAAGGGAGGCGCAACGGGGAGAAATATCTTTATTTCTCCTCGTTTTTCCTTTTTCTATGTGTGCTGCATTCTGCAGCACCCATACAAAGAGGAAAAACCTCTTGTGATTATTTTTGTACAGAAAGTTTTCCCTTCCTATACAAAAATATTCATCTCCGCAACGCAGGCACCCTTGCACCATGGTGCAGAGGTGCCTGCGTTGGCGCAGGCAGCCCATTGTGCGCCGGCGCAGGGGAAAAGGACAGGAATGCACCGCATTTTATAGATACGGCGCATCCCTGCCCTTTTCTTTTGCCGTAGGGAAGCGCAGCAGGAAGGCCTGCTGCGCTTCCCTACGGCAAAACCTCATAAATCTGCCCCTACATGCATAGTGCATACTACTTTGAAGCAGTTCATGCCCTAAAGCCTACCTGACTAAAAGACTACATGCTAACTGACTGAATGATTACAGTACTATAAGGAGACACACTGGGTGAGTAACAGGGTGTTTGCTAGAAGTGTATGAATACTGACTGGGGAATTGAAGGTGTGAAAGACAACTGTGTAGGTGGCTAGAGGCCTGCATGCATGGTGAATAGGCATTTGAAGCAGTCTATGTGCTACGGCTTGGCTCACTGTATGAGTACTTTGGAACTGACGGAATGATTAGAGTACAGCAAAGAGAGTGCCTGGGTGAATTTATAAGTGGTTGGCTTTTGGCACAGTGAATGGATTAGTACTTGGTACTGAATGGGTCACTAGAGGAGTGCAAAGGGAGTGACAGGATTTTTGCTGGCCTGTATGGATACTGACTAGGGAATTAAGGATGTGAAAGACAAGTGTATAGTATGTTAGAAGACTGCATGCATACTGCATAGACATTTGAAGCAGTCTATGTGGTAATGTATGGTTCACAACATGAGTACTTGGAAATTGACTAAATCATCAGACTACTGCTAGGACAGTGCCTGGGTAAAACTTTTACATTTTCAGTTCTGACGCAGTGAAGAGAATAGTACATGGTACTGCACTTTAGTGTCAAACCCTGACTCATTTTATCAATGCATAAGCAAAGAATAGCTTCTAAAGCTACAAAAGTTTGACAACATGACCGGTTTTAAAACAGTTATCTGTCAGCAAATTCACGATGTTACCAAATGCTTCTATCACAATCCTTACCCAAATGTACACAGACTCACAGTGTGATTTTAGACAAGCAACACTATCCTAGGAGTTTACCAAAACTCATTCACTAGTCTAGAAGAGATAAGGGTACTGCACACAATCTACATATTTAAGTACAGCACATTAGTGTCAAAGCATGACTCATTTTATTAATGCATAAGCAAAGACTGGCTTCTAAAGCTACTAAAACTTGACAACATGACCGGTTTTAAAACAGTTATCTGTCAGCAAATACACGATGTTACCAAATGCTTCTATCACAATCCTTACCCAAATGCACACAGACTCACAGTGTGATTTTAGACAAGCAACACTATCCTAGGAGTTTACCAAAACTCATTCACTAGTCTAGAAGAGGTGAGGGTACTGCACACAATCTACATGTTTAAGTACAGCACATTAGTGTCAAAGCATGACTCATTTAACCCCTTCGCTGCGGCAGGAATTCCGCCGCGGCGCTGGGGGGGTTTGGGGGCAGTTGCGGTGCCGCCGTGTTCGTGACGGAACCACTCCGTCATGAGTCACGGGTGAGCTGTGCTCATGACGGAGTGGTTCCGTCACGTCTCCGCCCACTGCGCTAATCGCCCGCACAGGCGGGGAATTAGCGCCGCATGGGCGGAGCGGCCGCCAACGGCCGCAGCATGACGGAACCACTCCGTCATGAGCACAGCGCACCCGTGGCTTATGACGGAGTGGTTCCGTCATGAGCACGGAACGGGTTAATCAACGCATAAGCAAAGACTGGCTTCTAATACTAATAAAACTTGACAACATTACAGGTTGTAAAAGAGTTATCTGCCAGAAAATACATAATGTTACCAAATGCTTCTCTCACAGTGGTTACCAAATGCACACAGACTCACAGTGTGATTCTAGACAACAACCATTATTCCTAGGAGTTTACCAAAAATCATTCACTACTGTGGAAGTGATAAGGGAACTGCACACAATCTACATATTTCAGGACTGCACTTTTGTGTCAAAGCCTGACTCATTTAATCAAAGCATAAGCAAAAACTGGCTTCTAATGCTACTAAAACTTGACAACAAGACAGGTTTTAAAACATTTATCTGTCAGCAAATACACGATGTTACCAAATGCTTCTCTCACAGTGGTTCCTAAATGCACACAGACTCACAGTGTGATTCTAGACAATCAACACAATCCCTAGCAGCTTACCAAAACTCATTCACTACTGTGCAAGGGATAAGGAGACTACACACAATCTACATATTAAAGTACAGCACATTAGTGTCAAAGCATGAATCATTTTATCAATGCATAAGCAAAGACTGGCTTCTAATGCTACTAAAACTTGACAACATGACAGGTTTTAAAACAGTTATCTGTCACCAAATACACAATGTTACCAAATGCTTCTCTCTCAGTGGTTCCCAAATGCACACAGACTCACAGTGTGATTCTAGACAACAACCACTATACCTAGGAGTTTACCAAAAATCATTCACTACTGTGGAAGTGGTAAGGCAACTGCACACAATCTACATATTTCAGGACTGCACTTTTGTGTCAAAGCCTAACTCATTTAATCAACGCATAAGCAAAAACTGCCTTCTAATGGTTTTTTAAAACAGTTATCTGTCAGCAAATACACGATGTTACCACATACTTCTCTCACAGTGGTTCCCAAATGCACACAGACTCACAGTGTGATTCTAGACAAGCAACACTATCCCTAGCAGCTCACCAAAACTCATTCACTACTGTGCAAGGGGTAAGGAGACTACACACAATCTACATATTAAAGTACAGCACATTAGTGTCAAAGCATGACTTATGTTATCAATGCATAAGAAAAGACTGGCTTCTAATGCTACTAAAACTTGACAACATGACAGGTTTTAAAACAGTTATCTGTCAGCCAATACACAATGTTACCAAATGCTTCTCTCACAGTGGTTCCCAAATGCACACATACTCACTTTGTGATTCTAGACAAACAACACTATCCCTTGCACTATACCAAAACACATTTCTTCATCTAGAAGGAGTACTACATTTTAGTATAGAAACATAACTCATTTCACAAATTCATAAACAATGACTGGTTTCTAATTCTACCAAAATATAAAAACAGCACAGTTATCTGTCTGCACACACATGAAAAACACAAATGCTTATCACAGAATGGTTTCTACATGCACACACACTGTCAATAAGATTGTAGAGAAAAAAAGTACTCCCTACACTTTAGCAGGAGAAATACATTAGTCTGAATAAAATCAAAATAGTCTACATACATCCCCTCACAAATAAATAACTCACCTTTCAAGTTGTTTTGTAGATTAAGAAGTATATCAGTCACACACCAGATTTTATTTTACAGAATCTCTGCACTGTGCAGCTCTCAGCAAAAACAAAGAATGGAAAAGTTTCCCTTTCATTTTCCACAAATATACATGTAAACATCAAATCACAATCCTTCACACATAAATTCAAAAGCAAACACACATTTCTATTGGTTTAACATTTCAACCCTTTCCAAATGAAATACATTTCAACCCTTCCCCCAATCTGCCTTCTGCCTGTTACCATAGAAACCGGTCATGGAACACTGCACTGAGCACACAGGTCACAAGTTCAGCACACAATGTTGCTAAACAAGACAGCAAGTGTGCTTGACTTTTCAACATATCAGCTTATCATATATAATGTTCCTTACAATCAGTTTTTGTTAACCAATAAGAATCATGCCTTTAAAAAACAGAAATATACACCCTACCTTTCAGTGTAGAAAGTTGTCATACAACCAATGATTTATTGTCTTTTTTCAATTTTTTTTTCCTTGGATCCGCGCACCCAACGCGAGAGGATCCGTGCACCAAAAGCGGTAGGATGCGTGCACAGTGCACGCATTTCGCCATTTTTTTTTTAAAAGAGGGCCCCAGGGGGTCCTTCTGGGGCCCCCTAAGCACCTCTACAGGGTCAGAGTATTTCCACTCTGCCCCCTTTATATGTTTTACACACTTATTCCCCTTGCTTCTTCAGCCTCGCTTCTACTGAGGCAGAAAATGGCCGCCAACAGTTCCTGGTTTTGAATGTAGACAGACACTCGACAGCCAATTAGCATTCAGTGCGCGATCGGGAGGGTGCGCGCTCGGTTCGAGGAGGGTGCGCTTACAGTGCGTTTAGGGTGCGCGGATCCTCTCCAGCCATAGATATATATGTACTTTTAACTCTAATTTTCTCAGGAACTACTAAACAGATTCACACCATTTATGCAAAAGGCACTAGTCTGAACTGAGGACTACCTCTTTGCCAAATTTGGTGTCATTCCGTTCAGCGGTTCGGGCTGTAGCTGCGACAACAGGTCCTATGGGAAATTGCATGGGAAAAACGCGTTTTGGGACCCCCCTTTTTTCTCGGCCCCTGCTTGACAAATCACCACAAAACTTTCAGGGTAGGAGCGGAGCGGCGTTGGCCAAACGTTTGGAAAATTTCTCGAGGATTCATCAACCGGCGCCAGACTTATTGGGAATAGAATGTTGTGGATTTCCTATGGAAAATAGGTCCTAACTATAACTATCTACTGGCGACCGCCAGTAGGTAATATATATATATATATATATATATATATATATATATATATATATATATATATATATATATATATATATAGATATATATATATATATATATATATGGGTAGTTCCCAAGTTTAGGTGGAAGGCAGCTTCTGTATAACACCAGCGACACTCTAGATTTGCCCACCTCAAATGTCTGCTTTTCTATCAAAGTTTTCAAGCATACGATTAGGTCAGTGCTATCCACGCCGAGATAGAAAATGAGAAAGTCTTTTGCCATTCCTACAGCAAAGTCTTTAAGCATAGGAATAGCACA
This sequence comes from Triturus cristatus, assembly GCF_964204655.1. Classification (NCBI taxonomy): domain Eukaryota; kingdom Metazoa; phylum Chordata; class Amphibia; order Caudata; family Salamandridae; genus Triturus; species Triturus cristatus. The sequence goes on along the minus strand of NC_140583.1, from coordinate 989,679,223 downwards.
GTGCTATCCATGCCGAGCTGTAAATGACAAAAGCCATTTATCATGCCAGGCCGGGTATTACAGCTTTGAATTGGTAAAATACCATCCAAGCCAACCAGGAATGAGCAAAAGCAACCCCTGACACGTGTTTCGCTGTCTTTACAGCTCTTCAGAGAGGTTTAGCTTTGGGGGCGTGGCTTCGGAGCCTTTGAAGATGGCCGCTGTTCCCGGGAGCTCCGACGGGACGTGAGGGAGCGCGACCTCTGCAGGCAACCTTTTCTGCGCCAAAAACATCGGAATTACTTATTTCGGCAATCGGAAATGCCGCTCATCAGAATGCTGCCTCTATTTTTCCACAGGGTGAGACTGGCACGCTTAAATTAATGTTTTTTCTGTTGCCTCACCGTTGCGGCCGCCATTTTGTTTTTTCAACGTTCCTAGGCTTCCCTCCTGAGGCGGTGTGACGAGGCTGTTAAACAGTTGGCTGCCTTCTCTGCTATTATCACGTTCTTTCTGCGCTTTTTGAGCAGCGCTTATATTATCTGTCCTCGGTGCCTGCAGTTACTTCTCAGCATTATTTCAGCATTATTTCCTGATATTACCCTGGACTGCTGTCTTCCACTTTCTTTGCATTTTTTCCCAATTTTGCTCGCTTTTGACGGACTCTGAGTATCTTCTCTTCTATCATAATGCCTCGCGGCAACTGTAATGCTGCCCGTTCCTCCACCGAGGCGAATTTAGAGAGCTATAATCCTTTTGATGTTTTACAAGATCATACTGAGGAGACTATCAAAGACTCTGTTGGCGCCAAGTCTACTATACCGCTCACCCCTCGTTCAAATGCTAAACAAAGCTCCAAGATACCCTCTGCGTCACCATCTACTTCTGGTAAACGGATTAAAGCTAACCCACCTTCTCCCACTAATTCATCTTCCTCGATATCTATGGAACTCATTCTTGATGAAATTCGTGCCCTAAAACCACATATGGAGGAAACTAACGCCAGACTTCAAAATCTAGAAGCCAACTGGTCTCTCACTGAAAAAAGAGTTGGTGATCTGGAATTACGTGTTGATTCTGTCCAAAATCTCACAGCTCAAGTTCCTCTTATTTCTAAGGAGGTTTTTCAACTTAAACAACAGATTGAAAATTTGGAAAACCGTAATAGGCGCAATAATCTGCGCATTTACGGATTAATTGAAGGGCTTGAAGGTGATAATCCAATATCTTTTTTCAAATCTTTTTTGCCAACTCTTTTGGGTCTTCCTGAAACGCCTCCTTTAAATATTCAAAGAGCGCATCGTTTAGGTGCATTATCCCGTTCTTCTCCATCACCATCTACTAAACCGAGAGGAGTCATTTTGTACTTTTTGGAATATACGAATCTACTCAGAGTCCTCCAAGCTGCCAAACAACGAGGGAAAATTGCTTGGCAAGGTTCTAATCTGTTCTTTGCCCAAGATTATGCTAAGATGACTGCTGACCGTCGGAAAAAATTCTTAGACATGAGACCTGCGTTACGCAACATAAACGCACGTTACGGTTTATTTCATCCATGTCTTTTTAAGGTGACTTATAATAACAAGACTACCAGTTATGAAGATCCAGCGCTGCTCCAACAATTTCTGAACAGTTGCAGAACGGAATCCATGGAAGTACCTCAGTCATGATGGATTTATTTATTTTAATACCATCTGTTTGTTTCATCCTTAGTGCTGTTTAATTTCTCCCTTAATGTATCGTATATTGTTCTGTTGGACTAATTTGTTCCTTCTTCTTCCCTCTATCAGGTAGCGACTTTGTGGTCCCTCATCGTTCCTTGTTATCCTAAGTTTGCCTAGCAGATGTCCCTTCCTTACCGTCGCCCTGGAGTCTCCAGTCTCAGTGTTCCATCTTCCTCATGTGGCTTCACCAACCCCGTTCTTCATTCTTTCTGGTGGTATGTCTATTTGTTACCATATTTTTTCGTCATTTGTGTTTGTCGTTTTGTACTTTTGTTTACTGTGATATACGTTTCTTCTCACCTTTTTACTTTATTTTTTATTCTCTTTCCTTCTCTTTCTGGCCCTTTTTCTATCCTTGTTATTTCTTTTCTTATTTACTTCTGATCCTCAATCTTTTTGTTTCATACCTTTCTGCTTACAATCTTTCTTCTCCAAGACTTTCTCTTATTTCATATTTCCTTATATTATTCTTTCAATACTTCTTCAGGTGCAGTGTCATTTTTTCTCATGTTTTTTATAAGATGCTTTATATTTTATCGCCTTTGTATATATTTGAATTTCACACAGTTTTTCTAGTATAAGTTATACTTTTAGATGTTGATAACTATACTTACCTGGAATGTTAAAGGATTGGGTTCTCCTATTAAACGGCAACGTGTGTTATCTCATTTAGCAAGTTTGAAAGGGGATATTGTATTACTGCAAGAAATTCATATAAAAGAAGTTGAAATTACCAAATTACGTCGTAATTGGGTAGGTCATGTTTTTGCATCTCCTGGTTCCGGGAAGCGTAATGGTGTTGCTATTCTCTGCCATAAGCGGTTAAATATCAAAGTTATAAACCAAGCCAATGACTCTGAGGGTAGGTGGGTGACTGTATCTTTGTTGATTGATAACATTCCTATAACTATTGTTAATGTGTATGCTCCTACCACACAGGATAAACTATTTTGGCCCCAGATGCTCACCTCATTGATGCAGTTCTCTGATGATTACCTTGTTCTGGGGGGGATTGTAACACAGTGGTGGATCCTCTTATAGATCGACGGTCCAACTCCCATTTCTTGCCCTCTCTCATGCACACTCAATTTAATTCCACTATTTCCCAACGTTCTCTTGTTGACTCCTGGAGGCTCTGCCATCCTACACTTAGGGAATACACGTATTATTCACCAGCCCATTCTTCCCAATCCCAAATTGACTACATTTTTATTTCTAAAGCCTTGACTCAACATATTACTCATTCTGAAATAGGGTTTAATAATTGTCTCCTATTAGACCCCAAATTTACCCCAGCTTTTCTTGAGTTTTCATCCCTATTGCTTTGTAGAAAATAAATCTCCTCTGATTTCCCCTCAGGTGTTATGGGACACTTTTAAAGCTGCTTCTAGAGATTTCATTATTTCATTTGTCTCTCGTAAAAGGCGTGCTGCCTCTCAATCCTTACAATCGCTTAACCTGCAAATTAAACAATTGGAGCATTCTTACTACTTAACCAAATCCCATTCTGACTTGGATAAGCTTCTTAAAGCTAAATTCTCTTTCAATAAATTCTCCACCGAATCTGCAAACCTATTTTTACTTAAATCTAGTGCCAAGTATTATACTGCTCAGAATAAGGCAGGTAATCTTCTTGCCAAGTATCTTAAAGTTAAAAGAGAACGTACAAGAATCGAATCCATTGTCTCCTCATCAGATATCACACTCCATAAGGATGAGGATATTCTGATGGAATTCACTGATTTTTATGAAAAGCTTTATACTCCGGAGTCTCCTCCTCTGTTAACTGACATTGCTCAATATTTATCCTCTATTCCCTCCCCTTCTTTTCCAGAAACTGATTTTGCCCCTTTAGAAGCAGATATAGGTCCTAAAGACATTCTGGACTCCATTCACTTGCTTAAAAAAGGCAAAGCTCCTGGGCCAGATGGATTCACGATCGAATTCTACTTACATTTTTCCAAGTTACTTGTTCCTAAACTTCATCAACTATTTTCATTCTTTATATCGTCCAAAAAATCTGAAGGCTCCTTTCAGGAAGCCTTAATTTGTCTCCTCCCCAAAGAGAATAAGGACCATTCCCTATGTAAAAATTATAGACCCATTTCTCTAATCAATCTGGATTACAAAATATTTGCAAAAATTCTAGCGCTTCGTCTTGAAAATTGTTTACCTAAGTTAATTGGTAAGGAACAGTGTGGTTTCATTAAGGGCCGTCATCTCTCTGACAATACTCGACTCTTTTTTAATGTATTAAGCAAGTCTCACTCTTACCAACACTCTTTAGCTGCTATTGCATTAGACGCTGAAAAAGCATTTGATAGGGTTAACTGGCAATTTATGTTCGCAGTTCTTGTTTGGTTTGGTTTTGGCCTGAAATTTCTTGCGTACATCTCTTTATTATACTCCTTCCCTAGATCCTTTATATTAGCTAATGGCCTTGTTTCATCTTCATTTCCCCTCTTTAGAGGCGTCCGACAAGGATGTCCCCTCTCTCCTCTTCTTTTTATTTTAGCATTAGAACCCTTTTTGATAAAAATTAGAGAAAATAAAGATATCACCGGTTTTCCCTATGGAGATAAATATTTGAAACTTTCGGCCTATGCGGATGATATACTTTTATTTATTTCCAACCCCCAATCCTCTATTCCATCATTTTTATCTGAAGTCTCTGAGTTTGCGAAGGTATCGGGTTATAAACTTAATGTAGATAAATGTGAAATCCTTCCTCTAAATAAGTTTTGCCTCCATATAGATTTTTTGGCTTCTTCTTTTCATTGGAGCCCGACTAAGATCAAATACTTAGGTTTGTGGTTTAAACCTTCTATTAAAGACACTGTAACACTAAATCTTAACAATCTACTAACAACTCTAAGAGACTCTACAACTCGATGGCATCCCTTGTTTTTATCTTGGTGGGGTAGGTTAGATTCTATTAAAATGATGTTAGTTCCAATAATTTTGTTCTATCTTTCTAATCTTCCAATTAACATCCCTAAATCCTGTTATAAGAATATCTATTCCATCTTATCAAAATTCTTATGGCATCATAAAAAAGCTAGGATGTCCTTTGCCAAACTTAGATGCCCTAAACAACTGGGTGGAGTTAACTTTCCGGATTTTGCTACTTATCATACTTCATTTTTTCTTCGGCATTCTGTTCCCCTTTTATCTGATCATATTTCTGATAGCACCTCTCAGCCTCTATGGGTAGACGTTGAATCATCTTTCTTTCATCCTTTCAATTTTGAAGAATTTGTGTCATTGTCCCATATTCCCAAGAGATTCTCTCTTCCCATTCTTAAAAACTCTCGGAAAATATTTTCTCCTTTTTTGCTGGACGGTTCCGATGATCGTACACGTTTCCTGCAGTCTTCCTTGTGGTTTAATCCTCTTATTAAAATAAGAAATAAGATGCTTTTTTGGAGGGACTGGTGGGATTTTGGTCTTCGTTGGACTCATCAACTTTTTCATGCAGGTACTTGTGTCTCTTTTGATACCCTTCAATCCCGTTTTTCTTTGCCAGTATCCTTTGAATCTAACTACAACCTATTACGTGCGGCTACACAAAATAGCTATGATTCCCTCTCTTCCTCCATCGCTCACACCAACTCTTCTCCTCTTCCCCTCCCTTCTTTACTTGCTTCTTCTTCTGCTTCCCAAATCTACAAAAAGTTAAGAGATACTTCTAACACTCGGGACAAATCCAAAGTAGAAAGGGATTGGGAATTAGATTTAGAGGACTCTTTTTCTGTTCCCTTATGGCAAAAAATTTGGATCAAATTGAGGAAATCGTTTAGAGCAGCTAACACGACCCAAACGTTATTTTTTATATACAATAGACTTTTAATCACTCCTGCTAAACTAAATATGATTGATCCCTCTATTCCCCCTACTTGCTGGACCTGTTCCGCCTCACTGGCAGATCTTAAGCATATGCTATTTACATGCCCAGTGATTTATAAATTTTGGAATGACGTGTGGCGACAGATCAACAAACTTTTTTCCACTCATTTCTCCTTTACTTTTTCACATATTTTCTTAGGTAGTCTCTCAGACATATGGTCTTCTTCCACTACTAATACCTCCATTATTGATTTACTTATAGCTGTAGCATTCCAGCAAATCACTAAGTCTTGGAAGGATGCCTCCAAAGTTTCTTTTCAGGCTTGGTGGTATGGGGTCTGTTATCACCACAGGTTAGACAGGGCCTATGTTTATCCCATTACGCTTGCTATTAAACGTGATTTATTGTGGGTACCAATTACACATTTTTTAAATATGGTTGCACGCTCTCTACCCTCACATAATCCTTGTGCTGAAGAAGTTCCCAAGCCTCCATGAAACTCTTCCTGTTGGTTTCAAACATATATGCATATGGAGTGTTTTATATTTATTTCTGCACTGTTATTGGAGAAGTCTTTGTACATTTAATGTATCGGTATACTCCTTTTGCATACTTTATATATCAATGATTATGTCCCTCCCTTATTTCTTTATGTTTTCCCCACACATATGATAATGTTACATTGTTAGTTGAATTTATATATGTCGGTTTTATTATAACTCTGTTATTCTCAAATTTTAATAAACTCTCCTTTAAACTAAAGAGAGGTTTAGCTTTGTCCAGACTCAAGGGAGCACCCAGTATAAGTCAAAAGAATACCCTTGCAGGCATAGAGTGATGCATAAATTATGCAAAAAAAGAAGAAGAGAACTCTGGGTAGTTCCCAAGTTTAGGTGGAAGGCAGCTTCTGTATAGACCACCCTCAACACCATGATATATATATCTCAGATCTGTGGCAATGTGCCTAGTAAAATGTGATCACATTCTTTGAAGGTGGGAGAAGAACAAAGTATTCTGATCAGAAAGCATTTACAACACATCTAAACAGCTACAATCAGCTAGCGATAAGAGACTGAATAATCAATGTGAGAAGCTACTTAGACGTCAGCAACAGATTTCCCATATTGTTGCTGAGTGAGGTGCCAATTATGTTCAGGTTGAAATGGAATGCTTTGCCATTTATCAATCAATGTTTTTTCTGAGGAGAGATGGTTGTGGATGATTACTCCAAGTCATCAAGCCAGGAAATCAAAGAAGCCGTGAGGGTGAAATTTATCCCAGCCATCCGCCGACAAGGACTCCACAGGAGAGCTCAGTGAGCTCAGCGTTGGCACCAGAGGAAGCGGGAGAGGAGCCAGGAGCCAGGACTCCATTTCCCAGTCTCCCCGGCACCACTGTCATCATCGCGGCGTCCAGGAGGCACATAAATTACACCAGGGGCTCCCGTGGCGTGGGTCATGTCCGGGCCAAGAGCGGGCCCGTCCTGTGCCCGTCGGCGACAGGAGGAGGCGGGCGGGGCCATCCCCCTTGTTTTTGATTTGGCTTCTCCTGGAAAATCAGATGTTACATCAAAGTTTGACCATTTCCTCTATTATCCTAGACCTGAGCGAATAAATCAAGCAGCAAAAGTGACCAACAAAGCACTGGAATTTACAGCCTACTATGCACAAAATCCCTGCCTAGGTCAGAAAAGCAGGTTGGGGGCATTGGGACTTCTCAGGTTAAAGTACTTTTTATTATTTTATCCCTTTAGGCTTCCACTAAGACACTTGCTTGGTCAAGCCTCTTATTCTCTTCTGTATAAGGAGTTTGAAGGATATCAGCAGGCATTTTATCAGACTGTTTTACATACATTTTAGCGTAGGTGTAAAGGCATTGTGTGCGAATGGAAGGGGGCGAAGGGCTAGGGGTAGTTATACCCAGGTAAACAATGAGTAAGAAGCTGGCTGGGTGGGTAAATGGTTGAACATCTGAGCTACATTGAGAGTTACACTGTGATAAGCCCTTACCTTCACCTTCCCCCACTAAAGGCGCTGACCATTACCGAGCTCTACTTTCTTTGACTGTTCCTTTAAGACAACGTACGTTAGAGGTATTAGCAATACTTGTTGTTAATATGGGCAAATGCAAGCCTTTAGCCACTGGTCGAAAAGTCCCTTCCCCAGACTAGACACAATCATCTCTATTAAAATATGTTACTGGAGCGACGGGAGCCATAGAGAAGCAGATCTTGACAGTAGAAGAATATTTCCTATCAGGAGGGGGAAACGAAACAGTCGTAATTACAAAAGCTCAGACTCTTACTAACGACCATGATACCAGTGGAGGCGCAATACTAGGGAGGGGTTCTAGAAGGGAAAATGAGAGTGAAGTAGCTACTAAGACCACCAGCATAATTGAGGGGATTCACCTCAACATTATTGATTTCACTGGAGGTACAACAACAGTCAAGGGAAGCACTAGGAAGAACCGAGGGGAAGTGGTTAACAGGTCGTATACAATTTGTAGATGACAGTGTTTCCCAACTAAATCTAGCTCCCCGCCGCACCTAAACGGGTAAAAAAAAAAGCCCGACCCCATTATGCACCTGCTGTAATTAGTAGTGACTTGATTAGGAACAAGAAGGGTAGCTCTCACATCGAGGAATCGGTCCAGATGGAGTTAATTGCACCTACTACTCTCTCAGTCCCCATTATTAACATAATTATTGGAAAATTAGATGCCTTAACAAAGGCTTTTCAAACACTTGACCAGAATGTGAAAGATACCATCTGGACAATACATTCTAGACTAATCAAAGGCAACGTAAGAACTAACTCCTGCCTGAAATATCTGACAATTTTCTCAGCAGGCCAAAAGCAGAAGGTCCCTTATAAAGTAGATCACCTCCCTCCTCCCGGAGTACCAACTGAACTTACAAATGATCATACATCTAAGAATAGTACAACAAGAGGTTTCACGATTCAACCCTCTAACAATGAAGGCATGAAAAATATAAGAGGGGTGGAGGGGGACAGGTCAAGGTCAGGAGGTGGGTTCAGCAATAGTAACGGGAATAGAAGCACTCGGGAAATGCCAGCAGTTAACAATCAAGTTGAAGAGCTAACTGAATATACATCTGATCGTTTGGACCTTCCGCCAGCAGCTGCTCCATATGTGGTAGTCTTGACCAACGTGCCTTCTCTCCCCGTTAATGATAAGGAGAACTGGATTCTGCTGAGAAATAAGTCCTTAAATTGGCTAGGTGTGAGAAGTGGGTTAACCGACCAGCTATTTTGAGATCTTAAGATGGCAAGGAGAGTTAAGTGGGTAGGGAGAGGGAATAAAACCCAGAATGGCGATTGTGTGGTATTGACGTTTAGATGTCCCGAGCAGGTGGACGCGGTTCTAAATAGGACTGGCTTCCCCCGCACAAATGGTATCTCATCACGCCCTCTTGGATATTTTTTATCAACCCCTTACCAAAGAAACAACCTGCTCCCACAGCTAAGGGATGAACAGAGATCAAGGTTATTAAACTTCGCAATCCCAACTTATAATAGGTTTCAATGCTTAACGCCACTGGATGGTCCTGATTGACTCAAGCAGGGGGCAAACTTGACAGGAGAAGATAAACCACAGACAAGTCTTGACATTGAAAACCCAGTGGGAGCTGCCACTACCATCAACCCCTTCGATAACACAAAAAGATTTGTACAGAGACAACAAATAGCTCCTCATTTAGCCACTCCTAATGGGCAAGCCCCCATGACAAATACTCAGTTCGACAAAGCAGTACAACCTAAAACTGAATCCTTTGGATGTATGTTTTGGAATGCGGCTGGACTTCGTGGCAAAATACAGACCCCAGAATGGTTAGATTTTATAAGCGAATACCAAATCATCTGTCTTCAAGAGACATGGCCTACTGAGGTCACCCATATAAAAAGGTATAGGACATACTTTACTCAGGCAATAGCATCATTCCATGGAAGGGCTAAGGGGGTCTGTGCACCTACATAGGAAAAACTCTACAATTCACTAACATGGATTTTATTACCAACACCCCATTCTATCAAGTAACGGTATGCAACTCGAAAGAGTATGTTTGCCTAGTAATACATAATTTTTACAACAATGCTACGCGAGAGTAATAACTGAGGTACTACATGAAATAAACAATGATTTAGAGTGCATTATCGTGGGTAGAAATAAGTATCTTACATTCTTATGGGGGTGATTTTAATAAACGACAATGCAACATCCAGTAAGGTAAAATCACTGAAATGATAAATTCAGATGACATAGATCACCCACACTTTGAACATAGTATATATTGCAACAAATTAAATGAACTAATAATTAAATTTGATTTGTCATTTGCAAATGAAATTTCAACACTTTATGCGTACCGAAAGAAAACTTTGAATGGGTCAACTAATAAAAGCATCATTGACCATGTTTTATTGTGAAACCACTGCGCTGGCTCCATTTTAAATTTTTGTACACACAAGATTGCACTAAGTGATCACTTCCCATTGAGCCTTCAATTAGTGACTGTACCCTTTTTTTAAACACAGCCACCATAATGTTATACAGCAGGTAGAGGGGATTGAATTAGCAAGACGCAAAGGATACACCTTGCGCTAGACACAGATCAATCCAGAGGATCTCCTTAAACAGTTAATAACTGATAATAAAGGTGACTTTGATTTAAGCCTAAATGAAAATACATCCCCAAAGGATATTATCGGGGCCTTTCTGGCTATTGCAAAGGGTGTAAAAGAGAGACTCTATGCAACTAAAGGGAAGATAAAAACGGGAAAAAGGGTGGTTTGACACTGCTTGCTCTAAAGCCCACAATAGCTTGAAGGACGCACTACTTAAGTGTAATGGGGAAGTCCATCATTGTAGAGCAGAATATAAACAGGCAGTAAAGAAGAGGAAATTATATCTAAGCGAGTCTGCCCAGGAGTCCCTACAGGAGACTAGTGCTAGTAATGATGAGAGAATGTTTAGGGAGATAATTAATTCCTCACAATGGAGGGTAGAGGTTTCCCCTAAAATTGAGACTGCTATCCTGGAGGAAGAATGGATTTAGCATTTTGTAAATATCTACTCTGAACCCAACATAATAAATCCACAAGCCTAGGGACAAGTGACTACTGAAAACAGAATCCCTTCCCAAACCTCCTCTATTTTCCCGTTTTCCCAAGAGGAAGTTAATGACGCTATTCTTGCCAGTAAGAAGAGGAAAGCACCAGGGCCAGATGCAATCCCTGTCGATCTATATAAAGATAACACTAATTTATGGGGACCCCTGTTGACCCAAGTTTTGAGAGCTTGTTGTCTAGTAGGCTTCCTTCCATCATGGGGAGAATCAATCATGGTACCAATTGTAACAAGCATTTGCAATCCAATAGGTTTCGCCTTTGCGAGAGTTTAAGCTATTAGTATTGTAAACGGCAATGCCTTTTATTTATGTTTTAAAACCCCAAAAGGCTATCAGGCACATGCATCAAAGGAAAAACCGGTCGTAAACGGGAAGATTCTCAGAATCTGCCCCTTTGCGACCGGTATTTTTGCATTGGGATGCATCATCCCAAATGCAAAAATCGTAATTTAGATATTCCTTAAATTGCGGTTGCATTTAAGGAATCCCAAATTGAGATTCCTTAAATGCAATGCATTAAAGTAAAAACATTAGCGATTTCGCTAATAGGGGGAGCAAATTACCATGAAGTTGAACTTCATGGTAATTTGCAAATTCTTTGAAAAATGCACTTTTGTGCATTTTTTAAAGTTTCATGTTGCGCACACACATGCCCTTAGGGCATGTGTGTGTGCAACATTTGTGCACAGATCAATTTCAGGGGTGCAAAAGGGTGTCATTTTGACACCCTTGCACCCTTGAAATTGCATGAGCAATTTACGAGTACCTACTGGTACTCGCAAATTGCTCATGCAATCTCCAATTCATTCCTATGGGCCTGAAGGCCCATAGGAATGAATGGGACGGCATTCCTTAATTGCGACTCGCAATTTGCGAGTCGCAGTTAAGGAATGTGTAGGAATCGCTATTTTTATTGCGATTCCTACATGCATAGGCTTTTGCAATTCCTTAATTGCGATTCCTTAATAATCGCAATTAAGGAATCGCAAAAGCCTACGTTGATGTATGTGCCAGATTGTCTTTTACAATGCCAATAGCTCAAATTCGGGCAAATGCGAGACCTATTGCATTACAAATGCTTGTTTTGCTTTCCCTTTACTATCTTTTTCCTTCCACTGGCTATCAAGGGAACCACTGTGAATTTGCTTTCTGTGCTATGCTTTCATTGAAACCTACATGCACTGCTGAGTTTCCATTCCATCTAGTGCCACATAGCTGTTACTTGCATTTATTGGACAATGCACATATGTGTAAAATAATATTACTGAGCACACGTTTTAGATAAGGTTTTGCAGCCATTTATTGAACTAGTTGTTAGATGCTGCTGCCTACATTTTTTTTAACAAAAAGTTGGAAGCAATAGTATATTTCAGAGTTATTCTGGTGTTAGCAGTGAATCTGTACAGCCACATAATGGAAGCAATGTACAGTCTTTCCACTAAGATGCAATCCCATGGAACCTGCACTTGAAGAATGCTTTGGAACCCTGAAGGTGACACCTATGCTCCTGAGCCTGCATCACTTCCGGGGCAGGTGTGCAGCACTCCAGTATGGACCTCACACACACACACTCACACACACACACACATGCCTTGGAGTCAGGTTATTCAAGAGTCAGTATTAACAGCAGGGTGGCCCCAGCCCATGTCGCAGCTTACTGGTGCTGGTCTCGGCCTCTGGGAGCTGGCGTCACTCCTTCAGCCCAGAGGTGCAAGTCTCTGATTCAGTCTAAGGAGCTGTTGTATCTCTTTCAGCCTGTAGGGGGCACCGTCTGCCGCCTCCTGCCAGGGCCTTAAGCCAACCCCCTGCGGTGCTTCAGGGAGCCCCTTTTCAGAATAGGGCCTATGAATATCTCTGAGGTATGGGAGCCTGAGGGCCCCTCACAATCTTAGGAGGGCCGCAATCATTTTATGTTACGTCACTACTTTCAGTCTTTGTGAGCTGGTCACTGACGTGGTCTGTAGAAGCTGGACCTTGGGAACTAGGTCTTCTTATTTCAGGTTTCCGACCTGAGCACTCGTGGATGAACCATGACTTCTCATTTTAGGTTAAACAGCAGTCAGATCCTGCTGACCCTACACTCAGCGCTATGTACACTCGTGGGCATGCAAGTTTTCTTCTTTCGGGACATGCCCATACCATGCAATAATATATTGGTTTTGTGGCACGATGAAACATGCAAGTGTTACCCAAACATGATAACTTGCAGTGGGGATTATTCAGTGTCTCTTGGGGCCATTGACAATCTGATATATTCTACGCATCATCGTCAGAAAGATGAAAGGCTAAGTGGTCACAGATGTCAAACGTGGATCCCTGATGTGGATGCTTTAATCCACGAACAATAGGACCAGGCTACGTGTATATTTCCAGTTCTAGTTACACAAAAATGCACCAAAGTTGGGTAACCATTGAATGTTTGATCTTCAGGGCCCGCATTGGGTGCAGCAGTTTTGGTCCAGGATGGGTCAGGCCTTCTTACAGGCCCCAGTTTGTTCCTGTTGGTTGTATGTACAACTTCTTGTAGAGATCCGCAAAAGGACGTCTCTCCAGTGGGCACTGTACCTGTCCCTTCATGTGCAGACGTGGGTGATGTGGTGGGCACAGGCTCTGCCCCTTCTCAGCAGGGGTGGGCTAGAGGAGTTCCCAGCTGCGGGCACTGTACCTGCCCCATCTGTGACTGAGGAGAGGGAGGGAGACCCCTGCTGTAGATATAGTATTACAGCAAACAAATGATGGATGGAATGCTGACAATGCAAACATTCTCCCCCAGTCAAAAGATCTGGGTTAAATCCATCGTTCTTTTGCCCACCATGCCACCCCAGTCTGGACCCAGCCATATGCAAATCAGTCTTGACCCTGTGCCCCATGGGAACAGTCCAGACTGAACTGCCAGGGCCTCCCTGGACTGGAGACAAGCATTCTGGGACCAGTTTCAGGGTAAGTCACCCTCCTTCAGCCAGGCTAGCTTGAATCCAGTGGCACATCCTTCCAGCATACTGAGAGACAGCCACCTATCCAGACCCAAACAGACTCAATCACCCCTAGATAACTCAGACCTACTCCTTCCGCTACCCCCTCTTCCTATCCTCCTGCAGGGTGCCCTCAATTTCCACCATCATCTCTGACCATATTCAAACTCACGCACATCTGTACAGTGTACGCTCATCCCTTCTTAACTTAAAAATCCCATCTACCCTCACTGAACTCTTGTTTTAGAGCCGAAGTGAGGAGAAAGACAACAGCTTCTCCCCCCTGAACTGCATATTACACAATTGCTAGTCTGCAGTCAATCACCATCTTGAGATATGCGACTCTATTCCGTCTCCTAATCTTGACACCCTTATCCTCACAGAAACCACTCACTACACCTTCTTCTTCCTCCCAACTACTCTAATTTGCATCGCGACTGGGAAGATAAAAATGGTGGAGGTCTCGCACTCATTCACCGAAACTCTCTGAGATGTCAAACCCTTCTAATAACTCCTTTTCTGTCCTTTCAAAGGCATGTCGGTGGAACTGCCCACATCCACTACCTCCAACGGGAAGACTTAGCGTGAAAGGGGCGGGCAGTGGGTGTTGCGGTGGGCGTTCCCAACTAATTTATTTGAAAAACTGATACGTTTTCGAAAAAGAGATAGGTACAAGGTGGTAGGTAGGTCCCTTACTTTCTTCCCCAGATGTCTTCCATCAGCAATGTTCTTTTACCGTAACCAATTCTGGAAATTTACTTTTATTCTAGCCTATCTTTAAAACCTGAAGTAAATTCACTCGTGATTACCTGCTTCCACCAGACAAAAAAATTAATTACTTAACTATATTACGAATTAAATGTTTCGCAAAGCATTGGCAGTGGGTGCTTCTGTCATTGCCCATCTTAGTTGCAGCAACTCCCTATGGATTGGATTACTGGCTTTGCAAATTCACTGTCTTCAGAGGGTACAGTATGCAGATGTCTAACTGATTGCAGGACTCAACAGGTTAGAACTTCACTCAAGTCAGAAGATCTCTTCATTGGCTCTGTCCGAGTGAGAGAATAATGTGCGATCTGGGTTTTATTGTGGTCAGATGCATTGACGATCTTGCCATCCTATTTTTCTAACAGGATCTCATTGAATTGCTGTATAAGGGAACAAAGGAGTAAAGATAAACTTCTTCTTTCTGTCCTCTTTATCAAATTCAAGTCGCAGGTATTTTTCCCTTTCTAGAATCCTTCTTTTGGCTTTTGCTGCCTTTAGATCTTTGGCTATCCTCCTCCTGAACACTTTCAAAGAGGCCCTAAATATATACTTATATAAGGTGATTTTACATGATGTTGGCCAAGAGCCCATCAAAGTTACTTTAAAGGGACTGGATGAGTGAAGCCTAATCTTTTCAACTGAAAACAAAGCTCCATCTCCAACCAAGGTTCCCTCCAACTTTCACTCTTCGTAAGTCAATACAGTGAGTACAAACTTTATTGGGTAATAATAGCCACCGTGCCTATCTAAAGAGCACAAACACCCACACCAAAGTATGAAGTGCTATATAAATGAAAGGGAATAAAGTAATGAAGGTATGGACCATGTAATAAACACCATCAAACGATCAATCACCAAATCAAACAATATTTCTTGCTATTGTTGCTCTAGTTTTGGAACTTTCAAATAGGAGGCAGGGTTTTCCTTGACACTATTCTATTTCTTTCTTGCACACTGAGATGCCTTTTCGCTTATTTTCCATGATGCAGTGGTCAATGTCCTACCTGTACTATTCAAGTTGTTGGAGACAGGTTCTGTTTTTTTTTTTTCAAACCATTTTTATTGCAGGACCAAGTACAGCTTACAGTAACCAGGATGCATGTCAATAATGCAGGTTTCCCATCCTCCCCTTAATCATTAATCCGTGTAGTATACACAGCCGTACTGCCCACATCCCAGAGGCCGGGCGGCGTCATATAGAAACATGGCACATTAATACGAAACTGTCAGGAGCATACTTCCGGTGAAGAACCCCGCTGCCCGCTTTTGATCGCTGTCCCTCTGCTCCCCTAACTACCTACAGAACTTACAACCTACTTTCAGCAAACCTTAAACTTGAAAACTCCCCCTCCACCCACCCCTCCCTAGTGCCCTCCCGATTGCGCCTGGTCAGGAACATATAGCATGTGTGGCGGGTAACAGGAAAAATGGAGTAATCCCTAATCGTGCGTGCTTGGCAGGGGGGCCAGTGGTACGACTTCGTCCGCTGCTTCCTCAGAGCTCTCACCCTCCTCCCCACTGGCTGGGCTATCTCGCAGGGCCTGCACCATCACCTCCCATACCATTGCCGCCGCCTGAGCCCGGTCGTCCGGTTTTCGGTGAGCTAGTTGGTACCTGAGTGTGCTCTCGCTAGCCGCCCATTTGAGAAATTCATTGAGCCATCGCCGGTGTGTAGGCCCCGCCTTCGACTTCCACCCTTTCGTCACCTCTCGCTTAGCTAGGAGAAGGCCCATGTCTATAAACTTGCTGGACATTTTATTCTTGGGCGTGTGCGGGAACCAGTGGAGTATACAAACGGCCGCGTCGTATTGTAGGTCCCTATCTGCTACGTCATTCAACGTGTCGCCGACCCCCTCCCAGTACTCCTGCAGGTTTGGGCAGGTCCTCAGCATGTGGACCAGGTCCGCTCCCACTCTATTACATCTAGGGCACGCAGCTTCCGCGGCTCCAAAATATTTCCTAATTTTTCCTGGGGTAAGGTATGCCCTATGGAGCACATAAAAATGTATCAATTGGAATCGCGCATTTCTCGTGCTTTTTCTGGCTCTGCGCACCAATTGCGCCCAAGTGGTGTCAGGGATGTCCACCTGCAGATCCAGCTCCCACTTGTTTTTTAATGCAGTTAGGGGCTGGAGTGTCTCCCTCACCATCCGCGAGTAAAGGCACGTCACTGCCTTAAAGGTGCCAGCCGACATCATCGTATATTGGCACACCTGTGTCGTTGTAGGTTCAACTAGGCCCTCGCCCCAGTGCGCCTGTATAGCCCTCACCACTGCCGCATGCAAGAGGTAATCCCCTCTCGGGAGGTCGTAGCGATCCCGCAGAGTCTGGAACGGGGACAGCACGCCATCGTCATACAGGTCCCCCAACATCTGCAGGCCCGCCTCCTCCCATAACTGCAGCCTCGACCAATCACCCCCATGAGGGAGTGCCGTCACCATGCCCAGTGGGATTTCGGGCGCATATGGGTGTCTGACTCCAGCTCTCCTCTGCGAGCTATTCCAGCATAGACGGAAGGTGCGCTCTTCTTGGGTCAGATCCCCAGGTGCCAGCCTCTGCTGGAGGGCGATGTAAGCTAGGACATGGCGGGGAGTTCCAGCGTCCCTCTCACTCTCCGGGCCACGGTATACTCTCGCTATTTCCTGCGTGAAAGACTGCAGCTGCGCGGCCAAGTAGTAGAGCTCGAAGTTTGGGACCGCCAGGCCCCCGTCGTCCTTTGGACGGGTCAGCGTCGTGAGCGCTACTCTGCGTCTGCCTGAACCCCACAGGAAGGATATTATTAGAGACCTGAGGTGTTTAAAAATCGCTCCAGGCACCCACACTGGAAGGGTCCGGAAGAAATATAGCAAGCGGGGCAAGGCGATCATCTTCAGTAGGGATATGCGGCCCGCCACTGACAGTGGCAGGGTAGCCCAGAAAGACATGCACCCCTGTAGGGCCCGGATGCAACGCCCTATGTTGCCCTCCAGCAAGTCCGGGGCATCATGATAAATGTGCACTCCCAGATAGTCGAGGCAGCGAGGCTCCCATCTAATCGACTGGCAAGCGGGGGGCTGCGCCTCCGCGTGCCGCAGGGGGAACAGGCAGGTCTTGCTCCAGTTAACTCGGAGACCAGACACTCTTCCAAAGCGTTCCAGGAGCCTCTCCGCACCCCTCACCGCACTGTCGGAGTCCTCCAGGAAGAGAAGGAGGTCGTCTGCGTATAGCGATATATAGTGGCGGTGCCCTCTAAAATCCAGCCCGCCGAAATGGTTGCCCAGTCTAGCCATAGCCGCCAAGGGCTCTATCGCTAATGCGAACAGCAGGGGGGATAGTGCACAACCCTGCCTGGTGCCACGATCTACTTCAAACTGCTGCGAGACCAACGTACCCACTTTGACGCGTGCCTTCGCCGAGGAATAGAGCACTTTCGTCCAGTGTATGTACTTATCTCCCAGACCGAATCTCCGCATCACCTCGAACAGGTATTCCCATTCAAGGCTATCGAGCGCCTTTTCAATGTCGATCGACAGTACTAGGGGCATCCGCGCCTCGGGCGGGGGATCATTTACCAGTCTGATCAACCGCCGGATGTTGTGGGTGGTATTGCGGGTGGGTATGAACCCAGATTGATCCTTGTGGATCAACTCTTGCATGTGGCGCAACAGTCTGGTCGCCAGGATGGTGCTGAGGATCTTGTAATCGGTAGTGAGCATTGACAGGGGCCGGTAGGACGCGGGGTCAGCGCTCTCTCTGCGTGGTTTTAATAGGGGGATCATTATGGCCTCGCGCATGGAGCGCGGGAGCCGTCCTCTGTCCCTGGCCTCATTGTAGACAGTTTGAAGCCGGGGAGCCAGCTGCTCCAGGTACTGACCGTAAAACTCTATGGGGAGGCCGTCTAGGCCCGGAGTTTTATTACGGGCCATCCGCTTTATAGCTCCTTTGATTTCCGCCAATTCGATTTGGCCCCCTAGGGTGTCTGCATGCTCCTGGTCCAATCGTGGTAGACACAACTCGTCCAGGTACGCCTCTACCTCTTCGCCCCGTGCTAGAAGCGCACTCTTGTACAAGCGCACATAATAGGACCGAAAGCCGTCCAAGATGGCTGGTTGCGTGGTACCTACACGGCCCTCCCCGTCCCGCAAAGCTAAGATGGGCTGACTGTGTCGAGTAGGATTCGCTAACCAGGCCAGCAGCGTCCCAGCCCTATCCCCCTCGGCGTGCGTTTTAGTCAGGTACGTTTTATAATCGAAGCTACGAAGCCGCTCAACTTCCACCGCCACTGCCTCGCGCGCCTCACAAAGCCTACCCTGCAGTTCGGGGCGGCCGGGGCGCGCCACCTCGGCTTCTCTCAGCGCGCGTTCGGCTTTGTCTAGGTCATCCAGCAAGGACTTTCGTATCCCCGCATACTTCCCTATGCAATGGCCCCTCACCACGATCTTAAAGGCATCCCATTCCTCTGCCCTGGAGGCCGCAGTGCCGTCATTCTCAGCGAAGTAGTGCCCAATCCTTTCCCCGAGTGCCACCCGGAACGGTGGATCGTCTAACGTGTCCGGCCGCAGTCGCCACGACGGGATCTGCGGAACTTCGTTCATCCAGCCTAGCATCAGTAGGTGGGGGTTATGGTCGGAGACGGTGCGCGCTAAATATTCCGTCCCAGCCACCGCAGGGAGGACCGAAGAAGAGCACAGGAAGGCGTCCAGTCGGACATGAAGGTCATGGAGGCCGGAGTAGAACGAATAGTCCCTTTCCGCCGGGTGCTGAGCGCGCCAAGCGTCAGTCAGGCCCCGTCTGTCTTGCCAATCCGACCTAGTTTTCGCCAGTCGGTACATCGGGGACGCGGGCAGTGGCGGGTGCGACCTATCTAGTGTGGTATCTGCAATGGAATTGAAGTCACCCCCTAACAGCACCGGGCCCGCTAGGTAGCCAGCCAGCACACCCGAGAGACGCGCAAAGAAAGTCGCCTGGTCCACGTTAGGGGCATAGATGTTCCCTAGGACAATGTGCTTGCCCCTAAGTTTACCCTCCACCGCTACGTACCGCCCCTCCGGGTCTGCTATGTGTCGGGTTACCTGAAAGGGAGTCCCCGCCCGTATCCATATCAGTACCCCTCTAGCGAATGCAGAGTACGTGGTGTAGAACAGTTGGCCCCTCCATCGGCGCTGCAGGGCGATGCCCTCCTTCTTCGTAAGGTGGGTTTCCTGTAGGAACGCTATCTGAACCCCTCTACGGACCAAGTAGGCATGCACCTTATGCCTCCGTGCCATGGAGTGGAGCCCCCGCACATTCCAAGTCACACATTTCAACGATCCCGCATTAGCCATTGTCCCATATCGCACGGCATGTAACACAGGTAAACCAACCCCAGGGGCATACGGTGGCACTATCCCCTCCCCCCCACAACACTATCCCTATCCCCCCTCCCAGTACTTCGCCTTGAGCCCCCCCAACTACTCCAGGCCCCACCCCCCCCAGAACAGGACCTGACTTCACAAAAGCTGTTCCCATCCAAACTGTGCTCGAGCACCCGCGCTCTCGCAAACCCGCTAATCCGCAGTCTACACTACGGAGGCCTTAGGGGCCTTGTGGGGCGACGACTAGTCACACGAGTCCAGCCGCTGGCACTTCCCCCCCCCGCCCCACAATACACATGAGGCACACTAAAGTCCAAGCTTACTGTAGTCTGCTCCGGTGACTGTAGCTGCGGGCCCCGGCCGTCGTAGCACTGCAGGGGACACTGTTCCGACTCTCAGCTCTCGATGATCTCTTCCGATGTTTGCGGCGTAACCACCGGTCCCTTCGTGCTGCTTGAGTCCGAGTGCCCCGACTCCGAGTCTGTGCCCCGGTCCTCTGAGCCGGAGGCCCGTTCCGACGGGATCGACGCCGCGCCTGACAGGACCATCACCGCCTGCAACGCGGCCCTCCTGCCGTCCTCCGTCTGGGAGTCAGTCGGTCGTCTGGGCCCCCGCTTGCGCTCCCGGATACTCCGCGATGCCCTCGCTGGCCGCTGTGGTTGGTGATTCATGGTTCCTCCGACCCCGGTCCCGGCTGCGTCCACCCTGTATGTGTCCCACCAGGACCATGCCTCCTCCGCCGTGTGGAAGAACAGCGTGTTACCGTCCGCTACCACTCTGAGCCTGGCCGGGAAGAGTAGCGAATATTGGAGGCCCACAGAGCGGAGTACTTTTTTGATAGGCAGAAAAGAGGCGCGCTGCTTTTGAGTCTCGAACGTGTAGTCCGGGAATAGCGTAACCTTGCTGTTTTCTACCTGGAAGGGGCCCGCATCCCTGGCCCGTTGCAACAGCCAGTCTCTGTCCTTGTAGTGCAGGAGTTTAATGATCATGGGGCGTGGTGGCTGACCCGGTCTAGGGGGTCTGGCAGGCACCCGGTGCGCGCGTTCCAGCGTGAAGAAGGGCGATAGGCCCTCCGGGGCCACGACCGTTCGCAGCCAACCGTCCAGGTAGCCCACCATGTCGGAACCCTCTACTTTTTCCGGAAGGCCTACGAGGCGCACATTATTGCGCCTGCTGCGATTTTCGGCATCCTCCGCTCTCCGTTCCAAGGCCTGTATCCGGTCCAACGCCTCTGTCAGCCGGCCCTCGACCGATTTTTGCGCCGGTATGAGGTCTGTCAGGGTGGACTCCGCAATCTTGACCCTGTCCGCCAACTTGCCGTGATCAGCCCGCAGGAGACCCAGCCCCGTCGCCACCTGTGCGATGTCTTGGTGTAGTGCGTCCTTCGTGGCCGCGATGGCCTCCAGGATACGGTCCTGCATCAGTTGTAGGTCCGTTGGGCTTTGCGGGGTTCCCGCAGTCACCCCCGTGGGGGGGCCCCCGTCACCCCGTCCCCCTTTTGGTTTTCCCATGGTGAGGCGCTATGCACGATCCAACTGTCCCCAGAGTTCCGAGGCTCACGGTATGCTCCTCCCGCCGAGACAATAGGCCACTGAGTGTGCACCCCCCAGCGGGGTCAGTCGCCCAAGGGCCTCACGGCTGCGTCCCCTCGCTCCCACCGCAAGCTAAGGCTCAGGCCCGTCTCCTCGTCCAGTTTGCCGCAGCTCTCCGGCCCGGGTCACAGCCCGCGGCGGGGTCAGGCGCAGTCTCAGGATTCCGCCGCAGTCAGCTTAACAAGCGGCCCAGGCATGAAGCGCGGCGCCCGTAGCCAGAGCACAGGGTCGTGCCCGGTCCGCAGCGTGCCACGGACCACAGGGCCAGTCCTCCGGTCGCGCTGCCCCCAGTCTGCCAGGCAAGGCGCAGGACAATTGAAAGCACACCACTGTCGCCGCAGGAGGGACTCCGAGGACCCAGCAGCCTCCAGGAGCGCACGCCGCCCCGGTCCCCAGGGCAGGTATGCAGCGACTCCCGCAGGGGAGAGAAGGAGTAACGGCCGCCTCACCAGCCACTCTCGGTCGATCGCCGCCTGCCTCCAGGCGCGCTTCAGGGCTCCAGCAGGGGACAAGCAGGATCTATTCACCAGCGCCCACGGAGTTCCCCTCAGGGCAGGGCCACCAGCCGGCTCCACAGCCGAGAAGGAGGGGGGAGGAGCCTCGCCCCGGAGGAATCTAGCGCCGGTTCGGGCACCCCGGCGGCCGGTGTCTCGGAGGCAGTCCGCAGCAAAGTACGTGCACTCCGGTGGAATGCAGCCGGACGGCCGCCGCTCCTCAGCGCCACCGCAGGCCGTTTCTTCGCGGGTCCGGGGCAGCCGCCTTCTTGGTTATCGGAGCGCCAGCGCCGCCGCGGCACTTTCCGCCACAATCGGCGCTTTCACCGGGACTCAGCTCAGCCCGGAGCAGCGCCCAAGGTGTCCCCAGGGATTCCCCCTGATTCGCACGGTGTTGCCAGGCAGTAGCAGGATGGTTATATCGGAGAACCGGGCGGGGGATCGGGAGCCTCCCTAGGCTGCGACCATGCTCGCTGGCTGCTAGCCACGCCCCGCCTTGGAGACAGGTTCTGTTGATGTTAATTCTCTTCTGCACTGTTGCTGACAGACTGCCTGAGGCATCTCGGAAAACCTCTTCCACAAGGGCTAGAAAGTAGGGAACAAGGTGGCACTCTCTAAATTTCAGGCCCAAACCCAGCTCAAATCATAATCCTGGCAAAAGCTTCCCTAATGAGTAACCAGAAACAGTTCAGATAATATTTAATTCTTTAAAAACCAACCCTCAGCAGGTTCTTCAGAAGCCTCCTCCTTTTGATGTATATGGATGAACTTCTGCCCAAAACAAGAAGCCATCCATGCCCAGAGGTCAAGATTCTATAAAGTTGTCCTACCAATCTACAGTCAAAATGTCCAGGTGATATGAGGTGCCACCACTCAGTTCCCTTGTATATCCATATCTTGCTAGTGTGCGCTTCATAGACGGGGCCAATGAATTAACATTTCAGGAGACCTTCCAAGAGCACATCTCGAACATTGCTGAATTTCTCAACCCCTCCAATTACAAAAGACTTGATGAAAGTATTGCTTCAGATGTGGTCTTACACAGCCCAATGCAGATTTATGGGGCAAATGTTGTCTCAAGGTCACTGGCAGAAAAGAAAGTAGAAAGCCTTTATGAGGATCATGTAATGTTGGTGTACACTGACCAATAATCAACAAGGGCTTCCTTCCCTCTTTGCTGTGGTCCATACCTGTTGCCTCAGTATCATAAAAGTCCAGATGGCGATATGATCCAAGGTGCACCATTAACATAACTTTTGATTCTTGACTGATGGATGAATATCACAGGCTTGTCTGTCTGTCAGGAAGTACTCCTTTATGAATTGGACTGACAGCTTAACAACATCTTTCTATCTTTTGAGGTCAAGCTGCCAAACTTTATGAACTTGAGCAGGCTTGGGGTGAGTGAAGTGAGGAAGTGAGACCCTTTTTCATATCTGTTTCTGTTTACATTACTTAAATTGGTGGGCTTCCAGAGTACAGTGAAAAAGCCAACTTCAGGAACTGCTGCACTGGGGTAGCTACTGCTTGAATTGAACACGCCTCCATAAAGCCTGTGTGGGTGAGCTGTCAGGGGCAAAGCTTAGTCAGTGAAATTCGGGAGATAAATCTCAAATTTCTCAGCTAAAAAAGCAGTGGGCCACAAGGTGAAAGTGTGAGCTGACCAAAGTTTGAGATTGACTGTTCCCATGAGGTGCAAGGTCAGTACTGATTTGCACTATGTGGGCTTCTAGGGCTGATTTAGTGTATGGCAGACAGGTGCTCTGTTGCAATGGTGACAGAACACCCTGTTCACCAAACTCACAACCACAAATCACCCAGCTGATTTTTAGTAAGGCTGATTGCAAGTTTGGCATCAATTGAGCAAGCCATACTCTGTCAGAATAAAACGCCTTTCGACAACCTAATGGTGTAGGTGCCATAGGCAGCAAGCCAAGGAATCGCCCACCCTATTTAGATTGGCCGGCTTCTTTTTTTTTGTTACTGTCCAACACCAACAGGTATATTCTGGCAGTGACGGACAGTAAAAAAAGGAAAATGACCCCCACATCATGGGAATAACTGTTTGTAGGGGGTCATTTCTTCATCTAAAAAAACAACAACAAAAACTCCCCCTTTAGGGGTAGGATTTCAGAAAATAAAAAGCTTTGGAAAACTTTGAGGCCAGCCGTCCATTCCTACATTGACAGGAACTGTGGTGTCAGCGGTTTCTGCCAGTGTATTGCGATGTCCTCTGGGCTGGCAGACATCTCTAAATTTGGCAGGGGAGTAAAGATAGTAAAGTCTTCTGCCATCCTGTCTGCCTTTACTTTGGCTGCTAAATCCTAAATCAGGCTGTATGTCTAGAGTGGCACACTTGGAGAAAAACAATGGTTTGGAATGCTACCTCCATAGGCCGCCAATGGTTAGATTATTTGCAATCATTCCTCTCATCACATTTTGGTTGTTTGATTGCCAGTAGTATTCCTGGAAACCTGAGACTGGTTTAGATTTCCAGGCTATGTACTGATGACGTTTGTGAATTTAAAAAAGTAGTAATTTAGCATCCGTTCAAGGAGTACCTCTATGGTAAACCGTTCCCAAAGCAGCATATTTTCAAAGAAGTTGTGCAACGCAGCGCTGCAAGCAAAGTTGCTATGCTGAGCTGCATCATCCAAAGAGAGAGTCACTGTGCCATATCTTCAAAGAAAGGGTGAGTCCTGCTCTCTCCATGTGCTGGCTCGCTTTGGGCTGTCTAGCACCAATGCAGACATCGTTGCACCGTAGTGCAAGGGTGTCTGCATTATGGTCAGTATAGTTTTTGTGCAGGAAGCTGTACATTCCTGCACAAAAACCTTTCTCTAGGGAGATATGAAATTAATTTGAGCGGTAGACATTTGAGTTTGTTTTTTGGATTGAAAAGGGATAGTGGAAGGATTGAAGAGGGAAGGGTTTGCATTTATATAGCGCTTGCTACCCCTGATGAAGTGTTGAAGTGCTTTTCAGGAGGTAGTACTACGGAACCCAACAGGATTAGTGGGGAATTAGTATGGGGAAATATGATGTTAATTTGAGCAGTGAACATATGAGTCTGTTTGTTGGATTGAAAACAATAGTGGTGGGATAGGAGAAAGAATGGGCTAGAAAGGTGTTTTTTTCAGTTCATAGCAGCAGGAGCAGATTTGGGATGAGTAGAGGGTGGAGGAGTCGTAGGGATGGGTTTAGAAAAGCTTGTTTGGGAGATCTGAATAGTAAAAGAGGTATGAGATGATGCATTGAGGTTAATTATATAGATTGGAATATACATCAACTCCACAATCTTGTCTTCCACTATATTGTCAAGGTGATCATATGTAGGGCAGAATTTATGTACTATTCTAAATCCCCCTCTATCTACCAGGGCAAAATTAAAACTTCGCTATTGTGACTCCCCAGCCCTGACCGGTAGCAAGGATTTTCTGGTAGCCATTGCTACCAGAAGTTTGGAAAACATCAACACATATCTATCTTGGACAAGAGCAAAGGCTGTCAAAAAATGCCTAGATTGGTTGCAGTGTTGCAGAGAACGAGCCTGGCAGTGCATGTCGGTGCACGTGCAGTGGGTGAAACCTAGGCACTGCCTGGGTTTTATTGGTGGGGATAGGCTGACTGTGAAAGTTGAGGCCTCTGATTGACATCTGCTGCAGCAGATTGGATATTGTAGAACTGTGATGACAGAAGGGAGACAGACACAGGAAACAAATGACATGAGTGGATGGCGTGAACTGGACAGAAACCTGATCAGTGACTGAAGGATCAATGAACAAGTGAGATTAATATTGAATAGCACAAGGGGAGGTTTCCGCGTGGGATAGAGAGATGCCTAACACGTATGACACTCATTTCATTGCATGGTTTTGCGAGCAGAAATAAGGGAAATGATGACTGGATGTAGCCACAGTTTTTTGTGACAGTACCGTGAATTATAGGACACTAAAATGCACAATTCAAGAAATGTGCACAGCACTACACGGCACTCTTATCTTGCAGTTGACATCACAAACCACGTGACACCATGAATGCTATCAGTAATCTTTCTGCATCCCAGGGGCATATTTACAAGGGCCATATCTCCGCTTTTTTGGCTTTTAAAGCCAAAAAAGCAGAGATAAAAATATCGCCCTATTTACAAGAGGGTGCTAACATGCATTAGCGCATGTTAGCACCCTTTTACCCGACGCCTCCCTTTGCATCTCTAATGAGATGCAAAGTGGGCGTCACTGGGCAGTACAACCTTGTAAATATCGCTGATGTACACATCACGATATTTACAAGGCTGCCCCAGCATTTTAGCAGACGTTAGTTTTTGGAGAAAACCGCTGTTTTCTCCAAAAACTAACGTCTGCTAAAATGCAGACTTAGCTATACTTACCACTGGGGATGGATTATGCTGATACGGCCACAGGGTCGTATCAGCAAGGCTATCACCGTTTTCCATGGAACATCGCTGGAAAACCAGCGATGTTCCATGGAAAACATCGCTATCGCTGGGAAATTATCGCCATTGCGCTATGTGTTGTTAATACAACGCTAGCATGGCGATAATTTCTTGCGATAGCCAGCAATAACATGTTTCTCGCTAAGAGCGGCCAGCGATAATTATCTCTGCCACTTGTTAATATGCCCCCAGTCTTTTAAATTCATATTTAATTTTCTTAATTCATATGCTGCATGTTCTTCGCATTTATGTGTTTTTATTATTTTGCTGATATAGAATAACACAATGAAATGCATTGCTTCAGACCCAAATTATTTGTGGAATAAAAAAGATTCAATTATGTTCTTCGTCCATTGATGGGGTAATATGGAGAAATTCAATAATTAATTTCACGAAATGTCCATTTTAGGGAACCCAAGACGTTTAAGCGTTCACGCCATAATCACAGATAGCATACAACAGTTCTTCATATGTTGCAATTTTTACTCTTGGCTAACCCGTTCCCAAACTGATGGTAGAACTTCACGTCTCCATTGGTGGGTTTGAAATTGCCCTTGTGA
The DNA here is from genome assembly GCF_964204655.1 of Triturus cristatus. Taxonomy (NCBI): domain Eukaryota; kingdom Metazoa; phylum Chordata; class Amphibia; order Caudata; family Salamandridae; genus Triturus; species Triturus cristatus. The sequence goes on along the minus strand of NC_140583.1, from coordinate 989,652,346 downwards.
TGATGATGAACGACATATGGGTGGTATCCTTGCTGTGTCTTGACAATGAAGGAGTTGTGTCTAGCATGTGCTGCCTGAGTAACACCATTTGTGAGTGAGATTGGAATGGAATTATGATGTGTGGTGTTATGGTTGGCTACAGAGTTCAGTTGAATGTTTGATTAAAGCACAGATATGGGTTTTTGGATGCATTTTGGTAATATGTGATGAGGCTGTCTATAGGTTTAGATTGCATGGCTTGTGTGTTGGTTTTGGATTTAGACATTATGAGTAGTTAGAGTAAAACTAGTAAATCTCGAAATCTAGAATCATTTGTGTCCATTAGAGTGATGTTGAGTGATGCATTCTCTGGGTGAGTATCAGCCTTTGTTGGTTTCTACGAGGAAAAGCAGCAGGAGAAAAGCACAAAGGGAAGCACTGCAGTCTTCACAATTGCAAAGGCACTTCTCCCTTAGCACTCAAATAGTTAATTTCAATTCATTAGTTAATCCGGAATTTGTGTATATCAAAGTGCATTTAACTATTAACATGACACCAGGTCTCGCCTGAGGCAGAGCATGTACTGTTGCTTGCAAAACATTTTGTTTATATACAGGTGACTTAGAGCCTGCCCAATTCATCTCATTCGGGGGCTTCATTGTCAGTCTTATTTGCTGGCTCCTGTTTGAAAAACGTATTCTGGCTTCACTTTGGCTTCAATTTCTGTTCATGTGTTCCCGCCATCCCTGGAGCATAGACCTAGTACTGCTTCACTTTTTGGGAGTGGTCTTCCGTTGCTTCCGCTTTCTATCTTGGCCTTTGTGTTTTTTACTTGTAGTACTTCGTACGAGTATATGTGTCTTTAGGCTGTCTTGACTGTGGTTTTGCTCATAGCTGTTGCTTTTACCCCTTGTTTGTGTTTGTTCCCTCTTACTTTTCATCCTCTTCCCCTTCTACTCTTTGGTGCAGCATTACAACACCAGCAGGCCACAAGTTTGTAGTGTCGCTTTTAACAGTAATTTCAATATACATTATTGGCTGGCTTCACACTATCACTGTTATGTAATCACTAGTTTTCGTTGTTACAAACTGCTTCTTTGGTTCATATTTCATGATTTCTAGTATGTATTAGGCATGATTAAAATTGCTGGAATGGTCAATCCCAAATCTGTGTTAGAAATTTTGTCAGCCCAAGTTTCGGTGGCAAATGCTAACTCGAGCTTATGAGAGCCCGCCATCTCTGCGAATTCTATATTGTGTTTTGGAAGGGATCAAGTGTTAATAAGCATGCCCTGGAGCACATATGTTGCTCCTAATTGCGAATGTTTACATTTCCTGGGCTCATTCTGCAAATCTAATAGGTAGCAGTTAGAATTAATGGCTACAATGTGTAGTGACAGCAATTAGGTCCTGGAGTATTTAATGACAGACCCACCTTCTAGAGGAAAACGGGCCGGGGTTGTGGCGCTTGGTGTTGTCTAGGCGCAGACGGGTTTGCCTTTGGCACGCCTTCGGTTCAGGCATGTAACTAAATAGGTGGTTGTGGCCGGAAATGCCTGCGGACACCAGAAGTGACAGAATGCGTGTGTCAGGTCTGTAATGCCCTCCGCGCAATCAGCACTAGCAGCGCCAAACAGGGCTAAAACCGGGGCCCTAGGGTTCAACAGAGGAGTCACTCCGTAATAGTGGGCTACGAGTGCACCGCGAGGGTGCAGAGACCCAGTATGACAGGTATTTAAATAGTATTTCTCAGCCATATTTATATCCCAACCCTAAAATGTGTAGAGGCACGATTTAAGTTAGTTAAATTAATATGTTGATTCAAATGACACAATAGGTCAGATTCTTAAAAAAGCATAAACCTGATTCCAGATTTATAAACTTTTGTAATTCGCTAAGCTTTCAAGAGCGCTCCACGAAACCAATGGTAGTGGCATTTTGCCAGGAGTACTCCTGGAAAGCTCTTGTGATTACTCATTGATTTTTATGCAGTGCCATTTCTACATGAGTAATTTTAACAGTGTAGAACTGCGCATGCTAAACAGGTACTGCATAATTGCAGATGCGCTCTTTTCAATTTCTCTCCACAGGGAGAACAGTTTTACCAGGGAGAACCCCCTTCCCCAGCACCCCACCAATGATAGCAACGTTTCTTGGATATTCCCACCCTGGAGATCTAAGTGCAAGACCTAAAATGACAGAGGGGAGCATTGCCAAAAGTAAATACAAAAGGAGGTTATAAAAAAGGCAAAAAATATATAATAAGCAAGGCCCTAGGAATTATGGAAACGTGCGGCCTCTGTGCTTTTCGCATAGTTGTAGATTTGCCGCATTTGCCACATACTCCATCATCTTCCACACAATCAGTAGATTTTAACAAAGAAATTTAGGGGCATATATTCAAGGAAGGGTCGGAGTGAGGCGTTAGCCGTCATTGCTTAACGACTCACTCAGCCACTTCAGAAACGCAAGGCTGCACCATATTTACAACAATATGGTGCAGCCTTGCGTTCCCCCCTGCACCCTTGCACCATAGTGCAAAGGTGTCTGCATGCAGAGGAAAGATTGTTTATGTACAGGAAGGTCCCCCTCCCTGTACATAAACAATCTTTAAATGCCATTTTGTCACTTCTAGGTGTGCTGCTTAATGCAGGAAACATGGAAGTCACAAAATGGCATTTTTTGAAGAGTGTTTATGTACAGGAAGGGGGAGCTTCATGTACATAAACAATCCAAGGCATTTTGCTTTTTCCATGTGTGCTGCACAAGGCAGCACACATGGAAAAAGGAAAAACTAGGAGAAATAATGCATTTCTCCTCGTTTCGCCAACTTAAGCCCAGGTTTTCCCTGGTCTTAATTTTGGAGCTGCCTCCCATGTACGCTGCCCTTGTAAATAGGGAGCAGCATCAAAATCAATGGCTGGAGCAGTGGAACTCCCACCACAACACACACTGCCCACCCCTTTCACGCTAGGCATAGTGTGATAGGGGGCCTTATTTACAAGGCAGTGTTAAGCCACGTAAAGTGCCCCTATCGCCACCACAGCGTCGTAAAAAGTGATGTTGTGGTGGCGATAGGGGCTCGTATATATGCCCCTTAGTTTCTAGTTCAAATAGTTCAAAAGTTAGTAAAAACTGAGCGACACGTTTTGCAGCGCAGTTGGTCACCTTTTTGCAGATTATTACTACATGTGGCTGTTAAACTGGTACTAATGAGGTGAAAACAATGCTCAGACAATGTTTACAAGCTTTAAAATTAATGCTACCACAAAATGTACCACATAATGCTGCATAATTTGCCTTTTCTTGCCGCATAATTTACTCAAGCCTGCCACATCATTTGGCCCTCCCCTGCCGCATAATTCCAGTGGCCCTGATAATAAGTAAGAATAATGGTGGACAGAACGGGTGCCGTAATACTACTTGCAAGTAAACTTTCCGATTGGGCTGTTTCTCATGCAAGTGTGGTCTACAAAAGGCAAACATTGACTGCAGTTTGTTGTTCTGAGACTGGAGGCCACTTCCTGTTTTTTGATTTGCTGCACATGTGGTATCAGACAAGCTACTAGGTCCTATGCCTGCCGTATCTGGGGTCAGGTACAATGAGATAGCAATTAGACTATATAAAGCTGAAATAACTCAGGTGGGAATAGTTGCTGTCTCTAAGTACATTATGCTTGGAATCGAAGAAAAAAAACCTAATTGCCTCGAATTAATTTGACATAAGGTACCTATAATTTCGCTTGCTAAAGTGATGAATTATTGCATGATGAGGAAATTGCTGTTTTATTATGTCTTGTTACATTTTTGACACCGTATTATTAACAAGTATTTTTGAGTGGTTTATGGATGTTTTATTTATTGTAAATATGCGTATGTTATGTTTTATGGAACATGATTTCGAATTAAACTATTGATTGATTGATGTACCATGAAGAACGTGCACATGCACGCATACTGCCTTATTTACATGGAGAGGAGGCATAAATTGTGCACTGACTGAGTGTTCATTACAGAAGAGGATGCATACGCGCTAAAAGCAGTGTCAAACGCTGGCTGTACTCCTGCAATATGGACCCGCCTGTTTCAGAAACACCTGCAATAGGTCGCTTTTTGAAGATGGACGCTGAGGTAGGTGTAAATCAGTCATTCTCATTTCAGTATAGTTTTCCTGCTGCTGACTTTGTCAACGGTATATGGATCGTCCCATTGCTTATTCACTGTAATTGGATTTATATAACACTTACTACCCTTGATGGGTGGTTAATCTGGTGTTTTTTGTGAGCAACGTAGCAACGAAGGAGTATGCAGTTCCTATGGGAAAGGGATGGAAATGACAGAGGCTGGGTTGGTCAACCCCCTGCTCTAAAGTAGAGTTAGGGTGTCTCCCAATATGGGAAGTGGGGACCTCACACACACGGTTGGGTATCATGCTTCTGAATTCAAATAACAGACTAACCCATCCACCACTTAAAATTTACTTGCATGTCTTACTATACTAATTCAACACTAATCCTCTATGGGTCGGAGTAGCGTGCTACTTGCCGAAAAAGCGCTTTGGCGCCTCGTCAGGGGTAGTAAGCGCTATACAAATGCAATTACAATACAATACAATAGGACTTGCTCCTTGTCAAGCCGGCGCTGCAGTGCCTAATGGGCACCCTATGAGGGGCTCGTTTGCGGAGAGCTTTTTCCCAAGCCGTATGGGTGAAGTGCGGGTGAGGGGCCTAGTGGTGCAGATGTGATCTGAAAGATGTGTAGGAGAATAAAATGAGGCGAGATGGTGCTCCAAAATGAGGTTAATCTGCGAGCCCACTCGTCTCAATTAAAAACATTACAGATGTCACCGCCAATTATAATGATCAGAGGTGTCTAGGTTTGCGTAGTCGTGGTCAACAGATTTCTCACCTTTTGTGTAAATAATCACTTGGCAAGTCGTCACGACCTATAGTAATGCGCTATCTACACAGTGGTTGGTTTTAGAAGTGAACCAATCACTCAGGGAAGTTTTTTGTGATCAGTCATGTGTGTTCAAGAAAAGATTGCATGCATTAAATCCAGTTACTTGTGATGTATTAATATTAGGTAGGTATGATCATTAGCGGGGTTATGCGGATTTAGGTGGATGGTTGGTGAGATGGACTGGCAGAGATTCGGTAATGTTAGATTACAGGGATAGGGTTTTGAAGATGAAAAAGTGTGATTAGACCTGTGCGTGAAATTCCGTAGTGCGGAGATACGCGGAGCAGAGTTTTTTCCTCGCTCGTCAATGTTAAGTTGGCAAGCGCGAGCGAGGAAAATCTTACTGCAGACCACCTCCCTGTGAGATGGCCGCTATCGCTCTTGTTGAGAAACCATCCGCTCTTGTTGAGGAAGCAACTGCACGAGAAGAACATCCACTCGAGCGGCAGAAATAAGCAGCGCCCTCTTCCACTGTGCATAGTGCTGTTCGCACTGATTTTCCAGCATGGGACAAACACCCGGCGCTAAAAATCAGAGCCAAACGTCGTGACCTTAGACAAACCTCCACTTGCGTAACTCCTGGTAGTGCTTTGGAGTTTTTGGTCACTTCCGCATGGCAGAACTCCTGGAAATCCATCCAGGCCTGGTTGTGATCTATGAAATGAGGTATCAGCCAACTGCAGAATTGCAATAACAAGGATTGAATCAGGCAGGCATGAGACCGAGAGGTGGCTATACTCCAAAATAGAAGCATGCAGAGGATGGAAGAGAAGAAGAGGATCACTGTAAAGAAAGAAAGTCCAAAAAGGTACATTTTTCATGCAGGACAAAGCACAATAGTAGGAGATGGCTTTCTGAGTTTGCAAGCAATCGGAGAATGTAAGCTATAGAAAGATACATTATATATAGTGCTCTATGTCCGGGCAGACAGCTTAAACATGCTCTTCTGAGTGTTCACATCATTTAAACATGCAACTCTTTTTTTAAACTTCTGAACATTATTCAGTCATTAAAGGCAGGTGGTGGTGGAGGCAATCATTGTACACCAGCCAATCATTCGACTGTGAAAGCCACCGCTTGCTCATCCCAATTCAGGCATAGTACTGTCCATTAGTCAGGTTGTCGCCTTACACCATTAAGTAAGTCTCCAATTATCCAACCTAGGCTCTGATTATGAGTCAGGTGGAGTGAAATTACCATATTTAGTTCCACACTGTCTGATCACAACTGCGCTGGTGCTTCTGCACCCACTTTTTCTGGGTGAGGGAACACCATAAACATACTGGCTGGTAATTTCGGCTGGTACAATTGCATGAGGTGTTGATCAGAGCAGGTGGTTTACAAGCCTATTGTGACACTTGTGCGTTAGTTTTTGTGACGCACCAGTGGCACATTTTGCTGCCCCATATTTACAAGGACATGAAAAGCCACCCTGCGTGTCTTTTCCTGTCCTTGAAAATACGGCCACTTTACCCAGAGCACTTTGCGTTAAATGGGCGTTCCATGGGTGTTGCTGTGGGTGTTCCCATGGAACACCCATGGCAACTGACACATTTCCAGATTTATGAGAAATCGTAAACCTGGAAATGCGTCTGAATGCTATGCCTGCCCAGGGGAGGCACAATGGGGAGAAACAATGAAGAGAAATGCATTAATTTCTCCTTGTTTTTTCTTTTCTCCTTCTATGGGTGCTGCATTCAGCAGCACACATAGACTGAGGAAATCACCAATTGTGTTAAAAAAAATGAAGTTTTGCAACTTTTATATGTGCTAATGCAGCACGCATAGAAGTTTCCAAACGCCATTTCAGATTGTTTATGTGCAGGAAGGGACATCTTACTGACAATAAACAATCATCCCCTTGACGCAGGCATCCTTGTACCGTGGTGCAAGGATGCCTGCATCGGCGCATGTCAGCTGTGCATGTCAGCTGTGCACCAGCACAGAGGAGAGCAAAGGGATCCATCATATCGATGTAGATATGACACATCCCTGTGCTTCGGAATTAACACGGTGAGGTGCAGCCCAATGTCTTGCGGAACAGCACTGCGTTATTTCTTTGTTAATAGGGCCCTCAGAATAGTTTTTCTGTGTCCACATAGTTATTCTCTATTTTCAGGGATCTAACTCATAATGAGTGAAATTTAATGTGTAAATACAGCCATTAATTCTGATTACAATCACTGGGGGTCTGGAATTCCTACTTGTTTTTAATCATGGCCTATGTTGTCAAGCATTGAATTTGTTTGTAATCAATCTGTTCTATAGGCAGAGCTTTGTTGGTTCAATATTTTTTCTAAGCACTCTTAGAGAGAAAGTAGATCTACAGTGCGAGTAAGTTACAAAGTGCTTCTAAGAATATTACCTTGCCATAGTGCTTGCGTTTCATAAATGTGGTTTGCATTACATGTCATATGGTTCTGTGTCAGGACGTAGTTGTGCTGCCCGGGTTGTTGGCCTTGTGTTTTTTTAGGGTAGGGGTAATCAGGAATTGCCTTCATTCTCAACTCATGGTTCTTTGCTTGGGTATTGACTGGTCGCGTGCTTGGCCTATGTAGGTAAAACGTGTTTTGCGATTCTCTAATTGCAATTTTTAGGGAATCGCAATTAGAGAATTGCAAAACGCAATGTAGGAAGGATTAGCAAAATATTTTGCGATTCCCACCTATTCCTTATTTGCGAATCCCAAATTGAGATTCGCAAATAAGGAATACCCTGCCATTCATTCCTATGGGCTAGAAGGCCCATAGGAATGAATAGGAAGACATTCTCAATTTGCGATTCTCAATTAGAGAATCGCAAATTGAGAATGCAATTTCAAGGTTGCAAGGGTGTCAATAGGACACCCTTTTGCACCCCTGAAATAAACATGTGTGCACATGTGGCGCACATATATGCGCTAAGGGCATGTATGTGCGCCACATGAAGTTGGTGGTAATATGCGATTCCATAAGCCAAAATCGCACAACTTGGGTGCTTCCTACATTGCATTTAAGGAATCGCAATTTGGGATTCCTTAAATGCATTAGCAAAATAAAGAATCGCAAATTTTGCGATTCCTTATTTTGCGTGTGGGTTTTTGTGTGCTACATAGCACACTGCCCAAATTGCGATCGCAAATGCTGAAATTCAGCGAATTTCAGCATTTGCTATCGCAATTTGGCTTCCTACATATGGCCCCTAGTCCTGTTGTATTACTGCAATTTGCGTCTTCCCTGAATCGGGAGTCGGGGCAGGGAAGAAGTGGGCCTTCCTGTTTTGCCCTTATTTTCATGAGGTTGGGGTATTATGAAGACTGACAGATGTCTTGTCGTAGACGGCGTCCCCTGACTTCATTATATAGATTTGTTCATGATTTGTAGTGTTGCAGGAGGTTCTAAGGATATTTAAGATATTAATCTGTGTGGACTGGACAGAGTGACTAGGTGGAGAGTGTGCGAGTTTTGTAGACAAACAGGTGCTGCACCTTTCTTGAATTTTTAAGGGAGTCTGAGGGCCATATTGATGCAAAGTAATGCAGCAAGGGAAGTTGCAGCAAGGGAAGCATTGCGTCAAAGAGAGAGATCAGAAATGTGACATATCAGCTAATATATGTCAGTGTTCTGCTCCCTTTTAGTGCTGGCGCATTGTGGCTCCTTAGCTCCAATGCAGACACCCTTGTGCCTTGACACAAGGGTGCCTGCGTTGTGGTCAGATCGATTTTAGAGATACCTCACTGCACAAAAATATTATTCTCTGAGGCCTATTCCTCTTTGTATGTGTGCTGCAAAATTCAGCACATATTCAAAGAGTAAATAGCAAGTAAATCTATCTCATCATTGTTTCTCCTTGTTAAGCCAACCTGAGGTAAGTGTACCATTTTGGTGCAAGCACATGCGTACTGACGTTAATGAATATAGGTTTTCATCAAAATGCCTGGGTGGATGTGTAGAAACAATCATGCTCCAGCCCTGTAATGCCTCCTCTACGCAAGTTAATGCTAAAGAGTGCTGTGCACTGCTTTCCATTACCTTTGGGATAAAATCCCACACTAAGCCATGCAAATCTTGATTTTCTTTGTAAACCACAGCATGAATTTTGCATCGGGTTTCATCCAGCCGCGGCCCGTGCGGGTAAGAGCGGTGGGGCCGGGTTGGGGGGATTCCACAGAGGACGATGAGGGAAAATTAAATAAATAATTCATTTTTCCTCATCGTCGTCTGTCAAAACCCGGCACCCCACCACCACACAACTCTTACCTGCACGGGCAGCGGCTGGCTGCACCCCAAAAGTGGCACAACATCAATGAAAAATAGTAAATCTGGCCCATAGTATATTTTTAACCAGTTCTGGTCTGGACTTGCCACCAACATTGGTTTCTGCGGTGGTGTGTGATGAACTGGTGCCTTTGCAGGTGAAAGACACCACTGTTCTTATAGCTAGATCCACACTGTATAAATCCCCCAGAATCAAATGAAATGGAAAAATGGACAGAAATACATTGGAGGAAGACTCAGATAATGCCATCGTCAATTAAACTATTATAATGAAATAATGCCTTCATTTTCAGCACATAACCTAAATATTCTGTAATTGTAGCATCATACCTGCTCTTTAGTCTGACTGCTAATGGATGTTGCATTGTGCCTAGCTCTAAATGGAGAATGGCCCTCCTTGACTACAAATGAGACACCATTAAAGCAGATTACTCTGAAAATTATTACTTTTGGGGAAACCATCACTGAGAGAACTAGTTAAACTTATTTCTTCTTGGCCAGATGACACTCAAAGAACATACTCAATTAGAAATGATAAGCTCTAGTTATAAGAGATTCTAATGGAAGTTGCATAAAAATTATTTTTGAAGTAAATCTCTATTATCATGAACTGGATTGTAATTTCGTTATGGAGGTGCTCGGTTATGCATTTGCTATTTGCTCAAAGCCTATGAGTTAAGAGAACCCGAAAGGGCATATTTACGTGGGGATATTACCACCAGAACGTCACTTTCAGCGACGCTCTGGTGGTGATATCCCCTTCCCCTTATTTACAAAGCGTTGTTAAGCCATTTAATGTGGCTCAACGCTGCCTTGTAAATAAGGATCCTTTTCACACTTCACTTAATGTGAAACGGGTGTGAAATGGGTGTTGCAGTGGGCGTTTCGCCTCCAACACCCGTTGCTTTCGACGCTACCCCATATTTACAAGGCTGGGGCAGCACCAAAAACTAAGACCAGGGAATCAATGGTCTTGGACTGGAGATACGAGAAGAAATTATTCATTTCTCCTTGTTTTTTGCTCTTTCCATGTGTGTCTTTGGGCCGGTCAGTTGTTTGGTGTTTGGGCCAGTGAGGTTGGTTGAAACAGTCCTTTAGTTCCCTGCAACAGGTAGGAGTGGAATTTAAAGTACGGATTCCAGGCATTCTGCGTATGTGTGGACCTAGCTAAATCACCTGGATTCTGCATCTTCAGCTTTTTATCAAAATGTTGGTAGAGGGGGGGATTAAGAGCTTAAAAATAAATATTATTTTCGAAAAAAAAGTGCCTAATTTGCATGTTAGCCTTCGATTGTACCATTCAGAACATTGTTGTAGGAAGCTGGCTCTCTATATTGTGTGCTAGAATGAGCTGCACTGTGCAGAGAGTCCAGGTTTCCCTTATTGGTAAACAGAGCCTTGCTCTAGCAATCCCAAGGTGCTCTATTTGTGGCAGTGTGGTAGAGCAGTAGAGCAGTTTTAGGCTTATCAGAGGGGAGTGATAGGCAACTCGTGCACACACAGTGTCAATAGATTAGACACACACTCAATAAGGAAATCTGACATCAATTTAGAAAAATAACATAGATTTTTATGTTAATTTAGGCACAAAGATCTACGAGATTAGGTAAGTACTTTCCGAGTTAGCGATTTACATACATTTTGAAAATAAAGCTGTCAGAGTTAAGGCTTGAGCCTCAAACGTGGTAACGTAATCCTATGGGAGAAGCATGCACTGCATGGTGGTACTTGCAATTGAGTTACAGGGTAGTTCTTCTAGAGTTAAGGTAAGTAGGGGCAAAGATCATTAGAACTACCAGCAGGTTTGGGTTACCTGCCATAGTGTGTCCAGGTACAGAGGTGCTGGTTGCAAGAGTAGCCTCGAACGCTACAGCTGATTTCTATGGAGAGAGCCTGTAATAGAAAGATGCTGCAAGTCGGGACTTGTGGACAAGTCCCGCAAAACCCAAAGGGGAGGCTTGGTTCTTGAGGGTCTCTGGAGCAAGGATGCACCATCAGTCAGGTCAGACTCGGGCTGTGGGGCTCCTGTCCCGCAGGTTGCTTGCGTTGGAGGCTCTCACTTCTTAGGGTCCACCTGGAGAGAGGCACAAAACAGGACAGCAGGGCCATTCTCCATGCAGGCCTCAGTGAAGTTGATGTCCCTCAATGGTAGGTCATTCATGGGGGTGTTGGTGTTCCAGACTTGACATTGGATAAGCCTTGACTGGTGTGGTACCCCGGGTATTGGTGCAGTGCAGCTCCTAGGGGTTCTGGCCTCTCCAAACGTGGTGGAGGGATGGATTTGACCTCCTGGAGCATGATGACCTCATCCTGAGAGGCTTCTGCATTGCTGGGCCCAGTGGTCAGCTGATCGGTGAACCGGATGTTGGAGTTCAAGACTGCAGGCTGCAGGGAAGTGGCTTCCCCACATCAAAGAGATGCGGACAGGTTGCCGAAGCGCTGACAGCCCTCATAGGCATTTGGAGGATGCACAGCTGCAGGACGAGTCATGTCTTTGCAATATTTGAGACAGGAGCAGGCAGGGAGGGTTTGGCGTCAAGCCCACAGCTAGTCCACGGTTCTTGTGTGCTTCAATTCTTCTTTGTCCTTCTTTTTCTTTGGCCAGGTGAATCTGAGTTCCTGGTGTCAGGGGGCCACCTAAATACTGAATTTAGGGGTGTTAAGGGGAGGGAAGGGTAGCAGTCAATGGGCTACTTCCCTTGGGCTCACTACACCCCATATATGACCACTTCCTGTGGGGGAGTGGGCATAACCCTGTCCCAGAGTTCCTAATTTCACCAAAAACAAACTGGTGGAACCCTTCGTTCAAGAAGCACATCAGGTAGCCCTCTGACTAGGCATGGTGCAACACACCTAATTGCATAGCTAATTTCCCGCCTGCCCTGGTGCCAAATCTGCCTCAGGGCAGGGGGTGGCATCTACCAGGTCGAGGGTAAGCCAGGGTCGCATATCTAAGCCGGCAGGGGCTTTGAAGCCCCTGGCCTTGATATGCTAACTCACTAGCCATCCTGCTGGAGGAGGTGTGAAAATCTTCCTCTAGAGCAGGCATTGTTTATGGCCTCAGATAGCGCGGGCTCTCACCTGCAGGGGGTCAGAAACATGTCCGTGGTGGCAGGCTGTATGAGACCAGGCAGCCAGCACACTAGATAGGGCTTTGACTAATTGTTAAGTCTAATTCACTATAGAGGCCAGACATTATGCTTAAACCTTTTTAACCAGAGCTGCAAACCTGATTTTAGAGGTTGTCTTCTTGTGGGAGATGGAACTCCACCTACTAATGGTATTGGAGGATGGAGAATCTTACTGCAAGCACTAACGCTCTCTTTCCATTCTCACTATCCATATTTTGTGCCATACATTTCTATCCACTACCCACGCACCACCAGGCTTGCTTCCATAAGTGTTATATTCACTGAGCCAAAAATGTTGTTAATTTTGAAGTGGGTATCACTACCATATTAATAAATAGAAACTAGTTAGGTCACTATGCAGTTCAATGTGAAACTCTGCATAAAATTGGCATCTATGGCAGAAGGAACAACCAATTTGTCAGCGTGATGTGGGTTAAGCTCAAGCAGTACCAAACAACATGAAAATAAAGCAATTACACGATAAAATTCTGAACTCAATTTAGAAAATTGAAGTAAAAGTTATGAAACAACAACACACATACATGATTAAACAGAGGACTGGCGATTTTTAAATCTGTAAGGCAGAAAAGTGGAAAGAAATTGCTAAGCATGAATGAGTGAATGGCCTTGATAGATCAGGACCCTGGCATTAATTAAGGTTCATAGTTCTAGAGCCGGTTGAAGAAGACTAGTGGGTCACAGAGCTTATAGTGTTTACCCTTTGTAACATTTTTGATTTTACAAATCATTCAGTGAAGCAAGCTAATATGCTGAAGAGGGTTCCTCGAAGTGGGATACGTTGTTGTCAACATGAATTTCAAGGCCACTGCCACTGCTTGGCCTATGAGATAGATACCTTGCTTTGCCCTATTAGCAAGTCCAACATTTGGACCTATTCACTTTTTATTCTTGTTGTTCTTCAGCAGGGCAAGGTAGAGGGCTGTAGATGAGGGACTATACAGTGTTAGATGCACTTCTGTAGTAATCACATGTTATACCTTTAATGCCAGGCGAAAATGCTCCAAGTGGGGCAAACCAACAATCTGTAGCCAGAATGCTTGCTCTTTGCTTGGGAAGGTTTGATGCATTGTTCCAGTCCTCCATGAATCAGAAAAATGTGTAAATCCTGTTTCCTTAATGCTATGAAAGCCAATCTAGGTCTCTCCTACAACCCTGAAGTCATCAGGGCAGACGACTCATAGATACCAGAACGGTCGCTGGACCTCTTCTCTCAAAATGTCAAGTGCCGAGTATTCACAACTTGGCTGCTAGATCCTTTTCAAGGGATGGTGTCTGCCTTTGCTTTTTGTTTTCCTTTGTTAGTTGATAGGAGGCCAATCAGATGACCCTTCAAGAGCAATTACAGTTGCTGGGTGCAAAGGAATATTTCAATGCATTTAGGCTTACTTCTTTTTGTTGTTCTTTTAGGTCTAAGACTGTTCTGAGAAATTATTATCATCACACATGCCAAAAGGTTCATCCTGGGTAGACGCAGGTTTGGTGAGCTGTCCAACTAAACCCTTTTCTGCTTCTTCCATACCATACTAAAGTTCCCACTGCCCATGGCACAAATCACTACAGCCACTAAACAGTCCTGTTCAGTTCTTTTATCATATTGTTGTGATACAATTTGTAAAATGTTGCTAATTTTTTAATTTGCAATCTTAATGAGTTTATAAAGCTTCATAGTAAAATTCAAATTCTTTCTCCATACTGCTAGAAAACAAATTGGCAAAAGTAGGTTTTGTGGACAACACCTCAGCAAACTCTCTTTTGCTTGATGAATTCTCTCATAAAATCTCTATTCCAAGAATGTTCACCAATAGGTAAAGTTTTGTAAACTTTGCAATACTTTGCAAGATATGTGAAGCATGAATTTTGCACACTTTGCAACATCTGAATTGTCATCACATGCTCCTTTCAACATTCACCTGCTCACCAACTTGATGCAAAACGAATTCCTGGAGACCACACAATCCTTCCATGAAGATCTTTCCACTGGTTACTTTATATGTCTCAAAACCAAAGTAATGTCTTATTCTGTATGCAAAATGAGACAGCAGACATCCAGAAAACCAGAATCAAACCCCACACACCCAACCATGATGCAAAGTGGTGGTCTCACCTTAAAATAGAGATTAAGGCACTGAGAAGTTGCCCCAATATCTAGAACACATTGCTCTATTTATATGTTTGAAAAAAAGCAATTAAAATTCTGCTAAACCCTGCCTGTCGTAATGTCCTTCCTTGATATCTCTCATAGTGTCCCTGACAAGGAGATAAAAGTGTAGTATTTGAAGGTCGAAGCCTTTCTGTGGGGCAAGGCCCAAGACTGACGCTGGTGTAGGTCAACCAAAGCCAGATATATTGTCATCAAGCTTCTGTGTTGCGTTGGTTTTGGTGCCAAAACCTTCAAGCGGGACAAAGTTGGATTTCATACCTGCCAACGTTGCTTTGCCACTGGTGAAGATATGTCCCCTTGCCTCACCCCAGTTGAAGATTTTACCATCAGGATAAATCACTTTTTTGGATCTCAAAATCCACCAGCAGGGCAAGGCTGAAAGTTCAAGCGTGGCAGGCTTCCTTCACCGTAAAGTCCAACTAACCTAGTATTCAGTGCAGCAAAAGACAACGCACGTTTCAACACACGTTTTGCCCTCCATGGCAAAGTCTCAGCACCTTTTCCCTATCCTTAGAGGTTGAAACAGCTGGAAAAGTTCTTCCTGGTCACTCCTGTAGCTCCAGGTCCTGAGGGAGTCTTCGGAGCACCAGGTCTTTCTCCAATGGTGACTCCTGCAAGGTTGAGTCCTTTATTATCCGTTGGGCACTCAGATTCCTACGACTTATTGCACCCCTGGAACGCGAAATCAGGAGATTGCACACTTGAAATTTGTGAAGCAGTTCCAGTCCCTTATTACCAGCAGAAGTCAGGAGCTCTTCAGTCCTCTTCTTCTAGTAGTGTCTTCTTTCTATGTGTGTTTTCTTTAGAGGTTATTGTATGTTTTGGAGGTGTGCTTGTGAGCTGTCCGTCTAATCCTTTGCACTAGTCAGTAATTGGAGATATTTTCCATCAAATCCTGTTTACTTTCTTTCTCTAAATCCACCTCCTTTTGCACAACTCTCTAATCCCTATACTGAAAAAATCCAGAAGTCCTAAATCCGAACCAGCTAACACCTTCTTCCATCTGGAGGTTCTCTGTCTCTCCCCTAGGCAAGTCATCCCCAGTTTTGGATGAGGTGAGCTCCCATCTGTCAGGATAAGAAATGTTTCTCCCTCTTGCTGGGGGTTGGAGCTTGAAAGTCTAGGCAGGCTCTCAAAATGGATGGAAGCAGATATTTTCAGCCCCGGTTTGTATCTCCAAACCAAAAGTGGAAGTGTGAAGGCTGTCCTTTGTTCTGCCTATTGTTACTGCTCCCTCCCGGATGGGTAATCAATTTTTTCACCAGTTGGTTACCACACCTTGCTGGGCAGAGAGGTCAAGTCATTGTCCTCTGGCAGCAGGGTGGTTAACTCTCAGCCAGGAATGTGAATTGTTCTGGAGGCATTTTTTCAAGTGCCAGTATAAAGTACCTATTTCAATTTCACCTAGGTCTGTTCATGGACATTACATCTTTATCTACACAGTGAAAACAGTATTTGGATAACTTTACTGTGAGAGTATCATATTGTCAATATGTATTATGCCGCACTTCTATATAATAAGCACACAAACTTGTGGGCTAAGAAGTCACACCTTAGAATTGAATTTAAGCAGGTTTTCCAACATGGAAAATAAACTTTCCCCTTTCACATGGCACCGCAAGGCATCTGCCCAGCAAGAGCACAGTGGTTCTACCGGCAGCCATCTATTATTGTCACATGTGTGGGTGACGTAAATATTGTCAGGGGGAGGACCTGGAGGTGGTGCTTATCTGCGAATCCAGCTCAAGACAGTGAGAGGAACATGCAGTACCATGTGGACATCCTGTGACGGCAACCTTTCAGCAAAGGCAAGAGGGACCGATATTACAAGGAATGAGCGCTGTCTGGATTTAGAGTGCATGCATGTTGGAAATGCACTGCTCTTTATCTCACTGACAGTATACTACGTTTTAGCCACTGATGGTCATGCGCCTAGGAAGATGGTAGCCATCTTGGACCGTCAGGTGTAACTTTTCTCGTGGTGCTCGGCATCCTTGCCAACCAATTGTGCTACAATATTTCTGCAGGCGGACCTCGCTACATGGATGTTGATTTTCTTGAGTCAAGACCTCTAGTTGTAGGTAAATGTTCTATTTGGCATTATATTTCCAGGCTCTGTATATATTGCTCACAGAATGTTCATTATTTTATTCGATTTCCAGATTTACAGAAGTCAAGTAAAGTGCACTCCTCTTCCACAGAAGAGTGTATGGTGGCCCATTTTCAGAGAGTTATTCCAAATGTAGGGAGAGTGTGTAACTACCTATGTATTTGGTAAGAAATTCATGTGATACTATGTTTAGCCTTCTGGAAATTTCAGGTACCTGTCAAAGCACAGAGAATTGGTTATACAGAGATATTACTAAGGTATATCACTTCACAATTAAAAGTTATGTTCAGTGTTCTAGTGATAAGTTACTTAAGACTACTCTTTACCTTGTAGTGATCCACTGCAACGTGCAGACATTCTTGACCCCATAAGTGATGAGGTACTCCCTCTCTTAACCAATCCCCTTTCCCCGGTTTTTAGGTCTGGCCTGAGCCAGCGTTTTAGCGCTGCTCTGGCGTGAGCTTTAGTAAGCGGGCATTGGAAGTGCAGACTAGTGGCTTTTCAGGCCTCCAAATACAGTGCATGTGCGCCGGGCGCGCGCACCATTTGTCAGCCTGCCTGATCACTTTCGCGGCCGCTTTGATGTTCTCAGTGAGCCGCGCGGCCACTGAGAACATCGAAGCGGCAGCGAAAGTGCTCACCATTTGCCACCCCCTTCCTTATCCCACTTCCTGCTTGTTAATTGAGCCAGCGTGACATGGGCACGTCTTTCTTTTATTTGCCTTTCTCATGCCTACTGTTGTAAGCAGGACAGGTTCTTTCGCAACTTAAAAAAAAAAATAGAACCAGCTCGGCATGCCTCAATGGCGGCCACGCTTTTATTTGCTGTTAATTGTGATCTTGCGATCACCGAAGCAGGCACATGCATTTTTTGTCTGTTTATTTACTAATGTTTACAATAGCGGCACCCGTGCTTTAGCTTTAAGCATCTTAAAGTAAAGCGCGGGTGCCGCTATTGCTTCAAAGGTAAAGGAATAGAAAAATAATGCTTTTCTATTTCTTTACTTTTCAAGCAATTGCGGCACCCACGCTTTAGCTTCAGATGTTTAAATCTAAAGCGCGAGTGCCGAATTTCATTCTTTTAATACTCATTAAACACTGCTCTTATGTCCCCCACGTAACCCCGCAGCTGCACTCTGCTCTGCACATTCCTTGCAATCCTAATAACATGGAAGAGTGAACGAGCGCTCTCATCCAGAACTGCCCCATTCCCTCACAAAAATACCCCTTCATCTCTCCCTCAAACACCCCCACTCTGATATGGGTCTCTAGCTACTTTAAGGAAGCTGTTCATGTAAGGGCATCAATCTTCACCTCTCCTCTGTACCTTTGTCCAGCCCACGCAGCCTCCTCAGCTCTCCTTGCCTTGCGGATGTTGCCCTCCCGTGGTGCCAGCTTCTGCCTCTCTATCGTGCCCCCACCCCGGCCTCCTCAGCTCTCATTACATTAAGATACTTTCTGTCCCTATCAGGCTCCCTGCCTCCACCTCTTCCACGTCATCCGCCCTACACTAGGGATGTTGTTACCTTACCTTCACATCTCTCTTTGTACCTTCACCCAACCGCCTCCTAAACCCTTGTCACCTGAAGGATGCTACCTTCTTTCAGGCCTTCTTTTCCACCGACCCTCACTCTCCATATCATCGGAGAGGTGTGACTCACTGGTTAGAGGCGGCAGATCCGCAAGCAGAGAATCGGCCAGGGACCACGGTTCAATTCCCGTCGCGGCAGGGTCGTTGACCAGGGTCAAAATGGACTCGATAATTCTCGCCTCGGTACCTACTCTAACCAGGAACACACTCGGCAACTCTGGGCATTAGCTTGCCTCATCTCCACAACGGCCCCCCACATTCGCCGGGGATGCCTGGTTTCACCTTGGAGATACCCAGGAGGGACCATCTCACAGGGATAGCCAGGACGGGTTCCCCAGAGGTCTACAGCGCCACGATGCCTCAGGGCAGCAGTGCGCTTTACAAGACACATACATTTACATACATTTACATCGGCCCTTGTGACATGAATGAATCTGGGCCTCTCAAGCCCTCAGTCTCTGCTTCCTCCATCCCATCCTTATATTCTCGCCTCTCGGCCCTCATCCGCTGCTCCTACAGCGCATCCTTTAAATCTAGACTCTCTGTACTTAGGGATGTTGGTCCTCTCAGGCCTTTAAGCACCCCCCTCCACCCAATGCCTCTCACCATATTCAGGGCCCTTGTCACATTATGGATGCTGGTCCTCCCGGGCTCGCAGTCTTCACCCCTCCAGTCTTCCTCCCATCGCAGATCCTCATTACATTAAGGATGCGGTCTGCCTCTATGAACCTCTTTCCCAAAAGCCACAGGACCCACACTCTGCTAATCACATTACGTGGCCAAAAAGAGGGAAATGATAACAGCAAGTTTAATTCGATTAATTCCACGGAATGTCAGAAATGCCGGACCTGGCTGTATTTCATGGCTTTTATGTTCTTGGAGCCTATTTCCCATAAAAAGGGAACAAATCAGAATTACTTAAAACACTAATATTTCAGTAACAAAACAAGTTTACCACCACAACCGGCCTTCGCACACAGAGTTTGCCTCTCTTCCTTTCAAAGAAATGCACACACACACACACACACGTGCCGTCCTGACTTAATCTTCATTAGAAAAGCACATCAAACACACCGGGCTCTACCACTCTCCATCACACATTGGTGCTCCTGTTGCAGCGTAGAACATCAAATTCCCCTTCGTCACAGACCAAATGCCTCAACATCAAATTCACTCATATACATTCATTGGTGGGGTCCATAACACCAATACTTACACTCCGTTGGTCTGCTTTCCTAGGGAAAATAAGCTTCCAAACGCTGACATGAAAGGAATACCTTTACCTTACCCTAAGCACATTGACTTCAAACCTAAGATATCCCTCTCATAAGGAGATGGATCATTTAGTTGTTATCTATGATTTTAGTGACTAAACTCATCTATCTACACATTACTTCTTTATCCTAACACTCTTCTTCAAACAATCGACACAACACATTAGTCAATTAATCAAGTATTCTTTATCTAAGAAATATTGCAAGAAACGTTAGGAAATCATCATCAGCATTTCAGAGCATCATATTTACCTATTCTGGCTAAAGTCGTCCTCTAAGTCAGTCAGTCAAGGAAGAATTTTATTCAGCAAAGTTAGGCCGCAATTCAGTCTCTCAAAGATTCAGGATAACAGCTGTCCAGCAGTGTCACCGTCCTCTCCGTCAGCATAACGTCAGGAAATCAAGTTCGTCAAAGAAGAGCGTGCTCATCTAGCTCAATTCCCTACCTACTTTTATAATGAAAATAATGTCAAAAAGTATCAAGATCGGGGTTTCGAAAGTCCTGATTGGTCGACTTGGGGTTGTGAGGTGAAGTTCTCAGGGTGTCCAAACGATGAACTCATCATACTTGCTGGTTCCGGTTTTTAAATCAAGCATTGTCTTTGGTATCGGCTAGGTTACCGGAGCATCCTTGAAGGGTACATGTTCTCCCGGGGTTAGGTCCAGGCCACTGCTGCTAGCGGTGACGCATGCGCACTTCACCCAGAACCTCGTGTTGTTAGGGCAGTCACGTTCAACGTCTCGTTCAGCCATCTTGTTTAGGCCGAAATGGTCAACTTAAGCAAAAGAAACACAAAAACGTAATTAAAACATAGAAATGGCTAATAAAATGTTATTCCCTTGCTAATACCCATATGTGTGTGTATTTATCTAGCAGAAGCAACACTCAGAGCAGTTTATACTCACTGAATAAAGCACAAATCACAAATACATCACCAAAGCAACATATAACATGTAATATTCTAATTTTCCTACTATTAATATGCGTACTTAAGATAGTTTACAATTAGTATAGCCATGCAAAGTGCAATTCCCACGTGTAATTCTTTTGTTAGTATGATTGATAAATGTTTCACTGCAAACCAATTAATATGATTACTATTAGTTAATTATTTAAATTAGTATAAACGTGCAGAATGGTGGAGTATACAAAATTTTGTATTACCCGCTCCAGCAATCCCCCCTTTGGTGATTCTATCCCATCACTAATCAAAAATGTTGTATGCCTTCTACGGAAATTTCAATTGATTTCTTGTTTCGTTCATATTTCAGTTTCCCCTGTTTCTTCTCTTTTTGCTGTTTTATACATACTATCCTTTAACTCTTCTAGTTCTATTTCTTTGAATTATCTTTCTTGTTTCTTATCCCTTCTCCTTAAGTTTTCTCTTTTTATTCTTTTCTGATTTTTATTTTTTCTACAACAAATACAACCTAGTCTAATTATTAATACTAGGGTAATCACACATGTTAATGGAAATAATATCTTACCTATAAATGTACTACCTAATTTTACCACAAAGTCTTTAATAGCTGATATTTTCTTACCAATCTTCTCCCAGACACCTTCAACCTCCAGTGGTACAATTTTGTCATGCAATTCTGTAATATTCTTAATATAAATGTTCAAATCTCTACTTTCGTCAGGAATGTAAGTACAACAATGTTGAACTTTCAGCATTACACAGACTCCACCCTCTTTTGCCAATAAAATATCAAGGGCAAGTCGATTTCGTATTACGATAGCACGCATGGCAACCATTTCTGTATTCACCAATAAGAATCCTCCAGCGGTGCTTGTTGACAAGCGATCCACTACTGTTGAAAGTTTTCTAATTTTATTTGCATTCAGAGATATTCCTACTGCGGGTATCAGTGCTCCAAAAATGTCACCCACAATTTCAGTCCAAGATTCTCTCTTACTACGTGCTAAATAACTACCTAAACTATGTACACCATCTTCTCCTCTATCCATGTGAAACCTTTGGAAAAACCAGGCCAACATAACATGTGCCATACCAATGGTCTGGCAAATGATAATATGCCCTGTTCCCACAAATGAAATACAGTCCTGGAAAGACTGGATCTCTTCCACCTTTAAATCCCCATCCTCCCATGATTCGGTATGTATCATGGCACTCACTATTCCCTAGAAAATAATTGTCATATGCCGTCTGATTCCCTCTTATACACAATTTCCCTTTCTGAGGCCAATCTAAAGCCATAGTTGGACTCGTTTCTCCTTTCAAGTGTTTCTCCATTTCTACATCCCAAACTGTTTTCTCCACTTTCCCTTCTGAAGCCTTTCTTTGCATTTTCAATCTCCTTTCTTCAACCATATCCAAAAATGTCTTCTCTTCTTTCTTTAAACTGCAAGTCAAGTTATTTCTAAATATATATTCTAAGGTTAGTTCTTTAGTCTCTAAGAATAATTCACCTAATACCTTTGCAGGTTTTACCTTGTTTAGTTTTTTAATTGCTGGTACTTGTGAAAATATAGTATCTACATCTGAAAAATAATACTCTAATTTACCTGTTTGATAAAATAAACTAGCTATTACACTACATGTTATTCCATATGTTACAGGAAGGTGATGATAAGTCACTCCTTCAGATACAGATGCAGGTAATTGCATACAAACGTAGCAATCCCTTACGTCCATTGTTTTAACATATTCATACAACAATTTTGAAAACACATTGTTAGAAAAATATGTTATTGACCTGTCTTTATGTAAATCATTTTTATCTATTCTAATTGGAACTACCTTTTGAACTTTCCCTATATTAGTTATGTTATCACTATGTCCTTCTAATGTATCTACAGTAACTTTAAATGAAATTAGTAGAGCAAGAATACTCCAAAGAAGCATTAATAATCCTGTACAACAACAACACATTTTGCACCATCTTCTAAGGAAGGTACATCTACTTTTGCTACTTTCTATGTTTGCCATCTTTTCTAAAATGAGCCGTGTCTTTTGACTTAGCCTCTTCTACTTCACAACTAGTTTCTAACCAAAGGCTTCTAAGAACCTACGTGGTTCTACCAGTTTTTTTCTTTTTAGTATTTTATTGTCTTTCCGTCAGTAACTTTCTTGTCTCATTCAGTTTGGCATCTCATCATCTTTCACTTTCCCTTCGTTTTCAGCATACAGGTTGTCCTGAACATCCGCTTCTTCTCCAATATTGGACAAGATAACTCTCAAGATTTCTGATTCTTCGTCTTCCTCAACCACTTCCGGTACAACCACCTCTGGATTTCCTTGGCTATCCGCCTCTTCATTCACTTCAGGCAAGGCCACATATGTCCATTCCGGTGATTTATACTTCTGGTTAGGTTTTCTTGTTCTTTTGTTTTCTTTGACTACTTTTTGTTCTTCCACTTTCGATTTCTCCTGACTCGTTACTTCATTCACCTGTTCAGCTCTTGGCGAATTTACACGTGTCAATCGATATCTCAATCTTTTTATTTTGTTTGGCCACACCTCGTCTTTTGCTGCTCTTTTCAATTTACTCCCTTTATCATTCTTTTCAGTTGTGCAAGCTCTCTTTCTCAGAACTCGGCCTTCTGGTATTTCATCTTCGCTTTCCTCAGACTCTGTTCCAACTTCCTTTTTACCTTCAACGAGTTCTTTTTCCACCTCTTCTTTTGTTTTCCCTACTTCTGTCCCTCCTCGAATCTCCGTCACGCAATCTTCCTGCTGACTACTTGTCCCTACTTCTATCTGGATGTTGGAGTTCCCTACACCTCCTCAGGGGTCTTCCGCAATAATCTTTCCCTCTCTCTCTGTATCTGGCACCTTCCATCTAAAGGTGTTATTTACAGGTGGAATTTCTCTCAATCTTTCATCTGGCACTTCCTTTTCACGGATTTCTTTTATTGTCTCTTCCCTGTCCCATTCTTTGTTCTTTCCTTGTTCTTTCTTGGACAAATGTGGTCTTTGTTCTGTCTCTGAGTCTGAACTGGTATCAGAAATCTGTAACCTTTTCCTCAGGGAAATACTTCTGGGGACCAAAGTTAACCATGGCTCTGTCTCCCCCCTTTCAGGGTTTTCTCTTTCTTTGTCTTTTGGCTCTCCGTCATCTGACTCAGTACTGGATTCTGACTCATCAAAGTACTCTTTTTCTTTACAGTCAACTGGATTTGGAATTCTCAAAGTATGACTTGCATGGATCCAGTTCTTCAATCCAGCACACTTCACAGCTGTTGTTGTAGTCAAGATGACTTGCCTTGGTTTTCCCCACCTGGGAACCAAACAGTTTCTTCTCCTGTGTACTTTTATCCTTACCCAGTCCCCTGGGCTTAGATCATGAGCCGGCTTCTTTTCAAGAGTGGTGGCATCCGCTCCAACTTGATGAAACACAGAATGAACTGCGTCAGCCAGGCTTTTATAGTATTCCAATACCATCTCATCAGTTATTGTCATCATCTTGTTGAATGGTATAAATACATGTCTCATGGCGCGTCCCATGAGGATCTCATGCGGACTCAAACCAGTAGTTCTGTCTGCTATTGATCTAATAGTCATGAGTACTAGAGGCAAGACATCGGGCCATTTCATACCTGTGGCTAAACACATTTTCCCTATTCTATTTTTGATAGTACCATTCATTTGTTCTACTACACCAGAAGCCTCTGGTCGGTAGGCACAATGCAGTTTTTGTCGTACATTCAATGCTTCACAAATCAGTTTTATGATCTCATTATGAAAATGGTCTCCTCTGTCTGATTCAATTGTTACTGGGAACCCAAACCTAGGTATAAATTCCCTCAACAATAATTTTGCCACTGTCATTCCATCATTTCTTCCTGTTGGGAACGCCTCTACCCACCTGGTGAATAGGCAAACCATCCCCAAAACATACCTCAACCTGTTACAAGGAGGCATCTCAATGAAATCCACTTGCATTCTGGTGAAAGGTCATCCCTCTCGACCTATTGTTCCTAGACTCACCACTGTCTTTCTTCCTGGATTGTATTGCTGACAAATTAGACATCTTTGACAAATACTTTCTGCTACAAGCCTGACCTTGGCATTATACCAAGTTTGTTTAAAGGACCTAATCATGGTGTCTCTCCCTAGATGTCCCTGTCCATGATACATCCGTGCCATGGCAGACATCATGCTATCAGGCATAACTGGTCTTCCATCTCGATAGACCCACAGATGATCTTTCTCTCTTGGTGCACATCCTGCTTTTACCCACTGTTTTATTTCTTCCTGCAATTGTCTTACCTCTTCCCATGTTCCCACGGTGTTAGTAAACATTGGGAAACAAGAAATCAACTCCTTTTCCTTTGCCCGATTGATTGAATTCTGATTTCGTGCACAATATTGCACCATATCATTGGCAAATGTGTTTCCAGTGGCAATATAATCACCACTGCGACTATGAGCAGCACATTTTACCACAGCCAATTGCCTAGGCAGCTGTATTGCCTCAAGCAACTTTCCAACCACTTCAGCATTCTTAATGGGAGTTCCACTTGAGGGTAGGAAACCTCTTTGCAGCCAAATTTGGCCAAACTCATGGACCACCCCGTAGCCATACTGGCTATCAGTTATCACAGTCCCTCTCATACTTTTCCCAATCTTACATGCTCTGGTCAGGGCAACAAGTTCAGCTACTTGGGCCAACCTTACTCCTTTCAAATATGATCCTTCCATCACTGCTGCAACTGTACATACCGCATATGCTGCACTCAGCACTCCTTCATCTGTTCTCTAACAAGATCCATCAACAAACATGACATAATCACTTTCTGGCAAAGGTTCATCTTTTATGTCAGGTCTTGGTTTCGTACAGAAATCAAGTACATCCAAACAATCATGATATGCTTCATCTCTTACCTCCACATGCTCTGCATCTGGCAACAATGTTGAAGGATTCACAGTCACACATCTCACAAGACTCACATTTGTTGCACCCAAAATGACCTTTTCATACTTAGTCAGTCGGCTGTGCGTCATATACTGAGTACGACTCCTTGTTAAAAGAATCGCCACATCATGAGGTACAAACACTTTCACAGGATATCCCATCACAATTTCCTCACTCTGTTCCAAACTTCGACATGTAGCAGCTACTGCTTTCAAACACCCAGGAAGGGCTACAGCTACTGGGTCCAACATGGATGAAAAATACGCAATTGGTTTCCTCAGTTTTCCATGCTTCTGTACTAGAACAGAGAGTGCACATCCATTTCGCTCACTGCAATACAACTCAAACTCCTTGTCATAATCAGGCATCCCTAATGCAGGCGCTTCGCACAATCCTTCTCTCAATTTCTTGAATGCTGCCAACTCCTCTTTGTTCAAATCAATTGGATCTCTCACATCACTTCTTGTCAAACGTACCAAAGGTTTTGCAACCAATGAAAAATTGCCTATCCACTGACGACAATATCCAACCATTCCCAGAAACATTCTCACTTCTCTTTGGGTGGACTCATTCTTTTTATGATCCTGATTCAGTCTATGGTTATTTTCCTGTGTCCTTTCTCAATGCTGTGTCCCAAATATTGGACTTCTTTCTTAGAAAATTGTAATTTCGACACTTTTAATCCTCCATCTGCCAAATGATTCAGCAAGGCTACCGCGTCTACCTCACAAGCTTCACGAGTTTTCGAGGCCACAAGTAGGTCATCGATCTACTGGACTAGTACTGAATTTTCAGGCATTTCTAAACTCTCCAAAGACTTTTTCAATAGCTGATTAAATATTGAGGGGCTTTCTGTACACGCCTGTGGAATTCTGCACCACGCCAAAATACGCTCGCCGAAACGAAATGCAAAACTTTGCTGACTGTCATGGTGCAATGGGATGGAAAAGAAAGCATGGCACTAATCAATCACTGTGTACCATTCTGCGTCATGAGGGATCTGATATAAAATCACAGATGGATTTGGTACAATGGGACAACATGGTACAACAATTTTGTTTATCTTTCTCAGATCTTGCACTATCTTGAACTTACCACTAGGCTTTTTCAGTCCTATTATTGGTGAATTACATGGGCTACTCATTATTTCTCTCAAAATTCCTTGTTTTATCATTTTCTCAATCACCGGAGTAACTCCTTCGATTTTTTCAGGTGTCAATTTATATTGTGGGACATTTGGGTAACATACTCCTTCTTTTACAGTTATTTTTACTGGATCTACATTCCTCATCAATCCTACGTCTTCTCCTGTAAAGTCCCAAACTTCTGCTTTTACTGATTGTTTTAATAATTCTTTTGGTAATTCGTCAGGGTTAAATACAGCATAGGTTCCTGTTACCTCTTTCTCTCTGTTTGCCATTGTCATTTTATACAACACACCATCATCTGGTGTTTCAAAGACTATTCCATCTGGAGTACAAAATATAGTGCAATTCATCTTGCACAATAAATCTCTACCTAACAGGTTCACAGGACTGGTGTTGCACACTACGAATCTGTGCATTTCAGAAAATTTCCCTATACCAACTTTCACTGGTTCTGTAAGGTAAATTTTAATCTGTCTGTTGGACACACCCACTACTTGGATCGTTTCATCCGAGAGAGGAAGATTCTTGACATCAGCTGATCTAACTGTTGATCGAGTAGCACCAGTATCAACTAGGAAAGTAATATTTTCATTATTAACTTTTCCATCTACAAATGGGCCTGTCTGGTCTACTTCTAGAGTTGCGCCAAGTACTCACTCTTCTTCCTCCCTTCGGCACTAACCCTCGTCTGAATCACTTTCATCGCGTTGCAGCCAATACTTCGAAGCAGCGCTAGCGCGTTGGGGCTTCTTTACCTGTTCTTCGATGTGGAATCTATTCTCCTTACTATACTTCTGGCAATTTTTGTTGTGTGGAAAAGGTGGGTTTGGCACCTGATTCTGTTGTGTTACATCCTGCTGTTGTCGTTGCTGTTGACCACTCACCTCATTCTGCACCTGTGGATTCAAGGATGGATTTTCATCATTAGTACTTGGTGGATTCTTACACTCGGATTTCCAATGCCCTATCCCACTGCAATTATGACACGGAAATTTCTTCTTAGCTTCCTCAATATTCCCTTTATTTTTCCCAGGATTAAATCTTTGTTTTGACCCAGCTTGTTCTGCTAATTGTGCTCCCTGTCTCTCTGCTACTTTTACTTGTGCCCACATAGCCTTCTCTTTTAGTATTCGCTGTTTTGCTTCAATTTCATCACTGAAATATTTAGCATGCCTTAATACTTCGTCTATTTTCTTATTTTGCCAATCTACCGTATGCTGTTTTATAATTTCACTAATTTCTGGACGAAGACCATATACAAATCTGTATACGAAATGACTCAAATCCTTGTCACTCAAATTTTCATCTCCACTGAATTGTTTAAAGGCTAAAATTAACCTCTCATAATAGGCGTGTACTGATTCTTTGCTTTCCTGATGTGTTCTGTCAATTTTCACCCAATCTGTCTCTTTAGGGGGTACCTTGTTCTTCAAGAATGCCATAATCTGTTCATATTTCTTCATTACCTCGGGGTCTGGAGCTCCTGTCTTTGGAGCCCTTGGGTATTCCTGTGTCGGCCAATCTATTACTATTTTGCATTCTGTCCATAGATCTGCTGGTACTATTATGTCAAACAAGCTATTCAGATCAATCCACAATACTTTGGATAGCTTCACAAATCTGTCCACCTGTCTATACCACTCGACGGGTTTTTCACGCAGTAGAGGGAAGTCATTCGTAAATGACAAAATATCCTGTCTGGTCCATGGTACATGTACATATCCTCCACCCGGAATCTCTCTCTTAGGGCATTCTGTCACAACCTTCTCTTTCTATCTCACAGGATAAGCTGAAAACGTTTTGTCTGAAACTTCGTCTCGTTTGTGATACCATCTGCTTTTCCATTTGTCCACATCTCCCCATTTTCTCAACCAAATAATTATTTCCTTAATCTGACCTATTCGTCCTGTGGTATTCATGTTTTCAATATTTTTTTCAGTGAAATCTACTCGATAGGGTTTCTGTAGAGCTTTTACCTTTTCAATATCAATACCCATTTCATTTGCCACTTCTTCTAATCTTTCATGAAGACTCTTTGCTCTCCATGTTATGCTTTTGCACAGAAATAACAATTCCTCATCTTGGTATGTTTTTAACTTCTCTGTCGGGATAGTTCCTACTATTAATTCTTCCAGTACCATTCGTAATTTTGCCACATCTATTGACTGATATTCCTTGGCTTTCTTTTGCATGATTCTCAACCATTCACTCAACTCCTCTGTAGACGGTCCTACTGGCTTTTCTACATTTCCTTGTCCAAAATCTTTTTGAGTTTCTGACATTGTCTCTATCATTGTCATACGCTTTTCTGCACAGTTTTGACCTACAAATGGGTTATTTGAAAAATTCGGTTCAATCATACTCATAGTCTGTCTCCATGGATTCTCACTCTGACTCATTCTTGGTTGTTCAACCGGTTTATTACTTTTCTAAGGGACTGTCAAACAATGTTCGCTGTCTTTCTGCTTGTCAAAAATAGGCATTACTGGACCTCTTGTTACTGGAACAGTTACCGCTTCCAAATTCCTAGTCAATTCTCTTATTTTCTCGGTTAATTCTAGGGTCGTTTTTGCTAATTCTGCTGAATTTTCTCCATCCAATTTTCCTCCAGACTTCTTTTCTACCACTCTAATGGAATTGTTTCTTCCCAAATCTTGGAACTCTGGTTCCGATTTTATGATTCGTACTGTTTCTTTCATTGGGGCACTTGGAGTTAATATTTCTGGTTCTGGTCGATATGGTGGTGGATTCTTATAAAACATATCATCAAGTACATCATCCTCTGATTCATTCATTCCATACCCTCTCGATTCCACATTATGCCTCTTTTCTACACAGTTTCGTCCTTCATTCTCTCCTGCAGTTCTTACGGGAAACAAACCCTCAGTCATACTCGCATTCCGCCACCTTCTCATTCGATCATCATGCATCTCATGTCCGTATGATCTGCCAAACAGGTACCTATATCCTCTACCATTTCTCTGTCTTTCTCGGTTATGCATCTCGTCTTCCCACTCCGTCAAAGCCTCAAATTGAGCCGGTCTAGGTCTCGGTTCTAAATTCATAATTTTCTCTCTCAAATTTCTCAAAACAGCCAAATTAAATGAACCATGCTCTGGAAAAGCCAATACTCCGTCCTTTTCGGTATATTTTACCCAGTTATCTAACCAAATACAGGTGTGATATCCATATTTCGCAACCATGAAGGATGCAGGGGTTTTCGGTGGAGGAAGTAACTGTCCTTCCCTAGTTTTGATCGGTTTGTCCTTCTTAAACCACTTCTTAATTTTACCAAACCAAGACTTTTTCTCCTTTTCTGGTGGATCATAATAAATTTTCCCTTCTTTCGTGTTTCACTAGTCTCTTTTACAACTGTACCACTTTTCTGTCCAATTGTAGCGCGACGCACACTAATGCACCAATCCGGAACGGTTATGTCACTTTTATAATTTTCTAATCCCAGCGCGACTCTTACTAACGCACCAATCTGGAGCATTTACGTCACCCTTTATTTCTCTACTCCTAGCGCGGCGCACACTAACGCACCAATCCGGAGCGTTTTACGTTTCTGACCGACTGTCCAATCCGAGCGCGGTCGTTCTGACATCAGCAGCCGCTGCGGCAGCTCCTGCTCCTGTCTACCCCTCCTTTACAAATCTGCTCGGTAAGTTTTTGTTTCAATTTCTACAATTCTGTTAGTAACAACATAAAAACGCCACCATTGTCCGCTTCGCTAACCAAGGAATAGCAATAGACCTTTCTCACAAGAATTCCATCTTTCCTGAGAACAGTGCTTACCTCTGCCCTACTACGGAATCGTTACTTCCGTTGATAAAGTAGCACATCCCTCTACTTCACCCTTCTAACAAGCATTAGTCAACCGTTTCTACAGAATTAAGACACATATTTGGAGACCCAATGCTCCTGAGAAATAAAACTAGAGTTTCACAATTAACCCGAATGCCTTTTATATTCACGCACTTTCACACATGAAAAAGTAGTACATTCACACAGAATCCTGTCTTTCCCGAGAACAGCGAACAGTCTGTCCTACTACGGATTTATGACATATGTTAACAAAGCAGCGCTTACCTCTCCTTTGTCCTTCTAACAAGCTCAGAGAGTACCTATTACCTTTCCAGTGATAAGCGTTATCGGAATGCCAGTTGGAACCCTGGTACCTAAGACCAGAATTTCACAGGTAACCTTTACTATCATACACACTTCTCTCATACAGAAAATGTCTCTAATGGCAACACACGGCTATTTCACCGAATTGAACCGAGACAATGCGTCGTGCAACTTCAATCGTCACACGTTTCTCCTGTGTACCTACAGGATAACAACAATTCCGTCTATCCCGAGAACAGCGCTTACCTCTGTTCTACTACGGAACCGTTACAAACTTCCGACTTCCTACATCCCAGAAACCGTGCAAACAACATAAAACTCAACACGACTCAACATAGAGTGTTAGTACATAAACCAATATAAATAACCAATAATCAATAAGCTATTTACAAGCAATAATCACCAAACCAAAACAATAACAACCATAACTCTGCTACCAGAAAAACTGTTGCAGTGTGGAACATCAAATTCCCCTTCGTCACAGACCAAATACCTCAACATCAAATTCATTCATATACATTCATTGGTGGGGCCCATAACACCAATTCTTAAACTCCGTTGGTCTGCTTTCCTAGGGAAAATAAGCTTCCAAACGCTGACATGAAAGGAATACCTTTACCTTACCCTAAACACATTGACTTCAAACCTAAGATACCCCTCTCATAAGGAGATGGATCATTTAGTTGTTATTTATGATATTAGTGACTAAACTCATCTATCTACACATTACTTATTTATCCTAATACTCTTCTTCAAATAATCGACACAACACATTAGTCAATTAATCAAGTATTCTTTACCTAAGAAATATTGCAAGAAACGTTAGGAAATCATCATCAGCATTTCAGAGCATCATATTTACTTATTCTGGCAAAACTCGTCCTCTAAGTCAGTCAGTCAAGGAAGAATTTTATTCAGCAAAGTTAGGCTGCAATTCAGTCTCTCAAAGATTCAGGATAACTGCTGTCCAGCAGCGTCACCATCCTCTCCGTCAGCATAACGTCAGGAAATCAAGTTCGTCAAAGAAGAGCGTGCTCATCTAGCTCAATTCCCTACCTACTTTTATAATGAAAATAATGTCAAAAAGTATCAAGATCGGGGTTTCGAAAGTCCTGATTGGTCGACTTGAGGTTGTGAGGTGAAGTTCTCAGGGTGTCCAAACGATGAACTCATCATACTTGCTGGTTCCGGTTTTTAAATCAAGCATTGTCTTTGGAATTGGCTAGGTTCCCGGAGCGTCCTTGAAGGGTACATGTTCTCCCGGGGTTAGGTCCAGGCCACTGCTGCTAGCGGTGACGCATGCGCACTTCACCCAGAACCTCGTGTTGTCAGGGCAGTCACGTTCAACGTCTTGTTCAGCCATATTGTTTTGGCCAACTTAAGAAAAAGAAACACAAAAACGTAATTAAAACATAGAAATGGCTAATAAAATGTTATTCCCTTGCTAATACCCATATGTGTGTGTATTTATCTAGCAGAAGTAACACTCAGACCGGTTTATACTCACTGAATAAAGCACAAATCACAAATACATCACCAAAGCAACATATAACATGTAATATTCTAATTTCCCTACTATTAATATGCGTACTTAAGTTAGTTCACAATTAGTATAGCCATGCAAAGTGCAATTCCCACGTGTAATTCTTCTGTTAGTATGATTGATAAATGTTTCACTGCAAACCAATGAATCTGATTACTATTAGTTAATTATTTAAATTAGTATAAACATGCAGAAAGGGGGGTATACAAAATTTTGTATTACCCGCTCCAGCACTCCCACCACGCACCCTCATAAACACTCGGGCCACTTCTCAATCAAACGTTTCTCCTTTTTGCTCACAGGTTCTCCCTCTTACTACACATAATTTTATGCTGTGTCGACTGTACATCTCTGCCAGTGTGTCTATATATATATATATATATATGTATTTATATATATATACACACACACACACACACACACACAACAAACCACAACCACACAGACACAACCACACACACACACACAACCACAACCACAAACACACACACACAACCACAACCACACACACAACCACACAAACAAACAAACACAACCACACACACACAACCACATACACACAACCACACATGCACACAACCACACACACACACAACCACACACACACACACAACCACACACACACACACCACCCACACACAACCACAAACAGTTTTTGGGCTGTCAGCATAAATACGCTGTCACCAAACACTATGAACACCTCGGGAAAGTTTGGGAAGTCACCCCCAACTTTGAAACCACTTGCTTTTTCAGAGTGTGTGCTGTACACATGGCAATGCCTTGACACAGTGGACTGTTGCAAGGAATGCTTTGAGCCTCGGAGGCTAACAGACCTCAGTCTGTGCATTCGTTCACCCCGTCTTCGTGCTGCATGAAAACTGGGTGCCCACTGTCCAGCATGAAGTGAGACATTGTGATCGGGGCTGGAGATGCTATTTAGCAATCTGCTTAGAACATTGTGTTTCATTTATGGCATTAAACATAAAGGAGCACTGGCAACGCTGATAAAATGGATTACATTTTGAGTAGTGACTAAAACTTTTAAAAAGCCTGCAGTACTGAAACAAGCATTTGCAATGCAATAGGTCTCGCATTTGCAAAAGTTTAAGCTATTGGCATTGTTCATGACAATGCCTTTTTTAATCCATTTTATAAAGCAAACACATAAATAAATGCCATTATCATTTACAAAGCCAATAGCTAGTGTTGCAATATTATTAGCAATGCCAACTGCTCACACTTTTATAATGCGAGACCTATTGCATTGCAAATGCTTGTCATGCTTAGAGAGCAGCCTAGGATGTTCGTGGGCCTTGATTGGACTGGGTGTTAATGGCTGTATTGAGTGTTTTCTTGTAGCTGCCAGTGTTTATTCACAGTTAAAATCACCTCAACCCTAATTTTAATCATTTCGTGTGGGGTTTTTTCTGTCCAGTCAAGCAGTAGGTTTGATTATAAAGGAAGGTGGTAGGAGTTCCTTCTTCCAACAAGCACTGGCTTGGCCAATAGGTCTCGCTTTTGGGACCTTGGTGCAACAAAATCAACTGTTGCATGGCTAAACACTTATAATGTACAAAGTTTAGCCATGCAACAGCTGATGTTGTTGCACCAAGGATATTGTGCTGTAAAACTAAATACTTAAAAGGTTCCAAAAGCGAGACCTATTGGCTATGCCAATGCTTGTTCCACTGGTCATCATATCTAGTGTATGTGGTTATTGGTGGGGAGAGTAAGAGACAGACAAGGCAGAACTGCCATTGGATCTTGTGCCAAGGTTGCTGCAATCCTGACCAGTACACACGGCAGCCCACATATGACGTGTAATTTCCATGCGACTGATGAATTTTCTGCACCATCTAGCATGGTCTTAAAGGAAGTTAAATTGATCAATTGAGTGAAACTAACATTAAGAGTAGCATTGTAGAGCTTGAGTGCACACACTGTGAAATTCAATAACAGCGTAACAGTGCACAAAATCATAATACATGCAAATAGGGTGTATAAAAGGATACAACCTGGGGTGACCATGCAGAAATTGCAGATTTCCTGTAGATATAATTGAGATCAAATAAGACTCTTACTGTCACAACACAGCGTGATCAATTCTTCTGGCTTTCTAATCCGATGAACATTCCTGATGATTTCTACCCTCATACATGCTGTCCTATCTGCTGCTTCCTGTTTCAGTCTATGGGTAGCAATTTTCTATTCATTTGGGGGTCCTGAAAATTCACTAGTAATCCCTGAATTACAGGGTTCAACTCTCGCCTCACGGAGCCATATCTATTTTATGAGTTTCTTCCAACCAAGTAAGGTTTGTAAAATCTCTTACATGCGTAACATGAAAGGGATATTAAACTAGTAGAAAACTAGGGCTAGCGGCAGCCTACCTCCATCCTGCCAAACAGTTCACTGCCAACTTAATCATTTTGGAGCTCCAAGCAAGACATATTTTGGGCCCTCTGTTTGGGTCAATTTTTAAGATATTACCCTTTATCAGACAAATACAGGGGCATATCAGCAACAACCAGCGATAATTATCGCTAAGCGCACTGAGCGCTAGGATAATTATCGCCGGCTAACGTGGATTTTTATCGCTGAGATAGCGTGCTATTAGCAACGCTTATCTCAAAAGCGATAAAAATCCTAGCGCTAACTGCCAAACGTGAGATTATCGCTGGAAACCCAGCGATAATCTCACAAAGTTTGGCGTTAGCTTGATGATAGGGCCTCACATACTTAGCCATGATATCCACCTTCCATAGGATAGCATGGCTAATTCAGTCCTGAAGCAGGCGTAAGGAAAGTAACGATAACAGGGGTTATCACTACTTTTCTTGCCGCTATGCTTCATAGCGTGGGGCTTGATGATAGGAGAAATGTCGCTTAGCGACATTTCTCCAGTCATGTCAGGTCAGGAACGCCCACTTTGCTTCTCATTAGAGATGCAAAGCTGGGCGTTAAGAATCCGGGTGCTAATACAAGGTTTCACGCTATAGCGTGACCTTGCTGATTAGGCGATAAAATTATCGCTGCTTTTCACCCGAAAACGGATGCAAAAGCGGCGATAATTTTATATCGCCTCGTTGCTGATATGCCCCCAAGTCCTTCTGATTCCAAGCTATATTGAGTTATTTGTTAAAGTTTATGAAAGGGGGGCATGAAAAAACTGCTGAAAGCTCAAGATGTCAGTGTCCTTCTTCCAATCACCAGACCAAAATAAAGTTTGAACAAGCATTGATAAAATCATTTCTTTTTTTACCTTGGATCACAATTTTTTTTGTATTGCAACAACAATATTCTACATGGATGTCACTAACCACCCTGTTCCTTCTATTTTTGAAAACAAACAGGTACGTGTGCCGAAGTGAATGTTAAGTGGACTACTGCATAATATTAAACCAAGTCACATGTACATATTTTTTTAAATCATAGCTTTAATTGCAGAATATTTGTAATTACAAATAAATCCCCCTCATAACTTTGATTCAGGTTGCAGCCATGAAAGTCAGTGTACTGCCCCATGGACTGTTACCATTCAACCTCATAATATTCTGCTGAATTCTCTACCCCTGTCTTCTCTCTCCTCTTGTCGATATAGGTGCACAATTCTAATGGCTACACAGTGGGGTATATTCACAAGAACGTGTGCTAAACATCACCCAAAAATGTAAACGCAACTTTATACATCGCAGCCTATCACGGGAAAATAACCCCATGTCAACGTGGAATTCACAACAAGGTGGTACCATGCGATAGTCGGCCGAAACCGTGGACAATGCCCGCGATACAACCACCTCGATGGAGATAAAAACACAAACCACAACACCAAAAAGCCTGCGATGGGCCAAAGCGTGATGAGGAAATCAGCGATAAGTAGCACCAGGCCTGCAACACACACCTGGCCGGCAGGAAAAATCACCATAAAAGTAGAAAAAACACCCAAACACAAACTGACCAACACCCAAGCACCATGGAGGCTGCCGGAGCAGGCGCAGAGGATGAGCGCAACCCCACAAGCACCCCGGACGACCAGCCCGGGACCTCGGGGACAGGGAAGGGCAATGACAAGAAGAAGCGAAAGACGAAGTTCAGTCCACAGGCGAACAGGATCATAGTCACGGAGGTGATGGAACACCACACAACAAGTGTTCGTCACCTCCAAGGTGTCATTGGGCACCAAAACAGGAATATGGCGGGATATCGTGGACAAGGTGAATGCCGTCGGAGAGCACAAGAGGAAAATGGACGAGGTCAAGAGGCGATGAAATGACATCAAGCGGAAGACCAAGGAGAAACTCGCAGTCAACTAGAAGGCAGCAATGCAGACTGGAGGTGATGGTTCAGTGCCATAGCTCGAGCTGGATGACATGGAGGAGCTGGTGTCGACAGTCATCAGTGTGGATACTGTGGCTGGAGTCGGGGAACCTGACACTGCTCGACCGGACACAATACAACCGCAACAGGGTGAGTGACCACCAGGTACTGGGGGGGACGGGTAGAGATGGCCACGATGGCACACATGCACAATCAAGCAGAACACAGTGCACACCCTCAATGACTCTGGGTCATCACCCAGATCCATAGACTGTCACAATGTCAATGCCATGCTGTCTGAATGTCAACATGTCCCATGCGGCTACATACATGTGGACACATTTCAATACACCATCGCCCCTTCACATTGAAGGGACAGCGTCAACACCCCCTGCAGAGCAGTCCCAGCCACTCTTCACTGATGACGAGGACGACAACCCCAGCATCCACACCCAAGCCTTCCTAGACATCACTGACATCATCCGCGACTCACCTACAGGATCAGGGATGACCAGCTGCATCGAGGAGAACCCACCCACCACCCAAACCACCCAGCAGGAGGCACCCACGACCCTGCCAGTCTCCCAAGACCCCCAGGAACAACACATGGCCTCCCAACGCCGTGTGCTGGAGGCCCAGATGGAGACGTCTGAGCAGGTGCGGGTGGGGCTCGACCTCATGGCTACTAAACTGGATGCCGTCCATTGGTGTCTAAACCCGCTCCCTGGCCTCCAACGAGCCCTGACTGACATCGCTGGACTCCTGACGCGGAGAGAGGAACACCTGTCCGCTAAGAGTGGCTCCAGCCATACCAGCCGTGAGCAGGCACACATGGCGAGGTTCATGGACAACATGGTGTGGATGGAGGCGTAAAGGATGGCAGCCACCGCTGCACACCACCGAAATGTAGCTGGGATCTACCATGCCCTGCAGATCCTCATCATGGCATTGCTGCCACAAGGCTTGGCGCAGATGAATGCTGCTGACCCCACACCATCCACATCTCTGCCCCCTTTTGTGTCAGTGCCCCACAGTGCGGCAGGCGTATCCACTCAGGCACATGATGTGTCACTGCCACACAGTGCAGCCGACAACCCTCCTCCAGCCCCTGATATGTCAGTGGCACACAGTGCCCCAGCCGGTACTGCAACACCCACAGGTGGGGCAGAGCACACATCCGGGGACGAGGACGTGGATGGGTTTGTGATCAGGAGGCACTAGCTTTCATTACCGCCACCTGGCCTGTTCCTGCTTGGTGCCGCACATGGCCCCATGCCCTTCCACTGAGCCCCGTTACACTCCGATGAACTCACCTTGGACAGCAAAATGGACTGCCATATCCTGATTGATGACCAATGACACGGCCACCTGACTGCGGACTGTACCCTTCCTCTTCCGCAGTACTTGTCATTCCTGAATGGACTCTGGCTGGCCCTCCACGGGACCATATTGTGTAGTGTGCTTGGCATTTTCCCTGTACCGCTCCAGCTGCAGAACTGCACTGGATGTGTAATCAACATCCAGTGATGCACTGCTGTGTTCTGTATTTCATCATTCATGTAGGAATGTGTGGGTGAATGTAGGGACAGTGATGTCCCATGCGTTAATGATGCTCATCCTGTGGGATGCCCGTCAGAGGGTGCTACATTGCATATTGTGTACCGGGTCCCATGAACACTACAACAGGCACACACGCATCAGTCAATTCCATGTCCAGACATGGACTGAACCACGCTCAGATCCAATGAGTCATTGTTGCAAGCCCTGCGCTGGTCCGGCATATGGCAGGCCAGACCACTCCACTTATGCTCCAAGGGGGGTTCTCATTGCTACCCGTCACAGGCGTACTCGCTGGTGGTGTGCAGGTCACTAGTCTCGTTGTCAGCATGTCACAGCCACTCCCTGAGGGCAGGTTTTCACGCACACCACATCCATCCGGCACAGGCGTCACAGGCCATGTGACTCCGCCAACATAAGAGGCCGACAACTTCACATTTCCCTCTGCCGGTGGTGACTGGATGACGGATGCTCCATGGTTCTCAATCATAAAGGGGCCATGAGTTGTTGCACACAGGGTTAGTGGCACCCGAGGCCTTGCGGCCGTCACGGGCCTACCACCACGTGGTGCTGACTGGGGTTGCACAGGGTTAGTGGCACCTGGAGCATTGCGGCCGGCACAGGCACCCCGCCACGGGACAGTGTCTTTGGGTGCACTGAGTTAGTGGCACCTTGAGCTGCTGACCGGGTGTGCAGCCTGCGATGATGCCCCGCCCCAGCGGTCCGAACAGCTCAGGTTTTGTGTGCCCTACTGGACCGCAGTGTAGGCCAGAGCCAGCGGGCAGCGCGGGCCTACCGCCACGTGGCATGGCCTCGTGGGTCACAGAGTTAGTGGCACCTATTGGGCTGAGTGAGTGTGCAGCCTGCGATGATGCCCTGTGCACTGGTATGTCCTCTGCCATGGAGTAATCAAGACTCAGCACCAAACGTGAGACCTGGTGGCCTGCGGAGCGGGGCTGCACGGTGTGGAGTGCGCCATGTGAGCGGGCCCTGGGCTTGTGGCTGGCAGCGGCACGTGGTGGGAACTCCTGTCTGCACGCCGGTGGCATAAGGTGAGCAGTGCGGCCTGGGTGTGCATGGGTGGACATGCTCCGATGGGCGGTGGGAGGGGCTGGGGTGCTTCTGTCTGGGTGGGCATGGGCGGGCAGGTGATGTTGTCTTGTGCAATGGTGTGTACTGTGCCAATCATGTATCTGGACTCTGTTTCAGATGACGGGTCTGTCTTAGATGTGTGACCTAATGAACTGCACTACATACCGGCAAGTGGTTGGAGACACACCAGTGGCAGCAGGTGAGGAGTGTGGCCTGGGTGCACAGGGGTGGCACTCTCTTTTTCTCTCTCTCTCCCTCTCTTTTTCTCTGTCTCTCTCTCCCCTCTCTTCTTCTCTCTCTCTCGCTCCCCCTCTCTTCTATCCATCTCTCTCTCTCTCCCCTCTCTTCTTCTATCTCTCTCTTGACCCCCCTCTCTTCTTCTGTCTCTCTCTCCCCCTCTCTTCTTCTCTCTCTCTCTCTCTCTCTCTCTCTCTCTCTCTCTCTCTCCATCTCTCTCTCCCCCTCTCTTCTTCTCTCTCTATCTCTCCCCCTCTCTTCTTCATTCTCTCTCCCCTTCTCTTCTTCTCTCTCCCCCTCTCTTCTTATCTGTCTCTCTCCCCCTCTCTTCTTCTCTCTCTCTCCCCCTCTCTTCTTCTATCTCCCCTCTCTTCTTATCTGTCTCTCTCCCCCTCTATTCTCTCTCTCTCTCTCTCCCCCCTCTATTCTTCTCTCTCCCCCTCTCTTCTTATCTGTCTCTCTCCCCTCTCTCCCCCTCCCTCTCTCTCTCTCTCCCTCTCTTCTTCTCTCTCTCTCCACCTCTCTTCTTCTCCCTCTCTCTCTCCCCCCTCTCTTCTTATCTCTTTCTCTCCCCCTCTCTTCTGCTCTCTCTCTCTCCCCTCTCTTCTTCTCTCTCTCTCTCTCTCCCCCTCTCTTATTATCTCTCTCTCTCCCCCTCTCTTCTTCTCTCTCTCTCTCTCCCCCTCTCTTCTTCTCTCTCTCTCTCTCTCTCTCTATCCCCCTCTCTTCATCTCTCTCTCTCTCTCCCTCTCTTCTTCTCTCTCCCCCTCTCTTCTCTCTCTCTCTCTCCCCCTCTCTTCTTCTCTCTCTCTCTCTCTCTCTCTCCCCCTCTCTTCTTCTCTCTCTCTTTCTCTCCCCCTCTTTTCTTCTCTCTCTCTCTCCCCCTCTCTTCTTATCTCTCTCTCTACCCCTCTCTTCTTCTTCTTCTCTCTCTCTCCCCCTCTCTTCTTCTCTCTCTCTCCCGCCCCTCTCTTCTTATCTCTCTCTCTCCCTATCTTCTTCTCTCTCCCCCTCTCTTCTCTCTCTCTCTCTCCCCCTCTCTTCTTCACTCTCTCTCCCCCTCTCTTCTTCTCTCTCTCTTTCTATCCCCCTCTCTTCTTCTCTCTCTCTCTCTCCCCCTCTCTTCTTCTCTCTCCCCCTCCCCTCTCTTCTTCTTCTCTCGCTCTCTCCCCCTCTCTTCTTCTCTCTCTCTCCCTCGTCCCTCCCCTCTCTTCTTATCTCTCTATCCCCCTCTCTTCTTCTCTCTCTGTCTCCCCCTCTTTTCTTCTCTCTCTCTCTCTCGCTCCCCCTTCTCTTCTTATCTGTCTCCCTCCCCCTCTCTTCCTCTCTCTCTCTCTCTCTCTCTCTCTCTCCCCCTCTCTTCTTCTCTCTCTCTACCTCTCTTCTTCTCTCTCTCTCCCCCTCTCTTCCTATCTCTCTCTCCCCCTCTCTTCTTCTCTCTCTCTCCCCTCTCTTCCTCTCTCTCTCTCTCCCCCTCTCTTCTTATCTCTCTCTCTCCCCCTCTCTTCTTCTCTCTCTCTCTCTCTCTCTCTCTCTCTCTCTCTCTATCCCCCTCTCTTCATCTCTCTCTCTCCCCCCCTCTTCTTCTCTCACTCTCTCCCCTCTCTTCTTCTCCCTCTCCCCCTCTCTTCTCTCTCTCTCCCCCTCTCTTTTTCTCTCTCTCTCTCCCCCACTCTTTTTCTCTCTCACTTTCTCTCCTCCTCTCTTCTTCTCTCTCTCTCTCCCCCCTCTTCTTATCTCTCTCTCCCCCTCTCTTCTTCTTCTCTCTCTCTCTCCCCCTCTCTTCTTCTCTCTCTCTCCCTCCCCTCTCTTCTTATCTCTCTCTCCCTCTCTTCTTCTCTCTCTCTCTCCCTCTCTTCTTCTCTTTCTCTCCCCCTCTCTTCTCTCTCTCTCTCCCCCTCTCTTCTTTACTCTCTCTCTCACCCTCTCTTCTTCTCTCTCTCTTTCTCCCCCCCTCTCTTCTTCTCTCTCTCTCTCCCCCACTCTTCTTCTCTCTCCCCCTCTCTTCTTATCTCTCTCTCTCCCCCTCTCTTCTTCTTCTCTCTCTCTCCCCATCTCTTCTTCTCTCTCTCTCCCTCCCCTCTCTTCTCATCTCTCTATCCCTCTCTCTTCTTCTCTCCCTCTCTCCCCCTCTCTTCTTCTCTCTGTTATGTTATGTTATGTTATTCGAGATTTGTTAAGCGCACGGGCACCCAGAGGTTTCATGGCGCTGATGGTGAGAAAAGATAGTAAACAGTAACCTAACCGTGCGCTTGCTTGAATAACCAGGTCTTCAGTGCGCCCCTGAATTCCGTCAGATTTGTGCATCTCCGGAGTGACAAGGGAAAAGAGTTCCAGATCTTTGGGGCCAAATAAGCAAATCAGCATCCGCCAAGACGTTTCTTCTTCTCTCTCTCTCCCCCTCTCTTCTTCTATCTCCCCTCTCTTCTTATCTGTCTCTCTCCCCCACTATTCTCTCTCTCTCTCTCTCTCCCCCCTCTAT
Source organism: Triturus cristatus (assembly GCF_964204655.1). Lineage (NCBI taxonomy): Eukaryota > Metazoa > Chordata > Amphibia > Caudata > Salamandridae > Triturus > Triturus cristatus. The sequence goes on along the minus strand of NC_140583.1, from coordinate 989,610,471 downwards.
TCTTCTCTCTCCCCCTCTCTTCTTATCTGTCTCTCTCCCCTCTCTACCCCTCCCTCTCTCTCTCTCTCCATCTCTTCTTCTCTCTCTCCCCCCCTCTCTTCTTCTCCCTCTCTCTCTCCCCCCTCTCTTCTTATCTCTCTCTCTCCCCCTCTCTTCTGCTCTCTCTCTCCCCTCTCTTCTTCTCTCTCTCTCCCCCTCTCTTCTTATCTCTCTCTCTCCCTCTCTCTTCTTCTCTCTCTCTCTCTCCCCCTCTCTTCTTCTCTCTCTCTCTCTCTCTCTCTATCCCCCTCTCTTCATCTCTCTCTCTCTCCCTCTCTTCTTCTCTCTCCCCCTCTCTTCTCTCTCTCTCTCTCCCCCTCTCTTCTTCTCTCTCTCTCTCTCTCCCCCTCTCTTCTTCTCTCTCTCTCTTTCTCTCCCCCTCTCTTCTTCTCTCTCTCTCTCCCCCTCTCTTCTTATCTCTCTCTCTCCCCCTCTCTTCTTCTTCTTCTCTCTCTCTCCCCCTCTCTTCTTCTCTCTCTCTCCCGCCCCTCTCTTCTTATCTCTCTCTCTCCCTATCTTCTTCTCTCTCTCTCCCCCTCTCTTCTCTCTCTCTCTCCCCCTCTCTTCTTATCTCTCTCTCCCCCTCTCTTCTTCTCTCTCTCTTTCTCTCCCCCTCTCTTCTTCTCTCTCTCTCTCCCCCTCTCTTCTTCTCTCTCCCCCTCTCTTCTTATCTCTCTCTCTCCCCTCTCTTCTTCTTCTCTCGCTCTCTCCCCCTCTCTTCTTCTCTCTCTCTCCCTCGTCCCTCCCCTCTCTTCTTATCTCTCTATCCCCCTCTCTTCCTCTCTCTCTCTCTCTCTCTCTCTCTCCCCCTCTCTTCTTCTCTCTCTCTCACTCTCTCCCCTCTCTCTCTCCCCTCTCTTCTTCTCTCTCTCCCCCTCTCTTCTCTCTCTCTCCCCCTCTCTTCTTCTCTCTCTCCCTCCCCCTCTCTTCTTCTCTCTCTCTCTCCCCCACTCTTCTTATCTATCTCTCCCCCTCCGTTTCTTTTTAAAGGAGGGCAAGGTGAAGAGGGACAGGTGGGCAGAGCGAAGATTACGAGTTGGTTCATGTTTGTTTATGAGATGGTTAATAAACTTAGGGCTTTTTCCATGGAGAGCCTTAAAGGCCAAACAGCCTACTTTAAAAGTTACCCGTTGGGCTATAGGTAGCCAATGAAGAGTGGCCAGCAGTGGTTTCGCCGAGCTCCTGCCGTTGCTTTTAAAGATTAGTCTGGCCGCCTGATTTTGCACGATTTGCAGGCGTTTAGACAGAGTCAGGGGGAGACCTAAATAAATGGAATTGGAAAAATCTAAGCGGGAGAGGACCAAGGCGATTACCACCTGAATGAGGGCAGAGTGCGTGAGCAGATGAGCAATTTTCTTGATCTTCCGTAGCTGGAAAAAACTAGATGAGATCACCGTTCCCACCTGACTTTTCAGTGAGAGATCGGAGTTGAGGGTGATCCCGAGGCTTTTCACCGAAATAGAGGGAGACGGAGGAGATCCCATTGATGACGGCCAGAAGTGAGGGCCCCAGCTGGTTGCACTTATACCCGGGAGTACCAGCTCGGTCTTTCCAGGGTTGAGTTTTAGGTGGTTCACCTCCATCCACCCTTGAATGTGCAGCATAGTGGCCTGAAATTCCTCGACGGAGTCAGTTGAGTTTAGTGGGAATATAAGCTGCAGGTCGTCCGCATAATTATATATTGTAACCTTCCTGTTTTTTAGAGAGTGCAATAGGGGTTTGAGGTATAGATTAAACAGGAGGGGGGACAATGATGAGCCCTGCGGAACGCCGCAGGTGGTGGAAAGTTTGGGCGCCATGAAGTTCTCAAACTTGACTGCCTGGAATCGGTCATTCAGAAAGGACTTGACCCAGCCGAGGGCCGCGTCTCGTAGGCCGGCTTGTTCGACACAGTGTAAGAAGATGGTATGATCCACCGTGTCGAACGCTGCCGACAGGTCCAGGAGCACCAAGGCCTGACGTATGCCCTTATCGGCATTAGACCTCATTGTGTCCAGGACAGTGAGGATCACCGCCTCGGTAGAGTGCGCCTGGCGAAAGCCGGCTTGGTTAGGCTCCAGGTAGTCAGATGTCTCTATAAAATTAGAGATACAACTGGCCACATGGGCTTCTAGAATCTTTGCACCAAAAGAGAGGAGGGATATGGGCCGGTAGTTCGATAGATTAGATGAGTCGGCACCTGGTTTTTTAATTAATGGGACCAGCGTAGCGTTTTTAAACGAGTTGGGGACTATACCCTGCAATAGGGACTCGTTCAGGAGGGGGAGTATTCCTCGGGGGAGTGTAGAGTAAACTTCCTTTAGTACATGCGGGGGACAGGGGTCGTTGGGAGACCCGGACTTCATCAACTCAGCTAGCTTGGATTGGTCTATGGGAGGGATAGCCTCAAGTTCCTAGGGGTTTCTGCAGATATCCACTCTGTCCGCCGTGGTAGAGCTAATCTGGATACTTTCTTTTATAATGGCGATCTTATCCTTAAAAAAGTCATTAAGCTGATTGCACATCATTTGAGTGGGGGGTTGAGAGGGGGAGGTTCTAACATCATTACATAGGTCATTTACGACTCTAAAGATATCTCTTTGTTTTTGTTTTGAGCATTGGAGATTTTTTCGGAGAAGAAAACTGCCTTAGCAGATAAGATGGAGTTCTTATACTTCCTACGGGCAGATGTATATGATGATCTATCTTCGTCAGAGTACCCGTGTCTCCATTTTCTCTCCAATTGGCGCACTTCTAGTTTTTGTTTTTTTAAGTCTGCGGTAAACCACCTATGGGCGTCCATGCGGCGAGCACGTGAGAACTTGGTTAGTGGAACGTGCTCGTTGCAGGCAGCCAAGAGCCATTCCGTGAGATCTTTATCCATAATGTTAATGTCTGGGGAAGATGCTGGGATGGAATTAGCCAAGGTGGACAGAAAGTCTAGGTTATTTAATGAACTCCATTTCCTTACTAGCCCCCCCGCGGAAATGGGGGCCTTTGAATGGCCGTAAAAGGTGATAGAGAATTGCAGTAGGTGATGATCGGACCATATGCAAGGCATTGTCGTCGGGGTGGATAATGGGACATTGTGTGACCAAATCTGGTCCAAGATGTGTCCCTTTTCATGGGTGGGGGTCAGGACTGATTGAGAGAAGTTCAGATGGGAGAGAAGCTCAAAAAGTTCTGTGGCCTGGGGTCCTGCTGCCGGGTCATTGTACCAATAATTCCAGTCCCCAATCAGCATAACCTTATCATAATTAACGACTAGGCTAGCCATTTGCTAGGTCAGAGAAACTGGGAATGTAAGCATAGTTTTACGTGGACGATAGATCAATACCAGCACCATAATTCCCTTGTCTGTATCAGAGTTGATTACAAGGTATTCAGTGTCTGGTAGGTCCAAGGAAGGTAAGGTGGTGAACGTATGATCTTTATGGATAATGGCGGCAACGCCACCCCCAGGCTTTCCTGGTTCTCTGTTTGCTAACAATATGTAATAGTCTGCCGGTAGAGCTGTAAGGATATCCGGTAGGGAGTCCGCAGTGAGCCAGGTTTCAGAGACGAATAGCATGTCTGGTCTATCCGAGTTAAGCAGTAAGAAGATGTCTAGTTGGTGTTTTACCAGAGATCTGGTGTTAAGGAATAGGCAGCGAAGTGTCAAGGCATTAGGACTTGGAGTAGAACTAGTGGGGTTAGAGCCTTGAGGCGTGGTAGAAGAGGTCTCCTGCATTAGGTGGAGAGGATAGATGTTATTAGCCTTTAGGCAGGCGCGTGAGGCGGGATCGAGGTAGGGGGTGCCAGAGTGTTGCAGAGAACGGAGTTCAAGGGAGGTGTAACGATAGTTTTCTCCATTCTGCCTAGTCCCTAGGCCCGGCCAGGCGCGGACGGGCGCAGACGGGCTTGCCTTAGGCGCGCCCGCTGCGCTCGTCCGCTGCGCGTCCTTGAAAGGCACATGATTATAAGGGGGAAGGGGGACGTGGCCTAGCGATAGTGGGCGTGGCTTGGGCGTGGCCCGGGGAGATGGCGGCAAAAAGAAATGAGCCCCGCGTCAGCGCTGAAATCCGCTGCACGGGAAGCCCACAAGGTGCCCTGTCACCGGATGAAGTGCCGGGGGAATAGTGAGTTTAAAACACAAAGTATCACAATAACAGGTTAAAAAGCAGTGGCAGCGATTCTCCCGGCTTTCCGCCTCAGGAGTGTAGGTATTCTCTGAGCGCGCTCGCAGTCAGCGCGACTTATATACGTCAGAGTAAGGGGCGTGGCCTAGCGATAGTTGGCGTGGCTTGGGCATGGCCCGGGGAGATGGCGGCAAAAAGAAATGAGCCCCGCGTCAGCGCTGAAATCCGCTGCACGGGAAGCCCACAAGGTGCCCTGTCACCGGATCAAGTGCCGGGGGGGGGAATAGTGAGTTTAAAACACAGAGTATCACAATAACAGGTTAAAAAGCAGTGGCAGCGATTCTCCCGGCTTTCCGCCTCAGGAGTGTAGGTATTCTCTGAGCGCGCTCGCAGTCAGCGCGACTTATATACGTCAGAGTAAGGGGCGTGGCCTAGCGATAGTGGGCGTGGCTTGGGCGTGGCCCGGGGAGATGGCGGCAAAAAGAAATGAGCCCCGCGTCAGCGCTGAAATCCGCTGCACGGGAAGCCCACAAGGTGCCCTGTCACCGGATCAAGTGCCGGGGGGAATAGTGAGTTTAAAACACAAAGTATCACAATAACAGGTTAAAAAGCAGTGGCAGCGATTCTCCCGGCTTTCCGCCTCAGGAGTGTAGGTATTCTCTCTCTCTCTTTCTCTCCCCTTCGCTCTCTCTCTGTCCTTTGATGTGTGCAGGACACACCTTTTCATCATGATTTTTGTCTTGCAGGCTGTGACCTACGGATTGTCCCGAGGGGAGCCGCCATGTGTCTTCATTTCATTTCAGTGTTCATTTTAATAAAGTTTTACTTTTTGCTTCGGAAATGAATGTGCGATGGTCATTTTTGTGACGACACATACATGTCACCAGTTGTGATTCTGCGACATCAGGCAGATTATTTTGTACGTGTTTGGGTGTAGCTGATGTGGCATGTCTTTGGTCGAGGGGGGGGTACCGGGGAGCGGGTCCTGGGGGTGGTTGCAGGGGATGTTGTTGACTTTTCGGCCCTCCGGGTTGCATTTTCAGTTGCCCGGGTGCATTGGTTGTTCTTCAGGTGTGGCTCTGGGCTGGTTTCCCTTTTGTGGTGCAGGCTGTGGTCCGACTTAGTACCAGGTCAGAGCAGGTGTTATTTTCCTGGTGCTAACGCACCTTATCGCCTGTTTTGTATTCTTATCACAGTTCTGGCTGTTCATTGTGAATGTTGTGGAGTGGTGTTGTCGCAGCTTTTGGCACGGGAACGCCTACTCTGCATCTCATTAGCGATAGTTGCGGTGGTCATTTCTTGTGATGTTTTTTGCGGCTGCTATCGCGGGTAAACTGGTGCTGTGGGATGTTTACACCAGCTTGTTATTGGGGCGATAGGTTTATCGCAACTTTGGCTGTGATAAAGTGCCGTTAAGTCGGCGATAGATCCTTGTGAATATGGCCCGGTGACCTTCTACAACATAAGACAAATGGAAGAGCAGAAACAGGAGATGGATAGAGGTGCAAAGAACAATATATCAGGAGAGGTGAAGTACAAGGAAAGGGTAGACAGTGCTCAGGTAGATATAGATGACTTAGGGAGAGTAGAAGAAGAGTAGAGTAGGTGCATAGTAATATGGCAATAGGTCTAAAGAGAGGGAAAGAGTGAGGAAGGATGAAGAAGTGTGGTGAAGTAAGAAGAGAGACAGATTCTTCTTTATTACTACATATATTTATTAATTCAAGTTTTCAGGTGGGGCACATGCATACGTCATACAGAGCCTCAATAAAAAAGGCTTGCCTTGAAGAAGCTAACAATCACAATAATTACTGACCCTTGACAGGAAAACACTATGATCATTTGTAGAAGCCATCGAACACCTGCAGGCAACTTTGAAACCCTCTGATGCACAGATTTGGGATAAAGGATAAGGGGATGTAGGATGAGGGAAGTGGGAAAGGACATCAGGGTAATAAACGATCAAAGTCTCCAGGGGTGTGGTGGGAGTGTAAACATATATCCATTAAATCTGGATCTAAATCAATAACAAAAACATTTAACACATGGTCAATGAAGATGGAATTACAATGACTAGCATCAATGAACATAAGCAAAATAGACAACAGCATCATCCTCGTCACTCCCTCCCCATGTCCCAGGGTTGTGTCATATATGATATGTGTACATGGCAGTGAAAATAAAGATCGTCTGCATTATCAGACAAGTGACACCTCTTGGGCTCATGTGAGTCTTCTATACATGTGGGATCAGGCGAGGGATCAGAGGCAGCCCCTCTGGCTTTTCAGTGGTGCAAAAAAGGAAAAATTAAATGATAATAACAAAATGTTATCATTCTTTTTCTCTGTGCTGAAGCCAGTTTAGGAGCAGGCGGGGCTTGGCTGTCATCACAGCCAGCAGGGGGAGGAGTGGTGGGCACTCTCTTAAGTGCGCATGACGGTTTGGCCAGTGGGTGGTCAAAACAGTCATGCGCACTTAGCATGTTCTCCACCCGGCTGTATTGCACAGCCTGGGTGGAGAACATGCACAGGCTCCCAGTCCCTGTCTGAGCACCGAACCACGGTGCTCAGGCGAATCATGGCGCTGCTGTCATGCTGGCGACAGCAGCGTCATATTTGGCTTAGGGGAGCCTGTGTGCTTCCTGCTCATCAGGAAGAGAAGTTTAGGAGAGACGGCGGCTGTGAAGAGGTAGGTGCAATATTTTCCTTCACCTCCCCCCGCCCTGCCACCCCGGATCCGTGCCAGCTGCCACTGCAAGGAATAGTGAAGAGGAGGTGAAGCAAGGTGTGGGACCATGATCTGGAGAGAAGTGAGAGGTTCACAGGAACAGAATACTTCAAGAAATAACTTTGCCACAATAGGGAGGGGTGTAACTACCAGTGCTGGGTGTTGAGGATATCTACCACTAGATTTGCATGAAGGAGTGAACTATAAAGCCATACTGGTCTAGAGTAACAGGGGACCAAGTGAGCATGCTTAGGGGAGGAGCAGAGTTAGGAGGTGCTTGTTTGTTGTTGAGTGTATAAGTTGTCCATTCGTGGTGGGCCAGTCAGTGTAGCTCAAAAAACCACTAATTGCATGTAGATATGGAGGTCTGGCACCGACGTCTAAAGAAGCACATTTGGGCCATCGCTAGGGAGGTAGCTAACAAGCTGTGAGTATGAGTATTTAAGTCAGGTGTATCAGACATGTTATGGAGGATTGCTAGTTAAAGGGAAAGAGGGAATTGATAGGGTGCCACAAACTTGTAAATGGATCCACACTCCTGTCCAGTAATGTAATGCTAGGCAAGACCAAAGGACGTGGTATAAGTTGCAGTAGTTAACATCTCATTCCAAGAAGTGATCATGGGATAGCCGCTTTGCTTGTTTTCGTTTCTATGGGGTCCCAGTAGCTGGTCAAAATCTTGAAATACAAGAACTTTAACCGTGACTCCTTGAGCACCCTGTCATGGTCAACAAGCATTGAAAATGCAATAGGCCTCGCCTTTGATTAAGTTAAAGCCATTTGCTTTGCTAATGGTATTGTGTAGCAAAGCAAATGGCTTTAACTTAATAAAAGGCAAGACCTATTGCATAAGTCAAATCCTTGGGTATGGCAGCTCCTTTTATCATTGGAACTCAATTGGGTAAACCACCTTAACTGTCGTAATGCATTCCATATTCCTAGGTTCCCAAGTAACATCATTTTCCCCCGGTTCCTTACATTATAGTAGTCTCTCGAGCCTGGTGTGTTACATCTTGCTAACGCAGAGCTGTTTCACTAGAGCGTCTGGTCAAAGCGCATGCGTGTTTGACGAGCATATACACTTCCGGGTGAAGAGGAGCCAAGTACTTCATGGTATTCAGCGTTTGGAACAAGAACCAGATTCCTAGCGTGTCTAAGGAATGACCTGAACTGAAGAGGCTCGCGTGAAGGCAACTGCTTGTTCGAAGTGCTGGATAGAGCCTTCTGAATCCATATCGCATTGGGGCAGTGTCTTGTAATCTTACGACGGAGATAAATACTGAATCAGAGTACTCACTTCGAGGCAAAATGGTCATATTTGATAGGATGGACATATTTGCAATTTAGGACGTAGTCTGATATTCGTTGGATTATGAGATGGCTAAAATAACACTGTGGGGGCATATTTAGCAGTGCAGTCTTAGCTAAAGGCCATTTTGTATTGGGGACGCTCACTAACTTTGGAAGGTAACACCACACTTATATTAATTAGCAAGGAGCCGTGAATGCCTTAGAAATGCTTGGGTGGCCATGTGGACCGAAGTGGCCGTTAACTCTGATTGGGTGATACGTTTTGATGACTTACCGGAAACATCTCTTCTGTTTCCAGGTACACCGTGCGTGCTGTGATGGGAGGTGTAGCCGCCGCTGTGTCTTCGTTTCGTGGTAACGGTGTGCAGCATTCACCTCGCTACTTCAGTGCAGGCAAGCGCAGAAGCCATGGGAGGTGTGGTTTTCACAGACCATGGAGCAGCTGAATCGTGCCTGCGCAGTACTGGATGTTCGGTGGTGGCTATATACGGTTTTACTCGGGCTCTATTGTTCTGAGAGGTGGGAGCGAGGCACCAACAGAACCACCCCCTTTCTTCAGTCCCATCGGACCGGAGCCAGTCACTGCCGCCCGGCCCGGGCCTAGCACCGACGCCGAAAACTGCTCTCCAGGGTTGCGAGGCTGCGGGTAAGGGTAATGGAAGGGGAAAAGTAAATGGGAGATGGGGCTCTGAGTTGATGTACGAAAACGAGTGGCGCAAAGCGAATCCTGAAATGCAAGGGATGGGGAGCCACGCTGTAAAATGCGGGAGTAGATTGAGCCCACTAATGGAACAAGCGCTCGCAATTACGTTGTTTTTCTCTTTCCTCTTTTAGAGCCGTCCCAGTTGGACTGGCTCGTGAGCCGCCCCAGTTGGACTGACTCGCATGACTGGTTTCTTATCTTTATGGGACCATGTGTTTGGCCCCATAAAGATAAGAAAACCTTTTACGCCAGCATTAAGTCGGGGCAGCCAGTCCAACTGGGACAGCTCTAAAAGCGAAAAGTGTACGTCACGAGACGCTCCTTTCCAATGGCTGGCCACCGTTTAGCATAAACGGTGACGCCAGCCAATGGAAAGGAGGGGCGGGGCGGGGCTTAAAGCCTACTAGAGAAATCTAACCAAAACATTCAATCTCGCCAGCGAGACTGCGCATGTCTCCTTTTTCCTTTTGATTTATAAGAACCTTTGACACACTTAGGGGCATATTTACAAGCTGGCGACGAAAAATTATCGCCGCTTTTGCGGCTGTTTTTGGCCAAAAGGTGGCGATAATTTTATCGCCTAATTAGCAAGGCCACGCTAACGCGTGAAACCTTGCTTTAGCGTCAGGATTCCTAACGCCCAGCTTTGCATCTCTAATGAGATGCAAAGTGGGCGTTCCTGACCTAACATGACAGGAGAAATGTCGCTAAGCGACATTTCTCCTATCATCAAGCCCCACGCTATGAAGCATAGCATCAGGAAAAGTACCCTGTTATCGCTACTTTCCTTACGCCTGCTTCAGGACTGACTTAGCCATGATATCCTATGGAAGGTGGATATCATGGCTAAGTTTGTGAGTCCCTATCAGCGAGCCAACGCCACATTGTGTGAGATTATCGCTGGGTTTCCAGCGATAATCTCACATTAGGCAGTTAGCGTGAGGATTTTTATCGCTGAGGAGATAAGCGTTGCTAATAGCATGCTATCTCAGCGATAAAAATCCACGTTACCCGACGATAATTATCCTCACGCTAAGAGCGCTGAGCCATAATTATCGCCGGTTGTTGCTGATACGCCCCTTGGTGAGGGGTTAGGTGGAATGAATAGGTTCTTGTTCCTCACAACGCCTCCCTGAAATAAAAGAAACTATATAAAATAAAAAAAGAAAAGCAGCAACACTTACATGTAGCGTTTTCTTCTGAATGAGGGGCATCGGACTTCCTGACGGTCCGTCCTGGCCTTCAGATACCTGAGGAGAGGAAGAGAGACAATTTCAAGGGACGAATACTGAAATATCTGACCAAACAAGATGAAATGATGGAAAACGTGCTTGAAATAATATTATTGTCAGACTGATATTTTCCGCATATTTAACACCTAGAAACCAGCTCCCTGAAATGGCTCCAGATCTTGAGCTACTGAAGTGAGGAGGAGGTCGGTAGCACCGCTGGTGGGGCAGCCAGCGAGGCACAAAGACAAATGGGCCAGTTGACAATACCACCTATGATCAGCATTGCGGAGACCAAATTCAACTTTTAGGGCACAATTACGAGTCTGGCGGTCCTTGGACCACCAGTCTCGTGGTGAGTCGGCAGTGGCAGTCTTCTGACTGCCACATTACATCATTGCCGGTCATACCACACTGTAACTGCTGACTCTGCCAGGTAAAACCACCATTCCCTAGCAGTGACGCGACAGTCAAGCGGCATCAATATGCTGGGTGGGACCACTGAGGCTCCTCCAAGCATATTATGACTTTCCTCACGGCCACTGATTTCATGGAGGTCTTTCCTCCATGAGAACAGTGGTGGTGAGGAAAGAAAGGGTGCCCTACAGGGCTCCCTTGTGCCTCACTCCATGTGGATGCACCCAGAGGGGCACAACATGTGCACCCCTGTCTGCCTGCACTTCACAGTCCATGCAATGCTGGAACTTCCTTTGCCGTTCCCATTGCTGTGCCTATTTCATATTTTCCCACCCGGGTTTTTCGGTGCAGCGATGGGGCAGTCCCTCCTCTGCATCGTCAAACTCGCAATCGGGCCCTTAGTGTCTGAAATGATTTAAGGAGGCCACCACTGTACAACTGGTCTATATTTTTCAGCCCACTCATGTGCCAAGAAGCCCAATAGAATAGTTTGCCTGCTATGACAGATTATTCTTTAATTAAATTGACACCAACTGCCTGAGAGTGCCAGGAATAAGGTTGGGCAGGCCAGTGGTGCTCATTAACTTTCTGTGGCGCGGGTGTGCTTGACAGTCAAATGTAAAAGGAATTCATTCTTTATATACTTTTTTTACAGCAGGTCTTTTTTCTAGGTGGCACCTTGGAAGGGCAGGACCCCAGGCAATGGCCCACTTTACCCATTCCATAAAATACCCCTGAAGCAGTTCCTAAATAGAGAAATCCAAACTGTAAAATCCTGGGCATTACATGTGGAGCAACCAGGGCGGACTGGGAACAGCAACCAGCCCTGGCTGATTGTTGCTCCACCGGCCCTGGGGGGAATTGGGGGTTGCTGCAAAACCAGCCCACAGTGACAAAACTGACCCCACGGCCAGAAAACCAGCCCCCACCCCTCGTTCCCACTGGGGAAACACCCGGTGCCCGCTACAGCCAGTCCGGCCCTGGCAGCAACTCTTTCGGAGGTAGCTTCCTCATTTCCCATCTCCCAGTACTGTGCCGCTACCCATCCTGTGTTCGCATCTCTCAGTCATGTGCTGAAACGCTTAGCCAACTTCCGGTGTTCATATCCCACTGCCTAGTAGTGCGGCAGTTTTTGCCATGCTCACGTCCCCCAGCTCATTCTAAAAAATGATGATAGATGCCTGTCTTACCCGTGATGCAACATTGCTGTTACAACCCTTGTTCACATCTACCATCCCCGAGCTGCATCCCCTCCTGTGACAAATCCATTTCAATCATACGTAGCTTATGCTGAAACCATTATAATGACAACTTCCTGTTACCCTATATAACCGTGCATGACATGACAAACTCTGACATCTTCCCATTGACCTTGCAAGGTCCGATGCTGCAGCCATTAAAGCAACTCCTTGCTAATCCTATATAGTCCCACCCTACAGCAATTAATTACTGTGACAACTTCCTGTTTACCTTGAGTAGCAATCTGCTTAAACCTTTACTGAGATAACTTTCGTTTAACTATATGTGACACTGTGCTGCAATCCTTATTTTTCCAACTTCCTGTCGACCTCACGTTGCCCTTTGCTTCAATTTCTATTTTGAAATTCCTGTTAACCTAATGTAGCCCTATTGTTTAACCTTTCCTGTGACAACTTCTTGTGTTCACACCTCCCAGGTCGGTGCTGTAGCCTTACGCTATCAACTTTCTATTTTACCCCAGCGCAGTTCCATGTCACAACTTTTAGGGCCTATGGGGCACATGCATCGAACTCCTCATTTGAGATTACCAAATAGCGATTATTAAGGAATCGCTATTGTGTAATCGCAAATGCCTATGCATGTAGGAATCGCAATAAAATGTGTGATTCCTTAACATTAGCTAATAGTGATCCGCTATTAGCTGATGTGACTCTATTTATTCCTAGGGGCCTACAGGCCCATAGGAATGAATGGCAATACATTCGCAAATTGGGATTACCAAATTGGTAATCGCGAATTGCAAATCCAAGGGTGCCCGGCGGCCTAAGGCCCCCCTAAAGCACCCCCCACAAAAAGGTAAGTGTGCACATGTGAAGCACACACATGCCCTGCCACTTTGAAAAATGCATTTTTGTGCATTTTTAGAAGCATGCACAAATTACCATCAACTTGAAGTTGATGGTATTTAGCGTTTCCTAAATGCACAGTTCACATTTAGGAAAGGCTGCAAGCATCGGTAAATAGCGATTCTCAAATTGCGATTCCCTTAATGCATTCCCAATTTAGTTAATCGCAAAAAATTGCGATTACCTAAACTGCAAATGACAAAAGGAACATGCACCGGAAAAGCCCTTTTTCCATTCGCAAACAGGCCGATTCTGCGAATTAGCTTGTTTGCAAATGGAAAAAGGCTCGATGCATGTGCCCCAAAAAGACTGATCGCAAATAGTGGAAGCAAATTTTGCGCCAACTTTTTGTGCTCTGTCTCTGGTTTTGCAATGGAAACTGCATACTACTAGGTCGCATCGCAAAACGTCCAGTATCGGGGATCACAGAAAGAGGTACTTAAATGAATATAAATTAAGCAGAGTGCTCTTTGTGACCCCCGGCCCCTTCATCTGTACACCCAAGGGAAGACATTTTTTTTTAAGTGACCTCTGTGCCTTAAAGGAACCAGTGCCGTAATTGGGGAACAGGCATTCTCCTCCTGACATAGCCCGACACCATTTGCCAAGGGGATGCTTTCTCCATTGAGAATCCCTTACCACCTCTTCTTAGGTGGTGATAACTTATCAATGATTTAAGACGACAAGAAACATGCCATACCGAATTGTAATTCCAAAGCAATGTTCCTTTTAGACCACCTCCTATTTGCGATATGGCATGGATTGCTAAAGCCATGTTGTGAGTCAGAAAGGCTTCTCAAACTCAAAAAATGGGTTTAAATTATACCTAAAATCTTCTTGTGGCTGCAAACCATGTAATTTTGTGAATAGCAGGGTTTGCAATAAAAAAAATGGCTCAAACCTGAAATAGATGTGTGTGCGTCCACCTAGGTTAAAATTACGTAATTGACTTTGATGATATATCCGGACCATACTGTGATAAAGCATATAAGAAATCATATTGTCGAGTAGGGAATCATTAAGTATCGTTATGATTAAGCCTAAAAAGCAAATATTTACAACCTAGTTGGAGAGGTGTCCTCCTAATTATCTAGTGCCACGACTCTGGAATAATTTGCCAAAATAGAGCCACCTTCGAGACTAAGGGCCTAATTATGACTTTGGCGGTGTGGGAGCAGGGCGCCACGCCATTGATCCGCTCCCACACTTCCAAAGCAGACCGGATTACAAGTTGCAATCTGGGTGGGCTGTCCTGCGGCAGGGGGTCCACGGTGCTGACTTTCAACGGATCATAGGAGAGCCTTAGAAAGGCAGAGCCATGGGCCCACCACAGCATGTTCCAGCACGGCATGGACTATAACGTCCATGCCGTGCTGGAACTGGGACTGTATGCAGATGGGGTGCACCCCTGCATGCATCCCTAGGCCCTGAGGAACAGGCCTTACCAGCAGCATTTTTATGGCGTAAGAACCACCATGAGACTGCTGGTGGTGAGAAAACTCATAATATGTTTGGCGGTGCCGTAGCAGCACCACCAACCATATTATGGCCTCAAGACCGCCACACCAACGCCAGTGATCGCGGATCCTTGGCGATTGCAGCGGTCCAACGGAGGTCTGACTGCCATGGTCATAATATGGCAGTCGGACCGCTGTTGCGGCGGTCCCCGCCCGCCACCACACCTCTACTGCGAGTTTGTAGGTCCTATGCACCGCCAAACTCGTAATTAGGCCCAAAAGCCATAGTTGCTGCTCTTGGGTGGCAATAATTCTAGTGAAACGATGAAGGTTATGGTGTCAGAAGGCAGCAAGCTGGCAGCATCCATGTCCACTGCATTGGGAACACTGCAGCACCCAGGGATTTACTAGTGTTTTTCTCTTGTTTGAGTGACTTTCAATCATCAAATTAAGATGGAAACGTATTTCTTTACCAGGTATTTTTTTTTCACAGAAGAAGAAGCAAAGAATGCCGGGAGTGTTTTCGAACGAAAAAGGATATCTCCCTTGAAGAAAGTTTTGTATCTGTCATATTTAATCCCTCTCCAGACGTTTAGTTTTGCCTTTTTGTCTGTCAATTATTTGTTCTATTTAAATGTCACCGTCGTTACCTTTTCATTTCTCCAGTACTCATATCTAGTCGCTGCTTAAAATTCTATATTTAATACTAAGTAAAAAAAACACAAACATCTTGTTTGTTCCATTGCCGCGCTTCGCTTCCCCCTCGCTGCATCTGCTTTTCCTGCTGGCCGCGTGCTGCCGGCTGCCAAAGAGCTGTTTTCTTCCCTTTCTTTCTCTTCATGGGGGCAAGCCCCTTTGCTTCTGCCAGAAGGGGTGTCAAACTTTCCTGGAAATGAGACTGACAGTGATGGTTTCTTTGAAAAATTGGCTGGCCTTGTCAGTTTTTGGAATACACCCTCCAAATGTATCTCGGCTGAAATAGGCAGCATGGGCTTCTGCAAAATTTTAGGGGAACTGCAATCGGATTCTCTTTCATCCCCTGTTTCCCCTAAAACCAGGGTTCTTGCTCTGTGTCCTCCAGTAACTTTGAGCTCCATTCCTCCAACAGGCATTGGGCTATTTCCAGCAACAGCATGCGATCATGGAAGATGGCCTGATCGCGGCTAATCCTACGCGTCTGGCTCGTCTTCAAGTCCCCTCGATTCAGAAGTTTCCTGTTCTGCGTCTTTCTCTCCCAGCGCTCTTAAGTGGGCTAGATGACAGG
The DNA here is from genome assembly GCF_964204655.1 of Triturus cristatus. Lineage (NCBI taxonomy): Eukaryota > Metazoa > Chordata > Amphibia > Caudata > Salamandridae > Triturus > Triturus cristatus. The sequence goes on along the minus strand of NC_140583.1, from coordinate 989,595,122 downwards.
CGGTATTACACAAAACTTCATTTATTTTAATATCCCAAAACCTCCCACTAGCCAAACGTCCAGTTATTTGCCTCATCTTGAGTCCAAGAATGAGTCTGAGCATCTCATGTGCACGGATAGCTCATTTGATAACTAAACAGAATCTTTATTGAATGGTCCTTATAGGGCAAAAGGGCAAAGCTGGCAAAATTCGGAATCCTCGCAAAAAATGCACAGTTTCCATATTTCAGGTTAAGCAAAATTTGACATTACCTGCAGCTGGATGTCTGTATTACACACGAAATGGGACGTTAAGGTGTAGGGAATAGTGGGGCATATTATCAAGCCAGGCGATAACATTATCGCCGCATTAGCGGCAGAAAACTGCCGCTAAAACGGCGATAATGGGCTTGATAATGTGCTCTATGGAATTCCAATTGAAGCCCATGTTAAATGTGAAGGACGTCTAACATGGGCTTCAATTGGAATTCCATAGAGCATATTATCAAGCCCATTATCGCCGTTTTAGCGGCAGTTTTCTGCCGCTAAAGCGGCGATAATTTTATCGCCTGGCTTGATAATATGCCCCAGTGTTTCCTCGCTTTCACTCAGGGATGCCTCCTTCGTTAGTGGCAGTGGGGAACCATAAAGTGCAAATGCTTGGCAGATGCGTCATCTTTGGAGTGCAATTCTGACTGAGGGTAAAGAAGGGATGCAGTTCACGCAAACTGTAAATGCTCCTGAGTGGAATGCTCACAGCTCTGCAGAGCAGCAGTAACATTCCGGATCCCCTTTACCCCAGTGCCCCTTTAATTGACTCTCTAGTTTTTCTTCGTCAGTTTCACACTTTCAAACTTAATTAAAATGCACGTGAAGTTGTGAGGCCTTGAATTTTTGGGAATTTCTAGTTGCAAAGCTGAACAAAGGTCTGGGTCGTGAGTCAGGCAGTGTCCGGAGGCCATGGCTGTACCCACGGATGGTACAATGTAAGAAAGGTCAGGGTCAAGCAGTGTCTAGGGGCCGTGGCTGCACCTAGGGATGGTACAATGTAAGAAAGGTCAGGGGTCAGGCAGTGTCTAGGGGCCGTGGCTGCACCTAGGGATGGTACAATGTAAGAAAGGTCAGGGTCAGGGGTCAGGCAGTGTCTAGGGGCCGGGGCTGCACCTAGGGATGGTACAATGTAAGAAAGGTCAGGGTCAGGGGTCAGGCAGTGTCTAGGGGCCGTGGCTGCACCTAGGGATGGTACAATGTAAGAAAGGTCAGGGTCAGGGGTCAGGCAGTGTCTAGGGGCCGGGGCTGCACCTAGGGATGGTACAATGTAAGAAAGGTCAGGGTCAGGGGTCAGGCAGTGTCTAGGGGCCGGGGCTGCACCTAGGGATGGTACAATGTAAGAAAGGTCAGGGTCAGGGGTCAGGCAGTGTCTAGGGGCCGGGGCTGCACCTAGGGATGGTACAATGTAAGAAAGGTCAGGCAGTGTCCAGGGGTCCTCTCAGGATTTGTGCAAATCTAGTAAATGTCATGATCAGGAGTCAGGCGATGCCCAGGGGCTGAGGTCCCCGCCCAAACTTCTCAGAGTTGAGGATTTGTGCCTCTGAATGCTGGGTCGATCTGGTAATGGCATTTATGCCTGGGTGTCCTAATGGAGATTTTATTTTTAGACTTTGAATTCTGGCAGGTTTAGAGCAGCACATAAAAGGTCATCTGGTGAACTCTGACACAAACGGCGAGAAGATGACAATTTCATGCTTTTTATGTCCTCCATGTGTAAGGTTTTCCAAGAATGGGTGTGGGATCTGAATATCGAAGCAGGGATATAGAGTGGTAGCAATGTCGTTACCAGAATATTGAAACTCAGAATATTTATATGCCATAACTTAGATCTTTTGGTGGATGTAACATGTGTCCATTTTTAAGACATACATTACGGATTCAAGCCACTCTGCTGTCATAGGTGATGCGTTAGAGAACCATTTTCTACAGATTTCCCTCCTTGCCTACAGTATCAGATAGAACAACTTACTATTGACATTACTTAGCTTCTCAGACTCATCCATGCCCCCAAAAATGGTTAGTTGAAGGCTCACCTTGATAGCCAATCAGAGGATATTGGGAATTGTCTTACCCACTCCTTCCCAATACTGTTGGATTATAGGACACTCCATGAACATGTGGAGATCATCAGCCTTTTCTAGACCACACTTTATGCAGTGAACAGAATTCTTTTTCCCCAACTTCGAGATCCTATAGGGTGTCCAAAACGCTCAGTGAATGGAGAAGAGATGTTTCCTTCTTAAATAGGCAGGTTTTACAGTACTACAAAGTGTACACATTGATACTTACCATAAATCTGTGATCTGTGACCTCAGTTTTACCCCCTCTGGCAGTTCAAAGTCCCCTTCTTCAGTGTCCAGTATCAGCCAGTACCACTACTCTTTCTTCCTTAGATTTTCTTTTAACAACTGTTAATTGCTACCTAGCTGGCCGCCATGTTCTCCTGAGCAGTGTGGTTGATATTTTGGTCATGATATAGCGACCATTCAGTACCCCGGCATAGATATTCCAGATTAGAATCCCAGTACGTGGCTGGCTTCACCTAAGTCCTAAGAGACTTTCAGACAAAGCCGCCCCTGTTCCTTCATTTTCCCTTCACATCCCACAGCTCAGTTCATCCAGCAAACTCTGAAAATCTTGCCACTTTTGCCTCCTACCTGGGCTTGACGTCAATATACTGCTTGCCATTTGCCAGCAGCAAACATTTTCATCAGTTATTTAACATGTTTACAAAGTTCTGATAGATAGGGGGTTTGTTACTTTTATTTTTTTTCCAAGTTATTAAGGGGAATATTAACAAGGCGGCGATATGAAATTATCGCTTCTTTTGCGTCCGTTTTCCGGCGAAAAGCGGCGATAATTTCATCGCCTTATCAGCAAAGACACGCTATCGCATGTCTTGCTGACTTAGCGCCTATTTGCAGCACGCCTCCGATCGCATCGCTAATGAGATGCAAAGAAGGTGTGCCTGACAAGACTCCCTTGGGAAAATATCGCGAAGGCAGCTTCGCGATATTAACAAGGGAGGGTAGCGATTTTTAAAATCGCGTTAAGTATGCCTTAGCGCAGGAATTTAACGTCTGTTAAATTCCTGACTAAGGCATACTTAACATGGGGGGTGGATTTTGTGGCTAAGACCACAGGCCCTATCATCTAGGATATCGCCGTTTTCCACCATGGAAAACGGCGATATCCCAACTATCTCTGGAATTTTTATCGCCTCGGCGATGCGTGTTGTTAATAACATGCAAACCGGGCGATAAATTCCAGAGATAGCCGGCGATAAATATGCAAGCGCTAAGCGCGCTTTGCGATATTTATCGCCGGCCCTTGTTAATATGCCCCTAAGTTACTTCTGTTTGCTTTGCTTGGGGGGGCCATCTCCATTCTCTTCCCTTTCCTCCCCAAAAGAGGTTCCTAATTGGGCTGCTCTCTTCTCCCAGAGCAATTTTACACCGAAAGCACATTTTTATCCTGTTTAATGCCGTCTGTAGAGGATGGAGGTGTCCATCAGGTCAGACGTTTCTCTTCCAGCTCCGTGAACGAGAGCAAACATTCGGAACCCTAGGATTTTCATCAAGTCGCCACTAGTTCGGAGGAAGTCCTTTCGTGAGACTGATCTTATAAGATGGTCCTTGTTAAAAGAGCTTTCACACGGACCCAAGGACAAATATAGAGTCTCCGGAAATTTCTAAGTGTCCCCCCTTTTACGTCCGAACAGCGGCAACCACTCTGAATGCGCTCCGTTGTTTCATCATCATTGCTACATTTAGTATCGTCGCCTATCGACGCCAGTGTCTGATATAGCAGTGGATGTATTTTGACGTGCTGACCTTTTAGGCTGACACTCCAAGGAACAACTAGAGATCCATTTTTGACAACGACAAACCATAATACTCTCTTAGATCTTCTTCGTCCATCTCTCGCAGAGAACTTAATGTACTAGACCATTACTGAGGCCACAAAGACTGAACTTTTTAGAGGCTGGAGCGCTCACCATATATTACAAGGTTTTCATGACCTATGTACATGGCTTCCTGATGAAGGCGTACAGCCGAAACGCACGTAGGATTTAAAATCTCCAGAGCCATGCCAGAAATGAATGTCAGCTCTACAAAATTAAATAAGAACTTGTATAATTTTTTATGAATGTTTAACTAATTCCACATATAAGAATATTCGCTGTTGACACCGTGAGAGGAAAAAGATTTATAGCACAGCGACAGGATTTATGATAGGAAGTAGAGTTGTAAATGTGTAAATATTATGCATTTTCAAGTATAGAGGGTATCATCCTCTCAGCATGTTCTTCTTTTTAAATTGTACAGAAATAATATGAATATAAAATATAAATAAACAATATTCTTTTGTATCCAACTTTACATGGTGTATGTACCTTACATTGTGTATGCTGTCGAGGTCCATACATTATTTTCAACTTTCTTAATTTGTTTTCATTACATTCAGTTTTTACCATTTGCACCACCACTGGGGACTCTCCTATTGTTCTCGAGGCTGCTCCTCCAGTTCCCCTGTTGTTGGGAGCAATGCCTCTGTTTTGTCTGTAGGTGCTCAGCAGGCAGACAATGGCAACTCTAATGGCCCTTCTTCCATGTTGCCTCCTGCGCTCCAGCTTCCCCACTTGTTAACCCCCTCCCTCTTAGTTGCCACAATGAACACACCTGTTAGCTCTGGATGTATAGCTGGCTTCGGTAATTCTACCCAGCAGGCTCCTTGCAATGATAATTTCCCTTTGAATCTGGATGTTTGGAGCCTACCCCCCTCTGCTAGTCCAAATGTAATAGTCCTGGCCAATGTTTCGAAATTAAAATTAGTACGAGAGGAGACAAGTAAACAATTGAAATGTAACTGTTGCACTGGATATGTAAGCAGATGGGATTCAGCAATGCACAAAGCAACCAACTATTAACCCCTTAACTGCTGGGCCTTCCCCCCCAATGATTAGTCCTTTTTGGCTATTTGGGTTGGTTTAGGGTTAGGGCTCCATATTTGTTTTTCACCTGAGAAATCCCAAATTTGTGTCTTTTTTTTATAACATCCTGGGCATCCTAAAGTTACCCAGGATTTGTGGATTTCTCTAAAGGGGACAAGGAAAATAAATCTAAATTTCGAGTTTTTGGGGGGAAATTATAAAAAAGTGTTCTGCATAAAAATGTCTGTTCTTTTTTCATAAAAATGGCATCAACAAACGGTTTCCTGTGCTAAAGTCACAATATTTCCAGCTTCAAGGAACATGCAGAGCTGAATAAAAAAAATGAATTTATTACCACAGTTTTAAAATTTATGAAACGGAGAGCCCATTTGTCCTATTTGTTTGTACTATAAACATACTTCCAGTTTGTTGTGGAAGCCACTGTGAAACCGATAGGTGATCCAGAAATGCTGTAGATTTCTGAAATGTAGCTAAAATTCCAAATTCAGCAAGGGGTCATATGAGGAGATCTACCAAGGTATTCCCAAAGAAGCTAACTGTTGAAATAAAGAAATATTGAAAATAAGGCCCTCATTACGATGGCGGTCGGACGAGCGTCCGACCACCATCTCTACAGGCGTGAGACAGGCCGACAATGAGCCAGCAGGCCCACCTACCCTATCATGATAAGACCACTATGCAGGTGGTCGGAAAGTTCTTTTTTCTACTGCGGCTTGCGCTGCGGCCCAGGAAAAGGGCAGCAGCACAAACCGCAGTCGTAAAAGGCGCTCTGTGCACATCCTCGCACCGTGTGCCAGGCACCATGTGGTGCCTGGCACACGATGCACAAATGTGTAGGGGGGCATGAAATGTGCCACCCAGGATACTTAGCAGTGGCCCATGAGTGTCAGGGGCACTGCTTGGGCCCCCAAAGTCTCTTTCTGGCTGCCTTTCCTTGGCGGTGGGACTGCCAAGATAAGGCAGTGGGACTGCCAAGATAAGGCAGTCGGAAGGGGATATCCTAATTCCCACGGCGGTGCCCGTGCAGGCACCACCCTAATGTTAGGGTTAGGAGTCTGACTGCCGCCCCAACGGGATACTATGTCTTGGCAAAGACGTCGGTCTGTCACCCAGGCTGCAGAGGCCCACCGTCTGCATCATAATGCGGCAGTCGGACAGATGGCCTGGATGTCGGTGGGGCCGCCACCAACAGCCCGTCGAGGGTGGTTGGACCGACATGCAAATGAGGCCCTAATTAGGAAAAATTGGTAACTTGTGACAAAGTTTTCATCCACAATGTTTTGTTAGTATGGACAATTAAAAAAAGTAATATACCATTACATCAGCTAGACCCTCCTGGTTACGGGGATATATAGGGTTTGTAGGTTATCCAAGAACCCAAGGTATACAGGGCCCACAACTGAGCTGCACTGTTTTTCATTGTGTATCAAGTATAGACAACTTTGTATGGTGAAATATGTAGCGTGAAAATGTGTATCAAGGAAACCTATGTATTTTTGAAATGGGCATAAAATGCGGAGTTTAGGAGCAGTGGCTATTTGTACATCTCTGAATTTGTGGGTAGTTGTGCTAGCATATGATCTAAAGGGTATTTTTCAAAATGTCTTCTCTCTTTCACATTGGCTTACATTTTGAAGGCACAAATGCAGCAAAATTCAATTATTAATTGCAAATGTTCCACTATTCTATGCTCCCACATGTCTTCCGATAAAAATGTTATGTCACTTGTGTGAGTAATCCAAGTCCCTGTGGGAGGAAAGGGCCCAAAACGCAACATGGACACAGCACATTTTTCCACAGAAAACTCACCCTTTTTGGCCACTAACTCAGCCTGCACCTAGGGAAACCTAGCAAAAGGGCACATTTTTTAAAACTAGACACATGGGGTAATCCAGGATGGGGTGACTTACATGGCTCTCACCAGGTTTATTTACACAGAATCCCTTGCAAACCTCAAACTTTGGCTGAAAAAATACATTTTCCTCAATTTTATGTGATGGAAAGTACCAGAATTTGCGGGGCACCACAAACTTCCTTCCACCTAGCATTCCCTCAAGCCTCATTGGTAGGGGTAGGTCTAGGGCCCACGACAGGAAACGGTCCAAAACTCAACATGGATACATCACATTTTTTCGGTCAAAACTGACCAGTTTTTGCAAAGTGGATAGCTGTGGATTTTGGGCCTTAGCTCAGCCTGCTCTTAGGGAAACCTAGCAAACTTGCACATTTTTGAGAACTAGATACCTGGGGAAATCCAGGGTGGGTGATGTGTGGCTGTCATCAGGTATTTTTGCTCATAATCCCTTGCAAACCTCAAACATTGACAAAAAAACACATTTTCCTCACATTTGTGAGATGGAAAGTTCTGGAATTTGTGGGAAGCCACACCCTTCCTTCCACCCAGTATACCCGCAAGTCTCCCAATAAAAGTTGTATCTACTTGTGTGGGTAAGCTTAGTGCCCACAACAGGAAACATCCAAAACACAATGTGGACACATCATGTTTTTCCACTTCAAACTGATCCTTTTTTTTTTGCAAAATTGGAAGCTGTGGATTTTGAGCCCTAGCTCAGACAGCACCCATGGAAACCTAGTAAACCTGTACATTTTGAAAATTAGATAACTAGGGGAGTATGCATGTGTATGACTTGCCTGGATCTCACTAGGTAAATTTACTTGGAAGCCCTTGCGAACATCAAGATTTGGCAAAAGCACCTTTTACTCACATCTCTGTGATGGAAAGTTCTGGAATCTGTGGGTAGCCACACTCTGCAGCATACCTAGAAAGAGGAAAATGCATCTAAGGATTGTTTTCGTGCAGGAAGGTGTCCCTTTCTGCACAAAAACAATGCTGCCTGTAATGCGGGCATCCTTGCATCATGGAACCAGGGTGCCTGCATTGGCACTAGGCTGCATTGAGTGTGCCAGCACAAGGAGAGGACAGGAACGTGCCATATCTTCACAGATATGGCGCATTCCAGCCCACTCCATCTCAAGCAATGCAGCAAGGTGGCTTGCTGCGTTGCATAAAGAAATTATAAATCTGGGCCCCTGTGACTATCTGCATGAGTGTGAAAGAAAAGGCTGTTGGATATTGACTTTTTTTAAACACGCAACAAAACATATTGTGTACAATTATTTCAAAATATACCAGCAGTAAGGAAACTACACATGAAGACCTTTCTTTTGTAAATCTGAATTGTGATGGAAACGAATATTTAAAAGCATCAAAACAAATCAAGACATTTACTTGGTGATGCACAAATGATAAATATTCGCTGAAACTTGATTTTCACACTTTGTCATTAGCGTGCTGTATATTGTTTTTGGAGATTTTGGATGTTTCAAATCAAAATGTGTATTTATAATAGTGAGCAAAACAATTAATCTACTATGAAATTTGCATGTGTATACATGGAACTATTACAATTGAAGCTAATTTGTCATGACACCTTAAAGTTTCTTTTTCTGGCTTCGTCTAGCTAGGCCTCAATTTGGCCTCCCCACCATTTTAATTAAGATGGATGCTGCATCATTATGTTCATTCTCAGATTATATTTCTGCCTGATGCTATCTACACCAAGATGTGGATTGTTTACTTTTGAATAACACTATTCTTGAAGAGCCTGCTAGCATAAAATCCTTTAGCAACATTTTCCTTCCTCTTGCATGCGATATTGTGTTCATTCAGAATGGTTCACTGTTTATGTAACTCTGACACCTTCGGCCATTAGCAAACACAACAAGATGATGGATTGAGTGCTGAAACTTGTTAACGACTCACCCCCAGTCACAGATCTGGGTTTAATCCATTGTTCTTTTTCTCACTATGTCACCCCAGTTCGGACCCAGCCAAATGCAAATCAGTCTTGACCCAGTTCCTCATCGGAACAGCCCAGACCAAACTGCTGACCTGCCAGGCCAGACCAGGTCACCCCTGGCCCGGAAATAAGGCATCCTGAGACTGGTTTTGGGGTATTACCTCTCATCAGCCAGGCTAGCTTGAATCCAGTGGCACAGCGAGCAAGGGACCCACGTCTGGCAGTTCGGGCTGGGCTGTTCCCATGGGGAACAGGGCAAGGCTGATTTGCCTATGGCTGGGTCCAAACTGGAATGGCGTAGCGAGCAAAATAAAGATGGATTAAACCCAGATCTGTGACTGGGGTTGAATGTTTGACAATGTCCAACGTTCTGTCCATCATCTTTTTATGTTATATTTTCACCCTAAGTGGAAAGGGTATCCCCAGACATGGGTCCTGTGCTTGCTACGTCACTGGTTTCAAGGAAGCCAAGCTGATGAGGGTTAATGCCTTGAAACATGTCCCAGGATGCTTGTTTTCCGGTCCAGGGAGGACCCGAACTGGCAGTTCGGGCTGGACTGTTCCTAGGGTCAAGGCTTATTTGCACATTGCAGGGTCCAAACTGGAATGGCGTGGCAAACAAAATATAGATGGACTAAACCCGGATCTGTGACTGGTGGTGAATGTTTGACAATGTTCAACATTCCATTCATCATCTTTGACACTGATATTTGCAGCGCTGTCAAACAGAAAATGCTGTGCAAAGTATGCTGTTGTATCTGGAAATAGGACACTGAATGACATACAGCGCTTCATGCTGCTCTTTAAACATTTTGAAGCACTATGAAAATATGTTATAATTTCCAAATTTAGTAGTGCTCAATTTCTCAATCTCCAACAAACTGGATGATTGAAGTGGCCTTGGGAGGAGAGTGAGGCCGGAAGGGAATGGGAATGTTAAGCGGGTGGAATGAATTATTTCCACCACACAAGTGTTAACAGTCGGTGACTTAAAATACGTGGGGACCAAATGTTCGTTTTCTGGTTTTGTTCTTAAGAAAGTGGGCAGTGTCGGCTGAGCAGTTGAAGATCTGGGTGTGGTATGTAGAACCCATTAAGAGTTATATGTAAAGTTCAACATGGACGAGTGAGAGCTGAGAAGTGACTCAAGATGTGTTACTATCTTCCTAGACATTACCAGTTTCAACTTAAAGTATATATTATATAAATTATAGTATCAGGTGCTGATAAGCTTAGGTAAGCTTTAAAGCTTAAAGCTATAAAGTTGTGAAGATCCAGAAAACTCGTGTCACCGTAAGGAGTGCATTTCATGATTCTTTTTGCATGACTGACTTTTTACTTATATTTATGAGTTTTGTATTGCGTAAACTTTACCTGAAAATATCGAAGCGCTTTACTAATACAATTTTGCAATGTGACGTTTTTTGCTTGCATAAATGCATTCCATGGATGCCTACTCCTTTTATTCTATTTCTCGTACATATTTGGATACAGCTCCCATTAATAATATTTAGGGACTTTGGTTTCTTTCTGAATCTCTAGTCAGGATCAAACACCTTAACCCCTTCGATGCGCATGACGGAGCGGTTTCGTCATGCGCTGTGTGCATGACGGAACCGCTCCGTCATGGCCCCTTCAGCACAGCGCGGAAATCCGCGCCGCGCTGAAGCGGTTAAAGCAGCTAATTTAGTAAACTAAAGAATGGGCATGCTTCACTCAGGTTTGGATATCTCCCCTATATCACCTTCTTACTTGTCTTCTGGGTGGCTTAGGGCCCGATTCACAGAAGTAATCTGAGACAAAATCCTAAACATACTACTTTTGGTATTCACAGAAGGCATTTAGTAGTAGTAAAGTTAGGATTTTGTCTTAAGTAAGTCTCTCTTAAGTCTGTTCTAAGTTTGTCTTAAGTTTGTCTTAGGTTTGTCTTAAGTTTGTCTTAAGTCTGTCTTAAGTCAAACTTAAGTCAAACTTAAGACAAAATCCTAACTTTACTACTACTGAATGCCTTCTGTTAATACCAAAATTGGTAAGTTTAGGATTTTGTCTCAGATTAGTTCTGTGAATCGGCCCCTACATTCGGATGGTTCCAAGCACTGGGAAAGCTCTTTGCTTGAAACAACAGCCAAGACTGGTGAACCAGTTCATCCCTAAATTGACTAAAGTGTGCCCAATTGATCATAGTACAGTACTGGCTAGACCGTCTATGAGCAGGCAACCCTGCACTGGGAGGTCAGCATTGCATTCCTACCTGCTCTCTGGGAAGGTAGGCACATAGGAAAGTCCCATCTGACAGGGTTGAAAGGCGGTTGCATAATCTGTGCCCTAGGGGCCCAGTGCAGGCTGGCTTTGGCCCTTACTCTGTCTGGGAAGAATAACTGGATGACAAACGGATCCCTAGTCCCTTGTTCCTACTAATTCGGAGGAAGGACACCAGCCTAGAAGACCTAGTAACAGGGGGGTGCATTCAAGTCAAAGAATGCAACATCCTGAAGCCCTAGCTGGGCTTATTGAGTCTAATGAACGCTCATTAGGAATTCCAGGGTAGCCTGGCCATCTGGACCCATCATACATTTTGTGTGTGACCAGATGATCGGACTCGGAGCAACAGGGTTGCTGGGCTTGAACAGCAGCCTTTTGGCTGCACTGTGCCTTATAAAAAAGTTTCTGTTCACTCCCTGGAGGGATCAGCCTGGCATGAAGTGGCTGGCTAAACTGACTGGATTCTCAGTGTCTGAACTGGGCCTCGGGCTGAGAGTTGTGTGGTCCTTACGCAGTTCTGACTCGTAGACTGAATTACCTTTTCACCCTGGTGAAGCAGGGGAACACCCCCGGTGCCAGCTGGAGCCCATCTAGGGCAATTTTCAAAATGACATGCCGGGGAATGGAGCCCAGGGGCCAGTCAGAGCTCTGATCTAAAACAGGGGTCCAGGGGCTTCCATCCCAGTGGCAGTTAGAGCTCTGACCCTGGGCCCAGTCAGAGCTTCTAAACCCAACGAAGCTTGCAAGCCCTTGCCGAGCATGTAGAATCCCATCATGGGCCCTAAGTGACATGGCAAGCTGAGCAATGGAGTCCAGGGGTGGAGGTTTCCACTCCCAGGGCCAGCTGGAGCTATGACCCGGGGCACACTCAGAGCTTCTTAACCAAGACAAGCAGGGAAGTCCTGCTGTTGCTTGTGGGACCATGTCCTAGGAACATTTTGGCATTGCAGGCAAAAGAATAGAGGACAGGGCTGGAGACTTCCACCCCTGGGCAAGCTGGATTCCTGCCAGGGTGGCTCAATCAGAAATTTTTAATCCTGACAAGTAGGGAAGCCGTCCCAGTGACTGCAAGATCTCGTCCCGGGAACTCTGCCACACAGCGGGCCAGAGAATTGATTCTAGGGCTGTTGGCTTCCACCCTTAGGACTGCCATAGCTCTGCCCTGGGACCCAATCAGAGCTTCTTAACCTTGCCAAGCAGGGGAGTCCCCCCAATCATGCAAGACCCCATCCTGTGCTCTAAGTGACACTCTGGGCTGTAAAATGGACCCCACAACTTGAGGCTTCTACTGATGGGCCAACTGAACCTCTGACCCAGGGATTGGTTGGAGTTTCTTAACCCATCCAAGCAGGGGAGCTCTCTTGGTGCCTGTGGAAACCTGTCCAAGGCTCTAAGTGACAAGGGTGGGCCAGAGAATGGAGCTCAGGGACAGGGCCTTCAGCCCATGGACCAGCTAGAGCACTGACCCAGGGTCCAGTCAGAGGTCTTAACCCAGCCAAGCAGGGGAACCTGGTGCTTGTGGGACCCCGTCCACACACTCTGCAACATGGCATCCCAGAGAAGGATTCTTTCACCCTTGAGCCAGCCGGAGCTCTGATCAGAGCTTCTAAGAAAAGCTGGGGAGCCCTTCCAGGTCCTGCAGAACTCAATTCTTCCACCCACGTCCCTGCCTGTCCTCTGACTGTGGGCTAGTTGGCACTTCTTAACCAGGCAAAGCAGGGGAGATGTCCCTAGATCTGCGGCATCCCTTCCCAGATTTTATGTGACATGTTGGGCCAGAGAATGGAGGCCAGGGCTCAGGGCTTTCATTGCTGGGCTAGCCTAAGTGCTTACTCGGTGTCCGGTCAGAGCTTCTTAACCCGTCCAAACAGGGAAGCCTTCCCGGTGCCTTGAGGCCCCCCGTCTGGGCACTTTGCGAAACAGCTAGACAGAGAATGGGGCCCATGGCTGGAAGTTTTCTTCCCTGGCCAGCCAGAACTCTGATACGGGTCCCAGTCTGAGTTTCTAAACCTGATCAGGCAGGGTATACATCCTCTGGCTGCTTGCAGGACCCCATCTCAAGCAGTATGAGACAACACAGACTGGAGAATGGAGCTCAGGGACGGTGACTTCCACAACAGGGCCAGCAGGAGCCCTGACCCGGTTCTCAGTCAAAGGGCCTTCTTTAGAGTTCGGTGGACAGAAACGTGATGGATTTCCCGTCCGCTGTATTCCAAGTGCCATTGGATATAGTGCACTTGTAATATGGGGAACAGGAAAGAGTAGCCCATCCACCGAACTCTAAGGGGCATATTTACAAGGGCTTTATCTTCGCTTTTTTGGCTTTTAAAGCCAAAAAAGCGGAAATAAAACTATCGCCCTATTATCAAGAGGGTACTAACATGCATTAGCGCATGTTAGCACCCTTTTACCCAACGGCTCCCTTTGCATCTCTAATGAGATGCAAAATGGGCGTCACTGGGCAGGACAACCTTGCAAATATCACTGATGTTCATGTGGGAAGGTGGCCTGATATATGCTGTCCACTAGTTCTAGTGGGCACCTTGTATCAGTCCAAACAACCCCTTATGGTGATAGGTTAAAGACAACCTTCATTCAAAGCTATCCTAGTGGTAGCTATGGAGAGTAGCCTTCAGGCTAAGTCTTGAAGGAATGTAAAGCAGCTTGTTTTACCAGTCTATAATCTCTTGAATGATCAAATGAAAAGACAACCACACCAGGTATATATTCAAAATATATGTATTTAGGTTAAAACACACCCCTCTAGTCTCTTTATGAGACTGGAGTTCGAAGTACTTTGGTTACAAGTCAGCAATTATCAGTAATAGCACATATACACGTTTGGGCCCTAGGGTCGTACCAAACCATATACCAAAAAAGCGGTATAAGAACCACGACTGGAATAGACACTAGGCCTATAGCCTGTAGAATCGCTGGGACCCCAAGGAACCACCCAAGGTAGTGACACAGGGGACCCACGGGGACTGTATGCAGTGTGAAAACACAACCGCGGGTTCCAGTTATCTTCTATGGGCAATGTCGCGGTTGGAAATTTAAAGATTAGGGAAACTTCTAATCGAGTCGGGACCAAACCCTTTTGGACTTAAGAGGTTCTAGGGTTATCACCCACGAGAGCACCAGAGTACTCGAGTTACCTCACCCAGGGAAGCCGGGTGCATAGGTGTCTTTTGGTGTCGGGTCGCGTCGTCGATTTCAATGGAAGCCTGAAAAGAACTGCTTCTGCCGTGAAGAGAAGAAATGTCCGCAGAGATCCAAGCCTGGATCTAGGATGGAAGGAACCTGAAAGCAGAGGGGACAGAGTCTGGGTCACTAGCCAGTGACCGAGGGCAGGATGGACCAATGCCCACAGATGTCGGGTGCTTCAGGTGAGTTGATGGGTGTCTTGACTCTTCAGCGACGAGGTCCAAGAGGCATCGACGAAGTCCACAAGCCGGATTTGAGCTGTCCCACAAAGTCTGTCGAGAGCTGCGGTGCCGGTGACCAGAATGGACCCAACAAGCCTTGGCAATGGTAAGTCACTGGAATTCAGAGAAAGGACTGCAGTGCAGACCAGCAAGGTCTGAGGGACTCACCCAGTGAGGGTAAGTCAGGGCATGTCTGGAGCAACTAGGTAAGCTCAATCAGGAAAGGAGTTGCCTTCATGGGGACCTGCTAGCCAATGGGCTAGTGATCGCGAAGGAGCCTCAAGCGGTCGCACTTGGAGCTGGCCCATGGGTCACTCATGAAGTGGAGGCCAACAATCTTCATTGCAGGAGGTGCTCAAGGCTGGGGCTACTCGGAGCCCAAAGCACAACTTCGAGGAGGACCAGGAAGATAGTGTTGCTGCAAAAGTTCACGGTGTTCAGGGGTCACGGTTCCACATCACCCACGATAGCCACGGGCCTCAGATTTGCTGTGGACTCAGGGTAGCCCTGGAGAAGTCTGGAAATCTACCTCTGGGGATGCAGAGACTTTGGTGTCCGGCGGGAGTTTCAAAATTGCAGACCAGTCAGTTACTTCTTTGGTGCCTGCCAAGCAGGGGAGTCACTCCTTGACCCCAAGGGAGATCTCTTCAGTCTTCTAGTCAGAATAGAACGTTGAAGGTCCAGGATGTACATTGCAGAGTTTCATCCAGGGTAATTTAAAGTCCTAGGGACTGGATTCCTATACTTATAGTAAGTTTAGGGGATGGACTAACTCTAAGGGCCCACCTATGGGTGGCCCTGGAAAGAGGGGTGGTTACACCCATTTCCTTTGGCCAATTTCACGCCAGAGCAGGGGCAGGTAGCCCCTGCAACCGGTTTGAACTCGGCTATGCACAGGGACAGCAAACGTGCACCCAGTGCAGGACTTCAAAGCACTAGACAGTGCTCCCGCCCAGCCCCAATACACATCTGCCTGTCTGGGGAGGCGGTCACACCTCCCTTCGACAGGAAACCTATTGTCCAGACCTCCCCTGCCAGAGTTTCGGTCAGCAGCAGGAGGCCCGTGTCTGTGGCAGAGGCATCCATTTTGTGATGCCAGGGCTCAGGAAAGTTCTACTGGGTTTAGCCAGTGTGAACATGTCTCTCCCTCTAGAAGGGTGGAATGCTACCCCCGCCGCCAGAACTGGCGGGGGGTGGGGGGGTAGTATTCCAAAGCATTTGACACCAAACACAACATGTTTTGATGCAGCCATCCCAAAGTGTCAAAGTACTCACCCAGCCCAATCTCAAATAACCTATCCCTCACAAACCGAAGCCAGGGAATCTTCACAGATTTATCCAAATTAATACAGTCTTCGATGATCTCCCTGGAAAACTGTAACTCTTCTGTGACCCATATTTTGGCCCACAAGGACAAAGGGGCAGAGCCTGTGTGATCTTCTATATATTCCATTCCCACTTCTTGGTGAGAGAAAGAGGTGGCAGAGCTGCTTGGAATCATCAGCAGTCATTTTATAAACTTATTTTCCACCACTTGCAGCGAGCGGCTTCTTTGGTAGCCCCACACACCTACCCCGTACGATGCAACCAACATGCATTTTGCATTGTATAAGGCAACAAGCTCACGCACTGGCTTGTGGCTTAACTTACAGGTAAACCTGAAGAGCCCCTCCACTACTCTACTTGTTTGCTTGGCCCTTGCCATAATCAGGGAATCCCATTTCATATCCTTGCTAAACATATTCCCCAGATATGTAAACTGTTCCACCCTTTCAATGGACTTGCCCCTTACATTAAATCTTCTGGTTTTAATCGCTTTTGGGCCACATACCATTATGCAAGACTTTGAGAAATAACCTTCAATTAACCTTCAAGTCTAATGCCGCCATGACGTTTGTAAAGGCGTCCATGGAGGTTTGCAGGCTATTGGCCGTCAAGGCCATGAGTACTGTATCGTCCGCATACGAAAGCAGCGGAACTGGTTGACCTTTAATGCGAGGAAAATTGATTTTCTTGCCCAATAAAAACGCTTCCAGACCATTCGTATAAACTAAAAAAAGGAAAGGAGCTAAATGCACCCCTGTCGAACTCCTTCGGTTGAGGCAATAGTCTTCGTCCTTTCCCCGCGAGGCATGTAGCCTTTTTAGGAGCAGGATTAGTGCACTTTCAAAACCCATTTCTATCATTAGTGCCCACACTTTCCCCCTGTTCACGGTATCAAATGCGCTGGACAAGTCCATGAAGACAAGGTGGATAGAGACACTCTTTGCCTTCATGTAGTTGCCTATGATCAGAGACAAATTTAGGCACTGCTCTGTTGTTCCTATCCCCCTCTGGAAGCCATACTGCATTTTTGAGATAATCCTCTTGCTAGTTGCCCATGTCTCTAGTCGCGCAAGAATTACCCTACCCAGTGCTTTCACGGTAGAGTCAATAAGGAAAAGAGGCCTATAACAGGTAGGATAATTTCTATTCCCTTTTTTAAACACGGGTACAACCATGGCCTCTTTCCAGGATGTTGAGATTGGACCAGTCACCACCGATTTAAAAGCATGAGTTAACAGGGGTGCCCAAAGGTTTGTATTTAACTTAAAAAAATCTAGTGGGACTCCATCTGGGCCTGGAGCCTTCCTGCTTATCCCCTTTGCGAGTGCATCCTCCACCTCTGTCACAGTAAGTGAGGCACTGAACTCTACTGCCTGTATCATAGCGGCTGGGAGCTCCTCATTAAACACCGACAACTCCCTACCATCTGGATTAAAGATGGACGCAAAATGTAGTTCCCAGGTATCACCCAGGATCATTGACTCCATTTTCACCGCTTCCTCAGTGAATTGGGGTCGATTGATGATGGCCCAGAAACTTTTGCTATCACTAAGAGCACTGGCTCTCTCCAGATCATCCCACGCTCTGCGCCTCAGTTCCTCTTTTCTATCTCTGATGGTATTTTTATATAAATGTATCGCACTTTTTATTTGTTCTCTATTACGTGGGTGTGATTGGAGGGCAGGTTTTAAGATCTTATGGGCTCTAGAGCATTCCGTGTTAAACCAGCGGATCTCACAGTGCTGTTTGGGCCTGGCTGAGCATGTTAATCTATTAGCTACATTAATGCAGGGCCGTTCAAAGTTCTGTACAATCGCAGATGAGGGAGAGTCCTGCTCCAGGCAATCCATGATCAGGCTGCTGTTAGTATTTTGTCTTAAATTAGGATTTTGGCTTAAGATAGGACTTTGTCTTAAGTTAGTATTTTGTCTTTAGTTAGTATTTTGCCTTGAGTTAGAATTTTGCCATGAAAAGGGTAGCGGAAATGCAGCAAGGCAACTCTGGCCATAGGGGTGTGTGCGGGGGGGGGCACATGTTGTGCCCCCGTACAACCTTTGTGCATGCACTGTGTGGCCCTGGATTTAGCTCATAATATAGTGGGTGGGTTCACTATGGACGTGGCGGTCCCAAAGGAAGACCGCCAAACTCATAATAAGGCCCTTAAGAATGACTTTTCATTCAGTCTCCCACCCCACCTTGATTCACAGACTTAATCTGTTAGGGATCTGTGGGCTCATGCTCCGCTGGATTGCATCACTCTTGACCGTCTTCCTGACACCTGTTTGTTCCTCTATTAAATATATCTGCAAAGTCCTTCAAGGATTGCCCATAAAACCATTTCTTCTCAATCTCTACATTTCCCCTCCCGCATTCATCATCCAAGATCGTGGACTCTGCATGATGTCCTTTGCCAATGAGATGAACATTCAATATATCTTTTAAAGATGACCTCAACATTCTTAACTATTTTCAGATTATATATCCTGGCAGTTGCCTTCTGGGGGCAAACTAATGGTCTCAAACTTAATAGAGTCAAAATCAAAAAGTTTTATATTTTCAAAGGATCCCCCTCCTTTCTGAGCCCCAGACTGATGGCCTAAAAATCATGGTGACCACTGGTGCCAGCCAAGGCAATAAGAAATCTTAGTATACTAAATGCCAACAACCTCTTCTTCGACTAATAAATCATAAAAATTACCTTGTCCTGCTATTACCCTAATACACTTCTACTCCTTTTTGTTGAGTTTCATAAAATGTAGTCCAAGTTTAATTTATGTCCAGAATCGAATACTGTTATTCTCTTTATCTGGGCATCCCTAAATATCGCCTGTGCCAACTCCTACTCATCCAACATGAGGCTGCCAGGTTTCTGTTGGTACTTCAAATGACTCCTCTATCTCTGACAAACTAAACTTGGCCAAGTGAGTTGTTTTCAAAGAATTGTCCTTCTGTTATGGAGTCCTTTTAGTTCAGTACTTACATTTCTTCAGCAGAAACTCTGCTTCTATGTTACTGTGTAAGGGCTTTGTTCTTCTTGTGGTTTTCTTGCAACTGTACCCAGAATTCATAAGTTGTACTTTGGTCTTTCTCTTATCTGGCCACAGAATAATGGAACTCTCTTCCAGTTACTCTTGGGGTTGAATACAATCTGACGGACTGATTGTTGAAGAACTGTCTTTTCTCTTCTGCCATGTACTAGTGTTGATGCATTGTTCTCTTGCCTCATCCTCATAATGGGCTTGTCCACCCACACTGTATACCCCTTAAAACAAGGCAAGAGTGTTCTGTTGCACGAGGCAAAGAATGGCTGGATTTCAGTTGTCCCTGTGACCTCACTAGTGCCTTAATTCCAATTTTCAGGGGAACTCCACAAGAGATACCGGGGATGTAATTCAAATTACAGCTGGTGTCTCCTTGAGAATTAATGGGGGCCATAAGTGAAACACGCTAGAAAGGAGAATAATCTGTAAAACCTGGAATTCTTGGGGCCATCACTGCAGACTATCTCCAGATTGTTAAGCTGATATTTACCACCTTCTGCGAGCAGCAGGCGGCAAATATGTACGCGGGGTGCAATGTATGTCTGGGGGTGTTGGGTTGGGGAGGGCATTTGAGGATATAACCTTTCTTGGGGGAGCTTTTTCAGCTCACCCATGTGCGTGGGTGTCAAGCAGGGTCCAAACTGTGCCTCCATCTGCAGCCCCTTTCTAAATCCACCCATGGTTTTAGCGGTGTGGATCCACACCTGGTAAAACTGGTCTGGTACTTCCAGTGCTGGATAACAAACCCAGAAAATCTGGACATTTCTTAGTTGCAGGAAACGAGCCTTTACAACGTGTGCTGAACCACACTTGCCTGAACCACGCATCTGCCTTAACCACTCATAAGTGTGGTTATGGCAGATACCCTCTAATGTCCATATGGGCGGGGAGAGGAAGAGGAAGCCTGAGAACAGGAAGCCCTGGATGCGGACAGGTAAGTGGGTGTGGGGCTAGGTTTGGGGGTGTAGTTTTTAGGGGTGGCGTTGGTTTTAGGGCTCAGGGTGGGAGGGGTTGAGGTGGTTTTTGGAAGGGGCAAGGTTTTAGGGTTCAGGGAGGGGGTTGGGTCGGGGTAGTTGTAAGGGCTGGGCTGGGTTTAGGGGGTTTGTTTTTAGGGGTGGGGCTGGGTTTAGGGGGTTTGTTTTTAGGGGTCGGGTTGGTTTTAGGGTTTAGGGCTGGGAGGTTGAGGCAGTCTTTTTAAAAGGGGGCAGGGGTTTTGGGCTCAGGTGGGGGAGGGGTAGTTTTAAGGGCTGGGTTTGGTGGAGTTTTTAGGGATTGGTGTCGGATTTAGGGCTCTGGGTGGGGGATTCAGGAATGTTTTTTTAGAGGGGAGTAGGGTTTTAGGCCTTGGTGGGGAAAAGGGCAGAGGTAGTTTTAAGGGCAACACAGGCGTACGTTTTTGGGCTCAGAGTGAGGGGGGTGGGGGTCGGGGTAGTTTTTAGGAGTGGGAAGATTTTTAGCCCTCAGGGTGTCGAGAGGGGAAGGGGTGGATCTGATGGCAGGGCGAGGTAGGTTTTAGGTCACAGGGTGGGGGCGTGGTGGTGGGATAGTATTTTAGGGCTTAGGGCGGGGAGGGTGGTCGGATAGTGGTGATCTTTACCATGCATATCCCTTTACCAATCATAACTTTACAATGAAATTGCATGGTAAAGGCACGTGTGGTAAACAAATGCGTAGTTAAGACGCATTCGTGTTTGGAACCGCATTGTAGAGGCACGCGTGGTTCAGCCATGCGTGCCTCTGTCATACAACCCTTAGTTGCCCAGGAAGGTATCTCACTCTATATTCCTCTCCAAGCTATGCTAAATGAGGGTTTAGGGGAACAAAGGCTAGTCTTTTTTTTAGTGTTATAGGCTAAGGGGTCTCCAGCATGGAATTATGGGTCACTATATGAGCAACAAGCAGATATGTCAAAAAAATAATGGTGCTTGGTCCTCCTTCCGGTGCCGTGTCACAAGGCTCGCCACTGCATTCGGGAAGGCTTAGGGTCTTGGAAGCAAACATTTAAATGCCATCAACATCTAATTGGAACACTGAGCAGTTTTGACAGCCAATCCGGTTACAGCATTTATTCGTACCCTGAGGAACTTGCATGAGAATCTGGTCCTAGACTTGACTTTTGCCTAGGCAGCTCAAAATCTGTCTCTCTCATATCAGAAAAAGAAAATGAGTTGCAGTGCATTGAATGACAGTCCTTGTGAGATATGTAGGGTGGAGCGACAGCCGCAGAACAGGGTGTTACAAATTCTCCTGATGAAGAGGAAATGGCTCAGCTGTCATGTGAAATTTCAGAGAAGCAGACAATTCATTTCAAGCGGCTGCTGTCATAGGAAATACATTTTTATTCTTTTCCCACAAAAGTAGTAGCAGTGAGACTGCTGGTATCATTCAAGTGCAGGAGCACTCGGGTTAGGCCTTTCTGGCATGTCAAGACGTCTGTGTCTTCAGCTGAGGTATGTGAAGTAATGGAAAAATGAAAACTGAGAACCTGCACTGCAGGAAACCAAATCATGGAAAACCAATCTTAACAAAAGACAATTTCAAGAAAATACAGATACATCGAAAATTAAAGGAAAGATAATTTTAAGGAAAAATCCAAACCTATGTTAAATATGGATGGAGTTTAGGACTAGTGAATGTTTTTTTGCTTTCAGGGATGGGTAATGTTATGGGGTGGTCAGGGGTTTTTAGGGACCAGCAATTTGTGGAGTTCAGGTATAGAAATGTTTTTTTAGTGTTCAGGTATAGGTGAAGTTTAGGGGTGTTATAGTTTCTTTAATGTATCAGAAATGGGTGGAGTTTAGGGATGGTGAGGGATTTTTAGGGCTCATGGATGAGTGGAGTTTAAGGGTGTGAGGTGTTTTTAGAGTTCATGAATGGGTGGAGTGTAGGGGTGTTGAGGGATTTTTAGGTTCGTAAATGGGTGGCGTTTATGGCTCGTTAGGGGTGGTGAAGTGTTTTTAGAATTCAGGATTGTGTGGAGTTTAGGGTGGTGAAGGGTTATTAAGGGTCATGGATGGGTGGCATTTAAGGGCGGTAAGTTGTTTTTTTAATGGTTCAGAGATGGGTGGAGTTTGGGTGTGATGATTGATTTTAAGGGGTCAGGGATGGGGGTTAATTAATAGGTATTTTAATTGTGCAAGAATGCGAGAAGAATATGATTAGTGAGGGGTTTTCAGTTCAGGGAAGAATTGAACATAGGGGTAGAAAAGGCTTTTTAGGGTTCAGGAATGGGTTTATTTAGGCGTCATTGTTCAGTGTAGTTTAGGTGTAGTGAGGTTAGGTTTAGGTTTTTGGGATGGGTGGAGTTAAGGGGTAGAAAGGGCTTTTAAGGTTCAGGGATGGGTTTAGTTTAACTGTGGTGAGGAGTCTTTAGGGGGCAGGGAGTGATGGTGTTTAGGGATTGGGATGGATCAGGGATGGATGGTGTTTAGCAGCTATGAGGGGTCAGTGACTTAAAAGCATCCAAAGTAATTGTTTGATAATGTAAAATATATAAATCTGAAATAATGCCGCCTGTAACAAAGTATTGGAATAAATACTTCTGGCAAAGCGTTTTCTGCAAGTAAGACCTGCAAACATTTTATTTACACAGTAAACAATAAGCGTACAAAAGCTAATTTTAAACCAAAAGTCATTCTATGAATTGGTTTCTATGAAATGGTAAACGCCATTCATTCAGAAAATTTCTATTGAACATTTTAAGTGAAATGGTTTCTCAGTAATTGCATCCCATGAAATCGTTTTCATATTAAATCACATACAACCATCTACAGCAACTCGTTTTGAGTCAGTAACGCAATAACTAGAGCGTGTCACAATGGATGATGCAATGAGAAAGGCTGCACGATCCACAGTAACTATAAGAGGGTAGATAGATGTTCAGGTGTTTTCCATATGGCAATTGGCACACTACTATACTCTTAGGCATTTTACGTAACTTCAATGAGATTCATCATTGCTCTCATTTACAGGTAGATCCGGGCGTAAATCTAATGTTTCATTGAAAGCCTTTCGTTTCAGTACTTGCAATGTGCTATATTTCTAGTTTATTGTAATCTGGCCTGAGTCAACAGGTTAGCCTAATTATGTTGGTAGTATTCTGTTTTCTGTAACTTTGTCTACTTTCACTGTGCATATCCTGGCCACAGAGCTCTGAAGCTCAGGGTTTGAAGAACACCAAATAACAAGGGAGTGCTTGCAATCAGGTCCTTGCCAAAGACAGTGTTAGACTGGCATAGTTGGCGTTGTTCTCTCTTAACTTCTTGCCTTCAAACATCCTTGTTTGAAGTTTTGCTAGCTTTATTTTTTGCTGGGTTTAGGACTCTGTGCACTTTAGCACTACTAGCTAGCGCTAAGGTGCTTGGCACTACCTGTACCCATGGCCTGTAAATTAAGTGCTAATAGTGGGTCTGCAGCACTTGTTGTGCCACTTCCTTAAGTAACCCTTTTAAACATGTATCAGACCTGCCATTGCAACCTCAGTTTGCAGTATCAAACTGCCATTTGGACCTGGTAAAATAAATCTTTTTGACAGGCCTAAATCTTTTTTTAACACATATAAGTTAGGCAGGCCTTGAAAAGCATAGAGGGCAGGGTGCCATGTGTTTAAAAAGTAGGATGTGTACTTTTAAGTTTTACATGTCCTGGTAGTGCAAAACCCCAACATTAGTTTTTTACTACTGCAAGGCCTACCTCTCCCATAGGATAACATTGGAGATGCCTTACTAGATTTAGTAAGCTGTAACTTGCAATTGGGAGCAGCTAAACAGATCGAGTTTGGTGTCTAAAGAATTGCAATTAAACGCCTTCTTTAATAGTAAAGTCGTGTTTTTAATCACCGTTCTGAAAATGCCACTTTTAGAAAGTTGGCGTTTTCTTGTCCTAAACATTTTGTTCCTGCAGGCTGATCCTGGTCACATAATTGGGTGTTGCTGGCAGTTGGTCTTTGTGTATTGCTCATAGACAGTGAGACAAAGGGAAGATAGATATTGGGAGGATGGGCCACTATGAGTTAATGAGGGATAGAAGTGCCATACAGTGATTTTGTGTTTCACTGAAAATCCCAGATAAATAATCTAAGACCAATTTGAGTTTAAATTTGTCCTTGACTGGACTTTTTATTTAGTTTTTTCCCTCCAAATATGCCCTTACTCTGCCTGACTGTTTGTGTCTGTGGCTTCACTTGCACAATTGGACTTTGAGATCCTCAACCTGGACAGCTACACTGTGGCTGAGCTCAAGGAATTTTGTAAGGAGATGGGGCTGCCTCCCAGATGAAGGGCCAGGAGAGTGGAGCTCCAAAAGGCTCTGAGAGCATGGCCAGGGGCCCAGCAGTTGCAGACCACAGCAGATTACCAGAATAGAGAGGATGATGTGCAGAGGCCACAGCAGGGCCCACATGAGGGTTCGGAAATGCAGCCGTTAGCTGAGGGGAAGGGCTTGTCTTCTGAGTTGAAGCTCCCTGCCAGTTCAGAGAGCAAAGTGCCATCTCCAGGTCTGTCCCAAGAGGAGCAGCAAACATCATGGCTGAAAAACAGCCATGGAGACCAAGTAATAGATACTGCCTATTATCAGCGGCGCGAGTCCTAGGAGTCGAGTGTATGCTTGCGCTTGTTCACTCAGATGAAAGAGAAGCTTTTGGGATTTGTCACCCCACTGATAGATCCTACTTTGTGTAGCGAGCCACGTGTCCCATGCCTCATCCATCAGCACACCTTGGTATTGCTGCTGGACCAGACACAATTTCCAACGTGTCACAGCACTGATTTTATCATTGGAACTTAGTTCCAGTGTCATGATTTGTGCCTCTAGCTGGATGAGGGACTGACGCCGTGGCCCGCGTTCTGCTGTGCAAAAGCGAATGTCCACCCCCCTCAGCGTGGGCTTCACGGCCTCCCAAAAGGTACAGGCCGAGGATACAGTCCCTTCATTATGTAAAATGTATTCAGAGAGCACATTATGTATATTGGCATGGTATTTCGGGTTTTGTAGGTGCCAAGTCGAAAGCCGCAAGCGAAAAGGGAGTCGGATCGGGCCTATCGGGAGATGTATGACCAGGGGGGAATGGTCTGACAGGCCTCTGGGAAGGATCGTTGCAGTAGGTATTCTGAGAGCAAAGGCACATGGGATAAATATATAATCAAGCCTGGAGTAAGAAGTGAGATTGTGGGAGAAATAAGTGAGACAGATCTCTGTTGGGTTATGTGTCCACCAAGCATCGACCCACCCGAACATGTCCACCAGAGTCTGCAGTTTGGAATTAGAGGGTCTTACCACAGCACTCTTTGGGCGCCACCTATCTGCCCTCGGGGACATCACATCATTTCAATCCCCACCTATCACTGTAAGTCCATTGGGCAGGGTACTCCAAGTCTCCACCAACTGATCTATGACATTCTGAAAAAAGGGGCGGGGTCATATATACTACCAAGCACTATGTGTTCATCAGCCACAGCCCCAAGCATGAATAGATAATGCCCGCGGATATCAGTCAATTTTTGTATCAGAGTGAATGCAACACGGCGGTTGATCAGGATGGCCACCCCCCCTGGAACCCCTTGTGAACCCCACATGGAAGGTGTGCACAAAGCCATAGGGGGCAAGACAGAGGGCCTTCATGCCAAGCATGTGTGTCACTTGTAAAAGAAGGCTTTCTGCTTCTATGTGTTTGGCCTGACGGAGACCCGTACCCCATTTGATCTTTTCGAGCAACCCCCGAGTATTCCAGCTCACAATATGTAGCTGCCCAGGGGAGAGTTCTATGGGATTTGCCGCCATTGTGTCATATGAGAGTCGTATGTGGTAACGAATGATTGGGAAGAAGGGGGGCACAGGGACATTAGAATTACGCAGCCAAAACAAATCAGAACCAAGCAAGCCAGAACTTGTACAACAACCCAACCCCCCCAAAACCTCAAACAGCTGAAGTATCTGTCACAGGAAGCCTGCCATCCCACCACCAACAGGGAGGCGAAACACCGACTCCCACATGGTTCCTCAAGGTCCCTAAAATGTTCTGAATCCTACTGGGGGGACTGGAGTAACCCATACATGTGGCCCATATTCTTCTTGCTCATCAGCAAGTATACATTAAAAATATCTAGACAACCCCTCCCAGGGAACAGAATTCTTTCACGGGCATTGTTATTTCTTTGGGGGCAACAAACTCTCCAGGTCTTGCTTTATATTTTTGGATCGCCCCGTGGATCTGGATCTATGGCATCTTTTGTCTTTGAGTTTCAATTGTGTCCTGGTTGAATCTCCCGTTGGGGAATCCGAGTCCCTGAGTGACAGAGTATGTGGTTTAATAGGCAATGGTCCATCAGTCCATGTGAAAACCTCTTTCGGGGTGATTAAAAATATGGTGCAAGAGTTAAAAACAACTCAGGCGGGCCAGGTGCAGGAGCATGTATGGGATCTTGAGGTCATGGAGACGTGCCTTCGCTGCGGTAAAAGACTGGTGCTGCTGTTGCACCATTTTCGTGTAGACTGGAAAAATCATGATCCGATGAGACTCATATACCAGATCTGTCTTAAGCCTAGCCTGCTGCATGATGACATCTCGATCTTGGAAATTTTAAATTCATGCGATCATGGGTCGAGGTCTGGTCCCGAGTGGAGGCCTCCGCTGCAGGGCCCTATGCGCACGTTCGACAACAAAGCACGACGAGAGAGCGGTGTCTAGGATCCAAAAGGCGAGCCATTGTGTAAGGAACTGTCTAGCATCGTTCCCCTTGGGAAAACCTTCAAAGTGGAGCTTATTTCTCCCAGCCCGTCCTTCTGCGTCTTCCACCCGTGGGGCGAGGCCCTTGGTCAACTGTTCCAGAGAGGCAACTTTGCGTTTCTGATGCAAATAGAAATGTCACATAACAAGCTGAAGCTTCTCTTTACTTCAGGTAAGTTTATTGGAGAGGAACAGATGAAGCGTACACCACTCCAGCTGACTGAACACCAACTGCCTAGTTTAGAACACCGCTTGCCACCCGCACGTAATTAGAACCCCACAGATGTTCTACATAAAGAACCCCAGCAAAGCATAGAGAAAAGACTAGAACATGTGATAACTATTTACAACACATCTTCTTCCCTAAATATTGAACAGTTAAGCTACCATACAGATATTACACATACAATAAGCATGAGCATAAATAATAAATCAAATACATCAACATAAATAATCATTCAGATAGACAGGAGGTCTGCGGGACCTTACATCTCTAATCACAACAGATTGTTGAGCAGATGGTTGAGAATCATGACTATAAGAAACCCCCACCTGTGAGTTATCAGCCATGGTAGCATCTCCACCACCCTTCTCCCTACAATGAATTACCTCTGAAGAAACCGAAGACTCAGGAGTAGCCAACAAGTACCCACTACTGGGTAGACCATGTTCCACCAACTTACTACAGCCACTAGATGATGTTGACCTACAATAAAGTGCTACCCTGCGAAGATTCCACTTTTCACCATTATCCAGAACAACATAATGTGGAAAAACTTCCTTGACAACATATGGCCCTCTAAATTTTGTAAGACCCCTTACTACTCTCCCAGGTTTCACCTTAACCAAATCACCAACAGAGATTGTTTTAGAGATACACCCCTTCAACTCTGAAACCGTGCCTTCAACAATATAATTTTTAATCCAAGAGGGAGTAAGCTTAGTACCTGGACGTCTTCCACGCATGAGCTCAAATGGAGATTTGCCATCCTCCTTATGAACCGTGGTTCGATAGGCCCACACCATATCTTTAACCATTTCATCAGCAAATCCACCAGAGGCACACGCCATTTGAATTATCCCTTTCACAACTCTGTTAGCCCTCTCACACACACCATTTGCCTGTGGATTATAGAGCGAAGTACGATGATGAGTCACTCCACACCCAGATAAAAACACCCGCATTTTCTGCGAGGTAAGCTGAGTTCCATTATCCGTAATCAACACTGAAGGATAACCTTCATTAAGACATATATTCCTAAGAAATTGTATAGTACAGTCCGTGGTTATATCCTTAACAAATTCCACAGCAAGCCATTTGGAATACACATCAACAATAACTATGGCAAAGCGTTGAGTGCACGGTAATTCATCCATAGGACCAATAAAATCCAAACATACACTATGCCATGGTAAATCCGGCGTGGTGATGTGGCTCACCTCTGAACTGGAGCCAACTCTGAGTCTCTTTTCACAATCCCTACAAGCTGTGCAATTTTCTACGCAAGACGCTACCTGAGCATCCATGCCTGGCCACCAAAAATCTGCCTTTAATCTACGCTGTGTAAGCGTTTGCCCTAGATGGCCTTCATGAGCCAATAATAACAGCTTGCATCTCAAACTGAAAGGTGGAATATACTTGTCCCCTCTCATTAAAATACTGTCGCCACAAGTCGACAATTCATCCAACACTTTGAGAAATGGCCGTACAGAAGGCTGAACACAACTTTCTCTTCTGGATCCTAATTTTACTAACTCCATCACTTTGACGAGAACTACATCATTTCTCATTGCAGTAAGCCATTCATCTTTAGTAAAACTACCCCCACTCAACGTTACTACATCCTGAATGACCGCTACATCCCCATCCACATGCACATCAGAAAACTCATTCTCAGAGCCCTCTACTTTGACTGGGAGCCTTGAAAGGCAATCAGCTTGTATGTTACGCCAACCTTGAATATACACAATATCATACTGATACTCTTGTAGTTTTGAGGCCAACCTTGCCAATCTTGGTGAACCCTTCCCGGCACCTCCTGGAGACAAAACTTTTACTAAGGGTTTGTGGTCAGTTTTGAGCTGAAATTTTGTACCCCACAAGTATGTTCTAAAGTACTGTACTCCCCAAGCAGCAGCTAACGCCTCCTTCTCAATTACTGAGTAATTCAGTTCAGAAGCAGACAGCGTACGCGACGCAAAAGCAATGGTTTTCTCCCCTTCATGACATTTCTGCAACAAAACTGCCCCTAAGCCTGTAGCACTCGCATCCACCATCAAAATAGACATGCGCTTGATATTAAAGGGAGTCAAAACCCTGGCCTCACTCAATTCCTTTTTTATCAAATCAAAACACTCTTGGTGCTCAACATTCCAACAAAATTTTACTCCTTTTTTTAACAAAGCCCTCAACACCAACGTCTTGTCCGAGAAATTCTTCACAAATCTAGCATAAAATTCAATAAGTCCCATGAATGACCTAAGTTGTTCTTTTTCAGTGGGAGGTGGAGCTAGATTAATGGCTTCTAAAAGATTCCTCTTTGGTTTAACACCTTGAGCTGAAATCTCATAGCCCAAATACTCTATGTGTTGAACCAAGAAACAACATTTCTCTTTTCGTAACGTCAAACCAGCATCATCTATTCTTTGTAATACATTTCTGAGCACAGAATTATGTTCTGAAACAGTGTCCCCAAACACCAATATGTCATCTTGAAAAAACACTGCTTTCTTTATGCCAGTAAAAATCTCTGTGACTAACCGTTGAAACACACTGGCAGCTGATATTAACCCAAACGGAAGTCTGGTGAACTGAAATGTGCCCTCAGTGGTTATAAACGCTGTTAATTCCTTAGATTCATCGTGAAGTCTAATCTGATGGTAAGCGCTCTTCAAATCTAGTTTTGTGAAGAACTTTGCCCCCTGTAGAGTAGACACTAACTCCCCTATATTAGGGAGAGGAAACGTGTCTGCTACCACATGCTTATTTAACGATCTTAAGTCCACACAGAACCTAATTTTGCCATCCGCCTTCTGCGTGATAACTACCGGAGACACCCATGCAGATGCCTCAACAGGTTCAATAACACCCCCTTGCAACATTTCTTCAATTACTTTTCTAACTTCGTCTTTGACTGATATCGGTACTCTTCTTGCTTTATGCCGTACTGGAATTGTGCCCTTCTTTATCACGATCTTGTGCACATACCCCTTTAGTTCACCCAACTGCTCTCTAAAAACATTCTTTGCACCATCAAGTATGTCACTAACCGTGTTATCATC
The DNA here is from genome assembly GCF_964204655.1 of Triturus cristatus. Classification (NCBI taxonomy): domain Eukaryota; kingdom Metazoa; phylum Chordata; class Amphibia; order Caudata; family Salamandridae; genus Triturus; species Triturus cristatus. The sequence goes on along the minus strand of NC_140583.1, from coordinate 989,565,258 downwards.
TATAACCATTACCTGGTTGGGTGCTCTTGGATTCACTATGATATGCAGATCATATTGATGAATCCATCCAAGAATTGGTGGACCATCTACAGCAACATATACTTTCCCTTTGATAGACCTGTTCTCAAAATGTATGTCTGCATCAAAATACCCCAACAAGTCTATTCTCTCCCCCTGGTAGCCCGTTGGAGAAATATCACTTTCCTTCAATTTCGTTTCACCCCACTTGTCTTTGAATATATCCTGGGGAATTATTGTGTGTCTCGAACCAGTGTCGACCATCAAGATTACTGGGCACTCATTAACTGTAAATTCAGCTTTAGGTCTTTTTTCCCTCTTCTCATTGTCAATACTACTAACCTCATCACTCACACTCAAAATGTTATCTTTCTCACGTCTTATTTCGATAGGTTTATCCTCAATGACATCTACATTAACGCTGCCTTTACTTCTGCACATCCTAGAGAAATGACCCAATCTTCCACACTTGAGACATTCCTTATTATTCGCAAAACAGAATTTTGCTTCTGAGCTGTGACTCATACTACCACATCTTGAGCAACATCTACTATTGGGATATTTTACTAAACTATTCTTTTTTAAAGGATTTTTCCCTTTAAACCTGACTACCCCAATAGCCTCTTCATTTTCTATCTCACACTCACTCTTAAGCTTTTCTGACACCACCGAAATCTGCTGTGAACTATATTTATCTAGTTCCTTCATACATTTCTCCGACTCTTCCACAACTTTCGCCAAATCAATAGCTAATTTCAAGGACGGATTCTTGGCCGCCCACAACCTCTCCTGAATTTTCCTATTGTTGCACTGTACTATGAGCTGATCACGTATCAACTCATCACTCATTGCCCCAAAATTACATTTCACAGAGAGTTCTCTGAGTCGTGCTACAAAGTCATCAATAGATTCCTCTGTACGTTGTTTGTGAGTGTAGAACTTGTATCTGTTCATAACAAGGTTTTCTTCCTTGCCAAACCTCACTTCTAGTCTGGTTATAGCCTCCTTATATTCATTTGGAATGGGTTGTCCACTTGCTTGTAAAGCTTGAGGAAGATATTGAAATTCACGTTGGCCCTCTTTCCCTAAGGCACTTAATAGTAACGCCTTTTTCCTCTTTGCAGAAAACTCTTGACCATCTAGGGCATCTAGATAGTTGTCAAACATGCGTATCCAGTCTTCCCAAGAAATTGACGGAGTGCCTGGTTCACTGAGGAATTGGGGTGGTAGTGTGACGGTGACCTGTTGATTCGACTGTTGCGCCATGGTACACCTAATTCACTGGAGCAGATAAATTCCCTCTGAACCTTAATCCCAAATAAACAAAATAAAAAAAAATAGTACAACTCCTTTTTCCACCGAAAATGTTCAAAACCAGATTTTCCTTTGTTTTTTTATTTCACTGCTACTCGTTATCCTATTGATGATATTTCACCAAACAAAACTACTCCATTGGCATTAACACGTAAATGCCGTCATCGCAGACTACTCTCGTTGAATTTTCCTTCAATTCCGTTTCCCCAATCCAAAATGGCGCTTTCTGGCGTGTGACGTCACGCCGTCACGGCTGCGCAGGACGTTGATGTGCGAGCATACGGGATGAGACGCTGAGCCAGGACCGTTGCTTAGCAGCACTCGAACTCAGCGCGCGCTGAGGAGCGAGCGCACTGCTGCCTAGCAACTCCTTCCCCGAAAATGCCGATAAACTTGTTTAACTCACAGTTCGCTGCTCTGAGTCCTTTTTTTTTCCGCCAGCCCTTTCGCCGTTTCCTGGGTTAGAGACCTTGTGAAGTAGTCGTTCGTGCCTCAACACCGCGTGAATTCTTGCGGAGGGTGTCGCTTTGGAGATCTGTTCCGTAGAAAGCCCTCTCACTCGTCCAGTCAGCTACGATCGTCGCCAAAATGATGCAAATAGAAATGTCACATAACAAGCTGAAGCTTCTCTTTACTTCAGGTAAGTTTATTGGAGAGGAACAGATGAAGCGTACACCACTCCAGCTGACTGAACACCAACTGCCTAGTTTAGAACACCGCTTGCCACCCGCACGTAATTAGAACCCCACAGATGTTCTACATAAAGAACCCCAGCAAAGCATAGAGAAAAGACTAGAACATGTGATAACTATTTACAACAGTTTCATTTTGTTTACAGCGTCTTTGACTCTGAGACTCTTGTCTCTGTTTCGGTGATGTAGTTAACAGCGTTGCTGAGGTCCTGGCGCAGGAGTGTGACCTCTGTCCCCACCGGGCATATCTGAGACTCCAATGCCTGTCTGGACTAGGTAATGGCCTGCAGGAGAGCAGTATTGTCTGGCAGGCCAGAAGTGGTCTCCGTGTTCCCAGTGGGGGGCGCCGCCATGGCCGTAAAGCAGTCCATAGTGCTCTGTTTTGGCCCAGGCCCAAGACCTTATCCCTGGACATACTGTGTGGGTATTAAAGACGGAGCCGTGCGTTATACCAAGTGCCCACTCAGGTCAAGGGTCACTGTGCACCAAGACCCAACAATGGGCCCTCACTGCCCAGAGACAGAAATTAGGAGGGGAAGACAAGGCCCCCGACAACACCCCTTGCCCAGTCCGTCGCTGGTGTATAAGCTATCAACCGGCACAGCCAGTCAAGAGGTGTGCGTACCACAGGGTCTCCAGCCGTATGTCTCCTCTCATGTGCCAATGAACCCTGGTGGGCCCCAATTGCAATCCCCGAGCGACCCAAGTACCAGGTTTGTATTGTCTCTGGGCCCCTACCTCGTGATATTGTGCTATATCCACTGGCCAGGGGGCAACGCCCTAGACAGGGCCCCTGACATTAGAGCAGGAGGGTGGCAGAGATAGGGCCCCACCCGACCGCAAGCCGCACCGGGATCTAATTAAGCCTCCTCCGCGGCCAGGAGAACACGCCTCCTCTCCCCTTTATGGGAGCCTCATCTCATTGCCTGCAGCTGTCCTCTTTGCTAAGGCCTGGATGTCTCCCAAAGTGTGGGCCTCCGATCCGTCCGGGCCCAGATGTGCCAGTGGACCTTCACCCCCAATGTGGCGGCAGTATCCTCCAGTACTTCATGCGGCGTCTCACAGTGTGTGGGCCACAGATCCGGCCCAGAAGCGCCAGCAGGTCTCAGGCACGTGCCCCCAGCCACTGCATACAGCTCCACAAGGCCGGCACTCCAGGCCTCATGAACCCAGGCGCGCAGATCAAAGCCCCCCCCAGAGCTCTGAAGCATTTGTTAGGGATTCCCCCAGCTGTCACACACTAGTCTGCAGGGCAGGCTCTCTAGGTCCCGCCATCCTCCGTTGTGCAGGCCAAGCTCACGTTAATTGCAGGCCCACGGAGCTAGCTTAGAGCATGTCCGCCATGATGGACTGCTTGGCTCCGCCCCAGGTGGGCAGTTTTTAACTGTCATTTCGACCTGGCAAAATAAGCCTTTTTTTACGCCCAAACCTTCTTCTTCAATACATAGATGTCACCCTTAGAGTAGGCTATAAACTGCACAAAGGGCAGGGTGCAAGGTGTTTAAAACTGAGGACATGTATTTTTAACTTTTATATGTCCTTGCAGTGAAAAACTCCTAAACATGTTTTTCACTGCTGCAAGGTCTACCTCTCCCATAGGATAATATTGGGGTTATTTTATCAGATTTAATAAGCTGTAAATTCCAATTGAGAGCAGATAGACATGTTTAAAATTTTGTGTCTAAAGAAATTTAAAGACTTCTTTAATGGTAAAGTTGGATTTTTTATCACAATTCTGAAAATGCCACTTTTAGAATGTCAGCATTTTCTTGTCCTAACCATTTGTTGCCTGCAGCCTGATCCTGGGTCGCATGACTAGGTGAGGTTGGCAGTTGGTATTTGTGTATTGCTCCCACACAGTGAGACAAAGAAAAGCTAGGTATTGGTAGGATGGGCCACTCTGAGTTATTGAGGGTTAGGAGATGTGACCTACCACACTTGCACATCACAAAGGTTCTGCCTGAGCACTGTCACAAAGGGTTTGTCACTAGTCTTTTCTGACTGCATACATACTTGGGGCCAGGACTGGGAGGAAGGGGATACCTGACAGTTCAGTAGGGTGGGAACCTCTAGAAGCTTCCCCCACTTCAAAGTGGGCACCAGGTATAAATATTTGACCCCAGAATCCAAATCTTTGGTACACTTCTAGACCTGTGGACTCTGCCAGGAAGAAGGACTGCTGTGCTGCTGAAAGGACTTCCACTCTGCTGGACTGCTGCTCTGAAAGACTGCTGCCCTGCTGGCCTGCTGCCCTCTAACTTTGGTGAGAAGGACTGGACTTGCATCTCTGAACCCAGTTCCCCACACTGACTCTAATAGCTTGTTGGCTAGCCTCCTGATCAGATGCCTCAAGGACATATCAGGCTTCCAAAGTTCTTAAACCCAGCACCTGGACTCTGCCTTCTGTGAGTCCTGCTGCCCCAATTGTTGCCGCCCCAATCCTGTACCCTTGGAAGCGGGCCTAAAGGTGCTCCTCCAGCCCATCTGTGGATCCAGCAGAACTGACACATCTCCTCCACAACTCAGCGCATCTCCCTCAGAACTGGTGAACAGCCTCTGCTGCTCTATGCATAGCCTTCAGAACCGATACATAGCCTGTGCTGCATGGACTTCCCCGATTCTAGGATTCCTCATTACCAACCCATTGGAACAACCGCTGTGCAATGCATCTCCATGCAAATTCATCACCTCTCTCAACGCAGCCGTTCAGAACCACCGCTGCACGATGCATCTCCTCGCCCAGACTTCGCATCACCTCTGCTGTGGGATACATCATCAACATGGGATTCTGCATGGCTTTGCAGCCATAATTTAGGGTCCTCTTGTTCAGTAGGCATTCTGGTTCCTTGGAGCCAGCCTTCACTCTATTGTGGTTGGCCTGAACTTGTGACTTTGTCATGGTCTAGTGAGACCAGATAACCAAAGTTGGTGCTTTGTGGATTTTGGCCCTATTTTCACTGACATCTTTCAAATGACATACCTCCGGTTCTACTTATTGGATTTTTATCATTTTGGTCTTGATTTATTTATTAAAAGTTACTCTAAGCTGGTGCAGGATTTTATTGGTGTTGTATTTTTACTTTATTACTGTAGTGCTGCATAAATACTTGACACATTGCCTCTCAGTTAAGCCTGACTGCCCTGTGCCAAGCTACCTGAGGGTTGAGCACAGGTTAATTTGGTGTTTGCTTGTGACTTCACCCTGACAATGACTGTAGTTACTGCCTGAGTAGGGTTTCACCTCTCACAACCAGTAACCCGTTTCTTACAGACACACATTTGAAAGTTGAAGTGATCATTTATTTCTGCCATGAAGAGAAAGAAGAAGTTGTGCCACCCAGTAAGTAAAAGTCACTAGTCTGCGTACGTTGATCTCTGACTTGACTGTGACCCAAAATGGTGCATGTCTCTTCGACACCACTATGGGATCCACAAAGACTCAAGATCACTGCATTGCAGATGTAGTAATCTAAGCAGTGTTCAAGATGAGAGTGAGCACTTGAAGGGAAGGACTAAATTATCTGAGGCGAGCACCAGAAAAGCTGGAGCATAGTCAATGGGGCATAGTCAATGGGGCTGAGATGTCCTGTTTTTATTGTGTGATTGGACAGATAGGTTGGCGAAACGTTATGGTACTCTGACTAGTAGTGTAGTTCATTGGTATCCATGTCACTGGCCTAGTCTAGAGAAGAAACAGAACAAAGAACTGGCATATTATGTGATGTTTCAGGGTTTATATATAGCACAGCAATCATAGATTCCTTGCCTTAGTGGTCATTTGATAAGACAGTCTGTTGAGATTTTTTGCAAATTAGAGTCTCTATGAGGGAAGCTGTTTGACTATCTACTTGCCCAAGCTGTCATACGGTTCCTCCTAATCAAGTAGGACTGTGTATCCGGACAACATAACCATCAGAATATAGGGACTGAGTCCATATATATCATCGGAGTATGTTGTCCCAATTCCTAGCTAGCTCACATTGTGCCACCTAAACCCCTAACCTTCCAGGTTACCAGATGGAACCTGCAACCGCAGAAAATGACCACTGTAATTTCCCAAGAAAATCATGGAAACAGATTTTCCCTTTTTTTGTCACTCAGGGAGGCACACGAATGATACAAAGTGTATTTTTGTGTAAAAGAATGGACTGCTATTATTATAAATATAACGAAACAAAGCATTGTAACCAGCATTACAAGAATAGTAAAAAAAGATAAACAGTTCAACCATTATAACATTACAGTGTGATCATGAGTACATTTATATTTATACTCCTACCTAATACTACCTACACTATTGAGAGCATAGTGGGAGTACACTTTGCCAGATCACTTTGAAAAATCCAACCCCCCATACCTGTATATGATGAATCATGAACCTGATCTGTTGTAGAGCAGGCTACCATCCTTTGCAGGATGGAAATTTGAGTCAACTGGCCTGCATCTCAGTCACAGGCACAGCGTTCCAGGATAATACGCAGATGTGCTCCACCACTGAATTTGGCTCAGAGGTGGTTTATATTAGAAAAGCACTGTTTCAATTGCTCTGTATCAGAAGTTCAGTGCCGATGGGATTGTTTGTCCCGAGACTCATAGCTGTCTCCAACCGAAACACCTAATGCAAGGGCATCGTGTTCAGTGTTCCTCAGCCTTGGACAGAGTGTATGAACGACATGATAAAAAGCTTACTAAGAAATATACTGCAAGGAAAATAATTTCTACGTATGCTGTAAAAAGTCACAGTTTAGAAAAAGATTTCAAGTTTAAACCTGTAACTAAAATGGAGACCTTTGAGCAGGCCCTGTTGAACCTTACAACACCCACTCCTTGGCCGGCGGTAGACTCTTGCTTCAAACTAAAACTTAAAAGTTAGCCTAAAAAAGAAAACTTAATATATAAGCCTAATGATTATAACATGAATGTAAAAGGCACTTTCTTTTACATAAAAAAAAATAAAAAATTATTGAGTTTTAAAATCACAACAACACGAACAGAAATACAAAAAGACAAAAAAATGCAGATCACATAAACCAAAATCAGTTTTGAAACACAAAAAGTCGATACCAGGTATAGTGATGAGCAGGGGGAGGGGGAAAAGCATGAATGACACCACTGCAGGAGAATTTAGTTGCACACAGGAAATTATACAACGATGAGCATTGTAGACAGTTGGTCATAAATCACATGACAGTGTCAAATTATCACAAAAAACAATGGTTCTGTCGGGTATTAAATAAAACAATCGCTTTGTTATACAAATAAATCAAGAGATGACCACACAAACTAAGAGTACAAATCACACTGATGCTAGATTTGGAGGGTGTGATGTCGTTTTTTATATAAATTTCAGCATTTATATAGGAACCCCCATATTACTTGTAACGCAAGGTTACCAATGAAATAAACTTTAACGTGAAGTAGTGAATCAGTGACAAGGTGACAAGAGTGACAATTATGTACAATTGTGCACAATATTTACAAAATACAAAAGAAACATTCTATGTACATCATATACGAAGGAAACATTCTATGTACATCATATACAGGAGGGCCAGTATTAGGGAAAACAATGACGCTGTTTCATGAGTGAATCAAAAATTTATTTGATTCACTCATGAAACAGCGTCATTGTTTTCCCTAATACTGGCCCTCCTGTATATGATGTACATAGAATGTTTCCTTCGTATATGATGTACATAGAATGTTTCTTTTGTATTTTGTAAATATTGTGCACATAATTGTCACTCTTGTCACCTTGTCACTGATTCACTACTTCACGTTAAAGTTTATTTCATTGGTAACCTTGCGTTACAAGTAATATGGGGGTTCCTATATAAATGCTGAAATTTATATAAAAAACGACATCACACCCTCCAAATCTAGCATCAGTGTGATTTGTACTCTTAGTTTGTGTGGTCATCTCTTGATTTATTTGTATAACAAAGCGATTGTTTTATTTAATACCCGACAGAACCATTGTTTTTTGTAATAATTCTACCCAGGTTCTGAGGGACACAGGGTCACCCCATTGCTTTTATAATATAGTGTCAAATTATCAGCAAGAAATACACTCGGCCATTAAACATAAAATAATGACAACAGGAATGCTTTAACCTTCTTGCACGTCTTTAGATGTTTGCTGGGCTAGGCGATATTGGGCGAACAGGCCCCAAAAGCTTTTAGGGCGGTTACTTGGCGGGAGCATTTAATTATAAACATCTGATTGAGTGTTACAGTAGATCATATCACGTTCCCATTCTGCAACAGTAGGTACAGGGCACCTCATCCACCGCAGCGCCAGTCTACGCTTAGCTAACAGGAGGCCCAGCGCTACGAGTTTGCACACATTTTTACGGAGATGCTTGGTGTACCCTAGGAGCCCCAGCAAAGGATCCGAGGCAAGGATAAGCCCAATTATGCCATTCAACTTCTGAAAGATCTTACCCCAATAGGCCTCCACCTGAGGGCATTGCCAGGCCAGATGAAAGAACCCAGCCCCCAGCATATCACAGCGCTCGCAGTTATCAAAATCATGTAAGCCATATCTATAGAGGAATAGTGGGGAATAATGAACTCTATTTAAAAATTAAAACTGTGTCAACCTATGACGACCATTTAAGGAAATCTTGCGAGTGACTTCGCAGCAATAGGACAATACTTCATCCGTGACTGGGACGCCTTCCCAAGCCTGTCTTACCTTATTGAGAGTGGAAGTCTTAGTGGCTAAGGCCGAGGCATAAAGCCTAGAAATAAGCTTACCAGGAGTTTGTGAGCTCAAAAGTATAGTCAGGGGTGGGATATCCATTGGCTCTAGGAGCTCGTTCCCGAGTACAGCTCGCATAGCATGCCGGGTTCTAAAGAAGTGGAATTTTGTCAGCACTGATTGTGGATTCTCATCACCAGCCACCTCTTCACATGTGCTCACCAGCCCGTGTTTGAACAGATATCCAATAGTATTTATTTGCAGACTGTGTAGGGAGTCTAGGGTCCCCTTTCTGAGCTGCGAACAAACCATTGGCACCACCACACACGCAACCAAGGTGAATACAATTGTGCACCATTGAACATTCTAAGAAGTGCATTCCATGAATGAACAGTGGAGTTGACCGAGTCAAGTATTCCGCAACGCCTCATGAGTACCTGTGTAATAAAGCGAGGCAATGTGTGTGGGGCAGGAGCGACCTTTTCTATTTGGAGTTGAGGCAAATCATGTGGGCCATGCACCCAGCTGTATGCATGAGAGGCCTGCGCTACCCTGTAATAAAGTTCAAGATTCGGGGCACCCAATCCTCCAGCTGTGTACGGGAACATGAGGGTATCCAAGGCGACTCTAGAGGACTTACCCTCCCACGCAAGCTTAGTCATCAGAGATCGAAGTTCTCAAAATAGGTGTTGGGGCACCACTATAGGAATATTTACAAAAAGAAAAAGTAGGCATGGGAGCACTACCATCTTCATTAATGAGACCCTACCAAGCCAAGGACAATGGGAGATGGATCCATCTCTCTATATCATCACCGAGCTTATCAATCACCTTGCCGTAATTAGCCTTAATTACCACATCCGCATCTGAGTGTATTTGGATGCCTAGATAACGCACGAGGTCGGACGTCCATTGTAGTCCATTGTAGTGGGAAATCAAGCGGGAACTGCGCAGTAGCAGGAGTCAATGGGAATATTAAGGACTTATCCCAATTAATTTTAAGGCCCGACAGTCCCCCGAAGCGTAACACCTCACGTATAACAGGAGCAAGATGGACCTCGGGATCGCGAACATACAAGAGTAAATCATCAGCATAGTCTGAGGTGATTAGGTTGTAGTTAGGAAAGCGAAGCCCTCTATTACCATGATACTCGCGCAGCGCTCGTAACAGGGGTTCAGCAGCCACTGCATATAATAACAGTGATAAAGGGCATCCCTGACGGGTGCCTCTGGAAATTGAAAATGGGATTGAGACTGCCACACCCGTACAAACTCGAGCCATACGCGAGTTATATAGCACTGAGATCAACTGCAGAAAGACCTCACCGACACCGATTCGACGCAACACCGCATGCATAATCTTCCATTCAATCGAATCGAAGGCCTTTTCGACGTCTAAAATGTAAAAGGCACTTTAATAATAAAAGCGAATTAAAACCATAACGCATTAAAAATGGCAATTAAAGCAGGCAATTATTAAAAAAACAAATAAAACTCAATTTGAAATAAAAACAAGATGCAAAATTAAACTTTAGGAGGCTCCCGAAATGTTTTCAGTGCTAGGAGAGTCAATAGGATCCCAGAGGGAACCCACAATCACTGACAATGTTTCCACAGTGTCCCAGACTGCATGTTCCAATGAATAAACATGGTCGTATCCAGCCCAATCAGCAGTCATTGATGGTGTTATCAAAGTTAACATTAGAAATAGCAATTAATGGCCATACGGTAACTACCCTGACTGTGTGTGCAGGTGGGAACAAAACATTACTACAGCAAGTCACAACTCTGGAAACCGTCACCACATATGGTCATCCTGGTTTCATCCCACAACAACCTTGGTCATTCAGAATCGAATACCTTCCATTTGAAATTAATCTGAATACTGACTAAACCACACAGCAGGGATATCCTTGAGAGAACTAGACCAAATCGGCCATAGACGCATTACATACACCAGGAAGTGTTACCTCTTTGCAGACTTCAGGGAACTACGTATTTTGTTGAATAGGCTGGCATGGGCGGGCACGACTCCCGAATCGCGTTTGACATCCTCACTTTGCCTTACACTGCGGGGGGCCTGGGAGCTGGACACATGGTCCGTATGATTTGCCGCACCTTCAGATTGAAAAGGTGGCTGCTGCTCCGGATCCTTTGCCGAGGTTGTTAACCAACCCGCCCACTCGTCGCTGTGGAGTTCTAGACTCGGTCAACTCTGTGGTGCATGATTGGCACGTGCTGCTTCGTATGCATGATGGGGCTCAGCTCTACTCGCTGCATTTGAGAGTGGAATGGTGTCAGTGGTTTTCCCTTAGCTCCGAGCGTGGGGCTCTTCGCTCGCTGAACGGTCTCAATGTGTATGAAATGGGTGATTTATTTAAGGACAGCGGAGTGCGCTTGTAGGAGGATGTGACCAATGGTATAGCAGAGTCCTCGGCACTGACGGGCTTCTACTTTTTCAGGGCTTGCCATGCGCTGCGTGCTGTCCTCGGTGACGAGCTTTTGGAGCCGCTGGAAATTCCGACCATATCTATCCTAGTGCGCGCACAATCACCTGTGAAATTAGTCTCCCGCCTATACGCCTCAGCACATTTTACCAGGATAACTTCATACACTAAGGCCCGGCTGGCATGGCAGGCGGATCTTGGGGTCCCAATCATTGATGTTATATGGTTCTACTGCTGCGAGACTACTCGCAAAGTCTCACTGAATGGCCACCATCGGTTGGCCAATTTTAAATTCTTGCACAGGGTACATTACACTCCCCTCCGACTCTGTACGTACGGATTGCGAGACACTGATTGTTGTGAGAGATGTGATATGCCGGGAGCTGAGTTTTATCATCTTGCTTGGCAGTGTCCTCTGGAGGAGGGCTATTGGGGGAGCATTTTCCAGGTGCTAACTGAGGTGGTGGGGCTGCCACTCTCCCCTAATCCCCAAATGGCGCTTTTGGGCTACATAAAACCTCTACGTAAGAGTGTTTGAAAATTGGTGGCTATGGGTCTACTCTTGGCGAAACGTAGGCTAGCAATGTGCTGGATGCGGGGCCCCGTTCCAACGGTGGCTGAGTGGGAAAAGGACATGATATATTGTAATACCCAATCAGAGGTCTACAATGAAATATTGCCCCCTGTAGTCCGCCAAAACGTTTCTGGGGTATGTATGTACAGTACCGAGCAACACAGCAAGACAAAAATTTGAATCAAGATTAGCAACTATCTTTCTGGGACATGGTTGGGGGGACTGGGCAGGGTGATGTACATGTTGTTGTAATGTTTAGGCTACCTATTCTGCTGACAAAGGAAACTGTACCAATGAATGGGGTAATGACGATGTGACACCCTGGTTGGGTGCTATGGCCTGTTGGTTATACATATCTAACACTGCCTTGGTTGCTGACTGGATGTAGCGAGCAGGCCCAATCCTAATTGGGCTATACAAACACGACCCCCTATGTAACCAAATGAATGTGATAGTTAGTAATGTGATCTGTTTTATCTTCTTTTTCTGTATCTGATTTTTTTTGTTGCTTAAAAACCCAATAATTGAACATATCTGTGACTGGGGCTGAGTGGGGAAAAAAAACCTCTTTGCAGACTAATAAGTGGCAAAACAAAGTTTCACTTTAGTTTCTGCTGAGAAAACCCCTAGTTTCTCCCTTCTGATCCCTGTAATCGAAAGGTAAAACTTAGGTTTTCTGTACAAATCTCTCTCCTAACTCCACTTTCTTGAAAGTGTTTCAAACAAGATGTAAAATGAAACATTGCAATGGGTAGTGAGATAAATCCATGAATCAATCATACGGCTGATGGTATCTCAGCTACTATATACGGAAATTTTTCTTATTGCTCTATTCTTAACATTGTGTAAGTCGCATCTTTTTTGACATTATAAGCCAAAATAAATTAGTTGTGTTCAGATATTTCCATGGCACACAATTTGATTTTAAAATCTGCAATGTCCAACTCAATTGTATAATCAGTCTCAGCTGACTTTGTCCATGCTAGAAAAGAGACATGTCATTCTGTATTATATCGAATATGATACAATATCATTTAGAGAATATGAGTTGACAATGTGGTCATGCCATTATGTACAACAGTTAAAGCCTTTTCCAAATTAGCCCTGTCAGTTTCTCTCAAAATTCCCTCCTGGGAAACTTTCCAAAGTTCATTTAATATGACGTATAAGAAAAATTTAGAACGTGGTGGTCTAGGACCCAACAAGAAATCTTGTGCATTCATGTCATTAGAAAGGAGAGATAAAATGTCCTTAACTGCAGATAAAGTTGAATGTTGTAAGTATTGCTGGCATAATTTCCCTACAATGCAGATAGTAACCACTCCTGAGTGTTGTATCTGCACGGTTATGTGACGCTACAGCGCATGCCATTACCCCGCATGCCGTTGTAACACCAAACTTTACCGCAACTTGCTGTCGGGGGAGTGCTGGAAGTTGGAATAGATTAATTTTCTATTACAACTCCAGTGTGTGCAACAGTAGGGAAGGTGTTGGAGTTAAATCCAACACCTTCTACCCACTGCTACACACCTTTTTCGTTGCAACGGCATGTGGCGTAAATGCATGCATTGCAACGATTGCAGTGTAAAGGCTGTTTCCCATCTGCACATATAGGGGGTCTGGACTGCTTGCTTAGAAACCGGTTGTGGTGTTTAAAAATAGCGCATGACAACTATTAGTGTCTATTGGCCACACTAGCCACCCATCTGAACCTGAAAGTAAAGAATTATATGTACCATTTTGCAGTATGTTGTTGAACTGTGTAATTTGCAAAATGTTGCCAATTGTCAAAACGTGCAAAAGAGGGAATGTTAGGTGTGTTCACGTCTTTTTTTTGTGTTGAAATTTTTTATTGAATTTTATAAGACAAATACATTAGAGCATATGCAATAGTGAGTAAAAGAGAATAATTACATGTTAGAAGGAATCATGGAATAAGATATTAATAAAGAAATACAATATAAATATACGTTTAAATAGATAAATACGAATTAATGCAACAATGAGATCAAAACGCAGAATGACATGTAATAAGAGTGAGCAATAGGGAAAAGAGAGAGAAGAAAAACATAGTAGAATATAAAGTGCTGGAAATATAAAGAAATAGAACAAAGGAAAAATATTAAATAAAAGCAGAAGAATAACACAACGGAGGGAGCAAAGGATTGTGAGGGAACAGAGAGAAGAGAAAAAACAAAAAACAGAAAAGTGAAAGTTGATTAGTGTGTTTGAGTAGAAGTGGAGGCCGGAGAATCATCAGCATTTGATTTAAGAAATGGAGACCATATTCGAAGAAAAGTGTCGTTTTGATCTTGAAGATTATAGATTATACGTTCATGGGAAGCAGTTTGCATCATTGCAACCAACCAGTCCTCCTGTGATGGAGGCATAGTTGATTTCCAATGACGCAGTATACATATTTTGGCAGTAGCAATTGAAGTATGAAAAAGACGGAGTTGTGGCTTCGTGAGCTTTGGGGAATGACGTAAGTCATGTAGGAGAATGTTAGTAGATGTGAGTGGCAATTTTAGGGGCATAGTGGATTTCAAGGTAACACCGATAAAAGTCCAATAGGGTTGGATACTGGGACATTCACAAATGATATGAGTAATATCACAACCTGAATTGAAGCATCTCCAACAGTTAGAATGAGAGAGAAGACCAGCTTGGTGTAATTTGACAGGAGACCAGTGCCAATCATGCAGAATTTTAAAAAGACAAAATTTAAGCCTTGATTCACGGGCTCCCTTATTTAAACTCTCTAGAATCAAATCCCACTCAGCATCGGAAAAGGAAATGGAGAGACGAGATTGCCATTTACGCTGGAGATCATGTGAAAGAGGTTTAGAAAAAAGATGAGATGAAAAAATTTTGTATATACCAGAAGTAACACCCTTAAATTTCCCCCAAACGTGCAAATAGGATAATATAGGGGAATCCTGCAGGAGCCATGGTGATGTCCCCATATGGGTCTTTAAACATTGTTGGAGTTGAAGATATTTGGAAGAATGATAAAGGGGAAGATCAAATTCTACCCTTAGCTGAGAGAATGACTTAAAATCCCCATCATGTAGAAGTTGATCCAAATGGAGAATACCTGCAGCTCGCCATTCAGGCCAGGATAACATACGACCATTAAGACGGATCCCCGAATTATTCCACAAGGGAGCCTTAGCATGGATTCTGGAGTTTGAGCCTAATAATCTATGACTTCTCTGCCAGGATTTATGCATGGCAGATAGTATCGGGTTTTTTGGGTCAGAACGACTAGAGCCAGTACCATACAGAGGAGAAAGATTTGATTCTGAGGATAGGAGATGTCTTTCTATTTGAACCCATTGTGGTAAATCTTTGATGCCAGGTAAAAAATATGAGATTTGGGAAATATGTAACGCCAAAGAGTAGTGTTCAATAGAAGGAAGACCAATTCCGCCAGATAACTGGTGAGCCTTCAACTTAGTGATAGCAAGGCGCGGCTTCATAGTACCCCAGATGAAAGTTTTAATCTGGGCATCTATTGATCGAAGTAGGGATAGAGGAATCTGCAAAGGAAGCATCCCTAGAATGTATATAAATCTCGGAAGGGTAACCATTTTAACCGCCTGAGTTCTGCCCCAAAGAGAAAGGCCCAGAGCCTTCCATTTGTCAAAATCCCGTTGCATTTGGGATATAAGAGGAGATAAATTATCTGCAACCATATCTTGCAATCCTTTATTAACGAGGACACCCAAGTATTTAAGGCGTGAAGGCTGCCAATGAAAAGGAAATCCAAAAATGGCTGCTTTTGTGGTACCGTTAGAGATGGGCAAAGCCTCACTCTTGTCCCAATTAATCTTATAACCTGAAAAAGAAGAGAAATCATTAATAATGTGAAGAAGGGAAGGAATCGACCGGGGAAGACGAGTAAGGGTGAGTAAAATATCATCAGCATACAGGTATATTTTAGAATGTCCAATTGGAAGGGGGACACCAGAGACCTCATCCGATTGACGAATGGTGGCGGCCAAGGGCTCCATAGCCAGAAGAAACAAAAGAGGGGATAGTGGGCATCCTTGACGTGTCCCTCTCTTAATGGTAAAGGTGTCTGATAGAAACCCACCACAATTTACCTGAGCAGAAGGATGGTCGTATAATAAGCGTACTTTATCAATAAATTTCGTGCCTAAACCAAATCTATCCATGACTTTGAAGAGATAGTTCCATTCAATGCGGTCGAACGCCTTTTCTGCGTCAAGTGAAAGGGCTAACGCATCATCCTTGAGATGTTGAGCCGACCATAATGCATGGGCCAGAGAACGCAGATGGTTCCGAGAGGATCGACCCGGTACAAAGCCTACTTGAGAATGGTGTATCAAGGAAGGCAAGACTTTACGCAAACGCGAAGCAAGAATGCTGGCCAAGATTTTAATATCAGTGTTCAATAAAGAGATGGGGCGATAGCTACTGCAGAGCTGGGGGTCTTTACCTGGCTTTGGAAGCACAACAATAATAGCCTTGTTAGAAAGAGGTCCTAGTGAAGATGAACTATCCGCCTCCTGGAATGCGGCATGCAGGGTATCTATAATATTATGACCTGCCCAGCGATAGAACTCAGGGGGAAATCCATCTTCACCAGGGGCCTTGTGGTAAGGTAGGGCAGTAATCGCACTAGAAACCTCATCTCTGGTTATTTCACCCTCTAGGATGGCTCTGCCCTCCGCCGAAAGAGAAGGAAGATGCACCTTCGCAAGAAATGCAGTCATTTTATCCGTGTCCATTCTACTGTCAGAGGTATAAAGAGATTCGTAAAAGGAGGCGAACTCATTAACAATGTCTTGAGGTTTCGTGCACAGGTGACCTTGCGTAGATCTAATGGCCGGAATGGCCATGGACGCCTCCCTTTGACGCAGCTGCGCGGCTAGTAACCTTCCCGCCTTTTCCCCTTGCTCGTAATGCCGACCTTTCATTTTCTGTAAAGCGTATTCTGCTTTAGATGTAAAAAGGCTATTTAAGGCCATTCGAGCTTGCTCAAGCAATTTACGGTTTTGTAGAGACGGAGATATGGTGTATAAACGAGAATAAGTTCGTATGTCAGATTCAAGCTCACTTTGTCTCCTTGCATTTTGTTTATTAGCAACTGCTGCATCGCGCATTAATTGCCCCCTCAAAGTAGCCTTCGCCGCAGCCCAAAGAGTCCTGCTGGAGGTGACAGACCCCTGATTAGTTGAAAGATAATGTTGAAGATGAGATTGCAGTTGGGACTTACCAGCGGGAGTCCTGTGGCGTTGGATGTTCATTCGCCATGGTTTACGTCCAGGCCGAGAAAGACCCAAATCAAGGGAAAGGAGAACCGGAGAGTGATCAGACAAAGCCGCTTCCAGGATGCAGGAGTCTGTAACGAATTGAACTGTGCTATGAGAAATAAGGAAGTAATCAAGACGAGAAAATGTACCATGAGCCGATGAAAAGAAAGTATATTCCTTATCCCTTGGATGGCTAAAACGCCAATGGTCAACCAAGCCAATATCTGATATGATGTCCCCCAACAAGGCTCTGTCTGACGCGTTGCCCTTATCTAATGGGCCAGTTTTGTCTAGAATGGAATCTTGCGTTACATTCCAGTCTCCGCCAATCAAATATTGTGATGCATTGATTTCAAGCAGCAAACGGGATAATTGAAGAAAGAATGGTTTTTTTGGTACCCGTAGGGGCATAAACAGACCCTACACAGATGTGAGACCCTCCAATTTTAAGTTTGGCAAATACATAGCGGCCATTTACATCTGTCCATGTTTTGGAGACAGTGACCGGGAGGGATTTGCGAAGGAGGATTGCTACTCCACATTTGCGGAGAGGGCCTGTGTCTGAGGAATCGCCTTGTTGAACACTACTATGGATAACCTTGCCCACCCAGTCTCTGCAAAGTTTATCTGACTCTAGAGCATCCAAATGGGTCTCCTGAAGCAAGGCCACATCTACATGTTTGGTCTGGAGATAGGAGAGTACTTTCTTCCGTTTTATGTAATGGGTGAGGCCATGTACATTCCAAGTGATCGCATTAAGAGAATGTGCCTGTGTCATAGTAGAATAGAGCAAAAATCAGGAGGAAGAAAATAATATAAAGCACAAAACAACGTGGTGAACCAAACAAAGAGAAAAGGGAGAGAAATGAGGAAAGGAAGGGGAAACAGAAAGAAAATAAGTGGAAACAAACGTATATATAGAAAGAAAGAGATTTGGGGACCTAAACTGCTAACTGCGGGTCTGGGCGCACTAGAGCACCGCCACGGGAAAGGACCCCCCGGAAAAGAAAGGGAGTTAAAGCGAGTAAATATTAATATAGAATAGAGTTCCTGATAGTAGTTTGATAAGGAGTGAGGATAACGATAAGGAAAATCGAGAAAGTAAGTGAGAAATAAAGGTAGGCCCTAAAAGCTATAGTACATTCCATTGTAGAGGAGAAAAAACTAACAATTAAGTTACTTATGATAACGCTAAAGAATGTACATTATATTTATAATAAACAGGAAATGGCAATAAAGCACAATGTGAACAACATAAAATAGAAAATAGGAATAAAATGTTAAAACAATAGTCCAATAAGTGAGTGTTGAGATGGTTAAATAATTACATGACTGATGATAACATGTTATAAGTTGTAATATTGATAGTGAATAACAAATTGAAGGTAACCACTATAATGGAGAGAAACATGCTAAAGATAAAAATTGCAAATATGGAAAATAAAGCACATATCTGACTATAACGCATCTAGCATTGTGTGAATATAATAGAATATAAGAACATCTTAATTATTCTTAGTATTGATAATGATAAGAAAGGGTAAAAAGATGAATGAATATAAGATCTTCAATCAACTACAGCTTAAACATGGGAAGAACAGCTTGTAAGACAAAAGATTATTCAATCCGCATCTGAGGGAGATTTAAGAGGAGATCTGGATTTGTCCCTATGCGGATGTTGTGTAAAAGTAGCAGTAGAAACAGAATGAAGGGCTAAATTCTTATCTTCTTGGAGACGATGGAGTCTTTCAGAGTCTCTACCACGAACTCTTGAGTTACTAAGACTTTGTCGCTTGTGATCTGGTAATGTAAGAGAAGAAGCAGAAGCTGGTTGAGGATAATCTTCTGTTGAAGGTTGAACTTGAACGTCCATATCTTGAAGCTTGATGGAATCTAAAAATTCTTGAAGATGTGTTGGGTCATAAAAGTCTCTGGAATCTCCATTTCTGGTGATGCGAAAACGCGCAGGTTCAAATAAGCCATATTTGATATCTAGTTGGCGCAATTGAGGCCTCATAGAGAGAAATGCTTTCCTACGCTCATTTGTTTCCTTGGAAAAGTCAGCTGCCAGATGAATTGTATGACCCTTGAATGAGAAGGAACCTTGTGAACGAGCTGCAGCCAGTAATTGTCGTGTTTGTTCATGGCGAAGGAAACAGGCAATAATCGGTCTTGGACGCGCTGCAGGGTCTTTACGTGGAGGGCCAATTCTGTGAGCTCTTTGGATTTCCAAAGGTGGAACAAAGGAAATACCAGTCAGGTTTGGAAGGATGCTATAAAGAAATGATTTTGTGTTTTGGCCTTCAATTTGTTCTGGAAAACCAAAAAAGCGGATATTATCCCTCCGACTACGATCTTCCAAATCGATGATTTTGCTATGAAGAAAGAGAAGGTCTTGATCTTTGTTAGGGAGTGAATCCAGACGTTTCTCCACTGCAAGAATTCTAGAATCGAGACCCTCAACTTTGGCATAAAAGCCCGCCATATCTGTTCGAATTGATTTAGTCTCTTCAGCCAAGGATGTGATTGTAATATCCATACCTTCCAACCGACGACTAACCCCAGAGATTTCCTGGAGAATACGTTGTATAGCTTCTGTAGATGCGTGCCCAGTGGCAGGAGGAGGGCTTGGCGATAAGTTGGACGGTAAAGGTGCACTACCTTTTGTTGGCATATTAGTGGATTGTTTAAGAGCTTCTGCAAACAGTTGTTTAGAATGTTTGTTGCCGTGCTTAGTAGTAGACATCTGTAGAGGACTTTTAAAAGAAACTCTGAAGAAACGTGAGGAGGCCGTTCTTTGGCGTCGGATATGAGTATGTAGGTACACAGAGGGCAGTGGAATAAAGTTGTTAAAATCAAGACTGCTGTCAATGTGATGTGACAAACGTGCAAAATAGTGAACTGCTGATAGAGTAAAACTTATTATTAGTACATTGCAATATCGAAGACAATATAATAAGCGAAGAATAAATTCATAAAAGCAGTATAATTAAGAGCGTATTTAGACAAGAAATAACAGCAATCTGGTTTTCTCCAATAAAACTACATTCGATGTTCATACATTAGTATGTAATACAGGTAGTGTAGCAAAATTAATTGCTGCGTTGGCAGAAAAGAGGAGGCCTTAATAATGTGTGAATATGCTGTTCTTGTAACAAATATTAGTACAAAATGTTTGTCAGAAAATTAATGAGGAGCATTCCTGTCAGGAGAAGAAGAAAGAAGCCTCCCATATATTATATATTCAACCATGAAAGTGCAGTGTCAATTAGTTGAGGAGATGCAGCCCATAAGCAAACAGGGAGCACAAGCCCCTGCAACGTTGAGGAGCGCAAAGGTGTAACCACAGGAAGGACCAAGAGGCAGCATACATCCAGGGAAAATCTCCATATGCAAAGCTGAGCATCATAAGTTAGTATATTAAAAATAAAGCAGAGCAAAAGGCCAAAAGCGCTGGTGCTGTCATATAAATAAAGACGACCCTGTCAGGGAGAAGGGCATCGTCTCACGAATACCTTACAGCGCTGAAAGTCTCCCCTCCTCTCTCACCAATAGCCTGGAGGTGGTGCCGTTGCATCAATTAGACGAAGAGGCGCGTCTCGAAAAAACTCAGTATTCCCGTCATTCGAGAAGGCGCGGCCTCACAGGGAAGTAAAAGGCGCGGCTTGAGGAGGCGCGTTCCAGTGAGGTACGTCAGCCGAGACGCGTTGGCAAAAGCAGGGCCGTGAGGAGACCTCGTCAGCGCCCGGCACAGGACCTCCCGTGCCGACCGACATCAGGAAACTCGCTCCGAGTGACCTCCATACCCTCCGACTATATCGGAACAGGAGAAGAGAGCTTCAGGTGCAACGGGCGGTAAGATATGACCGGTGGAGTCCCGACCCGAGGCGGAGCTCACTGCTCAGGCGGCCATCTTCCTGCGTGGCCAGACCACGCCCCCTGTGTTCACGTCTTTAAGTTCATCGAAACCCAGGCAGGTGGTTTGCTGCACTGACTTTTTCAGAAAAGTTATTTGTCTAGGGATTAGACAAGCTTAAACAAACCCTCATTGCCTAGTACTTGCCAAGTTCATGTTCCTCAAACTGACTTCAACTCAATGTTGTCTTTCCAAAATTCATATCCTTGTATACACAGCTGGGAAATGAATGAGCCTGAATAGATTAATTTTGTTTGGGGCAGCATATTTTTCTTTGCTGGGGAAGGGGTAAGTTTAAAATAACAAGAAGTTTGGTCTAAAGGGTTGATGCCAGAAAAATATGCAAACTTTTGCAGGTATGTGTTTGAACTACCCACTGGTGGTGTCGGGCAATGTTCTGATTGTGTGTAATTGAAAACTACATGTGGAGTACTATCTCTGTGTAAATATTGGTGTGCGTAATTATGATAACAAAACATTTCACCTTAATTATCTGAATTCCTATGTAAATCCTCGGTTTCGGATTCTGTGTAAGATTTGAGTTCCGAAAGCATGCTCTTCACAGTAGTGACATCCCAATCATCTGAAGTACTATCAGGAGTGATAACATCATCCATGGAGATTTTAAATACATAAGGAATATTTAAAGTTTCCGTAGGACCAAAAATATCAAATAGAACCTTATCCCAAACAATTCCATCCGGGACAGGAAATACATAATTGTTCACAAGGGACAGGTCTTTTTGCACCTTATGTGAAGAACAATTAGGCTTCAATACCTGAGCTACCAGTTCTGTGATGGTCCACATTAGCTCAAGGTGTACTTTTTGTCATCTAGTGCCATGCTATCCCAATGCTAGCCCGCATACAAGCAACAGCTGAGCAACGGGTAGGTTGCAGGCTGTCTGCTGCGATCCAGAACCACTGGACAACGCTTTTAGCGCACCTCCGCTCTTGCTCATTGGAGCACAGATTCCTATGTATAGCGGTTGGTACATTTATCAATTGCAACAAGGTAGATTCAATACTCACTTGCATTTGGGATAGCACGGCACTAGATGACACATGTGCTCTTGACTTCTTCCCTTGGAGTAGTTTAGTTTTTAACATTTCACCATCCTGATGAATTGCCTAGATCTTTTGTGAATTTACTAGCAAGAAACATGTTGACCAAAATTTACACCTTGAGGTAATGTGGACCATCATACAAACCTTGGCCTACACATGTTTTTAACATAACCTAGGGTGTTACACATTCAAATTTGATTTATAAATTCCCTAAGAGTCACTCTTAAACTTACCACTCTACTCACTCACTACACCCTCACCATCACACCCATACTTCACAACGGCAGCTTAAAAGAACTCTGGCAAAGAGCCCCTTCGCGGGGCCCATTGGGCATTGCAGCGCCGGCCCAATAAGGAGCTGCCATATGATGAAGCATGACACCCCTTGGGGTGTGTGAGGGCTCTTGCTCCTGAAGGTGACTCCTACAGCTTGTAGTCCTTATTGTTTCCTTTTACACACTTGTATGCCTCATTGTCTCAGAAATAAATTCCTCTGACAGTCTACATTGGGATGACCACAATAAAATAAATAAATATGAGAGAAAGATTAAGAAGAGATGAAAGGTACCATTGGAGAATGATATTGAGGGAATCAGAGAAGAAAGAGGTCATTCGGGGGCATCAACAAAGATTGTCACACTGGGCGCCACCAATGTTAAAGCTGACCCTGATTATGATCAATGAGGGAGCTCATTATTGTGTGAACATTTTCACAAAGAGAGCAGTAATTCATTAGTGTTTCTTATGGTCCTTGCCCAACTCCATGTCCTAATGCTGAGTTGCATGTGAAGTCACCATTGACAGTGGCAGGGTATGTGCGCATGTCTGGAGTTGTAGAGGAGACTGAATTGTTGAAATGCTGAAGAGTTTTGTCTCATTTGTGAGTTTATGTAGCTTTGCTAGTGTACTGCTTACAAGCAGATCAATGTACTCTCTCAATTGTATTGTAAATTAAGACTCTGGTGCAGATCTTTCAGATAGCTACCCTTAATGCTCTGAGTGCAGTCCATAACTAGCAGAAAACACCTTCCACTTGAGCTCTCTCACGCCACACAGCTGACCTGGGAGGAATAGGTAGGAGTATGTTTTCATTCTGGCAGACATATGGTCTAATTGCCTTGCTTTGAAGCTGGTCACCTACTCTGAAAGTTAGATCTCATAAATAAGGTGAAGAGCATTAGCTAGCATTACAAACCACAAATGTGGTCACTAATGCCACATTATTATCCTTCATTTTACTGAAAGAGTACAGAAAGACTAGCCCACAATGGGATCCAAAGGCGAATGGAGTGTGACCCACATATCATGTGTGCTAGAACTGAGCCACCAAGTCCTATCTTTGTCCATTACACCCTTTTCTTTTTCTGTTCACAGATATCCCAATAATATACTGACCTCACCTACTTTCCATATTCTTCTTCTGCTTGATGATTACTTGCAGTTGGCATATAATAGGTAGATACTAAATAAACACTGTCACAAAAAGCTGGCCCCAATTTTCTTTTTATAAAATTTGTTTGAGGGTTGGGAATAGTCCTCTGTATCAACAAACTCTCTTCAACAAACTTGTTTTACATTCACAAAGGAGAGGAGATCCCAAGAGAATCTGTTCTGTATTGAGAATAGGTTAGCACCTCTACACAGGAGTCAGTAACTTCAATATTTTGTGAATGAACTACGGTCTGACACAGAGTCTTTGTGACCATAAAATTGTTTCATATATCTGACCCTCTGTTAGGTTTTTACCTCATGGAAAGTGGCCAATATTTACTTGACCTACATTTGGGAGACAAAGCAATCTACTTCCAAAAGGGGGTTATTTTGTGAAAGTGCTACATGTACATAATAATATGATGCTCAACGTCAACCCTGATCTTAGATTGCTTAGGTGGGGTTGGGCCAAATCTGGGGACATATGCTACTCCACATTCCAAATGACCACAATTCTAGACTGTTTCCATTTATTTGTGCATCACAACTGCTTTACTTTTGTATGATTTAACACCTATGTGATGTCTTTAGTATTATTCATTTATTTGCAAACTGTTGCCAGGTTCTTTAAAAAGCAATTTGCTGTTCTGAGGTTGCCATTTGAGCAGCCATATGCATGGGACTCCATCCATATTCAAGTCTTGTTTTCCTGTTCCCAATGTCCTTCCCACCACAAGTCACTAACCACGAGGCCCTATTTTTATCACACTTTCTGCCCACTTAAGACTTTTTTTTATGACCGTAAGCTGCGTGGGCGATCATATGATCCACCAACTCTCCCTTTCTCATTCCCCTTCTCCAGGCATGTCTAATCTGGGGGTCCAATTGAGGGGCTGATATGTTAAGGGAGACTCTTCATGGCATCTTTTTTGGTCTCGCCGGGAAATTCTGTGCTTTTTGCCCCTTACTCAATTCACTTTCCCAAATCTCATCTTCACTGTGGTTGCACTTCCACCGCCTTAGGTGAAATAACACAGAATCTAATCAGAGGTCTCTGTGAATTCCTTGGTTTTTATTTTAAACACTTCTGAGGACCTTCTAACCTCTACTGAGTTGTCTGTGAAATCCTTGGGTTGAACCTTCTCCACCTCTGAGTGGGCCATGTAGACTCTACTGAGATAACAGTCATAATCCATGTGTTCTCCATTCTCTGCTTTGGGGTTGACGCTATAGACTGCTCCTCTGGGACTTCTATAATATTCACTGGATCTCACCTCCTCCGCTCCACAGTCACAGCCAAAGTGTGAATGTTGGTGACACATGCTTGGCAGTAGGCCAGCGCCTCCCTCATTTTTTGACCTGCTGCATTTGTTTGCCTCATTTGTGTAGATTCTTTTGTGGGCCTGCACACTGACCGTGACTTTGGGGCCCTGACTGCCTCTAAACACTATGGGGCATATTTACAAGCCCCTTGTGCCACCCGCACATCACTTTTTTGATGTACCGGTGGCGCAGTGTGGTGCTCCATATTTACAAGGACACGTAAGGCCACCCTGCATGGCTTTTCATGGCCTTGTAAATACGGACCCTTTTCACGTAGCACTTTGCGAGAAAGGGGCATGCCATTGATGTTACTGTGGGTATTTCCACACAACACCCATGGATTCTGCTGCATTCCACGATTTACAATGTTTGTAAACCTGAGAAATATTTGGATTTCTCCTCATCTTTTCCTCTTTCTATGCGTGCTGCATTCTGCAGCACACACAGAAAGAAATAAACACCTCTTGTGATTGTTTTGTGCAGGAAGGTGTCTCTTCCTGTACAAAAAAAAAATCTCCCTAAAAACGCAGACACCCTTGCACTATGGGGCAAGGGTGCCTGCGTTGGCCCATGGCAGCCAATTGTATGCCAGCATTGGGGAGAGCTCAGGGATACATCATATAGTTGTAAACATGATGCATTCTTGTACTTTGAAAGTGATGCAGCACAGCTCAGCCAAATGGCTTGCAGTGCTGTGCTGCATCAATTTCTTGCAAATAAGGCCCTTTATGCCTACAGACTGGAGCTCAATCACTACTGTGTAGTTTTGGAAGAGCATTCAATATGGATATAAGTCTGCAAATTATACTTTGATGCTCATGGACAGATTCTTTACACCATTTACGATCACTGACTGTATGCACTGCATGCCCCTGGGTTGCTCTTCTGTTACTCCTGCATGGAACATTTACTGTGGTTGGCCATACCAGAGCTCTCAAGTGGGCCTTTCCTCCATCACATCTGGGTGGCCACTTTGGGACATTTATCCTTCCAGTCTAATGCATGTAGCAAGGTACTATTCTGTCAATCATGGATGTTCCCTGCAGAACATGTATACTGGGCTTTAAGTGGAGCATGCCATTGTCTGCTCTTTTGCCACATTAGGATAGACCTATAGAGCGTTTGGCTTGGCCACCTGTTGTGAAGGTCAGCAGTCCTGTTGTTTGCCTGTGGGCAAGCCGTATACTGTCACACTCCACCCTCGGGTCACTCAGTGAACCAGTGTGAGTGTCCGTTATGCTCTCACGATGCGCAAGGCCTCAAATGTGCAGAGCGCGACTCACCCATAATCACAGAGCTCAACCCGACGAGGGCAGGGGCGAGCCCGCATGTCGTTCACATCCCAAGCAAGGCCCGGCAGTGCAGCGGAGCAGGAGATACACCCGAGGCGATCCGTGAGTCGGCTGCGGGGCAAACCTGCAAGCCGGCAGCAAGCCGTCAACATGTCTCCTATGCTCTACGGCAACGCAAGCTGCCGTCGGCAAGCCTAGTAGGCGGACACACTCTGTGACCTGCCACACACTAATTCCTGGCAGGCAAAAGAGGCAGAAATACACCGCATACTGCTGAGCATCGCTCCCTGCCAGGAGACTTCCAGCCTCTGCTTGCACCAGGGACTGCAGCAGTCAAGAGGTACTGTCTCAAGCTCTAGTCTGCCCATCCAAATGGCCACAAACAAGCATTGGCCAAGGCAATACTTGTGTTTTCAAGACCCAGTCCAGTGCTTATCAGCTAGGGGGGGAAAACAGGAGTACACCAGCATATATAGTACAAAGGAAAATAATTTGGAACACACATCCCCAGAGAAGAACAGCACATAAGGGACCAAGGGTATACAGGAACAAGTAAAAAAAAAAAAACAGCACCACCCACTGTCAGACAAGGAGAATCACAAAGAGGAAGACTCACACTATACCCTCAGAATTAGGGATGAATTGAATGTTGCCCAACATCTCGGCCATGTCATCATGCACATACGTCCTCACGGGTGTTCTACCCTTCTTCAACGAGCTGGGCAGTCCCGCAACGAGCCCAGCTAATCTAGGATGCCATAACAAGACGTTGCACGGACTAATCCTAAAGGAACCCAACATATGCCTGGACAACATCCTACTCCTCGCAAGGTTGCACAACCTATCTGCTGCAAGAGACGATGCGAAGGACCTAGCGCTAACTGGGACATCAGACTAGAGCAAGGTCGTCAAGATGGAACGAGCAGATGCAGTAAGAACGAAGGAGAGAGTGAATGGCTCCAGAGGGCGTCCGATCCAGCCCCAGAAGAACAGATGCGGATACTGTGGGTGGGAAGAACATCCAATCAACACTTGCACCGAACTAGGCCGAACATGCTCTCACTGCAGACTACCCAATCACTTCACCTCAGCGTGCTGAAAGAAAACCCAAGGCAGAGACCCCCGAGGCAATAAGCCACTGAGGAAAGTGGTACGCCAACTGTCAAGCACCACCCTCACACATGCTAGTGACTCGAAGACCGCCCCTAAATCGACCTACCAGGTGGAATACTCCTCTCGAGGGGAGGAGGACGAAGAAGAGGAAACGGTCCTCACATTGTTCACAAGTGAGCTGAAGAAAGTGCCGGAAACTGCTACCCACATCCATAATACGCATAGCAGAGTCGGACGTAAAGGCAGTCATCGACACTGGGGCAGCAGTGAATGTCATGGGGATACAGCAGTACAATCGCCCATGTACTAGGATGCAGCTAGTGCCATCCAAGACCAAAATATTTGCATATGGGAGTCAATCACCTCTACCCCTTCGCAGACTGATGACAGTACCCTTTCAGTCAGAAGATAAACAGATCACGACAATGATCCATGTCATCAACCAGGAAGTGGACACACTGATCAGCAGCCACTCTGCGTAAAAACTAGCTTTAGTGTCATTCGGGAGGAGCGTTAACTCAAAACAAACAGACAACCTCCTTGACCAATTCCCAATCCTCTTCAAAGGACTGGGTGGCATGAAACATCCACCCGTGAAACTACACATCGTTCCAACAATAATGCCAACGGCACTCCGACACTGCCGGATCCTATTCTACCTTCGACCAATGGTGGAGCGCGAACTGCAAAAACTGGAAGAACAAGGAGTCATAGAAAAATTGTTTGTCGACTCCCTGGGTCTCTCCAATGGTCATCGCCGAGAAGCCAAAACAGCCGGTGAAAGATAAGACTATGTATCGACATTCGGCTTCCAAACAAAGTCATCTGGAGAGAACGCCACAAAACTCCGACCAAGGTTGAAATCGTAGCTGACGTCAACAGCTCCCAGAGGACCTCCAAATTGGACCTGAAAGCTGGATATCACCAACAGGTCCCATGCAGAGGAAAGCAGTTATATAACCACCTCCAGCACACACCTTGGGTTGCTCTGCCACAAACGCCTCAACTTTGGCATGTCCTCGGCAGCCGAGGTGTTTCAAAAGGCAATATGTGAGATCCTAACAGGACTGCCAGGCGTCCTAAATGTCAGCGATGACATTCTCATACATGGCCAAACTCTTGAAAAAATGTGTTCACACGCAGCTTAGCAACCACATTGAACAATTCAACCTGCTCAACCAATATCAGTCAGGCTTCCGTGCAGGTCACATTACGGAATCAGCCATGACCCACATAATAGACGACGCACTAAAAATCCTTGACCAAAACGAAGCCTGCTTACTAATCTTACTTGCCCTTTCATCTGCATTTGACACCGTCAAACAGGACAACCTGCTGGAGCTCCTGAAGTACAGAATGGGATTATCTGGATCTGTGCTTACTTGGTTCACCTCTTTCCCCCAAAATAGATCTCAAAGATTCAAGGTTAATCAATCCTTATCCGACCCCATCCTAGTCACTTTAGGAGTACCGCAGGAATCCTCCTGTTCACCCACCCCTGTCAACCTCTTCATGGAATCGCTCAGCGAACTTCTCAGTCTCTCCAAGGTCCACTTTTACAAGTACGCAGATGACACCCAACTCTACGTAAAGATCCTCTTACTTGAGGATATCAAATCTCTCAACCCAATGCTACAAAAAACTCAAACATGGCTGCCCGAAAACCATTTGAAACCAAACACCCTCAAAACTGAAATCCTCTTAATCGCCCCCCCCCCCCATCCAATCGACCATCATCCTCGACTGGCTGAATCACCTAACAGCACTCAAAGGGCAACCTCTCATTGTTGACTCAGCGAAATTGCTTGGAGTGACATTGGACAGAAACCTAAATATACAAAAACATATCAGCGCCTTCACAAAAGGAGCAAATTTCCACATGAACACCCTGAGAAGACTGAAACCCTTCCTGCCAGCTAACGACTTCAAACAGAAGTTCAAGCCCTAGTAATCCCAAGAGTGGAATATGGGAGTGTCGCTCCATGTGGCCTCCCCAGATTGATGACGGCCCCTCTAATAGCCTCAATCAACTCAGCGGCTAGACTCACCACTGGCTCAAAAATAAACTGTCACATCTACCCAGACCTTAGAGCCCTCAACTGGCTACCGTTCGAGGCTAGAATTCATCAGAAAATCGCTTGTTTGACACACAAGGCACTACATCACAATACTCCAAGTTATCTAGCTCAGAAACTGGTACTGTCTTGTGGTAATAGATCCTCCAGGAGCTCCAGGAATCTTCTACTGGAACCTCAACGATTTACCAAGAAGAAAACATACAACCGGACCTCTTGTGGAATAGCGCCCAGGATCTGGAATGCTTTGCCCACAGAAACAAGACTGAACCCCTCTACTGCCTCCTTCAAAAAAGGAGTGAAATCGATTCTCATGGCTAAATTTACTTGAATTACTTACTTATCACTATCATATAACTACTAGTTTGTATTAGTTATCACTTTGTATGTGAATCACCTATATTTTTATTGCTATTATTGCAATGCTTGTAACTGTTCCCAACATCTGCCCTGTAAAGCGCTCTGATACCCGCAAGGGTCTTGTTCGCGCTATATAAAACCTTCAAATAAGAATAATAATTCCGCCACAGCGGCTGAACATTACAAGCACCTCCGGGCCACACTGAAGCATCTCCACAAGTATGGCGTCACACTACACTGAGAAAAATGCCTGTGCTTTCAACAGATTATAGAGTTCTTTGGATGCATATTCAACCAGAACGTGATACAGGCATACCCTCAAAGTTTGTGATAAAACAAGCACCGCAACTCACAACCATGTCTGAGGTACAAAGTTTCCTCAGGATGGCAGGTACTGCGGCGAATTATCATGGACTTGGCCACCACTGAGGACCCTAGCTCGGACAGACAAGTGGGGCTGGGGTCACTGTGAAGACGAAGCATGCCAGTGCATCAAGCGTGCCCTCCTCGACAATAAAATGCTTTGACCCGGACAAGCACACCGAACTGCTAGTGGATGCCAGCTCAGTGGGTCTCGGAGCAGTGCTGGCCCAGGGAAGCCCTAGCATTCACCAGCAAATTACTGTCATACCTCACCCTCAGAGCCAGGCGTGGCCCGAGTTGGTAAAATAAATGGGTGGAGACTGATCGGGGTCTTTTCACCCCACTCAGTGAACCAGTGTGGATGTCTGTTTTGTTCTCGTACTGCGCGAGTCCTCAAGTGCGCAGAGCGCAACTCACCCAAAATCACAGGGCTCAACCCCTATCACCACTGCACGTACTATATTGCTCCCAGGTAGCCCGTACAGAGTATTATTACCATGACTGAGTTTTTCCTGTGCATGCTTGTGGGTTATCCCTTGTCGTACCTTTGGGAACTCAAATGGTTTACCATGGCAGGCTGTATAGATTATACATGCCGGGGGGTCACTCACCTATAGCTCCAGGGGAATATAAGTAACAGCCGACATAAATGTCTGTGCTCAGTATATGTTGCGAGCTTCTCCTCTCTTGCACATGGGTGACTCTTAACAAATTTGCTCAATCAAGCACAATAATGAATTACGTAAATTGCATGCCTTCTACCTCACTATTTTTCCTGCCATCACGCGCCTAGGTGTAGCGACCTAAGAAAACATAAATACAGCACTCGGGTGACTCATGCACAGTACCAAAATGTTTCCACGCAGGCCACACTTCCATGCCACACTCATCCAATCAAACAACCCCCATGATGCACCAATTAATTTGTCTGCTAATGCCCTTCCGCGTCTCACTGGGGGTATGAAGCCCTATATTAATGGCATTTATATATAATACAAAGTCAGGTCTATATTCCATATTCTATAGAATCGGATTTAAGATTTGGTCAGTACAAATAATTTCTAACTGTATATGTTTATTTTGGAATCTTGTTCTCTAAGGGAAACAGACAGAAATAATTGTTGCAAAACAAGTATCAAAATTAAGTAAAAAAATGTGCAACACCGTTGGATGTGAAGTCCTGAAACTACTGCTTAAAACAATTCTTAAAAACTGATTTCACTTCCAAATTGTTTCAGCTGCTAATTGATTGCCAAATAAATTGTCCACATAAACCCTGAGAATGGACTGACATGTATTTGCCATCTAATATCCCAAGGGTGGTAGATCACTGACTGAGTGATTTTTGCAAATTTGCTGTAACGCTGTTGATATGTTATATAACTACTTATAGTGTTGAAACGCATTAGGCAGAATTTAGAGTCCGATTCACAAAGGGACTGACGTGTAGTAAAGCTACGAGTGCAGAATCGCCGCACTCGGGGCGGGATCTCCTTTTGGAATACCCGCTGCCATGAACTCTCTGAGAGGATACATCCGAGATTGTAAAGAGGTGGCTTTTAAGGCATTGTCTGAATTCCACCAATGAAGGGGTAACTCTGGGGTGCAAATTGACATTGTGCCAGAGTGTCTGTCAATAAGCTGAGAAAGCCTGAGACATGTGCATTCTTTGTGAGTGCAGGAAGGTAACAATTTGACCATCAACTGACAAACTGAGTTTAAAGGGAAACTAGTCAGATTTTCTCAAGGTGAGCGCCTTGTAGCTCAAACAGCATGCTTTAAAGTAGATTCTGTCAGTAAGACCAGGCCAGTGCAGTTCTTTCAAGGTAGAAGTGTTTGAACTTTCTTCTGCTGGTGATTGAACCATTGTGTACAAGATGGCACCCATTGGTACCAGTTTGACCTGCAGGAGGCCAGTGACTAGAACAATGCTTCTCTCTTTGGGTGACAAGACAAGAACAGGGATCATGGACCAGAAGTTGGTAGGAGAACCAAAAGACCTTGATTTTGCACACTCTTGAAAGATGGAGCCATGATTTATATATCACCACTGAGGGGACAGACAGTCATCAAGCTGGATTTATGTACCAGGCAGGCCACATATTTTGTTGCCTCTACATTATTGGTCAGGTCCCTTTCTAAGCAAAGTTATGTAAAACTAGAATATGCATGATTCGTGTCTAATTTCATGTGATATTTCTCCACTTCACGTTTACAAAATCTCTATGTTCTATATTTGTTTACATTCTAAAGAAAAAAACTATATTTCTGTCACAGCTTCAAGATTTAATAAATAAACGGCGGAAAATGTTGCTTTGCTAAATCTGCAAATTAAGAAATATGGGGCATATTATCAAGCCAGGCGATAAAATTATCGCCTTTTTAGCGGCAGTTTTTTGCCCCTAAATCGGCGATAATTTTATCGCCTGGCTTGTTAATATGCCCCTATATATTTCCTGCAATTTAAATGAGAACTAATCAGAATAATTCATTGGAGAAGGTAGTACCTCGAAATGAGATCAGCCAAGCAATAGCACCATCCTATCAGATGGTTTACGGTCCAGCACTCCCTGTGATGATGATATGAGGCTGAGATGGACTAACGAGCCGTTAAGGAAGTATGAAGAACTACCAGGCTCAGGACCACGCAGAATATTCATGCTCTTGTGGAGCTGTGAAGTACTAACCTTCTGCATCATGTTATATACTCCATAGAATTTAAATGCACAGCTCTGTGATTCTTGAGCACAGCCTGTGCTCTAAGTGCAGGGCGTCTGACTCACGTCCTGCATGGCTGGATCTATGCCAGGTGTTCATAATATCCACAGAGGAAAAATGTACCCACAACCAGTTGAAATAGAACGCAGTCCCATATTCAGTGGCTATCCTAGAAACCAGGGATGGATCAGCCCTCTTGGACATACATTGGACGCTCCTGATTATTGGTTGTAATTATATCCCAAAACCGGTCCTAGGATGCTTGTTTCCGCTCCACTGAGGACCTGGCTTGGCAGTTCGGGCTGAACTGTTCCCATGAGGCACAGAGCCAAGACTGATTTGCATATGGTCAGGTCTAAACTGGGGTGGCATGGTGAGCAAAAGAATGATGGATTTAACCTAGATCGCTTGACTGGGGTTGAATGTTTTGATTGGTTTTGCATTCCGTCCATCAATTGTGTGTCTTTTGCTTTCTCCTGGCTGAAGAGGGGTGATACCCCGAAACCGGTCCTAGGATGTGTGGTATTCATATGTTGTTATTGTGGTTTTACTGTTTCTTTAATTTGTGGAATGCTTTGTCTAGAACCTTGCTATGTCATTAATGATTCTATGCTACGCACGACAGTTGCTGCTGGCTTCTTACTACTTCAGTCGCTCCTGCCAGTGGGCTCTTTCTTCTGCATTTACTTTATTAGTAATTCTACCAATATCTGGAGTTTTGTGGATACCCCAGTCTACAAGTTGGTACCAGGAGTGAGGCACTGGAAATTTTTTCTGCCTCTACGCTGATCTGCAAGGTTTCTGGAGCATACCAGACTATCTTTATTTAATACTCAGCATTTGACGACCTCTTCAGATTATATCGAGGTTAGTCAAAATGTTTTTTCTTTGATTTTTAGTACGCACAGGTCTTGTTCCGTTGACCTCGCGGCATCATTTAAAAAATTTGCATTGCTGCCTGGCTCGCTCTTACCTTGGCGTTCCAGACTACAGCAACTCCGGAGTTCCATCATCTCTTATTCTCACCGGACGACGACTATTGCCGCTTTGCATCCTGGGACGCGCGTTGACGTCACTCGCTCGTCGGCGGCCATATTGGATGAGTCGGGAAGTGGATTTCTTTGTGTCTCCAAGCGCAATTTAGATCGATCTTTCCCACGTCACATTGATGTTGATTGCAGGTTTCTGCCAAGTGCGGCATCGTGTTCGGTGATTCGCACACCTCACTCAGTTTAACACTGTTTTCAGGATTGAAGTCTACTCAGCATTCTCCTTCAGTGTGACACACAGTGATTCACAAACCTGCTTGTTCCTGCTTTTGAGTGACAGTGAGTTTACTCAGCATTCTTCTTCAGTGTGACACACAGTGGTTCACACACCTGCTTGTTCCTGCTTTTGAGTGACAGTGAGTTTACATTTTGTGCTATTTTCAGGTGGATCAAGCATATTAATTTCACTTCAGCATTACAGTACTTTTTATTGGTTCTTTTTACTTACTTTCATTTTTCATGGCTTCCAGTCAGGGTGTCATTCAGCTGGCGCCATTCCTATTGAAACCAGGCAAACTTGAATTAAAAAGGTCAGAGTGGCTTAGAGACTTTGAAAATTACCTCACTGCCATTGATGCAGATGGTTACTCCCCTACAAGGAATTAGCTTTGATAGTAAATTAAGGGTGGGCGTAGTTCGCGAAGAAGCACTTGGCGAAGCTACGCAAAGTTAAGTTCGCACTACGCGAGCGACGCATAGCACTTTGCGAACTGCGTAGTAACATGTTCGCACTGTGCAAGATGTTGTTTTCAATGATTGCACAGTGCGGACAAGCAACCGGCACTGTGCAATCATTGAAAATGGCATCTTGCACAGTGCGAGCTGTAGTTTTCTGCTGCTCGAGTAGATTTTTACTCGAGCGGCAGCTTTCTCCACGCGAACTGGTAGTTTCTCATCGCGAGCGGTCGCGAGCATACGCGACCCCTCGCAATGAGAAACCTGACCTCCTCGCGTTGGGAATCTCGCCGGGAGGTTTATTTTCCATGCTCGCGATCGCCAACTTGATGTTGCTTATCGCGAATAAGGAAAAAGTCTCGCCGGGATGTCATTTTGCTTGCTCGCGGTCGCCAACTTGACGTTGAGGACCGCGAGCAAGCAAAAAATGACCGCAGCACTACGCAACACTACGCTACGCGTGTTCGCACTGTGCTACGTGCAGTTCGCGTAGTGCGAAGTAGCGCGAACTTCGCAAACTACGCGAGCATAGCGTAGTGCTTCGCCCAGGCTTATAGTAAATCATTTAGGCCCAGCTGGTCGCAGGGTTTTTGATAATTTACCATGCCATCCTGCCCCTACATTTGAAGATGCTGTATGAAAAGTTTTCATCAAAGCAAAGTTGCGCATGGCTAAGCAATATTCTGATTCCACAAGTGTTATGTTATAAAGGTTTAATTTCGCCATGTGCAAACAATCCTGTGAAGACTCAGTTGAGGATTGCATAGCGACTTTAAGAGTTTTAGCTGAGAAGTGTGAGTTTGGCCCCAATATTGATACCTACAATAGGGACCAATTTGTTTTCTATTGTTTTTCAAAGAAAATTCAAGAGCGCCTTCTCACTTCACGTAATCCCACTTTGGCTGAAACGATTGATATTGCTAAGAGCATTGAAAGGTCAATCATTACATCTAAAGTTTTGTCTGGTCCGAGTAACCAAACTATGGCTTCTCCTACCCACTCAACTATACAACCTACGGTTTCTTCTAATGTAAGTCTAATTTCTGATGACAATGATGTGTGTGCTGTTAATACCAAACAGACTTTTAACAAGAATAGACCTTATAAGAATCAATCTTTCAGAGGGCAGTTGGTTTGTTTTCGATGCGGTTCTAGAAACCACATAGGAAATAATCCCAATTGTCCTGCTTTAGGAAAAAAGTGTACTAAATGCCAAAAACTTGGTCATTTTCAAGGAGTGTGTAGAGGTGGTATGAACACAGCTTCAAGCAGGGTTAGGATTTCTAACATTTCTTTGGAGACTCCTGATGTCCAATCTTGCACTTCACAATTTGCTAATATTGTGGTCACTGTT
This sequence comes from Triturus cristatus, assembly GCF_964204655.1. NCBI lineage: Eukaryota > Metazoa > Chordata > Amphibia > Caudata > Salamandridae > Triturus > Triturus cristatus. The sequence continues at coordinate 989,529,491 of NC_140583.1, read as the reverse complement.
GAAGTCCCTGAATCTTCTGAAAAACCTATTAAAGGGCCGTTGGTTGACATTTCTATCGATGGGAAAATTATTCTAGCAATGGCTGAATTAGGTGCTCCTGTTACTATTCTTGCAGATTGTACGGTTTACAAATTTTGGCCTAATGATATGTCACTTCACACTCCTGATATAGACCCGAAAGCCTTTGGAGAACAAGACATCAATCTCTTAGGTTATTTTTGGGACAGAGTGGAATGTCTTGGCAGATCTGTTAGGACAAAAATGTATGTAGCCATTAAAGGAAGAGACATCATAGGCTGGAAGGATCTTTCTCTCCTTGGTATCATATTGCGTCCTGGACAAGATCCTCCAATTGTACTTGGTGATCTTCCTTCCAATATTTTATCTGTCAACCAACCTGATTCAGTTGTTGAAAATCTCTTACGATCTTTCCAAATGTGTTAAAAAATGCCATGTGTACTGTTAAAGGCTATGAGCACACAATCATGTTAAATAAAAATGCTGTTTCCATAATACATAAAGTTAGACCTGTACCTCTTAGTGTCAGAGAGGATTTAAAGTCTTTACTTAATAACCTACAAGCTGAAGGAATAATTTGCCCTATTGACTCCTCAGAATGGATTTCTCCGGTGGTTTTACAGAAAAAAAAGACTGGAGACCTGAGGATATGTGTGGATTTAATATCTCTAAATCAAAATATTCTTGTAGACTGTCACCCTCTACCCCTTATACATGAAATGCTGGCTAAGGTCGGAAAGTCAAAGTTTTTTTCTACCATTTATTTACACTCCGCCTATCATCAGATTCAACTCTCCCTGGATTGTCAAGCATTCACTGCTTTTGTGACTCCTTTTGGGGCCTTTAAATACTTAAGATTGACTTTTGGGCTCGCTTCAACCGAGAGTATTTTAAAAAAAAATGATGGACAGTCTGTTTGGTGATCTTTCCCCAGTGCAAGCATATCAGGATGTTGTTTTAACCCCTTTGATGCTCATAATGGAATGGTTCCGTCATAAGCATCGATGCCCCTGTGTTCATGACAGAACCATTCCGTCATGAGGCCAGGGCCACGAAATCCCTCTGCTGCAGACAGCAGAGTGATTTCTATTATTTCCCTGTGACCTTGGGAGCTGGGGAGCTGGGGAAGAGCTTCCCCAGCTCCCAAGGCCCCCTCCCTGGCTTCTGTGCAATGACGATCAGCGTGCACGTCGCGCTGTCGTCATTGCACAGAAACCGAAACTGAAATGAGCCTTTAGGCTCATTTTAGTTTCACTTTCTATGTGCTCAGGGGGCTATCTTAGCTCCCCGGACACGTAGAAAGACGGGAGACGTATCATTGGAAAGGGGAGAATCTCCCCTTTCCAATGGTACCCCTCCCCAGTGGATCCCTGCTTAGGGATCGCCCCAGGAGGGCGATCCCCAAGCAGAGATCCACCCACTAGACACCAGGGAGAGGGGAGCGGGCCCTTGGACAAGGGCTTTTGCTCCCCCCAAATGTTTTGGGTGTGATTTAGTCTTTTTGCCCCCCCCAGGGGGCAGATGGGGGCAGTAGCCCCCAATCTGCCCCCCCAGGGGACAAAAAGCCCACTAGACACTAGGGATATTTAATTTTGGCAGCATAATTTATTAGGGTGGGGGCTGCCCATAAAGGGCATGTCCCCACCCCACAAAATGTACAGCCTTTCTGCCCCCCTGGGGGGAAGTTGGGTGCAGTAGCCCCTAATCTGCCCCCCGGGGGCAGAAAGCCCACTATACGCCAGGGATTTAAAAAAAAAAAAATAAAAAAAAAAAATAAATATATAGGGGAGGAGCCAAGATGGCGACCGGGATGGCAGCGTAGGCTCCCGGCTCCGTGAACCTCCGCACCCCGCACAGATATCCTGCACGAGATCCTTAGCCTGCGCTATCTGCCCGTGTTGGTGAACGCGAGCGGCAACCGACCGTGTGACCCCGAAGTTTCTGGCAGCGATACCGCCGGAGAAATGTCCGTCTGAAGTTTGCGGCCTGTGCAGACCTGGAGCCGGGACCTCGAGTGGACGCCGTGGCCGGGCGGCAGTGTAACAACAGCGGCCTTCGGTGACTGGGTGGAGTCGGAATGCCGGAGTGGTGCGAATGTCGGCCTGCGTTTCGCCGTGGTCGTTCCTACCACTACGCATAGCGGAACGGGTGCGTGCCCGAGGTGGCCACTCCAAGACTCTCCAGTGATTGCCTCAGCCTTCGCCGGTGAGCTGCCCGGACGCCGCCCGTAACTCGCCCCGATTCTCGCGGGCTGCTCCCGGATTTTCGCGGGCGCTGGTCCGTGGTGGGGACGACTGTGGCCCGTGACCACACACCGGACACATCATTTGCCTGCCCCCGGAACCCTGTTTCCAGCGACATGGAACCCGAGGCGCTTGGGCCTGAGTCCCGGTCCCGATCTGGGTTGGATCTACCCAGCGGCCATTTTAGTAGGACAGTGTCCACTATCCTGTACAGTGGGTTGCAGCAGGATTGGGAGGGTGCGCCTCTGAGGAGCATAGCGGAGCAAGCGCCGGGAGCTGTACTGGGGTACGGTGACCTTCTCGAGGCCCTCGGTGCCCTTCATTCCACCTTGGTTCACGGCGCCTGGGTGTTGGGGAGCAAGCTCGATGGAGTGACATAAGCGTTGGAACAGTTGCCGCCTGCCTATCCCCAGGTACACTGGGACTTCTTACACCGCGCACGAGGGGACAGTGTAGTGGCCGCCCCTGTGAATAGTGCACGCCTGGACTCTCCGGACAGTATATTAACGTGCGATCAGCTGGCTGTGGATCTGGTCTGTTCCGGAGGTTTCGGACCTGAGTGGGGGGTGGTGGCCTTGTCCCGTGCGCGGCCTCCGACGACTCAGGCACCATCCAAGCAACGGTCGCCTACTCTGCCTGATTCCGCCTTCCTGGGCCTGGTGTGCAGTGTAAATCCTGGCTCAGCACTGGGAAAGACGACCCTCCATAGAGCTGATTGTGTCGACCTTCAGAGCCCTCTACCCTACTTGTGTGTGTCGCTTCCTGATCTTTATTGGACGCTTTTCTTCCTGGTAACACTGGACATGGCACTGGGACGAGGGGTATGCATGGGTGGGTTTGCAAAGAGTGGCCAAGGATGAGGCTGACCCTTCAGAGATGGTCATCTACTAGGCGGGCGGGCTCGGGCGTTGTGTGCTCTCACGGCATAACTGTTAGTGTACCAAGTGCGTAATGCTCCTTACTTCACTTTGACAGGGTCGATTTCGTGTTCTGTATTGTATGCTTTGCCGGAAAACGTATGGTGCGGGAGGGAGAAGCCGGGGGCGTGTTTTACAGGCCCTCCTCCAGTTTATTAATACTCTCTCTACCCCCCCGTCTGGTGGGGGTTCTTTTCCTACTCTTTTTCTCTGTTTCTTCTATATTTCGGGTCTGGTTCAGGGGCGACACGCACACTGCTGGGGGGGGGGCCGTACTCATCTGCAGAGGTGCAGGGTGGGGGGTTGGGGGGGGGGATTCTTTAGTCTTTTAACCCCTTTTTTCTATGGCCTCCTTTTCTTCTCTTATTCTTCTCTGTCTTTTTCTGGGATCAGCATGGTAGAACTCCTTTGTTGTTAATCACTGCTGTTTCCGGAGTGCCATAATTTCCGTGGAGTTTCCTGGGTCTTGGGGCAGGGGGGTCGCAGGCGCAAATGGCCGTGTCAATCCTTCACATCCTGAACTTCCTGTTTCAGCGCCATTGCCTAGATAGACTGCTGTTTATTGTTTACGTTCATCATTCTGCCTGCCATTTTTCGCTGCTGGGAAACTGTTTGGCGCCTGATCCTACCATCCTCTTCTATTATTAAAATGTAAACCTTTATTATCCTTGTCTCCTACTTGGGCCGTTCAGAGACTGAGAGTATGCTAACGTCGAGATTTTGCACCCCGAGGTGCTGACTGTGATAGATTTGCTTTCTGGTATCCTGACTGTTTAGCGGCCGGCCCCGGGGGTTGTAGGCCCATACGTGTAATTGATTGAAATATCAATAAAGGTTTTAAAAAAAAAAAAAATATATATATATATATAATTTGTGGTGGGGGCTGGCCAATATGGGCATGCCCATGCCCACACCCACCCCCTGCAAAAATGACAGCCTTTCTGCCCCCCCAGGGTGCAGAAGGGGGCATTAGCCCCAAATCTGCCCCCCAGGGGGGCAAAAAGCCCAGTAGACGCCAGGGATTTTTTTGCAAATTTTAATTAGGGTGGGGGCATTGGCATGCCCTTTTTGGGCAGCCCCTACCCTAATTAAAATTTGCCCAAAAACTGCTTGGCGTCTAGTGAACATTCTGCCCCCAGGGGGCAGATGGGGGCAGTATCCCCCAATCTGCCCCCCCAGGGGACAAAAAGCCCACTAGACACTAGGGATATTTAATTTTGGCAGCATAATTTATTAGGGTGGGGGCTGCCCATAAAGGGCATGTCCCCACCCCACAAAATGTACAGCCTTTCTGCCCCCCTGGGGGGCAGTTGGGTGCAGTAGCCCCTAATCTGCCCCCCGGGGGCAGAAAGCCCACTATACGCCAGGGATTTAAAAAAATATATAATTTGTGGTGGGGGCTGGCCAATATGGGCATGCCCATGCCCACACCCACCCCCTGCAAAAATGACAGCCTTTCTTCCCCCCCAGGGGGCAGAAGGGGGCATTAGCCCCAAATCTGCCCCCCAGGGGGGGCAAAAAGCCCAGTAGACGCCAGGGATTTTTTTGCAAATTTTAATTAGGGTGGGGGCATTGGCATGCCCTTTTTGGGCAGCCCCTACCCTAATTAAAATTTGCCCAAAAACTGCTTGGCGTCTAGTGAACATTCTGCCCCCAGGGGGCAGATGGGGGCATTAGCCCCCAATCTGCTCCGCCATGGGGCAAAAAGCCCACTAGACGCCAGGGATTTTTTGGGGGCAAATTTGAATTAGGGTGGGGGCTTCCAAAACGGGCATATCCATGCCCCCACCCCCCACCCACAAAAATAATAGCTTTCCTGCCCCGGTGGGGGGGGCAAAAGGCCCACTAGACGCCAGGGATTTTTTGGGCAAATTTTAATTAGGGTGGGGGCATTGGTATGCCCATTCTGGGCAGCCCCCACCCCCACACATTAAAAAAGCTAGCGTAATCATTGGCGTCTAGTGGGCTTTTTGCCCCCCGGGGTGCAGATTGGGGGCTACTGTCCCTATCTTCCTTCCGGGGTGGCAGAAAGGCTGTAATTGTTGTGGGTGGGGGGTGGGGGCATTGACATGCCCGTTTTGGGCAGCCCCCACCCTAATTATAAATTTGCCCAAAAAAATCCCTGGCGTCTAGTGGACTTTCTGCCCCCCTGGGGGGAAGATGGGGGCATTAGCTCCCAATCTGCTCCGCCGTGGGGCAAGAAGCCCACTAGACGCCAGGGAGTTTTTTTTGGGTGAATTTGAATTAGGTTGGGGGCTCCCAAAACGGGAATGCCCATGCCCTCACCCCCTTCCCCGCAAAAATAATTGCCTTCCTGCCCCCCTGGGGGGCAGATAGGGCAGTAGCCCCCAATCTGCCCCGCTGGGGGGGGGCAAAAAGCCCACTAGACGCCAGGGATTTATTTGTGACAAATTTAAATTAGGGTGGGGATTGCCCAAAACGGGCATGCCCATGCCCCCATCTCCCTGCAAAAATTACAGCCTTCCTGCTCCCCTTGGGGGATAGATGGGGCAGTACCCCCCAATCTGCCCCCCCCGGGGGGCAAAAAGCCCACTAGACGCCAGGGATTTTTTTGGGCAAATTTATAATTAGGGTGGGGGCTGCCCAAAACGGGCATGTCAATGCCCCCACCCCCCACCCACAACAGTTACAGCCTTTCTGCCACCCCGGAAGGAAGATAGGGACAGTAGCCCCTAATCTGCCCCCCGGGGGGCACAAAGCCCACTAGACGCCAATGATTACGCTGGCTTTTTTTATGTGTGGGGGTGGGGGCTGCCCAGAATGGGCATACCAATGCCCCCCAAAAATATAGCCACAGTGTTTCTGCCCCCCTTGGGGGCATATCGGGGCAACCCCCACACCCGATACCACCCCGGGTGGCAGAAAGCCGACTAGGCACGGAGTTGTTTTTAGCAATAGGCCTACCTGTGGATTTTGGGCCCTAGCGCAGCCGGCACATAGGGAAACCTACCACACCCACACATTTCTGAAAACTAGACACCCAGGGGAGTCCAGCGAGGTATGGCTTGTGTGGGTCGCCTAACGTTTTCCTACCCACAATCCCCTGCAAACCTCAAATTTAGCTGAAAAATTCACTTTTTTTCAAAGTTCTGTTTGGGAAAGTTCTGGAATCTACGTGGATCCACAAATTTCCTAACACCCAGCGTTTCCCCAGGGCTCCCCATAAAAATGGTACCTCACTCGCGTGGATAGGTCAAGTACCCGAGACAGGCAAGGGCCCAAAACCTATTGAGGCGATATCAAAATGACCTATCACAAAACAACCTGGTTTTGCAAGGGGGGTCACCTGGGTTTTTGTCCCCGGACTTGGCGGCCATCTTGGAAAACTACCAAAACCAAACATTTATGGAAACGAGACACCGGGGGGAGTCCAGCGAGGTATGGCTTGCGTGGGTCCCCCATCATTCTCCTAACCAGAATCCCCTGCAAACCTCAAATTTTGCCGAAAAATTCACTTTTTTCGCAACTTTCTGTGTGGGAAAGTTCTGGAATCTGGGTGGATCCACAAATTTCCTCCCACGCAGTATTCCCCCAGGTCTCCCGACAATAATGGCACCTCACTTGCTTGGGTGGGTCAAGGACCCGCAACAGGCAAGGGCCCAAAACCTATTGAGGCAACATCAAAATTACCTATCACAAACCAACCTGGTTTTGCATGGAGGGTCCCAAGAGTTTTTGGCCCGGGACTCGGCAGCTATCTTGGGAAACCTACCAAACCCACACATTTCTGAAAACTAGACACCCGGGGGCTTCCAGGGAGGTATGGCTTGCGTGGATCCCCTAATTTTTCCTTACCCAGAATCCCCCGCAAACCTCAATTTTAGCTGAAACAATCACTTTTTTCACACATTTTTGTGTGGAAAAGTTGTGGCATCATCGGGCTCACACAAATTTCCCACCACCCAGCGTTCCCCCAGGTCTCCCGATAAAATGGTGCCTCACTTGTGTGGGAGGCCTAAGTACTGGTGACAGGCAAAGGCCCAAAACGTAGTGCGGCGACATCAAAATTGCCTATCTCAAAACCACCTGGTTTTGCAAGGGGGGGTCACCTGGGTTTTTGGCCCTGTGCTCGGCGGCCATTTAGGGAAACCTACTAAGCTCACACATTTCTGAAAACTAGACACCCAGGGGCTTCCAGGGAGGTATGGCTTGCATGAATCCCCCAACGTTTCCTTACCCAAAATCACCTGCAAACCTCAATTTTAGCTGAAACAATCACTTTTTTCACACATTTTTGTGTGGGAAAGTTGTGGCATCACCGGGCTCACACAAATTTCCCACCACCCAGTGTTTCCTCAGGTCTTCCAACAAAAATGGTACCTCACTTGCGTGGATGGGTCAAGGACCCGCAACAGGCAAGGGCCCAAAACCTATTGAGGCGACGTCAAAATTACCAACCTGGTTTTGCATGGGGGTCCCAAGAGTTTTTGGCCCGGGGCTCAGCAGCTATCTAGGGAAACCTACCAAGCCCACACATTTCTGAAAACTAGACACCGGGGGTCTTCCAGGGAGGTATGACTCGCATGGATCCCCCAACGTTTCCTTACCCAGAATCCCTTGCAAACCTCCATTTTAGCTGAACAAATCACTTTTTTTTCACATTTTTGTGTGGGAAAGGGTGGCATCACCGGGCTCACACAAATTTCCTACCACCCAACGTTCCCCCATGTCTCCCGATAAAAATGGTGCCTCACTTGTGTGGGAGGCCCAAGTACCTGCGACAGGGAAGGGCCCAAAACTTTTTCTGATAGGCAATGTTGATGTTGCCTCAAAACGTTTTGTGTCCTTGCCTGTCGCGGGTACTTGGGCCTCCCACACAAGTGAGGCACCATTGTTATCTGGAGGCCTAGGGAAACGCTGGGTGGTGGGAAATTTGTGTGAGCCCGGTGATGCCACAACTTTCCCACACAAAAATGTGTGGAAAAAAGTGATTTTTTTCAGCTAAAAGTGAGTTTTGCAGGGGATTCTGGGTAAGGAAACGTTGGGGGATCCATGCAAGCCATACCTCCCTTGAAGCCCCCGGGTGTCTAGTTTTCAGAAATGTGTGGGTTTGGTAGGTTTCCCTAGATGGCGGCCGAGCACGGGCCAAAGACCTATGTGACCCCCCTTGCAAAACCAGGTGGTTTTAAGATAGGCAATTTTGAAGTCACCTCACTACGTTTTGGCTCCTTGCCTGTTGCAGATACTTGGGCCTTCCACACAAGTGAGGCACCATTTTTAGGTCTTGGCTAGCGTAGGCTTCGCTTGCGCAGTCTCGCTCGCGAGATTTAATGTTTTTTAGTACGGGGCTTGAACCCGCCCCTCTTCTCCATTGGCTGGCTTCCTAAACGGAGGCCAGCCATTGGAGGAGAGGGGCGTCTGTCCGTTTAAGCCCCGTCCTTTTTGGATTCGGGGGCGTGTTTTTTACTTTTTTTCTCTCCTCTGGAATGTAAACATTCCAGCCAATGGCAAGAGGAGAGAAAGAAAAACACGCCCCCGAATCTGAAAATGCCGCTGCGTTTCTCCGAGGCATTTCTGCTTGACCTCGGAGAAAGACGGGTCACCCACTCTATGCGAGACCTCTTTCCTTTGCCAACATTTGTTTAAGCATTCCATCAAACCGGCCGACCAACAGAAAAGCAAGTAGGCACTGAAGTCCTAATTTTCGGGTGTTATATTGCGTCTTACTAGACCACCCACAGCCCTACGGGCAGCTGCATCATTCCCTGAAAACCACCGCCTAGCATTTCTGCGAGAGAACGTTTGTAAATCATTAGGATGAGGCCGCCACTCCCCTGCAGTAAGCGGGGGCCAGCTTTGAATGGAGTAACTACCCATTAACTGGTTGGCGAGCATGTCATGAATACAATTAAGTCACTTGTAATTGTGGTAAAACACTTTCCTGCTCTGCAGCAAACAGACACACATTAACTCGAACAGATTCATGTGTTTGATTTTCACATTGATGACGTTAAACGATAAGCATTCTATAAGTATTAAATGTAACCAGTGTTTTACATTTTAGGATTTTCAGTGTTTAGTATTTTCCCCGCTTTGTACCACTCTCAATACATACCCTGCGCATACGAACACCCGCGGTACCTATTTCTTGGGAAATATCACTCGGAGTTCGGGCCTCTTTCTAATGGCGGTTGGGCTTTTCTTCTCGTCAATGCCTGGAGTACTGCACGTGACGCCGCTCTAGCCTGAAGACAGCTGCTTGCAGAGAGGTAGGGTAGTTGAGCTTGCTGTGCATTGCAAGATCCCCCTGTGAATGTCGTCATCATTGGCCCGGTTCTGAGTCTTGGTATCACCATTTCAATTGTCATTGCCCCCTCTGCTGAGCCTGCGTTTTGTAACATCCCATGTGACACACTTGGTGCAATCCTCGGCTCCAAGGTCTTCGATCCAGACAGGGCAAAAGGTTTTCGAGGAATTAGCAGTTCCGAACCAGCCAGAGTTCGCGCCCATTCCATCACTCCCCGCGCGCTCTGGGCTGCAGAACAGGTAAGTCTTGGACATGCTGGGTATGCGAGGAACGCTTATACTATGGAATGCTGAAGGGGCAGGTGGACCAACGCGTCAGTTACAGCAACAAACTGAAATGTCTGGACTGGGTCACCCCGCTGGGTGTCGAGATGACGCCGTGGCAACGGGACACCAGTTTTCCAGTCATGGGCTTCCCTTTTGTCGATTTGTACGTTAAATAAAGAACTGGAAAACTGGTGTCACAAGGTCCCTCTATTACTGTAGCCATGTTACAAGTGTCGAGGTGGAATGATACCATGATGACAGCATTAGAACTTGTCTATTTGAAGGGGCTTACATATGCAATAATGAAGAAAAAGGTGGTTCTATACAATAAAATATTTGCCTAAGATCACACAATTTGAGACTAGCCTTGAAATCTGTAGTCTCCCGCCTGAATTCGGAGGGTTGGCATGTCTGTGTTTCTCGCATCTTCTGTAGAGATCTCTGTGTCACTGGTATCAGTCAAAGTAGAACAGCTCAGTTGTTCTTGTGCTCAATGCACTTGTTCCAAAGATTTGTGAATATCTGTGGGCTACGGATTTCAATCCTGTAACGCAAATTATGTGGTTGATGCTCCTGCTTATCAAATATTTTATAACCTGCATGTTAAGCTTTCTGTCCCCGTACGCGTTACCAGATTTTGAAAGCCAAAAACCGACACACACCACTGATATAGAAGTAGGACTACTGTATAAGTAATGTATACCACTGATTCCACCTGAGCTAAAGAGATTTGTTCTGCACAGAACACTCACGACTAAAAGGTACTAAGTTGCCATGACTGGTCATTTGTGGTAATAACATGGAGTATGAAATGCAACTTTGCCAGTCAGTCTTCGCGTGACTTAAATTTCTTCTTGGTCAGTGCAGCTAGCTAATCCTGCACAGGTGCAGATGAAAACTAGTTTCGGGTTGTGCTTCGTAAATTCTCTTTAAAAACCAGCACGTTAGGCACTTTTACTAAAATTTGCCGGTTAGAAATTGAAAAACTGGAGCGCCCCCGGCAGATCTCAGATATCTGGTCACAGTATAATTTCTCAGGAATTAATCCACTGGCTAAAAAAATGAAAACGTTATTTGCGTGTAACTGCAGTTCTCTCTGTGTGTGCAGGTGGCTCTGTGTGAGTGGCTCTATTTGTGTGTGGGTTGCTCTATGTGAATAGCTCTGTGTAGGTGGCTCTGTGTCTGTGGCTCTGTGTGTGTGGGTGGCTTTGTGTGTGTGGCTCTGTGTGTGGGTGCAAATGCAATAGGTCTCGCATTTGAGAGAGATTAAGCTATTGACATTGTAAATAACAATGCCGTTTCTTTAAATGTTTTAAAAACAAAAACATAAACAAAAATAATGTCATGAGCAATGCCAATAGCTCTAACTTTAACAATGCCGAGACCATTGCATTGTAAATGCTTGTTATCAGGAGACCTGGGGGAGCGCTGGGTGGTGGGAAATTTGTGTCAGCCCGGTGATGCCACAACTTTCCCACACAAAAATGTGTGAAAAAAGTGATTTTTTCTGCTAAAATGGAGGTTTGCAGGTGATTCTGGGTAAGGAAACGTTGGGGGATCCACGCAAGCCATACCTCCCTGAAAGCCCCCTGGTGTCTAGTTTTCAGAAATGTGTGGGTTTGGTAAGTTTCCCTAGATGGCCGCCGAGCACGGGGCCAAAAACCCAGGTGACCCCCCTTGTAAAAGCAGGTGGTTTTGAGATAGGCAATTTTGATGTCGCCTCACTACATTTTGGGCCCTTGTCTGTCGTGGGTGCTTGGGCCTCCCACACATGTGAGGAACCATTTTTATTGGGAGACCTGGGGGAACGCTCGGTGGTGGGAAATTTGTGGGACCCCGGTGAAGCCACACTTTCCCACACAAAAATGTGTGAAGAAAGTGATTTTTCCAGCTACAATTGAGGTTTGCAGGGAATTCTGGGTAAGGAAACGTTGGGGGATCCACGCAAGCCATACCTCCCTTGAAGCCCCCGGGTGTCTAGTTTTCAGAAATATGTGGGTTTGGTAGGTTTCCCTAGGTGCCGGCAGAGCAAGCGTTCACAAACTAGACCTAGGCACTTTCCTGTCGCGGGCACTAGGCCGACCCACACAAGTGAGGTACCATTTTTCTCATAAGACTTTGGGGAACGCGGGGTGGGTTGAAATTTGTGGATCCAGGCAGATTCCAGAACTTTCCACCACAGAAATGTGGACAAAATGTGTTTTTTTGGACAATTTTTTTAGTTTTGCAAGGGATTCTGGGTAACAGACCCTGGTGGGAGGCAGCTAAGTCAACCCATCCTGGATTCCCCTGGGTGTCTAGTTTTTAAAAATGTATAGGTTTGCTAGGTTTTCCTAGGTGCCGGCAGACCTATGGTTCAAAAACGACAGCTAGGCACTTTGCCAAAAAAGGGTCATTTTTCACTACGAAATTGAGGTGTGACCATGTTGCGTTTGCACCGTTTCCTGTCGCGGGCACTAGGCCGACCCACACCAGTGAGGTACCATTTTTCTCGTAAGACTTTGGGGAACGCGGGGTGGGTGGAAATTTGTGGATCCACGCAGGTTCCAGAACTTTCCACCACAGAAATATGTGGAAAATGTGTTTTTTTGACAATTTTTTAGGTTTGCAAAGAATTCTGGATAACAGAACCTGGTGGGAGGCAGTCAAGTCACCCCATCCTGGATTCCCCTGGGTGTCTAGTTTTAAAAAATGTATAGGATTGCTAGGCTTCCCTAGGTGCCGGCAGAGCTAGGGTTCGTAAACTATAGCTAGGCACTTTGCCAAAAAAGGGTAATTTTTCACTGCGAAATTGAGGTGTGACCATGTTGCGTTTAGCGCCATTTACTGTTGAGGGCACTAGACCGACCCACACAAGTGAGGTACCATTTTTCTTGGAAGACTTTGGGGAACGCGGGGTGGGTAGAAAATTGTGGATCCACGCAGATTCCAGAACTTTCCACCACAGAAATGTGGGGAAAATGTGTTTTTTTAAACATTTTTTAGGTTTTCAAAGAATTCTGGGTAACACCTGGATTCCCCTGGGTGTCTAGTTTTCAAAAATGTATAGGTGTGCTAGGTTTCCCTAGGTCCCGGCAGAGCTAGTGTTAAAAAACTACAGCTAGACACTTCGCAAAAAAAGGGTACATTTTCATTGTGATAATGTGGTGTGTTCACGTTGGGTTTTGAGCCCTTTCCTGTCGTGGGCACTATGCCTACCCACACAAGTGAGGCACCATTGTTATCGGGAGACTGAGGGTAATTCAGGTTTGTAAAGAAACTGTTATTACCTGTTGATGTTTGATGCATTTCTGCCTTCCAAATGAAAGAGATTGTGTAAAAAAGAAGTCCTTTTGAAAAATGACTGATAATTCTCATGCTAGTATGAGAATTCCCAATTTCGAAAATGTGCAAATATATACTGTTTCTAAACTCTATAATTTGTTCCCATTTCAGAAACACATAGGTGTCTTTCATACCGATTTTTACATGTATATATTTTCCCACAATAATTGCTATATACCCGGAACATAATAAAAAACAATTGCAAATTGCTGCTCAGTTTTTGACTCTGGGTTCGTCGGGTTCTTGGTGAACCTACAAGTTCTATATATCCCCACAACCAGGAAGGTCCCGCGGATGTAACGGTATATTGATTTCAAAGAGCTGTCATAATTAGAAGAAGTTAGAGGTGAAAACGTTGACACAAAAGGCTGTTTTTTTCAACTAATTTTCAATTTTTCCTAAATTTATCTTTTAGTTTCTATAAAGAAACCTTGATGGATCTAAACAAATGACACCTTGCTGAATTCAGAATTTTGTCTACTTTTGTAAAATGTATAGCTTTCCAGGATACATTATTACTTTCACACCCATTTCTACCATTAACTGGAAGGAGGTTGAAAGCACAAAAAATAGCAAAAATAGGCTATGTCCCAGAAAAATGCCAATACTGTGTATAAAATGTTGGTTTTCTGACAAAAGTCTGTCATTCCCTAAAAGCTGGGAAAATAGTGATTTCAGCTCCACAAACTCTTTTTTGATAACATTTGCAGGGAAAAACCCAGACGCTTTCATTTGCAGCCCGTTTTTCCCATTTTTCCCCCAAAAACCAAAATTTAGCTGTATTTTGGCTAATTTCCGGGTCCCCTCCAGGGATATCCGCAAACCCTGTGTACCTTTAGAATCCCCATGATGTTGGAGAAAAGGGCGCAAATTTGGCGTGGATACCTTATGTGGTCAAAAAAGGTACAAGGGCCTAAGCGCGCACCACCCCAAATAGCCAAAAAAAAGCTTAGCACAGGGGGGGAAAAGGCCTAGCAGCGAAGGGGTTAATCCATACAGAAACCAAAGAAGAACACGTACAAATCCTCCACAAAGTATTAACCATTTTACAAGATAAAGGCATGACTGTAAAAGCGAGTAAATGTAAATTAATGGTTAATGATGTTGAATATCTAGGTCACAACATCTCAAGCGAAGGCATCAGACCAAAGTTTTGTAATGTGGAAGCAATATGTAATGCCCCTTCTCCTTCTGATAAAGATGCTTTACGCTCGTTCCTTGGCCTCTGTGAATACTATGCCAGGTTCGTACCTGGTTATGCACAATTGATTCAACCGCTGAGGTGTCTCCTTAAGAAAGGTATTAAGTTTGAATGGAATGATACTCTACGTGATGCATTTGAAAAGGTAACAACTTTAGTCATAAATGCACCTGCCTTGCATCCGTTTGTATCCAATGCTAGTTCTTTTGTGTCTGTAGATGCTAATCAGAAAGGCCTTGGAGCAGTTTTTGGACAATGGTTGATGGCAAAGAACAGGCTATTGCCTTCGCCTCTCGCGCTCTGACGTCTACTGAGTGCAACTACAGCACAATTGAACGGGAGGCACTAGCCATTGTCTGGTCAGTTCAGAAATTTAAGACATACATTTGGGGTACTCGGTGTGAGGTTTTCACTGATCACAAACCTCTTGTGTCTTTATTATGTGGCAATGATTTCGTAAAGTCTTCTGCAAGGCTGGTCAGACTACTTTCAAAACTACAAGAGTACAATCTCGATATCAAATACATTCAAGGTGGAGAAAACGTCCATGCTGACTGTCTCTCTCGTATTCCCCTCCCTGATTGTAGTGAGGGTGAAGATGATTTCCATAAATATTGTGTGGTTGGTCTTGTAGATGCTGTCTCCATGTGCAGTGGAAGCATTTCACAAGATGAATGGGCTTCTGCTATGGCACTTGATGAGACTCTTAAGAAAGTGGAACTTTTCATCAAAGGCAAATGGCCTGCTAATAAGGATTTGAGCAATGACGTGAGGTGCTTTGCACAGATTGGTGAACAACTATCCTTTGAAAATGGAGTTTGTGTGAGGAATGGACTGTTTGTCCCTACTAGCTCTCTCAGAGAGAAGATCATAAATATTGCTAACGAAGGTCACTTGGGTATTTCTGCAACCTGTAAGACACTTAAAGATATTTATTGGTGGCCAGGTATGGACAGACAAGTAGCCCTTTTCATAGACAACTGTCCTAGTTGCATTGTTTCTGACAAACATTGGAAGGTCCACAAGAAACCTTTAATTCCTGTTCCATTCCCAGAATTCCCCTAGGATAAGATTGCCTTGGATTTTTCAGGACCTTTCACCTTACTGCCCATGGATAAAAGATACTGCATAGTCGCCGTAGACTACCTTTCTAAGTGGTTATATTACTCATTTGTACAAGCAGCCAATGTTGATGTAGGTGAATTCCTACAAAAGAAGGTTTGGGCCTACTTAACCCCTACTGTGCTCATGGTGGCCGGGAGCCGTCATGAGTCACAGTGGGGCTGTGCTCATGACGGCTCCAGGCCGTCATGACACCCACCGACGGGGGAAGCGCTGGCGCTTCCCCGTGGGACACCGATCTCCCTGCCTGTACCGGGGAAGGCAGGGGAAGGGCTTCCCCTGCCTCCCCCCAACCCCCCTGCCACGTCATCAATGACATCAGCATGCGAGGCGCGCTGACGTCATTGAGGGTTTCCCTTTGTTTACCCGACGCGCTGGAAGCCATTTGCTTCCAGCGCGTCGGGAAAGAAAGGTGAGTTTTTCACCGTGGAGGGTGGAGGGGTATTTTTAAAAAGGCATCGGAAGAAAGGAAAGCGTTTTCCTTTCCCCCGATGTCTTTTTAAAAAGCATTTCTGCTGTACGATCGCGCTGAGGTGCGATTGTGCAGCAGGAAAGCTTATTTTTTAAATTTCAAATGCCAAATTGTGTCGGGGAGCGGCTCCTTGGGTAAGAGTTGCTCCCCTTGGGGGTCAGATGTATGTAGTTGGGTCTGCCCCGCCTTCGGGGGGCAGATCCAATAATTATTTTTATAATTTAAAGGTGTGTGTGCCCCCACTGGGCCACCAGGGATCATTTTTTTTTAAAGCCCAAATTGTGTCGGGAGCGCCCCCTTGGGCAAGGGTCGCTCCCCTTGGGGGAGAAATGTATGCAGTTGGGTCTGCCCCCCTTTGGGGGGGTAGATCGTTAATATTTTATATTACAAAAATGTGTGTGTGCCCCCATTGGGCAGATCTATTAAAATAAATAAATAAATAAGTAGGTGTGTGCCCACTAGGCCACCAGGGATGTTTTTCCTACTGGAAGTGATGGACTCTGGGTTGATTCTAACATGGTGCAGCCTGTGTTGCCTGCCTTTAGTGTGGATGCAGGGTGTAGAGTGGGTTGAGAATTTTCTTTGCCTATACAGTTCTTTCAGTTGTTTATGGATGATGTATTTTTGGCTGAGATTGTTGAGGAGACTAATTTGTATGCTGAACAGTTTTTGAGGGACCACAGTGCCACACTTAAGCCCCACTCTAGAGCTACCCGGTGGACTCCCACAAATCTGGATGAGATGTAGAAGTTTTGGGGTTTGACTTTTTTGATGGGCTTGATAAGGAAGCCGTCCATGGCTTCATATTGGTCTACCAGTCCCTTGATGGAAACAGCCATATTTCCTGTGAATATGACCCGTGATCGGTATTTACTTTTGCTTCGGATGTTGCATTTTGTTGATAATACTTTGCCGTTGGCACGAGATCACCCTGACTGTGACCGTCTTTTTAAGATTCGGCCTGTTCTTGATCACTTTGTAGATCGATTTTCAGAGCTCCACACTCCAGGGAAAGAAATATCTATTGATGAGTCTTTGGTCCTGTTGAAGGGCTGTTTGGTTTTTAGGCATGAAGGATAAAAATCAATTGTTCTGTTTATTCGCACCATGTAAAGTTAGCACAATGTATCTATGACGGTAATTTTGATCAGATAAACACCTATTCATATGTTCTAGAAGAAGCGTTTCTTTCGTGTCTTACTGCACGACAAAAAGGGCCGAAAACCATACTGTGGCCATCTTGGTTTGCGATAGACCATGTGTCAGATCACGTGGTTTCCTTTGCCTACCATCCTCATGATTTAGTTCGTACCAGCCCAGAGACAGGTTAATTGTATTTACGGCCGAGGCCCAAGGTCACATCTGCTGTAGGGAGTATTAAGCAAATTCCTTCAGGCCCTGAGACGAAAAGGGAGTCACCCTGCCGACCTCCTCTGTATAGATAGCAACCTTTTATGTGAGACTGAAACTGAACACTGTATGAGCTCATCCAGGAGCCCATGGGCTAACTGGTATTTTTCCACTTGTAAGGCTTTGTATGCTGAATCTGTTATGTATATAAGTGTGGTTTTGTCAAGGGGCCAGCAGTCTTCCACGGCGCACCTGATGGGTGAGGATCGATGAGGCTCCTCTATATAGAGTTTTGCTTTGGTCAATAAAACTTCTGAACCTTCTCCGTTGCCAACTGACTATTTTTTGAAGGATATTGCGGGCCACTGGTAAGTGTGGCCATTGGGATATTTATTGAGTACTTCAGTTGGCGACTCTGGTGGGACCCCGTGATAGGGTCTCTTCCTCCCCCGTATTCGGGTGGTAGGATTGAGGGTGTTCTGATCGGGCGGGTGGGGGAGAGGGATTTTATTTTGCCTTCTCCCTGATCGATATTTTTCTTTGGCCACGTCCACTCCGCACTCCCGCTCAGGGTGTCCTCTGCTGCTAGTAGCCCTTCAACGGGGTCCTGCGGGCTTAACCCAGGAGCTGACCGTGTTGGTCCCAAAAAGTTGGCAGCGGAGAACGAACGTCCGTACCTGGGTGCACCCGGTGAGTAATTTGTTTGTTTGACGCATGCTTTTGAGCGGTGCATTTGGAACAGTTAACTGTATTTTGATTTGGGGGTCATGAGTACCCTAGGAGAATTACGGAGGTCTTGCAGGGTGGTCCGGTAAGGACTGACTGTAGAGACTCCACGGATCTTTTGTGATTTGGAGACACTGATCAGATGCCTAGTTGTTACCTGTGTGTAACACATGGCCGGATTGTATTCGGAAAAGCCTGTGGCTGTAATTGGGTAGCCGTGAGACATACCTGAGGTGATGCTCGCACCACATCAGAACAGTCTCAGTGGTGAACCAAGGAGGTCATAGGATGGTCTGTAGTCCAGTCCGTGGTCGCACCTGTCTGACTGCCTCTTGCCTGTTTTTTTGGAAAGAAAGGTTGTTGTGATTCTGTCGGTCTGGTATTTTGAATAATTCTCCACGAACGGGAGTCGACGGGCTCGGTTCGTTTGTTTGGATGCATCAAGTTTGAATAAGTAGGTTGAGGTTGAACTGCAGAAAACGTTATATAGAAAAATCAATATGTGTTATATGTGATACAAGAATTTTTTTGTACGTTAATGGTGTTCATCTGCTAACTAACAATTCCGTGCTTCAGTAAAGTGAATTGTTTGGGTTGTTGTTGTCGGACTGGTGGCTCTCGTCTGGCCGAAAGCCAGCCTGCCCCACCGGTAGGCAGTCCCAGCCATTTTATGTACATAAAACACGGAATAACTCCTCTATTGTTTAATACTTTGTGGCATAAGTATACCAGAGGGAATGAAGAATTGCAATGGCCTAAAATGGGTTCCTTCGATGAAAAGAAAATTGCCTTTTTGCAGGATCAGTTATTTTCTAGATGCAGTAGGCAGTCTATGTTTGAAGCATTAAACACCTGGCAGAAGGAATCTAAGCGGAGGCGAATGAGAGAAGAGAAACTAGCTAGAATTAAAGCAGGGCAAACTGTTACTCAGAAGGCTGTTGCCTACGACAGAGCCCGAACAGAAGACGGGATTGAATGTGTGAATCGTGAGTTTAGATTACAGGTCGATAAAAGTTACGTGGCTCGGCCCGACGCTGAAGATGAAATGGGAGATCTATTGGACCTGCGTCCACCACCCCCATATGTCCCGCAACAGTTATACCCGGCGGTACCAGATGCCCCGGTATCAGCCGTTGCGGGTCCAGTCGCCCCTGCGCAAGTTTCAGCTGTGACGACGGTAGCTCCTGCTGCGTTGGCACCTCCAGCCCCTCCCCTCCTTGCGCCTCAAACCAATTTGTCCCGGTTGTCCTCGTCTGTTACAGAGATTATGACTCTATTGCCCAATTTGTTGTCATCTGCGACAGCTGAAACTCTTCAGCTGTCACCCGGGTCAGCCCATTCTCCTCATGTGTTGACCTCTTCCTCGGCGAGCGCGACTCCTTTACCAGCTGTTTCCACTCCGGTACATCCGCCCGGTTTTCTTGAGGGCAAGAAACTGTTTACCCGGTCAGCCTTAAAATTAGAGGAAAGGAAGGTCATTGCGCAACAAGCATCACAATGGATGCGACAGCCTATTTACACTTTGTCCGACATATGGAGCACTATGAAAGACTATGAGCCCGTGATGCAACAGCATGCGTTAGACCATATGGCTGCATGCCTGATATCATTATGGGAACAGGTTCATACAGGGGGGAAGGCCCCGGCAAATTGTATAATATTCATGACCATGCGCATAAATTTCAATTAAGCCCGGAGGAGGTGTACAGAAATGTTGTAAAGTTGGTTAGTTATAGAACTCGACTTCAACCTGCTGTTCCTGCGGAAATTACTGAAATAGTAGATGCAACGGGGGCGGTTACCTGCCCGCGAGTAGATGCTCGTTTTCAGGAACAGTGGGTGTACGCCCCGTGGAAACGCAGTGAAGTGCTGTCATTAAAAGCTCATTTGCCCGACCCTAGGAAAAATCCTACAGCATATTATAAAGAACTTACTGAAGCCGCCTCGTCGGCGGTAATGACGTTGGCCGATATAGAATTATTCTTTGCTCTATTTGTACCAGTGGATATATGGCGTCAGGTACATGACCAAGATAATGTGACTGAATTTGGGGGAACATGGGATCAATTGAAAGATTGGGATAGAGATCGAAAACCAGGAGATAAGCCCAGGGCTGAAATATTAACGTTACCTGACAAAATAATTACATACATGCATTCGTTAATCCCTCCTAGAAAAGTTGATAGGGATAAATTGACAGCGTGCCGACAAAAGAAAGATGAGAGTGTGTCGGATTTTTTCACTAGATTTGAAGGTGTTTTTATTGACTTCAGTGGCCAAGATTTATCCAAGGAGGGTGGTATACGCTTGTTTGTCAATAGGTTTGTAACGAATTTACTGCCCGAAATTTCGGCCCGACTCCAGGCAGCAGAAAGTACTTGGACGACGTCTACTCCTTCAATTATATTAAGCATGGCTCAATACTATGAGCACCGAGAGAATGAAAGTAAGGATAAAACGGAAAAGAAAGCAAAGGATTTAAAAACGCGGGTCCTGTTACAGCAGGTTCAGAGAGGCCGTGGAAGGTGTCGGGGAGGGCCGACCTCTGCTCCACGTAGGGCGGGCCAAGTACCGGGTGGAGGACGAACTGATTTAAGAATAAACCAATGCGCATTCTGTAAACAGGAAGGACATTGGCGTTCCCAGTGTCCGTTGTTATATGCGCAAAAGAGCACTACGCGAGGCCAAGGGAGAGGACGCGGTGGTGGTAGTCGGGGTGGACATACACGGCAGGAGGAGTCTGGACAAGGTGGGAATAGTCAAAACTATTTTGATCATGGTCAGGGAAAAGAGTACTTCAATGAAGAATGTGGCAGCGCTGCATCGGCAGGCTATCCTTGTGCATAGGACAGCCAAAGGCAGAGTGGGAGAGGTGTGTCAATTCCTATAGATCAGAACGGACCTTATGTTAATGCACATTTAATGGGCGCATCGGGTAAGTTTCTAGTTGACACAGGAGCTATGAACAGTTCTGTTTCACATGCCCTTGTCCCTGGGGCTGCTCTGTCTGGCCAGAATAATGTGTCCGTAGGTTTCTCTGGAACTCCGGTGGTGAGCCCCATTTCCCAACCTCTTTCTTTCACTCTGGGCCCTATTTCTATTGATTCGCCATTTCTTTTAACCTCGCAATGTGGGGAGAATTTATTAGGCATAGACTCATTGAAAAGGTTATCTGCTCGTATATATTGTTCCCCAGACGGTGTCTATTTGACTATCCAAGCTCCTTCGGTGCAGTACTTCTCTAAGACGGACACCTTACCCCCTGAATTCGCGAAGATTCCAAAAACCCTTTGGGCTACCGGAGACACTGATGTGGGTTTGTTGAGGATACCCCCAATTTCAATTACCTTGAAGCAAAATGCTTGTTTACCGAAAATACCGCAATATAAAATTGCCCCTGCAGGTGAACGAGCCTTGTTGTCTATTATACAGGATCTGATCCGCTCTGGGGTGGTGGAGGAGACAGCCTCCAATATGTGTAATAGTCCCATTTTTCCTATTCTTAAAAGGGCCCCCGTAGATTGCAATCCTGATTATGTAGATACATATCGTTTTGTGATTGATTTGCGAGAAATTAACAAGATCGTGGTACCTCAGTATCCCGTGGTGCCTGATATAACCACCATATTAACTATGATTCCTCCTACAGCTCGATATTTCTCTGTGATTGATCTGAAAAATGCTTTCTTCAGCATCCCCATTCATCCTGATACCCGATATCTTTTCGGATTCTCATTAGCTGGTCGCAGCTTCAGGTTTTGTCGTGCTCCTCAGGGCTATACAGAAAGCCCTAGTATTTATAGTCAAGCCCTCAAAGCCCTATTGGATACTCTAATTTTGCCCGACGGTAACGTACTGTTACAATACATAGATAATCTATTGGTGGCGTCGGATACCGAACAGGATTGCCGGGATGCTACAGTTCAATTGTTGCAGCATTTGGCAAAGCAAAAACCAAAGGAAATGATGGACGGAGTGTTGAACATTGCAAGCACTCACCCCCAGTCAACTGATCTGGGTTTAATCCATCACCGTTCTTTAGCCCACTCTGCCACCCCAGTTCAGACATGGCCATATGCAAATCAGTCTGACCCTGTGCCTCATGGGAACAGTCCAGCCTGAACTGCCAAGCCATGTTTTCCCTGGACCAGAATCAAGCTTCCTAGGACCGGTTTCTGGCATTTCAGCCGTCTTCAGCCAGGCTTGCTTGAATCCAGTGGCAAAGTGAGCAAGGGACTCACGTCTGAGCATACCCTGCCAACTTATGGCGAACAAAGCAAAAACCAAAGGAAATGATGGACGGAGTGTTGAACATTGCAAGCACTCACCCCCAGTCAACTGATCTGGGTTTAATCCATCACCGTTCTTTAGCCCACTCTGCCACCCCAGTTCAGACATGGCCATATGCAAATCAGTCTGACCCTGTGCCTCATGGGAACAGTCCAGCCTGAACTGCCAAGCCATGTTTTCCCTGGACCAGAATCAAGCTTCCTAGGACCGGTTTCTGGCATTTCAGCCGTCTTCAGCCAGGCTTGCTTGAATCCAGTGGCAAAGTGAGCAAGGGACTCACGTCTGAGCATACCCTGCCAACTTATGGCGAACAAAGCAAAAACCAAAGGAAATGATGGACGGAGTGTTGAACATTGCAAGCACTCACCCCCAGTCAACTGATCTGGGTTTAATCCATCACCGTTCTTTAGCCCACTCTGCCACCCCAGTTCAGACATGGCCATATGCAAATCAGTCTGACCCTGTGCCTCATGGGAACAGTCCAGCCTGAACTGCCAAGCCATGTTTTCCCTGGACCAGAATCAAGCTTCCTAGGACCGGTTTCTGGCATTTCAGCCGTCTTCAGCCAGGCTTGCTTGAATCCAGTGGCAAAGTGAGCAAGGGACTCACGTCTGAGCATACCCTGCCAACTTATGGCGAACAAAGCAAAAACCAAAGGAAATGATGGACGGAGTGTTGAACATTGCAAGCACTCACCCCCAGTCAACTGATCTGGGTTTAATCCATCACCGTTCTTTAGCCCACTCTGCCACCCCAGTTCAGACATGGCCATATGCAAATCAGTCTGACCCTGTGCCTCATGGGAACAGTCCAGCCTGAACTGCCAAGCCATGTTTTCCCTGGACCAGAATCAAGCTTCCTAGGACCGGTTTCTGGCATTTCAGCCGTCTTCAGCCAGGCTTGCTTGAATCCAGTGGCAAAGTGAGCAAGGGACTCACGTCTGAGCATACCCTGCCAACTTATGGCGAACAAAGCAAAAACCAAAGGAAATGATGGACGGAGTGTTGAACATTGCAAGCACTCACCCCCAGTCAACTGATCTGGGTTTAATCCATCACCGTTCTTTAGCCCACTCTGCCACCCCAGTTCAGACATGGCCATATGCAAATCAGTCTGACCCTGTGCCTCATGGGAACAGTCCAGCCTGAACTGCCAAGCCATGTTTTCCCTGGACCAGAATCAAGCTTCCTAGGACCGGTTTCTGGCATTTCAGCCGTCTTCAGCCAGGCTTGCTTGAATCCAGTGGCAAAGTGAGCAAGGGACTCACGTCTGAGCATACCCTGCCAACTTA
The DNA here is from genome assembly GCF_964204655.1 of Triturus cristatus. Classification (NCBI taxonomy): domain Eukaryota; kingdom Metazoa; phylum Chordata; class Amphibia; order Caudata; family Salamandridae; genus Triturus; species Triturus cristatus. The sequence continues at coordinate 989,506,003 of NC_140583.1, read as the reverse complement.
TGGCGAACAAAGCAAAAACCAAAGGAAATGATGGACGGAGTGTTGAACATTGCAAGCACTCACCCCCAGTCAACTGATCTGGGTTTAATCCATCACCGTTCTTTAGCCCACTCTGCCACCCCAGTTCAGACATGGCCATATGCAAATCAGTCTGACCCTGTGCCTCATGGGAACAGTCCAGCCTGAACTGCCAAGCCATGTTTTCCCTGGACCAGAATCAAGCTTCCTAGGACCGGTTTCTGGCATTTCAGCCGTCTTCAGCCAGGCTTGCTTGAATCCAGTGGCAAAGTGAGCAAGGGACTCACGTCTGAGCATACCCTGCCAACTTATGGCGAACAAAGCAAAAACCAAAGGAAATGATGGACGGAGTGTTGAACATTGCAAGCACTCACCCCCAGTCAACTGATCTGGGTTTAATCCATCACCGTTCTTTAGCCCACTCTGCCACCCCAGTTCAGACATGGCCATATGCAAATCAGTCTGACCCTGTGCCTCATGGGAACAGTCCAGCCTGAACTGCCAAGCCATGTTTTCCCTGGACCAGAATCAAGCTTCCTAGGACCGGTTTCTGGCATTTCAGCCGTCTTCAGCCAGGCTTGCTTGAATCCAGTGGCAAAGTGAGCAAGGGACTCACGTCTGAGCATACCCTGCCAACTTATGGCGAACAAAGCAAAAACCAAAGGAAATGATGGACGGAGTGTTGAACATTGCAAGCACTCACCCCCAGTCAACTGATCTGGGTTTAATCCATCACCGTTCTTTAGCCCACTCTGCCACCCCAGTTCAGACATGGCCATATGCAAATCAGTCTGACCCTGTGCCTCATGGGAACAGTCCAGCCTGAACTGCCAAGCCATGTTTTCCCTGGACCAGAATCAAGCTTCCTAGGACCGGTTTCTGGCATTTCAGCCGTCTTCAGCCAGGCTTGCTTGAATCCAGTGGCAAAGTGAGCAAGGGACTCACGTCTGAGCATACCCTGCCAACTTATGGCGAACAAAGCAAAAACCAAAGGAAATGATGGACGGAGTGTTGAACATTGCAAGCACTCACCCCCAGTCAACTGATCTGGGTTTAATCCATCACCGTTCTTTAGCCCACTCTGCCACCCCAGTTCAGACATGGCCATATGCAAATCAGTCTGACCCTGTGCCTCATGGGAACAGTCCAGCCTGAACTGCCAAGCCATGTTTTCCCTGGACCAGAATCAAGCTTCCTAGGACCGGTTTCTGGCATTTCAGCCGTCTTCAGCCAGGCTTGCTTGAATCCAGTGGCAAAGTGAGCAAGGGACTCACGTCTGAGCATACCCTGCCAACTTATGGCGAACAAAGCAAAAACCAAAGGAAATGATGGACGGAGTGTTGAACATTGCAAGCACTCACCCCCAGTCAACTGATCTGGGTTTAATCCATCACCGTTCTTTAGCCCACTCTGCCACCCCAGTTCAGACATGGCCATATGCAAATCAGTCTGACCCTGTGCCTCATGGGAACAGTCCAGCCTGAACTGCCAAGCCATGTTTTCCCTGCACCAGAATCAAGCTTCCTAGGACCGGTTTCTGGCATTTCAGCCGTCTTCAGCCAGGCTTGCTTGAATCCAGTGGCAAAGTGAGCAAGGGACTCACGTCTGAGCATACCCTGCCAACTTATGGCGAACAAAGCAAAAACCAAAGGAAATGATGGACGGAGTGTTGAACATTGCAAGCACTCACCCCCAGTCAACTGATCTGGGTTTAATCCATCACCGTTCTTTAGCCCACTCTGCCACCCCAGTTCAGACATGGCCGCATTTGGCAAACCATGGTAATAAGGTATCCTTGTCTAAATTTCAATATTGTCGACCGGAGGTGACTTATTTAGGTCATCTCCTGTCGAAGGAGGGTAGGCGTCTAACTCCTGATCGTATAACAGCTATCTCTAACATGCCTGTTCCTTGCACGCAACGTGATGTCCGCGCTTTTCTTGGCATAACCTCTTATTGTCACCAGTGGATTCCTAACTTTTCTCTTCTGACTAAACCCCTACTATATCTGACAACTAAGGATGTGCATGAACCTTTATCTTGGACTGTTGAATGTCAGGATGCTTTTGTCTCTCTGAAGTCTGCTCTTTGTGCTGCTCCTGTGCTTGGCACTCCTGACTACCGGAAGCCTTTTACACTCTACGTGCATGAGGTGGACGGTTGCTCGCTTTCTGTGTTAACACAGGGTTTTGGTGGTAAGCAAAAACCTTGTGCATATTTTTCGGCGGTATTGGACAATGTCGCCAGAGCACTTCCCAGTTGTCTAAGGGCCACGGCGGCTGTTGCGGTGGCAATTCGACAATCAGAAGGGCTCGTCCTGAATACTGACCTCACGGTGATGGTGCCTCACGCTGTGGATGTATTATTAAACAGGACCAAGACGCAGCACTTAACTAGTGCGCGTCTTACAGGGTATGAATTGAACCTGTTTGCACCCCACATCACTATCAAAAGATGTGCCACTCTGAATCCTGCCACGTTACTACCCCTCCCTTCGGAAGAGCAAAATCAGGACATACATGACTGTATATTTCGGACAGAGGAAGAAACGAAGGGACGGATAGACCTGACAGACACTCCCTTATCTGACCCACAAGGGGAGTTATATGTCGATAGCTCATGTTTTAAGTTACCGAATGGCACTACCACATCCGCCTATGCGATCACCACTCTCCAAACTGTAGTTGAAACGGCTAAAGTGTCTTATCAATCTGCCCAGGCTGCTGAATTAGTAGCCTTGCTTCGAGCTTGTGAGTTAAGTGAAGGTTTGAGAGTAAATGTCTACACCGATAGCCAATACGCTTTCGGTGTAGCGCATAGCTTTGGTAGGTTATGGGCAGAAAGGGGTTTCCTTACTTCGCATGGCCAGAAGATAAGGAACGGCCCGTTGGTTCTGAGACTGTTGACTGCTCTGACTTTACCAAAATAAATTGCTGTTGTTAAATGTAGCGCCCATAAAGCTGTAATCGATGCTGTAGGCAAAGGAAATTCATTTGCTGACAGAATCGCTAAAGAAACTGCCCAGTCAAACACCACCTCTATGTTTGTAACCAGTTCATCGAGAGGAATGGTAGAAACAGAAATATTCAATAGCACTATGGATAGTGTTAGAGAAATACAACAAGAAGCGACCCCTGAAGAACTAGTGCATTGGCAAGAGCAGATAGGGAAACTAGACGAAAATGGATGTTGGATCGACCTGTCAGACAAATGCAGGTGGTTACTGCCAAATGCATTTGTGAATGTGATAGTATCCATGGCACACGGCCCTGCGCATATAGGTGTTAAAGGTTTTTGTGCAGTACTAGATTCTGTGTGGTATATCACCAATATTAATAAGACTGCAACACATTTGGTCCAGAACTGTATGATCTGTTTACAGCATAATCCAGGAGGTAGTGTCCCTGTCCTGAAAGGTAATTTTGCGCCTCCTACCTTACCCTTAGAGGTGTTACAAATGGACTTCATTCAATTAGAGCGGGTAAATAACCTCAAGTATGTGCTAGTAGTGGTTTGTGCATTCAGTAAATGGGTGGAGGCATACCCCACCAAGGAAAATACCACTCTAGCCACAGCCAAAGCTTTAGTAAAGGAATTTTTCCCTCGATATGCTTTGCCACGCGTAATTTGGAGTGACAACGGAAAGCATTTTAATGCCAACCTTATTGAGCACATTTGTAACGGTTTATCCATTAGGCAAAAATTTCACGCTGCCCGCCACCCTCAATCAGCGGGGTTGGTAGAAAAGTATAATGGGATTCTAAAGTTGAAATTGGCTAAATTGCAAGACACCACAGGGTTGAAATGGCCTGATCTCTTACCCTTAGCCTTGTTGTCGGTGAGAACCACTCCTCACTCTCGTTCTGGAATATCACCATATGAGGTGATATTTGGTAGGCCCGCTAATATCTGGGGTGTACCGAGACCGAAATCCTTTAGGGACATTGAGTACCCGATGTTGACAGATTATCTTTACGCATTAACTAAAGATCTTCGTTCCATTCATCAACAGATATCAGCGGTATTGCAGCCCCTGCCGGAGGGTCCTGGACATCGTCTTGAACCTGGACAGTGGGTTTTGATCCGGAACTACCAGCGAAAATCGAGTTTGGATCCACGATGGACCAAACCCCATCAGATACTCCTTTCTACAAGAACGGCTGTTAAGGTTGAAGGGAAGCGGCACTGGATTCACGTGTCACACTTAAAAAGAGTTCCTCTCCCATTGCCGGATGACCAGCAGGACCAGAGTGAAGGGTTAGTGCATGATGGTGAGCAGCTCATTGAAGATTCATCTCTCTCTGAAGCCCGAGGAGAAGTGAACGGGCGAGAGGGAGGCACTGTGAGTTCAGAAACGCCTACAGCAGCTGGCTCAACTATCAGCTCTGCTCCCGGTAATGCTGTATCTGATCAGAAAGATCACACCTCCAGTATTTCATTTGATCCTACTGTGCCCATTCTTTTTCCTGATTCCCGAACACCTGGTCATGTTCGCTATAACCTGCGGCCCCGACAAAAAGCAAAGATACCAGGTTCAGTCTAGAGAAAGAGAAGAGAGACTTGAGTAAATCCTGGTATAATCAAAGAACACTGGACTGAACCAGCTGAGAGCTCGGAACTTTCAGTAAAGCTCTGTTCAGAAAGAAAATAGAGACATTGATTGATTAGTGGGCCCAGGTGGAGTCTTTCAGTAAGAGCTGCGTCAAGTGCAGCCCCAACGCAAGAAGTTTTTGCAATTTTTCTGTTTTGGTATTTTCTTTTTTATGAACAATAGGAGTCTGCCTGTGAGGCTCTGAACGGACACAGGAAAGAAGCACCCTCTGGCAGGTTGGACTGCAAGTAGGCTCATTCCCCTTAGATTATATTTGAACTTTTAGCAAGAATGTATCCCTTTGCTCGCTTTGTTCCCGAAGAGGAGCGACCTATAGCACCACGTCCTTTGCACCCATATATGCCTATGTTTTCTACTTGGAGTTTGCGTATCAAGATAGTATTCATAACTATAATAACTATATCACTTGTGACATGTTTAGGTGTATTCATTTATTTAGAATGTCGTCACCCTGTGCACACCCTGGTAACTTCTACTCCTGTTCCTGAAAAGCATAATTTCCATACTTTCGCCCCGCATAAGTAAAGACATCGTCAGACATATGTAAAGAATGCTTTTATTAAAATGTTGCACCAAACCCATAGCTCGACTAATGCTACAAATTGCTGGGTCTGTGGCTTCCTCCCCTCGGTTATGCACAAACATGACCTTTTTATTTCAATGCCCTTGTCATATGTAGGCAGTTGTGAAGCATGGTTTAAGTTGCTGTCGATGATATATACGCACTATACTGTTGATGAACACCGATTTTCAGAAAAGGATTATGAAATGATTCTAGCATATATAGAAGTACATCAGGGATTCACTCCGAATGAAGATGGTACAGATGGTACTCTAGACCCAACTGCTTGCATGAATGAGTATACTGAATATGCAAATGACACTTGGTTAAGGGATGAAGTATTGGATTTTATGTCTTTCAATTTCACTGAGTATTTTAAATATTTTCAGGAACGAAATGTATCAGATGATAAGGTTATTCCGGTCCCTGTATTGAATGCGTGATCTTTCTTTTGTATACATGGCACCGGTCACCTATCAGTTGGGTTTAGTAAATGCAATTATACGTACAGATTACGAACGTTCAGCAGCCCCCCAATGCTTACTCCTCCGAATGTGTATTTTGTATGGGGGGAAAATGCCTACACATGGCTCCACAGAGGATGGTCAGGTAGATGCTATTTGTCTTTCCTATACCCACCAGTCTATATAGCCCCTTCTGACTATCATAAGACCCAATTACTGAACCAGCGGAGTTTAGGAAAACGAGCTACTACGGGGGATGCTACTGATCAGACCGATACTCCTGCACAAGACTTTGTGGACATAATGAAAGGAGTCCTGCCCATATGGGGACCCATTTTGACCAGTAAAGAAATCAGAAGATTATCTAGAGTGGTAGAGGGAGTAGTGAATATCACTGCCGGAATACTAACTAACATAACTGTTGAGCTTCAAGCGACCAGGCTTGTAACGCTTCAAAACTGTATGGTTTTAGACGTTATCTTAGCTGATCATGGAGGAGCAAGCAGAGTGATTGGCAGTTCTTGCTGTGTGTATATACCTGACTCCGCCCCCTCAGTGCATTTAGCCATTCAAAAGCTGCACCGTTTAGCATCTGAAATTCATACAGATACCGGTACCTGGTCTCTTTCTAGCTGGTTCTGGGGCCTCTTTGCCACTTGGGGATGGAAATTACTTATGATCCTTTTAGGTACAGCAGGTTTCCTTTTCACCTCTTGTGTCTGCATACAATATAGACCTGCTTGCTGTTCTTATTGTACTAATCGACTCCTTCTTGCCCTTTCCGAATCTAAACCACGCTCAGCTAAGATAGGCACTCAGTTAGTACAGAAGGAGATATACGACATGATGCAGATAGATGAAGGCATCTTTGAAGATTAAGTTGGTATGTTAGCTACATTATGCTAAAAGGGCCGATCTGAAGGATAAAAATCAATTGTTCTGTTTATTCGCACCATGTAAAGTTAGCACAATGTATCTATGACGGTAATTCTGATCAGATAAACACCTATTCATATGTTCTAAAAGAAGCGTTTCTTTTGTTTCTTACTACACGACAAAAAGGGCCGAAAACCATACTGTGGCCATCTTGGTTTGCGATAGACCATGTGTCAGATCACGTGGTTTCCTTTGCCTACCATCCTCATGATTTAGTTCGTACCAGCCCAGAGACTGGTTAATTGTATTTACGGCCGAGGCCCAAGGTCACATCTGCTGTAGGGAGTATTAAGCAAATTCCTTCAGGCCCTGGGACGAAAAGGGAGTCACCCTGCCGACCTCCTCTGTATAGATAGCAACCTTTTATGTGAGACTGAAACTGAACACTGCATGAGCTCATCCAGGAGCCCATGGACTAACTGGTATTTTTCCACTTGTAAGGCTTTGTATGCTGAATCTGTTATGTATATAAGTGTGGTTTTGTCAGGGGGCCAGCAGTCTTCCTCGGCGCACCTGATGGGTGAGGATCGATGAGGCTCCTCTATATAGAGTTTTGCTTTGGTCAATAAAACTTCTGAACCTTCTCCGTTGCCAACAGACTATTATTTGAAGGATATTGCGGGCCACTGGTAAGTGTGGCCCTTGGGATTTTTATAGAGTACTTCAGGCAGTACATCCCTAGCAAGAGGGCACGTTATGGAATTAACCTGTATATGTTGTCTGAGAGTAGGACAGGATATGTTTTTAATTTCCGTGTGAACAGTGGTAGGGATTCCACTATTGACCCCCCTGGTTGTCCGTCCACTTTTAGAGTTTCAGAGAAAATTGTGTTGGATCTTGCTAGAGCACTGTTTAACAGAGGCCACCATTTGTACCTTGATAAGTTATACACTGCTGTGCAATTGTTTAAGGAATTGTGCAGCAGGTACAATCCGCTTTAACCGTAAAGGTTATCCAAAAGAGATTGTTTCCAAAATACTTCAGAGGGGGCAGTGCAGTTCCTTGCGTAGTGATGAACTACTTGCTGTGAAATTTGTGGACAGGAGGGATGTGTACATGCTGACTACCATCCATGATGAGAGTACTTCACCTGTGGCTGTTTGGGATCAGTTTGCTGAAGTACGCCAACCGGTGTGCATTTTAGACTACAATAAGCACATGAGTGGTGTTGATAGAGTAGATCAGAGGTTGGAACCTTACACTGCTATTCGTAAGGTGTACATTTGGTACAAAAAGTTGGCCATCCATCTCTTCAATTTAGCAACTTTCAATGCTTTTGTTGTGTACAAGGAGTGTTCTCCTGAGTCAAAGTTGACTTTTGTTCAATTTCAGCAGTCTGTGATAGGAAGCCTTGTTGTTGTGGAACAGGCAAGTGTTCCTAGAGTTGGAGTGGGGGAGGATGTGGATAGATAGAAAGGTCGCCACATTCCTGATTTAATTCCTCCCACGCCCAAAAAAAACAATCCCTGTAAGAGATGTAGAGTCTGCTTGCGAAGAGGTGTGCGGAAGGAGAGTCGTATGCACTGTGCTGATTGTCTTCCTAATCCTGGGCTGTGTGTGCCCTCATGTTTCAGATTGGATCACACTAAAAAGAGTTTTTGGGCGCAACCGTGAGTCTAATAGTGTACTGCCTGGTCTGTATGGTTTGATATAGTTGTTCAGTTTCACGTTTGGCAATAGAATGATGTCTTTAGTTTCTGCTGTTGTTTTTGTAGTTATAGTTTGGTATCTAGTTGCAATTGGTTTGTATTTTCTTTCTTGTTTAAAAAAAAATTATGACGGTGTGCGTGGACTGACGGTTGGCTGGCGGTGTGCGTGGACTGGTGCTTGGCTGGCGGTGTGTGTGGACTGGCGCTTGGCTGACGGTGAGTGGACTGGCGCTTGGTTGGCAGTGTGTATGGACTGGTGCTTGGCTGGCGGTGTGTGTGGACTGGCACTTGGCTGGCGGTGTGGGAGTAGTGACTGGCTGCTGGTCACTACACACACTGCTAGCCAAACGCCACTCCACGCAATCTGTGAGCTGGTGTGGTTGCTGTGTCAAGAATGTGAGCAAGTGAAAGGGATGGGCCCTTGAATGGCGCTGTCTGCTGGTGCGAGTGTTGCAATGTGCTGGGCCCGCGGCCGGCGGTGTGAATGGTTTTGTATGTGTCACACATATGAAAGGTGTATAAATGGCCTGTAAAGAGGTTGGTGCCTTGTCGTGGCTTTATAGCTCACGAGCTGTGAGTCAATGGTTCAGTTTCTCGTACTTTCAATTATTAACAGTGCATTTCTTTTTTGTGAAATCTCTGGTTAATACAACTATATATACTGAACCATCGCTCACCCTCGTGCCAAATCTAATCAGTATGTATGTGTGCTTGACGAATAGATGGTTGTGTAGAATACATTTTCTATTCTGTTTTTGTCAAGCAAGGTGTACCTTGTCCCTTTTTGTGAATGTTGTAATGTGTTGGTTTTGTGCCTGGTGGTGTGAACGGTCTTGTAAGTATCATGTATGAAAGGTGTGTGAATGGCCTGGAAAGCAGTTGGTGCCTTGACGTGGCTTTACAGCTCACAAGCTGCGAGTCACTGGTTCAGTTTTTTGTCCTTTCAATTATTGACAGTGCATTTCATTTTTGTGAAAACTCTTGTTAATAAAATGTTATATACTGAACCATCACTCGCCCTCATGCCTAATCCAACCAGTATGTGTGTGTGCTTGAGGAATAGATGGCTGTGCAGTAATGTTTGTCTGTTTTGTCTCTCTGCCAAGCTGTACATTTCATTTAAGAATAACCTAACAACTGTAGTTCTTGCCGTAAACTAAACGCCCATGGGAGTGCATGGTGATGTCTCTCTTGTGGATCCCAACAAGTTATCTTACCCACAATGTCCTGCAAACCTCAAAATGTGACGGTGACATTTTCCTTGCATTATTGTACCCAGATTTTCACACGGCGGAAAGTAACAACACATTTCCAACCCCTTTGTATTTCTCCAAGTATCCCAATAGAAATGGTACCTCACTTGTATGGGTGGGCCAAGTACCCGCGGCAGGGAATGGCCCAAAACCTATTGATGTGACATCAAAATTACCTATCACAAACCAACCTGGTTTTGCAAGGGGGGTCCCATGGGTTTTTGCCCCGTGCTCGGCGACCATCTAGGGAAACCTATCAAACCCACACATTTCTAAAAACTAGACACCCAGGGGTTTCCAGGGAGGTATGGCTTGTGTGGATCCCCCATCGTTTCCTTACCCTGAATCCCCTGCAAACCTCAATTTTAGCTGAAATAATCACTTTTTCACACATTTTTGTGTGGGAAAGTTGTGGCATCACCGGGCTGACACAAATTTCCCACCACCCAGTGTTCCCCCGGGTCTTCCGATTAAAATGGTGCCTCATTTGTGTGGGAGGCCCAAGTACCCTCGACAGGCAAGGGCCTAAAACGTAGTGAGGCGACATCAAAATTGCCTATCTCAAAACCACCTGGTTTTGCAAGGGGGGTCACCTGGGTTTTTGGCCCCGTGCTCGGCGGCCATCTAGGGAAACCTACCAAACCCACACATTTCTAAAAACTAGATACTCGGGTGCTTCCAGGGCGGTATGGCTTGCGTGGATCCCCCAACGTTTCCTTACCCTATTCCCCTGCAAACCTCAATTTTAGCTGAAAAAATCACTTTTTTCACACATTTTTGTGTGGGAAAGTTGTGGCATCACCGGGCTCACACAAATTTCCCACCACCCAGCAATCCCCCAGGTCTCCCGGTAAAAATGGGGCCTTGCTTGTGTGGGAGGCCCAAGTACCCGCGACAGGCAAGGGCCCAAAACGTAGTGAGGCGACATCAAAATTGCCTATCTCAAAACCACCTGGTTTTGCAAGGAGGTCACCTGGGTTTTTGGCCCCGTGCTCGGCAGCCATCTAGGGAAACCTACCAAATCCCCACATTTCTGAATACTAGACACCGGGGGGTTCCAGGGAGGTATGGCTTGCGTGGATCCCCCAATGGTTCCTTACCCAGAATCCCCTGCAAACCTCAATTTTAGCTGAAAAAATCATTTTTTCACACATTTTTGTGTGGGAAAGTTGTGTAACAGACTCTGGTGGGAGGCAGTCAAGTCAACCCATCCTGGATTCCCCTGGGTGTCTAGTTTTCAAAAATGTATAGGATTTCTAGGTTTCCCTTGGTGCCGGCAGAGCTAGGGTTCAAAAACTACAGCTAGGCACTTTGCCAAAAGAGTGTCATTTTTCACTGCGAAATTGACGTGTGACCACGTTGCATTTTGCGCCATTTCCTGTTGCGGGAACTAGGCCGACCCACACAAGTGAGGTACCATTTTTCTCGTAAGACTTTGGGGAACGCGGGGTGGGTGGAAATTTGTCGATCCACGCAGATTCCAGAACTTTCCACCACCGAAATGTGGGGAAAATGTGGTTTGTTGGACAATTTTTTAGGTTTGCAAGGGATTCTGGGTAACAGACCCTGGTGGGAGGCAGTCAAGTTACCCCATCCTGGATTCCCCTGGGTGTCTAGTTTTCAAACATGTATAGGTTTGCTAGGTTTCCCTAGGTGTCGGCAGAGCTAGGGTTTAAAAACTACAGCTAGGCACTTTGCCAATAAAGGGTAATTTTTCACTGCGAAATTGAGGGGTGACCACGTTGCGTTTTGCGCCGTTTCCGGTCGCGGGCACTAGGCCGACCCACACAAGTCAGGTACCATTTTTCTCGGAAGACTTTGGGGAACGCGCAGTGGGTAGAAAATTGTGGATCCACGCAGATTCCAGAACTTTCCACCACAGAAATGTGGGGACAATTTGTTTTTTTGGGCAATTTGTTAGGTTTTCAAGGGATTCTGGGTAACAGAACCTGGTGGGAGGCAGTCAAGTCTCCCCATCCTGGATTCCCCTGGGTGTCTAGTTTTTGAAAAATGTATAGGTTTGCTAGGTTTCCCTAGGTGCCGGCAGACCTATAGTTGAAAAATGTATAGGTTTGCTAGGTTTCCCTAGGTGCCGGCAGACCTTTGGTTCAAAAACAACAGCTAGGCACTTTGCCAAAAAAGGGTCATTTTTCACTGCGAAATTGAGGTGTGACCACGTTGCGTTTTGTGCCATTTCCGGTCGCGGGCACTAGGCCGACCCACACAAGTGAGGTACCATTTTTCTCATAAGACTTTGGGTAACGCGGGGTGGGTGGAAATTTGTGGATCCACGCAGATTCCATAACTTTCCACCACAGAAATATGTGGAAAATGTGTTTTTTTAAAAACATGTTTAGGTTTGCAAAGGATTCTGGGTAACAGAACTTGGTGGGAGGCAGTCAAGTCACCCCATCCTGGATTCCCCTGCATGTCTAGTTTTAAAAAATGTATAGGTTTGCTAGGTTTCCCTAGGTCCCGGCAGAGCTAGTGTTAAAAAACTACAGCAAGACACTTCGCAAAAAAAGGGTACATTTTCATTGTGGAAATGTGGTGTGTTCACGTTGGGTTTTGAGCCATTTCCTGTCGTGGGCACTATGCCTACCCACACAAGTGTTTTACCTGTTGATTTTTTATGCATTTCTGCCTTCCAAATGAAAGAGATTGTGTAAAAAAGAAGTCATTTTAAAAAACGACCGATAATTCTCATGCTAGTATGAGAATTCCCATTTTCGAAAATGTGCAAATATATGCTGTTTCTAAACTCTATAATTTGTTCCCATTTCAGAAATACATAGGTGTTTTTCCTACCGATATTTCCATGTATACATTTTCCTACAATAATTGCTATATACCCGGAACATAGTAAAAAATGATTGCAAATTGCTGCTCAGTTTTTGACTCTGGGTTCGTCGGGTTCTTGGTGAACCTACAAGTTCTATATATCCCCACAACCAGGAAGGTCCCGCGGATGTAACGGTATATTGCTTTCAAAGAGATGTCATAATTAGAAGAAATTAGAGGTGAAAACGTTGACACAAAAGGCTGTTTTTTTCAACTAATTTTCAATTTTTCCTAAATTTACCTTTTAGTTTCTATAAAGAAACCTTGATGGATCTACACAAATGACACCTTGCTGAATTCAGAATTTTGTCTACTTTTCTAAAACGTATAGCTTTCCAGGATCCATTATTACTTTCAGACCCATTTCTACCATTAACTGGAAGGAGGTTGAAAGCACAAAAAATAGCAAAAATAGACTATGTCCCAGAAAAATGCCAATACTGTGTAAAAAATGTTGGTTTTCTGACAAAAGTCTGTCATTCCCTAAAAGCTGGGGAAATGGTGATATCAGCCCCACAAACTCTTTTTTGATAAAATTTGCAGGGAAAACCCAGACGCTTTCATTTGCAGCCCGTTTTTTCCATTTTTCCCCCAAAAAACAAAATTTAGCTGTATTTTGGCTAATTTCCGGGTCCCCTCCAGGGGAATCCACAAACCCTGGGTACCTTTAGAATCCCCATGATGTTAGAGAAAAGGACGCAAATTTGGTGTGGATACCTTATGTGGTCAAAAAGTTACAGGGGCATAAGCGCACACTACCCCAAATAGCCCAAAAAAGGCTTAGCACAGGGAAGGAGTTAACAACACCTCATTCCACCACTGGAATAACACCTTTCAAAGCTCTCAGGGGCATAGAAGCTAGATCTAAACTCATGCCACAATGGTTCAATGATTTAGCCGTAGGTTCTGCTTTACATGATTGGAGAAACATTTCAACAGCATTACAAAAAAGTTCTTATGATGGTTGTTCTGTATCTCATGGCCCTCTTCTCAAAGTCAATGATTGGGTTCTTATTAAGAAGCCTTACAAAGTCTGCAAAGGGCAATCTAAGTTCACTTTACCTGTTCGGGTTGTCAGAGTCACCAAACCTTCTGTTCTTTTAGAAAACAGAGGTTGGTGGAATAAGAACAATGTTATTAAAGTTACTGACAACCAAGTTAAAATGTTTTAACAAAGTTTATGCCAAGAGGTCTGATGAAGATGATGGTGATTTCACTTTTGGACCTGGTTTTAGACATGATAGACTTTTCTAATGCAATATATCCAGTCCTACTGCAAGTTCATCAACAAGCTCACCTAGTCAATCTTGTGTTTCTTTTGATGTTGTGCCTGCACGTGATCAACGAATTTGTAGGATGACAGTCACATTTAATGACTGCGGGCCCGATTCACAGAACTAACTTAAGACAAAATCCTAAACTTACTTCCATTTTGGTATTCACAGAATGCACTTACTCATTTCGGGCTGGACTGTTCCCATGAGGCACATGGCCGAGACTGATTTTCATATAGCCAGGTCTAAACTGGGGTGGCATGGTGAGCAAAAGAATGATGGATTTAACCCAGATCGCTTGACTGGGGGTGAATGTTTTGATTGGTTCTGCATTCCGTCCATCAATTGAGTGTCTTTTGCTTTCTCGCCCTAAGTGTGCCGGGTATGCCCAGACGTGGGTCCAGGGCTCACTGTGCCACTGGATTCAAGCTATCATGGCTGAAGCGGGGTGAAACCCTGCAACCGGTCCTAGGATGCTTGTTTTTGGTCCAGAGAGGACCTGGCCTGGCAGTTCGGGCTGGACTGTTCCCATGAGGCACAGGGCCAAGACTGATTTGCATGTGGCCAGGTCTAAACTGGGGTGGCATGGTGAGCAAACAAATGATGGATTTAACCCAGATCTCTTGACTGGGGGTGAATGTTTTGATTGGTTCTTCATTCCGTCCATCAATTGTGTGTCTGTAATTTTATGATAGCCTGACAACTACATTTCCCCAACTGCATTTTGGGTTAGTACATAGGAGATATCCTTCTGTTACCGATGTTTTAATGTATTTAATTTAATGCATTTTTTTTTCTAATTTAGCGTATTTTCTTATCAAACCAACCCTTTGGGTTTAACTAACTTACATGACAGAAAGTAATAACACACACTGTAGTGGTGATGGTGTGTGGCTGGGCGGTATAGTTGAGGCAATGTAATTGAGATGAAACTGCTAATGAAACCATGGGTGATATTCTCAAGGATTTATCGGCGAGTTATCAGCACTTTATCGCAGCCAAAGTTGTGATAAATTTATCGCCCCATTCACAAGCTGGTGCAAACAGCCGATATAACCAATTTACCTGCGATAGCAGCCGCAAAAAACATTGCCACAGATGAGCCCGGCAACTATCGCTAATGAGATGCAGAGTAGGCGTTCCAGGACCAAAAAGCCGCGACAACACCACACCTCAACATTCTCAACGACCAGCTAGTTCGGCGATAAGAACACAAAACAGGCGATAAGGTGCATTAGCAGCAGGAAATTAACACCTACTCTGACCTGGTGCAAAGTCGGATGACAACCTGCACCAGAAAAGGGAGCCCAGCCCACAGCCACACCTGAAGAACAACAGATGCCATGGAGCTACTCATCATGCAGCTCGGAGCCCCAACAGGGCCACAACACCCACCGCAACCACCCATAGGCCCGCCAACCCCCCCCCCCCCCGGGTCCTCACCGCCCCCCACGGACCACCACAGAGGCAGTGCAGACAAAGACAGCGGACCTTCAGGAAACGCACCAGCCTCACAGTTTTAACACCAGAGAAGGTCATTGCCCACTACAGACTCAAAAGGACAACCATCCTCTGCATCCTGAACATCATAGCCCACAGGCTGACGGTACCAACACAGCGGACAACCAACATCCCACTCAGACAAAGTTGCTGGCTGTGCTGCACCTGTTGGCCTCTGGGACATTCCAACCAACAACCGCCAGAGTTGGAGGAGACTCACAGCCAGCCCTATTCAAGTTCCTCACATCTGTCCTGGATGCCATCATCAGCTTGGTACCCCAGTACCTATACTTCCCCCACACTGAGCAGGAACAGCTGTAGACCAAACAAGGCTTCTATGCCATAGCTCGATTCCCGCATGTGTTGGGGGCAATTGACTACACTACACACATGTCCTAGTTGTGCCCCCTGCCGACACTGCACACAATTACCGCAACAGAAAGCACACGCATTCCATCAATGTGCAGGCAATAGTGGACTACAGAGGACTCTTCACCAATGTCGTCGCCAACTACCCAGGCAGTGTGCATGATTCATACATCTTCCGACAGTCCATCATCAACAGGCACTTCTAGGATGGCACCTACAGAAATGCAGTGCTTGTTGGTAAGTACCAAATGAACACACCACACACCGCAACTCCACAATCATGCAACTCACAACTCTGGGAATGCACATGTTACATACTCACATACAACATGCCAAACAACATGCCTACCCACCATACACGACAGCACAATGTACTTCGGTAACATGGGCAAGCTATGTACATGAGCCATCAATGGCATGGCACCTCAGCTACACAATAGCAGAATGTGGGGAGGAGGTGAATGACCCATGAATGAGAATGCACACAATGCCAGGTGTGGCGTGGATGTGCTGTACAGACTGCAGTATGCAGACCACAGACATTTCCATCTCAACATATACTGCTGGTGGTGGTAGTGTTGTGGAGAGTGGACGCAACCATGTCACCACAGCCAGTGGGAAGATCTCGGAAATGTAGCTTGTTAGGTCCTCCCTGTAAGCGTGTGCAGATTGGGGTGGCCTGGCGTACGCAAGGCTAGCGTAGGGGTGTGAATAAAAAGCACATAGCCCTGGGCGTGGTTCTCTTCTGGAATGGCCAAAGTGTCTGCCTGGGTGGCGCCTCTCACCCCACCATGAGGGCGACACCGTGAGCGGTGGTGCCTGCGATCCTGTGCGCCTGCTGCACCCCAGGCCACTAGTCCTCAGACCTCGTCTTGCCTGCCCCTGCGCATCCAGGCCTCACTTCTCACCTGCCAACACCGACATGTCTCCAAGAGGGCCCACCACGTGCCGGTGCAAGCTCCAAGCCAGAGGCCCGCAACCTTGGCAGCCTCCTCAGACCATCACGGCCTCCGCGAGCAAGGTCCGCAGTACTCCTTTCTCGTTGACGTACTCCACCGGCATACACAGTGGATAAGTAGGTCACACATTTGGAACTGAGTCTTGATTACACAATGGCAGAGTACCTATTTAATGGCTGCGTTTATGTCACTATACTCCCTTCGATGTGGTGCCACCAACTCTATGCACAGCATTCTGACCGCACGTGTCTGTGGGCACTTGCTGCGTTCTGCCTTTGGCCTACACTGCGGTCCAGCAGGCCCCACACAAATCCAATACAGTCTGTACCAGGCAGGACACGGCATCGTCGCAGGGTGCACACCCGCTCAGTTCTGGTGCCTCCACCTCCGTCAACCAGAAATCTTCTCCACATGCCATTTCAACGCGGTGTGTTAGAGATCCTGGACGAGCTGGCTGCACAGTGGTTGACCCGTGCTGACCGCTGCCTCCGGCCTACACTGCAGTCGAGTAGGACACACAATTGGAACTGAGTCTTGATTTCTTCATGGCACAGTTCATATCACTGTACAGGCTTCATCGCAGACTGCATCCCCTTCCAGCTCTGGTGCCACTGACTCTTTGCCCCAGGAGTCATGGACATTCTCTGGTTGAACTTTGGTGGCATCTGAGTCTATGGCCTGGGGGTTGTCTTCATCATCATGTAGCTGATACTGACATGGTGGGAAAAGAAGACTGTAGCATTCAACTGCTCCATGTTGCCTGTTTCTGCTTGCTTCTGCCCTCTGCATCATGCCTTGGATGGACACCTTCCACTGTCCCCCGTAACACTCCGCAACATTCTCCTTGGACATCAACGAGGACCCGCTCAGCTCACATGCCCCAATCTCATTGCACAGCAAGTCACCGTCCCTTGTGGGTGTGCCTGTGCCGGCCGCAGTGCATCCGGGGCCACTAACACTGTGCAGCTCAAGTCATGGACCCTTGCTGTTTGTACTTTGAACTTCTGATTGTCTGATCACTGTTGTAGTTGTTGCCAGCACCAACCAACCCCTGAGGGGTGGCTTACACTACCCAACACCAATCCAGCACAGGCGTCACTGGACATGTGACCCTGGCAATAAAAGCTGCCGAGCGCATGTCCCCTTAGCCAGTTCCACAAATGATCTCAGTGTGTCCGTGTGGTCATTATGTATGCATGAGGGCCCCGGGCCATACCACATTACATTGTGCTGTGTACAGGGGGCGCAACCTTGTCACCTCAGGCAGTAGGCTAGACCTGGGACATTTAGCTGTGTCGGACCCACTCGGGTTTTTGGGCTTCACCCCTCTTCAGCCAGGATAGCTTGACTCCAGTGGCATGGAGAGCACGGGACCCACGTCTGGGCATACCCGACCCCCATGTGAGTGTAAGGGAGTGGACCGGCGTACGGCAGTACGGCGTAGGGGTGTGGTCATTCAACAAGTGGCTCAGGGCGCGGTTGAGTTTAGGCCTTGCCAAGGGAGTTACTTATGCGCGTGTCTCTGGTGTAGTGTCAGCGCCACCCGTCACTCAATATACAATGTTGCTATGTAGCATGCCCCCAGAGTGCGGGCTCAGCCGAGGGGTAAGTGAGGGTGTGCAAGCCTGCTTGGGGTAAGGGATCAGCCATGCCAACTGCTGTGTCGCTATTTCCGCAGCATAAGCCAAGCCTCAACCGCATGGCGAGTTCAGCCAGGCATGAACTTTACATCTGTGTCCGCCCTGTCCTTACCATAGGCCTACACACACGTGGCAGCCCACCTTCAGCGCACAACATCACTGTGTCGTTGTCAGGCTTGTGGACAAGCGCAGACAGGCATGACAATGGTGTGCCGTAGGGGTGCAAGTGATGCAACCGCGCTGCGCACACTAGTGAATAGGCTCGAGGGAGGGAGGAGCAGCAGTGAGGCTATGTAGTACACATTGATGCCGCTCATTTGCAACAAGCAGTACATGTCATACAGGAATCACAAAGTCACACGTATCACACACCAATGAACCAGTGGGCCAGCCAACACATTATGCAGAACCAACTATTGACTCATGTCTCTCTGCACTGTCACAGGTGACCAAGGATATGCACTCTGCGCTTGGATGATGACATCCCTCCGAGTCCCGAACACACAGACCTAGAGGCAGTACAATGAGGCCCACAAACTCACCAGGGGCATCGTGGAACACACATTTGGTGTGTTGAAGTCAAGTTTCAGGTGCCTGGACGTCACAGGTGGAAGGCTCCTGTACAGCCCAGATATCGTGTGAAAGATGATCGTTGCATGTTGTGTGTTGCACAACATATGTGTACGCACCAATGTCCCATGGATACGAGTGCCAGATGCACCGGACGATGATGATGAAGATGAGGCAGGTGGACCACACCCCACTGCAGCCGCAGCAGGAATAGCCCGTAGGAACATCATCATTGACAATTTCTTCACATGAGCACGTCACATTGTGACCGTCCTTAGCAATCATGGGACAAAATAACCCCAGGCACAGCAGGTACAAATAAATGCATTCCAAAAACACATTCCCTGAGTGCATGTCACACATCTGTACAGGCACATCACTCAGACAAGTGTGAGTGCGACATGTAGCGCTAACAATTTTATGATTTGTTCATGAATGGTGGGTGTGTCACCTCTGTGCAGAGAGGCTGTTAAGGGTGTCATGTATTCGAACTGCCAGTTCTGTGTGTCACAGTTAGTAGGGAATCCCAGTCTGGCGTTTCACATGTGTCCTCAATCATTCCGTTTTGGCTGCCATTTGTGACCTACAGGTGACAACAGGGCTCCTTTTGGGGTCAGATATGTACCACCATGATGCAGAGATGCCCCCTGTGACTCAAGTCCCACAACATGGTCAACATGTACGTAAGTGGGAGTCACTGCCCCTACATTCGTACACGCTTTCATAATTGATTGATCATGGTCATGATACATCTGTGTGCAGGTGGGGTTGCTTGTCCCTCTGCAATGTGAAGGGGAGATGCAGTTTCACAGTGTTTTCCATGCAAGTTTCAGCATTGGCACAGTTTACATGCAGACTGCATATCAATGTATATTGTGACTGTGAGGAGATGCCTATTTGATGCGGGACAATGGTCATTTGTTCTACGTCACGGTTGTGGGGTTGTGCTCATACATTGTCATCTCACCGTTTTTTTACTCTGCTTTTATGGTGCATTTTCCTCGCATGACCCGTTGGAATTGCAGGCCTTTAACTGGTTATCGCTGATTTTTGTATCGCGATTGGCCTCATTGCAACTTTTTTCGCGTTCGTGTTTCGCATTTTTGCGGCGTCGCGTTGATATTAACTCAGTGAGTTGAAGCGTTATCGTGGGACTATCACATGGTGCCGCTTGGTTAAGAATACTACGTTGACATGGTATTATTTTCCCGTGCTGGACTGCGATGTGGGTAGTTGCGTTAAGCTAATTTTGCGATGATTAACACAAGTTCTTGAGAATACCCACCCATGAGTTCTTTGAACACTCCTGTCATTGGTGAAATGTAGTGATATCTGCACTGGAGAAGGTGAAACAGTTAAAATATTTTTTCTGCCTTGATTTGACTTGCTTAAATCTTGTACACACTTATCAGAAATAATCACCTTACATTGGGCAACATCATACATGCTTATACAGGACAAAAGCGGTGGAAGGATGGATGAATTTACAGGCAAAATATAATTTTGCTGCTGAAGTGCACCCGATCAGCTAAGCAAAATACATGTTTTCTGCCCTTTTCTTGTAATTTCACATCAAATTTGGTTTCGTAGATGTCGACCTAGCACAGTTAAGAGTTTTCTACCCCACAGTGCCGAGCACAGTTGGAGTGTACACCACACACACATGGAAAAACACACACACGCACCCTGCTCCTGAGCCTTCCTGGCACTAAGGTGATGGTGCAGGAAGAAATTCCAGAGTGGGGGTACTTCCCGTCCACATCACTTTACTTGAGTGCCTTGGTTGTAATTTCCTTGCTGGTGACATATTTTGAGAGATTTGCTTTTTCCTTCGAAAATTAAGGAGTCTTTATTTAAAAATGTGTTAGAAAGCCTCTTGTCTAATGTGGCCATCTCCTTTCACCTGTACTACAGCAAGAGTGTCACTAATTAAATCACAAATAACCATAAAGAGGCAGTCATAGGAAGGAACAGTAAACAGAGCTCTGCATGTTAAAATAATTAGCAGCACTTTGTCACACGAACTGCCTACCTTGAGACAGTTTGCTCTTTAAAGCACAGTAAATGCGTCAAGACTAATTAATAAAGGCCTCTTTATTGTTAATTCTCCATCTGAACTCCATCAAGGACGTGTGAGGGTAGCACTTCTACTTCCACGAGGACAGGTGGCTGCTGGCCGTCTCCTCGTGCCTGCTGGCAGAGATTGAGAGGCAGGAGACACTGGGCTTTGTGCCAGGCGAAGCCAAATGGTGAATGCCTATTGGGTGAACACTAGGGGGCATATTTACAAGCACCTTGAGCAGCCGCTATGCCACTTTTTGAGACGCACCGTTAGTGTATCTTGCTGCACCATATATACAAGGACACATAAAGCCACCCTGCGTTGCTTTTCGTGTCCTTGTAAATACGGCCTTTGTAACCCTTTTTTGGCTTACAAAGCCAAAAAAGCAGAGATAAAACCAGCGCCCTGTTTACAAGAGTGTGCTAACATGCATAATCGCATGTTAGCACCCTATTTCCCAACGCCTCACTTTGCATCTCCAATGAGATGCAAAGTGGGCGTTACTGGGCATACTCAAGATGGACTGCCTTGCAAATATCGCCGATGTTTACATCGCGATATTTACAAGGCAGCCCACATGATTTTAGCACACATTAAATCTTGGCGAAAACGCTATCTCTGCAATTTTTATCGCACTGGAGTAAAGCGTTGTTAATAACGCGCTACCAGCGTGATAAATACCAGAGATAGCCTGCGATAATATAATTATCGCTAAGCATGGCTAGTTAATATGCCCCCAAGTAAGGTCTCTAGGAACAACGTCTGAGGTGAGGTGGGCATAACACGTGTTTTTTTGTGTAGCGTAATCATCACTCTAAACATTTTCAGTATTACACAAGAAGAGTAATTCACCTGATGATGCATTTTGCATTAAAAATAGCTCTAAATGTAACAGACCATAAATATTGAGCACGAGGGGCTGCTCGCGTCTGTTAAATGTATACTTGGGGTGGGATTTTCCCCCAATTTACGGCCAGCTTTTAACTACACCCTCGGATCCAAAATGGATGCAAGGATGCATTTTTTTACTAAGAAAATAGTGATAAATGCAATTTATCATAAATAGTAATGCGAGCAGCCACTCACTCTCACTAAATGTGCTCTCACAGTAGGATTTTCCACCCAAATTACTGTTAATTACATGAACTGGTGTAATCACAGTATGGATAGTTCCGTGTCAAAGAGCTACCAACATTACTTTGATTACTCTGTTCTAATTGAAGTTCTGCCCAGGCCTAGTTTGAGGCCCGTTAGTATATAATAGCACCTGCGGGTTCCTTCGGGATCAGAAATGTCTAGGTGAGATTACTGGTCTGATCACAGTCAAAAGCTAGTCTGCAAAGCTCCTTTTCCAAGTTCGGAGGACTCCGACTCTGTGTTTCTCATAGTTGCTGCGAATGTGCTCATTTGTTGCAGTGTGTTGCCCGTGCCTGGATCTGACTGTCAGTTTTCCTGTACGCATTCCAAGCTCTGCTTCTGTGGCCAATTGCTAGCTTTTGTCTCATTCTGTTGGTATAATTTTTCTTTCAACAGGAAATGTAGTCTACATTAAGCAGTAATCCCTCCCGGGACAGGGTATTCAGTGGCCAGTGCAGCCCTCACTGGATTAATCCTGAACCGTCCCTGCCTCCCACAGATGGGACTTAATTGCGCTAGTGTATTATTGGCTAATTATTGACCTCCTAATCTGGTGTCTAATGCCTAGCTTCAATTAATTGTGCATATAATTATAATTGTGTGTGCTTTTTCAAATATTTATGCATTTGGGTGGCAGTAATTTAAATAACTGGGCTTAGTGTGGTGAAGTTGACACCTAGGGGCATAATTTGCCACACAACGGGGTGCAATAGTGATGTAACCCTTAAGTGTGATTTTTAAAGCCATGCAAGGCCACCTTGCATGGCCCTGAGTGGCTTGATAAAACTGGAGTAACGCAACACAGCACAAATCACTGCATTGTGTTATTTCTGCACCAGGAAGGTGTGGTGTGGGTGGTGTGTGCAACACCCTTTTACTTTGGCGCATTTCAAGATTTACCATTACTGGTAAACATGAGAATGCCCCAAAATGGCATGCGTCCCCAGGGGAGGCATAACGTGGAGAAATATCTTCATTTTTCCTCATTCTTTCCTCTTTCTATGTGTGCTGACCTTTACAGTACACATAGAAAGAAGAAATGCCTTAGGGGATTGTTTTTATGCACAGAGGTGTCCCTTCCTGCACAAAAACAATCCTGATTACAACACAGTCACCCTTACACCATAGTGTAAGAGTGCCTCTGTTGGTGCTAGGCAGCACATTGTGTGCCAGCCCTGGGAAAAGATAGGAATGTGCCGTATTATGTTAAATATGGTGCACTCCTGCCCTTTCCCTGTTACCCAGTGCAGGGCAGCAACGTGGCTTGCTGCGCTGCATGACTTAATGATAAATATTCCCCTGCAATTTGTTATAATTTTTTCCAATAGCATTGACAACCAATAGAGTAACACCACAAAACAATTTATTTTCATATATTGTATATCACTAGAAAAAGTGATTAGTTATCCATAACTGAAAAAAATGTGTTCTCACCAATAGTAGTGTAGTAGTAGTAGTAGTAGTAGTAGACTACTTTCATTTGATTTCGTAAAAAAACCATAAAAGAGTGGAAAAACCACCATGAATACAACTTACAAGAATATACATTGTAATTATTTTTGTAAAAAATATAAAAAGTTAACGTGTAAGCAGAACTGTCAGATGGTTTCAAAGCCAGATGTTCTAATACTGCATGAGTTGGTTAACAGGTTCTGCATTGGCCAGGTGTCTTGCCGCGTTTTAAAAAAAGTTTATGGCTCTGCAGGACAATGGGATAGATGAGCCCGTGAGACAGTGGATCACTGCTGCTCTACAAGTTCTTATTTGTTCCGTCCTAAAGAACTCCCGAAGGCCCTTTTTGCGCGTTTCTGCCAAAGCAGGGCAGATGCATAGTAGGTGCAGTAAGGACTCATCCCAAGCTACACACAAGCGGCATTCCTTTGATTGCCATACGTATTTCCATTTTGGGGTCAGGTCCTTTGATGGGTATGACCCAAGCCTTAATAAAGTTAAAAAATGTTTTTTCTGGTGCGAAAAGTGGTCTAGCAGGTAGGATTGGGGTTGCAACCTCTGGTATGACTGAATCACGTCCCAGGCGTGTTTGTTTTTTGCTAGGGCAGTTTTGTCTAATAAAATGGAATGCCGTTTTATGGCTTTGTTGACCAATAATTTAAAGCCGGAGTAGGTGGGAGCTGTAAGCCATGCCTCCTCTAACTTCAGTGCTGAGAGGGAGGCCTTCAGAGCTTCGAAGATTGAATTTTTAAAGCTAGCTTGCTTTACGATTTCTGCCCAGCAATAATGTGCGAGTGTGTTTTCCTCTGCATCCCGCATCCTCCAATAATACTTGACTAGTGTACCTTGTTTGTCAGGGATCTGGTTTTTTAGACCATACTCAAGTCGAATTTGGGCTTGCGGAATGTGGCGGGGGATTGCAAACAACTTCTTAAAAAGGATTGATTGTTCCAGGTTCAAGCCTATAGCGTCCTTACCATTCAGGATTTCTGTACCATATGAGATAGAAGGCAGGAATTTTGCTGCTATAACCTTTAATAAGTGCCCAATAGATCCACCTGCAAGTTTATTTTTTAAAATATGAAGGCAAATTGCAGCTGTTTGGATTTCATATGACCTTGGGACAGGTGAATCTTAAAGATGAGTTTGCGATCAATTTGGAAGCCAAGGTATTTGTATGAATCTACCTCAGTCAAAGGTCGCTTGTCCAAAGTCCAAGTAACTTTGCGGTCTGCTTTATGATGTTTGTTAAAGCACCTCACCTTCGTTTTTTAGGTCTCGCGAGCCAAAGGCTCGAAGAGACATTTTATATGTGGGATTTTCAAAGTGCTACCCACAGTCTTTTGGCTGGCCTAAACCTTGAGTGCACGATCACATGCACGTGCACAGCTGCTCCTCTACTCATTGCATTCCCCCCTCCCTTCTCACCCAGCCCTTTGATGCTCTGCTCGATTACTTTCACTTTAGCCGCTTTGACCCTTGCATTCCCCCCTCCCTTCTCACCCAGCCCTTTGATGCACTGCTCCATTACTTTCACTTTCGCTGCTTTGATGTTTGATCGCAAACGCAATGTTTTTAATTACTTTAGTTTACTTCACTTGCAGGAAATGTTCTAATTTTGTGTTATGTAGAAGCGGGTAACAGGTCTGTCAGCACCGGGCCCTCTACCAGCCAAGTTCTTTGATATGCGTTAAACATACCGACATTAATGTGTGGAATACTTCTGTGTTTACACAACTGCATTTCTCCCCCCCCCCCCCCCATGTCCTCTAGCCATTCTCGCCTCCCTTTCCTGCTCGTTCTCCCTCTTGTATGTCCTTTGGTCCTTCTCTCTTCCCTTTCCTGCTGTTTCTCCTTCCCCGCTGTCCTACTGTCTACGCTTTCATACTCTCCTGTGTAGTGTCTTCTGTACAGTTTCCTGACGATTGCCTAGTCCCTTCTAGTCTCTATTCTTTTACCTTTCCCCTATGATCTGTCACCCCCTATGTTCGTCGCTTGCTGCTCTGTTCCTCTCCCGTCACTCCTTTCTCTTTCAGTTGCAGCAACACTCTAGTGCCCGAAGTTACATATTACATAGCATAGCCTAATCCTTACACATGGCACTTTTGCACAGCGTTCTGATCCGTTCCCTCACGCCGAATGCCTCCCTGTTCCTCTCAAATCTCATTCTCTGAAAACTGCATCTTATTTCCTCTGTTTTCTCTCCTGACTCGTTCTCATTCACGTATGCACTCAAGAGGATACACAATGTCAGCCAGCTTTGCCTTTGACATAATAAAACATAGCCTAGCGTTGCATACCATTGCATAGCATACCATAACTTAACATAACATAACAAAACATAGCCTAGCCTAACAAAACATAACATAACATAGTATAGCATAATATAACATAGTATAGCATAACAAAACAAAGCATAGCATAACAAAACACAACAAAACATAGCATAGCATCACAAAACATAGCATAGCATAACAAAACAAAGCATAGCATAGCAAAACACAACAAAGCATAGCATAACAAAACATTGTATAGCATAACAAAACACAACAAAAAATAGCATAGCAACAAAAAATATCAAAGCATAGCATAACAAAGCAAAACAAAACATAGCATAGCATAGCATAACAAAACATAGCATAGCATAACAAAAAATAGCATAACAAAATAAAACATAGCATAGCATAACAAAACACAACAAAACATACCATAGCATAACAAAGCATAGCATAGCAAAACAAAACATAGCATAACAAAACATAGCATACCAAAACACAACAAAACCTAGCATAGCATAACAAAACAAAACATAGCATAGCATAACAAAACACAGCATAGCAAAACACAATAAAACAGCATAGCATAAGAAAACATAGCATAGCATAACAAAACACAACATAGCATAGCATAACAAAACATAGCATAGCATAACAAAACACAACAAAATAGCATAACAAAGCATAGCATAACAAAACACCATAGCATAACATAACAAAACACAGCATAGCAGAGCATAACAAAACATAGCAGAGCATAACAAAACATAGCATAGCATAACAAAACACAACAAAACATAGCATAACAAAACATAGCATAGCCTAACAAAACAAAGCATAGCATAGCAAAACATAGCACAGTATAACAAGACAAAACACAAAACATAGCATAGCATAACAAAACAAAACATAGCATAACAAAACACACCAAAAAATAGCATAGCAACAACAAATATCAAAACAAAACATAGCATAACAAAGCATAGTATAGCATAACAAAACATAGCATAGCATAACAAAAAATAGCATAGCATAGCATAACAAAATAAAACCTAGCATAGCATAAGAAAACACAAAACATAGCATAACAAAACATAGTATAGCATAACAAAACACAACAAAACATACCATAGCATAACAAAGCATAGCATAGCAAAACAAAACATAGCATAACAAAACATAGCATACCAAAACACAACAAAACATAGCATAGCATAACAAAACAAAACATAGCATAGCATAACAAAACACAACAAAACATAGCATAACAAAACAAAGCACAGCATAGCAAAACACAACAAAACAGCATAGCATAAGAAAACATAGCATAGCATAACAAAACACAAAATAGCATAGCATAACAAAACATAGCATAACAAAACATAACAAAGCATAGCATAGCATAACAAAACAAAGCACAGCATAGCAAAACACAACAAAACAGCATAGCATAAGAAAACATAGCATAGCATAACAAAACACAACATAACATAGCATAGCATAGCAAAACATAGCATAGCATAACAAAACACAACAAAACATAGCATAACAAAGCATAGCATAACAAAACACAACAAAACAAAACATAGCATAACAAAGCATAGCATAACTCAACAAAACACAGCATAGCAAAACACAACAAAACATAGCAGAGCATAACAAAACATAGCATAGCATAACAAAACACAACAAAACCTAGCATAGCAACAAAAAATATCTAAACAAAACATAGCATAGCATAACAAAGCATAACAAAACATAGCATAGCATAACAAAACATAGCATAGCATAACGAAATAAAACATAGCATAGCATAAGAAAACACAAAACATATAACAAAACATAGTATAGCATAACAAAACACAACAAAACATACCATAGCATAACAAAGCATTGCATAGCAAAACAAAACATAGCATAACAAAACATAGCATACCAAAACACAACAAAACATAGCATAGCATAACAAAACATAGCATAGCATAACAAAACATAGCATAGCATAACAAAACACATCATAGCATAACAAAACATAGCATAGCATAACACAACAAAACATAGCATAGCATAACAAAGCATAGCAAAACACAACAAAACATAGCAGAGCATAACAAAACATAGCATAGCATAACAAAACACAACAAAACATAGCATAGCATAACAAAACATAGCATAGCATAACAAAACATAGCATAGCATAACAAAACATAGCATAGCATAACAAAACAAAGCATAGCATAGCAAAACATAGCATAGCATAACAAAACGTAGCATAACATGACAAAACACAAAACTTAGCATAGCATAACAAAACAAAACATAGCATAACAAAACATAGTATAGCATAACAAAACACATCAAAACATATCATAACAAAACAAAACATAGCATAACAAAACACAACGTAGCATAGCATAACAAAACATAGCATAACATAACAAAACACAAAAAAACATAGCATAGCATAACTAAACAAAATATAGCATAGCATAACAAAACAAACATAGCCTAGCCTAACATAACATAACAAATCATAACATAGCATAACAAAACATAACATAGTATAGCATAATATAACATAGTATAGCATAACAAAACAAAGCATAGCATAACAAAGCATAGCATAACAAAACACAACAAAACATAGCATAGCATAACAAAACAAAGCATAGCATAGCAAAACACAACAAAGCATAGCATAACAAAACATAGTATAGCACTACAAAACACAACAAAAAATAGCATAGCAACAAAAAATATCAAAACAAAACATAGCATAGCATAACAAAGCATAACAAAACAAAACATAGCATAGCATAACAAAACACAACATAGCATAACAAAACAAAGCACAGCAAAACACAACAAAACAGCATAGCAAAAGAAAACATAGCATAGCATAACAAAACACAACATAGCATAGCATAACAAAACATAGCATAGCATAACAAAACACAACAAAACATAGCATAGCATAACAAAGCATAGCATAACAAAACACAACAAAACATCATAGCATAACATAACAAAACACAGCATAGCAAAACACAACAAAACATAGCAGAGCATAACAAAACATAGCATAGCATAACAAAACACAACAAAACATAGCATAGCATAACAAAACAAAGCATAGCATAACAAAACATAGCATAGCATAGCAAAACATAGCATAGCATAACAAAACGTAGCATAACATGACAAAACACAAAACATAGCAAAGCATAACAAAACAAAACATAGCATAACAAAACCTAGTATAGCATAACAAAACACACCAAAACATAGCAAAACAAAACATAGCATAGCATAACAAAACACAATGTAGCATAGCAAAACCTAGCATAACATAACAAAACACAACACAACATAGCATAGCATAACAAAACAAACATAGCCTAGCCTAACATAACATACCAAATCATAACATAGCATAACAAAACATAACATAGTATAGCATAATGTAACATAGTATAGCATAACAAAACAAAGCATAGCATAACAAAACAAAGCATAGCATAGCATCACAAAACATAGCATAGCATAAGAAAACATAGCATAGCATAAGAAAACATAGCATAGCATAACAAAACACAACATAGCATAGCATAACAAAACAAAGCTTAGCATAACAAAACACAACCAAACAAAACGTCGTAGCATAACATAACAAAACACAGCATAGCAAAACACAACAAAACATAGCAGAGCATAACAAAACATAGCATAGCATAACAAAACACAACAAAACATAGCATAGCATAACAAAACATAGCATAGCAAAACATAGCATAACAAAACGTAGCATAACATAACATGACAAAACACAAAACATAGCATAACAAAACAAAACATAGCATAACAAAACATAGTATAGCATAACAAAACACAACAAAACATAGCATAACAAAACATAGCATAACAAAACACAACGTAGCATAGCATAACTAAACAAAATATAGCATAGCATAACAAAACAAACATAGCCTAGCCTAGCCTAACATAACATAACATAACAAATCATAACATAGCATAACAAAACATAACATAGTATAGCATAATATAACATAGTATAGCATAACAAAACAAAGCATAGCATACCAAAACAAAGCATAGCATAACAAAACAAAGCATAGCATAGCAAAACACAACAAAGCATAGCATAACAAAACATAGTATAGCATAACAAAACGCAACAAAAAATAGCATAGCAACAAAAAATATCAAAACATAGCATAGCATAGCATAACAAAGCATAACAAAACAAAACAGCATAGGATAACAAAACACAACTAAACATAGCATAACAAAGCACAGCATAGCAAAACACAGCAAAACAGCATAGCATAAGATAGCATAGCATAACAAAACACAACATAGCATAGCATGGCATAGCATAGCATAACAAAACACAACAAAACATAGCATAGCATAACAAAGCATAGCATAACAAAACAAAACAAAACATCATAGCATAACATAACAAAACACAGCATAGCAAAACACAACAAAACATAGCAGAGCACAACAAAACATAGCATAGCATAACAAAACATAGCATAGCATAACAAAACATAGCATAGCATAACAAAACAAAGCATAGCATAGCAAAACATAGCATAGCATAACAAAACGTAGCATAACATGACAAAACATAGCATAGCATAACAAAACAAAACATAGCATAACAAAACATAGTATAGCATAACAAAACACAAACAAAACATAGCATAACAGAACAAAACATAGCATAGCATAACAAAACACAACGTAGCATAGCATAACAAAACATAGCATAACATAACATAACAAAACACAACAAAACATAGCATAGCATAACTAAACAAAATATAGCATAGCATAACAAAACAAACATAGCATAACAAAACACAAGAAAACAGCATAAAACATATCATAGCATAACATAACAAAACATAGCATAGCAACACACAACAAAACATAGCATAGCATAACAAAACACAACAAAACAAAGCATAGCATAGCATAACAAAACATAGCATAGCAAAACAAAACAGCATAGCAAAACACAACAAAACAAAACATAGCATAACAAAACATAGCATACACAAAACATAGCATAGCATAACAAAACAAAACATAGCATTGCATAGCATAACATAACATTAGAAAACATAGCATTAAGTTTGATAAACTCATAGTAGAGGGCTAGCTAGCTTTAACGGCCAGTGAGTGTAAGCAACTCCGTCAACCCAGAAGCAGTCACTCGGTCACCTTTGCTCTTGTATTGCAGTGGCTTTGTTTATTAAACAGTGCCCATATTTATACTGTTAGCACTTTACTTGTGCAAATTTCAGGGCTCACAAAACTTTAATGAATCGAAATTCACAACTGAGGCTGTTAAGTTCGTGCTATATGAAACCCTAAGGATAAATAAAAAACATTGCCATTTACAATGTGAATAGCTCCAACAAACAAAAGACCTTTTTCAAAGTACAAAACATTGCCATTTACAATACCAATAGCTCCAGCTCCAACAAATGCGAGACCTATTGCATTTCCAATGCTTGTTATAGTTGATGGTCAGTTGGACCGAGGTGGTATAGGCTCCAAGTTCAGTAATTAATCGTTGCAGACCAATTACGTTTGCGCCAATAAGACAATGTCATCCGCGTATTGAAGGCTGGGTATGGGTGTTGTGCCAAGTTTCGGAGGGTCACATTGGATTGGCCAAAGGTGCTCATCCAGGTCAGCGGTGTAAATGTTAAAAAGGCACGGTGCCAGCACACACCCTTATTTTAGCCCGTTGAGTGTGTGGATCTTCTTGGTAATGCTGAGTCCATCTCCTTTCCTAATCTGGACCCACGTCTGGGAGTACAGATTGGTTATGGCCTCCAGCAACTTAGCTGAGACACCCCAGTTGCGCAGTTTTACCCATAGCTTAGCTCTTGAAACCTTATCAAAGGCCGCTTTAAGGTCGATGAAACATACGTAGAGTGGCCTCGATTTTCTGAGGGCTTGATTGGCCATGAGTGTTACTGCGGAAAGGTTCATCAGGGTGCCCATCCCAGCCCTAAATCCGGTTTGCGTTGGGGGAATAACGTTTGTTCGTGCCACCCAGTCCTCTAAATCTACCAGTGAGTTTGATGCGTAGATTTTAGCCTCCATGTCAATTAACGCGATCAATCTGTAATTTGCAGGATCGGAACGAGAACCCAATTTATATATTGGGCTTAGAATGCGTCCCCTCCAAGAGTCAGGGATCATGTTAAAAGTTAGAATGTATGAGAAAAGAGGAGACAAATGATCTGCCCAGAATGGTGGATTGTGCCGAAACAAGGCATTTGGGAGGCTGTTAGGCCCAGGGGCACCCTCAGATCTTAATTTTTTTATTGTTTTCAGTACTTGTTCTTTAAGGATCCGTGGGGGAAAGTCTGAATCAGAGGGAGAGTTGATTTTCTTTAAATCTCTAACGGTGGCTCTGATACTAATTTGGAAGCCGCAGACAGCAATGCCTGGGGGAAAGTTTTTGTTATATAGTGATTCAACGTGGGCTCCCCATGTATCCTCCATGATGTCCGAGTTATAGTGTCGGTTCCTGCCGTTGGTTAACTGGTTAATGATTTCCCAGAAAAGCTTGGAGTCTCTTTGTTTGCAAGAGTAATGGAGTTTCGCCGAGAGATGTTCCTGGAATACTTTCTTGGCCACCATGATGTCTCTTTTAAGATCTTTTCTGGCTTTGGAAATTAAAAGCAATTGGTCTTTAGTAGAAGGTGAGCCCTGTGTTATTAGTTTGCGTAGGTTTTTGTTCAGTTGTTGTTTTTGAATTCTGAGGCTTTTGGTAAACCATGCTGCCCCCAACAGTTTACCAGCTTTTTTGCTAGTACTCGTTTTGGACCATTTTTGATATAATTCAATGGTGAATGACTCCCAGGCCCAAATGCTGGATGGTTCGAATTTGGATTTCTCCAAGATGCTAATGCATGTTTCCATAAAGTCACTTATATTATCCTTTTTCCAAATTAGGCGTTTGAGATTATAACAATGGAGTTCTTGAGACTTTGCGTTAGTGAGAATTGGATTTATGTTATTTCTTAGGAGTGTGAAGAATTGCGGTTGATGGTCATTCTCTGCTCTGTCCAAGATTTGAAAGTTTGTAATCTGGGGAGCGAGATTATAATCTATGAAAGAATAGTCAATGCTAGAGGCTGACTTTTGAGTGACCCTTGTGTATGCCGCTGGGGTGTCAGTCGGGCTGTGCCCATTAAGCATTTGCAGTGAAAGGTCATGCAGATGAACTGCGCATTGCTTGCCGAGAGTGTCATGTCGAGTTTTAGCCTGAGTGTGCCGCCTGGTGCCATTTGTTGCTTGCAATAAAGACATGTTAAAGTCCCCTGACAGAATGATGTTAGCGCCCGGGTAAGCAAGTTTTAGAGTGGCAGTTGAGGCTAATAAGTGGTCAATGCTTGCCCATTTTTGTTTGGACGCTGGATGGATGTAAATATTTATGATCAGGAGACTGTTGGAAGACGGAGTGTCTAGTTTGACGCATAACAGCCAGGGGGAATCAAGGTCTATGGCAACGGCGAGTCCAGAAATATCAGTTGAAATGAAGGTGGAGAGGCCCCCTTTTGCTCTCCCTTGAGTAGTCCCCTTTATGGCTAGATTCTGGAATTCCTTATAGCTTGCTAGGGGAGTAGATTTTATTAGCCAGGTTTCCTGGAAGAGGAGTATTTTGTACGGTATAATAAACTCCATGAAGTCAGAGTCTTCTAATTTCATCCCGAGGCCAAACACATTCCAGGAGCAGATTTGGTAGCCTTTAAATACATTTATGGCAACTTGTGGATTTTTTCATGCCCCGGCTTGGAAGATTCCAGGCTTGTTAAAGTGCCGGGGTCCAGTGGGCTGACTGACTTCAGGGTGAACAAAGGTGATTGTGATTGTCCTAGCCTTGGAGTCTATGCCTGGAAGAGGACTTCGATTGTCCGGGCCTTTGGCACCTTTTAACAGGCTCGCTGGATGTTTGGGCATGTGTAATGGACTGAGATAACATGGGGGTTAACTCAATGCCCTATTTTTCAAATGAAAGCTCTGCTGCCAGATTTGCTCAGTGACGAGGGAGTAGGTGAACGTGGCGGTGGTTGATTCTTGGAGTTCCACTCAATGCTGATTCTGATAGAACCCTATGCTTTCAGTGTCCCTGGAGCCAATGTGGCTCAGAGTGGGCAGTGCCTTGAATAACTTCAGCAGAACACTTCTGTTAAGGAAGTCATGGTTGCCCCTTGAGACACAGTGGGGGATAAAGTCCAATTTTTTATTATTTGGGAAGATCTCAAACTGCGGCGCGCAGTCAGAGCCATGTTCCGTTTTGGTTGCTCCCTCTGTAGGCCCTGGAAGTGTCAAAGGCAAGTACGGGGAGACATTAGTATTGTTTTATTAGCCTTTATGTTTGTGGTGACGTTGCATCCCGGACTTGGCTTATCAATTTTTTTTCAATTTTTCCAAAGTTACGACAGTCTTTCCAGGCGTTGTCCTTTGGCGAGTTCTCCGCACTAGGGCACATTGTGGTTGGATAGTGTGGTTCAATCCTGGACAAAGTTACAGAATTTGCTGTTTGTTTAAACGAGTGTTAAGATGTTGCTTCTCTTTCTTAGTTGGTGGTTTGAATAAACTGTATAGATTATCTGGCAACGTTTCTTTGATTTTAATATAATTTGGACTGCTGAGTGTGGCGACGGAATCAAGTGGGGCAATTGGGGATTCTTTGCTGATTGTTGCTTCCAAAATATTATTGGTGTTTTGTTTCCTTCCCTCTTCTGGTTGGACAATAATTACGTTAATTAAATGACTTGGTTGTTTACTTTTTCTCGCTTTTCTATGACGTTTTTTCTCCCGCTTAGTTAATGGCTTGGTTGGTTCAATCGGCCTTCCAAGAGATTGGTCATGATTATCGGAAAATTGAGAGGCCGAGGTATTGGAATTATCATGGGCATTTGTAAGATTGACGTTGAAGATGGGCCCATGCTGCCGATGAGTAGTCCTTCCGTGGGCCTAGGGCGTGCCATGAGCTTTCCCTGCCTTGGGAGAATTATTTAAAAGGGCTTCCTTGGTGGTGCCCAAAAGGTCTGTCAGTAAGATTGGAACCACAGCAAGTTTGTCGATAATTTGAGTGCAGTGACAGTGGCGCAATTGGTAAGTGGTCTCTTGGTCTCGCTGTACCTTCACGATCATATCGTTGAAGCTATGTATTTTTTGTTCAATCCCCTGAACGTGAGTAGCTAGAATGTTTAAAAGATCTACTTGAGTGTCAAGCTTGTCAGCGTGGAGGGTCATAGCTTTGCTGATTGTGTCTAAGGTGTTGAGCAGGAGTGGCCAGACAAAAGATGTTGGGGAACAGCTGGTTTCTTCGATGGGAACCTGAGCATGGTGTTGTTACTGGTGGGGGCTGGGAGCCGATCGCTCTGACTCTGGCTTCTATGTGGCGTACGAGATAGGCCCCTTATTCTTTTGCCCTTGGATTGAGAGAGTAGCAGAGCGGGGGTGGATCTGTATGTGTTGAACTGAAAGAACGACTCCTCCAGTGGTTCAAATTGGCTAGGGTGTTGATATTTATTTTGTACAGCTTCCAGCTGGTATGACAACTGTACAGGCCTATCTCTGCTGTTTGTGTTAAGATTGGAAGGCTCTTTCGCCTCGAGGTGGCAGCCGCCTGATAGCATGATCAGGTTGCCAAGAGGACTCGTAGTATTTGAGGTCAATTGGGGATTGGGGGTGCCGTCATTGAGGCTTTTGAGGTCTTGAGAGCCTAATAAGAATAAGGGTGAGAGTGGTGACTGCAAGCACGGAGGAGCTGAGAGAGACTTAGACGACTGAAAATGATGATGAATTTGTGCCTCAATTACGACGGTGTTGGCTTTAGTTGCAAGTCCAAGGAGTGAAATGCATTAGAAGATAGAGTTTGTAGGCTTGGGACTACGGTGGTTGTTTTGGATGTGGCAACCCAGCCACTCCTATCGTCCTCGCTCCTTGTGGTTGTTCCATCCCATAAAGGACCCGTGAGGGCCTCGTTTGTGGAGGCTGAGGTAGGTTGAGTTAATTTATTGCAATTCGGAGTCTTGGGGTCATTGTAGTGTTGATTTTCCGAGGTATTTTTGACGGCGATTTTTAGAAAGTCAGTAATCAGGGCCCGTTTACTGCTGTTTTGGCCTGAGTGGGACCTTATTTGGGTCATACAAGAAGCTATAGTGCCTTTTTTCCACTTGGCGTCCGAGGCTGATGCTGTATGTTTACTCGGAATCGCTATTGACTCAATTCTTGACTCAAATTGGGTTGCACTGGCAGAGGCTATAAGGAGTTTCGAGGGTGCAGGCTCGCACAAGAAGTCTGGATCTCTACCACGTAGTAGATCCGATCTGGACAACAACCTGCTAAGAAGGGCTGTGGTGAGTACCGTGGGTTTCTCCCTAGCTTTGTGCTTTAATTTGGATGGAGGCGCTCCTCTGGCTTTTCCTGAACGCATCTCTGGCTGCTAGGTAGTAATACTTGGTGCTTGATGTTTTACTTTACTTTATTTTATTTAGTGCTTTACTTTGCGTTGTACTTTGCCTTGCCTTGCTTTTACTGCCCTGCTTGCTTTGCTTAGCCTTACTTCGCAGTTCCTTCAGGCCCGTTGCAAGCCACACATCAGGTCTCTTTAGGGTCCGCCGAGCGGTGTAATCAAGCGAAACAACATACAATCAGGCAGTCAGGCAGTCAAGCAGTTAGGCAGTGAGGACAGTAGGGGCAGTTTGAATGCCCTGAGACTAAGCTTGCAGTTTAACAGGGTAGGGTTGTGATTAAGTCGTGGTGCTGTTGGTTCTGCTGTTTCTGCCTTTTCTGCGCGTTTTTAATTGTAATTTTAATTTTCCGGCACAGTTTAGTACTTTGGCGCTGAATGGATGGATGGGTGCGAAGGTGCAGGAGAACTACCAGAGCCAGGTGACAATCTGGAGTTTTGGGTCTTAGGGGTTAATGCGTCCTTCTCTACGTCCTTCTCTGCGCAAAAAACACAAAGCTGATATTTGATCAACGTTTTTACGTTTTACCCTTACTTCATTACGGGGGAAGAAACTCCCTGTGCCACTCACCGATGGAAACCAGTCCGCAGCCACAGCAATCCAATGTCCGTGAGCTGTCCGTGAGCTGTCAGCAACCTGCAGTCTCCAGTGAGTAGCAACCTCTCGACCGCCTCTGACTGCCTCTGAGCCGAGGGGCCGCCAGCTGCTAGGTCCCCGGGTCCCTCGGGAGCGCGGTCGCTTACACTTGTTTTCGCTTCGCTCGACCCCCGCAGCCACTTAATAATGGCAGGATTGTAGGGGGAGCGAGAGGGGAAACAAAATCCGTAAGCTGGCTCTCAAAATTGCGTTTGGTAGCGGCTCTCTCTGAGGGGCCGTCCTCGGCGTTTTCGGCGGTTACTGCTCCTGGACACAGTCGGCTGAACGCACGAGCTGAACGCAAGAGCTGGACTGGATTTTTGTCCCAAAAGCTTGTCTCACCAATAGAGCACACATCAGCAAGCCACTCTTTGGATCTGTCAAACTAAACATTTTTGTTGATCTTCTGGATAGTAAGTCTGATCAATATGCTATAAAAAGGGGAAATGAGAGAAGTGATGTGGCAGCAGGGTCATCTATGACATGTTTTACTTCCTTTTTTCGGTCGAGCCTAGTCGAAGACATTCTGGGGCATATTTACAATGTTTGGCGCATCTCTGCAAATCAGTAGGGATGCGCCAGAAAACATACAACACGCAAATCTCCCCTTGCGCCACCACGGATGCTTTGCATTTACAATGCGGCGCACCGTGGCGCAAGGATAGGCAGATGCTTGTTGCATCTTGTGGCGTAAGGGCAGTGCATTGCTGGAGTCGCAAGCACGACACAAATCCAGCAATGCACAGGGGCCGCCTATCCCTAACGTGGTGCGCCACTCCTTACGCCTGCTTCGGGCAGGCGTAAGGTTTTGTCGCAGCGGCCTTGGAAAAGTGACTCAGTGAAATCTTGTAGATTTCACTGCATCACTTTTAAGAGGCCTTCCTGTGACAGAACGCCCACCCTGCGACAGAACGCCCACATGAAACCTAACGCAGGTTTCATGTGGCGCAGGGCTTCACAACGTGATGCATCTCCCTAGATGCGTCACATTGTAAATAAGGCGCAACGTGGTGCATGGTTTACGCTGCCGCTGCTTCACAGAAGTGACACAACGCCGGCATAAATGTGCCGCAAGCGGCTTGTAAATCTGCCTGCTGTATTCAGCAGTGGCGTAACGAAAGTTGAGATGGCCCCCCTGCAATGTGCATGGCTGGGGCCCTCCTCTTGATTTTATTAAGAGGTCTCGGATGAGAGTACTGTGCTGAGGGGCCTCCTGCAGCTCAGGGGCCCCCCTGCATCGCCGGTAGTGTGGGGACCTGTGTTACTCCCCTGATATTCAGTCTGTAGAATTTCAGCCCGCCTATTACTGTTGATTTGTTAATGAGAACATAGTTCGTAAGAGCTTTCTTCCCTATGGTTTATTTTTGGTATATGTCCCTCCTTCTCGTCTCTTGATCACTCCCCTGAACTAGTACCGTATCCTGCCATTTTTTTTCTATTTGTTTTTTTTAGAGGCGCTCTACTTTGTTCATTAAATAATATTTTACACAGCGGCGAACTCCACCCCAAAGTATCGGAGCACTTTAAACGAGCCCCAGTTTCATTACACACAGGGAGAGCACGGAGAATTAACCAGCACAGAGAGATTAAGTGATTTACAAAGAAACAGAGGATGTTGACCATTCCACTGATACTCAAACTGCTCTAGCCCTTACGGCACACATCCTCTCTGTAAAGTTACCTCTCTCAGTAGGGGGGCTGGTGCTACCCAAGGACACACAGGAAACTGGTTGTAAGGTTGAGGAAACCTTTATTCATCTATAAATTCACTTTACCGAGAGAGCGCCGGGCTACACGCTCCGTTCGCTGCTCTCGCGGCGCGCTGACTCACGCGCATGCGCATTAGCGTCCGATCTGGCCGCTACGCGCGTTCCTGCCCCCTGACGTAGTGCGCGTCAACTAGACCGCGACACTACATATCTCCCCCTTTTATACCACACAACACTCTAAGCCTACTCTGGTGGTCAGTCCATTTCATAGTCTCTGAACTTGGCTGGTCTCACCACAGCACGCCCAACCCGGGTGTGTCTTACCGGGGTGGTATGTCCTTCTTGACCTCCTTCTGCGACCGGGCTCCCTCTTCTACCTTCCGTAGTGCCCTGGCCCTCTCTTTCTCCTTCCTCCTCGTCTTCCCGGGCTCTTTCCTCTGGGGCCCATCCATCCTGTATGTCTCTCTCTCTGTCTTTTTCTTCTCTCCTGTTCTCTCCACCTTCTCCCTTAGGAGCTCCTGCTCCCCTTGTCGTGCCTTCTGATGGTGTCGCCCCTTCCGCGTCCTCCCGGGGCCATTGTAAGATTTTGTTGCACTTAGCCATGCGGTCATGGGACCACACGTTTCCGTCACTGAGCAACGCTGCTCGGTCGTACACTTCTTCCACTCTTAGGGGTGGGGAGTACTTGCTTTCTCCTTTTCGCTTTAGGGTTGCCAGCTTCACTCTGACCCACTCCCCTTTTTCCAACTTTGCCTCCTTCACCTTCCGGTTGCGGTTGTAGTGTTCCGTGTAAATGCGTTGTGCCTGTTCCAGATTGTGTTGTACAACCGCTGGAGACCACTTACTGGTGATTGTCTTCTCTTGCCAAGCAACATTGTCTCTGGTGAATGGTTGCCTTCCTCGTAGGATTTGGAAGGGGCTGTACCCTGTGCCAGTGGGGGTGATGCGGTATGCCCAGATGGTGCTTTGTACTTCCTTTTCCCAGTCTTTGCCCCTCGTGATGGCGGCCTGTATAGAGCCCATGAGTACCCTATTGAACCTCTCTACTTGTCCGTTGCTGGCCGGATGATAAATCGACGTGTGCCTGAGTATTATGCCGTTCCTTTCAGCAAGTTTGGACCATTTGTCCGAGGTGAATTGGGGTCCATTGTCACTGATTATCGTTCTGGGGATGCCTTCCCTGAGGAACACCTCCTTGAGGAAGCGCAAGATTGTGTCTGTGTCCATGACCTCTTGGGTGTGTACCTCTGGCCACTTCGAGTGCTTGTCCACCAATACGCATAGGTATTTCGGTATCCCCTGATCGTCCAGTATGGGTCCTAAGATGTCCACTGCCACCTCTTCCCATGGGTTGCTGGGAATCGCGAATTTCCCTAGTGCCGGCCTCATTGGCTTTAGTATTTTGTCCGCTCCTTGGCACTGCGCGCATTCTCTCACGTGCCTTTCTATTTGCATGTCCATCCCCGGCCACCAATATGTTTGTTTGGTCCTGACCTTCGTCTTCACAATTCCCAGGTGTCCTTCGTGTAATATGGATAGCAGGTCCGGTATTATATTCTCCGGTGGTACCACTCTGTTCCCTCTGTACACGAACACTCCGTCGTTCCCCACCGACAGCTCCTCTCGAACCTCATAGAACTGCCGGACCTTGGGCTTCTGTCGTCTTCTCTCCGGCCACCCTTGTATAACGTACTCCTTGATGTCGCCCAGATCACCGTCTGCTGCATACGCGTCTGTCCACTCCTGTTTACTGATGGTCTTTTCCGGGTCGTCCATCAGGGCTACCATCTCGTCTTCTTCCTCCGTGCCACTGGTGGCCCTTTCCATTGCTGACGCCCTGCTGAGGTAATCCGCTATCTTGTTCCTCGAGCCCGGGATGTACTCCACGTCGTACCTGTACTCCAGGAGTTTCAGCGTCATTTTTGCAATCCGGGGTGTGGCGCTAGCATGGCCGCAGGACGTCAAAACCTTCACTAGGGGTTTGTGGTCTGTCTTCACTTGAAAACGTGTGCCCCACAGGAACTGGCGGTACTTTCCCATGGCCCAGACCACGGCTAGCATCTCTTTTTCGATTACGCTGAACTTTTGTTCGGAAGACGTCAACGTTCTGGATGCGAAGCTGATCGTCTCCGTTCCACCTTCTGGCCTTTCCTGCATGAGTACCGCTCCTAGCCCTTTTTCACTTGCGTCCGTCATCAGTATAGATCTTCCCCGGGGGTCGTACCCGTGCAGCGGGATCGCCTGGCTGATTTCGCGTTTCACTGTGTCAAATTCTTCTTGCTCCTCTTCTGTCCATGCAAACACCGTCTTGTCCCTCGTGAGTTGTCTCATATTGTGTGTTTTCGTGGCGAAATGGTGGACAAACTTGCTGTAGTATTCCGCCATTCCCAGAAAGGACCTTACTTCTTCCTTGGACGTGGGCGGGGGCGCGTCACAGATGGCCTTCACGTTCCCTTTTTTCGGTGTTATCCCCTGTTCTCCTATCTCATGCCCCAGGTATGTGACCGATGTCATTCCGAAATGACACTTCGCCCACTCCGCCGTCAGTCCGTGTTCCTCCAAGATCTTTAACACCACTTCCAACTTCTCCTCGTGGTCTTCTAGCTCCTTCCCCATTACTAGGATATCATCCTGGAAGTATTGTACTCCCTCTACACCCTTGAATAGGCGGGCCATCAGCTTTTGGAACACTGCTGCTGCAGACGCTAGTCCGAAGGGCATGCGACAGAATTAATAGCATCCAAACGGCGTTATGAATGACGTTAGTTTCTTGCTCGCGGGATGCAGCACCACCTGGTGGTATGCCGATTGCAGGTCGATGGTGGAGAACCATTTCACACCTTTCGTGCGGGCCAACATTTCCTCTATGCGCGGCAAGGGGAATTTTTCTACCACGACGCATTTGTTTAATTCACGGAGGTCCACTCATAAGCGCACCTTGCCTGACGGTTTCATGGCCACCACCAGTGGCGCCAACCACTCCGCGCTGTCGATCGGTTCGATGATTCCCCCGTCTTCCAGTCGGTGTAGTTCCTGTCGTACCGCCTCTCTCACTGCAATCGGTATGTTCCTTACTCTATGCGCCACCGGGCTGGCATTCTCCTTGAGGACGATCTTGTGGGTAAACTTCTCAAGTTTACCAATCTTGCCGCTGAACACTTTCAGGTGTCCGCTCCGCCATTTCGCTGCTGTCAACTCTTCTCCGTCCAAAGTCACCAGCACTTGGATGTCCCCTCCTGGGTTCAGCTGTATCCCCAACTCTCCTTGGTCCATCCACCCGAGGACTGATGGTCCCTTCTCCGCGACATATAGTTTACAGTGGGCGCTGCGTTCTTTGAACTGGAATGGCAGTCACCTGAATCCCACCATCGGGATGGGCTCCCCTGTGTAGGTGACTGGTCGTATGTCGGGTGGATCCAGGCGTGGGCCCAGTGTGGGTTCGAACTTCTCGTTCCATACCGATCTTTGGACAATCGTGTAAGGAGACCCCGAATCCGCCACTATGGTGATTCCTACCCCTCCGATGAGCATGTCGCACTGGGGCTTGCGCGCTCTTTTACCCTCGATGCCCAGTACCTGGTCTTCCACGCACAGGACTTCATCGTCTTCCTCCTGGCCGTCTTCTTCTTCACCTATGTCCTGCGCCACGAATTTCACCTCGCGTTGTTTCCCTTTCCTTCTGCACACCTTCTTGTAGTGGCCGACCAGGCCGCAAAATGCGCATTTGGCTCTGGAGGCGGGGCACCGTTTGTCATGTGCCGCGTGGCTCGGGCTCCCGCATCTGTAGCATCTCGCCGTTTCTCCTTTGTCTGGTTTCCACGGCTGTCCCGGTTTTCCTTTCGCCTTGTATGCTCCCCTGTAGTCTCCAGGCGCCGGTTTTCCTCTTCCATACTGGTCCGCGTCGTCTACCTTGTTTATCGTGAGTCTTGGGGCTTGATCTCTCTTTGCTGCTTCTGCGCAGCGCTTGGTCAGCTCTGCCCTCTTCACTATGGCGATCACGTCTTTCAGCGTCGCGTCACCACTCGCCCACAATTTATCTTGCACTGATTTGCTTGTCGTATGCATCACGATTTGGTCCTTGATGAATTCGTCTTGTAGAACTCCATATTTGCATGTTATCGCAAGTTTCCTCAGTGCCGCCACATAATCATCTATTGTTTATCCCGCTTCTTGCTTCCTCTGCTGGAAGTTGTAGCGGTCGATGGAGGTACAAACTGCAGGACGATAGTGGTTGTCCAAATCTTCCAGGGCGTGTTTGAACACGTCGGTGTCCGCTGCCGGCCTGGCGACCGGTGTTAGGCCCCTGGCTGTCTCCTACCACGTGGAGGGCACACTCACTGCTCTCGTGCCTTCCTCTGGCGTCCGTCCGCCGCTGCCGCGCTCTCTCGGTGCGTTGGGGTCTGTCCTCGACCTCCTGGATCTGCTCTCCACTTGTTGTGTCGTCCCCCTGCGTAGGGCTACCTTCTATGTGCTGATTGGGGGCGCCTCCTTCACTGAGGGTCACCGGGTCCGCTCTATCCCACCCTCGTCACCACTGTAAAGTTACCTCTCTCAGTAGGGGGGCTGGTGCTACCCAAGGACACACAGGAGACTGGTTGTAAGGTTGAGGAAACCTTTATTCATCTATAAATTCACTTTACCGAGAGAGCGCCGGGCTACACGCTCCGTTCGCTGCTCTCGCGCCGCGCTGATTCACGCGCATGCGCATTAGCGTCCGATCTGGCCTACGCGCGTTCCTGCCCCTCGACGTAGTGCGCGTCAACTAGACCGCGACACTACACTCTCCCCTCTTGATCAGCATTTAAGATGGCTGGCACTACTTTGGAACGCACAATTATTATGCGTTCCAATGAAGTATGGGCCCCCTTGTTGGAGAGGGAAGTGCGCACATGTTTCTTCTCTAAACATGAGCTTGTTGGGGTCAGAGTTGTGTGCTGTATTGTTAAGGAAGGCTGAAGGTTGTTGCAAGTGCTCTCATGCTATAAAATGTCTGGTTTTGGGTGCTGCCTGCAACATCTATAACTTTGAAGAGCTGATATTTTGCTGTGGATCAGCACGTGACGTGTGTTTTTTTTTATAGACTAGTTATTATGATCTCACATCTTAGTGTTAGCTGTCGAGCGATATTCTATGTACTGGGGATGTGGCCAGTATAAGAATTGTTGAGGAGGGAGATGTCACCTTACACTTGCTCATTTAGTAGGCACTTTGTGAGATATTCTGATTTAAGAGATGTCGTTTACAAGATACAATGTGCAGCTGGGTGTGTGATCTCTCATGGAACTACAGATATCACTCCATGGTTCACTTAGTAGTTCCTGCTTGGGCAGTCATAGGAGCAATAGCAGTTGCTTTCTATACAGGTGGCCACTGTCCACACTCTTCACTTGCTTGTGGTCTAGTACCAGTTTTGGTAGTGTCTTTGTGAATTAGTTGCTTCCCGTAGTTGTTTGCTTTCTTTACCTGCTTTTAAAAGTAGCTGACCTTTAGAAGTGCTGTTCAGCTGGATAATTCATTTCCCCGCCAGCACTCGTGTTGGTCATTACTTGTATCAAGAGTAATTGAAGTGAATTCTTCTCTCTTTTAATGTGGGAGCTGACATTTCATACTGCAGTGGTGTCCAGCGTAGGTCTATGAAGATCGGATCTATGCTAAATTTTCGGATGTCCTTAGGCTACATATAATCTAAATGGAACATAGTAATTGGCTATCCTGAAAAGCAAGCATGGGTATGGCCCTCCTGAATGAACGCTAGATTCCCGTGTTATGCTGGGTAGTGTTAATGTGTGTAAAGTATCATATCTTCTAGAGTGTAAGATTGCAAACCAGTGATCAAAAGGTAAAGGCGATGTGAGCGGTGTCTTGAGGAGTACTCTGTCTTCTCTTGCTTCCAACACATTATTGAAAACTCTGTGTCATGCCTCGTGAATAAAATGTTTCCTTTTCTCACCAATTGTTAGATAGTAACTGTCTTGAGGCAGTATTGGTCACTTTAATCTTAGCAGGCCGCTTAGCCTGTGTAGCTTCTATTTTCTGGCGCACAAGTTCCATTGTATGGCACTACCCCTGCATCACTGCACCACCACCAGTGCAGCCCCGCCTCAGTACCAGTACAGCCTCACCTCAGTGAAGCATCGCATCAGTGCAGCATCAGTACAGCACCAACTCAGCATCACTCAGCACCACCTGAGCACCAGCTCAGCACCACCTAAGTACCAGCAGAGGACAACCACCTCAGCATGACTCAGCATTACTCAGCAGCACCTCAGCATCACGCAGCATCACCTGAGCACCACCACAGCACCACCTCAGTATCAGCACAGCACCATCTCAGCATCAGCACAGCACCACATCCTCATCAGTGCACCACCACCAGAGCAGCACCAGCACCAGCACAGCACCACCTCAAGATCAGTACAGCACCATCTCAGCATCAGCAGAGCACAGCCTCT
This sequence comes from Triturus cristatus, assembly GCF_964204655.1. Taxonomy (NCBI): domain Eukaryota; kingdom Metazoa; phylum Chordata; class Amphibia; order Caudata; family Salamandridae; genus Triturus; species Triturus cristatus. The sequence goes on along the minus strand of NC_140583.1, from coordinate 989,461,094 downwards.
GCATGAGTGCACCACCACCATCTTCACCTCAGCACAGCACCAACTCAGCATCACTCAGCACCACCTGAGCACTAGCGCAGCACCACCACCTCAGCATAACTCAGCACCACCACAATATGACGACCACACCATCACTCAGCACCACACAGAATCACTCAGCACCTCCTCAGAATCACTCAGCACCACCTCAGCATCAGCACAGCACCACCTCAGCATCAGCACAGCACCACCTTAGCAGAGCACCATCTCAGCTTCAGCACAGCACCGTCTCCATATCAGTGCATCACCATCAGTGCAGAGCCACCTAGTCAGCAGCTCAGCACCAATGCAGCACCATCTCAGCATTAGTGAAGCATCACCTCTACATCGGTGTAGCAGCACCTCAGCACAGTACCAACTCAGCATCACTCAGCAGGACCTGTGCACCAGCTCAGCACTACCTAAGCACCAGCGCAGTACTACCACCTCAGCATCACCCAGCACCACCTCAGCATCACTCAGCATCACATGAGCACCACTTCTGCATTAACACAGCACCACATCCTCATTAGTGCACCACTATCAGTGCAGCACCACCTCAGCACCAGTGCAGAACCACCTCAGGACCAGCACAGCACCACCTCAACATCAACCCAGCACCATCTCAGCATCAGCACCATAACAGCATCAGCACAGCACCACCTCCACATCAATGCACCACTATCAGGGAGACCCCCATCTCAGAAGCAATTCAGCACCAATGCAGCACCACTTCATCATCAGCACAGCACCACCTCAGCATCAGCAGAGCATCACCTCAGCACAGCACCAATTCAGTATCACTCAGGAACACTTGAGCATCACCTATGGACCAGTACGCCACCACCTTAGTACCACCTCAGCCTCACTCAGCACCACCTCAATCTGCCCTCAGAATCTGGCATCTGTTGATTCTCCTCTAGTGTCCTTCCACTGCTTGTGTTGTAATTCAGGTACTATTTCCTAACCTCCACCCTCCTGTTGTTTATGTGCCCGCCCACATAACAAAAAAAGCTATAAGAAACAAGCATTAGAACAGAGAGAAAGAAGTTGTCAGCATTGCAAGGACAAAAAAACTAGAAGACATTTTTTAATGTTAATTTTCTAATAGGGTCGTTCAGCTGTTCATAATGCCTTTTTAATTATATATAAGGTAATAAAAATGCTCATAAGACTTTTCTATTATAACTTTTCAACATGCTGCACAGCAGCCACACTGCTGTACAACATAGCTTAAAGACATTGGTATAGCCAAAAGCTCTGGCTAAACACTGATAAGGTCCCAAAGACGAGACCTCTTGGCTATGCCAATGCTTGTTTTCTGTACCGCCTCCCTTAATCAGACCCACTGTAGATAGTCCCTGTGTTTGGACTCTGGAGTCATACCTGCCACTCTTTTACTAATTCCTAGACCTCCTGTTAAAGGAACTGAGGGATGTCATCACATCTTTTCCTCTTGGTCCCCCAGGACCTCGACCTAGGGTCAATTTCTCTCCCACTTTTGCCTTATCTCTCCCCAAGTGCTGATGCACTATCTCACCACACGATCAGCTGCATACCTTCCATCTCAAGCATGGCCCATCACTTCCTGGTCCATGCTAAAGGGGCCTTCAACCCTACAAGGCTCATCGGTTTCCTCCTTTTTCCCCCTGCCTTCACGCAACCGTGTTGAAAGTGGTGTGAAATTACATGGCTCACCATCATACTATTGAGCTCGTTCACACACCATGAAGGAGCATAATTATGTTTAATGTAGAGCAAGATAATAATGTAAATTGAGACACTCCGTCTTCACAATTCTTTAATAATATAAAACGTGCTGATACCACTTGGTTGAGTGAGCAACAGAAAAAGAAATTGAATAAAAATTAACAGTTCATCTTCACAGGGGCGGCTCCCCCATGATGGCGGAGGAGCATCGTCTCACTGCCAGAAGATGATAAATAAAATGTATCATTTTATTTATCTCTGTCTGCACTGCTATAGTTGGGGTGGGAGGGGCGGGCCGGGCCATGGCAGGGAGGAGTAGTGTGCACTTCTAAGTGTGCATGCCAGTTTGGCCGTCCGTCTTAGGCCAGCCAAATTGACATGCGCACTTATGTTTCTCCAAGTAAAGACACAAGCTCCCAGGCACTGTCTGAGCGGCAAACAAGGTCACTCAGACCAATCCTGCTGCTGCTCTCATCCAATGAGAGCAGCATCTGGATTGGGTGGAGAGCCTTCAGTTTCAGGCTGTTCTGCTCGATTTTCCCGGCCTTCTTGTGTTGAAAAGTAATTGAATGTGACTTCAGTCTCTTACCATTCAAATCTAAGGGTTAGAGTAGTGAATGGAGCCTATTTACTAGGCACTTCGACATGATCCTGTGCTCTTCCCCATAGATCAGGGCTTGCACACATAGCCTAGGGGATAGATTCATTAGTATTAGGGATAACCTGTCCTGTAGTGAGGGTATTTCATGGAGCCGTGCTGAATTCAGGCCTGGTAGGCCTCAAACGGGAGAGACTCCATCTTTCTTTCTGCTCCGGCAGCTTGGGATGCTTCTAGGTCAAATGTAATGTTTTAGTTATGAGGTGTTATTCGCTTGGAGAGAACCGGTTCAGGCCGGCCCTTATCGAAGGATTGTATTTTTCTTCATGCCGAAGACACTACATCAGGCCGGCCGGCTGGGAAAGTGTCCTTGGTACGGGGAGGTACAAGAATTTGGTGGGCGGCAGGTTACGGGCCGGAATTTTCCATGAGGAAACGCACCTCTATATTAGTGAAAGTCTGAGGCAGTTACATGTTCAGTCCGTAGGCGGCATCTAGCCGTTAGCAGTAAAGCTATTACTTATTCCGGGGAAGACAGACGCCATCTTGAAGGCGGAGAAGAACCGAGAGACAGATACTCTCCTAGCAGAATAGCCAGAGAGGAGAGAGTAGCCGATAAGGAAGAGGTCCCAGTGACTCGGAGAAGGGTGAAGAGAACAGCGCATAGTGGTGCAGACATGTATCCGTGACTGCGGAGGTGTGACTTCCAGGCGAGCCGAGGCACAGACGAGAAGGGAACCTAGATGACCACTGAGTGCAGGCTACACACTACTAAGGTGATGTCGACCCTTTCTTATTAGAGTGTACAACTTAATCTTTCACTTTTCTTTGCAGGTTATGTGTTATATTGTAATGTTATGTGATTGCGTATGTAATGAGTAATAAAGTACCCAGTTTGTAGTGAACCAACATTTGCTGCGTGTTCTTGTATGAGAGGGTAGCCTATTCTTCTAGTCAGCTGCGGCTACATGAACAGATGGTAACCCTGATCAGGTAAGTGGTAACTGAATAAGGGAAAGAGGAGCCCCTCGAACCGGAGAACAGGCTATGCTCGAACTGGCAGTCCTTGTGTGATCTGATGAATAGTGAGACTGATTCCCTTTTGTATGTTATGGTGATCATAGGATGAACTGTCTGAGACTGCCGTCTGGGTAGAGAGGTCTGGATTCGTATGGGATCGCGAGGCCGCCACTTGTGATACTGTCGTATGGGCAGAGAGGTCTGGATTCGTATGGGATCGCGAGGCCGCCACTTGTGATACTGTCGTATGGGCAGAGAGGTCTGGATTCGTATGGGATCGCGAGGCCGCCGATTGTGCTGAGACTGCCGTCTGGGTAGAGAGGTCTGGATTCGTATGGGATCGCGAGGCCGCCACTTGTGATACTGTCGTATGGGCAGAGAGGTCTGGATTCGTATGGGATCGCGAGGCCGCCGATTGTGCTGAGACTGCCGTCTGGGTAGAGAGGTCTGGATTCGTATGGGATCGCGAGGCCGCCACTTGTGATACTGTCGTATGGGCAGAGAGGTCTGGATTCGTATGGGATCGCGAGGCCGCCGATTGTGCTGAGACTGCCGTCTGGGTAGAGAGGTCTGGATTCGTATGGGATCGCGAGGCCGCCGATTGTGCTGAGACTGCCGTCTGGGTAGAGAGGTCTGGATTCGTATGGGATCGCGAGGCCGCCACTTGTGATACTGTCGTATGGGCAGAGAGGTCTGGATTCGTATGGGATCGCGAGGCCGCCGATTGTGCTGAGACTGCCGTCTGGGTAGAGAGGTCTGGATTCGTATGGGATCGCGAGGCCGCCGATTGTGCTGAGACTGCCGTCTGGGTAGAGAGGTCTGGATTCGTATGGGATCGCGAGGCCGCCACTTGTGATACTGTCGTATGGGCAGAGAGGTCTGGATTCGTATGGGATCGCGAGGCCGCCGATTGTGCTGAGACTGCCGTCTGGGTAGAGAGGTCTGGATTCATATGGGATCGCGAGGCCGCCACTTGTGATACTGTCGTATGGGCAGAGAGGTCTGGATTCGTATGGGATCGCGAGGCCGCCACTTGTGATACTGTCGTATGGGCAGAGAGGTCTGGATCCGTATGGGATCGCGAGGCCGCCGATTATAAGAGGTCTTGGTATGTATAGTAGGAATTCCCTGTCCTTAGGTGGTAGATATATGTGGTTGCACTATTGTAAATAGGCCCTAGGGAGGGGGTAACGTTCTGGCTGGGTTAGTGAGGCTCTGATGAGCGGGTTCTATCTGATCCGAAAACCCAAGAAGCAGAACATTTGGCGTCACGAACCGTTTACGAAACCTGTGTGCGTTGTGGTTGTATCGTGTTTGCTTTCGGCGCGTGCGTGGTTTCGTTTGTATATTATTTTTATATAATTGTCTGTAGTTTGTTTTTCCTTTCTTTCCTTCTCTTTTTCTCTTTTTCTTTCTTTTCCGAGATGTTTTCTAGAAAGTCGAAATCTACTTTTAAGTTGCCCGTTGATATTCCCGGTTGGGATTCAACGCCTTATGAAGCCTTAGCCCGTGAGTGGGCTGATTCTACTGGTTTGAGTGTGAATTGGAATTCTTTTTTGGAGCTGGCGGAGCCGGCTAATGTGATTACTTGTTTACAGAAGGCGCCGGTATCTAAGGGTGATGAGCTTCCCGTTTTGGGGCGCAGAGGTTGGATTGTTCTGTCTGCGTACAGGATTCTGCATGAGAGGTTGTTGAAGTTACAGACATTGCATAAGGATGTGGAAGCGAACTTTGTTGAGATTCAGAATGCTCATACTTTGTTGCGGTGTCAAAATAAGTTGCTTGCTGACAAACTTGAGACGTACCAAACTATTGCCGAGAGGGCGGCTGTGCGAATTGCTCGTTATAAATACAAGAATAGGCGTGGTCGGGTTTCGACGCGAAAGGTGCGTCTGGTCGTGGCGAAAGCCGGACTGGATTGGAATCCTGATGAATGGGATGGTAATATCTGGAACTCGAGTGATTCTCCTTCCTCGGGTGAGGAGTCTGCCAAGCGCGAGTCCTCTCGCTCCGGCCGTGATTGTAAGTCTGCTTCTTGCGCCTCTGATGGTGCACCCCGTGATTGCGCTCGTCCTTCGAGCGGGGTCGATGCTTCTTGCACTGATTGTTTCTCTACGTGTACTGGTCAAGCTCCTTGTGATGCTCGTCCCGCGGTCTCGGTGCATCCAGTTTTTCGGCGGAAGTTGCAGCAGGCTCCCGGTGCTCCGAATGGTATTGCTTTAGACTCTTTGGAGGATTTTACTCAACAAGAAATTAGTGATATTTTGCAGCGATTTCGGCAGCGAGCTGGTGAGACCTTACTCACATGGATGGTGCGCCTTTATGAACTGGGCGCTGCTGGCATTATGTTGGATGCTGGCGATTGTTTGAAGTTTTGTTCCTTGAGTTCGGACTCTACTGTACAGGATCATTTTCGTAACTTTAATGTTGGTGGTCAAATTTCTTTGCTTCAATTGGCGACTGAGGGTTGTAATCAAAAATATCCTACTGAGTCTGACTGGCCTGTGAATGACAAACCGTGGTATACTTTGCGCGATGCTGCACAACGTCTCAAAGAGGAGGTGATGAAAACGGCAATTTTTCTGAATACTGCTGACAGGTTGCTTGATGGTTTGTTGACATCTTCTGTGCGGAATCGTATTATTCGTTCTTCCCCTGTTGCTTATAAGCAGGTCATGATGACTTTATTGATTAATCAGACTGGTAACGTATTGTCTATGGTGCTGGAATCGGTACGCCAACTCGGTGAGTTGGGTGAGTGGTTTAAACCTGAACGGCAATCCCGGCCTGACACTCGTACTCCTGGTGACAATAAACTTACTAGACGTGATATGTTTTTTGGTCTTATGGCCGATGGTATGCGGAAGGAGGACATTGACGGTGAGACTACTTCTCGTTTGTGGGAAATGTTTCGCAAACGTGGCTTGGATCGAAAGGAGGGTGCCCGGCGTGTTCGGACGACTGAGTGTGATCGTGGTTTTTCTGACGGTAGCGGTGATGACGACCGCCGTGGGCGCTCTGATCGTCGTGATGATCGACGTTATGTACGTGATTTGTCCCCCCGTCGTGAGAGAGACAGAGAGAGAGAGGGGGAAAGAGAAAGGGGGAGGGAGGATTATGTTAACAGCAGACGTAGAGATGATAGGGATCAATCCCCTGAGTTGAGAAGGAGAGAGGATCGACACAGATTGGCCGATCGAAATCCGCAGTACAATGCAGAGAACAGGAATCCATTTCGTAATGGAGATGGATATGAACAGGAGGTATCGATACCTGGGAAACGTGAGAGTCTTTATCCTGATTTATCCTGGTACACAGAACGCAGTAAAAATGACTAGGAAATAGGTCAAGCTCCAGTACACAGATGGGCTCACAGAGATAATAGACCCTATGTAGATATTGATATTTATTGGAGACATCGTAATGTCCAAAGGGCCCGAGCATTGGTAGATACAGGAGCGGAGGCCACTCTTATTCATGGAAAATCAAAGAAGTTTAAAGGTCAGCCTTTTACAATTACCGGATTAGGTGGAAAGGAAACTCCCGCAGTTCAAACTTTACTTGAAATGAGAATAGGTAGAATTCCTAGAAAAGAATACTCTGTATTAGTGGTACCACTCTTAGAATTCATAATTGGAATTGATATTTTGAAAGGAATGACTTTGCACTTAGATGATGGATGTTACCAATTTGGAACTAAACATTATATATCGCCCAGGCCTGTACGGGTTGGTCGTTTAAGAATGCCCCCCATAAAAGTTCCCCAGGCGACAAAAGTGGTTCGTCAGAAGCAGTATCGTATTCCAGGTGGTCATGAAGAGATTAGTACCACTATTCAGGAGTTGGTGGATGCAGGAGTTATAACCCCAGTTACTTCTGCTTGGAATAATCCTGTTTGGCCTGTACGTAAGAGTGATAATTCTTGGCGCATGACTGTTGATTATCGAGAATTGAATAGACACATACCCTCTTTGACTGTCGCAGTACCGGATATTATTACCCTAATTGAAAGAATCCAAAAACATCCAGGTACATGGTATGCGTCCATTGATATTGCTAATGCTTTCTTTTCGATTCCGATTGCCCCTGAGTGTCAGGAACAATTCAGTTTTACGTGGAACGGGCGTCAGATGACGTTTAGAAGTCTTCCTCAGGGCTATGTGCATAGTCCTACGATATGTCACCGGCTGGTGGCAGAGCATTTGACTGAGGTACCGGTTCATCCGCAAATTCAGATATGTCACTACATTGATGATATTTTGATCCAAGGCGAAAAACAAGAGGAAGTTCAGACCCAATTGGACAGAGTCATTGAGTGCCTGCGTGAGAAAGGTTGGGAAATCAACCCGGATAAATTACAAGGTCCGTCCCAGGCTGTGAAATTTTTGGGTATTAATTGGCATGAGGGGCACCGAGAAGTGATCCCTCAGGTTAAACAGAAAATTCTTGATTTTGCAGTTCCGAGGAATAGGAAAGAAGCCCAAAGCTTCATTGGTTTGTTTGGTTTTTGGCGCCAGCATATTCCTCATTTGAGTCAAATATTGGCCCCTTTGTACCATGTCACTCGTAAAAAGAATGCATTTGAATGGGATAAACCACAGCAAGATGCGTTCAGTCTGGCAAAAGAAGCAATTCAGCATGCTCTGGATTTATGGCCTGTATGTGATGGTGATGTGGATTTGAATGTGTCTGTACAAGGCCTTTATGCGAATTGGAGTTTGTGGCAGAAACAAGGCAAGAGTAGAGTACCGTTAGGTTTCTGGACCAAAAAGTTACCTGATGCTGGTGAGCGTTATACACCTTTTGAGAAACAGTTACTTGCATGTTATTGGGCTCTGGTGGATACCGAGCAATTGACTTTGGGACATGATATAGTTTTGCGACCTGAAATTCCTATCATGCAGTGGGTTATGAGTTCGCCGAAAACTCACCGAATTGGACACGCTCAAGAGGCGAGTGTGATTAAATGGAAATGGTATATACAAGACAGGGCACGTGTGGGACAAAAAGGAGTTGCATCTTTGCATGAGCAGGTGGCACGGGCGCCATCGACTGAGACTGAGAGTGAATGTTCCGTACCTTTAGTACAGGAGTCTCCTGTTCAGTGGGGTAGACCTTTTGATGATTTGTCCGCAGAGGACAGAAACCATGTCTGGTTTACGGATGGTTCAGCAAGGTTCATAGGGACGAAACGGCATTGGAAGGCGGTGTCCTATAATCCGATCACACAAAAATTGCTGAGTACAACTGGTGAGGGTAAGAGCAGTCAATTTGCTGAACTCTATGCTGTTTATCAAGTTCTGAAACAAGAGTTACCTGGCACATGTCATATTTTCACCGATTCTTGGTCTACTGCCAATGGACTGGCAGTTTGGTTACCGACTTGGCATTCCCATAGTTGGAAAATCCATTCAAAAGAACTGTGGGGAAAAGAATTATGGCAGGAGATTTGGGAAATGCTCCCACAGAGTACTGTTACAATCTTCCATGTGGATGCTCATACCCCGATAGACTCTCTTGACAAATTCTTTCATAACATTGCAGATGAGAAATCTAAAATTGCTGAGGCAGTGGTGGACAGGCAAGATTCTGATATTGCGGGATTGGCGAAATGGGCCCACCAGAAAGCAGGACACTTTGGAGAGAAAGCCACTAGCAGGTGGGCTGCTGATCGAGGAATTTATATTCCCCTAGATTTAATCAAAAATGTTATTCTACATTGTCCCATTTGTCAGCATATCAGGCAGCGCAAAGTGCCCCAAATTGTTAAAGGTCATTTACATCGCGGGAAATTGCCCGCTCAAATTTGGCAGATTGATTACATCGGTCCACTTCCTATGAGTAGGAATTGTCAATATGTTTGCACTATTGTTGATACATACAGTGGCCTGTTGGTGGCCCTTCCCTGTAAGCAAGCTACCCAATTGAATACTATTAAAACATTGGAATTGATTATGATGTATTATGGTGTGCCATTCCAAATTCAATCTGATAATGCATCCCATTTTCGTGGAAGATTGGTACAGGAATTCTGTGTGGAAAACAATATTGAATGGGTGTTTCATATACCATATTATCCACAGGCCTCGGGTCTTGTGGAGAGGTTGAATGGCCTGCTGAAAGATCAGTTACGTAAATTAACAGATGACAAGTATAAGAATTGGCGAGACTTTTTGCCTCAAGCGCAATTGATTTTGAATAACCGACCTTTTCTAAATGCTGAATCCCCACTCATGCGTTTGTTTCCTCCGAATGTTGATGCTAAGCCCAATGAAATCAGAGAGACTGTGATGTACTGGGAGATTACTCCCGGAGCTTTGGCTCCATGTAGAGCGACCCCAGGGTCGGCAGGTTTAGACTTGCATGCCATGGATAACACCGTTATAAAAAGTAAGGATCGAGTCATCATTGAAACTGGTGTTGGTGTTCATATACCAACTGGGAATTTCGGATTAATCGCCCCTAGATCGGGGCTGGCTGTAAAAGGCATTCAGGTGCTTGGAGGAATAATTGACAGTGATTATCAGGGAGAGATTAAGGTGCTCCTGCTGAATAGCAGTGAGGTTGACTTACTGATACATCAAACTGACCGAGTGGCTCAATTGCTAATAATGCCTGTTTTCAGTGGTGAGATCACAAAAGGCACTGCCCCAACGTTGCTAACTGTACGAGGCCAGAAAGGTTTTGGCTCCACAGATAATCCTGGGGCCAGAGTTTGGGTGAAGTCGCCTAAGAATCCCCCTGAACAAGCAAAAGTCATTGCAACCGGTCAAGACAACACCATTTTAGTTATGAGACCAGGGAAAGATAGCTGGGAAGCAGTCCCGGCTGACAAATGTTACTTACGAGAATGAATAATGCCTGTATTTGATTCTCTTTCAGATCATTCTTTGGACTGTTGCTGCAGGATGTGTCGGCGTTGGACTCCTTTTGGGCTGGTACGACGAGAGAGGAGGGATCCCATCAACCCGGGCTGAGTTGAGAACCCGAGTGTCGCGTTCCTTCGCTGCGTGGGATTCGTCGTCGAACTTTTGGACTACGTTAGCCAAACGAGTAACTAAAGCCCCTCATTTCTGCTTGACACCGATGAGATCGGTGACTGACATTCTAGCGACTTGCTTAGTTGCTGTCCCTGCTTCATTGGAGACTTTGACTCATATTTTTAATATATCGAATGCTCGCCCCAATGTTCTTCTGGGCGATTTCGCTACCCATGAGTATTGCCCCTTGTGTACTGTACTGTCAGACCCGATACCCCCCATCCAGTCCCAAATAGTTACCTATAATATCACACAGGGTGATTTGTGTTTTTTCCTTACTTGTGATCCTAGTGCGATTTCTGAATGTATGCGTTTAAGATTGAAAGGTGCCACTTCATTCACCGCTCATGAACGAACTTTGTGCCTTCAAAGGACACCGAAAACATGTACTTCTGTTCAGAATGACATGACTTGCAAGAGTATGGTAGTTACCCCCAGTCATTATCGCACGATGTTACTACCTGCCGGATGGCTTTTCTCATGTGGTAATACTTCCTGGCCATATATCCCCGCAAATATTTCTGGAGGCCCTTGTGCCATTACTAGACTGAGCTTGTTAATGTTTTCATCACATCCGAATGCCAACTCTCGTGTGATTCGAGATACAGTGAGGTTACAGGAGGATTGTGACTCATCTTTGCATTTATATTCCAAGTCTGAATACCTTAGCCTGGCTGATTCAATTGTTGGTGTTCCTGCTTTGGCAGTTTATAATGCCAAATCTATTGGGAAAATGGCCTGCTGGATGGTAAAATCCATTAATCATACTTCTACAGTCCTGTCTGACATGCTATTAGACGCCCAGGGTGAACGTAGAGCTATCTTGCAAAATCGAGCGGCCATTGATTATCTTTTGCTTAAACATGGACACGATTGTTCTGATTTTGAGGGTCTTTGTTGTTTTAACTTGTCGGATCATACAAAATCCATTCAAGCTCACATTGATAAACTACATGACTTGACAGAAGAAGTTAGAAAACACATTGACCAGGGCTGGTTTGACTGGCTCTTTAATTGGTTACCTGATTTGCATATGTTACGTCAGATATTAGGAGGTATTCTGGTTACTATCGGCATTTTGATTTCTATCTGTTGCTTTATTCAGTGTATTCCTTCACTATTTCAATTCTGCACACCTGGTACTAGACATAGATCAGTTAGTCTTGTTTCATATTATTCTTCCACAGATATTGGTTCTGTTTAATGAATGTATAATAGACTGAAGTCAAGGGTGAAATGTTCTGCTCGATTTTCCCGGCCTTCTTGTGTTGAAAAGTAATTGAATGTGACTTCAGTCTCTTACCATTCAAGTCTAAGGGTTAGAGTAGTGAATGGAGCCTATTTACTAGGCACTTCGACATGATCCTGTGCTCTTCCCCATAGATCAGGGCTTGCACACATAGCCTAGGGGATAGATTCATTAGTATTAGGGATAACCTGTCCTGTAGTGAGGGTATTTCATGGAGCCGTGCTGAATTCAGGCCTGGTAGGCCTCAAACGGGAGAGACTCCATCTTTCTTTCTGCTCCGGCAGCTTGGGATGCTTCTAGGTCAAATGTAATGTTTTAGTTACGAGGTGTTATTCGCTTGGAGAGAACCGGTTCAGGCCGGCCCTTATCAAAGGATTGTATTTTTCTTCATGCCGAAGACACTACATCAGGCCGGCCGGCTGGGAAAGTGTCCTTGGTACGGGGAGGTACAAGAATTTGGTGGGCGGCAGGTTACGGGCCGGAATTTTCCATGAGGAAACGCACCTCTATATTAGTGAAAGTCTGAGGCAGTTACATGTTCAGTCCGTAGGCGGCATCTAGCCGTTAGCAGTAAAGCTATTACTTATTCCAGGGAAGACAGACGCCATCTTGAAGGCGGAGAAGAACCGAGAGACAGATACTCTCCTAGCAGAATAGCCAGAGAGGAGAGAGTAGCCGATAAGGAAGAGGTCCCAGTGACTCGGAGAAGGGTGAAGAGAACAGCGCATAGTGGTGCAGACATGTATCCGTGACTGCGGAGGTGTGACTTCCAGGCGAGCCGAGGCACAGACGAGAAGGGAACCTAGATGACCACTGAGTGCAGGCTACACACTACTAAGGTGATGTCGACCCTTTCTTATTAGAGTGTACAACTTAATCTTTCACTTTTCTTTGCAGGTTATGTGTTATATTGTAATGTTATGTGATTGCGTATGTAATGAGTAATAAAGTACCCAGTTTGTAGTGAACCAACATTAGCTGCGTGTTCTTGTATGAGAGGGTAGCCTATTCTTCTAGTCAGCTGCGGCTACATGAACAGATGTTAACCCTGATCAGGTAAGTGGTAACTGAATAAGGGAAAGAGGAGCCCCTCGAACCGGAGAACAGGCTATGCTCGAACTGGCAGTCCTTGTGTGATCTGATGAATAGTGAGACTGATTCCCTTTTGTATGTTATGGTGATCATAGGATGAACTGTCTGAGACTGCCGTCTGGGTAGAGAGGTCTGGATTCGTATGGGATCGCGAGGCCGCCACTTGTGATACTGTCGTATGGGCAGAGAGGTCTGGATTCGTATGGGATCGCGAGGCCGCCACTTGTGATACTGTCGTATGGGCAGAGAGGTCTGGATTCGTATGGGATCGCGAGGCCGCCGATTGTGCTGAGACTGCCGTCTGGGTAGAGAGGTCTGGATTCGTATGGGATCGCGAGGCCGCCACTTGTGATACTGTCGTATGGGCAGAGAGGTCTGGATTCGTATGGGATCGCGAGGCCGCCGATTGTGCTGAGACTGCCGTCTGGGTAGAGAGGTCTGGATTCGTATGGGATCGCGAGGCCGCCACTTGTGATACTGTCGTATGGGCAGAGAGGTCTGGATTCGTATGGGATCGCGAGGCCGCCGATTGTGCTGAGACTGCCGTCTGGGTAGAGAGGTCTGGATTCGTATGGGATCGCGAGGCCGCCGATTGTGCTGAGACTGCCGTCTGGGTAGAGAGGTCTGGATTCGTATGGGATCGCGAGGCCGCCACTTGTGATACTGTCGTATGGGCAGAGAGGTCTGGATTCGTATGGGATCGCGAGGCCGCCGATTGTGCTGAGACTGCCGTCTGGGTAGAGAGGTCTGGATTCGTATGGGATCGCGAGGCCGCCGATTGTGCTGAGACTGCCGTCTGGGTAGAGAGGTCTGGATTCGTATGGGATCGCGAGGCCGCCACTTGTGATACTGTCGTATGGGCAGAGAGGTCTGGATTCGTATGGGATCGCGAGGCCGCCGATTGTGCTGAGACTGCCGTCTGGGTAGAGAGGTCTGGATTCGTATGGGATCGCGAGGCCGCCACTTGTGATACTGTCGTATGGGTAGAGAGGTCTGGATTCGTATGGGATCGCGAGGCCGCCACTTGTGATACTGTCGTATGGGCAGAGAGGTCTGGATCCGTATGGGATCGCGAGGCCGCCGATTATAAGAGGTCTTGGTATGTATAGTAGGAATTCCCTGTCCTTAGGTGGTAGATATATGTGGTTGCACTATTGTAAATAGGCCCTAGGGAGGGGGTAACGTTCTGGCTGGGTTAGTGAGGCTCTGATGAGCGGGTTCTATCTGATCCGAAAACCCAAGCAGAACACAGGCCCATCCACTTCTGGAGGAGGAGAGGTGGAGGAGCAACGAGGTGGCAGGTAAGTGATTTTGTTTTATATCCCACTGCCCTTCCACGCTGCTCTACCAAGCATCTTCGTCCCTTTGTGCCAGCCACCTTTTTAAGGCACAAACAACCCACTAAGCTACAAAACAACATTGTATTTGGCACCTATGCCAAATAAATCTCCTTTGCTCATGGGGGCTCACAGACTTCTACCCCTATCTGTTCATATGTCCTCAGGGTCGGACTGGCCCACAGGGCAATCAGGCAGTGCCCGGGAGCTAGTCTAATTTATCAATGTGTGGGCTGGGTTTTCTGAGGTTTGTGACCCTGTTTATGGTATGGTGGACCAAGTTCCCTTTTATGACCACAAACATTATCTGTAGCAAGCACAAATGCATGTTGCCTCCATACCTTGCAAAAAACATATAGAGCGTGTCTTTACAAATTAAAAACTGCCCTACTTGCAAATGCGGGCCTCTTTTTTTAGCTATCTGATTCACTAGTGTGAGCCACTTTAGGTTTAGTGACTGGGCCTATTTTATGTCCCAGTCCGGCCCCGTGTGTGACAGTAAAAAATGAAAGATTCACACCTAACAGAGAACTGCCATTGCTTTGCTATAGACATGCCTACCATCAGATAAACATTCATATTTCCTGTCTTTCTAAAAAGGACGTCAGAATTTAGATCTTCCATCCACAGCCGAATCATCTATTACCTGAACATCCACCACATAGTTATAGCCCACCAGCCTTTTTTCAAAAGGGTCCTTTGGCTTACCTTGTCAGCAGGCATACAAAGTCTTTGAACACCATGCCTTGCTCCAGTAACAATCCACCTCTGTGGCCTTTACCCGCTGTTAAAGATTCCTACGACTCCATCCACTCTAAAGTTAATCATCCCCTGCTGGTCCCAGTCACTCATCATGGTTTAAAGATCCACTTAAGCCCAATGTGTACAAAACCTGCAGCCCATCCAAGGTTTAAATGAAAGTTTCCCAGGATTGCCTACTCACATGCTCACCCTATTGCATGGCAAAACCATGCCCAACATTGGTCTAGATGAACCAATCCATGTCAGGCTTTTGAGATAGCAGTATAAGCTAAATGTACATGCCATGAATGTGTAATTTGTTGCATACTCTGAAGCTACCATAAAAACTTTTATTATTCGCTCTGTCCTCTTGGACCTTGGTTAGAAAACTCTGCCACTTATAATCAATAAATTATTTATGTACTGAGCACATTTCCACATATTCTCAGGCAGCAGAATTTCTCCACAACATCAGTTTGTGCCTTATCTTAAGGTTGTCTTTTCCCCTCGCCTAGCACTAATAGACGGTCACATGACAGCATTTTTGTCCCTTAATGCAATGTGGGAATCGGAGCTGATTGTTCAGCATCTCCTGAAAGTGTATAAGGAAGCCAAAGGAAAGGCGGTGTTCTCCTGAGATCCACTCCCTTTCCACTCCTGGCTCCAATGACTACGATCTGCTCAACATTGTCAATTGAGCAAAATGTTGATGGTGAAGCATGTTGGTTCATGGACAAATTCTCAAATGCTAATTTTTTTCTGAAACAGTCTGTGATTGAGATGTGTGAATTTCTGAGAAAATTCTAGCTGCCCATATACACTGCTCACTCTAAATGAAGCTAAGACATACGTCGCGAGCTGGGGTTCACACAAGTGTTTTAACCTCCCCTCCTCTGCTCACAACCTCCAGTTCTTTTGGATGTTCCATCAACTTTCGCTGCTAAGCAATATTCTTTGGCTTTAAAATCTCTAACTGCACACCACTCATCGACTCTCTGACCACAGTCATCATCCAGGCAGTACACAAGTCCATCCCTCTCGAGAAAAACAAGATCTGGCCTGCAAAAAACCCAAACCCTGCTTCACAGACACTTTGACCAACTCAAAAAAAGAATAATGTTCCCTGGAGTAGCCTGGCATAGATCATCCATCATAAACAGCAGTAGACCTCAAACGTGCAACATGCACCCACAACAAGACTCTTTTCAATGTAAATACGAACATGTTTCAGAAAAACAATCAATCAAACATTTGTAGAGCGTACTACATACCCGTGAGGGTCTCAAGGCGCTGGGGGGGGGCGCTACTGATCGAACAGCCAGGTCTTCAGTAGCCTCCTGAAGGTCAGCAGGTCTTGGGTCTGTTGTAGGCTCAGTGGGAAGGTGATCCAGATCTTGGCGGCTAGGTGGGAGAAGGATCTCCCGCTGGTGGTTGTTCTTCGGATGAGCGGGACGGTGGCGAGTGCGAGGTCGGTGGAGCGGAGCTGGCGGTTGCGGATGTAGACGGAAAGTCGTCTGTTGAGGTAGGCTGGGTCGGTCTTGTAGAGTGCCTTGTGTGCATGGATGAGGAGCTTGAAGGATATCCTCTTGTTGACGGGGAGCCAGTGCAGATTTCTCAGGTGGGGGGTGATGTGGCCATGGCGTGGTATGTTATGTTATGTTAAAGCTTTTATAAAGCGCACAGCTGCCCCAACAAAGGGGCGTCCCGGCGCTAACCACAAGAATCCAGAGGAGGAAAGAGGAGATCAAGCCACAGGGAAGAGGGCACGTTGAGGATCAGTCGTGCCGAGGCTTTTTGGATGCGTTGCAATCGTTTGATGAGCTTGGTCGGGGCTCCCACGTAGAGGGCGTTTCCGTAGTCGAGTCTGCTGCTGATGAGGGCCTGAGTGACTGTTCTTCTTGTATCTGTCGGTATCTACCTGTAGATCTTGCGGAGCATGCGGAGGGTGTTGAAGCAGGAGGAGACATGCTTGGTCATGGAGAGCGTTGAGTCGAGGATGATTCCCAGGTTGCGTGCATGGTCGGTGGGTGTCAGGTCTGCCCCCAGTGCCGTCGGCCACCAGGAGTCGTCCCAGGCTGAAGGGTTGGAGCCGAGGATGAGAACCTCTGTTTTGTCCGTGTTCAGCTTCAGTCGCCCGATCTTCATCCAGTCGGCGATGGTCTTCATTCCTTCAGGGAGGTTGGCTTTGGCGGTGATGGGGTCATTGGTGAGGGAGAGGATCAGTTGAGTGTCGTCGGTGTAGGAGATTATGTTGAGGTCATGCTGTCGGGCGACGTGTGCGAGCAGGGCCATGTAAATGTTGAACAGTGTCGGGCTGAGGGAAGATCCCTGGGGTACGCCGCAGATGATCTCGGAGGCGTCGGATCGGAATGGGGGGAGGCGGATGCTCTGGGTTCTGCCGGAGAGGGAGGAGGTGGTCCATTCAAGAGCTTTGTCTCAGATCCCTGCGGCGTGGAGGCGTGCTCGTGGTGTGCGGTGGCATACGGTGTCGAAGGCGGCGGAGAGGTCCAGGAGGATGAGGGATGCAGTCTCACCGTTGTCTAGCAGGGTCCTGATGTCATCGGTGGCGGCGATGAGGGCGATCTCGGTGCTGTGGTTGCTGCGGAACCCTGACTGGGAAGGGTCCAGGATTCTGTTTTCTTCAAGGTATCGGGTTAGCTGTCTGTTGACGATCTTCTCGATGACCTTGGCCGGAAACAGGAGCAGAGAGATGGGCCGGAAGTTCTTGAGGTCTCTGGGGTCTGCCTTGGGTTTTTTGAGTAGGGCGTTGATCTCTGCGTGTTTCCAGCTCTCTGGGAATGTCGTGGTCTCGAGGGAGAGATTGATGACGTTGCGCAGGTGTCGTGCGATGGAGCTGCTGGCTTTGTTGAAGATGTGGTGCAGGAATGGGTCTGACGGGGAGCCGGAGTGGATTGTGCTCATGGTCTTGATGGTGTCATCAATGCTCACGCTGGAACAGGCTAGCAGGGGGGAGTGGTCGATGGTGTGCGGAGAGTCTGTTGTGTTGCTGTCTGTAGGGGCTGTCTGGGTGTTGAAGCTATCGTGGATGTCTGCTATCTTGCGATGGAAAAAAGTGGTGAGGGGTCGCACAGGGCTTGCGACGGCGGGATGTCGTTGGTGTTGGAGCTGGGGTTGGAGAGTTCCTTCACGATGTTGAAGAGCTCCTTGCTATTGTGTGTGTTGTTGTCGAGGCGGTCTTTGAAGGAGGTCCTCTTGGCAGTCCTGATGAGGTGATGGTGATCCCTGGAGTAGCCTGGCATAGATCATCCATCATAAACAGCACTAGACCTCAAACGTGCAACATGCACCCACAACAAGACTCTTTTCAATGTAAATACGAACATGTTTCAGAAAAACAATCAATCAAACATTTGCAGAGCGTACTACATACCTGTGAGGGTCTCAAGGCGCTGGGGGGGGGGGCGGGGCGCTACTGATCGAACAGCCAGGTCTTGAGTAGCCTCCTGAAGGTCAGCAGGTCTTGGGTCTGTCGTAGGCTCAGTGGGAAGGTGTTCCAGATCTTGGCGGCTAGGTGGGAGAAGGATCTCCCGCTGGTGGTTGTTCTTCGGATGAGCGAGACGGTGGCGAGTGCGAAGTCGGTGGAGCGGAGCTGGCGGTTGCGGATGTAGAAGGAAAGTCGTCTGTTGAGGTAGGCTGGGTCGGTCTTGTGGAGTGCCTTGTGTGCATGGATGAGGAGCTTGAAGGATATCCTCTTGTTGACGGGGAGCCAGTGCAGATTTCTCAGGTGGGGGGTGATGTGGCCATGGCATGGTACGTTGAGGATCAGTCGTGCCGAGGCGTTTTGGATGCGTTGCAGTCGTTTGATGAGCTTGGTCGGGGCTCCCACGTAGAGGGCGTTTCCGTAGTCGAGTCTGCTGCTGATGAGGGCCTGAGTGACTGTTCTTCTTGTATCTGTCGGTATCTACCTGTAGATCTTGCGGAGCATGCGGAGGGTGTTGAAGCAGGAGGAGACATGCTTGGTCATGGAGAGCGTTGAGTCGAGGATGATTCCCAGGTTGCGTGCATGGTCGGTGGGTGTCAGGTCTGCCCCCAGTGCCGTCGGCCACCAGGAGTCGTCCCAGGCTGAAGGGTTGGAGCCGAGGATGAGAACCTCTGTTTTGTCCGTGTTCAGCTTCAGTCGCCCGATCTTCATCCAGTCGGCGATGGTCTTCATTCCTTCAGGGAGGTTGGCTTTGGCGGTGATGGGGTCATTGGTGAGGGAGAGGATCAGTTGAGTGTCGTCGGTGTAGGAGATTATGTTGAGGTCGTGCTGTCGGGCGACGTGTGCGAGCAGGGCCATGTAAATGTTGAACAGTGTCAGGCTGAGGGAAGATCCCTGGGGTATGCCGCAGATGATCTCGGAGGCGTCGGATCGAAATGGGGGGAGGCAGATGCTCTGGGTTCTGCCGGAGAGGGAGGAGGTGGTCCATTCAAGAGCTTTGTCTCAGATCCCTGCGGCGTGGAGGCGTGCTCGTGGTGTGCGGTGGCAGACGGTGTCGAAGGCGGCGGGGAGGTCCAGGAGGATGAGGGCTGCAGTCTCACCGTTTTCCAGCAGGGTCCTGATGTCATCGGTGGCGGCGATGAGGGCGATCTCGGTGCGGTGGTTGCTGCGGAACCCTGACTGGGAAGGGTCCAGGATTCTGTTTTCTTCAAGGTATCGGGTTAGCTGTCTGTTGACGATCTTCTCGATGACCTTGGCCGGAAACAGGAGCAGAGAGATGGGCCGGAAGTTATTGAGGTCTCTGGGGTCTGCCTTGGGTTTTTTGAGTAGGGCGCTGATCTCTGCGTGTTTCCAGCTCTCTGGGAATGTCGTGGTCTCGAGGGAGAGATTGATGACGTTGCGCAGGTGTCGTGCGATGGAGCTGCTGGCTTTGTTGAAGATGTGGTGCAGGAATGGGTCTGACGGGGAGCCGGAGTGGATTGTGCTCATGGTCTTGATGGTGTCATCAATGCTCACGCTGGACCAGGCTAGCAGGGGGGCGTGGTCGATGGTGTGCGGAGAGTCTGTTGTGTTGCTGTCTGTAGGGGCTGTCTGGGTGTTGAAGCTATCGTGGATGTCTGCTATCTTGCGATGGAAAAAAGTGGTGAGGGGGTCGCACAGGGCTTGCGACGGCGGGATGTCGTTGGTGTTGGAGCTGGGGTTGGAGAGTCCCTTCACGATGTTGAAGAGCTCCTTGCTATTGTGTGTGTTGTTGTCGAGGCGGTCTTTGAAGGAGGTCCTCTTGGCAGTCCTGATGAGGTGATGGGGATCCCTGGAGTAGCCTGGCATAGATCATCCATCATAAACAGCACTAGACCTCAAACGTGCAACATGCACCCACAACAAGACTCTTTTCAATATAAATACGAACATGTTTCAGAAAAACAATCAATCAAACATTTTTAGAGCGTACTACATACCTGTGAGGGTCTCAAGGCGCTGGGGGGGGGGGAGGGGCGCTACTGATCGAACAGCCAGGTCTTGAGTAGCCTCCTGAAGGTCAGCAGGTCTTGGGTCTGTCGTAGGCTCAGTGGGAAGGTGTTCCAGATCTTGGCGGCTAGGTGGGAGAAGGATCTCCCGCTGGTGGTTGTTCTTCGGATGAGCGGGACGGTGGCGAGTGCGAGGTCGGTGGAGCGGAGCTGGCGGTTGCGGATGTAGAAGGAAAGTCGTCTGTTGAGGTAGGCTGGGTCGGTCTTGTGGAGTGCCTTGTGTGCATGGATGAGGAGCTTGAAGGATATCCTCTTGTTGACGGGGAGCCAGTGCAGATTTCTCAGGTGGGGGGTGATGTGGCCATGGCGTGGTACGTTGAGGATCAGTCGTGCCGAGGCGTTTTGGATGCGTTGCAGTCGTTTGATGAGCTTGGTCGGGGCTCCCACGTAGAGGGCGTTTCCGTAGTCGAGTCTGCTGCTGATGAGGGCCTGAGTGACTGTTCTTCTTGTATCTGTCGGTATCTACCTGTAGATCTTGCGGAGCATGCGGAGGGTGTTGAAGCAGGAGGAGACATGCTTGGTCATGGAGAGCGTTGAGTCGAGGATGATTCCCAGGTTGCGTGCATGGTCGGTGGGTGTCAGGTCTGCCCCCAGTGCCGTCGGCCACCAGGAGTCGTCCCAGGCTGAAGGGTTGGAGCCGAGGATGAGAACCTCTGTTTTGTCCGTGTTCAGCTTCAGTCGCCCGATCTTCATCCAGTCGGCGATGGTCTTCATTCCTTCAGGGAGGTTGGCTTTGGCGGTGATGGGGTCATTGGTGAGGGAGAGGATCAGTTGAGTGTCGTCGGTGTAGGAGATTATGTTGAGGTCGTGCTGTCGGGCGACGTGTGCGAGCAGGGCCATGTAAATGTTGAACAGTGTCAGGCTGAGGGAAGATCCCTGGGGTATGCCGCAGATGATCTCGGAGGCGTCGGATCGAAATGGGGGGAGGCAGATGCTCTGGGTTCTGCCGGAGAGGGAGGAGGTGGTCCATTCAAGAGCTTTGTCTCAGATCCCTGCGGCGTGGAGGCGTGCTCGTGGTGTGCGGTGGCAGACGGTGTCGAAGGCGGCGGAGAGGTCCAGGAGGATGAGGGCTGCAGTCTCACCGTTGTCCAGCAGGGTCCTGATGTCATCGGTGGCGGCGATGAGGGCGATCTCGGTGCTGTGGTTGCTGCGGAACCCTGACTGGGAAGGGTCCAGGATTCTGTTTTCTTCAAGGTATCGGGTTAGCTGTCTGTTGACGATCTTCTCGATGACCTTGGCCGGAAACAGGAGCAGAGAGATGGGCCAGAAGTTCTTGAGGTCTCTGGGGTCTGCCTTGGGTTTTTTGAGTAGGGCGTTGATCTCTGCGTGTTTCCAGCTCTCTGGGAATGTCGTGGTCTCGAGGGAGAGATTGATGACGTTGCGCAGGTGTCGTGCGATGGAGCTGCTGGCTTTGTTGAAGATGTGGTGCAGGAATGGGTCTGACGGGGAGCCGGTGTCATCAATGCTCACGCTGGACCAGGCTAGCAGGGGGGCGTGGTCGATGGTGTGCGGAGAGTCTGTTGTGTTGCTGTCTGTAGGGGCTGTCTAGGTGTTGAAGCTATCGTGGATGTCTGCTATCTTGCGATGGAAAAAAGTGGTGAGGGGGTCGCACAGGGCTTGCGACGGCGGGATGTCGTTGGTGTTGGAGCTGGGGTTGGAGAGTCCCTTCACGATGTTGAAGAGCTCCTTGCTATTGTGTGTGTTGTTGTCGAGGCGGTCTTTGAAGGAGGTCCTCTTGGCAGTCCTGATGAGGTGATGGGGATCCCTGGAGTAGCCTGGCATAGATCATCCATCATAAACAGCACTAGACCTCAAACGTGCAACATGCACCCACAACAAGACTCTTTTCAATATAAATACGAACATGTTTCAGAAAAACAATCAATCAAACATTTGTAGAGCGTACTACATACCTGTGAGGGTCTCAAGGCGCTGGGGGGGGGGAGGGGCGCTACTGATCGAACAGCCAGGTCTTGAGTAGCCTCCTGAAGGTCAGCAGGTCTTGGGTCTGTCGTAGGCTCAGTGGGAAGGTGTTCCAGATCTTGGCGGCTAGGTGGGAGAAGGATCTCCCGCTGGTGGTTGTTCTTCGAATGAGCGGGACGGTGGCGAGTGCGAGGTCGGTGGAGCGGAGCTGGCGGTTGCAGATGTAGAAGGAAAGTCGTCTGTTGAGGTAGGCTGGGTCGGTCTTGTGGAGTGCCTTGTGTGCATGGATGAGGAGCTTGAAGGATATCCTCTTGTTGACGGGGAGCCAGTGCAGATTTCTCAGGTGGGGGGTGATGTGGCCATGGCGTGGTACGTTGAGGATCAGTTGTGCCGAGGCGTTTTGGATGCGTTGCAGTCGTTTGATGAGCTTGGTCGGGGCTCCCACGTAGAGGGCGTTTCCGTAGTCGAGTCTGCTGCTGATGAGGGCCTGAGTGACTGTTCTTCTTGTATCTGTCGGTATCCACCTGTAGATCTTGCGGAGCATGCGGAGGGTGTTGAAGCAGGAGGAGACATGCTTGGTCATGGAGAGCGTTGAGTCGAGGATGATTCCCAGGTTGCGTGGATGGTCGGTGGGTGTCGGGTCTGCCCCCAGTGCCGTTGGCCACCAGGAGTCGTCCCAGGCTGAAGGGTTGGAGCCGAGGATGAGAACCTCTGTTTTGTCCGTGTTCAGCTTCAGTCGCCCGATCTTCATCCAGTCGGCGATGGTCTTCATTCCTTCAGGGAGGTTGGCTTTGGCGGTGATGGGGTCATTGGTGAGGGAGAGGATCAGTTGATTGTCGTCGGTGTAGGAGATTATGTTGAGGTCGTGCTGTCGAGCGACGTGTGCGAGCAGGGCCATGTAAATGTTGAACAGTGTCGGGCTGAGGGAAGATCCCTGGGGTACGCCGCAGATGATCTCGGAGGCGTCGGATCGGAATGGGGGGAGGCGGATGCTCTGGGTTCTGCCGGAGAGGGAGGAGGTGGTCCATTCAAGAGCTTTGTCTCAGATCCCTGCGGCGTGGAGGCGTGCTCGTGGTGTGCGGTGGCAGACGGTGTCGAAGGCGGCGGAGAGGTCCAGGAGGATGAGGGCTGCAGTCTCACCATTGTCCAGCAGGGTTCTGATGTCATCGGTGGCGGCGATGAGGGCGATCTCGGTGCTGTGGTTGCTGCAGAACCCTGACTGGGAAGGGTCCAGGATTCTGTTTTCTTCAAGGTATCGGGTTAGCTGTCTGTTGACGATCTTCTCGATGACCTTGGCTGGAAACAGGAGCAGAGAGATGGGCCGGAAGTTCTTGAGGTCTCTGGGGTCTGCCTTGGGTTTTTTGAGTAGGGCGTTGATCTCTGCGTGTTTCCAGCTCTCTGGGAATGTCGTGGTCTCGAGGGAGAGATTGATGACGTTGCGCAGGTGTCGTGCGATGGAGCTGCTGGCTTTGTTGAAGATGTGGTGCAGGAATGGGTCTGACGGGGAGCCGGAGTGGATTGTGCTCATGGTCTTGATGGTGTCATCAATGCTCACGCTGGACCAGGCTAGCAGGGGGGCGTGGTCGATGGTGTGCGGAGAGTCTGTTGTGTTGCTGTCTGTTGGGGCTGTCTGGGTGTTGAAGCTATCGTGGATGTCTGCTATCTTGCGATGGAAAAAAGTGGTGAGGGGGTCGCACAGGGCTTGCGACGGCGGGATGTCGTTGGTGTTGGAGCTGGGGTTGGAGAGTTCCTTCACGATGTTGAAGAGCTCCTTGCTATTGTGTGTGTTGTTGTCGAGGCGGTCTTTGAAGGAGGTCCTCTTGGCAGTCCTGATGAGGTGATGGTGGTTGCGGGTGGCGTCCTTGTGGGCTGCGTGGCTGTCCAGAATCTATTCGCTGTGCTGTTTCTTCTCTGGTTTCCGGCAGGCTCGCTTGGAGGCTAGGAGTTCTGGGGTGAACCAGCTGGCCCTCTTGCTGGTGTCTCTGTGGGGGGTTTCTTCAGCGGAGCGAAGGTGTTGGCGCAGCCGTCGCTCCAGCGTCTGAAGCTGTGGGCAGCGTCATCGGTGTTGGAGGGTTCAGTGGGTGGGCTGAGAGCGAGGTTTGCGTGTAGTTGGTCTTCGGTGATTTTTCTCCAGCAGCGAAGAGGGATCTGTTGGGTAAGGTGGTGTGTGGTGGGTTTCTGGAAGGTGAAGTGGATGCAGCGGTGGTCGATCCAGAGGAGTTCGGTGGTGTGGCTGAAGGAGACGTGGGGGCTTGAGGAGAAGACGGGGTCGAGCGTGTGGCCGGCGGAGTGGGTAGGTGTTGTGAGAGCCGAGGTTGGCAAGGTTATCGATCAGGGTTGTCGAGTTGCTGTCGTTGCTGTTCTCAAGGAAAGGACCAAGCAGATGTAAACAGCTTCCATAAAGTCTTCGAAATGGTCCAGAGACCCAGGAGCATATTATCAAGCGGCAGCGATAATCATCGCTGCCCGCGCATACTGCGAATTTTCCTATCGCCGGGTATTGCTGGAATATATCGACATGCTAGCGCTGTATTAACAATGCTTAGCTCAATGGTGATTAATATTCCAGCGATATCGGGGGAAATGGGCCAACATCGCTGGAAAACCAGCGATGTCACAAGCAAAACGGCGATAACCTTGCCGATACGACCCTGTGGTCATATCAGCATACTCCACCCTCAATGTCATGTATACATAAGTCTGGATTTTAGCAGACATTAAAATCCAGCGATAAGGGCCAGTTAGCGCGATTTCTTTTATCGCTACGCCGGCACGCCATTGTTGTAAATATTGCGAAGCTTCCTTTGCGATATTTTGTCATGAAGTTGTGTCAGGCACGCCTACTTTGCATCTCATTAGAGTATGCGAGGCTAGGTGTGCTGGAAACGGGCATTAAGTCAAGGAAACACGCGCCAGCGTGTCCTTGATGAGAATGCGATAAAATTATTGCCGCTTTTTGTCCGGAAACGGACGCTAAAGCGGCGATAATGCTGTCGCCAGCCGTTGATAATATGACCCTCAATATCGTAAAGCTACCCCACATTATAGGATAGAAATTGAGCACAGCCTTTCCATTTAGTTGTGCAATCCAGTCGTGTGCCATATCAAGTTAAATCATTCATTCATTCATTCATTTACAAACCTCACTTCTCCCAGCAAAACCAGAATTAAGAACAGTCTATACCAAACGGCTTCTCTCTCACCTAGGTCAATTTGGAAGAAATACTCATTGTGCTAAAAAGCCCAAGATCTGGAAAAAAAAACTCTGGAATCCTAGCATCACAGTAGGTGCAGCTGCAAATCGAAAGTCTAGCTGTCCTATAAAAGCATCTATAAACAGCTGTCTACAAGTGGGTGTTTTCTACACCACTGAAACTCTTGCTTGTCAACCCTTCCTGAAACAAAGTGACTCTAAACCTAATACACTCCACCAACTAACACCACCTGATAGGGCTTGCAGGGCACTCCAAAGTATGGAAAGAGTAGTCACTGCTCCCACCCCAAATAGAAACTAACATATTCCTACACCCAAACACAGAAAGGAGATGGTTCTGATCAATGTCGGCAGCAACTTCTTAGAAGGGTCAGACCGAGATGCATTTAGCATGCTGACCCAACTTATCTCTTCACCATGGCATCCACACACACTGCCTCTGAGCAAACACTGACACTGCTTCAGACTTGAAATAAAATAGTGAAATCATTACCTGGCGAAGGAAGCAAAACAGGGAAGGAGAACTGAAATCTTCTCTCAACCCTGTTCTTTACGATGTTCCCCAATGGTTTCACCAGCGCCACCTACTTTAGTATTGATATGAAACTGCTCGACCTCCACAGAGCACTTCACCTTCACTCTGACCTTTGCCAAGGAACACTTCACTTTCACTCTCTAACCTTTGTCAATGTGTTAAATGGTAGCGGCAGTCGTAGTCGATAACCTTTCAAGTATTGACCGGCGGTAATCGCCTCTTATACCATTCGATGCTAAACCAACAAAGAGGCAGGCGCCGGAGACTGGAAGGCAGGAAACAAAGTTTTATTCTCTCCGGAGGAGAACACGTCAGGTCAGACAGCAAGGTATCGTCATGAGGTGCTCTAACTGCATCTCAGAGACCTGGTCTCTTATACACACGTTTATGACTTTATTGCAGGGTTATCATACATGGCACATTCTTGAGATCGCTTTGATACATAAAGAACATCCTCAGAATCCCTACTTCAAGCTCGTTCCCACACATATCTACAGTGGAAGTCCCCACCCCACCCACAGTGGGAGATGGCTATCACACAGCTGGACATTCCGCCAATTCCCGGGGGTGTGTGCAACCGGTCGGGTCCCAGGGGGTGGGGGCCTTGATCTGCTGTAATCCCTTTGATGTGGGGTGTTTCCTTTACAGTAGGGGCAATAAACTGCATCCGCAGGGCTAGGTGATGGCCTGGGATCGGTTCGGACAATCGGGCGCGGAGGAAGGGGGTTATCAGAAAGGATGTATGACCATGTATGGGATGTAAAGGAGGTGTTGGTCAGGCACGGGGTGCGATTCCATGGCAGGGTCGCGCAGAAGGAGAGGTTTTACAGCCCATGTACGAGAGAGCGGGGGTGGCCAGCGCGCGGGGGATGCTCGCAGCGCCTGAGGGGCGCGCTGGTGATCGGCGATGAGCGGGGAGAGAGAGTGGGGTGCCTAAAATGGCTGCCGTGCGTTTTCGGTGCGTGGCGCTGGGGAGAGGCAAGATGGCGCAGATAATGTTCAATTGCAAACTAAATTTCCACAGTCCTCCCTTTTAACATATCTCGCCAGCTTGTCTGGCCGACATTCACCTTCGTTAACCTTTTAGCCATAATATCGTAAATGTTTTCATGCGTTCCTTAAAAGTACAGAGTCTTAGGACAGGCGGGAGCAATCTGACACAATTGTACATAGTTACATGTGGTTGACGTGACAGTTGATGACGTAGCGTATACAGAATTTCATTAGCTGCATCAGATATCAGACACGGAGATAGGTGGAGGGAAACTTGCTTGAACACAAACTCGATACTTGAAAAAGGTTTGGTAAAACAAGGGATAATTACGCTCATTTACTTAAAGGCCTAGACTTCGCGTGGATCAAGCTAAACAGCATAGTCATGTGTACGGTTGATGCTATACAATTGTCATTTATAATAAGCTAATGTTTCCTCATCTATTTAGTGTGTAGCTGGAAGCGACCGAAAAAAGATCTTGGAAACTTGGTTGGGAGGTAGTCAAATCAAAAAGTGGTTGGGAGAGGAATACAACTCAACATGGGTTACAGTCAGAGGGTGTTTCTGCTTTCCAGTGTCTTATTGCAGTGAGCCATCACTGGTAAGCTCTCTCTTCTTCTTTCGTTGGCACTGTTGAGCACCGGCGGTGGAGCTAAGGTCCAGCTCAAATCCAGCGTTTCAGGGTGTGATCATCCTTTGCTCTTGGATCACAGTCCTGTTCTGTCCTTTCCCTTGACTGGTCTTATCGTAGGTACCTTGAGACTGGGTACCCGCTTCTCATTTTTCTTTTGTAAGGTCAATGTCGAAAAATAGGGGTGCTTTTGGGAGGCCGAGGGAAGAGGGGGTGGAGTGGGATTGGATCAAAGGGCGGACCAAGGAGAGCAGAATCTTTCAGCATTGGGCCCATCAATCGGGCCCGACGGGTTGGGACTCCAGGCACGAGCTGATCAGCGAGCAGGGGGCTTCGGGATAGCCTTTCGTTCTATTGCTTTCCATGCTGTGAATGGTGCCTCGTCCCGCATCCCTTTGCTTCGTGGCTCCCCCTTGGTCGATGCCATAGATGTTCCATGGTCCGTAGCCAGGCTGTGCGTCACGTCCGACCCCTCTCTTCCGATGGCCGCAGGTTATCTTTGAATGGGTACAAGAAACAAAATCTTAGAGAGTTGGCAGGGAAGACATTTACACACTTCATCCTCTCTCCCAACCACCGAGTAGTTGGGAAATGCTTTTATCGGTCGCTGTATGATTGATGTCTATTAACTCTTATGTCGGTGTGTGTTACTAATTTATTAATCATTGCTGTGGTGCAGGTTTCTGTGGGTGTTCCTGTCCATCGTCTGGCCTGCTAGGTGTCGATTCCTGTGCCCTATAATCGTGGCAGGAAGCCTGACATCTGTCAACTTTCTGGTCAAAAATTCGAACCGGCTTCTCCGGTAGAGACTCGTTCCTCTTAACACAAGTTCTGTTAAAACACATTTTCCTCCGAGGACTGCTAAGTTTATGAAAAAGTGCGAGGTGCTACTGTCATGGATTCACAGATATCTATTTCGGGGAGGGACACAAGCTAAACATTTATCTTGCTGGAGACAATAGGTAACCCTCATCAGCTTAGGCGATGTACCTTTAGAAAATAAAGTCATCAGCTGTTTTGTTCGAAATACTCTGGGACGGCTAGTACAGAGCTGGGGTGATTCTGGGAGGACGGGGTGCTTAGACATTCTAGTTCGGAACAATTGGGCGGGGGCAATTCTGGGCGGTGGAGATGGTGTCGTTAGAGCTCTAAAAACGAAAACCACTGACAAATAGTCCCCGTGATGAGGGCCAGATTGGGAGACATCAGTCGTCTTACCTGTCCTTTCTTTCTCAGCCAATTAAGTTCAACATTTGCAGAAAGGAGAGGTAGTAACGTGGTAAAGTACGGTCGTTTTTGTTTCTGTCAATTTGTTCGAACACCGCCGTGTTTTAGGCCAATTATATATCTACTGGGGTGGTACAGTGTCGTCATTTATTTAAAAAGAGGGCAAGGGAGCCTTCGGCGAGGGAGAGGGAGAGAGAGAGAGAGAGAGTGAGAGTGAGAGAGAGAGAGAGAGAGAGAGTACATCGTTTATTGAGAGAGAGAGAGAGAGAGAGAGAGAGAGAGAGAGAGAGAGTACATCATTTATTGAGAGAGAGAGAGAGAGAGAGAGAGAGAGAGTACGTGCGCATCAAGTAGGCTATTTGATAAACGTGCGACATAAAGAGAGAGAGAGAGAGAGAGCGATAAATGTGTATGATTATAGGCTACTTGGTGTGCACACAACGCAGAGCAGCACGGGTCAGTTTTACGTAAAGAAACATAGGCTGGAAAAACATAAATTCATCGTTCACGTACACACAAATACCGGATAGGACATGACAGTACATACACCAAGCGCAGAAACTGAAGACGAAGACACAGAGCTAATTAGGGAAAAGGGGCCTTTCTTTTCCTGTCCCCTTTTCTACGCGTGCTGTGTATTTTTCAGTATTTTCCGTAATTCATTTTGGGGGGGGGGTCGGACTTTTTACTCCCCTCCCTTTGGTCGATAGACAAGCGTCTCAGTCCATACAACGACGTTCTCTCCAGCGACCCAGGCATATACAATACGTACACATTCATACCGTACAATCAGGGCACATACGCACAGTTATACCATACAGTTTTTCACGTTCCCAGTGGTGGTCTGTGCTTCACGCACCATCCCACAACGTTTGTCTATGTTTTTCCCTACATTGAGCACGGTGCGGTCCATGTTCACTCCATTCTCCAGTCGGAATTCCATTCCGATGTGGCCTATAGAGAAGAGAAGAAGGGGGGGGGGTGCGCAGCATTCAAAGTACATTAGCGCGCGTAGACACGAAAAAAGTTCTACTTACCACGTACCAGGCTAGCCGCAGGAGTGGGTAATACCACAGACCTATTATTCTTTTCTTTCGATTATACAAAGATGCTCTATTTCATTCATCTCCTAAATTCGGGTTCCCTGGTCGTACATTTATTTCTCAATCGGTCGTATATTATGGTGCAAGATACCGTACCTTGCATTCGGCATATACCTTAAGCTATAGTCGACCATTTTCTGACAACTCTTGGAAAAAGACAGGTGTGACGGGTACAAATTCCGTTAATCAAAAAAAAATTCAGGCAAATAGGGTCTGCATTATCTGCTTTCTATTGCTTGGGAGTAACAATCATTTATTCAAAAACCTTTACCAACCTAGATGATTTGTCATGACGCTGATTCCGTAATTCCTTTAAGAAGCCCTTTATTTAAAACAATGTCAGTATACAAGTACGGGCCTACAACCGCTACAGGCCGGCCACGGTGTGAAAGGCGTCGAGTATCATGAGCAACACTACTTTAGCATAAATTCAGTACCCTCCCCGTCCCTCCGACCATCATGTGTGGAAACATTGCATACATAAATGTCAAGTAACCGGGACGCCATAAGGAGTTGCAGGCCCCTCCTACATTGGCGCTATTTTGGGGCGAGGTCGGTGGGTCCAGTGCACAGTCTAAGTCTTCCCACTAACTAGCTGCCGGACCAGAATCCCTTTCGGTAGTTCGAGAACTTTCGTTAGCGTCAGCTTGCGTCAGCATGGCGTCACCGCGGTCTTGTAGCAATGCCGTGGTCCGTTCTTGGGGCGGGACAGCAGGCGGGTTCTTCCGCCGACGCCTTGAATCAGTCTTTCTTTTACGGCACCAAACGGAGGCAAGATGGCTGCCGCCCGGGGCAAAGACAAGTTAATGTGGAATAAGCAAGCAAATAGCGGCGGTTGCCCCCACCGGAAGTCCACGGGAGTCGAATGTCAATGACTCCCGCAGAATCTGCAAAGTTGAGAAGGTGTTTTTCAAGGGTGGGGCCCACGCCCGAGCAGACAAGCTTCCGAGTCCAGGGCCGTCTTTCGGTGGGCCAGGCCTGGATCTGAAGAACCGACCGCCAGAGTCCAGAGGCAGCAGCAGCAGCAGCTCTTCGTTACAGCCACCGGGGTGGGTTCCCCGATCACTCGGCTGCGGGGACCCACTTCTCGAGTCAAACGCTAATGGCAATCTTAGTGGACCCGCGCCTGAGTGGTTGCCCGGCAGGCGAGACGTGAATGGCTGTCCTGCTGCAGCTGGCCGGTGAGTGCAGGGGCGCCTACTCATCTGGACGGCGAGTGAAACGGCTGGGTGCAACTCAGCTGGCCGGCGAATGAAACGGCAGGGGTGCCTTCTCTGCTGGCGAGCCTCCACCTGGGGAGGCGGGGGAGGCCCGTCCGCGTCGCTTCACCCCTGCCAGGGCACCCTTCGCTGCCGGTCGAAGCAGAGAATGGGAAGACCAGTACAACGTGGTGGACTCCACCTTGGCGCTGCCAGGGCCTCGGCGCTGCGTGTAGCCTCCGGCCTGTTCGCACAATCGTCCGCCACTGATGCCGCCTCACAGGCCGATGGATTTTGCAGGTTTTTTATAGCCCAAAGCCAACTAAAAGGACCGCCCAAAACAGGCCAATGTTGCTATTTCGAAGAAGGAGGGGCGAGGACTGTCATGTAAATAGTTGTTTAAAACATGTTTTAATGTGTTTACCCTGTTGGCGTGTTGTTATACCTATAAGTTATTAAAATGTTATAATTGTACTACTTTGTTGGAGTGTTGCATATATTTGCAATCTGGCAACGAGCACGAGGATGTTACTGTGCAACCGGAAAATAACATAGCCCAATTGTGCGCGATCTAGCCCAGTTCGGTGACGTCGATAGTGGGTACCAACAGGCTTCCGTTGGTGCAGGATTTTGTCCCGTTTACTAGGCGGGGTGGGCAGTAAGGCAGACATGTTTTAGGCAATGAGAGCGGCGGAGCCGAGCTACCTCGTGGCTACCTCGACCGTGGGCTTGGCTCCTCCTCCTAGTTTCATATTCCTCGTAAAGGGCTATTTCCTAGCGTTTCTTGTGTTTGTAGGGTCAAAAAGGGTCCCATCAGCGGTCTACTGGTCTCACTAGATTATTTTTGTTTCTTTATAGCGATTTTTATGCCCTAGCTTGCTGTAAGCTACAGCGACTAATCCATATTTAGTAAATATGTCCTTATTAGGGGTGTCTTCCAGTGGAGCTGGATGGTTCGCCTCTAATAAGCGGTCCGGGCAGAACCAACTACCAATCAGTGGGGAGAAGTTAGGCATGATGGGTTACAACGGGGACAAAAGTCAGGACTACCTATCTTTTCACTGCTTGCAAAGACTAGATAGAATATCTCTATTCCACGTTATTTGTAAGCAGAGAATACCTCCAAAGAACCAATATCGAACAACTAGTGTTCGGACAATCAATCAATCAATGGTGAGAAAGAGATAGGCACGACGGGTTACAATGGGGACAAAAGTCTGCGTTACCTACCCTTCACTATTTGCAAAGACTAGACAGAATATTTCTATTCTACGTTATTTGCAAACAGAGAATATCTCAAAGAGCACTATCCTTCAAAACAATCAATATTCGGACAATCAATCAGTGGGGAGATAAAAATAGGCACGACAGGTTACAATGGGGACAAAAGTCTGCGTTACCTACCCTTCACTATCTGCAAAGGAAGAGAGAGTATTTCTACTCCTCCCCGTTTGTAGACAGCGAATATCTCAAAGAGAACAATCAATAAGCAAATACTAGTATTTCAATCAATCAATCAATCGTTTCGCAATTTGTCGTGTTTCACGACCTTACCCGGACCGCGTGGACAGTTTCTCGTCTTCCGCCTCCAGCGCCCGATCGTCCTCTACTCTCCGTTATTGCCGCGGCACTCCTGATGGTTCCCAGTCAGGACCGTAGATCACTCTAGAGAGGTCTGCTCAGAACCAGTGAAGTTCGGATGATCGGCTGCCAGACGAGGGTCTATCGGGCAGGAGCTCTCCCGATCGTTGCAGTCGTTCACTCTGTCGTCGGGACCTCTCCCACTGGATCCACGTGTCGCTGATGGGCCCCACGCTTGGGACGCCAATTGTTAAATGGTAGCGGCAGTCGTAGTCGATAACCTTTCAAGTATTGCCCGGCGGTAATCGCCTCTTATACCATTCGATGCTAAACCAACAAAGAGGCAGGCGCCGGAGACTGGAAGGCAGGAAACAAAGTTTTATTCTCTCCGGAGGAGAACACGTCAGGTCAGACAGCAAGGTATCGTCATGAGGTGCTCTAACTGCATCTCAGAGACCTGGTCTCTTATACACACGTTTATGACTTTATTGCAGGGTTATCATTCATGGCACATTCTTGAGATCGCTTTGATACATGAAAGAACATCCTCAGAATCCCTACTTCAAGCTCGTTCCCACACATATCTACAGTGGAAGTCCCCACCCCACCCACAGTGGGAGATGGCTATCACACAGCTGGACATTCCGCCAATTCCCGGGGGTGTGTGCAACCGGTCGGGTCCCAGGGGGTGGGGGCCTTGATCTGCTGTAATCCCTTTGATGTGGGGTGTTTCCTTTACAGTAGGGGCAATAAACTGCATCCGCAGGGCTAGGTGATGGCCTGGGATCGGTTCGGACAATCGGGCGCGGAGGAAGGGGGTTATCAGAAAGGATGTATGACCATGTATGGGATGAAAAGGAGGTGTTGGTCAGGCACGGGGTGCGATTCCATGGCAGGGTCGCGCAGAAGGAGAGGTTTTACAGCCCATGTACGAGAGAGCGGGGGTGGCCAGCGCGCGGGGGATGTTCGCAGCGCCTGAGGGGCACGCTGGTGATCGGCGATGAGCGGGGAGAGAGAGTGGGGTGCCTAAAATGGCTGCCGTGCGTTTTCGGTGCGTGGCGCTGGGGAGAGGCAAGATGGCGCAGATAATGTTCAATTGCAAACTAAATTTCCACAAATGGACACTTCCCGTTCACTCTCTAACCTTTGCCAATGGACACTTCACAGTCACTCTGACCTATGCCAATGAGACACCTTCGCACTTGCAGGTCACAGGAAACAGAGCTCAATTCACAAACATATTGGAAGGTCTTTATACAACAGTGAAAAGGGACGATCCATGTTTCTTCTTCCCAATAAAGGGGCAGATTTACGTTTCCTGGCGCATCCCTGCAAATTAGCAGGGATGCGACAGGAAACTTGCGACAGGCAAAACCATCCGTGCGCCACCACTGATGCGCCGCATTGTAAATGTGGCGCGCCATGGCGCACGGATGGGCAGATGCGTGTCGCATCCCCCGGCGGGAATGCTGCGCACTGCTGGAGTTGCGTCGCAAGCACAACGCTGCTCCAGCAAGACTCGGGGGTGCCCTATGCCTAACATGCTGCGTCACTCCTTACGCCTGCTTCAAGCAGGTGCAGGATTTTGACGCAGCATGGCCGTAAAACTGACTCAGCGAAATCTTGTAGATTTCACTGCGTCACTTTTACGAGGCGTACCAGCGAGGGAACGCCCACCCTGTGCCGGAATGCCCACATGAAGCCTGACGCAGGTTTCATGTGGCGCAGGGGTTTATAACGTGACGCATCTCCCTAGATGCGTCACGTTGTAAGTACGGCGCAACATGGCGCATAGTGTACGCCGCCGCTGCGTCACAGAAGTGACGCAACGGCGGCATAAATGTGTCGCAAGGGGCTTGTAAATCTGCCCCCAAATGTTTAGTTTAGCCTTCGTTTCACAGAAAAGTATATCACAAATCACAAAATTAAATTCTGTACATTTTCACAAGTTCATCTTTTGCCTGCTAAGTAGCGCAGATGGCAGCTCGGGGTCTCCAACCAGTAGCTCGTGAGCTACTTTAGCTCTCGGGCTACCTCTGAGTAGCTCAGCCTGTGTGCAGCCCAGCATATTACATTTGAAAAGTTTTGCTTGGTTTAATTATTATACATATAAAAATAAAATGAAATTATACACCACTAATAATATCAGCAGCTGTCAATGCGTTACATTGAACATAAGTAGCTCTCATTAAAGAAAAGGTTGGAGACCCCTATGGAGATAAACGTTTATTTTCCCAAATTTTGGGGAAACATGATATATCCTGAAGGTCAGATTTTAAGTTATAGACAAGGCTGAGTTGACATTGGACAATATTTTTACATCCTGACCCCCAAACAATATTCCTCTGGAGGCCTTATGCGAGCTGTGAATTTATGATTTGAAGAGTGCTCACACCTACCCCTTTATATTAGGAGTACTTAAACAATAGTACGGATTTCATAGGGTCAAGGAGTACTAGATCCAATAACAGGGTTGAGAACCCACCACCGTGTATAAAATGCAATCACTTATACATGGTATGCTGGTTATTCATTTCTAATCTATGTATATATGTCGCTATTTTTTTTTATGATACTCTAGATATTTCTACATTCTTTATGAATTGTGAATATCATTAATGAAATTAGAATGGAGACTCTTGGTGAAGCTAGGATTTTTCAAATAATTAAGGATGTCCAAGAGAACACCTGGATGCTGGAGCCAATTTACAATTATTGTCTATTCACTGCGCTAGACGCTCTCTTGTAGTCTCAAACGTCATAATGGAACTCCACAGATTTTTAATAGAAAAGTCAGGAAGCATGGTTTGTTGACCCACCTACTCAAACATTTAATCAAGGCCAGGATCGGAAACTTAGGCAAAGTTTGGGATGTCGGCCTCAGCCTCAACACAAAAATAGGTAGCGTAGCCAAATCTATATTCCACTACATTGAGAATGCAGCCCTTCAGTCTAAAAGCAACCCACCCCATGCTTTGGGTGATCTAGTCAATGTCTGCATCACTTTAAATAATGCTTTGTACACCATCCTACCCAGATACTATATAGAGACTTTAGTGCAACAAGACGCCTGTTCTGGAGGTATCTACCTCAACATAATTCAAAAGAAAAATCAAAGGTTACCTTTCACCGTGGCCCCTTCGATCGCATCCAACCAACAACCTTAGGATGAAATGCAAATGTGGGGGAAACAGGTGCTGCTCAGTCACCAGCTATTCCTCAAGAAAAACCTTCTTCTGCAAATCGAAAATATATGAACGAACCTGGAAAGCATCAGAGCAAACTAAAAACTCATATTTGCCAACCATCACTGTGACACAGGATACCACCTACAACCTGATACTTCCGAAACTGTTGATAAAAGGCTGATGCAAAGTTATGAATGTGATTGACACAAATGCATAATTTAGCGCTGGGTGAATGGTTTTCACGTCTCAGCCAGAGTAAAGTGTCCTTTCTCTATTTCTAATATTCCAGTTACGCCATTGTGATGCAACACTGAACGCATGAGAGGGAGGTGTGTTTATAATGGATTTATCTGAGTGGTTTAAAGTTATATGTTGGAGTTAAGTGACAGTGCTGGTGGTATGATCCAGCTTTGGCAGATATATGGATTCGTGGTCAGTGCATGAGCGTGTAAGGGATCTGAATAAGGTGTTCTGTCTAGAGGTCACCTTTTGACGGGTGTCTGGAACAAGGGTGCATAGTGTGACAGACTGGAGAACGCTGATGGAATTTGATGAAACCGACCTTTAGAGATGTTCCCATGTAATAAGTGTGTGTGTGGCAAGGACTGTCCTTAATGTGCTGAATCTGAGGGTGGGTAATGTTAACCTAAAATATAGCTATTTTCTAAGCTAGAGCCGGTGCTAATCAGGGTTTCCACAAGGATGATGAGCCCTTCCTACAAAGTAAGCAGCATGGTTAGGAAAGCAGGGTGCAACCTTACAGTTTTAGACTCATCAATACCTGACAAGAGGGGGCATAAATACTGGCATATATAGAGCATGATTGATAAATGGCATTATATAGTTCATATTATACGTATTCAAGATTGCCCAGAGTGATGTGATGGAAGGAAGTGCCTACCAGCCCAAATTGTGTTCAGAACACTATGGAAATAGCTTTCCTATACGGCCCTGTCGAAACTCCTTTGAGTGCCGCGAAGCAATTAAGTAATGCAGAGAGAACTTCATAAACAAAATAAAACTAAACATAAGTATAGGGAACTTATTTATGCAATTTTTGTAAAGGATAGCTCCCAGAAGACACTAGCAAATGCACCATTTTTGCTGTTAGACAATATAATTTGACTAATTTTACAGATGCACTTTTAGGGGCAAAAATTTGCTACGCTGCAGTAAGTAACTTGTAAAAGCATGACTTAAGGTTTATATTTATTTCCCAGTAGACGAAGAAAAGTTGCTGAAATTAAAAATTAAAACCTGCAACAAGCATGAGGGAGATAGTGTTCACTTTAAGCAAAAACACTACTTCATGGTCAGCAAGCGTGATTTCTTTTCCATTTTTTCCATTTTGAAATTAATTATTTTAATAACTTACCCACTGTATGATAAGCCAGTGCCCCCAAGGCAAGGACAAGTAAAATGCAAAAAAGTCAAGAAACCACCATAAATAGGGGCTTATTTATGAGAAAGTAACACAGGGCAATACAGCATCTCAAAACACCTTGCTGCACTGCATTACATGGAGAGGGCAGGAATGCACATATTTATCCATTCCTGTCCTTTACCCAGCGCTGACGCACGATAGGCTGCCCACCGCTAACACAGGCACCCTTGCAAGATGGTGCAAAAGTGCCTCCATTGCATGCAGGAATGTTTGAGTGGAGAAATGGACACCTTCCTGCACAAAAGCAATCCCCAGTGGCACATTCCTCTATCTATGTCTGCTGCAGAATGCAGCACACATAGTAA
This sequence comes from Triturus cristatus, assembly GCF_964204655.1. Taxonomy (NCBI): domain Eukaryota; kingdom Metazoa; phylum Chordata; class Amphibia; order Caudata; family Salamandridae; genus Triturus; species Triturus cristatus. Next base: position 989,423,476 of record NC_140583.1, on the reverse strand, counting down.
GAGGACATAACGAGGAGAAATAGAAATATTTATCCTCGTTGCGCCTCCCCTAGGAAGACGTAGCATTGTGGCACATTGCCAGGTCTGCCACTAATGGTTAATCTGGGAATGCGTCCATATCCATGGGAGTTGGGTAGGATGAGAAGCGATTAAACCATTCATCATCTGAGAGACGAGTATCTATTCTACAGTGTACATAGTTACTGTACTTTGCAACCACTTTTTTTTATTCTTTGCCTCTCTTTTTTCAGTCTCCCAGTATTCCTCATGCCTGATTTCTTCCTTTTTAGGTCTCGGCTAGCGAAGGCTGCGCTTGCGCAGTCTTGCTCGCGAGAGATAATGACTTGGAAAAGAGGGGCTTGAACCCGCCCCTCTTCTCCCCTGTTCTCCATTGGCTGGCCTCGTAAATGCTGGCCAGCCACTGGAGAAGAGGTCAGTCACTCCGATTAGGCCCCGTCCTTTTCGGATCGGGGGCGTGTTTTTTGCGAAAAGTCTCAGGGAGGAGACAACAGCAAAACACGCCCCCGAATCCGAAAAGTACGCTGCCTTTCTCCGAGGCATTTCTGCTCGGCCTCGGAGAAAGGCGGTGGTGTCCCGGCGTTGCTCCCTCACCTGATCTCCTTGTTCAAGAGGCCTGTGGCTTCTCTACCGAGGCATGTAGAGTCTCCAATCACCGGAAAAACCCCAGTCGCTGCGGAACCCGTATTTTTCCCGCCGAGGCTGCGAGAGTAGATGTTTTTCTTTCCTCAGAAAGTGGCCCCGGAGGAAGAGTCCTTTATACTCCGCTTTGGCGCCACGTGTCTTTTCTATCTCACAAAGGCACCTGTGGGAGAGCGGCGTCAAGGAATAATGTTTCCTGCAGATAACCAAAGCAAGAGCTGATAATCGCCCTGCAGCCCCACCGCTTGATCACTTTTAGAAAGGCCAAAGCATGGTGCTGAATTTCCAATCGGGTAGGGAGAGAGAGAGGGAAGAAACACTCGGCGCCAAATCCTGCTGCGCGGGTTTGCTTTTGAACAAAAGTGTTGTTAATTACCCGATTGACGTTTATGAATGGCGGCCATGTTGCGGGATTTTCACATGTGTCTGACTGAGCCTTGTTTTGCTGCGGCGGCCCCTCGGCTGATTGTCGCGCTTGGTTTGGACAAATCTTTCACCTTCTCCTCGTTCTCCTGCTCTTTCATTCCCTCCCCATTCACTTCTCCCTCCTCTCTCTTGTCTCCTTATCGCAGTCTCTCTTTTTCTCTTGCTTCCCTTGCTCGATCCATTTGATTCTTTTCCTCCTCTCCTTTTCTCTCCCTCTCCTCCTATATTTCCCTTCTCTTTCTCTGTCTCTCTCCCCCCTCCTCCCAGCGAGCCTGTTATTTTCATTATTGTTTTTTTAGCTCTGTGAAGTCGCACCGATTAATGAGCGATTTTATACCCTCCGTATCTCCAGTGAAACCGAGCGCGCGCGGCGTTGTGCTTTCTCGCCCCTCTCGTTCAGCCGTGTCATCGTTTTTCACTACAAACAGCCGTAATGAGTCTGCCCGGGACATAAAAAGGCAGCGTAAGCTTTATTCACCCGGTTATCGAAAGTGAATGGCATGGTTCAAACAGCCGTGGACACCAGGGATTATAAATAAACAAGTCTCACGCATCTTTCGAGAGCATTTGCTCTGGGCGTGAGCGTACTTATAGAACTAATAGCCCTTTACTTGCTTCAGGTATTTCATATAAAGATGACAGGCCTCGAGGGGCAGCGCGGGGCTGCAGAGAGAACATTTTTATTGGAGCAGGATGGTGTGTGGGGATACCCCGGGAGACCGGTTTAGTCGGGACACAAAAGAGACGAGGAGCTGAAACACTACTAGACAGCACATTGTCGTTTTTCACATTTAGAATTTCAAGCAGGGCACAGAGTGATGTGCCCCAGATCACACGACTGGTTGGTCTAGTGCCGGAGCTGGGATTGTTACGCAGGGCGCCAGATTGAAACTGAGGTCCGGGCAGTAGTTTTGCCAGAGAACACATGTTTTCCCTGGGAAGGAGATTCTCAGTGACACATTGTTAAATCCCTTATCACATCACCAATCTTCACGTTTCCCTCTTTTAATATGTTCCTCAGAACGTGTTCCCTTTTTGTGGCGAGGGCTCATTGCGTGCTTCAGGGCGCCTCGTCGCGTTACCCCAATCCAGCAATCCTGTAATGTCTGGCATTGTTCAGGAATCTTAAACTCGAAGCTGCCACCAGGAAGCCATTTAACCCTCACTTCTTATGCGTGTCTCGCAGGCGCGCAACACCCATTGGACTCAAAGGGCTTCAGCCCCCCCCGTCGTGTGTGGCAGCCCGGGAGGAGACAGATTCCCGGCGCACACAAGGCCGCACCCGAGCTCTTCACAGGTCTTTAAAAGACCATTTGGATGTTAATGAGGCCTCGCTGTTGTTTCACCCCTTCTAAGAGCCCCTGCAGCTCCATTCTGACTATTGCTTAAGGATTCAGCCCCCCCCCCGAAATTTTTTCTTAGCCCCCCCCGAAGTTTGGCTCTAGTTGCGCCTCTGGTGTCTCGTGTATATGTTTACTAAGAATTCTTGTATAGCGCTGAGTTCAGGTATGCAGTCATTTTAGAGCGCTAAATTCGGCCACACATGCGCTAAGCAGTCCTCCCACCCGCCAAACAGACTAGTAAACACACAGCCGTGTAACATGGCTACGTTTATTGAACACACATATGCTTGTTAAAGATGAAAATGGAGTTGATATTATCATTAAGAACTTAATTTACAATGCAACGGTCTCGGCATTGTTAAAGTTAGAGCTATTGGCATTGCTCATGACAATGCCGTTTCTTTAAATGTTTTAAAAACAAAAAACATAAGCAAAAATAATGTCATGAGCAATGCCAATAGCTCTAACTTTACCAATGCCGAGACCATTGCATTGTAAATGCTTGTTATTAATTTGCAATTGATACTCTCCTCTAATCCTTGGTACACCATCACAATTTTCTTCAAAGGCAGATGAAACTGTAGCAAGTAATTGTGCTTTAGTGGCCCTACACTCTTCAAACCCTTTGTTTTGCGTTTTCTTAGATGACCTATGTTTAAGAGATCATTTACTGAAAAATCTCTTCAAGACTAATGTGCCAGCATGACCCTCTCATAATCTCTTGTAACCTTCGCCTTGTAAGGACATCCCAGATTTCTCAATATCTGGCTGTAAATTTCTGTCCAGTCTTTCTAAACGTCAGTTTGATTCCATCTTACCAATATACTGTTTGCAACAATTAATTAATTGGCCATCCTCCTTGACGTCAATGGACTATGAACTTCCGTGGGCATTGATTCACCAAAATTCCAGAGTTAGCAAATAGTTTGTCTCACATCAGAAGAATCCCGGAAGTCACTACCGAGTCCACACCTCTTCCCATCACCCTTGGCTTCTTTACTCCAAATGACTCTGAACCCAATTTTGAAATACATGTGCCTGAGGGTAGGTAGACAAACCTGTGGCAGAGTTGGGCAGGTTGTGCTAAGCAGTGTTCCACAAGTGATGCACTAAGTTAGCCAGTGGAGGCCAGCCTAGTTAGCTAAGCAACAACAGAAGAGTTCAACAAAGGTGGGCAGCTCAGCCCGTGTCTGTGATTGGGTGCAGTGATCCCGCTCCCAGTGTGACTGACTCTGGTTAGAGCTTAGCTTTAGAAAAACGAGTATGCGGCAGTGCGGCCATAAAGCAGAAAAAGACACCACTCAGTTTATTTGCTCAGCTGATTGCTTGACAATCTGAAATTGAGCTGTGATGCCGGAATTGTAGCAAAATACCTAATTGTAACCCCTGATGTATGGCTTTTGGCAGGGTTGCTGTAGTATCCCCTACTTGGTACTCAATGCATACACATCAATCTTTAGCCGCAACCCTTACTCAAGTCCTGCTGGTCTGTGAAGTCTCACTTTCTCTCTCACACAAACTTAAATTAAAAACAAATGCCTGAAATAGGATCCTTTAAAAACGTTATGCTGCAGTGAAACTAAACATGCGCTGATATGAATATAAAATGCGAAATAAAAGCATATATTATGACTCTCTGCCATCTCAGCAGGTTTCATATCTGAACAGCAAAGGTTGCCTGAATTTAGACACAACTTCTTCTCCTGCGCAGTTTAATCTGGGCAATATTGAAGGCTCCAGGTCCCACTGGGGGGGGTGTCTGTGGTCTGGGAAGTGTGTTGCTTGGCTACATTTCAACTGATTAGGCCAATTTGTAACAGTTACAACAGTTACAATCTTGAGGAACGCTGCCACAAGCCTCTGGAGCATTTTGAACAGTCAAATGTTCCTGTTCTGATGTTCCTGGTACCACCCCCTTTTAGGCCAGTAAAGTGGACTGGTGGTGTGTTCTCTGGGCTGGCGCTGCTGGGGAACCACTCCAGCAGCCACAGCGGTCGTTGCGGTTCTCTCAGCCGCTGGTGGGTCGTCGGCAGTCGTGATATCCCCATTTTTTAATGATGACCTTGGCATACGCACTGCGAGCAGCACTGCCACTGCCACTGAAGCCTGCAACTTTATTCTCCTGAATGGCAGCCGCGGGCTGCTGCAGCAGGACGTCCCGCCTTGGCTACTGAAGCGTGAGTCACATCCTTACCGATGTATCAAAGACGTGAGGTGGTGTCAGGTGAATATTGTTACATTGTGAGCGTACCAGCTAGTCCTGCGGACTCTGAGCCAGCTCTCAAGCATGCCGGGAATAGCGCTGCCACTCCAGCTTAATTTCAGTCACCGTATGGTGCATGAATACCAGAGCTCCAGCTTGATAGCTGAAGAGTCGCTATTCAGCGTGACTTTGCATTTCAGTGCAGTGATGCGGACCACCTCACTGAAATGCGTTAGTATCACACCGAATGCGTGGTACTTGGCAGGGCTGCCAGAAGTTGCAAGGGTAGCACCAGCGGTCATAGTGGCACCCCTGGTGACCCAAGAATGAGGCGCATGACCACTTCTTTGTAGCGTTAAAACGAGGGGTTTCTGGTCCATTTCAGCTCAGAGTAGGGCCTTCATGTCCTCCAAATCTACAATGACCAGGATGTAATATCTGTATATCTGGCTCTATTGTCAGCCTACATAATGGCTTTGTTTGGTTGTCCGTTCTTGTCCTTTCATTTCCTTCGTTTTGTCCGTGGACTGGCATTCTCGTATATAGAAGCCCATCCTATCCGCTCTCGCGCTAGGGCTCAGACAGGATGGAACTTGGATGTTCCAGTTCTGTACTTCACATTTCATATGATGGCTTTGATTCATCTGGTCATTTAAACAAATACTACAATCTCCCTCCTTTATGTACCCTGACAGCACTGCTGACAGGCCCAAAGGGATGGCTTGTGAACAAAACTCCCTTAATGAATTGTTGTGGGTTCGGTTTCACCTGGGGGGGCATGCTGTAAAGATTGCACAAATATAAAAAAAGCATGCCTATTGCAAGGTTTGCATAAAAGTGGAGTTATCATGGGAAAATTATTCAATTACGTAGACATTACACTTGAATTTCATCCCCCCCCCAAGCATTCTACCCATTTGAAGGTTATCTGCGGCCTCTCTTCATAACGGTCTAAACAATTCCATCCACTTGCTATATTCAGGGGAAATATGACATGTCAACTTTTAGTAAAATAATAAATTTTTGCCAGGTCCTATGTCTCGTGGGGTATGTCAAGTATTATATAAAATATCTATTTTAATACGCATTGTAGGGTGGTTAGAGCGGCAGAGGCCCTGCTCTGGCCAGTTTACACCTTTCCATCAAAATAATTCATGAGCTGTAATGAAGGCATGGCTCAGGCGTAGCGTGGGCAACCCCTGACAGGCTGGACCAGAGCCACACGTCACACACTGCTACTGTTTGTTGTCTGGAGCTTGGCTGTCCTGGAAGGAAGCCCCGGATGATACTGTGCAAACGAGACGTAGACACTACCTGGGTGATGAACGGAAAGCAACACCGGCGGCTGTTTCTGCTTCACGCTGACCTGTCAATCAGTGGCGTGACGCAGAATGATGGGACCCACCTGCAGGCTGCGATGAGGGGCCCCTGAGTTTTCCATATCTCACAGATATTGATTGACCTTGGGCTGAATGGGGCCCGCTTGAAGAGTTGGGGGCCCCCAGAAGGGTTGGTGGCTCGCCTGGGCTGCAGGGGGTTGAGTTAGGCCCCTGCAGCCATCGATGCCTTCCCCTGCGTGATTCTCTACCAGTGAAAACAACGCAAACTTAATTCAATCCAACCAAAATGCAGAGCCAATATATGAAACATTAAAGCAGTTTTAGAAAGGCAATCTAACAGCAAACTGATAAGTTGGTATGGGGCTGGCTACGTTGGAACAAGAGCCAGAGCTTCTAAAAGTATTCAGGCACAGCAGACTCACTCTTATGGTTGCCTCTCGCCTAATAGCTGGACATTCAAAACCATAGGCTTCTGGGGAAGGTGACCTGTTATTTAACAGGAGCCTTGATTGTGTGTCTTGAGCTGTCCTAGTTTGAACTGCATTAAAGTCTTTTTTAGGTCTTGCTACAGGCTGCTTTAGCTGGCAGAGAGATAGATGCAAGCAGTACTTAAGTGCATAAATAGAATGGGCTTTAAGTCTGTTTGTTGCTCATAAATAAAGTTTCTTGCCCATTCCAATTCCCTGCTCCTAAATTGACCGCTTTCCTCCCTTTCTTATGCGTTTCCTGTCCCTCAATGCTTAAATCATAATAAAATACGGGGCATATTTACAAGCCACCAATGCCACCGGGGTGTCACTTTTTTTTTACTCTCCGGTGGCGCTCAATGCAAGCCCATATTTACGATGCAGAGCTAAGCCACTTTGCCTGGCTTATCACAGCCTTGTAAATATGGCCCTCTGCAATGCAGTTTTCTGTGGCAAAGGGGCGTCCAATGGGTGTTGCTGTGGGTGTTCTCAGCAACACCCATAGCTTTTTAACTCTGCTCCAGATTTACAAGGATTTGTAAATCTGAGGAAGCGCCAAAAAGTAACGCCATTCAAAAGGAGGCGTTAATGTGGCACAATGAGGAGAAATACTTTTATTTCGATTCATTTTTTGTTTGTCTTTCTATGTGTGCTGCATTCTGCAGAATACACAGAAGGAGAAAAACACCATTAATTATTGTTTTTGTGCATGAAGGTGTCCCTTCCTGCACAAACACAGTCATCCCTGCAACGCAGGCACCCTTGCACCACAGGGCTTGCGTTGGCGCTAGGCAGCTTTTTTTAGCACTGGCGCTGGTGTGAGCACAGGGATGTGCTGTATTCTTGGAAATAAGGTGCATTCCTGAGTTTTGAAAATGATTCTGCTCGGCAAAGCAGAATTGTTTCTGGCACAGCGCTGCGCAATTTTCATGTAAATATGTCCATAGAAGGAGCAAAACACCATTAATGGTTGTTTTTGTGGAGGAAGGTGTCCCTTCCTGCACAAACACAATCATCCCTGCAAAGCAGGCAATAGTGCACCATGGTTCAAGGGTGCCTGCGCTGGCGCTAGGCAGCTTTTCTAGCACCAGAGAAGGGGTGAGCACATGCATGTTCAGCTCCTGGACTGGGTCTGACCCAAACCCTGAAAACTGAAATAATACGCAAGTTCTCATAAAATGGGGGAACCAGCGAGAAACTGAGCTAGCACCTGAGAATCTCATGGTGCGAGACCAAGACATGCAATCTGCTCAGAGCTACTGCTCAAAAGCACTCATTCTACAAGCAATCCCACTGTTTGTTACGCACAGAACATTTACATACATACCACACAGGTGAAGGGTGATCAGATAGTCCAATCAGTTACTGAGTCACCTCAGCCACACACAGACTCAACCACCATTCAGTGACTCATGAAGGTTTACTCACTCTTTCAACCAATCCACACGCCTTCTGAGTCCACAACTACAGATGTAACCCCAGGAGCTCCGAAAGGTCGCTATGCACTGCTCATGTGCTCCAGACATGATTCCTGGGTTTTACACGTACTTTCCTTTGAAAATCTAGCAAAAAATGTTTTTTACGGGTGCAAAATGAAAATGCAGTGGCTATCATTCATTCATTCCTCATATACCGGATTAAGCCCTGCCCGCCCCTTCTTGAATGTTGCGATGAATTGATGGAAAGGCATCTCTGATTAGTCTTATTTTCAGTTTATTTAAAGATGGCAGGCTAACGGATGTCCAGATCTAATGGCCCGATTCACAGGAGTAATCTGAGGCAAAATCCTAAATTTACTACTTTTGGTCTTCACAGAAGGCATTTAGTAGTAGTAAAGTCAGGATTTTGTCTTAAGTTTGTCTTAAGTCTGTCTTAAGTCAAACTTAAGACAGAATCCTAACTTTACTACTACTAAATGTCTTCTGTGAATACCAAAAGTAGTAAATTTAGTATTTTGTCTCAGATTAGTTCTGTGAATCGGCCCCTAAACTTCCACGACCTGGATTGACCTTCGCCCAACAGGTTTTTCAGCACAGTCTGGCTTCAGTGAGCATATTGACATGGCTGAATTTTCATTTGTGCTTCTCAGTACAAGACAAGAACAGCAACTGAAGCACTTTGGGATTGATTCCTTTCCAAGCTTTGAAACAATTCAGAGGACGTTGAACTTAATTCTCTGCATCACCGGCTGCCAATATAGTACTCTAAGGGCCACATGCATCATTCAAAATACCGGTCGCAAGTGGGCAGATTCGCCTAATCTGCCCCTTTGCGACTGGTATTTTTGCATTTGGGATGCATGATCCCAAATGTAAAAATTGCAATTTAAGTAATAGCTGAATTTGCGATTACTTAAATTGCGATTGCATTTAGGGTATCGCAAATTGCGATTCCCTAAATGCAATGCATTAACCTCCAAAAAATTGCGATTTCTCAATTAAGAAACGCAAATTACCATCAATTCAAAGTTGATGGTAATTTGCGAGAACTTTGAAAAATGCGCAAAAGTACCTTTTTCAAAGTTCCATGTTGCACACATACATGCCCTTGTGGTAACTTGGCAATTTCAAGGGTGCATCAGGGTGTCCTTTTGGCACCCTTGCAATTGCATGCCCAATTTGTGAGTACTTATTTGTTACTTGCAAATTGCACGTGCAATTCCTATTCATGCCTATGGGCTTCTAGACCCATAGGAATGAATGGGAAGCAATTCCTTAATTGCGAGTCGCAATTTGCGAGTTGCAAATAAGGAATGTGTGGGAAGCACAAATTTGTTTGCGATTCTACATGAATAAGGAATTGCGATTCCTAAATTGCGATTTCTTTAGAATCACAATTTAGGAATCGCAATTACGAAGTTTGATGCATGTGGCCCTAAGAGCGTATGTAATATGAGGCAATTTCCTTTATTAGAAGTATTGTTTTTTGGCTTTGTAGTCTCTGGAGTTTCTGTATCTCATTTCCTGGTGCTGCAACATCGACCACATACAAATAGGCCAGACTTCATGCCACCAACGTTGTCATAAGTCTGATCCAGTGATGAAGCTGAAGCAACACGATGATCATTCCCAACAACATTGGATGAAAATTAATGTTTTTGGTTGCCATTGTTGAATGATGCCCAACAGAAAGGTATGCATCTAAATATACTCCATATTGTGTTACTGCTTTAGCAAGTGCTGGTATAGTAGCTCGTTCTGCTAGCCAGTTGGACTTCCCTTCCATGTCTGGGTGAAACATCTTCCAAAGGAAATGTGTGGCAAAAAAACCTTGTGAGGCTATGAGACTTGTCCACTGCTGACCAGCTTGCACTCAGGGGTGGCTCATCCATTTTGTAGAGGAGCGTCGCCACACTGAAAAATAAAATGATAATAAAACCACTTTATTATCATTTTATTTTTCATTATTCCCAGCCGAGATTAGGGCGGGGGGGCATCCTGCCGAGCATGTCTGTTTGGCCAGCCGTCTCAGCCAGGCAAACAAACATGCACCAGGCAAACAAACATGCACACCCATGTTTCTCCAACCCAGCTGTGTTGTACAGCCGGGTTTGAGAAAAGTCCCAGGCTCCCTGGGCCTGAGCGAGAGTCAAGTCAGCCCACCCAGGCCAAGCGCTGTTCTCATGCTGTTATTACCAGCAGGAGGGCTGCGCTGTGATTGCCCCCCTGGGAGCCTGTGCCGCATGACCAGCTTTGGAAGAGGAGCACTGAGGCGGCGGCTACAGGAGGAGGTACGTTAAAAAAATATATATTTTCCTCTCACCTCCATCCCCCCCTTTGCCCTACCATCCCAAAACTGGAGCAGCCACCACTGCTTGCACTTGCAGATTCCGCATTCTCAAAGTGCACAACTTTATCTTCCATGTGCATCCCCACTGGTGCACACACTTTTAGAACTACATATTTTTCAGGCAGCTATCTTCTAGGCTCTTGAAAGCAGCCTCAAGTTGTAACACTGTAGCAAGAGCCCTTTACTCAACCTCCTTTTTTTACTCCATCTGATCCATTTTGGCTTCAAATATGGTCACAAAACATGGGACTCTAAAAGTGGGGACACCAGTGGTGTCACAGTAGGGAGACAAAGCTGAGCCCCTGGAGAATAGGAGGTACTTATGCAACGTGTGCAATGAGTGCAACGTTGGCTGGGAATGTAATACTCAAAGACTTCATCAGGACTTTTGTTGAACAGAACGTTAACCCAGACTTGGAAGGGTAGTCCATCAATGATGAGGGAGCAATTGAGGTTGTCCATGAGAAAGCGGAAATCTAGGAAAGGAGAATGGGGAACTGTGGTGAGGGTCCTCAGAGAAGAGTGTCTGAGAGTGGCCATTTTGAGAAAGGCCGGATGGAGGCAGCTTGTCTGATGCTCAAACGTTCTGCCAGAAACACAGGCATTTGAGGTGAGCAGATTTAGAGCATTGGTGGTGTCGTAGGTGCATTCCATATTAAGGGAGCTGCTCTCCTCCCAAATACTGGGAACTACTTAGCATTCCCTATTTGTGTTTTACATACTTTTTGTGGCACTCTAAGACTCTATGGGCATTCCATGGACTTATACTGGGTGCTCCCTTGTGTTTGAAAAAAGCTATGCTTCTCTCAAGAGCTCTAATAGGACAAACCACTTCAGTATGGAGCTGCTTTTACTTAATCCAGCTTGTAGTAAGTTATTTTGCATAATTCAAAATTGCAATGCTATTCCTGGAATGGGAAAATGCTATTGTCAGTTTTTAGCTTGATGTGCATAGCACTTGCTAATCCTATGCTTAGAGACTTTGCTAAAAAATGGCTAAATGCTTTGCCACTTCTCTAGTTCATTTTCAATCACATTGGTCTTATTCTACAATTATAAAACTGCTCGAAAAACAGAAGAGCTGCTCTCACCCCACACACACGCACACACACACACACACACACACGCACACACACACACACACACACAGGCAGACAGACAGACAGACAGGTAGGTAGATAGATAGATAGATAGATAGATAGATAGATAGATAGATAGATAGATAGATAGATAGATAGATAGATAGATAGATAGATAGATAGATAGTTAGATAGATAGATAGATAGATAGATAGATAGATAGATAGATAGATAGATAGATAGATAGATAGATCTGGTGTCTATAGCCAAATATTTGAACTGTCTTATGGCTATCAATTGTTGGATCACCACCATCCTCCTACCCTACTAGTGTGGTGAGGAACTTAGGTTTCATGTTTGATGAACACGTCACTCATATAGTTCAATTATTATTATTATTTTTTCAAATAATTCAGTGGAAGTCAACTGCTACTTTTAATCCCATTCAGTAAAACTTTTCTTTCCGATTTACCACAGACAATTTTGAATAATCCTATCCTATAGCTAGTTGCTGAATCTTCATAAATTGTTAACAAAGTGTGCTGCTCTTTCACTAATACCCACTACCTCACCCATAGCATTTCCCTCATGCTTCTATCTTTCTGATCTAGTTTCCCTAGTGCAGGTGCACACACACATGTTTCTCCATTGGCCAAACATACCACACCATAGTCCTTCTACTTTCCAATGGGAACTCTGAAATCTCATCTATCCAGGCTGGGCTTTCTATGTTATATTTCTATAGTTCGTGTTACTCTTTGTTCTTGCTGATAGTTATTAGCTTATCCAACTCAATCTTATAATCCAGGACCTAATAGGGCTTTCTTATTTTTTTAAGTATGTACTTTGCATCTATCTTTATATGCAGCAAAGAAGTTGCCACATGCTCTCCACTTGCATGTTAGTATAGTTGTAGGGTTTACACCAATGATTTCTAGCATGTGTATAACTGTGCAATACACCCATGTCTTTTAATATATCTACAGGGGTTAGTGTCGCATAACTGCTGCTCATTGTGGATTGCACTGTGTGCCAGCGAGTATCATTAAAACATGCTATTCTATCAGGATAGAAGTTGACTCCCAAACAGAAAAGGTTATGTCAGTTGGTTCCCTTGTCATAGACATTACAATTTACAAGACCTCATGGGACCTTTCCTAAAGATCAAGAGTAGCACATTCAAATTTGAGTGTGTCCCCCTGGGCACTCAGGAAGAAGAAAAACGTTTACAATTGTTCATTTGTTTTGGCAATTTTATTCATTGCTTTGCTTAAATCAATAAAGTTTTCAACGTTGTCAATTCATTGTTTTTCTTTAAAGTATATACATCTTTTCATGACATCAATGTTTGTTTGTAATCCAATGCATTTCGGGTTACTACGAACCCTTCGTCAGGGACAAACCGGTAAACGCAATCAGAGATGAGGAGGCTTTAAAAAAATGTTTTGGAGTCGTGTAACACAATCTATTCACTGTATTTGCATTTAAACATGTCATACTTCAAATTCTGTCTAGGGGAGAAAAAGTATGCCTCGATTGATTCTGGTACACACACTTGTCAGATCAGCATTTACGGGGATTTGTGTGTTTATTTCCTGCCGTGACGCTGGCTGTAAAAGTTAAAATGGCTGTTTTACATGGTCTTAACTATGAGTATATTTGATAGAGTTTTACGGTAAAAAAATGACCGGTTGAGAATAGTTTTACAGAAAACAGTACGTGAACGTTTTAATGTCATGATGACATTTGGAGAATTAAGTGTAAGGTACTTACATTTGGTGTCCGGGATTTCAATAGTTCAAGCGTCTGGTGGCTATGTTTCGGTATAGCGTGTTGTTATGTGGTTTTATAAATGACGGACTCATAGAGTGTGTGGAAACTAAAGAGGGATTCAAACGAATCATACGCGTAAGCGGACTGACAGCCATGCTGGAGCGGTACGCAAAACATTGGGGGATCGTGTGTTTTATGGTGAACGTAATTATTCGTGTGTTCAAGTGAAATTATTTAATCGTATAAAAGCACATGTTATTAACGATGCTGTTTAAGAACACGTGTTATAATTGTTGAATGTGCTACTCTTGATCATATCATATGACGTATAGGGACCGATACGTCACCCCAGGAGCACCGAACAAATCCTAAATCTCTATAAAAACTTAGTGAATCTGGTTGTTGCGCACGCAAACATTTATTCTTTTAACCTTTCCTAAAGATGGCAGAAGCACTGGTCTTCCTTTTTGTCTTCTTAGTGACAACACTGGGTGAGTTCCAGCCGCCTTGGTGGTAAGCAAGTGTCTCCTTTCTCAGTTAGAATCACAGAGAGAGGTCAAAATAGCATCTATTCTCCTGGCTATTTCTGGAAACCATACAATGAGCAGGGTGTCATTCCCTCAAGAGTCACCCATTCCTCAAAAGTCTTTGTTTCTGATAACCGCTCTGAAACACTGAAGAAGGTTTACACTTGGATGCTTTGAATCAGTTTGCCAATACTCTGTAGTTTGTCATCTCTATGGTTTGCTAAAATATACCAGTGCTTACCACTCAGTGTTTACAAAGGCTTGCTGTGTCTTTCCTTAGAGCAGGGCACATCCTTAACATATGTAAATGTCATTTGTGCCATCCCAAACCCAAGGATGGGCAACATTGATATTATACAAAAGATGTTCACTTTAGGCCTTGTCCTCCTGTTTGAATTAAGGAAACAACATATTGATAATAATAATATTATAATGATAATCCACATTTGTAAAGCGCGAACAATCATCCGTAAGGGTCTCTAGGCGCTGGGGGCCGTCTGAGGGGCACATCTCAAGAAGAAGCAGATTCAGAGATCAGAGGAGCAGATTAGGTCCTTTGCAGACGAGTACCTTTGACAAAAGTGTGACTACAAGGTCTGCCCACCTCTAATCCTCTATGGAGCCTACAACAATTCCAGAATGAATATACAGCTCAGTATAGTTCTCAATTTGGTTTGAATGCTGCAGTCAGTTTGGCTGTATGAGTGAGATGAACCTGGCAAAGAGCGTGCATTAATTTAGGTTATTGCATTTATTAGGGCTCCTAGGTTTGGTCTTGGAGTAAGCTAATTGACCATTAAATGGCTGAAACATGTAGACCTATTGATGTTCGAGTTCATTGTGCACTCCATAACAATACCCCCTGTTTTTAGGTCTCGCCTGACCCAGCGCATGCGCTGGTCTGGCGAGACTTATTGAGAGGGCTCCAAAAAGTGCTACCAGGCCAGCCTAGAGCTACAGTGCATGTGCGCGGGCACGCGCGCCGCGCTTTACCGCAATTACTTTCACTTTTGCGGCCGCACGGCCGCTTTGCATAGCCAATAGGTCTCGCTTTTGGGACCTTATAAGTATTTAGTTATGCAACTGTTGCATGGCTATACACTTATAAGTTCCCAAAGGCGAGACCTATTGGCTATGCCAATGCTTGTTTAACCTTACCAAAGGGCCTCGGTATAAACTTTTGAAATTAACATGATACCTTTAGGCAATCTTAAGTTCAGATACCTTCACAATAAAATGCAAAGAGCTTCCTTGACTACCAAGGTTGAGCCCACCGCGATATGGACTGTATCTGAAATCAAGACAGAATGATGAAGTATTCCACTAGCAACCCTAGTGGATGAGAATCCTTTCATGGGCCAATAGGGACACCCCAGGTAGGCAGAAATAGGTACATGAAGGCAGAAGTGAAGCCACTTTCCTAGTTGATGTGGATCAATTTAATAAACAATCAATACAGCTAAAAAAAACACCCAATCAATTGAAGATGTGTAACACACAGTCCAGCTTCTCCCTCATGCACCTGAATCCCAGATTGTTAATTAGCGGAATCTGGCAGTGTTTGTAATGAGGAAAATTGTTGGTAAAATGATCATCAGTCATAAGTATTGTCTCCTAAATATGGGTTACAAAAATATATTTCCATAGATTGTAGCTTTTGTAATAATAACTCTAATGGGGCAATTTTTGATATTTATAACAAGATGTCAGGAGATATTCTGACAATATTATGGTACAATGTTCACCTAATAGCTTCTGTCTTTGAGAAAACCTTTACAAATGCAGATAAAGTGGAAATAACCTGCATACCTGGGTGTGTGCAACTGCATTTTCAATGAGGCTCTGAACTCCATGATCAGGAAAAACTTACACCTACCTCAAAAAAGTCTAGTAGAGGGAGGAAGAATATTAATCTTGATGTATTCATTAAATATTTCCCTATCTTGAGATTGTCCAAACCAGGTTATCCTTCCCCAACTAAAAGTCTATTATTGCCTGTAGTCTATGTCCATCAGATAGGGATTAGTTTACAAATGTAGCTGTTCCAGAAATTAAAGTCACGGACATTTCAAACCAAATTACGTGTATATATATATATATTCATACAGACTAAACAGTGGGAGTTTTAATTATACATCTAACAGAGTTATAAGTTGGTACCTTTTTAGAAAGACAGGGTCCTCTTTCTTTTCCATGAGGGATTCAACTGAACCTTGTCAGAGATTGGTGTAGTAAAGCTTAGAAAGAGGGTACAAAAGAAAGGAAACAAGAGAGAACTCCTAAATCTGGATTGTACTTTTATCGGTTCATGGTTACGCTGTTTGATACCTGAGGATCTTCCTTACTTTAAAATGGCCACTGTCCGAGCTTCCTCTTTCTAATGCTAGGTTCCAGCCCCCTTCACTTAGCTTTTCATCCATCGTTTTCTACAACATATGGCAGATATGCTTGGGACCTTTGCTATTTTGATACACTATTACTAGATTACGGAACTGCTGTGTTCTCTGACTCATTTACTTTATTATGGCCCATTGTATTTTGGAATCCTCATTTTGAGGACCTCAACAATATAGTTCACTTTTTTGTCTGTATATTTCCTCTTGCCCTCCTTTTTGTACTGTGCTTTCAGTTCCCTGTCTGGTTTCCAGAGAATTGACACCCTTCACATTTTGCTGCACTAGTGTAAATCTAGTGCATCCTCTTATAACCACATTGTGAAGTTTAAAGTTTTTGCGCATGACTAAAGTAAATGCCATATTTTGTAGCTCATGCTAACGTTGCTCACCAGGTGTGCCCACCTCCGAGTCATGATGAGCCTCACATGAGGTATAGAACTCACACACTAGCTTGATCAGCCAAAATTGTTTATATTGTTGTTACTTGTGAAGGCCAAGTGCTAGCACTCATAATCTCAGCTATGCATCTCCTTATATTCTTGATCAGAACTTAGTCACAATATCAATGCTAGAAACTGTCCTAGTACAGTATAAAATTACAGTACCAAGTTCACAAGTTGTACTGCAGAGCGTTCTGGTAGATTGTGTCCATTCAGAAGAGAGAGAAAGACAGTCACCAAACCAATCCAAAGGTCCAGGAATAGTAATTCCATTGTAATCTTGCATTTGATCGGGAGCGTATCTCCATTTAGCAGTTATGGTATACTTCACTGTCACTGGTTGCTGTGATTGTCAGGCTATAAGTGCCGTGCAGGCTCGTGCTAAATGTGAGATAGAGTTATCTTCAAAATACCTTGGTTCATTGACTCACAGTGGATTAACTGAGGAATAGTGACCAGAGCTGTGCTGGATCTCCAATTGACCAGGTGCCAAAGGTAATAAAGACATTTCTCAATGGGGAATTTGGGTCCAGGATATCCCAATGCTCTGCTCCCCAGTCTGGTCAGATAAAAGTCTTATGTGAGTTGAATTCTGCTTGTTTGGTATTTATTGAGCAAACACAAGCTTTTCTTCTTTACTGTAATTTTGGAAAAAAGTAATGTCTGTCAGAAACGATGGGAAGGAATTATTTGGTAGGAAAATAGGGGAGTCGAGAGGAAAAGATGTGAGTGATAATTATCAATAATATTCAGGAGGCTGTGGAGGGATGGCACTCTGATTCCTTAAGTACCCCTAACACAGATCTATATGTTGAAAGAAGTACACTCATTTAACCACCCAGAGATTCTGTGATCCTCGAAGGGCTGTTACTGGAGGTAGTTCAATTGCTAGGGGGCCAGTGGCAATAGTGAGAGTGCTTTCCTTTCTCTCTCCTAGAATGATATGAAATGACAAGAAAAGCTGTCAGACCCTTCGTTCCCTTTTATCATAAAACCTTCCTTCCCACTCCTTTGGAACAAGATGCAATGATACAAGGCATAGGACCTAAAGCTTTTACCTGCGTGAGAGTGAGGGTATATGAGGAAAAGGGGCACTTGAGAGTCACAGCAAACTGACATTCCCACCAAAGGGATTCCTAACCACACCATGATGAATATTACTAGACATTTTTCCAAATCCAAAATCCAGGACCAATTGGTAAATAAGGCATACTGGCCAAAACAGACACCGAAGAATATTGATACATTGGAAGCTGCTAGAGGTGCTTTATCAAATGCTATTACTGAGACTGACCCTACAAAGACTGAATGGATCAAAATAAACAATTGTTAACACAATAAGGGTGAATCTCCAGCTGACTTCCTAGATCAATTTAAGGATATTCTTGATCATCATTCTAATATTGTGAACGTTGATGAAACTGCTTTAGAGATGGCTGGAGCGCCATTTGTGCAAGACTTGTTGCCAAAGGTGCAAGAGAAGCTAAGAATGTTCTGTGTGGGTAGGCAAGTAAGAATCTGTTTGAATTTGTTTCTGTGGCTAATGGTTGTGCAGCTGTTAAAGAAAGAAAGAAGTTTCTGAATTGAAAGTGATGTCTTTGCAAATGCAATCTTTCCACCAAGGATCAAAGGTAGTAACAGAGGATAGAAACTAGGTAAAAGGGCAGGGTGTGGGCAGGAAGCGGCGATGTTTGAGAAAGGGGAGAGTTTTGTCCACCCATTACTGTCTTGTTGCTTCAATTATCCATAATTGGATCCTGGGGCGTTGGAGAGGATTTTGCTCAAACTAATCACAGGGCACCTATAACATACATGAACAGCAGAACTTTTCCTTCTCTTAAAAAAAAGGTACCCACCACTTTTTGAGGCAGCTGCTCCATGTACACATCGATTCCTCTAGACTAGAAAGGGCCATATGTACAATGGAAGTCAAATGCATGATATATATATATATATATTCACTGAAAAAACCATAGGTTTCAGGGGTGTTATAGTTAGCTGGACTTTTCACTTGTACAAAACCATTGAAATTCCCCCGTTATAGTTAGTTCAGCTAACTATAACTCGCGCGCCCGCAATGCACTGCTGATGACGTCACATATTACATCACTCATGACATGGTCAGTGACATCACTCATGACATCACTGATGACATCTCAAATGACATCACTGATGACATCATCCAGTGAATGTGTGTTATTCTGAAAATTAAATATGTTTTATATATGTATATCTCAAGGTCGATGGAAGAATAAATGGGTATATAAGTGTCTAAATGGATGATTTGTTTTTGAAAAATTGATTGTGTAACTGACTGATTAAGTGTATCATAGTGAATACATGGCTTAGTGAGTAATGTTTAAATATGTAAATATCTGTATCAGTCTCTCACTTTGTGTATAAGTGGCTGCATGGGTTGGTGAGTAGCTACATGGGTGTCTATATAGGTTATTAGTTGGTTTTTTGAGTATCAGTCTGAGTGTCTGCATGGTTCGGTGGGGGGTATTACGTAGTGCATAGGTGCATGAATGAGTGACTCACTGTTTGTATGTGTTGAACACAGTATGTGTGCAGGACTGTATGGGTGGATGAGTGTGTGTATGGGTGTGTTAGTGAGTGAATGACTGTCTCAATAGTGTCTTTATGAGTAACTACATATGTTTTAAACTAGTATATGTGACTATTGGTGTATATATGTGAGTATATGTGAGAGTGAGAGATTGAAAGAGTTCCTGTATGAATAAGTATGTGTTTCTATAAGTGATTGTTTAAAAGACTAAGTATGTGTAAGTTTCCGTGGAAGTAAGTGTGATGGTGTGTGTATAACTGTATATGCAAGTAAATGTATGTTTGATTCTTTATTAGCATGAGTGACTATGTGTGTGAGTAACTCTATGGATGAGTGGCATTGTGTAACAGGATGTATAGGTGTATGAGTACATATGATGAGTGAGTACATGTATGAGTGACTGTATTGGACTGTTGGTGAATGAGTGGATGTGTATGTGGATCTTAGAATTACTGAAGAGGTTGTTGTAACTGGTATTGGTATGTCCATTGTTTTGAAAATTTTAGTCTCTATTTTTGAATGTGTGTATCAAAGGTTATATTAGGGTGAGAGGAGGTCTGCCACTCTATCACAAGGATGATGTCATCAGTGATGTCATCAGTGATGTCATTTGAGATGTCATCAGTGATGTCATGAGTGATGTCACTGACCATGTCATGAGTGATGTAATATGTGACGTCATCAGCAGTGCATTGCGGGCGCGCGAGTTATAGTTAGCTGAACTAACTATAACGGGGGAATTTCAATGGTTTTGTACAAGTGAAAAGTCCAGCTAACTATAACACCCCTGAAACCTATGGTTTTTTCAGTGAATTTCTGAGGTTTTTTAAATGCTAATTCCTAACTATAACGTGCCTGAAACCTATGGTTTTTTCTGTTAATTTCAAAGGTTTTTTAAAATCTAATTTCTAACTATGCCTACAGAGATAGGACATGTGAAGAAAGAAGAAAAAATGCACAGAAAGAAACAAAAGAAGTGCAGAAAGAAGCAACAGAAGTCCTCAAATACGAAGATAAGTGCAGGAAGAAGGATAACGTGCAGAAAGAACAAAAAGAAGAGCAGAAAGAAGCCTTGTTGCAAAATCATCCTGTACCCTCAACTTTTTCAGACGGATACTGGTGGTAACTGAGTCTGACTAACCAGTCCTAGAGCCAGTGCTATGTTAAAAGACACTTAGAATACAGCGAAAACACCTACATACACTAGGGAACCTTATGCGTTGGGGTCCCCCTGTGATTAGCCTTACCTCCTCTATAAGCCCCTAGTATATAATAGGGCATGGGGATTAAAACTACCTCTTAAAACAGGCCACGGGGCGTTTTTGCACACGTTCACTCAGGCCCCGTCCCCTCCTTTCACCATTGTGTAAACACGCCCTGTGTCCGTTTTTAGTTGGGAGATTAAGTTCATTTGAATCCTGAGGGTCCCTAGGGTCCAACTAGCCCACTAGGTACCTCCAGTAAGTGCCACAGAGCTGCGTTGCAGAGAGGTGTAAAAAGTGGCACAGCCTGGACCACCTCTCTGCAATGCAGCTCAGTGGCGCTTACTGGAAGCACTTGGTGGGCTAGTTAGCCCCCAGGGGCCCTCAGTATTGAAGGGAAATTATATCCCCAATTTAAAACGTGCCATGGTGCGTGTTTGCACACGTCACCTCAGGCCCTGTCCCCTCCCTTCACCACTGTTTAAACGCGCCCTGTGGCTGTTCTAAGTTGAGAGATTAAGTCCCCTTGAATCCTAAGGGTCCCTAGGGTCACACTAGACCACTAGGTACCTCCAGTAAGCGCCACAGAGCTGCGTTGCAGAGAGGTGTAAAAAGGGGCTTGGCCTCAGAACACCTGTCTGCAGCGCAGCTCCCTGGCGCATACTGGAGATGCCTGTTGGGGGCGCGTTTGCAGAGTGCTGCACGGAGGGGGCATGGCCTCCGGCACGATGCCAGTCTTTTATTTATTTTATTTTTTTAAGAAGGGGGGCTGTGTGGTTCCCCTTCTTATTCTAATTTATTGGCCCTGATGACCCCATCCCCCAGGGCCTGTCTCCTAATTATATTTTTTTGACCCCAATCCCCAGGGCCGGCCACTGTTTTTTATTATTTTTAAAAAATATATATTTATAGACACACCTAGGACATGCTGGACAAACCGTACGTACCTATCACCATGACGATTTGCGTGATATTCATTAAAAGGCGACTATGCATGCAATTAATCCACGTGGAATGTATTTACACCACTAGTGAAGCTCTGACATGTCTGATGCTCTACCGTGCCTAATCCCGGTAGACACCCTTGTCGTTTATTTATACAAACATGGGTAGCTATTGACGGGCACATTTAATACACATGCACACCAAGCCATTCAAAGGGGATTCGACAAAAATTCGACCAAAACTATGCAAGAAACCCCCCTCACGGTAAATAAAACACACATCCACTGCCGGATGTGTAATACTTTTTATTTTACTCTCTGGAAAGGGGACGAACATCACTTGCGAGTCACAGCGCGCTCCTGACAGAGCCCAATGCTGTGTTACACCCACCATTGCCTGCCGAGTACCACACACCTCTGTGTTGTATTCCACTAGCTAGTGCATATGCTATGACACTCTCTAGCCCATGTGCACTGTAACACCACCCCGTGAATATGTCATGCCACACTTGTCTTCGCACGGGTTATATTGCCCCATCAAACGTGCCTTCCTCGATGCCTATGTTATAACGCACAGTGCTATGCCATACATATTACAATTTGGGATCCATATCTTTGTCACAGTGCATGTGCAACGTTACACTCCCCAGCACATATTTTATATTACAACTTTAGAGACTAGTTAGGTTACACAACACTGCCCTGTGCATATTACACTCCAAGGCGCATATCGCATAGCACGCGCTAGTGCCTGTGCTATCTCGCGCTCTCCAATGAATCTGTCATTGCGCACAATGTATTGCATATTATATTTCACGCCTGGTTCATCTTATATCACACTTTTTGGTGCATAGTTTATACCATACACTATATCTAGTTTTCATTTTCAATCGTGCTCTCAGGACTATGTTCTATATAACACTGTGTTCACCTACCCTTTTCACGGGCATTACATTTTGCGATAGGGGGTGGAGGGTCAGGGGGTGTTTTTGCCAAGTGAGCCCGGAGTCACAGTCACTAACGTCTTCTTCTTCCTGAATAAAAGTGAGATTATGCTGCATACTTGTTCATATTTTAAGTAGTTTGCACAGACAAAATGTTTTAAAAACAATAACGTTTCTAATACCCGCCTTCTCTGAACAGTTAGCTTGCTGCCCCATCCCCCTCCTCCCTATCCTCTGTTGTGTGAATCCATGGACTAGCCTCCTACCTCCTGCCATGCATGGTCTGATGTGCTGCCACTGCCCTCAATTTAGTATGATGTACCAGTCCACTCCTCCTGCCCTCCATTGCCCAATTCTATGCCCCATCATTGACCTCCTGCTTAAACTCTGTGCTTAGCTTGCTGCCCCTATTCTCCTTCCCCCTGCCCTCCGATGTCTTTGTGCATGCCCCTGCTCCATCCTTTTTGCCCACCATGTCCCATGGACCTGCCACTCCTATCTACTCTGAGTGTTCTGTTGAGCTGCCACTCCCCTCCCACCTGCCTAGCATTGTCAGATGACTGTAACCTGTCCCTGCCACCTCCACCCTGCCTGTCCACATGCCATGCCTCTATCCTCTTCCTCCTGTCCTACATGGTCCATTGTACTGCCACACCCTTCTGCCCTCCCTGGTCTGTTGTGCTGCAACTGCTCCTCCTGCCTGCCCCGTGTGGTCTGTTGTGAGGCCCCTTCCCCTGAACTTTCTTGTCTGTGCACAGGTCCTAACCCTCCCTTCTATCCTCCATCGTCCTTTGTGCATGCCCCTGCACCCTCCTCCTTGCCCATCATAGCCATTGTGCTGCCACTAACCCTCCCACTTGCCATGCATGGTCTTCTGTGCTGCCATGGCCCTCCCACCTTCCCTCTGTGGTCAGTTAGCTGCCCCTGACCCCCTCCCACCTTCCCTCCATGGTCTGTGTGTATGCCATCACAGTCTCACTGTTGCTCTTCATGTTGTGTCTTGCTTCTAGTGCCCATCCTGCCTGACCTCCATGGCTATCTTGCTGCTCCTGCCCTGCCCCCTTGCCCCCAGCCCTCTGTTTACATGTGCAGACCCCTACTCCCTCCCTCCTGGCTTGTCTGTTCCATTGTAATGCCCCTGATCCGTCCCTCCTGCCCTTTATGGTCTGTTATGCTGCAGCCTTCTCTCCTGTCTGTCCATTATGGTCAGCTAGCTACCATTGCCTCTTGCCCCTCTGTTCTCTGTTGTCCATGTGCATGGTCCTGTCCCCTCCCTCTTGCTTTCTATGGATTGTTGTGCTGCACTCCCGTCCTGCATGCCCTGTGTGGTGTATTGTGCTGCTGCAAACCCTGATGCCTGCCCTGCAGGGTCAGTTTGGTGCACCTCTCCATGTCTCTCCTGTCCTCTGTTATCCAAGTCCATGTCCCTATCCCATTTCCTTCCATGATCCAATGTACCATACTTGCGAACATTTTGAACTTGGTAAGAGGGAGATTTTGAAAAAAAACTGGGGTATTGATTTTCCCCTTTGAGTTACATTGAAAAAGAGGATATTGTAGACAGGAGACAGATCAAATAAAGCCCATTTGAGCTTAAAAACATTGGACGTTTCCTGGCTGAATCGGGTCTGTTGGCATGTATGGTTGTACTACCATTGCCTCTTCCTTCTGCCCACAATGGTCTATTACATTGCCACAGCCTTGAAGGAGGGTAGATTTTGTATCACAGGGGGCCCCTGGCCCGTTCTGTCCACACCTGAAGTATGAGACCCTTGTCCTTGCCCTGCCAGCCGCATTTGTAGGCCGTATTAAATTGACCAGCGGGTCCTGTGTTGCTATATAATTATCCTGCGACATCCTTACCACTCAGCCAGCATAAAACCCCTGTGTAGGCCCTTCTGTTCAATATGTAGGCCTCTTTGTTAAATTGACCATAGCTCTGCAATTTTAGTGTATAGCAGTCTGAAGGCAGGTCTGCGAGGCCTTCTGCTCCAAACTAGTAGCCCCCACCCTACCCGAGTGCTCCGTGCTCGGTATCAAAGTTCAACATCCCCCTGAAGCTGTCGACCTACAGTAGGCTGCATCCTGGACTGGTACTTGCTTCCTGGGCAGGTTTCCCGCTTTTAAGGAAGTGGCAACCGCAGAGCATCAAGTTAGGAGAACTGAGGAGATTTTATACATGAATATATTGAATTCCTGTACAATACCCATTATTTTCTGCTTGCTCTATGGAACTTACGATAAGCGATTGTCCTGAGAGACTGACCTTTTCACCCAGTCCATTGTCAGCATTAAGTGGGTAAATGACGAAATGTCTGGTAAAATCTGCAGACGAAGCTTTTGGGTAGCATACGTAGGTAGATGTAGCGTGCAAAGGAGCCCACAAAATGATATAAAAAGGGATCACCCACAGATATCAACGGACAACCTCGCCGTCTGTATGTAGGTTAACAGGCTGTGCAGGTTTTCCCCAAGAACTGGGAGCTCTTGTCTTCCTTTGCTTAAAATGTCTTGCTCTGCTTTGCTTGAAGTATCTTATTCTATTTTACCTATATGAAATGTCATGTTATGTTTAACCATTGTTCTCTTTACTTTTGCATTTAAAAGATGTTGTATTGTAATTGCAGGAATGCTTGCTCTAAGAGTAAATGTGAGTGTTCCTAGGTAACATTTTCCTTGGTGTAACTTGTTTCTCATGATGCATTTATAGATGTGTTTTCTCTCTCTCTCTGTCAGTCCATTAATTGAGATACAGAGAATATCATGACAGCTGTATGATTATCTGGATTCTGTATTTTGTACTTTATGTCTCTATTCTGCGGTTTCTTTGAAGTTGCATCTTCTCATTAAACTGCCATTGTATTCTGCCTCCAATTCCATGTCTCATATGTCTGTTTTCTTCATTTTTGGAGCAAGCGTTCCTAGGCACCCCGGCTCAAATTAAGGTGCCCCTTTTGTCCCTGACTCACTCTCCTGCTCAGTTCTGTGGTGGCTCCCGGGGCTCTGGGGACCGCCCCTAGCTTCCTTGACCCGTAATAGATCTTCCCTCCAACAGCCTCTCTTGCAAGTCCTGTATTGTTGGTTTGTTGCCCCTGCCCCCCTTTCCACTGCCCTTCATAGTCTGTTGTGCTTCCACGGCCCTTCCTGCCTGCTCAGTGTGGTTAAATTGTTGCCTTTGCACCCTCCTACCTGGCTTCAATTTTCAGAGTCCGTGCCCCTGGCCTCTGCCTCTCAACAGTATCCTAATGAACAACTAGATTGCTAACATTCTATATTTATTACAAAAGTGTGGAACGCCTGACATCATCTTGATGTAATCAAAACTGTAATACCTAGAGCATTCCTTTAGAAATTACATATATGAGAGGGTCTTATTGGCATCAAAATTATGGTTAGTGCTCTAAAAGACTAAAATAAGGACATATTTTCTGAGTTTTCAAATAGCGACAAAGCACTTTTAAATTATTTGTTATCTTTATGTTTTTTTATCTAGTTGACAACTTGATTAAATGTTGCACTTAGGGGAGAGGATGTGGTGTTACTTCCAGAACTGCAGACTTTGCAACTGGGGAACCAGGTTGAAGTTTCTGCTTCAGCTCGACATTCTGTGATTCTGGTCAAATCACTAAGTCTCCCCATGTCTACAACCAAAATGAATTTGTTCTTGTGTGATGTAACCAATGCTCATGTAAAGCACTCCAATACCTGACAAGTCTGCACTATATAACACTGCAAAAACACAAAATAATAAGTGTTTTGCACACTTCTGTCATTGGGCTATATTTGGGCTATATCTGGGTGATTTTGGGCTACATTTGGGCTCTTTTGTCTCCGGTGGCCATCTTGGGAGATTTATTTGTTATGAAGTTTCCTAATTTCCTCATGTACTGCAGTGTCCTCAGTCGGAAATGCTTTCAGTTTTTTACTTTGATTCCATCATGAAGGTATTCAGATATGTCACACATTTGCCATAAATTCTGAATGTTAGCACTCTAGTTGCTCATTAGATCACTGTAGTAAAACTACTGTTCACCATGGAAGTCTGCTCCTGGTATTAAAAGTGCATGTTTCAGTCTGCATGTCAGAATTTTTTAATGAAATAGAAGAGGATTTGAGAAGTCACTCAAAATGTGCCCTCATTTTCTTTCTTCAGCATTAATCATAATTTCTATGGCAAAATGAACCCCCTCATTGTGTTCCTTTTTAAATTAAATGTTTTAAGTGTTACCAGTTTATTCCAATCAAGATGGGTTCAGGTGTGCCATACTTTTGTCATAATGAAGACAGTAAGTGCTCTAGTTGTTTTTAAGAACATTCTTGGACATTCTGTCATTGGGCTATACTTGGGCTACATCTGGGTGATATTTGGGCTACATTTGGGCTCTTTTGTCTCTGGTGGCCATCTTGGGAGACTTATTTGTTATGAAGTTTCCTAATTTCCTCATTTACTGCAGTCTCCTCAGTAGGAAATACTTTCAGTTTTTTACTTTGATTCCATCAAGAAGGCATTCAAATGTGTCACACATTTGCCATAAAATCAGAATGTTAGCACTCTTTTTGCTCATTAGATCACTGTAGTAAAGCTACTGCTCACCAGGGAAAACTGCTGCTGGTATTGAAAGTGCATGTTTCAGTCTGCATGTCAGAATTTTTTAATGAAATAGAAGAGGATTTGAGAAGTCACTCAAAATGTGCCCTAATTTTTCTTTCTGCAGCACTAATCATACTTTTTATGGAAAAATGAACCCCCTCATTTTGTTCCTTTTTAAATTAAATGTTTTAAGAGTTACCACTTTAATCCAAGCAAGATGGCTTCAGGTGTGCCATACATTTATCATAAGTAGGACGGTTAGCGCTCTAGTAGTTCTTTGGAACACTCTGGAAAGCTGCAGTAGAACACAAAGGAATCAACTGACAGTCTCTGCCCTTGTTGGATGTACATGTTTTACTGAGAATGTCAGACTTCATTCTCACATGACTGAGAAAGATAATGTGAATTTACAGAAAATAAGCTCTCAGTTTAGCTTATAGATCACCTTCCAAACCTCTGTGGTAAAAGCATGAGAAAATATTTTTCTCTCAATCATGATATCCCAGCAGAAGGCTTTTTCACATGGTGAAATCACCTTAGAACATACCACAATTCCTAAAATGAGTATGGTACCATCAACAAATGATTTATAATGTAACTAAAGTCTTAAAACCTTCTATTAACTGCAATGCTTTTTAATGAGGTGCTATCATGTATATTGGTCCCAAGATGGCTGCCAACACTTCTTGGATGAAGTGCTTACAGCCAATCAGATCTCAGGATGAGATGTGTGGTTAGGCTCCGCCCACATATATATATTGATTTAAATGCTATTTTCTCAGGAACTACTGAACAGATTTACACCAGACCTACAAAAGGCACTTCCTTGACCTGAGGACTACCTCTCTGCCAAATTTCAAGTAACTCTGTTCAGCCGTTCGGGCTGTAGCTGTGTCTAAAGGTCCTATGGAAAAATGCATGGGAAAAACGCGTTTTGGGACCCCCCTTTTTTCTCAGCCCCAGCTTGACGAATCCCCCCGAGACTTTCAGGCTAGGAGCGGAGCGTAGCGCCCCACCTATTTTGAAAATTTCGCGAGGATTCATCGACCGGCGCCAAAGTTATTCCAAATAGAATGTTGCGGATTTCCTATGGAAACAGGGTCCTAACTATAACTATCTACTGGCGACCGCCAGTAGATAATATATATATATATATATATATATATATATATATATCCTGAATACCGCATTTGCCAGCCTCGGTAATCCTCCGGACACTCACATGACAGCGTCATTTACAAAGTGCCGGATTTTTAAAGTGCCAGTGCAGATTAACAATTGCATCACGTGGGGGAGACATCGTTGCCACTGAAGAAATACTACCACAGCAAACATATTTGGACCATACAAATACGTAAATGGCCCCACATAGTATATTTCACACTGTTATATCATATATAATATATACAATACTGAAATCCAATAATGGCGTAAATGCCAATTCACTCAACAGGGAGTAAATATAAAATAACAATATGTACAGTAACTGATTGCTGTTGACTAATGATACTGCCATCTATATGGAAATGAACACAGCATGAAATCAATAACTAGTGGTAAAAATAGTCCTCCCCCTGT
Organism: Triturus cristatus; assembly: GCF_964204655.1. Lineage (NCBI taxonomy): Eukaryota > Metazoa > Chordata > Amphibia > Caudata > Salamandridae > Triturus > Triturus cristatus. The sequence continues at coordinate 989,395,205 of NC_140583.1, read as the reverse complement.
CTGATGAGATAAAAAGAGTTACAGTGCAATTTAAAGTGTAATAGTGCTTGTACTGATGGTTGAGAGAACAAAAGTATCAGAAATGTGCATCATCAAGAAAATCATATATTCCGGTGCATCACTAAATATCTATTTTGCTAAAAACAATATCATTTCATTCATGTTCGTAAATTAAATATAGTCTATAGAGTCAGAGTTAAGTCGGGAGTCACTAATCCTCATAATGAAGGCAAATTTGGTAAGCTCCTAGGCTGCTAAAGTCAGAGTCATCACAGTATACCCCAAGATCTGATCCAGAGTATAAGGGCGGATACAAATGTGCAAATGTGCAAACTTCCTGCATACAGTACAATTTATCTGTAATAAATAGTAAACTAAATAACAAATAAATAACCATAAAAGAGAGGAATAAATAGATTAAGACCAATGTCTAAAAATATATAAATTGCTGTATACACATCTGATCCTATTACCTTATTACAAATCTATAGATAAAATCTTGTATGGGATATAATCATGGGTCTCATATAACTGTCCTTCACGTAATGTAACTGATACAGTATTTTGGACATATAATTAGCCTAAACACGTGTGTAAGTCCTCTGTTATGTTAAGACCTGATGGAGACTTTGTGTCAAGTTGTAAAATGTACCGTGTCTCCAGTCTACGTAAGCTAGATTCTCTGTCCCCACCCCTCCTGCTGGGCACAATGGTGTCAATAACATAATATCTGAGACCCCTGATGTTACTTTTGTGGGTTTCTCTGAAGTGCCTGGCAACAGGGTAGGTATTGTCCTGATTGGAAATTGCACGTAAATGCTGCAGAATGCGCTTGTGTGCAGCTAATTTCGTACTGCCTACATAACTGAGATTGCAAGGGCAGGTGAGGACGTAGACAGCATATTCGGTTTTACACGTCAACAATTTAGTGATTTTGTGCTGTCTACTGCTAAAAGGATCAGTATATGTTTTGGTGTTAATCCCATGGGCACAGGCTTTGCAGGTCTTGCATTTGTAGAAGCCACTGTTAAGTTGCAACCACGAAGTTTTTTCAAGTATCTCTGGATTTGTATTGACCAAGGCATCTCTCATAGTGGGGGCCCTACTGTAAGTTATCATGGCCCGCTGGGGGAGCATTGGACCGATGATGGGGTCGCTGCGTACAATAGGCCAATTCCTATTGATAATTCTGCGTAAATCAGCCTGTTGTCGACTATAGCCCATGATAATCCTAAAGGCATTGAGGGGATTTTTTACATTTTTTACTGTGTTATCCTGTGTTGCTGCTCTCCTAGATATATTAGTGGTAGGCTGTAGTAGTTGTTCCCGATTGAGGTTATTAGTTCTTGTAATGGCACTATCGATAATTTTAATAGAATAACCTCTTTCTCTAAACCTTTGTTTACTCGAGGTCTGTGCCATTTTTAAATCGATATCATTGCTACACACTCTTCTTAAACACAGCATTTCACCATAGGGTATGCTTCTAATGAGATGGGAAGGATGAGTGCTGGTTGCATGCAGTGTAGAGTTACCAGCAGTCGGTTTGCGGTACAGTCTAGTCTCAATGTTACCTGCATGTATATAGACTTCTGTATCTAAAAATGTGACATTAGTTTGGCTACATGATGCTGTAAAATGAAGATTAAGATTATTTACATTTAAAACTTCAATAAAATTAGTTGCCTCTTCCAATGTGCCGTTCCATATCACAAATAAGTCGTCAATAAAACACAACCAGACAACTACATTATCTTTCAGGTATTTGGCATGCTCATTCTTAAGTACCATCTCTTCCCAAAAACCCATATGGAGACAGGCGTAGCTAGGGAAAAACTAGCCCCCATAGCTACGCCTCTCAACTGGCGATACAGAAGATTATTATACATAAAATTGTTATTGAGAAGGCAATATTCCAACATCTCAATTAGCATCTCGTTGTGATCTTTGAACTGTACTGGTTTGAGTGAAAGATAATATTTCGTGGCCTGAATGCCGTCACTGTGCCTGATACTAGTATACAATGACGTTACATCCAGTGCCAACATCCAGTAACCAGTTTCCCATTTGGTTTTACTAATTTTACGCAATAAATCCCCTGTATCCTGTACATAAGAGTCTAGAGATTTGACAAAGTCCTGTAAAAAGAAGTCAATGTACTGTGAAGTTTTCTCGTACATTCCATTACGGGCAGAAATAATTGGTCTGCCTGGAGGCCTGTTGTAATCCTTATGGACCTTCGGGATAAAATATAAGGTAGGAATGACCGGGTTACCCATCTTCAAAAAACCATACTCGGCCTCAGAGATTAATTTTTGTCTCTTCCAACCAGCCAATTTGCAATAGAATTCATTGTTGGATGTTTGAATAGCTGCTGTAGTAGTGCGGGCATAGCAGTCTCTATCATTTAATTGTGAATACGCTTCTTGATCATATTGTTCTTTTGTCAATAGTACAATGTTACCACCCTTATCACTTTGGCGAATAATGATATTTTTATTCTGCTTGAGTTTCGACATAAGCTGTTCGAATTGCTGAGTTTGTCGGTTGTACCAACGTTGTTTCCTCTGAGTCTCCTTGTGTAGAATTTTCACCTCAGCTGTCAAGTTCTTATTGAAAATATCAAGAGCATCACGGGGCATAATAGGATTGTATGTAGAATTAGGTCTGAACGGAGTTGTAGGCACTAATGGATTAATGCCATCTTGGCAATTGGGGTTAATTTGATTACCTGTTCCCTCAGTATCCCACAGCTCCTGTATAGCGTCCAAAAGAGATATTTCAGGTGTGCTTCTAAGACTATCTTGTTGGTTGTTTTTGAGCGCATAAGATTTTTTGAGTTTAAGTTTGCGCACTGTTTTATATATATCAAGACGTGTGGCCGCATAGTCAAAGTTGACCTGAGGTGCAAACGATAGACCCAAAGAGAGGATCCTCTTATAATCCTCCGTGAGAGTTAAAGGAGTCAAACTGATTATTGTATTGGTATTGTCAGAGCTTACTTCTTCGCCCAGTATCCTCTTCCTCTCTTCCTGTTTTGATTTGAGGCTCCTCTTCCTCGCCCTCTGCCTCTGCCTACATTTGTAGTTTGAGCATTTGCGTCGTGACTCATTGTTGTTGGTCTTGGGCGTAGAGTTTGTCTCCTCTCTACACATAAAAAATTCATTTCCTCAGCTGGGGTTGGTTTGGGGATCAAGCCTGCTGCCAGACTATTCCGTATCTCAGATTCAGAGTCACTGCCACCTGCTGAACTCAATTCTGAGTGAGAAGTGTCATTCACATAGGTGTTCTTGCTAGGACCCCTGTTTGGAGGAATCACCTTGGCTTTTGGGACACGTAGTGAATTATATATATATATATGTATATATCTATATATATATATGTGTATATATATATATATATATGCAAAAAAGAAGCAGAGAACTCTGGGTAGTTCTCAAGTTTAGGTGGAAAGCAGCTCCTGTATGGAGCACTCTCAACACCAGCGACACTCTAGATCTGCTCACCTCAAATGTCTGTTTTTCTATCAAAATCTTTAAGCATAGGATTAGCACAGTGCCATCCACGCCGAGATAGAAAAGGACAAAGTCTTTTGCCATTTGTACAGCAAAGTCTTTAAGCATAGGACTAGCACAGTGCTGTCCTTGCCGAGCTGTAAAATGACAAAAGCCAATTACCACTCCAGGCACAGTATTACAGCTTTGAGTTGGTAAAATACCAATCAAGCCAACCTGAAATGAGTAAAAGCAACCCCTGACACAGTGTTTCGCTCTAATTAGAGCTCTTCAGAGAGGTATAGCTTTGTCCAGACACAAGGGAGCACCCAGTATAAGTCAAAGAAATACCCTTTCAGGCATAGAGTGACGAATAAATTATGCAAAAAAGAAGCAGAGAACTCTGGGTAGTTCTCAAGTTTAGGTGGAAAGCAGCTCCTGTATGGAGCACTCTCAACACCAGCGACACTCTAGATCTGCTCACCTCAAATGTCTGTTTTTCTATCAAAATCTTTAAGCATAGGATTAGCACAGTGCCATCCACGCCGAGATAGAAAAGGACAAAGTCTTTTGCCATTTGTACAGCAAAGTCTTTAAGCATAGGACTAGTACAGTGCTGTCCTTGCCGAGCTGTAAAATGACAAAAGCCAATTACCACTCCAGGCACAGTATTACAGCTTTGAGTTGGTAAAATACCAATCAAGCCAACCTGAAATGAGTAAAAGCAACCCCTGACACAGTGTTTCGCTCTAATTAGAGCTCTTCAGAGAGGTATAGCTTTGTCCAGACACAAGGGAGCACCCAGTATAAGTCAAAGAAATACCCTTTCAGGCATAGAGTGACGAATAAATTATGCAAAAAAGAAGCAGAGAACTCTGGGTAGTTCTCAAGTTTAGGTGGAAAGCAGCTCCTGTATGGAGCACTCTCAACACCAGCGACACTCTAGATCTGCTCACCTCAAATGTCTGTTTTTCTATCAAAATCTTTAAGCATCGGATTAGCACAGTGCCATCCACGCCGAGATAGAAAAGGACAAAGTCTTTTGCCATTTGTACAGCAAAGTCTTTAAGCATAGGACTAGCAGAGTGCTGTCCTTGCCGAGCTGTAAAATGACAAAAGCCAATTACCACTCCAGGCACAGTATTACAGCTTTGAGTTGGTAAAATACCAATCAAGCCAACCTGAAATGAGTAAAATCAACCCCTGACACAGTGTTTCGCTCTAATTAGAGCTCTTCAGAGAGGTATAGCTTTGTCCAGACACAAGGGAGCACCAAGTATAAGTCAAAGAAATACCCTTTCAGGCATAGAGTGACGAATAAATTATGCAAAAAAGAAGCAGAGAACTCTGGGTAGTTCTCAAGTTTAGGTGGAAAGCAGCTCCTGTATGGAGCACTCTCAACACCAGCGACACTCTAGATCTGCTCACCTCAAATGTTTGTTTTTCTATCAAAATCTTTAAGCATAGGATTAGCACAGTGCCATCCACGCCGAGATAGAAAAGGACAAAGGGCCATATGTAGGTAGGCTGTGTTTTGCGATTCTCTAATTGCAATTTTTAGGGAATCGCAATTAGAGAATAGCAAAATGCTATGTAGGTAGGATTAGCAATTTTTTTTGCGAATCCCACCTATTCCTTATTTGCGATTCTCTAATTGAGAATCGCAAATAAGGAATACCTTGTCATTCATTCCTATGGGCTAAAAGGCCCATAGGAATGAATAGGAAGACATTCTCAATTTGAGATTCTCAATTAGAGAATCGCAAATTGAGAATGCAATTTCAAGGGGCAAGGGTGTCAACATGACACCCTTTTGCACCCCTGTAATGATCATGGGTGCACATGTGGCGCACATACATGCCCTAAGGGCATGTATGTGTGCCACATGGCACTTTGAATAATGCAAAAACTACATTATTGAAAGAAATCGCAAATTACCATCAACCTGAAGTTGGTGGTAATTTGCGATTCCTTAAGCCAAAATAGCACAACTTGGGTGCTTTCTGCATTGCATTTAAGGAATCGCTATTTGGGATTCTTTAAATGCATTTGCAAAATAAGGAATCGCAAATTTTGCGATTCCTTATTTTGCATGTGGGTTGTTGTTCCCTACATAGCATACTGCCCAAATTGCGATCGCAAACGCTGAAATTCTGCGAATTTCTGCATTTGCGATCGCAATTTGCCTTTCTACATATGGCCCAAAGTCTTTTGCCATTTGTACAATACAGTACAATATATATATATATACATACATATATATTACCTACTGGCGGTCGCCAGTAGGTAGTTATAGTTAGGACCCTCTTACCATAGGAAAACCGCAACATTCTATTTTGAATAACTTTGGCGCCGGTCGACGAATCCTCGCGAAATAGGTGGGGCGCTACGCTCCGCTCCTACCCTGTAAGTCTCGGGGGGATTCGTCAAGCGGGGGCTGAGATAAAAGGGGGGTCCCAAAACGCGTTTTTCCCATGCATTTTTCCATAGGACCTTTAGACACAGCTACAGCCCGAACGGCTGAACAGAGTTAAATGAAATTTGGCAGAGAGGTAGTCCTCAGGTCAAGGAAGTGCCTTTGTAGGTTTGGTGTAAATCTGTTCAGTAGATTCTGAGAAAATAGCCTTTAAATCAATATATATATCTGAGCCAGCTTACGGTGCGCTTACCGTGCGCTTACGGTAAGCTTACCGTACGCGTACGGTGACGTGCGCGAGCGCGATTCTGATTGGCTGTTTGATCTTAGTAAACATTCGAATCGGTCGAAACCAGGAAGCGGCGGCCGCCATTTTGTGTGTTTCACTCAGAAAAAAAGGGTGATAACTTAGGGTGATAACTTGAAAAGGGGGCAAGGAATAGAGTTACAGACCCCATAACATTTGAAAGGGGGTCAAAGAAGGACAGAAAAGTACAAAAAAAACATTTATTAATTTTAAAAAAAATCGCGGGGTACGCGTACGGTAAGCTTGCGGTAAGCTTACCGTACGCGTACGGTAGAAAAAAAAAAAAAAAAAAAGAAATGAAATGCAGATTTAAGTGTTTAGATATTAGGGGGCTCTAAAAAGAGCCGTTGTGTTTATGAAGTGATTTTTTAGTGGTACCTACAAGTAAGTACCGATGCAGAGTCTAAGGTTCAAGAGGAAGACTCTGTTCCCTTCATCATTGAAGTGTACACCATCTCCTCTATAAATGTCTTGCATGTCGTAACGCAAGTTGTTGTGGTAAATGGAACCCATACCATAGTCACGGAGGAAAGCAGAAACAGATTTGTTGACGTGCTTTCTTGCTTTGTCAATCTGTGGACAGAAATGATTGGACCAGTTCCATTTTTGCCTTTGGCATATGTTAGAAAACACAAAGGCAGTTTTAGGGAAAAGTGAAAACAGTTGTGCAAAGGTCTCCTTCATAAGCATTTCCAGACCTACCCCAGTCAAAGTGCCTAGGTCATTGCCACCACAGTGCACTATTATGAGGTCAGGGTGTTGGATTTGCATGAAGGATTTCACCAATGGCATCGATTGGTGCCACTTTAACCCTCTCTGACCAATCCATTTAATGTCTACATTTGGCAAAGCAAGGTCTCTCACCATACCTGTTTTCTCTGCATACTTTTCACTCCAGAAGACATAGCTGTGCCCTACAATCCACACTGTGAACATCTTCAAAGGAGATCTGGATGCACTCAGGAGGTGTATTTCAGTAGAATGGAAAAAAGAAATGAAAGACAGTTTGGAAATGGAGGCATACATATTTTTTTTTTTTTTTTTTAAACTGATTGGCTGTTTCATACCATTCTACAATAAAAACTAGGCTGTATGTGTAAATTTATAGAAGCATGTTTTGTATTGGTACAGAAAAATGTGTTACCAAAGAACAGTACTATGGATTTGCTGTTAGGTTTGAAAAGTCAAGCACTCCTGCTCTTTGGAAATGAAACATTGTGTGGTGAACTTCTGACCTAACTCTAAACAGCAGTGTTTCAAGAGCTGTTGCTATGGTAGCAGGCAGAAGTCAAGTTGGGGGAAGGGTACTAGGCTGAAGTCAAGTTGGGGGAAGGGTACTTTTGGAAAAGGGTTGGTTTTCAACCAATAGAAATGTGTGATTACATTTGAAAAAAAGGGGGAAGCACTGAGATTTGAAATTAACATGTATATGTGTGGAAAAAGAGAGGGAAACTTTGCCATTATCTGGTTCTGCTGAGAGGAGAGAGGTGTACAGAACAGAGATCCTGGCTCTGATAATCTGCTGTTTGAGTGCCACATTTCTTTCACAGCTAACTAATTTTAAAGGTGAGTTTAGAGTTTGAGAGGGGATGTATATGGTAAATTAAGAAATGAATAATAGAATTGGAATTCCTTTTGTTGAAGTTGTGTTTATCATTTTCTGTTTTGGGAGAAATTTAAATGTGAGGAACATGTAAAATAATATGGACTATGTTTTCACGATAAATTAAGGTGTACTGGTATAAATAAGGAATACTTTAAGGGTTTGAGGTTGCACTCAGTAATGCAAATACATTCAGCATCAGTAAGGCTGGTTGCCCTTGCTGGAGTGTAGTCAGTCACCCAGGCTACACATGTTGCTGGTCTCAGAAAGCTGTTTGGTATTGCTCTGGTGATTTTACATTTGCATTAGATGGAAAGGGGGAGGTATTTTTTTCTGCAGAAGCAGACTCTTAGCACACAGCCAGCTGCATATCCTGTGGAATCATGCATAGTATTCACAACCGAGTGGGGTTTGAGGTTTCAGTCAGTAATGCAAATACATTCAGCATCACTAAGGCTGGTTGCCCTTGCTGGAGTGTAGTCAGTCACCCAGGCTACACATGTTGCTGGTCTCAGAAAGCTGTTTGGTATTGCTCTGGTGATTTTACATTTGCATTAGATGGAAAGGGGGAGGTATTTTTTTCTGCAGAAGCAGACTCTTAGCACACACCCAGCTGCTTATCCTGTGGAATCATGCACAGTATTCACAACCGAGTGGGGTTTGAGGTTGCACTTAGTAATGCAAATACATTCAGCATCACTAAGGCTGGTTGCCCTTGCTGGAGTGTAGTCAGTCACCAAGGTTACACATGTTGCTGGTCTGAAAAAGCAGTTTGGACATGTGCTTTTTTAAGAATCTGAAAAGTGGATTTAAAATGTGTCAGACTGTAAAAGTATTTATCACTTGCCAAAAAAAAGAGTAGTAAGTGTGGTTTCAAATTGGCAAAGAAATTACGTTTTCAGACTAATATGAAAATATGACTCTGTGTGCAAAGAGGAATTACAGGCAGAGATTTATTGCGTTATGCTCTGGTGATTTAACATTTGCATTAGATGTAAAGGGGGAGCTATTTTTTTATGCAGAAGCAGACTTTTAGCACACACCCAGCTGCTTATCCTGTGGAATCATGCACAGTATTCACAACCGAGTGGGGTTTGAGGTTGCACTTAGTAATGCAAATACATTCAGCATCACTAATGCTGGTTGCCCTTGCTGGAGTGTAGTCAGTCACCCAGGTTACACATGTTGCTGGTCTCAGAAAGCTGTTTGGTATTGCTCTGGTGATTTTACATTTGCATTAGATGGAAAGGGGGTGTTATTTTTTTATGCAGAAGCAGACTCTTAGCACACAACCAGCTGCTTATCCTGTGGAATCATGCACAGTATTCACAACCGAGTGGGGTTTGAGGTTGCAGTCAGTAATGCAAATACATTCAGCTTCACTAAGGCTGGTTGCCCTTGCTGGAGTGTACTCAGTCACCCAGGTTACACATGATGCTGGTCTGAAAATGTTATTTGGACATGTGCTTTTTTAAGAATCTAAAAAGTGGATTCATAATGTGTCAGACTGTAAAAGTACTTATCATTTGCCAAAAAAAAGAGTAGTAAGTGTGCTTTCAAATTGGCAAAGAAATTTTGTTTTTTGACTAATATGAAAACATGACTCTGTGTGCAAAGAGGAATTACAGGCAGAGATTTATTGCGTATTGCTCTGGTGATTTTACATTTGCATTAGATGTAAAGGGGGAGCTATTTTTTTGTGCAGAAGCAGACTCTTAGCACACAGCCAGCTGCTTATCCTGTGGAATCATGCACTGGAATTTTTTAAAAAAATGATTTTTCAAATTATCATTTGGCCTAATGGAAAGGTAACCAATTGTAATGTGGACTTTTTAAATTTTTAATGAAACTTTGGAAAACCAAAAATTTAGACAAAATCGGTAATATCTGCACAATTTAAATTTTGGAATGTTATTGGATTGCCATTGGAAATTTATTCAAAAAAGATTTTTAAAATTACTATTTGGCCATGAGGAAAGGTAAACAATTGTATTGTGGACTTATTTAATTATTAATTAATGTTTCGGAAACCAAAATGTTACAGAGAATCGGTGAGATCTGTACAATTTAAACTTTAGAATTTTATTGGATTACCATTGGAAATTTAATCAAAAAAGAATTTTAAAATTACTATTTGGCCTAAAGGAAATGGAACCAGATGTATTGTGGAGTTATTTGAGATATATTTTTGTGATTATACTTCTGAAACAAAAATGTCAGACGGTATTTTAAAGAAATAAGTATTGATATTAGATGATATTTTTTTAGAATATTATGCATTTCTATAATGTTATGTATAAGTAAAAAGAGAGTGTGGGCTTTTTTAAAACAATCTTTGAGATTGTTATTTTTTTTTTTGCCCGCTGTTAAATGATGAATGCAATTGCTTTCACAATTTATAGTGAAATGCAATATATTCTGAAAACAGCAAAAAAAAGGCAAAACATTTTTGGGGAAAAATATGTAAATACGTGTACTGTGTTATATATTGATTTATTAAATATTAATACTTTTTTCTTTTTTTTCAGATTGTGAAAGAAAATTTTCAAAAAAACCCAACCATTTTTTCAAGTAATTTCAATTACATTTTAATTAAAAATTAAATTGTTGGGTGGGTCAGGTAACTGAGAAATTAGAAGGTCTCTTTCTTCCACTTTATCTCAAAAAGATTTTTAGTATTTAGTTATTAATTCCTCAAGGATCTTGAGATGTGGTAATTGATTTTTAGTGTTTTTAAAAAAAAAAAAAAAAAAAAATACGCTTACCGTACGCGTACGGTAAAAAAAAAAAAAAAAGTTTTAAAGAAAAAATAAAAAAAAGTTGAGAGGTAAGGTTTGCTCTTAAAAGAGCCGTTGTGTTCATGCAGGGACAGAGGAAAGGAAGTATGGGAACATTAGCTGGTTGGACATTTGTGCTGGTCTATTTTGTTGTTAATGAGGGGAACACTGGTCTCCCTATGAACAATTAGATCATGACAAAATGAACACCGCATAGTAACCCTACCAAACCGAGGGTTCGTTTCCAGAGGATCAGAAAAAGGTGAATGTGCCCCCACAGATGAAGGGCTCTGCGGAGTTTCCGAAGAAGAACTCGGCTGAGCTGCTGTGGATGTGCTTGGTTGACTTACTCTAGGGTTGCCCCTAGTATGTCTAGCATGTGTCCTAGGGTGTACGTCGTGAAGGTGTCTCAACATAGTGTGATTCCCGAAGGAATACTTCTTGTTGGGATTACCTCGCGAAAGTACACGCTGGCACAGCTTGCAAGTCACCAAGGCAGCATTGACTTTTTTCTCACCCTCTGGAAAACTGAAATACTCCCATATGAAAGAGCTCTTCTGTTTCCTCTTTCTCTGCCTGATGGTGGTGCTGCTAGCCTCACTCTCAGTAGAAGAGTGCTGGTCTGCCATCGTATCACAAAGACAAGTCAGCTCCTTCACCTAAGGGATCACAAGCAGAAATGAGGGGAATGGGTGTGGTGTAGGAGAGTTCTAGAACTGAAAGTAGTTTCAACCAATCAAAAGTTGTGTTTCATGATCACATGACCCACCGTGCGCGTACGTTACGCTTACGTTACGCTTACGGTGCGCTTACGATGCTCTTACGGTAAAAGTACACATGCGCGTAAAAAAGACACGCGCTCGCGCGCATGCGCATAACAGTCACTCCCCAACACTTCCGCGTAACGTGCGCGTGTAGCGTACACGCCTACGCGCCCCACGCGCAGTATGCGCGGCTATGCAAAATGCATAACTATACGCAAACAGAGTAGATAAATTACGGACATTGCGTAAACCGTACGCTTACCGTACGCTTACCGTACGCGCACTAAAAAAAAAAAAAATAAATAAAAAAAAAATATTTTCAAAGTTATACTAATATATCTTACCTGTTTGGAAAAAAAAAAAAGAGAAAACTTGATATATTGCAGATTTTTTATAAAAAAAACATAGTGCTTTAAGAGAATAAAAAGTTAAAAAAAACTTGTTTTTTTTTAAAAAAAAAACACATTTAATATAAGAATTTATAATAAAAAAATCATACAAAATCAATAAAAAAAATATGGGAATCACATATGTTATAGGTAAGAATTAGCATTTAAAAAACCATACAAATTCACTGAAAAAACCATGGGTTTCACACACGTTATAGTTAGAAATTAGCATTTAAAAAACCTTGCAAATTCACTGAAAAAACCATAGGTTTCACACACGTTATAGTTAGGAATTAGCATTTAAAAAACCTTGCAAATTCAGTGAAAAAACCATAGGTTTCACACACGTTATAGTTAGCTGGACATTACACTCGTAAAAAACCAATGAAATTTCCCCGTTATAGTTAGTTAAGCTAACTATAACTCGCGCGCCCGCAATGCACTGCTGATGACGTCACATATTACATCACTCATGACATGGTCAGTGACATCACTCATGACATCACTGATGACATCTCAAATGACATCACTGATGACATCACTGATGTCATCATCCAGTGAATGTGTGTTTTTCTGAAAATTAAATATGTTTTATATATGTATATCTCAAGGTCGATGGAAGAATAAATGAGTATATAAGTGTCTAAATGGATGATTTGTTTTTGAAAAATTGATTGTATTACTGACTGATTAAGTGTATCTTATTGAATACATGGCTAAGTGAGTAATGTTTAAATGTGTAAATACCTGTATCAGACTCTCACTTTGTGTATAAGTGGCTGCATGGGTTGGTGAGCAGCTACATGAGTGTCTATATAGGTTATTAGTTGGTTTTTTGAGTATCAGTATGAGTGTCTGCGTGGCTGTATGGTTCGGTGGGGGGTATTACGTAGTGCATAAGTGCATGAATGAGTGACTCACTGTTTGTATGTGTTGAAGACAGCATATGTGCAGGACTGTATGGGTGGAAGAGTGTGTGTATGGGTGTGTTAGTGAGTGAATGGCTGTCTCAATAGTGTCTTTATGAGTAACTACATATGTTTTAAACTAGTATATGTGACTATTGGTGTATATAAGTGAGTGTATGTGAGAGTGAGAGATTGAAAGAGTTCCTGTATGAATAAGTATGTGTTTCTATAAGTGATTGTTTAAAAGACTAAGTATGTGTAAGTTTCCATAGAAGTAAGTGTGGTGGTGTGTATATAACTGTATATGCAAATAAATGTATGTTTGATTCTTTATTAGCATGAGTAACTATGTGTGTGAGAAACTCTATGGATGAGAGGCATTGTGTTACAGGATGTATACGTGTATGAGTACATATGATGTGTGAGTACACGAATGAGTGACTGTACAGGACTGTTGGTGAATAAGTGGATGTTTATGTGGATCTTTGAATTATTGAAGAGGTTGTTGTAATTGGTATTGGTATGTCCATTTTTTTGATAATTTCAGTCTCTATTTTTGAATGTGTCTATCAAAGGTTATATTAGGGTGAGAGGAGGTCTGCCACTCTATCACATGGATGATGTCATCAGTGATGTCATCAGTGATGTCATTTGAGATGTCATCAGTGATGTCATGAGTGATGTCACTGACCATGTCATGAGTGATGTAATATGTGACGTCATCAGCAGTGCATTGCGGGCGCGCGAGTTATAGTTAGCTTAACTAACTATAACGGGGAAATTTCATTGGTTTTTTACGAGTGTAATGTCCAGCTAACTATAACGTGTGTGAAACCTATGGTTTTTTCACTGAATTTGCAAGGTTTTTTAAATGCTAATTCCTAACTATAACGTGTGTGAAACCTATGGTTTTTTCAGTGAATATATATATATATATATATATTCACTGAAAAAACCATAGGTTTCACACATGTTATAGTTAGCTGGACATTTTACTGATAAAAAACCAATGAAATTCCCCCGTTATAGTTACTGTAGGCAACTATAACTCACGCGACCGTAATCCTCTGCTGATGCTAATACTGTATTTAGACACTTATTTGCCCATGTCTTCTTCCATTAAATTTTAGCTATACATATATTACAAATATTTTTTTTCCATAAAGACACATATGTCATCAGCAGCGGATTACGGTCGCGTGAGTTATAGTTGCCTACAGTAACTATAACGGGGGAATTTCATTGGTTTTTTATCAGTAAAATGTCCAGCTAACTATAACATGTGGGAAACCTATGGGTTTTTCAGTGAATTTGCAAGGTTTTTTAAATGCTAATTCCTAACTATAACGTGTGTGAAACCTATGGTTTTTTCAGTGAATTTGTACGTTTTTTTAAATGCTAAGTTACTTTACGCCATTTGTGGCGTGCGCGCCCACTTAACGCAGTTCGTTCCGTGCGCGCACGGTGCGCTTCGCGCACCGTGCGCGCACAGTGAGCACGCGGTGCGCTTCGCGCACCGTGTGTCCACGTTACGCTAGATGGGCCATGAACGCACGATGCGCTTCGCGCACCGTGCGCACATGGAGGAAACATATGATGAGCATTGTTGTGACTGGTAAAATATATGTTTTGTTTGGTATATATAAGCCATGCACAAATGGTGACCTACGGGCACCATTTGCACACGGGGTGGGGAGAATTTGGATATTTTTTATTTTTTTTATTATTTGCTACCGTACGCGTACATTAAGCGTAATCGGCGAAATTTACAAAAAAATAAAAATTGCCTTTTTTCACTTGGGGGATCGTTGGGGACACCCCCAACATGGCTAGGTGCTTGGGAGCTGTCTAAACAGCCCCTTTACATGTTTTTACACTTTGTTTATCCTCCCCCCCTCAGAGTGCGAGAGAGAAAATGGCGGCCGCCGCTTCCTGGTTTCGACCGATTCGAATGTTTACTAAGATCTAACGGCCAATCAGAATCGCGCTCGCGCACGTCACCGTACGAGTACGGTAAGCGCACCGTAAGCGCACCGTAAGCTGGCTCAGATATATATATTGATTTAAAGGCTATTTTCTCAGAATATACTGAACAGATTTACACCAAACCTACAAAAGGCACTTCCTTGACCTGGGGACTACCTCTCTGCCAAATTTCATTAAATTCTGTTCAGCCGTTCGGGCTGTAGCCCTGTCTAAAGGTCCTATGGAAAAATGCATGGGAAAAACGCGTTTTGGGACCCCCCTTTTATCTCAGCCCCCGCTTGACGAATCCCCCCGAGACTTTCAGGGTAGGAGCGGAGCGTAGCGCCCCACCTATTTTGAAAAATTCGCGAGGATTCGTCGACCGGCGCCAAAGTTATTCAAAATAGAATGTTGCGGATTTCCTATGGAAACGTGGTCCTAACTATAACTACCTACTGGCGACCGCCAGTAGGTAATATATATATATATATATATATATATATATATATATATATATTCACGCTCAGGCTTGCACCCTCCTCATAGGAAGCACTCGAACACCATCACGAACTTCCAAGCCAAAAGTTCTTTATTAGGTACGGAAGCTTTATTTCGCCGATCTCTTTCACAGCCGTGTACCAGTATTGCCTGACGTGTTTCTCGAATTTCTTCTTTTTCAAAGGCTGCTGGTAAGACGAAGCACAGTCTGGCACTACCCTTTATATGCACGTAATTGCGCGCCCTGGAAGGGCTGCTCCTAATTAGACTGCGCAGTGTGTCCTGGGTATTGTAGTTCCAGGGAAAATGCGTTCCCCTAAAGTGCAAGAATATTTCTGCTGACATGTTCAAAGCCCGCAAATGGGCCTCGACGAGTAAAAGCTTCCTCAATCCTGTGAAAGTGCCCCACAGTGGGAGGCCGGTAAATATCAACCCCCGTGGCCCCCTGTAGATCTGGGGTAGTGCATTCCTGGCGGCTGGGCCACCGCCTTTCAAATTCACGCTCAGGCTTGCACCCTCCTCATAGGAAGCACTCGAACACCATCACGAACTTCCAAGCCAAAAGTTCTTTATTAGGTACGGAAGCTTTATCTCGCCGATCTCTTTCACAGCCGTGTACCAGTATTGCCTGACGCGTTTCGAATTTCTTCTTTTTCAAAGGCTGCTGGTAAGACGAAGCACAGTCCGGCACTACCCTTTATATGCATGTAATTGCGCGCCCTGGATGGGCTGCTCCTAATTAGACTGCGCAGTGTGTCCTGGGTATTGTAGTGCCAGGGAAAATGCGTTCCCCTAAAGTGCAAGATTATTTCTGCGGACATGTTCAAAGCCCGCAAATGGGCCTCGACGAGTAAAAGCTTCCTAAATCCTGTGAAAGTGCCCCACAGTGGGAGGCCGGTAAATACCAACCCCCGTGGCCCCCTGTAGATCTGGGGTGGTGCATTCCTGGCGGCTGGGCCACCGCCTTTCAAATTCACGCTCAGGCTTGCACCCTCCTCATAGGAAGCACTCGAACACCATCACGAACTTCCAAGCCAAAGGTTCTATATTAGGTACGGATGCTTTATCTCGCCGATCTCTTTCACAGCCGTGTACCAGTATTGCCTGACGCGTTTCGAATTTCTTCTTTTTCAAAGGCTGCTGGTAAGACGAAGCACGTCCGGCACTACCCCTTATATGCACGTAATTGCGCGCCCTGGATGGGCTGCTCCTAATTAGACTGCGCAGTGTGTTCTGGCAGCTTCCGTACCTAATAAAGAACTTTTGGCTTGGAAGTTCGTGATGGTGTTCGAGTGCTTCCTATGAGGAGGGTGCAAGCCTGAGCGTGAATATATATATATATATGTTACTCAGGAAAGCTTGAAACAAGCAGAACCTAGGCTCTGATGCACTTTGACATCATTTTCACTCCTTTTAATTGGACCCCAATATTGATACCTCATTTATGCACTCCATGAGCCATAAGAGATTATAAGGTAGTATGCGTTAGAAATATGGAAATACTGACCACTGTTGTCAATAATTCATTGTGGGCTCACAATATTAGTTTTTGGACATGACTGGGCTCAGTCAGCCCACTCCATGCATTTTTGAATTAAGAACTGCTGCTTACCTGTTTAAAAAAAAAATGTTTATTATCATATTTAGTGGTGTCACACTATTTACCCACATTGCACTTTATTACACTCCCCTTTGTTTGCACAGTTGCAGGGACCTGCAGCAGAAAATTGGTACTGTTTGAATGGTATGGAAGACACAGGGATTTTTCCCGTTATGTTTAAATTGAGCAATCTGTGGTTTATAATGTGCTTTGATGTAAAACGTGAATGCTGTACCCAATATAGATCGCAATGTATAGATAATTACCAATGCCTGCAATATATGTAGTGGCTATGTTTGCACTTTTGTGATATAGATTCAGCTATACACATGTACTTACATGAGGAATATCTATATATTTATTTTATGATATCAGAATATGTCAAAGCATGAATATTTAACATTTTATTCACGATGTAGTGCAAGCTTCAAATAAGAATGCCGTGAACACTATGTATCAACAGTGTTCGTGGAATCCATGTATCCATAAACAGGTGGGCATATCGGCTATTGTCACTTAAATTTAAATTCAATTTCAAGCCACTTTGGTTACAATGTATAATGATAACAGTGGATGCTAAGGCAACTTGATCAATTACGGTACAAAGGTTTACAATAAGACTTGTTACATACATCGAGTGAGTACAAAGGCATTGTATATGGAAATTTTTAATCATGTACAGTCTTTTTACCATGTCTATGCCAATTCTCCGGTATCACGTGCAGAGTATATTTCTCCTACAAAAGGGTGTGTCTATAGTATTCACGTTATCATGTGAACAAGGCTCAGGCTGAGCCGAAACGTTATGGCGACTAGCACGCAAGAAATCTAATAAACATTTGCACTGGAATTGAGGTCTGTGTCTGTACTGTTTGGGGCAGGTGCCAGAAGTGGGCAGCCTCGACGGGGAAATGGAAGGTGTGGATATATATATTGCATGAGTAAGGCAGGTGATGCGGAAACGCGTAGCAATGGAATGAAATCATTAAAACCTGTGAATCCAGTGAAGTCGTTGGTGTCGGTGTCCTTTCTTTTGTTGAAGATTGGAGTCGGTGGTTGATATATATATATATATATATATATATATATATATATATATATATATATATATATATATATATATATATATCAGGCAAAACTTCCTCCCAAAGCAGGAAAGCCGACGCCGTGTCTTATGCGCAGAGTTTTCTTTATTAGTCAGCGAAATCGTTAGACGCGTTTCGCTTGTCCTGCAAGCTTGTTCACTAACAATCTCCATAAAGTTTTTCCGCCATTTTAAGTGCTTAGTGCATGCGTGATACGTGTAAAACTACTAAACAATAGAGAGTGACAACAGACTCGTAGTTCAAACTTAACAAAGGACTTATAGGCAACTCAAAACGGAATTACATAAATTCATCTCATATTGATACAATCAGTCTGCCCTTATCCTTAAAGTCACTAACAATTCTAAAATAAAAATTGTTGACAATATTTAAGTATAATACATATTGTAGTGTGAAAAGGGAAGATAATCAAATAGAACTTGGGTGAATATCAGCACCACTCATAAATACACGCTATGCCCCAGTGGGCTAATCTCCAAACACAGTGACCCTACATAAATTGCAATAGCAGTAATAAAGAACCCAAGTTATACATGATTCAGCCCAAGTGGGCAAATGACATCGTTCTGAGCCCCCAAACATGCCCATTATACGTGCAGTCTACTGCAATAGACAAGTCTGTTAAAATGTGAACGTGCACAAATAATAATAACTCAAAACTTTCAGGAAATACAATTTAAAATTCATTCTAAAAAATTATTTCAGGCATAGGGAGTAAAGTCGCAATAACTTTATAGATGTGTGTGAAAGTCTTCTTCAATGTTGAGACCTTTAGGGATCTTAGTATTGAGCCTAATAATGTAATTTGATTCTAATCTCCTCAATTTTTTAACTCGATCTCCACCCCTCTCGCTCACTGGGACTGCATCGATTACATAGTACTCAAGTCCTTTAAAATTTCTGTCATGGAATTGATCAAAGTGTCTGGCCACGGGGTAGGTTTTATCCCCATTTTTAATGGCTCTCAGGTGCTGTAGGATTCGCTTATGCACAGGGAGTATTGTGCTGCCAACGTACCGCAGGCCACACGGGCAGCGAAGTACGTATACAGCAAAATCCGATTTACAGGAGTAATACCCCTTAATTTTGGTCGCATATGGCGAAAGGCCTCCCATGAAAGTAGAGGTGTTTTTACCATGGACACATGCTTTGCATTTAGCACATTTGATAAATCCCTCCTTCCTACTAAGCCAATTTTGAGCTGTTTTTCCTTGTGTCACTGGGAGCATGTTACTGACCAAAGATTGTTTAAGCGACTTGGCCTTTCTGAAGGTTATCAGTGGTCTACGTCCCACAGATTTCTTAAGGATGGGATCGTTCACAATGATATGCCAGTGTTTTTGCAAGATTTTTCGTAAACTACCTTCTTGTGTGTTGAAGCCGGTAATTAATCTGCATTTGCTCTCACTATCACTGTCCTGCATACCTGATCCATTCTCACGGCTAAAGAATATTTCCTCTCTTGATTTTTTGCAGGCTTTCCAAATAGCTGTGTCCACCCAAACCCGGGGATAGCCTCTGGCTGCAAAGCGACCCTTCAGACACGCTAATTCTGCATTGAGATCTTCGTTGTTGATACAATTCCTCATAGCTCTAAGGCATTCACCATAAGGGATACTTCTCACTAAATTATTAGGATGAAAGCTAGTCGCATGGAGTAGGATATTCCCATCTGTAGCCTTACGATAGAGTTTTGTCTCTAGTTTGTCACCCTAAATGTATACAGTCACATCTAAAAAATTGACGCTAGTTGTACTGATCTCATAAGTCAATTTCAAATTAAGGTCATTGACCTGCAATCCATTAACAAACTCACGTGCACTTTCCTGAGAGCCCTTCCATACAACAAAAAGGTCGTCAATATAACGGCACCAAAACATTACATTATCCTGCCATTCCTTAGGAAACTGCGTTTGGATCACCTGCTCCTCCCACCAGCCCATATGCAAATTCGCATAGCTGGGGGCGAAGCAGGTGCCCATCGTAGTCCCGCACACTTGGTGAAACAGTTCTCCATTGAATAGAAAATAATTATTGCCAAGGCAGGTAGCGGTCATAGTTAATAGCATCTGGGTATGGTGCCATAGCTGTAAAGGCCTAACACCCAGATAATGCTTGATAGCATTAAGACCATCTACATGCCTGATGCTTGTATACAGAGTTGTTGCATCAATGGTCATCAATAAGTAATCTGGCTCCCAAGGAATGTCATAGATCTTCCGCAAAAAGTCACCCATATCTTGTATAAAAGACGGGAGTTTTTTGACCAAGGGATTTAGAAAATAATCAACATATTTCGAAGTATTTTCCAGTGCGCTGGAAATGGCCGAAATAATCGGCCGACCCGGGGGGCTCTCAATGTTCTTTTGCACCTTAGGTATTAAATAAAAAACTGGTGTCGTTGGATTGTTAATTTTTAAAAACAAACAACATTTCATCATTGCTGATTAGACCACGCCTATACCAGTCCAATAACAAATTGTTATATTTATCGTGACTTGCAATCATTGCTTCCTTGCTTACTCTTACATAATTTGATTTGTTGTTTAGCTGTTTATACGCTTCCTTGAGGTATTGATCCTTACCCCACAACACCACGTTTCCCCCTTTATCAGCATCACGAACAATACATGCATCATTACTTGACAATTTTTTGACTAAAGCATAGTATTCTTTGTCACGCTGGGTATATGCTTGTTTCTTCACTTTTAATGTGCGGCACAAATTCTTAACATCATTAACCACTAGGTCATTGAACACATCTACAGAATCCCTGCTTGTTAGTGGCGTGAATTTAGAATTTAACTTAAACTTGGTCGGTGCGCTCTGCTCTATAATCAAGCTCTCATTACAGGCTAAACCCAGTGCTTGCTGTAGAGTGTTGGGCACTTCCTGGCATGCCTGAGCATCACGGTTTGAGTCATTATTTAAATCAGCCATTACTAGCATTAAGTTCATGTCATCAACAGCTAAATTACTAGATTCATTTGCCACTAGATTGCTACTTTGTCCAG
This sequence comes from Triturus cristatus, assembly GCF_964204655.1. Lineage (NCBI taxonomy): Eukaryota > Metazoa > Chordata > Amphibia > Caudata > Salamandridae > Triturus > Triturus cristatus. The sequence continues at coordinate 989,374,364 of NC_140583.1, read as the reverse complement.
CCGGACGTTTAGGAGCAACTGTAAAGAATTTCCTCAATTTCAGCGATCTAGTAAATTTGAAGATGTCAACTCTAGTTTGTACATAGTCGATATCGGCTTTAGGGCAATAAGATAAGCCCAATTTGAGAATGTTTTGCTCTTTATCCGATAGCACAATGTCCGTAAGGTTAATGACTGTAGCAGCATTGCTCTGTTCTATTTGTTTGATTTCGTCATCCTCTTGCCGTTGTTGCTTGCATTGCTTTGCCCCCTTGCGCCGCCGCTGCCTCTGCCTCTTCCTCTTGGAGGCCTGGCGTTTATTGGGGGGCGTGGTCGTAGGTTGAATCGTCTTTCCTCCCTTAAAAAATGAAATTCATCAATGACTAATGGGACCAATGCTCCAGTGCTGGGCCCCTCCTCCAAATCTGAATCCAATTCAGAACTTTGTAAACTACTCAGTTCAGATTGCTGATCATGTGATCTTCCACTGGCAACATTGAGTCTTTGCTTCCGCATATTATCAAACTTTTTGGCAAACGTGTAGATTTGCCGATCTACACGTTTGCCAAAAAGTTTGATAATATGCGGAAGCAAAGACTCAATGTTGCCAGTGGAAGATCACATGATCAGCAATCTGAACTGAGTAGTTTACAAAGTTCTGAATAGGATACAGATTTGGAGGAGGGGCCCAGCACTGGAGCATTGGTCCCATCAGTCATTGATGAATTTGATTTTTTAAGGGAGGAAAGACGATTCAACCTACGACCACGCCCCCCAATAAACGCCAGGCCTCCAAGAGGAAGAGGCAGAGGCAGCGGCGGCGCAAGGGGGCAAAGCAATGCAAGCAACAACGGCAAGAGGATGACGAAATCAAACAAATAGAACAGAGCAATGCTGCTACAGTCATTAACCTTACGGACATTGTGCTATCGGATAAAGAGCAAAACATTCTCAAATTGGGCTTATCTTATTGCCCTAAAGCCGATATCGACTATGTACAAACTAGAGTTGACATCTTCAAATTTACTAGATCGCTGAAATTGAAGAAATTCTTTGCAGTTGCTCCTAAACGTCCGGCTGGACAAAGTAGCAATCTAGTGGCAAATGAATCTAGTAATTTAGCTGTTGATGACATGAACTTAATGCTAGTAATGGCTGATTTAAATAATGACTCAAACCGTGATGCTCAGGCATGCCAGGAAGTGCGCAACACTCTACAGCAAGCACTGGGTTTAGCCTGTAATGAGAGCTTGATTATAGAGCAGAGCGCACCGACCAAGTTTAAGTTAAATTCTAAATTCACGCCACTAACAAGCAGGGATTCTGTAGATGTGTTCAATGACCTAGTGGTTAATGATGTTAAGAATTTGTGCCGCACATTAAAAGTGAAGAAACAAGCATATACCCAGCGTGACAAAGAATACTATGCTTTAGTCAAACAATTGTCAAGTAATGATGCATGTATTGTTCGTGATGCTGATAAAGGGGGAAACGTGGTGTTGTGGGGTAAGGATCAATACCTCAAGGAAGCGTATAAACAGCTAAACCACAAATCAAATTATGTAAGAGTAAGCAAGGAAGCAATGATTGCAAGTCACGATAAATATAACAATTTGTTATTGGACTGGTATAGGCGTGATCTAATCAGCAATGATGAAATGTTGTTTTTAAAAATTAACAATCCAACGACACCTGTTTTTTATTTAATACCTAAGGTGCATAAGAACATTGAGAGCCCCCCGGGTCGGCCGATTATTTCAGCCATTTCCAGCGCACTGGAAAATACTTCGAAATATGTTGATTTTTTTCTAAATCCCTTGGTCAAAAAACTCCCGTCTTTTATACAAGATACGGGTGACTTTTTGCGGAAGATCTATGACATACCTTGGGAGTCAGATTACTTATTGATGACCATTGATGCAACAACTCTGTATACAAGCATCAGGCATGTAGATGGTCTTAATACTATCAAGCATTATCTGGGTGTTAGGCCTTTACAGCTATGGCACCATACCCAGATGCTATTAACTATGACCGCTACCTGCCTTGGCAATAATTATTTTCTATTCAATGGAGAACTGTTTCACCAAGTGTGCGGGACTGCGATGGACACTTGCTTCGCCTCCAGCTATGCGAATTTGCATATGGGCTGGTGGGAGGAGCAGGTGATCCAAATGCAGTTTCCTAAGGAATGGCAGGATAATGTAATGTTTTGGTGCTGTTATATTGACGACCTTTTTGTTGTATGGAAAGGCTCTCAGGAAAGTGCACGTAAGTTTGTTAATGGATTGCAGGTCAATGACCTTAATTTGAAATTGACTTATGAGATCAGTACAACTAGCGTCAATTTTTTAGATGTGACTGTATACATTGAGGGTGACAAACTACAGACGAAACTCTATCGTAAGGCTACAGATGGGAATAATGAAACCAGCAGAAGGTGCCCAGTCCGTTGAAGAACAGAATAGCAAAACAATAGTTATTGTAGAGAAATACAAGAGGTCCTGCAAATAGTTGGGACAACCCCTCACAGGAGGTAGGAGTCCATCAGCCCACCCTTATTGGCGGAGCATCGTCATCTGGTACTCCAGGGAATCACTGTCTAGGCCCGAAATCGCAGATCCCCAAGGACTCTGCCTGGTGCGCAGACCAGTGATACCCAGAAAAGGAATACACTCCTGCCAGGGTGTGTGCCCAAGTAGTCGAGGGCTCCAGAGGTGTGCAGTGCAAGAAAGTGATGTGGATTTAAAAATGAATACTTGGTCAAAAAATATGTTTAATGTGAATCAACCAAGTTTCATGTCTAAAAGAACCTATAGTCTGGTATATATTTTACAGGCTAATCTTTGGTTCGTGTGTAAGTGTGGTCGACATGTTTCAGCCGATACGGTGACTTAACCCGGCTTTCATCAGGACCGAAAGAAAAAAAGCTACTGCCAAAATAATTATAAAGTGATAAAACTAAGCCCATGCACCAAATGTGAGTGTGGGGTACCAGCGTGGCAATTGCCACCCTACCAGAAAAGGCTCAAACTTGAGCGTAAGAACAATGTCTTCATTCCTGAAAAAGAATAACAACATGAACCTCAAGCTTATCAAAACATAACTACTGATTGCCAAACGGCAGAGCTGATTCAGCATTGCCCAGATTAATAACTAAACTCAAAATGATGTTTTTAAATACACAATTTGTATAGAAAGATGAAAAAGACTCACCCAGCTTTGTGTGGGAGAACAGCCTCACCTCACCCGGCTGACTGCTCGGAGAAGGAGGCACCGCTCTGTTTAGATGTGGAGAAAGAAACCAGACAGATTGCCAATTGATACCCATCTGCTCAAAGCTCAACACACGTATTTTTAAACAAGTTAAAAAAGGGGGGGGTCCAGAATTGATTAAAAAAGTTCAAGACCTCGTGGCTGCCCAAAAGGGTCTATTATTGTTAAGGCGATGTCTCATTAGTACAACCTCTCAGACATCCAGTGTGACCAGGTATAACTATGAATGATAGTTGTTAGATGGATGAAAAGCTAACTCTAGTCATAGAATCTGTCAACAAACCATTAAGACCACCTCAGTGGACATAGGCACAGAACGTCCCTGGATATTACGCAATCATACGAACTGTAATTCAGAATGCGTAATATACAGAATCACATGTCCGTGTACCCTACATTACATCGGGTACACCACACGTAAAGTGAAGCTTCGCATAAGCGAGCACAAAAGTACCATCCGCTGCATGAGACAATCCACTCGGATGACGGAGCATTTCCTAGCCAAAAAACATAAGGCTGAGGAACTTAGGTGGCTTGTACTCGAACGCCCGTTTATTCCTCAACACATAACAGACGTCTCCCAGTTCTTATTTCTCAAAGAACAAAAATGGATTTTTAAGTTGAAGACTGACACCAAAGGACTGAACGACAACATACCGTGGGCTTCTGTCTACACTTGAACCAGTCAGACTGTCTTACAGTTAATTGTATCTAGTTCAGTCCCCTCATCACCACGAGATGTCTTCCTGAGTGGGAGGAATAAGCTCCTTTACACCCTTGTGGGTACTCCAGGGTTCAGTCGTTATACTTTTCCCATAAATACATCGCTATGTGTCCACTGAACATATGAATGAATATAAACTTTATTCGGATTGTTTACGATCCATAAAAGCATTACAATTACAATTTAAAAAGTCTTTCAAGGAGATCTAGTTTTAAAAGTTAAAAAAGCAGAAAATAAATTACGGTACTGTTTAAAGGTTTTTCCGATGTCTAACTGAACATATGCTATTACAATATCCCACAACATGCGGATATGTTTAGCTTTAGTTCCACCTGTCTCGATTCTGTGCTTATTTGTGTCCTCAGTCCAATTCGGGGACCTAGTGTGACCGTCTTAGAGGGATTATTCCTTTTTATTCCTTTTTAACCGGTACGCTACTTGGGGGTTCGTACTCCTGAGGGGAGTAACCATCTTTCTAACCCTAGTTGTCACGAATTGTGACGTTAGTTTTTGTCCTTGTACTTTGATTTGTGTTCCTCAGTCAAACTCGGGGACCTAGGGTGACCGTCCTAGAGGGACCTATCCTTTTGACCAGCACACTAATTGGGGGCTCGATCGCCTAAGGGGAGTGATCATCTCCCCAACCCTTGTTGTCACAAACTGTGAGGTTAGTTTTATTGGAAACATCAAGGTTCAATAGAACACTCTTTAATATTCTTTCCTAGAGAGGACCGTGCTGGCCATCATTTATAATGAAGATGTTGTTGTACTCACACAAGATCTTATTCTGGAGCTTAGGGCACACTGACACTTCATGAAATTCAGTAGGGACTATACATGATTAACTGTCCCACAGTCCTGGTGGGTCAACCACTCCTTGTGCTTTTTCTAGGTTCCAAAGTATGTAAAACTTCAAACTGTTTAATTTAATTTATTCCTGATGAAGTCGCCAGATGACATGACCATCACTGATCAGTGATACTTGAATCCTCCGATTCATCGGTACTTAAGACTGGGTTTCCCTATTTCCCGGTGTGTGAAGATGTCTGGCGCACGCGCGGATAGATTTAATTACTCCACGACGCATGCGCGCCAGACATACGAGGCCCCCACTTGTGGCGCGATTTATACCCTATACCGCACCCTGAACGCTGGCGGTTTTATCAAGTGGTGTCTCGTTCCTTCCTTTTTTTACGAATTGGTAATACATTCAAATTTGCACGGAACTGGTACACCATCGTAGTGTCTATTACTAACGCATGCGCGCTCTACACCTAATCAGCATCCGCCCCAGGCGCATGCTCTACGGCGCACAGACGCTGTTTCCTTAACGTGAATACACAGCTGAGTTCAATCTGAGACGCACGCGTCTCACACGAGTGCTATTAATAGGAGCCTCCCCTTCCTGCCGATACCTCCCAGACAGCTCACGAGTCAGTCAGAGGTATCGACGGACAGGTAAGGTGGCAGGCTGCTTATGCTTTCGTTTTGTTGCTCATTCCATCGTTGGATATATTCCATAACACTGGATTGGCTGGTGGATTTCTGCTGATAGATTCTATTACCAGAGGCAGTTTTGCTTTTCTCTATCAACAATCTCTCATAGGTATATCTGTTCCTGGTCATACTGGATACCTGATAGGTTGTTTTACAGAGACATTAACGTAACAACACAAGACATAGTCATGAGGTTTTGGACTTGTCTCTTGAATGCGACTTCAATCTAAGATGCGCACGTCAAACACGATCGCTACTAAATAGCATCCTCCCTTCCCTGCGGATACCTCTTAGACAGCATGCTAGTCAGTCAGAGGTATCGCCAGTTGGGCAAGGTGGTAGGCTGCTTGTCCTATGTTCTTCAACACAAAATTGGTTGGTGGAATCCTGTTGACAGATTCTATGACTAGAGTTAGCTTTTCATCCATCTAACAACTATCATTCATAGTTATACCTGGTCACACTGGATGTCTGAGAGGTTGTACTAATGAGACATCGCCTTAACAATAATAGACCCTTTTGGGCAGCCACGAGGTCTTGAACTTTTTTAATCAATTCTGGACCCCCCCCTTTTTTAACTTGTTTAAAAATACGTGTGTTGAGCTTTGAGCAGATGGGTATCAATTGGCAATCTGTCTGGTTTCTTTCTCCACATCTAAACAGAGTGGTGCCTCCTTCTCCGAGCAGTCAGCCGGGTGAGGTGAGGCTGTTCTCCCACACAAAGCTGGGTGAGTCTTTTTCATCTTTCTATACAAATTGTGTATTTAAAAACATCATTTTGAGTTTAGTTATTAATCTGGGCAATGCTGAATCAGCTCTGCCGTTTGGCAATCAGTAGTTATGTTTTGATAAGCTTGAGGTTCATGTTGTTATTCTTTTTCAGGAATGAAGACATTGTTCTTACGCTCAAGTTTGAGCCTTTTCTGGTAGGGTGGCAATTGCCACGCTGGTACCCCACACTCACATTTGGTGCATGGGCTTAGTTTTATCACTTTATAATTATTTTGGCAGTAGCTTTTTTTCTTTCGGTCCTGATGAAAGCCGGGTTAAGTCACCGTATCGGCTGAAACATGTCGACCACACTTACACACGAACCAAAGATTAGCCTGTAAAATATATACCAGACTATAGGTTCTTTTAGACATGAAACTTGGTTGATTCACATTAAACATATTTTTTGACCAAGTATTCATTTTTAAATCCACATCACTTTCTTGCACTGCACACCTCTGGAGCCCTCGACTACTTGGGCACACACCCTGGCAGGAGTGTATTCCTTTTCTGGGTATCACTGGTCTGCGCACCAGGCAGAGTCCTTGGGGATCTGCGATTTCGGGCCTAGACAGTGATTCCCTGGAGTACCAGATGACGATGCTCCGCCAATAAGGGTGGGCTGATGGACTCCTACCTCCTGTGAGGGGTTGTCCCAACTATTTGCAGGATCTCTTGTATTTCTCTACAATAACTATTGTTTTGCTATTCTGTTCTTCAACGGACTGGGCACCTTCTGCTGGTTTCATTGTGTCTATTTGGGATTGGAGGTGTTTCAGTCCTTAAACCAAGTCCCTTATGTTTTTGACCCTCTTATAAATTTGTTGTTTGGTACAGATGGGAATACCCTACTCCATGCGACTAGCTTTCATCCTAATAATTTAGTGAGAAGTATCCCTTATGGTAAATGCCTTAGAGCTATGAGGAATTGTAGCAACAACGAAGATCTCAATGCAGAATTAGCGTGTCTGAAGGGTCGCTTTGCAGCCAGAGGCTATCCCCGGGTTTGGGCGGACACAGCTATTTGGAAAGCCCGCAAAAAATCAAGAGAGGAAATACTCTTTAGCCGTGAGAATGGATCAGGTATGCAGGACAGTGATAGTGAGAGCAAATGCAGATTAATTACCGGCTTCAACACACAAGAAGGTAATTTACGAAAAATCTTGCAAAAACACTGGCATATCATTGTGAACGATCCCATCCTTAAGAAATCTGTGGGACGTAGACCACTGATAACCTTCAGAAAGGCCAAGTCGCTTAAACAAGCTTTGGTCAGTAACATGCTCCCAGTGACACAAGGAAAAACAGCTCAAAATTGGCTTAGTAGGAAGGAGGGATTTATCAAGTGTGCTAAATGCAAAGCATGTGTCCATGGTAAAAACACCTCTACTTTCATGGGAGGCCTTTCGCCATATGCGACCAAAATTAAGGGGTATTACTCCTGTAAATCGGATTTTGCTATATACGTACTTCGCTGCCCGTGTGGCCTGCGGTACGTTGGCAGCACAATACTCCCTGTGCATAAGCGAATCCTACAGCACCTGAGAGCCATTAAAAATGGGGATAAAACCTACCCCGTGGCCAGACACTTTGATCACTTCCATGACAGCAATGTTAAAGGACTTGAGTACTATGTAATTGATGCAGTCCCAGTGAGAGAGAGGGGTGGAGATCGAGTTAAAAAATGAAGGAGATTAGAATCAAATTACATTATTAGGCTCAATACTAAGATCCCTGAAGGGCTCAACATTGAAGAAGACTTTCACACACATCTGTAAAGTTATTGCGACTTTACTCCCTATGCCTGAAATAATTTTTTAGAATGAATTTTAAATTGTATTTCCTGAAAGTTTTGAGTTATTATTATTTGTACACATTCACATTTTAACAGACTTGTCTATTGCAGTAGACTGCACGTATAATGGGCATGTTTGGGGGCTCAGAACGATGTCATTTGCCCACTTGGGCTGAATCATGTATAACTTGGGTTCTTTATTACTGCTATTGCAATTTATGTAGGGTCACTGTGTTTGGAGATTAGCCCACTGGGGCATATCGTGTATTTATGAGTGGTGCTGATATTCACCCAAGTTCTATTTGATTATCTTCCCTTTTCACACTACAATATGTATTATACTTAAATATTGTCAACAATTTTTATTTTAGAATTGTTAGTGACTTTAAGGATAAGGGCAGACTGAGTGTATCAATAAGAGATGAATTTATGTAATTCCGTTTTGAGTTGCCTATAAGTCCTTTGTTAAGTTTGAACTACGAGTCTGTTGTCACTCTTTATTGTTTAGTAGTTTTACACATATCACGCATGCACTAAGCACTTAAAATGGCGGAAAAACTTTATGGAGATTGTTAGTGAACAAGCTTGCAGGACAAGTGAAACGTGTCTAACGATTTAGCTGACTAATAAAGAAAACTCTGCGCATAAGACACGGCGTCGGCTTCCCTGCTTTGGGAGGAAGTTTTGCCTGATATTATCGGACCGTGCTTGGGAGGTCCGTTCGTCGACGCGCCCTCTGGTTTGGAGGTGGTGGGCATACCGAAGCAAACGGAGGAGAAATATATATATATATATATATATATATATATATATATATATATATATATATATATATATATAATAACCAACAAACACCACTGCGCTTGAGAGGTCACTCGACGGTGCTCTGTTACCTTCCGGATTTGTTAGCCTTCTTGCAGCCTGCTATCTTTGATTCCCACGTTACACCATGCCCGACGCGTTTCAAGGCAACAGTGACCTCTCAAGTGTTTGTTGGTTAATATATATATATATATATATACATATATATTTACTCAGACCAGCACACTTTCCCTTTGAATCACGCCTCTCCTTGGGTTTGGGTCTGGCGAATTTCTAAATTACAACCATCACAAGAAAGTTAGTTTTAAAACACTGCAAGGGGGTATAGAATCTGGAAGTCAGTTCAAAAATTCATCTGAATTGGCCGGCTCAACTACTACACACTACTTTGCAATAACCCCAACTTGCCACAAATTTTTAAAGGCCCAATCATCAAAAGGTGGGGCGATGCGCGGCTGGCGAAGCTCGGAGCCTTCTTTTCTCCAACAGGTCTAGCCTCTTTCAAAAATCTTAAAGTATGCGTTAGATTGGATGGACTTTATAAATATCTTCAAATAAGAGATTTTCTAAACAAGAAAGGTGGGTGGCCAATAGGATATACTAATAATGATACAATTGATAAATTGAGAAGAAACAGTGACCTATCTATACGTGTAGTTTATAATCTCTTTAATTCATTAATGAAAGATGATATGGATGATCGGGCAACAAAGTGGAAAGTGGAGACTGGAGCCTCGGAAATTCTATTTTTTCATTCAGTCAAATTGGCACAGAATATCTTAATCCCGGCCCAGCTCCAGGCTCAATACTACAAAACATAATGTCATTCACGATTACTTCCAAGGAAACAGAGAAATATAATCTGTGGTGGGACAGGCTAAAGGTGGTGTAGGGTACAGGCCGACTTGGGAAAGAATGTTGACCCGACTTTGGCGCATGGAGGGTAAGTTATATCCTCAGCTCGCAGGTCTTCCACAGGACAAGGGGAATTGGAGACCACCTATTCGCAGGTGCCTGTGGGATGGCCTGATCACACCTCCAGGTGGTAAATATTCTGCACAGCCATTGCGGTGTAGTAGAGGGTATCCGTGAGCCCTGTAGGAAGGTGAAATCTGACTGCATAGTTGCCCCCACTTTTTCCAGGTGTTTTGCTGGTTTTTGACTTAGTTTTGCAGGGATCCTGCTATTCAGGACCCCAGCCTATCTGCTTTCCCCTTTAAATTGATTACCAGTACTTTAGGTACACTCCAGATTGGATTCTGGGGTACCCTTATAAGTCCCTAGTATATGGTATACTATGTACCCAAGGCATAGGTACCCCAGAGGCCTACCAGGGGCTGCAGCATGTATTATGCCACCCCTGGGAAGCTTTCCAAAATGACACCACAGGTCTGGTACTGCAGCCTGGGTAAGGTGGTGCATGCACCCCTTACTGAGATATAGGTTCACTATATCTCTCCATATCACTGCACATATAAACCTATCAGTCACCCCTATGGCAGGCCTTAACAATCCTGAAGGCAGGGTGCTGGGATTCATGTGAAAGGGTGCCCATGCATGAGCAGAGCCCCTCTGCAGCTTTCGGAAGCTTTATTCCAAGGTTGTTAGTGATGCAGCCAGACCATATACTCTTGGGTGCATTATAACCAAACGGTAAATGCTAACTTTGGAATGGCTGCATGGAAACATGTTGTGTTTGGTGTCAAACACCTTGGAATCATACCCCCACACCAGTAACTGGTGTGGGAGTATGATCCCACTCTTCTAGAGGGAGAGACATGACAGCACCGGTATACCCGGTACCAGCTAACAGAGCCCTGGCATCACAAAATGGATGCTGCCAGCCACAGACACGAGTCTGCGCTCCTGCTGCTGGATGAAACTCCGGCAGGGGAGGCCTGGACAATAGGTTTCCTGTCACAGGGAGGTGTCACCTCCTCCCAGATAGGTTTTAGTGTTTTGGGGCTGGGTGGGTGCATTCCAAGAGTGCTTTGAAGTCTGCACTGGGGGCACATTTGGTGTCCCTGTGCATAGTCCAGCTCAAACCGGTTGCAGGGGCTACCAGCCCCTGCTCTGGTGTGAAACTGGACAAAGGAAATGGGTGTAGCCACCCCTCTTTCCTGACCCTCCCATAGGTGGGTCCATAGAGTTTGTCCAACCCCTTCCTTTGGTATAAGAAGGGAACCCCTGGCTACAGGAATTTAGATTACACCTGGACGAAACTCTGATACAGAATCCTGTAACTTCGATGATCTACATTGAACTAGATGACTGACGAATCTCCCTTGGAGTAAAGGAGTTACACCCCTGCAAGGCAGGCACCAAAGACGCGTCTGACCGGTTTGCATCTCCGAAGCTCCTGCCGGTCTCCGAAGAATTTTGCAGCACAGGAGGTGGGTTTCCGTTGTCTTAGAGGTCGATCAGTGCCCACAGCAAGTCTGAGGCCCGTATCCCTTGTGGCGACCGTGCAGCCTGAACCCCTGGACACCACGTCACTTTGCAGGCGCATCAGCTTTCCAGCGACTCCTGCAGCTGAGCTTTGGGTTACTTGTGGCCCTGATCCCGAGCAGCATTTTCACTGAAGATTGCCTGCCTACACTCCACGAGTGTTCCGTGAGCTGGCCCTTTGTGTTTTCTCATGAGGTCCCTTTGTGATCCCTAGTCCGTCGACTGGTGGGTCCCTGTGAAGGCAACTCTAACTCTAATTGGGCTTACCTTAGTGCTCCAGACTTGCCCTGACTCTCCATTGCTTTGGGAGTCCCCAGGACCTTGCTGGTCCACACCGAAGCATCTTTTCTCTTCCTGCGTGGGTTTCTGTTACTAAGGCTTGTTGTGTTTAATCTGAGCACCGACACCGCAGCACTCGACCTCCTACGTGGGACAGCTCGAATCCAGCTCCTGGTCATCGTCGATGCCTCCTGGTCCTCGTGGCTGCAGAGTCAAGCGTCACCTCTTCGCACCTGAAACACCCGACATCGGTGGGCATTCATCTATCGTGCCCCTGGTCACTGGCAAGTGACCCAGACTCTGTCCCGTCTGCTTTCAGGTTCTTCTGATCTTCGATCCAGGCTTGGATCACACTGGACACTTTTCTTCTTCCTGGCAGCAGTACTTTGCAGCAGATCGCCATTGAAATCAACGACGATTCCCGACACCATTTGACACCTATGCACCCGGCTTCCCTGGGTGAAGTGACTCGAGTACTGCGGTGCTCCCATGGGTGCTGGCCCTAGAACCCCCTAAGTCTAAAGCGGTTTTCTCAAAGTCCTCTCCTAAGTGTCCTTAACTTCTAAAATTCCAACCACGACTTTCCCATAGAATAGAACGGGACTCGTGCCTGTGTTCTCACACTGCACGCGTCCCCTGTGTCACTACCTTGGGTGGTTCCTTGGGGTCCCAGCGATTCCAGGTGCTCTAGGCACTGTGTCTAGTCAAGTCGTGGTTCTTATACCACTTTCTTAATATATGGTTTGGTCCGCCCCTAGGGCCCATTGTATATTGTGCTATTTACTGTCGTTTTAGAACTGTATTATTGTGTATCTTGGACTTTAATCTCATAAAGAGTTGTGAGTGTTTAGAAATAAATACCTATATTTGATATATACCTTGTGTGGTTCTCCTTTCATTTAGTGATTCAAGAGGTTATAATCTGGTATACCAAGCTGCTTTACACTTCTTCAATACTTAGCCTGAAGGCTGTTCTCCATAGCTACCACTGGGATAGCTTTCAAGAAGGAGTGTGGCTCAATGGTTAGAGCGGCAGACCCTGAAGCAGAGTTCTGGCCAGGGACCAGGGTTCTATTCCTGCCTCGGCGGGGCTCGGCCTCAATTTTCTCGGACCTGTCTATTCTCGCCTCGATGCCTATTCTAATCACGGGCCCCACGCTGCAACTCTGGGCAATAGCTTGCTTAGCCTCCACACCGGCCCCAACAGCGCTAAGGATACCTGGCTTCACCCTGGGGGTGCCCAGGAGTGGATACTTCACAGGGAAAGCCAGGAGGGGTTCCACAGCGGTATGAGTATCAGCGCCAGGAAACCGCAAAGGTGACACCGCAAGGTGTCCGTCTGGTGACAGTGCACTCTATAAGTACCTTGACATTTACATTTAGGATAGCTTTCAATAAATGTTGTCTTTAAGCCTATCATGTTTGGCTCCAAGTAATAATGGGTCTAAACAATTAACTGTCTGCCTCTTGATTTAAATACGTCCCCTTTCTATGGTGTACAGTCCTATAGTCGCAAAGCCTGACGGCAAGTGCATTTTACGCATTTCGTGTTTCACTTCCCTCATTCCTCTTCAGACAGAAAATCCTCTCTTTTGGCAAATTATGTGTTTGACTTTGAGTTTGGCCCCACCCTCTGGCTCATCACTCCTCCCACCTGCTTTGTTAGAGGGAGCAGGCATCAAGAGGCCTATTGGAGGATATGGCAGGGATGCTGGTAGGAGAATACAGTGCCAAAGTTTAAACTGTTCAAAGTGAACAATGCAAGGTTGCTGCTCTGGTGGGTAATTACCTTTTTAATTCCCCATTGGCAAATCACAAGTGCTCCTTAGAGTTTGGCCAAATCCACTGGACCATCAAGCATCCCATATTTTCAGTAGCAGAGAGCAGGCAGCATGAGGTGGATTGATGGGCGATGCTGATAATTGAACCTCTTGTACAAAGGTTCAAAAACACACAAGGTTTGAAACTGAAAACATCTTTTTAAAATGTACAAAGCCATTTTACAAATCTGAAAACTCTGACTTACGAAAAGCTTTTGCAACACATTATGAATCATACATACAACGCAAAAATCTCTGCTGTGTGCCAACGCAAGCACCCTTGCACCATACCATACAGAATGCAGCACACGTGGAAAGAGGAAAAAACGAGGAGAAATGTAAACATTTCTCCTCCGTACGCCTGTTCAGGGGAGGCCTACGTTTTTGGTGTTGCCCCATATTCACTCTATGTTGTTAATCTGAGGCAATGTCAAAATCCATGGGTGTTGCGTGGGAACATCCACAGCAACACCCATGACACGCCTCCCTGCCGCAATGTAAGGCAACGCAGCGACTTACGTTATGTGGCCTTACACTTTTACCTACAAAACCACGAAAAGACACGCGGGTGGCTTTGTGCGGCCTTGTAGATATGGGTCTGCACTGTGAGTCAAAAAAAGAGATGCTCCGGTGGCACAAGGGGCTTGAAAATATGCCCCTCAAATTTTAGAAAACCAAAAATCTTTGGTAAAGTTTTGTGAACTGCTGTAAAAACCGACAGCAGCTGTTCATCAAAATATTTGCACTTTGACAAGAAACGGCATGATGGAGGTTGCCATCAAGGTAGAGAGATTATGGGTTTGCTGGTGGTGATCTTTAAATTTGGTGCATGGCAGTCCGTCAGAGTGGCAGACATAATGTCCTCCGCCACCCTGATGGACTATTCTTCCTCTGTCAAAATCTAGATCAGGCCCATAGGGTTTAGTATCATGCATTTTGAGGCTATACCATCAAAGAAATTAACCAAGGATTCAGACTGTGACCAGAGGAACTGATCTAATGTACTTTAAGGATACAAACTGCCTTTTATTGCTCAATGGTCCCTCATTACGACACCTGTGGCTGCTTTCTGACTGCATTAATGGCGCCAAGTACGCCACACGAGTTGGTGTGGAGTAGACAGAAGATGTGAATAGGAAAACAAGATGTTGTCATTACTTTATTACCCAGTTGAACTTGTGGCACTTTCATCACTTTCATTCTTATAAAACAGATGAATGCATTAACAGGCATATGAAAGAACCACTTCATATTAAAAAAATAGAACTTTTGGCCCCCCTCCTTTTAAACTTAAAAAAACAAACAAATCTGATTGTATTTCTTATATGAATTCAACAAAATCCTCCTTAAGAAGAACCTTTGGCCCCTAGGTTTCTTACACAAATATCATTGATGACACCCTTTTGCCAGTGGAGGATGGGAGAGGGTGAAGACAAATGGAGGCGAAAGCATATTGTCATGTGTCAGTTAAAAACTGATGCAGCTTCAGCAATCCTGAAATTAAGACATTTATCATCAATTTACAGTAAAACAGACCAGTGTCAATTGCACTAAAAAAACTTATATTTAACATAATATTGTGATATAACATATTTGGGATGCACTCTATATAGATCTACAGATTTTGCACTGATGAAAAAGAAGCAGGTTTGCTTCTTTCTGGAAGCCGGTGATGCAGCCATCTGAGTTCGAAGCCTGAAGGCTCTGAGCTCCCGCGGTTGCGCATCCTGACCTGCATCGATAAAATGCAGCTAATGTCCTTCTCCCTGTCTCCAGTACTGGTGAGGAGACATTGCCCGTGTGACCTCTGAGATTAACCTAATTGTCTTCCCGCTTTGATTAGATGCGCCACAAAGCTAGCGAAAGGATCAAATTAAATTTGAGTGGCGGCAGAACAGCTTTGGAGCGTTGATTAGATTTGAAAATACCACATTTGAATATCTTAGCATTTGTGAGGATTAGCAAAGAGGGAGTCAGAGAGGGAGGGAGAAGACGATGCACTGCTAAACCAAATCCCCAAGCCGCCATGCGTTGTGGTCGGAAAGTCTCAAATATGTCCGCTTCACCTGGCTCAGGAGCAATGGAATAGCTTCATGGAAATTGACGATGGACTTAGCCAGGAGTGTTAACACTGGGAGTTGTGATCTGCTTGTTTTTTTTCGCATGTGGTTACAGATAGGTCCTGATTAGAAGCATATAGCGTGTGATCTTTGGAATAATATTTTAACTCTTCATCTATTTAATTGTATACAAAGCTAACTTTATAAGTATCTAAACATTTAGTGCCACATGCATGTCACCAAAGCAAACCACAGTTACACACACAAATATTGTTTGTTTGCCTCAAACGAATGAACCAGCAACAGGGAGACAAATATTGCCCCCAAACTGTATTCTAGAATTGCCCACACTTACAGATATGCATACAAGAGACGTTTTAAGTCCTGGGCAAAGTGGGCTCTGGCCCAGGGCCCCAGCCTTTGAGGGGGGCCCCTGATAGATCAGGCTCTGTTCTGCAGAGTCTTGCCCTGATGACCTTGAACAATTTTTGAACAGAAATACTGTTTATCTTTAATTTATTTTTAATGTGGGTGATGTGTAAGTCTATTACAGACATTTTACACAGAAATGTTGTGTTTATTTTTCATGGAACATCCATGAAAAAATCTATTTAGATCAAAACAGGACCTCACATATTAGAATTGGAAGAGTGTCACAGAGATTGTTTGCTTCTGTGTTACAATATTGAAAACACACGTCAATATCCCTGAAAATTAGATGTAAACACATTTAGAATTTGGACAAATGTGCCTGTGCATTGTCAGTGACTTGGCCAAAAAAGGCATGAAAGAGCTGATATTGGATCATAAATTCAAAGTTGTTTTGAAAACTGGACCCCCAAAATCCGTTCGTCCAGAGCCCCCAAATACTTAAGATATCTCAGATACATACATTCAGTCAAAACAAGTTGTAAAAGAAACACAAGTCTATGGATTCTATGAGATTGCTCATTAAGCCACCACTATAATTATCATAAACATGATCAGTTTAGATCCAGCCCAGAGGCCTGTAAGAGCGGTAGGGCGGAAAGGCCAGGTGGGGGGGATTTCGACAGATGATGTCGAAGGAAAATGTATTATTTATTTAATTTTCCTTCAGCATCGTCTGTGGAAATCCCCCACACCCTGCCACCCCCCGCTCTTACCTGCACGGGCCGCGGCTGGTTAGACCTATCACATCACTGATGACAAGATATATGACAGATGATGTAATTAATGACAGTAGGGATGACAATGTTAGTGTTCACATCAGCTGTGACAGTGAGTGACTTGGGGAGAAAGAAATAACGTTTAAAAGTGGGAGGTGAGAAAAGCAAGTAGAAGTGAGATGAATGTAAAGAAAAGGGTGCCATATGGTGTGCTTTGGAATAAGCAACATGGTATTTAGCGTTGACTCTTGTAAAGAAAAATGGTCTAAATTCCTTGTTAACTCTATTCTCAAGTTAAGGCTTTACCTAGGAGCAGCGGAAATCTTCCTGAATTAATTTCAACATGTCCAAACCTCAAGGGACAGACTTCTCCCAGTTTTACTTTGGATCACCTGTAATGAGTACTGTATCTTCTTGAGCATTCCAAGGAATTCCGCCGAGATTCCTGCAACAATTATTCCACACTTAACAAAATCGACACAGTCTCCACTCCAACACTTTGTAACAACTCTAAGTGCTTCCCTTCAACAAATTATGAAACTAAGGTCAAAGACAGTAACCTTTGAAATTCAACATAATAGGAAAAATACAGAATGATCTCACTTTTTAGAAAGCAGTTAAAACTTTGCTCTTCAGGGGGGCGTGGCTTGGACGGCAGTGGAAATGGCCGCCTGATTTCGCCGCTCCGTCGGACCGGAGGAATACGCTGTCTTCCCTGAGCCCTGTGACCGATTAGGCGTGCACCGGATGGCGCTGATATCGCTCGGTAAGGTGTATGGAGTTCGGGGAGCCCCTTGCAGTTGACGGCGGAGGCTGGAAAAATCGTCTTTGGGGTGAGACCCGCTTCACGACGCGCTGCGAGGAGAACCAAAATGGCGCCGTCCTGAATGTCTCGTTTTGACGGTCCCGTGCGGCTGACAAGACGTCTCCTGACAGGTACATGGAGATCGGAGAAGCAAGACTGCTCACTCGCGCTGATGTCGAGGTGAGGCCAAGGTCCTTTCAGAGTCTTGGATGACCTGGTGAGCTGTCTGTTGGGGTACCGGCATGCCTGACTTCAAGATGGCGGTATGGCTGCACTAAACCTCGATCCAATCTCGGCCCTTCAACTTCGCTTGCTCTCGAGCAGCCGGCCTGAGCCCAGCGCATGCCATGTGTCCGCTAGTGTCCCGGTTGGGGTCCTCTTACGCCGTTCCATCAGCCACTTGAACATGGCTCGGGCCCTGGTATCTGGTAGCAGCCTTGACTCTCCTGCTTTCCCTATCTTTGTGCCCTGTCACCCTAGTGTGTGCTCCTCTGCTGAGATTTGCGGAGGGTGGGTGTTGCACGCCTAGCTCTATTGGTGCGAACTGTAGAGGGAAGGATCTATACACCAAACCGGAGACAGGATTGTTCCTTTCTCCAGATGCGTGGGTGCAGGCCAGCTTTTCCTACTCTACCTGGGTAAATTAACATTGTAATCGCCATGTTCACGGCTACCTGGTCCAATAGCCCTTCATATGATCACACTTTATGACCACGCATTGTCACTCTGATCTGCTGCCAGCTCTATAAGGGCCCTCTATGTGACTTTCTTTGCTCCCAGCACGGCGCTCCCGAGAGTCCCTAGACGTTTTCATTACCCAGGCAGGCGACCACCTAGTTATCCATTTATATACCGCATCTCATTACCTCTAATATGGCGGACCGCGACTCTAAGTCGATGCACAAAAGGAATAAAGGTGAACCCTCACAGTCAGATTCGCCCATCAAAATGAAACCAGATATCAACAACACATTAGACTTAATTCTTAAAAAACTGGCCGATGTTCACGAGCTAGCCAAATCAACTAAACAAACCACAGACTCTATACAGTTGGAAATAACGGCCATTAGAGCAGATATGAACACGGTGAATAATAGACTCTCTGTAGCTGAACAGAGGATCAGTGACGTGGAGGACATCGCTGCCAAGTCAAGCTCTGAGGTAAAATCCTTGCAGAAGGTGTCGTCTATGCTCCTGAGACAGTCAGCTGAGTTGGAAGACCGTAATCGGAGAGGCAACATTCGAATACTTGGTGTTCCGGAGGGGTCGGAGGAGGTTCTAGGTTCTTGCTTGGCCTTTCTTGAGGACTGGATCCCGAAATTTACTGGCTTATCGTTTGACCACCCCTTTGAATTGGACAGAGCACACAGAATCCCATCATTTAAATCCTCTGCACGGCAGGGGGTTCGTCCAATTATCTGTAAGCCTCTGCGATATCGACAGGTTGAAGCAATACTTACCTATGCCCGGAAAAACCATCAACTCATCTGGAAGGGTCACAAAATTATTTTCACCCAAGATTTCTTGAAACCTACTGTTGATATGCGTAAGGGTTTCCTTAATCTAAGGGACAAGCTGAAGAGCAAAGGTATTCTGTTTTCTTTTGTCGGCCCTACTAGATTTAAGATCACTGATGGGAGTAGACACCTCTTTTTCACCGACCCCAGAGATCTTGAGAATTATCTAGAGGGTCCTCCTGCTCAAGACATGGACTCGTCACAGATTTCTGCCAGTAAAAGAAAGTCCTCACCTGGTCCGACGTAATGAGGGCACTGTCTCCATCGTATCTCATAACATTGCTCCCTTTGGATGACCCGGAGGACCCGGGGTATTGCAACTAATCATACGTAACTTGAGTCTGTGTACACGCCCTTTATGGGTTGAGATGGTATTTTGGTGGTTGATATCTGTTCCTATTTAGGCTTGCATTTCAGCCGAAGGTTAACTGTTAACTGTTCGTTAGATATTGGGAAGATCTGTATATGTCTTGATTTTGAGGTTTCCTCCGGGGTGCGGGCGGACACTTCTGTCGTCGCACCTCCCACATGCTAAGTATTCCGGTTGGGGTGGGGAGGGAGGGGAAGGGGGGGGTCTGGGTTGAGAGCGCCCATGATTTCAGTAACGTTTTCACTGATTTTATTGTTGATTCCTCGGCTGCTCTCCATATACTTTTCTTTCTCTTCTTTTCTTTCTTCTTTTTCTCCTTTTCCTTCACTCTTCTCCTTTCCCGGCTTCTTCTGCTCGTTAGACATGTCTGGTGCCCTGCATCCCATATACAATTTTCAGGATTTGAATGTCGGGACTCTAAATTGATTATGCTGCTGCATATATGTGTTATTGATGGCTGCCATATGAGTCCTACTATATGGTTTTATAACTATCCGCATTTGTTCCTGTGTCAAGTCCCATACTTAATGATTTCACCATTTGCAACCGACCCTGATGGCCACTGACAAACACTGTGCCCTATCGAGCGATCTGAAGATTGTGTCTCTAAATGTTAAGGGTCTTAATCACCCTGTGAAAAGGCGTAAAGTCTTAGAGTATTTGGCCAAGACAAAAAGTGACATTGTGTTGTTACAAGAGACAAAGCTCTCTGAGGATGACATTACCCTCCTTAAAGGTAACTGGTTTTCGCAAATGGCATGCTCTCCAGCTGATAAGAAGAAACGAGGTGTCATTACCTTGATTTCGAAATCTGCTAACATAACGCTAGAATCCTCTGCGCACGACAACGATGGTCGTTTTTTGATCACTCACTTGAGGAGAGGAGAGGATTTAATACATGTAGTCAATATTTATGGGCCTAACGCGGACGACCCCACCTTTTGGTCCAGCGTTTCAGACAGATTGGTCAGTATACCCCAGGATGATCTTATGGTAATGGCAGGAGATTTCAACCTGCCCCTGGACCCGATAATTGACAGGCAGTCTAACTGCCAGTATCATCCCACGAGCTCACATGCGATACTCACAACTATTTGCTCTAAACTTAACCTTAAAGATCCATGGAGACTCCAACATCCAAACACAAGGGACTACACCTTCTACTCGGCCCCTCACAACTCGTACACTAGGATTGACTATATCCTTGTATCTGGGGCATACACCTGCCTCATAGAGGATACTGATATAGCCCCACGGCTGATCTCTGATCATTCTTGCATTTCGCTTAAATTAACGGGAAGCCACAAGACACAAACTCCTAAAAGATGGAGATTTAACAAGGATGTTTTGTCAGACCCCGCAGACAGAGAGAAGATTGCGGAGGCCATTACAGATTATCTTAGTCACAATGGGGTGAATGATACTAACATAAACAATCACTGGGATGCACTGAAGGCCACTATACGGGGACTAGTCATTGCAATAAAAACGAAAATAAATAAAAGCCTGAACCAAAGCCTACTCCTACTAGAACGAGAAATTAGAGATTTAGAAACTGCCCACATTGCGTCCTTTAACGATGCCACTCTATTGTTGTCTTTGACAAAGAAGAAATATGAGTACAATAAGATACTAAGTGAACGAGCAGGGGTGTGGATTAATAAATTTAAAGCTCTGAATCTATGTGAAGCCAATAAGGCTGGGAAACTCCTAGCTTCATATCTTAAACATAGACAAAACCAACATGTCATCTCTTCAATCAAAGACGCTAACAACCAAACTCACACAACACATAATGGCATTCTCAGTACTTTTAAACAATTCTATCAAGACCTGTATTCTAATAACCAGACTTTTGACAGTGAGAGATGCTCTGCTTTCCTCCGCGATCTCAATCTACCACAACTCTCAGAAGCGGACTCGGCCATGTTAGGTATGGAAATCAATAGCTCGGAGATAGAAAAGACGGTCAGATCCTTGAAGGAGAATAAAGCGCCAGGACCAGATGGCTTCACGGCGTCCTTCTATAAATCCTTTTTAGCTCAATTAGGCCCTACTATGAAACAGGTTTTTAATCACAGTGCCACCACAGGACGCACGCCTGACTCTATGTCCGAAGCTAACATTGTCGTTATCCCCAAGGATGGGAAAGACCCCGTATATCCAAAAAATTATAGACCTATTTCGCTTATAAATGTCGATTGTAAAATATATGCCAAAATTCTTGCGGTTAGGCTAAATTCGGTCCTTCATAAATTGATAAGCAACTCCCAGGTGGGGTTTCTCCGGAATCGTTTATCCAATGATAACACACGTCTGCTATGCCACGTATTGGAAAATGCGGCAACTAAAAGTGAACCCTCTGTTGCCATTACGTTAGACGCCGAGAAGGCCTTCGATAGAGTCTCCTGGGCGTTTTTGGAACGTTGCTTGCACTTCTCCAATTTAGGTGATGAGTTTATTAAAATGGTTATGTCACTATACCAAAAACCGACTGGCCGTATAGCTGTTAACGGGTCACTTTCGGAGGCCTTCCCCCTTTATCAGGGTACCAGACAGGGATGCCCCTTATCTCCATCACTTTTTCTCTTGGCATTGGAGCCTCTTCTTCAGGCCATTAAGTTCAACACAGATATTAAAGGAGTAGACATCAGTGGCGTACAAGTCAAATTGGCCGCCTACGCGGATGATATATTGATAGTCACTGAGTGCCCGGATTCCTCAATTACAGCCCTGATGGACACAATTGCACTATATTCTATACACTCCGGGTATAAACTCAATAGAGATAAATCGGAAGTTAAACCATTAAATGTGTTCTGCACTAGCGATATGCTAGGGGACTCTGGGTTGGCATGGCAGGCAGGCTACATTAAATATTTGGGGATTGAATTTGGGAACAACATCATGGACACCCTGTATCAAAATGAGAAGGTGCTTCTAGAGAAAATTAAGAAACTTTTGGATGCATGGTCCCCAAAATTTATCACGTGGTGGGGAAGAATTGAGACTGTCAAGATGATGGTTACCCCCTTAGTTAATTACCTCATATGCATGCTCCCACTTATGCTAACTGATTCCTTTCATCATAAATTAGACATCCTTTTAACGTCATTCCTTTGGCGCGGGAAAAAAGCCAGAATCAGCATCCGTAAACTGAGGCTCGATAAGAAACTGGGAGGCGTTAACCTGGCGGATTTTCGCCTCTACCAATACGCCTTTTTGGCGAAACAAGGCCTACTTTGGGTTTCTCCCCCTGGTAATTATACACCAGTGTGGTTAGAAGTGGAGAAGGCCCTCCTCAATAACATACATCATCTGTCGACTCTCACTGCCAATCGTCTTGTCGCCTCCCATTCCAAGCCCATCTTTAAAAACACTAAATTAGCTCTCTTGAAAATAGATAGGACCCTGGAGGTCAGGATGAGGGGCTCCAACATGGAATCGCTTTGGCTAAACTCCAAGTTCCTCTACAATGGTAAACCACTATTCTTTGAATCCTGGTGCAAAAAGGGTATCTTTTTTCTCCATCAATTGGAAAACACTGCATTCCCATTGACATTCAGAGAAATTCAAACTAGATATCAATTAGCCGATATTGAATTTGATAATTTCCTGAAAGTGAGGGCTGCCATTGCGAAATCCAGACTGTCCTCTAGTTCCCCATCGTTGCCCGCATTTGTAACAAAACTCAATAGGCTTGGCCATCAGGTCTCCCAGATTTACAAACTGTTGCGCCCAAAATCCTCAAAGATTAATGCTAAGGTAGTCGATTACTGGAACTTCCTCTCGCCTACTCAGTTGACTGTAGAGATGTGGCCCTCCTTATGGGGTTCAGTTTCACGCAATAAGATTTCCCCAGTTCTTTCTCAAACTAAATTCTGGTTATTGCACAAGGCTTTTTGGACACCAGCTAGGCTGTTTTCCGTGGGGATCCGGGAGAATGACATCTGCTGGAATTGTAACCAGGGCAGGGGAGACTTGGCTCACCTTATAATACACTGTACTGTAGTGAAGCCCTTCTGGGATAGGGTCCTTTCTTTTTTGAATACATTATTTAATTGTGTACTCCCCAGGAATTTGCAGACTGTGGTAACTGCTTTTTTACAGGAGGACTTGCAATCGGAAGATGACCGAGCTCTTCTTGACCTATTGTTGATTTCTGCAGTCAAAATGATACTCACCAATTGGAAAGACACTAGCAAAACCTCTTACAACGGCTGGATGAACTGGGTCATACACCTCAGGGGGGCAGACAACATCGTCTTGCAACACTCGCCTTGGAAATCCCCAACGAGGAGCATGTGGTCTACCCTGGACGACTACTTTGCTTCTCATAAACCGCCATGAACTCTTTATTTGGTTCGATATTTCCTATGGGGTCTTTACATTTTTGGAATTTGTGCTTGCTGGATGTTTACTGTATTATGCCATACTACGTAATGGGTTAGGGCACTGGACTGTCTCTTCTCTCTCTTCTCTTCCCTTTCTGGTTCTCCTTTCCTCCTTCCTTTTCTTTTCACTCTATCTTTTCCTTTCTTGAGCTGTTGACTAAGAGGTCACTTCATTGTCCAGATGTACACCTATCGCTAGTAATGCTTTATGCTCAGCTAAATACTTTGTCATGTATACGGTTGTACTCGACCTTGTTACCAGCTCTTGTTATGATTCTTCAGAAAATTAATAAAGATAATTTGAAATAAAAAAAAAAAAACTTTGCTCTTCAGTTTGTAGGAGGTGCTTTGTTCCTCTTGTAAGAATATAACTTCAAAAATATAATGTCTTCTTTTTTTTACTCCAAGACCGTTCACTATCTAAGACATGATCTTTAATTTGTTATTTGACATATTCTTTCTTTCTACCTTTACTACCAGGCTCAATTATTACTGAGATTCTAGAGATAGGGCCTTGTCTTTCCTTATGTATTGTATGTTGGAATAATTAATTTTTTTCATTTTTTCCCAAATGCTCCCACACCTCGTGTTTATACTTATGCTATGTGTACCCCTGCTCCTCCCCAACCCTGGAGAACCCTCCCTGCTTCTGTGGGGCTGATCGGATTTGCCCTCTTCAAGAAGCCCCCTCTGTGTACTGAGATTTTCCTGTTTCCTGTTTCTCCAGGTTCTTATTTATTATTGCTTTGATTTGATCTGGCATTTTATTTGGCTCCCGAATGCTGTACATTTGATTTCTCCACATGATTTTTAGTGTGGCGGGGAATTTCATCTGAACTGTTGCTCCCAGGGATCTGAATTCCTGCATGTGGTTCACAAGTTCCCATTGCCTTTCCTGTGTCGCTCATGCTATATCTGAGCGAATTCTGAAATTGTATTCTCCTTTCGTAAAGACTCCTGCTTTCAATGCCTCACTCAGGATCCTTTACTTAAGTGTGTAGGTTTTAAAATTAACTAGGATTTTCCTTGGGTTTTTTTGGGCTTCCCTAGCTTAAAAGGATCTTTATGAATTCTTTGAATATCTTCTTCTAGGGCCTTAACCTCTCTCTATCCAAGGGATGAACTCTTTCATAGGATTAATTACTACGTTTTTAAGGTTTTGTACTTCCGTCCCTTCTGGTATGTTTAAGATTCGGAGGTTGTTGTGCCTTGCGTTATTCTCCAATGACTCAATTTTGTCCTTAAGCCCTCTTTCACTTGCTCTCAAGGTGAGGATTTCCCCTTGGTTTTCCAGGGTGTCTCTTTCAAGTTTATCTACTGTTGCCTCAATTGATTGCATGCGATCCATTAAAGAATTTACTTTTGTTTCTAGAGCCTCACATGTTGCTTGAATCTTTTCCTGTTTTTTTTCTGAATTAGCAAAATTAGTTCTCATTTCGCCAATTAGGGTTCCCATGAGTTTTACCATCTCTGATTCTGTGGTTTGATCCAAGGATGTTTTAGGGCCGAACTCTATGTTCCCATTTTGAGGTGTGCTTTGTGCCGGAGTCTCGTCTATTTCTGGACCTTCCTTTCACCCAGAGTACGGCATTTCTGCTTCAGGCTCTTCCGTGACTAACGCTTGAAATCTGTCACTAATCGCAATCTCTCCACTTTTGGGGGTTTGTGTGTCTCTTTGCATATTTATGTCTGTACAGCTCCTAAACCCCTTTTGCATTTTTGCCTCTCCAAGAGATGTAGTTTGAGGAGATTGTTTTTCCTGAATCTTAAAATAAGAATGAAGTGAAGGGGTAATTTAAAATGTTCCTCCTTGTTTGTTCTGCCCTGGTATGAGGAGTGAAGAGGTGATACCCCCCCTGGTTTTGAAATATATCCCGCTTATTTTACGTGGTGCTGTATTTGGAGTTGCTTTTACGAACTGTGGAGGTTATTGCTAGACTCTTTCTTGTTATTTCGGGACCAGAGCTTTTTACATCAAAGTTCCTACTCCTAAGACAGTAACTAGCCCCGTAAACCCGTTGCTCTCCCTTAGATAGATCTGTAAACTGTCTTCGTCCCCTTTTCCCCTTTTGTTCAGTGTTTGCGGGTAGAGGTAGGTCTATGGGGTTTTTAGGGGGCCTTAAACTTTTTTCATCCCTCCCCCTGCCTCTTACCGGAGTCATACACAGTCCTCCATTCTCCGTCTCCTCCTAGCTTCTGTTGCTGCAGCTCCTGCAGCTCCTGCTCCTTGCGTACTTGGGACCACTCTTAATGCAGCCCACTAAACCTCTATACGATATTCTGGCAGCCGCTCTATGAGACGTGTGCAGCCCTTCAGCTGCCTTTGCCCACACGCTATGTCCGTGCGCAGTTGTCTCCGCGGACTGCTCCTGGGACCAGAGACTCGTTTCCTGCCGGACCAAGAATCGGCGGCATCCTCTGCGGGATACACTGCGCTAATCTGGCAGTCGTTGGGAATTTCCCTGGAGTGCCTTGGTGCCTGTAAGGTTCGTGTAAATTTCCTTATCGGGGCTGTGCTTAAAGGGGGAAAGTTGAATTTTGTAGCGCTAATTTCACATTATCTCGTCCAGAGCAGGTTGGTGCTCCCGACCGGAACTTTCAGCCGGCTGCCATGTTCTCCTCCAGGTGTTTCTTCAGGTCTTCAAAATTTCTACAGACAACACTGATTAATCCCTCAAACTAAGCAACCTACTTCACAATAAGCCCCAATGCCTTCTACGTATCTATATTGTATCATGGCATACTCCCCCAAGTATGTTCAAGCATGCCTGATGCACCATACCAAGATCTCTAAGTGAAATAATTGAGGAACACACCCATCGCACTATTACTCATTCTTCAGGTATGTAGAACAAATGCTACAATACAGGAGTCTCCAACCTTTTCTGTTCTGAGAGCTACTTATGTTCAATGAAACACATTGAGAGCTACTAATCTTATTAGTGCTGTATGATTTCACTTTTGTTATTTGTATATTAATTCATCCAAGCAAAAGCTTTCTAATTTAATAAGCTGGGCTGCACACAGGTGAGCTACTCAGAGGTAGCTGGAGAGCTACAGTAGCTCACAAGCTACTGGTTGGAGCCCCCTCATGAACCAGACTCTATCCCATCTCTAATACTCTATTAAATTGCATGAATACTTGCAGCATCAATTTCATTGGAACTCAAAGCACCACGTGTCGCAACCACAAGCATCGCACCCAATAGGTCCACAAGAATCACCCCACATAGTTTCGACCGTTATGAAGCCACATTAGTGGTTTTTGTGTGCTTTTCAAATTCTAGATAATATAACGTAGCCTGTGCTAATATCTATCAAATCAGGAAAATAATTGAGTAGCAGGTAATAAGATAGATAGGTAACAGAAGCGATCAACACTATTCAGAAGGGTCCCTATTTTTATACTTAATTGTACTGTCCCAGGAAAATGTATCTGTGATGTATGTGGGATCTGCTATTTTTAAAAGAACTTTACTTACTTTGTCAACTTATTGAAGTTTGAAAAAACCTTATGCAGCAGGCAAAATCAAACAACTTCAATTTGTACACCTTTCACAAGCTTTAAAAATTGCACAAAGTGAGAAGTCAATCACTAAACTTCATAAGTCGGACACATTTCCTACAAGCACATTTCCTACTGTTGGGAGAGTTCTCCCAAAAAATCGAGCTTTGCAGGAAGACGTCTTTGAAGTTGATGTCTTGAAAAAAACAGGCTTTAACAAGTTTAGTCAATACCACAAATCTCGCACAAGTATATTTTCGACTCCAAGTTGGCCAAAAACATTATGCTATTGTTTCGTGTCAAAACTCTTCATTAGCCTTCTGTAGTGGTCAGAATAAAAACAGATCATATTCTTAAGGTACAAAAGTATGTTGCAAAATAATTGTTGACAGGGCTGTGTACACTTCAAACAACCTTATACACCATCCACATATACTAGTAAAGGACATCAGGTGTTTCTCTATGCAAGCTTTTTATCCAAGGAGCAAATCAAGTTTACTTGTAAAATTCTTACTGACCAGGATGTATTGGATCTTGTTTGGTTGACTACTATTTCCATTAAAACAAACAAAAGTACAAAAGAACTTAGCATTCTAGAAACATGGCTCATGGTGAATTTTTTAAAGCTGCTCATGCCAGTCACGGCAGGTTCTTTGTTTTTGCAGCATCACTTTTCTTTTACTCCTTTGTGATAAAGTATTCATATGGATAAATTCAGAATCTGGTCCAGCCGTACTTTAAAACTTTATATATTTCAAATTGATATGTAATTATTTATGTGCATTGATCGTACCTCCGAACATATGAAAAATATCAATACAATTTACTATTTGTATTAAGCATAAGGGAGGTTTACTGTGTTGCCTTTCAACAAATGTGGAAAGTTATTTAAACTTTCCAACTTCAGAAATCCCTGAAAAAGGTTTTTGTCTGCAAAAGGTCATGCAGGAAACTTTACTATCAAATTTAAACTTTTGTGTATGAAATTTCATCAGTTGATGAAATTTGGTGAAGGTAGCATATAGAATTATGGATGGGTGACAGTAAATTACGGGGATGTTTTTCACCGATGGGTTCGGAGTGACATCAATTAGACAAAGCGAGCGATGTTCGAGTTCTATATGATGTCACGCAGAACCCCAGGTGAAAAACATCCCCATAATTCTCTTTTTACAGATCTATAATTCTATATGTTACCTTTACCAAATTTTGTCAACAGGTGAACCCATCTGACCCTAGACCCATCTATAATCTTGCGTCATGTATGGCCCCCATTTGGGCAGTGGCAGAGGAGTAATTATCGAGCCATACATAGCATAGACTCTGGTATGTATCCGTGTCCCAACCACCTTCCGTGCCTTCCTTCCCCCTCCTACAGCTTTAGCTTTCTGATTTCAGTCAAAGCAGCCAAGCAGAGCTGCGCTGACAGGCTCTCACGGAGGCCTGGTAGCCTGACCTGGAAGGATTTTGACATCACAACAGTGGGTAACCAGTTTTGTTACCAACTTTTGTGATGTCATTGCAATGGGTTATGAGATTCAGAAACTGAAAAAAACGATTGAGGCTAGCTATGAGAGCCATACATAACAATATTTATAATTTGTGTAAGTTGCAACATTTGTCTCATGTGTAAGACTTTATTGTAAAATAGACTAAAACGCTTCTAACATAATAATATATAATCTATAAAAAAAAGTTTATGTTCAACTCCAAGATCGAATTAATTCTAACCATCTCATGCATGACTTACAGGTTTCATCAAATCCCTCTGTAGCATGAATATCTCAGCCTTTTGCATAATAGAGAATGCCTTCCTAGCCACAGATGAAAAAGACCCATGCCTCCAGTTATTTCTTAAAGGCAACTCCCTTCTACACAGCCAACAATTCCACCCTCATTTCCATCCTTGAGTCTTTATTGGGATTTACCGGCAATGTCTTTCTCTAGTTCTGCTCCTTTCTTTACAACCAATACTAGTTTGTTCACACTTGCACCACCAGGTACAAAAAATCCCTATCGCCTTCGGTGTCCTCCGGGGTTTCAAACCATACCCTGTCATCTTCAACCTCTTTATCCAGCCGCTTGGTGCTCTCCTCAAGGATAATAGTGTTGAAACACAAAACTAGGCTGATGATATACAACTCTACTTGAAAGTTTCCTCTGCTTCAGACATTCAATGCCTCAAGCACACATCATCCAGACCTGGAGGCTCAGCGCCTACCTAAAGCTTAACACAGCCAAGACAGACTTCCTGTTATTTGCCAAGAAGTACCAACAAGAAACAGTAGAGAGCTAGCTCCTTTACTTGAACAGTTTCAATGCTGTCACCTGAATGCACCCTGGACACCTACCTCACCTTCAAGGGATACATTGGCAATATAACAAAGACAGCCTGGTACTAGTTCTTTCTTCTAATGAAGTGAAACTGTTTCTTCCAGAAAGCAACTTCAGAATTGCTGTTAAAACCCTCATACTCTTGCCTCTAGGATGCTGGCAATTCTCTGCTCCATGGCCTCCTAGACTCTACAGTTGCACCACCTAAAGGACATCCTTCATGCCACAGGACGTCACCTTAAGCACATCCTTCATGCCGCAGAACGTCTCTCATTCAGGGGCTGAAGAAATATGATCACACACCCCCATCCTAATGGAACACCTTTGTCTTCCTTTGCTGACCCACATCATCTTTAAAACCTGCTGCAACATTTATAAAGTCATCACAACCAGCACCCTGCCTATTTTGCAGACAAGTTCTCCATATCTGATTCTTCATGACACACCCATAGCCTGGACACCATCAGACTTTAGACCATGGATACTCACAAACTTTCTGTCGAGGGCCAAAATTACAGTGTGGTTTGTATTTGAGGGCCACGCCAGTAGGGGGCGGGGCTAGTCTAACAAAAAAAATCATCACATTTTCAAAACATTACCAGACAGTGTATTTTTAAGCGCAAGGAGAAACACTCAGTGCGCACTCATTTTACTGGGTTAGCCCTCTTACTGGCTAAACTGACACTTACACTACAATGGAGAGCCTCTGCCACTCAAATACGAGTTGCATGGCAGAGAGCAATGCGTAAATGGGGGTCGGTGGAAGGAACTGCCCTCCGTTATGAAACAGCAAGACAACTTCCTAATTTCTTTTATTATTATTGCGTTTATATATATCACAAAACTTTAATAAAATAATTTATAAATTAGAAAAAAATCTAGTCTCAACTGGTCTTTCTCTCTATTCTCTAGCATGTTCTCCTGTCAACACTCTCCTGACTCTCTCCCACCCCTGTGTGGAAAAGTGACAATGTCACACAGTTTGGTTGGTTGAAATGCCATGCGCTTTCTCCTCAGTGCCCCTACAGCACCCACAATGTGTCAAAGTAGAGGAGCAAAGTCCATCTGGCGAATCAATGGCATGTGTCAGTGATGCCATCACACAGCGTTTCGGAAACAGACCATCTTGGTAGGTTGTACATTAGCTCAGGGAAATTCATCCTAAGGAAAAAATTATACGATCTCATAATAACAGTTTCCAAAATTATGCATTTTTCTTTTTCATGTTACTTTTTTCTTGACTTTCAAAAAAATTATTACATTTGTAAGGGAAATGTCCTTCAAAATTTATTTCTGCAATATACAACCAAAAAGTGATGTTTGGTCTGCACTAGCTCTACGCAAACACAATAAATACATTCAAAATAAAGCAGTTTATTCCTATTTTCATAACTGGTTGGCCAACAGTACTATTTGTTTCAGTGTTCCTCTTTAACTGGGTTTCTTTGAAAAAATGGTTTGAGTGCATGTTATATGGTCAAATTCGAAAAGGAAGATAATGGAATTTCTCCATCAGTTCAAATTTTTAGTTATCCCACAAAATCCTTTCTTAGATTTTTATCTGGGCGGGCAATCATGACTTTAAACTTAGCAGCATTAACCTGTATCCTTTCACCAGTGCAATTAGTTAAAAACCTGCTACACATTGATACAGGGAGTTTTCGGTAAAGAAAACTAAAAACAGAATCACTTGCACAAAGCAGACATGCTTTCCAATAATTATTAGGCATGCCACACCACAAAATATTCAGTTTGTTCACTTCCTGAGTCTTCTATGCTTTAATTTATTTGTGTAATAAAGAGATAATATCGATTTGGGCAGTCCTAAATGCACTACTGAGCGGGAACAAACGCTTGTTTTTCGCGGCACCCTCATTTAATTGCAGCCATCGCGCTCCTTGCCTAATTTCACTGTGAAATCTCGAAAAGCTGGGAGGCCATAGGTGCATTAACTGCAAAGTCCGCGGGCCGCCAAGGAAGGCCTGGCGGGCCGCTGGCGGCCCGCGGGCCGCACTATGAGTACCACAGCTCTAGACTATGAAAAGTAAAAACAAAACAAAAAACACGGCAGCAAGTTTTTTCCATCTATGCACTCAGGATCTCAAACTACATCCCCGTATTCATCAGGATTACCATAACACTTCTCCAATTTGGGATAGAGTTGAAAACACATCTCTTTAAGGAACACTACATTATAATCCATTACCTGTCCGCAAACCAGCCACCTCTCCAATCAATAATTGACTTTATGCTTGTCTTTGACTGTGTAAAGTGCATATATGCTTACATTCCTAAATATATAGATACATTACAACATCACAGGGACAGGCATGAGATTAATCAATTGGCAATGAAGATACAATAATTAAATTTCAATAGTAACATAAAAGTGACAGTGTAATAAATTGACAAAATATAAAAGGACTCCAATATTGACAACCATCTTAATTCCATATACTCTACACTCAGGCCGAACAAACATTTTATTGTTGACTACGGATGTACCATTTCAATATTCATGCCCTCAGAAATGCCAGTTTATTACACCCCCAAAGTCAGTCGACAAATCTATGTGGGAATGCCCTTATTCATGTAATACCATTTTGTCTTAAAGTAACATCATGTGAGATGTTAGCCATGAACATACCTCACAAAAGAATGGAAAACATGCAGTTCCATGGACATTTTTGATATGTGGATATGTGTTATGTTGTGTGTAAAGGGGAGAGGTGTGTAGCCACTTTGGTGCCAATTCCGATCCTGAAAAAACCGGGTACGAATCGTCGGTCGGAGGGTTTTCTCCGTCCGACTCGTACCCGGTAAAATAACCCTACAAACTTGCAATTACAATTCGTATGGAAACACCATTTCCGTACGAGTCGGAAAAAACACCGACCGACTGTAAAAACACATACCAATGTGATCCGGGACAGCGCCGACGTGACGTCGGGACGCATGCAGGCTGCATTTCACGAACCAGAAAGTACGAATCGTACCAACACCAGTCCGGACGGCAATATTTTTACGGCACCAAAAAAGTGCCGGAAAAGCGAAGTACGGCGCGATGCGAGCGGAATTGGGGGCCCGGTATGCACCGAACCCCCCCCAGACCCCGCGGATGTACATGCCGTACCCCCACCCATGTATGTACACCCGTGTATGTACGAGTCGAACCCCCACCTGTGTATGTACACCCGTGTATGTACGAGTCGTACCCCCACCCGTGTATGTACGAGTCGAACCCCCACCCATGTGTGTACGAGTCGAACCCCCACCCGTGTATGTACACCCGTGTATGTACGAGTCAAACCCCCACCCGTGTATGTACACCCGTGTATGTACGAGTCGAAACCCCCACCCGTGTATGTACACCCGTGTATGTACGAGTCAAACCCCCACCTGTGTATGTACACCCGTGTATGTACGAGTCGTACCCCCACCCGTGTATGTACGAGTCGAACCCCCACCCGTGTATGTACGAGTCGAACCCCCACCCGTGTATGTACACCCATGTATGTACGAGTCGTACCCCCACCCGTGTATGTACACCCGTGTATGTACGAGTCAAACCCCCACCCGTGTATGTACACCCATGTATGTACGAGTCTCGAACCCCCACCCGTGTATGTACACCCGTGTATGTATGAGTCGAACCCCCACCCGTGTATTTACACCCGTGTATGTATGAGTCGAACCCCCACCCGTGTATGTACACCCATGTATGTACGAGTCGAACCCCCACCCGTGTATGTACACCCGTGTATGTACGAGTCGAACCCCCACCGGTGTATGTATGAGTCGAACCCCCACCCGTGTATGTACACCTGTGTATGTACAAGTCGAACCCCCACCCGTGTATGTACACCCGTGTATGTTTGAGTCGAACCCCCACCCGTGTATGTACACCCATGTATGTACGAGTCGAACCCCCACCCGTGTATGTACGAGTCGAACCCCCACCCGTGTATGTACACCTCTGTATGTACGAGTCGAACCCCCACCTGTGTATGTACACCCGTGTATGTACGAGTCGAACCCCCACCCGTGTATGTACACCTGTGTATGTACGAGTTGAACCCCCACCCGTGTATGTACAGTCGAACCCCCACCCGTGTATGTACACCCGTGTATGTACGAGTCGTACCCCCACCCGTGTATGTACACCCGTGTATGTACGAGTCGTACCCCCACCCGTGTATGTACACCCGTGTATGTACGAGTCGAACCCCCACCGTGTATGTACGAGTCGAACCCCCACCCGTGTATGAACACCCGTGTATGTACGAGTCGAACCCCCACCCTGTATATACACCCGTGTATGTACGAGTCGAACCCCCACCCGTGTATGTACACCCGTGTATGTACGAGTCGTACCCCCACCCGTGTATGTACACCCGTGTATGTACGAGTCAAACCCTCACCCGTGTATGTACAGTCGAACCCCCACCTGTGTATGTACAACAGTGTATGTACGAGTCGTACCACCACCCGTGTATGTACGAGTCGAACCCCCACCCGTGTATGTACGAGTCGGACCCCCACCCGTGTATGTACACCTGTGTATGTACGAGTCGAACCCCCACCCGTGTATGTACACCCGTGTATGTACGAGTCGAACCCCCACCTGTGTATGCACACCCGTGTACATACACGGGTGGGGGTTCGACTCGTACATATACACGGGTGTACATACACGGGTGGGGGTTCGACTCGTACATACACGGGTGGGGGTTCGACTCGTACATACACGGGTGTACATACACGGGTGGGGGTACGACTCGTACATACACGGGTGTACATACACGGGTGGGGGTTTGACTCGTACATACACGGGTATACATACACGGGTGGGGGTTTGACTCGTACATACACGGGTGTACATACACGGGTGGGGGTTCGACTCGTACATAGACGGGTGGGGGTTCGACTCGTACATACACGGGTGTACATACACGGGTGGGGGTATGACTCATACATACACAGGTGTACATACACGGGTGGGGGTTCGACTCGTACATACACGGGTGTACATACACGGGTGGGGGTTCGACTCGTACATACACGGGTGGGGGTTCGACTCGTACATACACGGGTGTACATACACGGGTGGGGGTACGACTCGTACATACACGGGTGTACATACACGGGTGGGGGTTCGACTCCTACATACACTGGTGTACATACACGGGTGGGGGTTTGACTCGTACATACACGGGTGGGGGTACGGCACGTACATCTGCGGGGTCTGGGGGGGGTTTCGGCGCGTATGCAGGCACATGTCTCCATGGTTGCTATTGCAGTTCGGTCCGTACGGTGTATTTTCCATACGGTTGTAAAATTGGAAGGTTGGGACGGATCGTACTTGCGCGGTCGGACTTCATTTTTCCGATTCGTAGGGTAAATCGTCCGAGGATGTGTCGGACACATTTTCCGACCCGAGGACGTGTGGGGATATTTTCCCAATGCGATTTGTATGGACTTTTTCCCATACGAATCGTACTTGGCAGTTTGTACGCTACTTGTACGATTCGTACGGTAAAAATCCCGGATACGATTCGTATGGGGAAATTATTTCCAGGATCCGAATCGGCTCCTTTGTGTATATATATTCACTGACAAAATCAAAGGTTAAAGTAGTGTTATAGTTAGGTGAAATGTTCAGTAACAATGTAACGCTTTAAGCTCACAAAAACGCATAAATTCACCTATTTTAGTTATAGTTATCTCAAGTAACTATAACTCATGCCCTAAGGTGACTATAACTCGTGCCCCCACCATGCACAGTTTTCTCAACAACAATTTCACTGCAAACATTGCAGTGACATTTTCAATGTTGTGATAGAAGATGTCATGAGTGATGAAATATGTGCAGTAATTAGCAGTGCATGACAAGGGCGTGAGTTATAGTTACCTAAGGCCTTGAGTTATAGTTACTTGAGATAACTATGTCATCAGTATTGTTACTGACCATGTCATGAGTGATTTACTATGTGTAGTTGAGTCAAAAATCTCTATGGGAAATTGCATGGGGAAAGCAGTAAAAACTTCACTCTTCAATTTGTAGATGCTGCCTTGATCCTTACCTTTCTACAGACAACACTGATAAATCCCTCACCCTAAGCAGCCGACTTCACAATAAGACATCCCAAACAACCAATGCCTTAGAAGAATATGGTATCATGGCATATTCCCCCAAGGACCTCCCGTTGATCTCAGGCCCCCACTTGACGGATCACCCTGAAACTTTCCACACAGCAGCTGTGGTGAATGGCAAACTAGGTTTGACAATTTCATGAAGGTTCGTCAAACTGCAATAAAGTTATTAGCGAAACAAAAAAAGTTCTTCCTATGGAACTAGGTCCAAACTACAACTACCTACTGGCGACCACCGGTAGGTAATTTATATACATATATATTCCTGGGGAAAAATGAAGGCTACATGGATGTTATAGTTAGGCTCAGATTTCACTCGTACAAAACCAGTGAAATTCAGCAGTTGTAGTTACCTGAGCTAACTATAACTTACGCCATCGCATTGCACTTTTTTGACCTCACATATTACATTGCTCTTGACATGGTCAGTAACATCACTGATCTCAAATGACATCGCTGATGACATCGTCCACAAACCCACTCACACACCGACTTACACCCCTATACAACCTCTCATAGACTCACTCAGACACACACACATCCACTCACATACTCATTCCAGGCCCATACAAGTGCTCACATAACAATCTCTCATCCATAGAGCCACTCACACACCCGATGACTCACTAATATAGTCACTCACACAACCAGTCACTCACCCATACAGCCACTAACTCACCCATACAGCCTCTCAACACAGCCACTCACTCACCCAGACAAGCTCTCACACACTCAAACACCCACACAGCCACTTACATATCCATTCACACACCCATACACACACTCCCACATCTGCTTACTCACCCATATAGCCATTCACAGAGACACTCACTCTCCAATACTACCATTGACACACCAACTCACTTACCCAAACACCCACTCAAACAGCCACTTACTCATCCATACAGCCACTTGCGTACTCAGACCCTCACTCATACAGTCATTCGGACATCCACTCACTCACCGAATCACTCACACACTCACTCACCCACCCATACAGCAACTCATATAGCCACTTACTCACCCATACAGCCACTGACACACCCACTAGCTAACCAATACAGCCACTCACACACACACACAGAGCTACTCACACTCTCACTTATACACCCATAGAACTATTCACACACCCATACAGCCACTCAGAAACCCACTCTCACATGGATACACACAGTCACTCAGCCACTCACATAATATATGTTAGATGTAGTATACCTCATTAATATTACACCTAATATACTAATTTAACTTTTAAATAAGCTTAGTATATATGTTTAACAGTTATAAACTCTTACACTCACTGGATGATGTCATGAGTGATGTCATTTAAGATGTCCTGAGTGATGTCATCAGTAATGTCGCTGACCATGTCATGAGTGATGTACTATGTGAGGTCATAAGTAGTGCATTGCGGAGGAGTAAGCTATAATTAGCTCAGGTAACTATAACTGATGAATTTTACCTTTTTTTATGAGTGAAATGTAAGCCTAAATATAACGTCTCTGTAACCTTCGGTTTTTTTCAGTGAATTCTTAAGGTTTTTAATGTTATTCACTAACTATAATGTTCCAGTAACCTCTGTTTTTTTCATGAATTTCTGTTTTTTTATTGTTATTTCCTACCTATAATGTCCCTATAACCTTTGTTTTTTAAGGGAATTTCTAAGCTTTTAAAACGTGTATTTCCTAACAATAACCTGTAACTTTTGAGAGTGAGTGTGTGAATAAGTGCATTTGTGTCTTAGTGGGTGTGTGTGTGTCAATGTGTGCGTGAGTGGGTGTGTAAGTGTCTGAGTAGATGTCTGAGTGGATGCATGAGAGTCTGTGAGTGGGTATGAGAGTGTCTCAGTGGGTTTTAGAGTGCCTCAATGTGTTTTAGAGTGCCTCAATGTGTGTGTGCGTGTCAGTCTGTGAGTGAGGGCCTGAATGTCTGAGTAGGCCTGTGAGTAGGTCTGTGAGTTGGAATATGAGTCTCTGTAACTGAGTGTGTGTCTCTGAGTGGGTCTGTGATGTGGTACAAGAGTCTCTGAGTAGATCTTTGAGTGGGTGTAAGAGAGTATGAGTGGTTCTGTAAGTAGGTGCATGAGAATCTGTGTGGGTCTTTGAGTGGGTGTACATGTCTGAATGGGTCTGTAAGTGGTTGCATGAGTGGATCTGTGAGTGGGTCACAAGTGTCTGAATAGGTCTGTGAGGGGCTGTGAGAGTGTCTGAGTAGTTCTGTGAATGGGTGCATGAGTGCATGAGTCGGTTTGTGTTGGTTTGAGAGTGTGTGAGTGCATCTCTGAGTGTGTGCATGAGTGTCTGAGTGGGTCTATGAGTGAAGGTGAGAGTGTCTGAGTAGCTCTGTGAGTTGGTGCATGATTTGGTCTGTGAGTGGGTGTGTGAGTGTCTGAGTGGGTCTGTGAGTGAGTGTATCAGTAAGTGAGTGTTTCTGTCAGTGGGTATATGAGTGCCTGAGTGTGTGAGTGAGTGTCTAACTGTTTGGGTGGGTGTGTCAGTGATTGGACCACAACAGAACCACACCTGCCCCTTTATGCAAAAAGGACACACAGTTTTGCACAAAATATCTAAGTGGAATACTTTTTACTGGTTAATTACTAATTGCTACCTCATTGGGTAAATGTCCAGTACGTATTCTACACTACAGCTGCATGATGGAGCATGAGGAAATATCAGCAGTAACGTTGTGTGCGTTTTGACAATGTGATTGAATCTTTAACCAGAAATGTGTGATTACATGAATCTTCCTATAGGGAAAACAACCATAGTTCAAAAGATAACTCTCCACCAAACCCAGGTAATTCCTCTTAACTATATGAAGTAAGTGCTTCTTTGTTTGGTGGAGAGATCCTTACATTCCTCAGCATCATGAATGCATCACCAAAATCAGCAGGAAAAGCGCTGGAGTGGGCTTTTTGTAAGCTGCCCATAATCCTGGCAAAAGGCAAGAAGACCATTGCATACCACTAAGGTGGACCGGGCAGGGCCAAACCGGCAAGCTTCAGGTTACTTTGCACATTTGTATACTCTTAGTCATTTAAAGGGAGAACCATGGACTCTGCTCTCAACAGGTAATGACAAGAAAGAACACACTCGTCACTGTCACTACACATTGCGATCCAATAGATCAAAAATGCATTCACCTCCACAAAGCATTTCAGATCGTCTTTTAATGTGGAATTGCAGAGAAAACACACTTGTGTTGCCTTTGTCAAGCCCAGGAGGTCAAGATCATTTGTCTTTACAGAAGTGGAGCTTCGATTGGGGCACCTGAAATATTTATGTATGTAAGAGTTTCTCAGTGAGGTTTAATTTCTGTAAAGGTGAAGCAGGTCCTCATGCCAGGTCCCCCTGCAACAGTTCTCCTGTCCAGCTTGCCCACATTCCTCTACCCTCTGCTGCATGTCTACCTGCTGCTCTCTCAGCCTCTTCTGCTCATTTCTTGTCCTGTTGTGTCTTTTCTGTTTGTTTTTCTGCCCTCTGTTTTCCCTTTCCTGCTCATTTTTCTGCCCTCTGTTTTGCCTGTTCTGGTCATTTTTCTGGCCTCTGTTTTCCTTTTTTGCTAATTTTTCTGTCCTGTTTTGACTTTTCTGCTTGTTTTTCTGCCCTCCCTTTTGCCTTCACTGCTCATATTTTTGCCCTCTGTGTTGCCCTCTTCTGCTCTGTTGTGCCTTTTCTACAGGTTTTTCTGTCCTATGTTTTGCCTAATCTGCTCATTTTTCTTCCCTCTGTGTTGCCTTTACTGCTCTTTTCTGCTCTCTGTTTTGTGTTTTCTGTTTGTTTTTAAGCCCTCCATTTTGCCTTCTCTGCTCATTTTTCTGCCCTCTGTTTTGCCCTCTTCTGCTCTGTTTTGCCTATTTTGCTCACTTTTCTGACCTCTGTTTTGCATTTCGTGCTCGTTTTTCTGCCCTCTGCTTTTCCTTTTCTGCTCATTTGCCTAACGTCCGATTTGGTGTTTCAAAACATGTTATAAGTTGTTCGCTGACATTTTTCAATTGTAAAATCCATCTGAGGCCACCTTTGCTGTTGATGATATTTGTCAAGAGAAGCATTTGATAAACTTTAAAATAGCTTTGTGATTAGGTACAAACTGACATCGAAAAAGGCGTAGTGCCGAAACTCATCTGTCAGTGCCCGGAGGTCTTGCACATTAACCTCTTCAATGCCCGTGACGAGCTGGACTCGTCATGGGCCGCGGTGGCGCTGTGCCCATGACGAGTCCAGCTCGTCACAAACCCCGCCCGCTAATGTAACGGCCGGCACAGGGCGGGGAAAGGGGCGGGCACCGAAGGGGTTAAAGCACTTTGCTACAAACCCTGTGAGTGCTCTCTTTTCTGTCTGACTTCAAATTGGTTGCCATTGTGGATGCATATATCTATATATTCACTGAAAAAAACATAGGTTTCAGGGGCGTTATAGTTAGTTGGACATTTCACTCGTACAAAAAAATAGAAATTCCCCCATTATAGTTAGTTCAGCTAACTATAACTCGCGCCCCCGCAATGCGCTGCTGATGATGTCACATATTACATCACTCATGACATGGTCAGTGACATCACTCATGACATCACTGATAACATCTCAAATGACATCACTGATGACATCACTGATGACATCATCCAGTGAATGTGTGTTTTTGTGAAATTTAAATATGTTTTGTATATGTATATGTCGAGGTTGATAGAAAAATAAGAGGGTATATAAGTGCCTAAATAGATGATTTTGTTTGTGTGAACCTGATTGTATAACTGACTGATTAAGTGTATCTTAGTGAATACATGGGTTAGCGGTTAATCTTTAAATGTGTAAATATCTGCATTAGTCTCTCACTTTGTGTATAAGTGGCAGCATGGGTTGGTGAGCTAGCTACATGAGTGTCTATATGGGTTATTAGTTGTTTTTTTGAGTATCAGTATGAGTGTCTGAGTGTCTGTGTGGTTCGTTGGGGGTATTACTTTCTGCATAGATGCATGAATGAGTGAGTCACTGTTTGTATGTGTTGAGGACAGCATGTGTGCAGGACTGTATGGGTGGATGAGTGTGTGTATGGGTGTGTTGGTGAGTGAATGACTGTCTCAGTAATGTCTTTATGAGTAACTACATATGTTTTAAACTAGTATATGTGAGTATTGGTGTATGTAAGTGAGTATATGTGAGAGTGAGAGATTGGAAGAGTACCTGTATAAATGAGTATGTATTTCTATAAGTGATTGTTTAAGAGGATATGTGTTAGTTTCTGTAGAAGTAAGTGCGGTGGTGTGTGTATAACTGTATACGCAAGTAAATGGATGTTTGATACTTTCTTTGCATGTGTGACTGTGTGTGAGTAACTCTATGAATAAGTGGTGGTGTGTAAGTGTATGTATAGGTGTATGAGTACATATGATGAAATAGTGCATGTATGAGTGACTGTATAGGACTTTTGGTGAATGAGTGGATGTGTGTGTAGATCTTGGAATAAGTGAATGGGTATGTTGTAACTGGTATTGGTGTGTCCATTGTTTTGAAAATGGTATTTTGTATTTTAGAGTGTGTGTATCAAAGGTTATAGTAGGGTGATAGGAGGTCTGACACTCTATCACAAGGATGATGTCATCAGTGATGTCATCAGGGATGTCATTTGTAATGTCATCAGTGATGTCATGAGTGATGTCACTGATCATGTCATGAGTGATGTAATATGTGACGTCATCAGCAGTGGATTGGGGGGTGTGAGTTATAGTTAGCTGAACTAACTATAACGAGGGGATTTCTATAGTTTTGTACGAGTGAAATGTCCAACTAACTATAACGGCCCTGAAACCTATGGTTTTTTCAGTGAATTTCTTAGGTTTTTTAAATGCTAATTTCTAACTATAATGTGCCTGAAACCTATGGTTTTTAAGTGAATTTCAAAGGTTTTTTTAAATGCTAATTTCTAACTATGCCTACAGAGGTAGGACATGTGAAGAAAAAGGCACAGAAAGAAGCAAAAGAAATGCAAAAAGAAGTAACAGAAGTCAACAAGGACGAAGAAAAGTGCAGGA
Organism: Triturus cristatus; assembly: GCF_964204655.1. Lineage (NCBI taxonomy): Eukaryota > Metazoa > Chordata > Amphibia > Caudata > Salamandridae > Triturus > Triturus cristatus. Next base: position 989,332,642 of record NC_140583.1, on the reverse strand, counting down.
AGAAGCAAGACATGTGCAGAAAGAACCAACAGAGAAGCAGAAAGAGGCAAAATCATCCTGTGCCCACAACTTTTTCTGACGGGTACTGGTGGTAACTAACTCTGACTAAACAGGCCTAGAGACAGTTCTATGCTAAAAGACACTTAGAATACAGTGAAAAGACCTACATACACTAGGGAACACTATGCGTTGGGGTAACCCTGTGATTAGCCTGACCTCCTCTGTAAGCCCCTAGTACATAATAGGGCAGGGGGATTAAAATTACCTCTAAATCAGAGGAGCAGAAATATGCTACTTTAACTAGTAGTCGCGTTTGCAGAGTGGTGGGGAAAGGGTGCTGGGCGTCCAACCAACGCTTAGGAATTCCACTGCTTAGGACTTACAGGAGGTACCAGGAGGGATTCTTGGCCCCCAAACTCCCTCAGGACTAAATTGGACTTCATCCCCCATCCCGTAGTCTGCCACGAGACACGCTTGCAGAGTGGTCGAGAAAGGGGGCCATGGCCTCCGAAGAACGTGTTAGCAAACCCACTATGTGGAACTTACTGTAGGTACCAAGAGGGGTAGTTGGCCCCCAAGGACATCCTTCGGGGCCAACTTCCCAAACTATTACCTCCAGTCAGTCCCACACAGCAGCATTGTTAAGTACTCGTACCAGGCCATGCCCACTTTCCCACCACTCTACAAACGCACTCCCTGGCATGCTCTTGGATGGGGATTGAAGTCCCCTTCACTGCTGGGGGTACTTTAGGGGCCAATAAGCCTACCCTTTACCTCCAGTAAGCCCCACGCAGTGGCATTGGTGAAAGGTAGGCAAAGGCCACGCCCCCTTTCTCCACCACTCTGCAAACATGCCCCCTGGCGCGTTGTAAGTTGGGGGATTAAGTCCCCTTGAATCCTGAGGGTCCCTGGGGTCCAACTAGCCCTCCAGGTACCTCCAGTAAGCGCCACAGAGCTGCGTTGCAGAGAGGTGTAAAAAGGGGCCTGGCCTGGGCCACCTATCTGCAACGCAGACCTGTGGCGCTTACTGGAGGTACCTGGTGGGCTAGTTGGCCCCCAGGGCCCCTCAGGATTGAAGGGGAATTAATTCCCCAACTTAAAACGCACCATGTGCCCCCGCGATTATAATTAATAAAAGCCCCCAGGGGTGGCGGTCCCCAGGGCTTGGGGGGCCTTGGAGGCTCCCCACACAATAAAAATAAGAAGCCCCTGGGGGTGGCGGTCCCCGGGGCTGCGGGGGGGCCATGTGCCCCCTGCAAATATTTATGGAAAGCCCCAGGGGTGGCGGTCCCCGGGGCTGCGGGGGCCTCCATGGGCCCCCGCAATAACATTATTGAATGCCCCCGGAACTTGGCTAAATAATAACGAAGCGCGGGAGCCCACGCTTTGTTTTTTTTATTTTCACGGCCGGATCCGCAGAGCCTCCGTGAATCTCGCCAATTTTTTTTATTTAAAAAAATGTTTTTTTGGGCCCTGGGGGTCCTTGTGGGACCCCCTAAGCAGGCCTAGGGTTCAGGGTGTTTCTACCCTGCCCCCTTTTCTTGTTTTATGTGTTTGTTTCCCTGGTTTCTTGTGCCTTGGTTCTACCGAGGCACCAGATGGCTGCCAACACTTCCTGGTTTGGAGTGTTGACAGCCAATTAGAATACAGCTCGTGGTCGGGAGGGTGCGCGGATCCTCAGTGCCTCTAAAGATCAAAACTTTTATTTTTGCTTTTCTCAGCAACTTCACATTCTGAGCCAAGCAGTGCCTTTTTGCCAAATTTGGGGTAAATCCGTTCAGTAGTTTCGGCTGTAGCCTTGCATAAAGTTTCCTATTGGAAATTGATTTTTTGACTCTTATTTTTTGAATTTCTCAGGAACTACTGAACGGATTAACACCATTTCTTCCTGAACCAAGGGCTACCTTTTTGCCAAATTTGGTGTAATTCCGTTCAGCAATTCGGGCTGTAGTCGTGTCTAAAGTTTCCTATGGAGGAAACGCATTTTGGGACCCCCCTTTTTTCTCGGCCCCCGCTTGACGAATCACCCCGAAACCTTCAGGATAGGGGCTGACCGGAGCGCCCCACGAGTTTTGAAAATTTCGCGAAGATTTGTCATCTGGCACCAAAGTTATTGGGAAAACAAAAAACGAGTTTCCTATGGAAAATTGGTCCTAACTATAACTACCTACTGGCAACCGCCAGTATTTAACATATGTGTGTGTGTACATGATTTATAACTCTGTGAACTATTTTGTGCATGGAGTGGGACGTTTCCTCACACAAAAATTATCATTCAATGCAAAACCAAAATGTAGTCAAGTTAGCAAAGTGCATCAGTTTTCGGGCCTGGGCTAATATACGGGGCCTTAAGGTAGTAAAGGGTGAGATTGTCCCTGGTATGGAAATCAATATTAGAAAGGCACCCTGATTTTAAATTAATGCACAGTTTAAACAGCATGAGGACATGGGAAAGGACATTTTGAAAGTCTTTGAGGTAGTAGGGGGTCTCTGTTCTCTTGAGGTAGTGGATGCGAATGGTAAGAACACCTTTTGATGGCCACACAATCAAAAAGCTAGCCTGGATCAGCCAGGTGTGGAGAGTATTCTGTGAGAAACTGCTGGGCTTTGCCATGGCTTTGATCGGTGGAATTAAGTGTTTCTTACATTTGTCACCAGATTCTTATGTGCTTCCCTGCATTCGGCCCTCTTCTCCTGGGACTCGGTGGCGGCAAGTGTATTTTTGATTTTACTGTACATGTGCATTGAAAGCCTATGGCTCTTAATGCATACCTGCTAGCTCACACAGTGCCACCATATGACACACGATATTGGCTCTCATCACACGGTCTCCCGGCGATATAACGCGGTGACAGGGAAAACAAGCTGAAAACCACTGTACATTGTGTTTTCCAGCTTGTTTTCCTAGGCTTTGAACTGCCGATGTCCATTAAGGGATGTGAAAGCACCCCAGAACATTGGTACCAGCATCAGCAAGATTTTTTTCTTTTGGGAGGAGAGTGCTTGAGGGCAGGGTGGGGTTCAAAAGTGCATTGTAGGTACTTCTCGGCATGAGGCCCTGCCTCCTCCCAGGCCCCACCCCTCCTCACACAGTGAGATTGTTCTTCAAGTTGGCAGGTATCCTTAAAGACACATGCAGAGCTAAATGTCTTTCTACTGACCTTGGAGGCAGAAACTGGTCTTCAGTCTCCTGGTTCTTGGATTGCCACTGCAACTTTTCACATGCCACTTGGGGCAAAAAACATAATTTACAGGCATATAGCACCTGAAGGAGGGAAAGAAACTGCTGCCCCTGCACAGCGCATGCAGGGAGAAATTGCAGCGATGTGTTCCCCAAGGTCAGCAGTGCAGTGGGAAATACCTGTGCAGAGTATGACCAATGTTGCCTGGGGTTACAAGGAAAGTGTCATGGGTTGTAAAGACATACCAAGGATTGTAGCTGCGACCCCTAAATGATGTTCATGATGAAGCATTCTGCTGTAAGATAAGCAAAAACACAGCAGCAAAATGGCGACACTCAGTGGCGGCTGGTAGGGAACGGTAGGGGAAAATCTGGGGGGGCTGAAGGGGGTAGAAAATAAAAAAGAAAAGAACAAAATAAAGAAAACATACCTGCTGGTTTCGTTGCCAGCCGCCTTCTCTCCTTGTCGTTGCAGGAAGCACCCAGGCTTCCTAAGCCAATGACAACGCTGCAATGCACCGTTGTGATTGGTTCCCCTAAGTTCCCCAAAGCCAATCACCTTGCTGCATTGCAGTATTGTGATTGGTCTGAGCGCCATGGTTAGGTGCTCAGATGTGGTCAGGGAGCCTGTGCATGTTCTCCACCAAATTGAGTATTGTAGCCTGGTAGGGAACATGCAAAGTGCGAATGAATGTTTAGCCGGGCCAAGACCGCCGTTCAAATATTCATGCGCACATTGAGTGTGCTCACCACTCCTCTCCTGCTCTAGCCAGCCCCGCCCCTCTCCACACCTAGGAACAGAAATATGAGATGATAATAATGTTTTGGTATTATCATTTTATTTTTCCTCTGCACTGCTCTTAAAGCAGTGGGGTGATGCACCTGTGCCTTAGCGCAGTAGCCCCACCTGGTGACACCGACACGTGGCTTTAGTGGGTGTTGAGACTGATCCCGACAATGTACACTGGCAGTATGTTATCTTTACTATGCATGCGCTTTCCCAGGCACACTACCTAGGTATGGGTGGAGTTCCAAAAAAGGCAGCAAGAGGGAAAGTCACGTACTGAGTATTTAATAGAGGTGCTTTTACTAGTTGTCCTTCATCTTCTTTCAGCACAAATGATACAAGTGTGGTCACAGACGACCACCAGCACAGTACTGCTCTAATCTAAAGACACGCTTTCCTTAAACAAGCAAGAAAGCTGGTGAAAAAAGCTCAGTCCTTACGTTCATTTATGTGACATGAAATGGGTGCTGTTACATTATCCATATAATCAGAGGACACAAATGATTAGAAATGGATTTCAATTTGGCTTCCGGATTTGACAACTGAAGGTAGATATAGAAGTGCAGGAAGAGAGGATGGAGGAGCCCTATTTTCTGGGAATACAGATTAAAGATTTGACTACTTCGTCTATAGTCATTGTTACCAAGAAGGTAGCAAGCATATGTTGGCTTTTATTATATGTCTTTTATCATGACCTGAAGGTGAATGGTGACATCAACCAAACGGAGTGCTTAGTGTTGAGAGAGTAGAATGAGTGAGAAGATGTGGGAGCACATTTACAATTATTTACCTAAGTTTTAAGTGGCGCAGCAAGGGAACTTGTTGCGGTGCGTTACGTGAAAGGGAGCGAGCAGAAATACTCTATAACTAAAAAGATATGGAGCTTTTTTGTTATCTCCTTGTGCTGGTGCACTGTGTGCTGCCTAATGCCAATGCAGGTACCCATGCACCATGGAGTCAAGGTGAATGTGTTATGGGCAGGATTGATTTTGAGCAAGAGTGGACAGCTTCCAGCACAAAAACAATCCTTAGAGGCATATTCCTCTTTCTATGTGTGCTGCAGAATGCAGTACACATGGAAAGAGGAAGTACCAAGAATAAATAAATAAGCTTGGGCAGTGACCTTCGCTCCGTTCGCGGAGAATTGCGGATTTTTCTGCACTCCGCACTCACCGGAGCTCGCGAAGTGCAGAAAACTCTGCTTCGCGATGTGCAGCAGAGTTTTTTTCCTGCTCTCGTTCGCAAATGGTAAGTTCGCGATCGGGAATGGCAAGTTCGTGAGCGCCAGCTGCTGCTCGGGTAGAATTTCTACCCGAGCGGCAGGAATGCCAGTACAAACTGCAGTTCGCACTGCACTGCACCACTCTTGGAACTTCGCAGAGTTTCACGTAGCAAAACTCCGCGAACTACACCCAGGCCTGGAAATAAAGTTATTTCTTCATGTTACACCTCTGTCTGGTAGGCGCACAATTTTAGAGAAAACACAGGTTTGCAAGTCATTATAAATCTGGGTTTGCTTCAAAATACATGGGAGGGTGCATGGGAACTCACATGATACACCCATGAAACGCCTACCCAAAGTAAAGTCATGCATGGCAGCGCTGTGCACTGTGTTGAGTTGCTTTGTAGTTACTAAATGACAAAAAGTGGATTTGCTTGGATTAGTAAATGCCAAAAATGATTTTGTGTCAGGGGTGCACAACAAAATACTCAATCATAATAAATCTGAGCCATGGTCTGAGTGCCGAAATGGCAAAAAACAACATTAGGGCTCCAATTAAAAGTAGGATGAATTTAAGTAAGGAAGCACTATGTGGCTGGAAATAGCATTTCCAGCTGGTATACCCACACCTAAATCCAGCTGTTTTGAGTTAATCCTAACTGAATGGAGAACAGCTATGTGGAGGACTGAGATTTTCCAGGTCAAATTTCACAGATTATTTCCTATTTCTTGTGGTTTCCCAAGTCAGTGGAGCGAGCTTATGGTCTTTTGTAAATGGTAGCACCCTATGTGAGCTACAATGTGTGGGACAAGTGAGTATGGCAGAGTGTACAGTGAAAAATGTGAAGAAGCTAAAGATTCCTCTTGGTGTACTGATTCGCAAGTTTGTTGTATGCCCCCAAGGGATATATTAAATATAAGGGGAATGTGACTTCAACCCAATCGTGATGACGGGGTAAACATGTTTCTGCCAGTCTGTAAACCCTACAATAAGGTGTGTGGCATTTGTCAGGACCGAAATATCTATCGCTCTGCGAGAGAAGTACATGGATAAGGTGAAGAGTATGTGTGAAAATCGAATGATACAACAGATATCGCACATTGATTGTTCACTATTGTGCTCCTTCCTGTTCTTGGGAGTTACAGCTCACACCACTGGCTTTTGGGAAGTGGCGTGGGAGGAACCCAATGATGAAGCATGCCACCTAATGGTGGGTGAGGGATTTTTTTATCCTAAAAACATAGACTTGTCTTAATCAAGAGACACTTGGGGGCCGATTACGATGGGGGCTGATTACGATGATCGGACTGATAGCCTCCAACCACTAGTTGGAAGCTTTCAGACCGGCACGGTCGGTTTGAGGTCCGACAGCTAAATTACGATGTCAGCGGTCAGTGCATGAACCGACCGTTCATTCCGACGTGGTTCCGACAGGCTCTCAGCCAGTCTGAACCGCACTGTAATCCCCTTTAGACTGCGGCCATAACGCAAGCTCCCTTAGAGAAATGTGAGTATCCTACCGAACAGTTTTCAGACGCATAGTAATCAGGCGGTCAGTCAGTCGCGAGACTGAGATGTTGTCAGTCGGAGGTGACTCCGACCGACATAGTAATAAGTCTCTTGGTTGGAGACCCTCTGAAAGCTGTTATTATATTTGACCTGATTAATTATTTTTGTTTATGTGCAAATTTAGTTGACAATTCAATGGAAAATGTGCTGTCAGTAAATGTCAGAGTGCTACCACACCATGCTTTGCTGATATATTTGGGACAATGTGTTTCAAAATACACCACAGCTACGTACCACATCTTTACCACTCTCTTGCTGAATGGGCCTGACTAATTTGCTATACTTGCTTTTAGTGTGACTGTTGGGTTTTTTACAATCCCTATGACTTCAGTGATGTAACATTGATGGCAGCACCCCCACTTTGATAATAGCACCAGCACCACTGTACACCGAGGCTTTTTAAAAAATATTTATTTAATGGCATTTCAAGTGGCAGTACAGCATACATTGCACTCTAATAACTGAACAGCATAGGACAGCAGCCTGTCGTATTCACCCGCACAGTAGGCTGAACAGGAAAATCTGGCAATTTATTACACAGAAGGTATTAGAAAATACTCTTCCCATGTTCAAGTATGCAGAGTACACACCTACAGCCGCTCAGTCTTCAATGATGGGCCACTGCACAGCACTCCAGCACTGAAATACAAGGGTACTACAGTTAATAACCTAAACGTGAACACGTTGCAATCACACAAAATGGAAGACAGAGTTCCCCCCAAAATTCCCAACCCTCCTGCTTCCAGTTGGATATGCGGTGCTCAAGTGAATATGGAATTATCCTCCCTTCTATCCATCAGTCCTATGTTTCCAATTCTTAATGTGTATGGAATCTTGTTACCTGGCACATTGGCCATACCTTCACCTAGCAGCCCCACTCTGTAGGGTCAGCCCATGTATCACCTACAGGCTGGTCCTCCTCTGCAGGTTCCAGCAGCACCTGTGTCATCGCATCACAGAAAAGCAGGGAATCTGCTACCTTTGCATCCCTATGGATTCTCCTTATGTGCACTTCTTCTGCACCTCCCACTCCAATAGGTCCTTCTCCTGTACCTCCCTTGAGTTCAACTTATTGCTCTGCGCCTTTTAGCCACAATGAGCCCTATTATTTTGAACCGCCTCTTCAGCATCTTTTTGCGGTTTTGAGGGAGGAGCCCCTGTAAGCATTGGTTGATTTTACGTGGTACATCCCATCCTGTGGCACGCTTAAGCTGTGAGAGCACATCCTACCAATATGATATAATAACTGGGCAGTGTCATACTATGTGCAGGAAACCTACCTCTGCCATGGCGCAACGAGCACAGCAGTGATCGGTTAAATGGCATAGAGCCGTCTGAGGGACAAATAAGTCATATGTTCTATGTTATACTCTATCTGCTTAAACCGAGAGCAGATTGATACCCTACAGACCTCATCATGTATTTTCTGCCAGTCTTTTGGGGTAATAGGCTTGTCGCTAAGGTGCTGCCAGGTATCTCCTATGCGGAGCAACACAATCTATCAGCATGTAAGGCACGGCATATATATGTGCGTTATGAGTTTGCGTCAAAGGTAGGGGCCCTGGGGAACATCGGCCATAGTTGGGGAGCAATGGCCGCAATATTTGCATACTGGAGAAATTGTCCACCCCTCAGTCCAAACGTCTCAATGGCGTCTTGCATAGTGATGAAGCGTCTCGCTGGGTATAGGCCCAACATCATTATACAGCCCTCAGCCTGACATTTATGTACAGCCATCAGGCGCCCCATCTACACGAAGGGGCACACTATCAATATGTCTAAGTCAGGGGCATATGGTGCCATTTCAATACTTGTTGTACCACTCATTCCCAGAGATTGCCCATCAGATGGATCACATGCAAGAGATCAGCTGGTATCACCACCCCCTCATCAACAGCACCCTGAGCTGGTGCCCATCATGAATGCCGCCAGCAGGAACCACGCCCAGTTAGTCTCCCCGTCTAGCCAGTGGACCGTGTGCTGCAGTTGCGCCGTCAGATAGTACATTTCCAAATCCAAAACCTTCATTCCCCCCGTGATCTCACTCCCTTTTCAAGGGGCTAAGGGTTATTCTACATATCTTGCCGGCCCAGAGGGACTCACTCTACCAGCATCAATTCCATTTCCCAAAACACCCTTTGGGGATTTTGGGCATCGCGCCCTGTAGCACATTCAAACACTGGGGTAAAACCACCAGTGTAATTAGCGCTATCATTCCCATTAGGGATGATTTCAGTATATCCCAGAATGGGATTGAGGGGCACAGATTCTGGAGCACTTGGCCCAAATTCAAGTCATATGATTGTCGCTCTCTGTGGGCAATCGGAATGCCAGTATTTAACAATGTCCAACTTCCAGGGTAGTCCCATGTTCGGGAGGTTGTCCACAAGGAGGCCTGCCAAACGCCCCCACAGGAGCAGCGCAGACTTGGCACTACTAACCAAGAGCCCTGAGAATTCCCAGAGTTCATGCATCGCATTAAACATCATCGGCCCAGATATGTCCCGCTGGCGCAGGTAAATCATGGCATCATCTGCATACAGGGATACCGCAGGCTCTGTACTACCTATCTGTATTCCTCACCCATGAAGGGTCTGCCTGAGCTGGCATGTTAGCGGTTCCATCACAATGGCAAAGATTAGGGGGGACAGCGGACACCACTGGTGAGTGCCCCGCTGTAGGACAATCTCGGCTGAGACATATTACCCAGTTCTCACCCTCGCTCCCGGGTTTGTGTAGAGCAATTTAACCCTGTAGATGTAGGTGCCCCCTACTCCCTTCTTATCTAGGCAACTGACAAAGGTAGCCCCAGAGCACCGAATCGAAGGCTTACTCAAAATCGAGAAAGACAAGTGTATGTTTGTCCTTGTCAAGCCTGGGCACCTGGAGCACGCGAGTCAGCCGACGCAGGTTGCGCAGAGCATTTCTCAGCAGATTAAAACCTGACTGATCGGCATGCATCAGAGTAGGGATGTGGGGTAGCAAGTGCTCCATCAGTACATGACTAGGGAACTATTAAGGCCCCTCTCATGGAGTCTGAAAGTAATCCCCTGTCTATGCCCTTTGTATACACCGGGAACAGCCTATCCATGCGAGCCCAGGGGAAAAATTAAAAAGTTTCTGCAGGAATTTTTTTGTTGTTTTTGTTCTGTTTGAAAGAACTCCTCATTTCAGGAATAGTATCATTTGATTTATAGAACAGCCGACAATGACTGTAAGTGATAGTCTCCCAGTGGACGATAGATGGAAATATCGTGGGATTTTTTAGTAGGGGCTGCAGCAGATTGAGGGTATTTAAATTGGTGCAATGATAATGTGCGCCTCTAACCACAGAAAGACTACAGGCTAAACCTATCCCAATGAACAGTGTATTTTTGATCAATAGGAGAATGATAGAAGTAGTCGACGAATCAGCTGAATAAACAACATCCTCAAAAGCACTCATTGATCCTTATCTCCAAAAGTGTGCAATAAGGAGTCATCAATAACTGAATGTTTCACTGGTTTTGATAACTCCAACATGAGTTGACTATCGTTTAAGTAGATGAGGTTGATTTAACTGGGATGGGATACTATAAGGCAAAGTCAGCAACTCATGGTAAATATCAGTGTTATCTCTGAAAATGTAATTGACAACACTTTAAAAATTAGAAAGAACAATACGATGAAATAAGGAGACACTCTAAATCCAGTCATTCTTGTGAATTTCCCAATAGAGATAATTATGTGTTGATTCTCAAAATATTCTTAATTAGGTGTTTCTTTAAAATCAATACAGCCAACGTGGTTTGTTCTAAATATTTTTCAGGGCTGCAAGTGACACAGTACTTGTTTACATAAATATACAAATATATACAAATAAAATACAGACAAAATTATCATATTACATTAAAAGAGCAAGCATTTGCAATGCAATCGGCTTCGCCTTTGGGATCTTATAAGTAGGCCTGGCCTAAAAATCCGTTCCACTCGCGGAAATTGCGATAATTTGACATTTTCGCGTTCCGCAGAGAGTGCGAAAATGTCAAAATTTCCGCAATCCGCATTTTACCGGAAATTTGTTGCTTGCTCGCGCTGTAAAATAATACATTCTCGAGTGCGCGCGATCGCCTTACCTGAATCCCCGCGTTCGCCAACAAGTTTTCCTGATCTGGTCGCGTTCTCCACGAGATGTTGGATTGTTGGTAGCCATTTGCGCTGTCTTGCGACAGTTCGCGCCCGCAGTAACGTCATTCATCGCACGATCACGTCTTTCTTCTCGCGATCATGCACCGCGAGACAAGTGAAAACAAGATGGCCGCGCCCGCGAGCAACCGCATGGGTAAGTTGGCGAGCCGCGACCACGCAGAAAATACCGCGAACGGGCGGGAAAAAAACTTCCGCATCTTCGCGATATTTCCGCGTGTTTGCGGAGATTTTTAAAATTTTTGCGATAATTTGCGAATGTGAATTTCACAAATTCCGCCCACCCCTACTTATAAGTATTTAGCCATGAAGCACATTGTCGCACATTGCTGCAACGTAGCTTCACTCACATATCAGGATAGTTTAATTCTGGTAATGTTTACGGAAATTAATATTTTCTGAATGTTTACAATTCTGTTAAATTATTGGTGATTTAAGGATCTTATATTAAGTACATTTGCCTACACAGTTTCATTTAAACATGAGCATTGAAATATATGCTGTTGCATAAAAAAAGAGATTGGTAACAAAATAAAGTAGAATATATGTCGGTGTACTGCAGTACAACAGTGAGTGCCTGCCCATGCCCTTCCACCTCTAAAAAAACCCACTGTTAACAATCCACCCATCAAATCTTTCCATGCCGTTACCATGATATTACTTATGGGGCTTTAGGATATACAGGGGTGTGATGATTCAATGGTGATGCCATCTGACAGGATTCATAGCTCACTCATGCTCGCTGTGGGCACTGCAAAAATGAAGCAACATTTCTGACCGCAAGACTGCATGTCATCATACATATTCCCTCCTCTGAAAAAGACAGTCTGCACTATAAAGCGTTTCATAGTGATCCCTCCCAAGTGAAACAGAAATCTTTTTGCTGTGTGAGATGGTGTCTACTTGTGCATCAGGAGCAGCCTGCAATTATGGCACAGTACACTCTTAAGAGCTCCTTTGCTAGTGCTTCAAACAGTGACAGAGTTGAAAGCGCTATCATAGATGCTCCTTTCCCAAATAGCTGGCAACACCGCAATAAAGTAAAAAATATTTATTTTAACACAACTTCAGACAAGACTTGCAGGGCCTGATTCACAGAACTAACTTAAAACAAAATCCTAAACTTACTACCATTTTGGTATTCACAGAAGGCACTTACTCATTTTGGTATTCACAGAAGGCACTTACTCATTTCGGTATTCACAGAAGTTAGGAGTCCTAACTTTAGGACTCCTAAATGCCTTCTGTGAATACCGAAAGTCTCAAAGTTAGGATTTTTCCCAGTTTAGGAGTAGTAAAGTTAGGACTCCTAACTTTAGGACTCCTAAATGCCCTCTGTGAATACCGAAAGTCTTAGAGTTAGGATTTTTCTCAGTTTAGGAGTCCTAAAGTTAGGACTTGAAGAGGTCGAACCAACATTTTGAGACCCCATACTAGAATTAGGAAATAAATTCATCTCAACATTCAAACCAGGATCTGTACTCTCACCTCTCATCCATGATTGACACATATACGGGTATTGGGTTTTCTACCATGACACAGTTCAAAGGGAACCACGGATGTTGTCGAATGGGGATTAAGGCGATACATCATTACTCTTTCTTGGATCTCTGCTTTCCAATCCTTGTTTTGGGACCTAGCTAGTTGAATGGATTCTCTAAGTACACGGTTGAACCTCTCTACCATTCCGTTGGTTTCGGGATGATAGAGGGCACAACGTTTGTGCCTGATCCCTTTCTTTGCAAGATAAGTTTCCATCTCTTTTGAAACTAGCTGGACCCCATTGTCGGTAAGAAGACAATCAGGAAGACCCTCACGAGAAAAAACCTCATCTAGAAATGTGACGATATCCTTAGTTTCAATACTGTGACAAACTTTGATCTCCGGCCATCTTGAGAACAGATCAATTAAGACTAAAACAAATGACTGTCCAGAGTTACTAGAAATGTGGCCAAGAAAATCCAGAGCTATTTCTTGCCAGCAATGAGTGGTAGCCTCTCGTTCAGCCATGGGTTGAACTCTAGTCTTATATATTTTATTAGAAGAGTTGCATTCTTGACAATCTCTCACCATACGTTCAACCAACAGATCAATTCCTGGCCACCAGAAGTGCAAACAGATTCTTTCTTTCATTTTAGAGATCCCCTGGTGTCCCTGATGAGCTTGTTGAGCAATTTTCTCTCTCTCTTAGAGAAATGGGTGGAACTAACCTAGTGCCTCTCCGAAGTAGGCCAGAGGAAACTCATGCCGTACATTCCAGAATTTCCTCGTCTCCACATCAAGGTCTTTTATACCCTTCCATCCCTCTGTTACCAACTCACAAACTTTAAGAATGACTGAATCACTTGTCATGGAGGATTTCCACTCATCTGCACTCAAAACGCCATCCGTGACTTCACAGACTTTATAATCATCTAATTCACACGTCTCATCTAACCTATCACTCGTGTCAACTGAGTCGTTCCTAACAAGGCGAGACAGACAATGAGATACTTTGTTTTGTGCACCAGGTATGTGATGAACAACAAAATCATAGTCTTGTAACGCAACTATCCATTTGGTGATCCTCAAGGAGACAGCATCAAGACTCTTTTTCATGAACAAGTTTTTCAAAGGTTTGTGATCAGACTGTACTGTAAAGGAGCTTCCCCAGAGGAACTTTTTAAGTTTTTTAATTGCCCAGAATATGCAGAGTGTTTCTTTCTCTATTACCGAATATTGTAACTCTGCCCCTATGAGTGCTCTTGATAGGAACATTATAGTCATTTCATGACCATCTTTAACTTGTTTAAGAACGGCTCCAAGACACTTAGAGCTAGCATCAGTAACGAGTATGGAGGAAGCAGAGGTATCAAAGCTTTGAAGTGAAGGAGCTTCACCCAAAGCTCTCTTCACATCCTCGAATTCCTCTTGGCACGCCTTTGACCAAGTACATTTTGCTCCTTTCTTAAGAAGTGTTTGGAGGGTGTAGGTGCGAGAGGCAATTTGAGAAACACATTTTTTATAATATTCTGCCATCCCTAAAAAGGAGACAAGCTCATCTCTGGTTTGAGGTACAGGGAGATCAGCAATAGTTTTTACTAATGTATCAATAGGTTTGACCCCTTTCTTGGATAGCTTGTGACCTAAGTTGTCGATCTCGTCCAGATTGAATTTGCACTTATTCTCTCGTAGTGTCAAACCACGTGATTTGAAGCGATCCAGTACCGCTCGGAGCCTAACATCATGCGTACTTTGAGATGGGCCGTGGACTAACACATTGTCTTGATCAATTTTAACACTGGGCAGTGCCTGCAAAACATCTTCGTTGGCTCTCTGGACTACAGATGCTGCTGAATTAAGTCCAAAAGGGAGCCTAGTAAGATTAAACGTTCCGAAGGGCGTTATGAAGGCTGTGAGATTCTGTGACTCAGGGTCGATCTTAATTTGGTGATACGCGGCCCTGAGGTCAAGTGTAGAAAATACCTCAGCTCCAGTCAATTGAGTCAGCATCTCTGCGATGTTTGGAAGTGGTTACCTGTCAGGTACGACAGCGCGATTGAGTGAACGCAGGTCAACACAAAGTCTGACTTCACCTGAGGCTTTTTGGGCAAGAACAACAGGGGCCAACCAATCACTTGCCTCAGTATTATCGATGATGTCCTCCTCGAGTAGTTTTTTAGTTCACTCTCCATGGAATCTCTCATAGCTAAAGGCACATTGCGTACCTTACAAGTTACAGGGATGGCGTCTGGTTTTAAGATGATCTTGTGAGTGTAGTTGGATAAACGGCCTAAACGCTCACTAAAAACTTGTTTAAATTCGGAGCGTAGAGTGTCTACTTGAATGACATCAGTGAGTTCAAGTCTACGGGTAGGTGTATGTGTTGAGACATGTGACTCCTTGAGAAGGTCAACCAGTTCATCCCTCAAGACAATGCAAGGACTGCCACTGGGAACTAGCATGACACCAATTTCAGCCTGATGAATCCAACTCACTATACTATCTCCCTTGGAAGAGATGTATATCTTCCCAGCTGTAAGTCTGTTCTTGAACTCAATATCACCAAGGAAGTAGGCGAACAGCTTGATGGGTTGCCCTCCGTATGCAAGAGGTCTAATGTCAGGTTTCAAGACTTTCAGTTTTCCCATAAGAAAAGCATTGTAAAAGGACTTAGGGATTAGAGTGATTTTAGCCCCTGAGTCAAACAGCATTTTAACAGGATGGCCATTTATTAGGACGCTGTCAACAGGGCTTGAGCTCTTAGTATGGGCAACTTCTGTCAAAATCTCACCACAATGAAGATCATCAGAACTTGATTCAGATTCATCTTGTATCCAAACTTCTTTAACTCGTTTTTTCTTTCCTTTTATTTGCAGTCTGCACGCTTCTGCTAAATGTCCTACTTTTCCGCAATTGAGGCATTTTGCGCTTTTTTGGCAGGACAAGACTTGTCATCAGCGAGATAGCCAACATTGTTACAATGGTAGCACCAACCCGGGAAAGGATTTCTTAGCCCTGACGATTGTGGCTCGGAAAGTTTGGGAAAGGATTTCATGGTATGAGACTCCAATGCAGAAAATACTGGGACCCCCTTTATACGAGATACTTTTCCAATAGGTCAGGGAGAAAAGGGGAAAATGAAGCCAATCTACCTAATAATACTCCCTCTTGACCTAAACAACAGTTATTTATATATAAACTAGCACACAAAGCACAAAAGTGTATTCTTAATATTTTTTTTATTTTTCGTATTTTTATATTTTCATTTTTTCAGTATAAAAATATAATCAATTTTGAACAGATAAATCAATTTTTCATAAATGAACGTTTTCACTTATACTTTACACATTGTTCATGTCAATTCGATAAGACAAAGATATTCTTTTGATTCATGACAAAAAAAGGAAAACAAAACCCAGGGAGAAAGAACACTGCACATACAAACTCTTCATTCATGCAGACACATATCAGACATTCCGTACACATATATCTCAGTAGCTTTACCACTTAACACATAATGAGTGGTAAGGTAGTCATAATAGCCCCCAAAGAAAGGAGCTGCTACAAAAAATTTTTTGTAGGATCTACAAGAAGATTTGGTCAACGCGTTTCGGTGGTATAAGCAAACGTGGAAACCACCTTCTTCAGGACCAGCTACTTCTCTTAGCGCAAGTTCTCAAAACCTGGGGTATCTAAAGAAAAGAGAATTTTTACATACAAAAGACAAATTAGTCACTAGTCTCTAAACATTATTATTGTCAATACTGTGTGCTATAATAAAAGACACCGGTTGGGCCAATCTATACAACTGAGCATTCAAGTAAAAATGAGAAGAAGAAAGAATAATAAAGATAGTCTGAGAGAGTCAACACACAAATTAGTACGATATGAAGTACAATTTCTAATGAGAGAGAGTTACCTTAGACAGAAATTAAAAAGAGAAAGTGTGTGAGTGGAAATAATCCCTATAATACTCTTCTCTACTCTGATCAGAAAGGTATGGATCTATGTAAGGAAATCCTGTTTTTTTGGTAATAGTCCTATAAATACAGTAAAGAAGGATACTTACTATTTAGGGGGACAATATCACCCTACAAAGCCTGCTGTTTGTACTGTAAGACGTAATCACAGTGGAAATTCTTCCTCTTATTTGTCTGTTTATCTGTAGATGTCCTAGTGAAATTTAAGGCAGAAAAAACCTTGATCAAGATTATAGCATATTTTAATTATCGCTCCAAGTTCTCTATTTAGGTACTGCTAGTTCTTTTAATATTGGCCGTGGGCAACGATATCCACATAGAGTTTACATACCGATAGTGGTTAGACTCTAAATCCCACTAAATGCAGTATGCGGCTAGGAGACATCCAACAATGATTCCGTAGTACTCCATGTATCTGTGTGGGGAAGTTTAAAATATACTGCATCATAGTCTGTCTCCTATTTATCAATTGTTACTCACTATCACCAGATTTAAATGATTGTAAATACCTTTAAAAGAAAGTTTGTTTAAAGATCACCAAAGTATAATATTTCCATCCATAACCAGATATAGGCAGAGTCTCAACCGTACAAATACACGCTGTTGCAATTCTTTACGGTGTCCCTAAAAGAGATACAGAGAGACAGCCAAAACGATAACGGTCAATTAATATTAACGACCCATATATAAAGTCTGTGTCCCAAAGCATGGGACCAATAGTAAAGTCAGCGGACGTCCAAGATCATGACTGTGCTTCACTAAAATAGTGGGGATGAGTATAAGGGGGTATGTCAAGATGCACCCTTTACTTAACAGTAAGTACACTTTCGATAGAGACCTGCTATTTTTCACCATTCTATATAGGTCTAAGCCTACCTTCGTTTGGTGGAAAGTTACAATGCTTAACTCTTAAATAAAGCTAAGTACCCAATTAGCCCAAGGTAATAGTGAGGCAAACGCTAGATTGGAGTACTAACAAGCAATAGTAGACCCAAATTACCCCAGTTTAAAGAGAAAAATAACAATTCAAACGTTTTTTACTCCTGACTCACCAGCGCTCAAAACATCTAAGTCCTTCAGTCACACGTAAGCATCCTCAGATCGTCCTGCTGTCAGGAAGTGAGCCTGCACCCAAATGCGTGTATCTACTTCTACTCCTACCTCCGTAGTCAAGATTGTCAAAGCCGTATCATCTGTGAAAGAGGTAGTCATTAAAAACTTGTTAGTGAAATAGGGTACCCAACTAACCAAAGGTAATAGTGAGGTAGGCGCTAGCTTGGATTACTGACAAGGAATAAAGGAGCAAACATACAAATTGCCCCAGTTTAAAATAAAAAAAAGGAAACAAAAATTCAAGCTTTTTACTCCTAACTCACCAGCGTTCAAAACATCTAAGTCCTTCAGCCACACGTAGGCGCCCTTAGATCGTCCTGCCGTCAAGAAGTGAGCCTACATCCAAATGCGTGTCTCTACTTATACTCCTCCCTCCGTAATCAAGATTGTCAAAAACCGTATCACCTGTGGATGAGGCAGTCACTAAAAAGGGACTAACAAATTTACGCTAATCAAAGCGCCATCTTTGAAAGGTGTAATATATTATATCAGCAGAGACCGCATTAGTCCGACTTAGTATGCATACTGTACAAAGACAGGGTTTTCTAGAGTATAAGTACTAGTATCATGCCTGAAATAAGCAAGAAAGGTCTATGTGAAGGCCATGAATTACCGGCACACCGATTCTTAATTACAGAGAAGGGATTTATTGTCAGCGCCATCTTGTAGTGGTGTGGGTCAGGTCATCTAAGAAAGAGAAAAGGGGACTAACCCTGTACCGCCACTATTGCACGCCATCTTGGAACAGTACACCACAAATAATCAAACCCAACCTTCGAGCTCCCAAAAAAAGGACTTCCTCCTAAAATACACAACCCGAGGAGGCATGCACACCTCAGCCCGACCTACTATACCAATAAGTGGATGAGGTAGTCACTAAAAAGGGACTAACAAATGTACGCTAATCAAAGCGCCATCTTTGAAAGGTGTAATATATTATATCAGCAGAGACCGCATTAGTCCGACTTAGTATGCATACTGTACAAAGACAGGGTTTTCTAGAGTATAAGTACTAGTATCATGCCTGAAATAAGCAAGAAAGGTCTATGTGAAGGCCATGACTTACCGGCACACCGATTCTTAATTACAGAGAAGGGATTTATTGTCAGCGCCATCTTGTAGTGGTGTGTGTCAGGTCACCTTAAGAAAGAGAAAAGGGGACTAACCCGGTACCGCCACTATTGCACGCCATCTTGGAACAGTACACCACAAACAACCAAACCCAACCTTCGAGCTCCCAAAAAAAGACTTCCACCCAAAATACACAACCCGAGGAGGCATGCACACCTCAGCCCGACCTACTATACCAATAAGTGCACACACAAACCGCCACAGAAAGGAACGTATCAAGGCCAACAAACTCGCACCACTACTGCAAGCAAGCAGTCCATGTATGACCATCTGTCCACGAAATCTGGAAACAGAATATAGAAAATCCCTCGAGCAAGGGCACAACTTCTCTTACGACATGAACTATCCACACAAAGCTATCCGACAACTGACAGACTCAACATCATAGTGTACAACCAGCTGTATATATATATATATGTCTCCATCAGAGTTGATAATACATATGCTCACTCAGAAAGAACAAGGAGAATATAAAAAACCTGTAATAATCTAATAGATTACGCTTAATTATAGGTAAACACTGTGGCCAAGTGAACATTTTACTCCAGGACTGTAGGGGAAGCCCAACATAAAGAAAAGTCAGCTCATTTAGAAAACTCATTAAGACTATTCCCAATAGAACATACAGGGAAAGTCTCAGGTAATAGTTACACTAGGTCCTAAGTCTCGTGACGAGGTAACCGTGGGTTGTCCAAATTATATAGCTATTACCGGTAAATCCCTCAATCAGATTCCTAACAGAATATAACAGGAATCCATAGGTATAGGCAAGCCTAGCATCGAGGGTTGAAATGGAGAATATCTACATAAACAGTTACCAAGTTTTAGTAATATTCCATTGAATTTCCTCATTAAGGCCATGTTTCACACTGTCGAAAGTAAAAATCCAGAAAGTCTCTCTCCTTTTGCGCAGGGTTTCCATAGGGACCCCTTCTTGGCCCTTCACTTTCTCCAGAATGCACCATTTAATGTCTTGTTCAGTGTGATGTTGAGTACAAAAGTGTTAAACAAGAGGAGCAGAGGCCTTACAAGTACGGATCGCAGATTTATGTTCGCTAAAACGTACCCTGAACTCACGTGCTGTTTCTCCTATGTAAGCTAGATTACAAGGACATAGGAGGATATAAATGATGTTACGACTTCTACAGTTTGTGAGATCTTTCAATTTGGCAGTATGTCCCTGATACACAAATACGTCTGTAACCAAAGCAGTGTTACAAGCGTGACAGGAACCACAGGTATGGTTTCCCATTATGGCTGGTAGACCCGTTATATATAAATAACTGTTGTTTAGGTCAAGAGGGAGTATTATTAGGTAGAATGGTATGAGACTCCACCTTATATCCCATCCTAGTCGCCAGTGTAATGAAGTAAGTACACTGGTATCAGGTTGATGAAAGGAGGTTTATTCAGCAGATAGTAGTAAGCAGGTTATAATATACGTCCTATCCACACTGGGCTGACAGCAACTGACACAAAGGAATCATGTGTACACTCAAGGGAACCAACACTCTAGAACAAAGAACATGATGACGCTCAGGTCATTCTCTGTGAAGAAGAATGTGATGATGCATCAGAAAGTTAAGATCATGACAACTTGGTTCTGTGATAGCAGCACCACAAGTACTGTACTGCTCTACAGTGTCCTCCAGGATCCCCAGGAACAGAACCCTTGCTCTTGGACAGCATCCCATCGCACTTTACCCTGTCCCTCCTAGCTCACTTGCTCTCCCTCGATGAGTAACCTTCATAAGCCCAGCTTCTTGCCGACTGCGACAAACAGTGGGGAAAGAGTCAAGCCAACGGGTGAACGTTGAGATCGACACCTATTTCTACTGCTGACTTCCAATCAGCATAGACGAAGAAATACAAGAGAGGCGTCTGCCATTGATGCTTCTCTGATGAGAGACACTGTTGGAGTTTCAGTAAAGTATCTCACATGACAATTAAAGTTACTATTTATGTGCCACAAAGTCGTAGTTTTGTCTGAACTCCGCATTCACAACGGAACACCCAGTGGGCAAAACTAGGTAAACTCCGCTGGCGGAGCGAAGTTATCCGCCCAGGTTTACATATAATGTGGCGGGCACTGCTTTATCTTATTTTTAACAAGCTGTACATCTGCCCCAGCAACATCTATTGTCCTCTCCAAATCATTACTATATAATAAAAAGAGGATGGGGCGAGTACACAACCTTTGCGTACTCCTCGATTGACTTTAAATGGAGAAGTACACTCTTTGGCCTCACCAAATCTTACTAAGGCTATGCGATCCTGGTGTAAGAGTCTAAGAAAAGACACTAGGTCTGCCTCAAGACCCATAAGTTCAAGGATTGCCCACAATTTTGACCTATTTATGCAGTCAAAGACGCTCGATAGGTCTATAAATGCATGATGGAGTGGGATGCCCCTTGCAATATTTATATTTGGTAATGATGAATGTATGTTTAAACATTGCTAAATTGTACCAAGGTCTTCTGGAAACCACATTGAACTCGCAATATGATGTTATTCTCCCTTGTCCACCAAAAAAGTTGATCTAAAACCACGCTACCATTTATTTTAGTGGTGGAGTCAAGCAGGGATAATTGTCCTTAGCACCCTCATGGTCGTTGGCATTGCCCATTTTTAAAGATAGGTACAACGATTGAAATGCTCCAGTGAGGGGTAATATCCCATCACTGCAAACTGTATTTAAGACAGAAATGAGTACCGGTGACCAGAATCCTGCGTCCTCCTTAAATAAGTCCATGGGTACCCCATCCGGGCGGCACCTTTTTCACTCGGGCTGTCATGGATAGCTTAAAGAACTTACTTCTCCCTAAAAGACATATAGTCTTGTCAGAGAAGATATGTTTCAAATAACTGTTACAACGCTCACCGAACTCCAAATATTTACTTTTTACCTGTGCATTTTCACAGCACCGTGACAGAATCTGATTACACAAAAGGCGCTCCAAGTGGTATTTTCAGCATTAGAGCTCGGATGCCTTCAGAAACAGATCACATGGAAACACTTAACCTGGGTGCATGTCTGAAGAATTGACCCACAAACATTAGCGGAATATCAATGGGGCAGTGATGTAATACACAAATATTCAGAGGTCAATTTAGCTCCTGTGGCCCTACACAATTTCTACACTAAGGGGCTCATTAAGATATCGGGCAGATCGCCACCGCCCATATGGCGGTGGCGATCTGCAGAAACCCACCGCCCGCATGTAAATTCCCCCGCCACATTACCATGGCGGGGGGAACCCCGGCGGACAGAAAGACCGTCTGCCGGTCTTCCGCCGGTGGGCAATTTGCCCGATTGCCTACTGGGCGGAAAAGCAGTTAATATGGTGGCGGTGTCTGGTAGACACCGACATCCATAATAGTATGCAGGCGGGGTGTTACCTTTGCGTGGCGGCGAAAAGCTGGCGGTTTTCCCCACGGGGGCCCGTAGTGGGCCCCCAGGGATTCTGGGGGGGTGGGGGGTGCACATGGGGGGTACCTATGGTACCACCCGCATCCTAATTTCACCAACGGGACCCCAGCACCAATGGTGGGCGGTCCCATTCCACGACAGGATGTCCGCCCGCCATCCTAATGACCCTCTAAGATTGGAGTCTCTCCTAGTTTTTATTTTCTTTATTTTTCTAGCTATGCATGAAAAATTAGTGCCCTGGGGGAATGTTATTTTAAAAAAAAACATTTTATTTATGTTATATATTACATTATATAGATATGTTTTTAATAAGGTTGCTCACAGCAGAGTTTGTCAGTCTTTACACACAATATTCTATTTAGTAGGTCTAAGCTGTTACAGCTGTAATCAAAAGAATATTACCAGCTTCCATGTGCCCGAAGGTACACTTTATACCGTGACACAACACTGTGCATACTCACAAGGTTGGTAAGGGCTTGCCAAACACATTCAGCATTGCTCTGCTGTGCAGTGCTCTTCAACAAAGAACTGTAAAAATAAAACATTTTTCTACTATCATGCAAGGCCTGCTTCTCCTGTAGAGCTTAAACAAAGTGTACAGCCCTTTTGGGATCTACGTTGGCATGTGGAGCAAACTCTGAATACATGGAAAACTTAGACAGTTCAGAATGTGTATGAATAGTTTTCAGAAGCTTGGCATAAAACAAACCTGGGATTTTCTCAGGGCACATTCAGAAACAGATGGCATTCAGAGAAGCAGAACTTACCCTGTGTGACCTAGAGTTCATATGCTGAGTCATGGGATCTTGGTTGGAAGCCAAGTACTGCTGCGTCAGTCATGCGGGTTCCGTTCTCATAAGTGTACAGTTCTGGAATAGTTCCAGACTGGCTTGCCCAACATTAGTATAAGACTATGAAGTTCCCAGCCAGGGGCAGGCTGGGAAAACACCTCTGGATGCATAAATCTCTCAATTTTCAACTCTCCTTTATACGACCAGTTGTGACACAGTGGTTGTTCAAGCTCTAAAGTTTCAGGGCAGAGAATCGAGCATCAGGACATTTTATTGAACATCCACTCACGAACAATCTCTTGATACCTCCTCACTTACATACAGGGCCGGACTGGCTGTAGCGGGCACTAGGCATTTCCCCGGTGGGCTGTAGGGGTGGGGGGCGGTTTTGTACCCGTGGAGGCCAGTTTTGTTACTGGGGGCCGGTGGTTTTGCAGCAGTGCTGCAATATCAGCCCCCTGTAACAAAAGCGGGAGCGGTGCTTCTCACTAGCACCCTCCCTTCTCCTAACTCCCGGGGTCTGTCGAGCAGCAATCTGCCAGGGCTGGTTGCTGTTTCCAGTCCAGCCGTGCTTACATATATTATAAGAAATAGGTGCCTAGTCTAAACTTTATGTGCAGCGCTCCATTGCACTTCAGATGGGCTTTCGTGTATTGAGTATCAACATCAGAGTGATAAAAAATGTAATTCAAAAGAAGGAAATAATAGACAGACTGTACCAGTGTTTAATTGTAAAAAGAACAGAAGCACAACAGGGGGGCTCATTTTTTGCCAGTTGTTGGCCACAATTGTTTCAAATATTGTGCAGCTCTCGAATAAAGTAACAGTT
Organism: Triturus cristatus; assembly: GCF_964204655.1. Taxonomy (NCBI): domain Eukaryota; kingdom Metazoa; phylum Chordata; class Amphibia; order Caudata; family Salamandridae; genus Triturus; species Triturus cristatus. Next base: position 989,308,941 of record NC_140583.1, on the reverse strand, counting down.
TGTTGTGACAGAGTGCGCCTGTTTCCACCTCAGTCCACAGAACAGCCTTTGTAAAGCATGTTAATTTATTTTAAGTACAGAAGATTCCCTGAAGGTTCTTTCTCTACCATAGGTGTACTGACACCCATGGCAATCAAGAGATGTACCACCTGCATGGTGGATTTAACAGCAGAGGCACAGCTGGGGTACAACCTGTTACCTATAAGACGACATGGCATGCAACTCACCTTATTCATGTGGTATCAGTTAGGGGTAGCGTAGGTAGCCACTAGGTAGCTTGGATACCCCAAGCACTACCGTTACTTCCACTGCTCTTAGGGGTCATGATGGCATCACCAGGTAGAAAAAAGAGCTCTACAAGAAAAATTAAAAAATGTGGAATTTCCATTTCATGCCCTTTCTCCTCCTCCTCATCAATCAACAAGAGTCTGCTGAGAAGCCAAGGGGGGCATGGCTAGCATCCAATCATGGTGGCTGCCACTTGAAAAAGCACTACACTGGGCCGACACTTTCCGTCTACATCAGGATAAAGCCCGCAAACGTTGCCAATCTGCAGGCCAACTGCCGTGACCACAGAGGAGTCACTGGTGCTGAATGAGTAGTGAGGGTTATCTGGCACTGCAGGTTGCTGCGAATCTCTGTGGCCTGCTCAGCTTACAAACCACTCTCCCACTGAAACTGGGCTTGCACTTACTAGATGTGCTCCATCGGAGGCTGGGGAGATGCTGTGGGATGCAGCACTGCCAACAGAGGATAGTGATGATGCTGGAGGGCGGCTCCTTTTCTGGGGAGCAAACACAACTGACACACACTGTGAGACTCGCTGCTCTGTTGAGCCGTGGTGACATTGGCCTCCATGTGGCCCTTCCCTCACCCTGGCACCCCGATTCCCTGCTATCAATAAACTTCAGTTGTGGCTGTGTGACAGGAGCAGAGTGGCCTGAATTTAGAGTCTCGCCGGATTTCACCTGCAAGCCCCTACTCCTTGGCTACACTGTGGATGCATGGAGTACATGAAGGCTGGAGAGGTGAATGTGGCCGACTGAAGAGCACTAAAAGACTGCGTAGCCTTGTCAGACAGGATGTTTGTTTTGGGCTTGGAAGGCACATATTGTTCTGGGAAATGCTAAGAGCCTCACATACTGGCCCTTGTGGCTGCATGTGTCCCCAGATGGTTGTGTGCATGCAAGTACATAATCAAGGTCAAATGATCTGGGCACAACAGGCATAATGTGTGCATACAGGCATACCAATTGTTGTGAGTGAACTGCTAGATTGTTACAAGTCATCACACTAGATGGGCTGCTGCCTGTATGCTATGGCTACAGAGACTGTTCACCTTACTTTACATAGTACTGATCCCGCAGCACTAGCCTGACACTTTCCCAGATGGGCAATCTACAATGCTCATACAGACCCTTGGCTTAAGAAGATGGCCAACACACTTCTCTTTCAACTATGTCTGTCATGTAGGAGTTTGTGGCTCCACCAAGTTCTCTGCATGGTTCCTCCAGACACTCAGACAAACTTGACATGATACTGGTGGCTATCACAGAGACTTAAATGGCCCTGGAGGCAAAGGTAGACAACCTAACAATTGGCTCAACTATTCTTTTGGGAAAACCATTGCAAACTATCAGAGAAAGTCATCAATAATGATCTTGCTTTCACAGAACTGCTCCCATGCACAGATGACTAGGCTCATCAAGTCCAAGATCTTTCAGAGGGAAGGCTTAAAGATAAGGAGTGCCGCTTTCGATGTATCAACTTTTGCATAATTGTGCTGCCTGAAGGACTTGAGAGCAATGATACCAGTCTCTAATTTGAAGAGTAGTTGAAAATTGATATAACCCCCTGTCTTTGTCCCACTCGCTTATGATGGAACATGATTGCAGGTTACCTGTGAGACACCTGCTGTCATGGTTGTCTCCTAGACCAATAGTGGTTCGGATCATAAATTCCCATAACAGAGATGCTATTCAGGTGGCTGCCAGGAAAAAGGGCCGCATAAAGATTGACAAAGCTCAGGTGATATATTTCCCTGAATATATAATTGCTGTACATCATAAGCATATGTCATTCATGCAAGTTGAGATAAAAAGACTGCGATCTCTTGGCCTCAAATATGCACTACTATTCCTGGTAAGATTTTGAGTGGTTGCTCATAACAGTTCCTTACTGAACTGAAACCCACGTGGGACTGGGCAGAGACTTGTAGTTCACTGAAGAATTCATCAGCTGCAATGCTGCCAGTTGACGCTCCAAAGCCTCAACTCACTCGACTTGAGCGGTGCGGTATCGAAACACACCGGATGAGTCAAAAGCATCCTTCTTCCTCTCAAGTATGAAAGGACCAATAAATGCGGTAATCATTGCCACAGCCCTGACTGAACTGATCTAAACTCCACCACTAATATTATCATATTCTGGTTCCTCAGGAGATGATCCTCCTTCAGAAGGAATTGAGAGCAACACACACACACACATGCTGCTGGTTATGTCACAGTCTGCAGACAAACTAATCTACAGTACTGATATAATTTTTTAGGTCTCGCCTGACCCAGTGTATGCGCTGGTCTGGTGAGACATTTAGTAGGTGGGTTTTGAAAGTGCTACCCACATTTTTGTGCTGGCTACAAGCTTCAGTGCACAATGGCGTGCACGCACACAGCTGCTCCCCGCATACCCCTTCCCTTCTCGCCCAGCCATCTGCCTTTCCTGCCCCAGCCTTCAGCACCATGCCCCACCCCCCGCTGCTGCGCGTGCATCCCTAGCGTGCTTTAGCGTGTCATCGCGATCACTTTCGCTTTCAGAGTGATCGCGATGACTTTTGCTTTTACGGCCGCGCGGCGTTACTTTTACTGCCGCGCGGCCAATGCTTGTTTTCAATTCCCTTTAATTTCTGTTTTATACTTCTTTGTTTCTGTTTCCATCCCTCTTTTCTGCCTTCTGTCGTTTATTCCTTCTGTCACTAGCACTCTTTCTCCAACCTGTTTCTTGTATATTTTCTCTATCATTTTAATTTATTGTGTTTGCTCTCTCCATATTACATTTCGTCCTCTCCTCTTCCCCTTACAAATATTACCTTTCTCCCCTCACCTTTCATCGTTACTTTCTTCTTCTATCCTCGCTCCTTCTCTCCAGTTTTCAGCATTCTCACCTGTCTCTCTTCTACCTCGTCCTTTCTTCTCCCATATCCCCACTTTGCGTTCTCTCGCCTTGCCGTTTTTCTGTTCTCTCTCCCCACAACCCCCACCTCTCCCTTCACTCGCTCTCTCTCCTCTCATTCTCCACTCCCTCTCCCTCCTCCATGCCCCTTTTGGAGTGAGGGAAGCAGACATTCCTTTGCCTGTATTCTGGCGGAGTATCACTCTGACTTGTCCCTAGGTTCGCTGCCCAACGACTCATTGAAAACACTGCTTCAGTCCAGCAAATAGTCCTAGAGGGAAACGCTACCTGTTGTGCAGGCCATCATGCTTCATGTTAGACGTGCCGACATACGGATATCTATTCCGCCCTCCCTTAAGTGTTCGAGTAACCTCCTCAAAGGCATTGGGACAGCCTCTTTACATATCCTTACGCAACAGTTCCCTTCTGATTATTGTCGAGACTCCCGCGGAAATCTAGGCTACTCTATCAAGAAAAGCTACTGGCACAGCAAGGGGAGTATTATAGTAAAGGTGCACGGATACAGAGGTCAGCACCAACCAAACAAATTCAGGCACTACACAAGAGGGGTCACTCTAGGGTCCCACCTTCGCACGGCATCACTTATGGCTAACTACTGCTGATTAAGCAAAGCACAGCAGCCATTCTAAATTGTTTTTGTGACCCCCTATGAGTTAATTAGTTGGGCGTACGATATATATTTTTTTTACATGATTTCTAAAGCGAATTCGAAAATGTGATGTACAGAAATAAATTAAATGGTGCAATATTATTTGAATAACTTGCATAGCCAAGAACTCGGAGTAGAGAGACCAGAAGAATGAGGCACAGTGGAAGAATGAGATGAAATAAAAAATATGCGGTAACATAAACCACCGTAATGAGGGGCCTAGAAGCGGGAGTGGTCTACTGAAGATTGATTCTTGCTGTGTTTCACTCCAACCAGACATCAGGACACTTTATTCCTTGATTGCAGTACGGCCCTTGGCACCCTGCTACGCCACTGGTCGTAATCGATATATAAATAGTGCAGAAAATATAGATTTGGCTACTTTCAATCGCTGTTCATTTTGACCATGTAGAATTACAACGTTGGAGCACAGTTTACATAGAAATTGTGGAATTTTGTATCAAGTTCTACAACTGTTTTCTGTCATTTATTATATTATCATCATGGGGAGAAAGGCAAAGTGATATCACTTTGTATCCCTTATGTCTTGGTCAAATTCTGCTGTGGTGAAATCGGCAAACACTAGACGTTTTGCTGTACGTGAGAGACACATCTACAGGCCAAAGCTGCTACTTGTGGGATCCTTGCTTAAGTCAGGCTCAGCATTGCAGTTTAAAGCAGGACTTTTTAAATGTGTCTAACTTGCACTACTTACCACTGTAACTGCCTCACGGGAGTGAGTGACCAGAAGCTGAGCTCTGATGACTAGTTCCTGTACCACTAGAAGTAAGTGCACTGTCTGAGGGAAGCGCTTGTAAAGTCTAACAAGCATTGGCAGAGCCAATAGGTCTCGCCTTTGGGACCTTATAAGTGTTTAACCATGCAACAGTTAATGTTGTTGCACCAAGGATATTGTGCTGCATAACTAAATACTTATAAGGACCCAAAAGTGAGACCTATTGGCTATGCCAATGCTTGTTTGATATGCTATCTATGCATCAATCTTCTGTCTATCTAACTATATCTATATCTATCTCTAGCTAGATAGCTAGATGGCTAGATAGATAGCTGACTTGCTGTGCTGCCCTATGCTAAATCCCCATAAATGAGGTCCATAGTGACAAGGGGAGTAAACAGAGAGGTTTAAGAACTTCCCACACACAGACAGACAGACAGACAGACAGAGAGATAGATAGATAGATAGATAGATAGATAGATAGATAGATAGATAGATAGATAGATAGATAGATAGATAGACAGACAGACAGACAGACAGACAGACAGACAGACAGACAGACAGACAGACAGACAGACAGACAGACAGACAGACAGACAGACAGATAGATAGATAGATAGATAGATAGATAGATAGATAGATAGATAGATAGATAGATAGATAGATAGATAGATAGATAGATAGATAGATAGATAGATAGATAGATAGATAGATAGATAGATAGATAGATAGATAGATAGATAGATAGATAGATAGATAGATAGATATTCACTGAAATAAAAACAAAGGTTAAAGTGACGTTATAGGTAGGTGAAAATGTCAGTTGCAACATAACATTTTAAACTTAAAAAAACAAAAAATCACCTGTTATATTTAACTGAAGTGGCTATATTTTGAAATCTTAAGTAACTATAACTCATGCCCCTGCCATGCACAGTCCTATCATAAATGATGTTATTTCATACCATAAGTGCTGTCCTTGAACATGTGTTGTGTGATGTAATATGGGAGGGTATAAGCAGTGCATGGCAAGGGCACAAGTAATAGTTATTTGAGGGCTCAAGTTGTAACTGAAACTGTAACTGGTGAATTACCGTGTTGTTTTTAGTTTAAAATGTTATTTTGCAACTGATATTGTTACCGAAATTGTTTTTTCAGTGAATTTCTAGACCTATTTGTTTTGTCAAGGGATCATTGTAATGTCTGTCAATAAACATTACATTTAAAATAAAGCATTTATAATCAAAACAACATTAATGTGTCAGAGTCTTTCTTTTAACAATTATGAAGCCACAAAATACAGACAGAAGGCCAACGACAAAGAGACACTGCACTCTCAAGCTGACGAGCAAAAGCGCCAGGTCTCAGAACACTTAAAAATACCATCACATTTTTCTAGGGTTAATATTTTTAAGTATTTCTGGGGGCTGCTGTACTCCTTGTAACCCCCTACAACACAAACAAATAAGTGAGTGGTGCCGCTGCCCATATTGGGGAATCACAATGCACCAAAATATATTTAAATTAGCCCACAAAAGGCATTATAGTGCGCTTCTACCCGGGAGCAGTGAATTATGAGTCCGCAGCGCCAGTCGCTCATTTTTACACTTCCCCCAATTCTTTTTTATTTCCTTTTTCTGTGAATGTCCTGGTCCTATCCGGGACACCCACAGTTTTAGGTTTTTTGTTGGATACTGTGGGGAGGAGACCTAGGGCCCTATTGAGGGCATACACATTGTGGGTGCCAGCAGGAGTCAGACAATTTTTGTTTTTGGTGTGTGCCCTGGTCCTACCCAGGACATTCACATCAGTAAAATTTGTTGGGGGCTGCGAGGGAGCCCCTGGGCTCTGTGGCCCCCAAGGCTCCCTGGTCAGCACCCATCCAAGCAACAACTATGCCCCCATCTACGGTGCTGAACTACAGTTCGAGAGGGGTCCCCATGGCCTTTCCCCAAAAAGAGAAATTGACCCTGGGGATGGTGTCCCCTGGTCCATACTTTGGCTTGGGGTGGGGGTGCCTCACCCCCTAGCCCCCCAAAAAAGGAAATCAGCCCTTGGTGGTGGGGTCCCCATTCCCATAATACTGCTGTGGAGGAGGCCCCACACCCCTTTCCCCAAATCCCCAAAAGAATGAGATCGCCCTTGGGGATGGGTTCCTAAGGGTCTTTAGAACCCTCTGGGAGGGGGAGTCCATTCACTCTCTTCTCCCCAAAAGAATAAATAAGCAAACTGGCAACCCATGGGACCTAGCTCACCTGAGGGGTTTCAAAAATAAAAGGGCTGGAGCCTGTCTTATTGTTTTACAGATATGTGAATCCAGGAATCCTCCACGTGGCAGTAAGAAATGCCTTTTTTGGTCTCCGCCAGACCAAGTGGGGCAAGGTAACCCTACCCTGCAACTTAAATATTTTTTTAATCTTTTTACATAACAGGGAATTGAGTCTTAGGGTCCTAAAATGGCTGCTAATATGTTGATGTTGTGGCAGCCAATCAAATCTTATCCTTTGATCTGTTTAATCTGCAGACCCTCTGCATCTCTATGTAAACATTACATTTGAACCTTAATGTCTCAAAAACTACTAAACAGATATACACCAAATCACAAAAAGCATGCTTTTTGGACCAAGATCTAGCTTTTCGACATTTTAGTGTAATTCCATTCAGTCGTTTTTGCGGTATCACTATTCAATTTTCCTATGGGAAACGGCACGGAGAAAGCATGTTTTCTGACCCTCTCTTTTTCTCGGCCCTCGCTTGACTGATCACCCAGAAACTTTCAAGAAAGGAGCTGAGGTGGATGAACTTTGTTTTTGGAAAGGTTTGTGTGGATTTGTCAAACAGCGTCAAAGTTACAAGTAAAATATTAAACGCCATTCCTATGGAATCATGGTCCTAACTAAGGATGTAGCCTTATGGCTAGAGCGGTCGACCTTGAAGCTGGGGAACCAGGTTCAAGCCGCGGCAACGTCACTCAACATCCTGTGATTCTGGGCAAATCACGTAATCTCCCCGTGCCTAACAAAACTGCATGTGTCCTTCTGTAACGAAACTGGTGCAAATGTAAAGCACTCTTATACCTGATTTCCCTGGTCTAGTTCGCACTATATAAAACTTTATTAAAAAAACAAACTGTAAGGACACAGTGATATATATAGACCACTTCCGACACTTACAATAATTTCTCTTTTCATCCAAAAGAAGGAACACAGCCCAGGGCTCAATTATCACAATGTGTTTAATTCAGAATTGGCAGCAATAATAGCCCGACGCGTTTTGGAGCTCGTAGCTACTTGGTCACAGGTCAGTTCTTGTATGCTAATACATGCATAAAGCTCCCAGAGTGACTACTTCAACATAAAAGTAGGACTTTACAATCACAATGACATGTATAACGCATTTCGGCTTCCCACGCCTTTTTTAAGTACAAGCTTCATTTCCCACAGAAGCTATGTAAAGCACATACAGTGAAATCGAAAAATAGACTTAAAAAGTACATCAAGCAAAACCAAATCATCTCTAGTAAATTCATAATTACATATTTACAAAGTCATAGAAGCCACTTTTACAATTTCAAATGCTTGATTATAAATTAATGAATTAACAGTAAATAACTTATTATTATCATGTTTTCAACCAAGGAATATCTGGAGAGCTGTGCAATGTCTCCTAAACATTATAGTATGTGGGACCACCCTGGAATTCATATATCACTTTTTCGTATATATAAATGGGAGGATCACTTAGTACTACAATGTTATGACGTTTGTGACTTACCCCACACATAGTGTCATGCTTCCCTTGATGTACCAGGGGAATTTTAAAGTCATAATTTGAGATATGTCCCTTGACATCTAGTCACTGATTGAACTCAGTACGATATATTATGATGAGCAATAGTAAATTGATGGTATCACCCAGGAACAATTCAGCCACATGGAATGCAATAGTCATTATACTCCAATGGGTATTTTGAGACAATAATTTGAAAAATGTCCCATGACATCTTGTGATTAACCAGACACAATATCAAATGTTGTGGTAAGCCCAAGAACAATAAAACAATCGAGTGGTATAATCTATAAACATTTTTGTCGCATTGAAATGAAATAATTATAATACCCTAGTGGGTTAATCCATCCTGATTCCTTCAGGTCACCCCAGTTTGATCATATGGGGAGTTCAATGCACACATGGTGATAAATACAATGCAAGTAAAGCTCAAGAATATCATGTATTTTTCAAAATCATCATTAGCTCTTAGTACTTTATGCTCTCTTGGGCACGATTCTCATCACAATCCATCATACTATTAGGACTTTAATGAAAAGGACAAAACAGACTGCATGGATACTGATGTTTAGAGACTTGGTGACAAATGTTTTAATACTAACTGCTTATTCATTGCATAAACAAACCAAGTGCTCGTCTATGTAGATACTGAGCTAAGCCCCCAAAAATTGTTAAAAAACAGCAGCTAAGTGTTGGTTGCCACATGCATAGCACTGATTTTTGAGACTTTGTTTCTGACGAAGATTTAACTGGGATTGATATATCCATGATATATTCCAGTTCAGGGATGACCCGGCCTGGTAGTCGGGCAGGACCTTTTCTATTGGAGCAGGGTCAAGTCTATTTTGTATATGGCTGGGAGCAAATGTAGATGGTGTGGGCGGGCAAAAGAACTATGAGTTGGAATGCTACTAGAGTGATTGCCAGTGGTTAGGTTTATTGCAAGCATTCCTCCCATCACCTTTTATGTGGTTGAAGTACTGCCCTAAGTGGCAAGGGTATTCGCAGACTTGGGTCCCGTGCTCACTGTGCCACTGGAAATAAGCTACACCTGACTGGAGAGCCCCAATGAGGGTGAAGCCTGTCTTGGGTTGCTTGTGTTCAAGTTCAGAGAGGACCTGGCCTGCCATATCTGGCTTAACTGTTCCTTATAGAAGAGGGTCAAGGCTGATCTATATATGCTAGGCACAAACTGAGGTGGCATGCTGGGTAAAGGAACAACGGGTTGGAATGCTACCCTGAATGATTCCCAGTGGTTAGACGTTTGGCAAGCATTTTTTCCTATCACCTTTTGTGAGTTTGATGTACCGTTTTAAGTGGCAAGGGTATGACTAGACTTGGATCCCTTGGTCACTGTGCCACCACTGGAACCAAGCTACACCTGACTGAAGAGCATCAATCAGGACAAAACCTGTCTTGGGTTGCTTGTGTTCCAGTTCAGAGAGGACCTGGCCTGTCAGTTCAGGCTGGGCTGTTCCTATTGGAGCAGCACCAAGACTGATTTGCATATGTCCGGGTCCAAACTAAGGTGGCATGGTGGGCAAAAGAATGATTGGTTAGAATACTACCCTGAGTGATTGCCATTAGTTAGACTTATTGCAAGCATCCTCCCATCTTCTTTTGTGTGTATCATCTCACATTCCCCAACCATTTGGTGATTGCTACTGCCATTCATGAGTTATATAGTTTTGCCACTGCACCGCCATTTGAAAGTTTGATTTTTACAGAATTAAAAAGAATCAGCATATGGAGGGGACAACTTTTCCCCCTTTTTAGGCCGAGTCTAGAGCAGCGCGCATGTGCTGCTCTATGGGAGGCTTCTTGTAAGTACTCTAAACTTCTCTGTGTGGGTCTAACTCCTCCCACACATTGGATTGGCTTTTTGCATGTGTCTTTCACTAATGAAAGCACGCAAATGGCTAAAGGCGGGTGCATGTCCCACCTTCTTTTTTAAAGTTCACTCCCATGGCGTTTTGCTCTCGGGAGTGAGCAGCTGTGCGAAGGGTGGCAGCTGCATTCCTCGGATCAGGTTACTATCTACGTGTTCACTCCCACTGTGTTTTTCCTGCGGGAACGAGTAGCGGCACGCAGGGTGGCAGCTGCATTCCTCGGGTCAGGTTACTATCTACTTGTTTCTCTGTGATTTTGAAGCACAACATTGCACTTAATTTAATATCTGCAAACAAATGATGTGTATGAAGTCGTGTTGCTTTTCCTCCTGTCCATGCATAAGTAATGGACATTTGTAATCCATGTAGGTAATCGTCGCATATTTAACCAGCACGTGGGGTTGTGGTAACTGTTGCTCCTTGTAACCAGTGAGGCAGACTGGGTTTTGGAAGTGCCGCCAGGCTAGTGTGCCCCACCGAACAGTGCAATTGTTACTCGCCATCTGCTCGCCTTACGGAGCCTTCTGTTTCCCAGCAGACCCACTGCTCTGATCTGTGCCACAAGGCCACTTATTAGCCTGCCGGCAAGTTAACTTGATGCTTTTAATGATGTGGTTAGTGTGCAGGGCACGTACTTTTTGGCACAAGGGCCATGTTGTGGCACTTTCAAGTGGGAGGCGGCGTCCTTTACTCTCTAACATACCCACTTAAAACAAGCCTGCCATGTAAGAGGATGGAACCCAAACAGGAGTTGAAGAAGGAAGCTTAGGGTAAAATGCATCAGGGCTCACTCAACCACTTATCTTCACTAAGCTGATAAAATGCGTAGCTTGTTAATGAAAGCGGATGCCCTGGTCTCCCGCTCAAAGCTCCTGCTCTGGGCCTCCCCCCAGCACTAGTCTAAATGTTGCAGGTGTGGTCACAGGGACATTTTGCGCTAGTGTAATATTGTGTAAATCAAAAATATTCAGCTTTAAGTATTGCTTGTAATTTTTATTGTTTGTCTGCTTTTCGTGTAACATTGGCACGCAGCACATACACTCAAGCACACATAGCGCTCAGCGTCACTGTGTCTGGCTCGGAGCACTAATATATGAATGTGAATACCCATCCCCTATCGCATATGGCAGGAACACACAGCACCAGGAACGCTTCTCCAGCATGTTCCTGTAAGCGCTATGGGAACTGGAGTAGCAGCGTAAATAGACGCATCAGCAACAACCTTATTAAACCGATAAGAACAGAGCACATGCCCCAATTTAGACCATGTTAAGACCACAGATGCCAGCGGGTATGGTCAATTGCACAGCTCTTCAATTCCAGGTGGCACAGTACCCAGGATAATGTGCTTCATGGCTAAACAATTATAAGGTCCCAAAGGCGATACCTATTGGCTATGCCAATGCTTTTTTGATTTAAGTGGAAGCAAGAAGCATCAGCCAGTTGCCCATGACATATTGTTTGCAGCCTCTGGTTTGGGTTAAACAGCCCGGATTCCTGAGCCTCATGGTACCGTATGCCTTCATAGCTCCTCAGGGCAGTGTTTACAGCATTTCGTGAATGTCGCAGTAGCCCACACTGCTACGGTCCAGCCAAGACGTTGTGGGCATAGGAAAGTAAATACAGCTCTGTGTGGAAAGGTGGAGGACAGACTACACTTGAGCAAAGCAGAAGAGGCCCTCTTGAACGCACTAACACTCAGAGCATCAGCTAGATTTCTTGAAAGAGTGTTGAAGAATGGATCAGGCAAATGACTTCTAAAGTGAGCAATTTAGACTCCTTTTGCCCGATCACATGCCTTTCTCTTCCGGCTGGTCTGTGTTCTGCCTGTTTTGCCTTGTAAGCCAGAGCTCCCTCTCTACCGCTGCTGTGTGTCTTGGGGGCATATTATCAAGACAGGCGATAAAATTATCGCCGCTTTAGCGGCAGTAAACTGCTGCTAGAGCGGCGATAATGGGCTTGATAATATGCTCTATGGAATTCCAATTGAAGCCCGTGTTAGATGTGAAGGACATTTAACCTGAGCTTCAATTGGAATTCCATAGAGCATATTATCAAGCCCATCATCGACGCTTTAGCGGCAGTTTTCTGCCGCTAAAGCGGCGATAATTTTATCGCCTGTCTTGATAATATGCCCCAAGGTTCTGTAAAATTCATTCTGTTGTTCCTTTAAGCTTCTTTCGCCTTTCTTCAGAAGCAGTTTTTGACATAGAGGGTGGTAATAAAATCGTCCGTGCTATACGCAGACAAATAAAAACCCTCTCTTTCTTTGAGAAAACAACAGAAATAAAACTATTCTAACTATTAAAAAAATAGGCATGGAGCAAAGTTTGATTGCTACACAGAGGAAGTACCGTCTCAGACAAGAACGTTTTGGACTCCAATCAGAAGCCATTCTAGCAGCTGACCTCTGGGGGATGTAAGGTTAACTCTTGAATTGAAGGCAGAAAGACAAGATGCAAGTGCTGACTAAGCTATGCAGCCACTGGTGGCAAGAACTAACTCAGTCCCACTAAATGAGCAAAAGTCCTGCTGAGAAATGCAGCAATACCAGCTGCTTGCATTGCATATCTGCTGGGAAAACCCGCTACTGTCCCAGTAATGGTATAGTTCCGGTGCTGAGAAATGGTTATACTGTCCCATTAAAAGATTAGCATGTCTGCTGAAAAATGAACACATTGTCCGATGACATTTATTTTACCTATGCTGAAAAATGCTGCCACAATTCCTTAATGAATGAATAATTCACTTTCAGGGCACACACCAGAAATGCTGCCATTGCCCCAATAAAACATTGTCACCTCTGTTGATAAATCCTTCTACTGTATCAATAAATGCTTAGAACAGATGCTGACCATTATCAATCAAGCAATAAAATAGTTTGATCGCCAATTTAAATGCGATAAAAACAATCACGTTATACAAAGCAGGTTTCTTCTCCGAAAATTGCATAATAAATGATATTACAAAATTAATCAATAAAATTATTGAGCAAATTACCAATTAGATCTTAAATACATGAGCTATCTGAAAACATTCCCACAGCATAGCAGAGACAATAGAGGGCAACATCTGTAGGAATAAAAAGAGGGTTCAGCTCTACAATTGTCAAACTGTAATCTCTGCAGCAAAGGTTTAAATAGATTACCATATCAGTACAATGTATGAGGGATTTTTACAACAAATGCTCTTGGAGTGGAAAGTGGGATTTACATAATTTCAGCTCTAAATCTAGTTGAAAGGCAACGTTCATAAAAATTAAGTACTACTTGGGAGGGGCAACAGACAGGGTTGCCCACTGTCCCCCCTTCTTTTTGCTCTGGCACTGGAACCATTTGCCCATTGGATTAGGAGGGGCCCAGCGAAATGGGGATTGGTGGCGACAGATGAGTGGGAAGAGCGTATCTCCATGTACGCTGACAATATTATTCTATACCTGGTGAGACTGTACCACTCAATCGCTCAGGTGCTACACCTCTTTGAGCTGTTTGGCAGCTATTCTGGCTACACAATCAACTGGTCCAAATCAGTGATTTTCCCTCTATCGGGGCCCCCGCCCCTCGGATCCCCACTCGGTGCCAAGCCTCCGTGGCAACTGACGGGTTCAATTACTTAGGAATCTATGTCACGAGGGACAAGAAGGAGTTCTTCGATAGGAACCTCAAGCCCCAAATCGCTCGCCTGGGTGCAGACGTAAGTCATTGGCGTTCCCTTCCGCTCTCCCTCATAGGCAGGGCGGCATTATTCAAAATGCTCACACTGCCGAGACATCTAAACATCCTGCAGAATATGCCATATCCTGTCCCCCCGGGAGTCTTTAAACACATATCGCAAGCGATACGCATGCTGTTATGGGATGGTGGGTCCCCGAGAATTGCGCTGCACAAGCTCTGCAGAGGAGTGTATGATGGTGGACTGGCGCTTCCAGATGTCAAATTGTACTACTGGGCTTCGCAACTCCAGGTACTTAATGATTGAGTCTACATGGACAGTACCGAACTGACATACAGGGTAGATAGGATGGCCATGCCGGGGGGCAACTGTGAGCTTCTCCTCTATGCCCGGATGTCACGGGCGGTGTGGCCCGAACATACCAGAGTGGTTCTGCAGTGCTGGAGAGAGGCCAATAAACTCCTAGGATGGGCAGACACACTGACAGGGAGAACTCCTCTGTGGCTGGTCGAACAACTAAGGGAGGTGGCGGCGTTGACAGGATTCAAGGTGTGGAAGTTAATTGGCATCGACTACTTAGGTGATGTCTGGAAAGTAGATGCCCCCCGATCATTTGACTACCTTCAACAAGAATACAACCTCCACGAGTCGCAAAGGTACCAACACATACGCCTCCTCAATGCCCTGCACTCCTACATACGTAGCGATACGTCTATCCCGGAATACTCCCCCATGGAGGATAGACTACTACTCGATCACATAGTAGAGAAGCCCACATCTACCATCTACCGTAAACTAATAAACAACTTTCCAGATCCTCTGACCACTCTCAGGGCTGCATGGGTTAGGGATCTTGGCAACCTCGATGACGAGGACTGGCAGGATACCATACAGAGTCCGTGTGAAATAGCAATCCGTGCAAGGTTCAGACTGGTGCATTTAAAAATCCTTCACCATACCTACTACCCTCGCACGCACCTTTATGCATGGGTTAGAAGCCACACGGCCTTCTGTGCGAGGGGTTGTCAACAGTAGGGCACCTTCTTTCATATACTGTGGGAGTGCCCGGAGGTCATTCCCTTTTGGACCAAAGTAACTGACATTATGTCGGAGGTAGTGGGCGAGACGGTTCCGCTGGAGCCAAAGTGGCTCTTGTTAATGATTAAAGGCGACTCAGGTTGGTCCAGATACATGAAGATTTGGTTGGCATTGGCAGCGGGGGTGGCGCAAATCAACATTGCCAGGGGGTGGGGGGCACTGACAGCCCCACAGTGGGAAGAATGGAGGCGAGACCTTGATTGATGCCAAAGGGCTGAAGAAACTGTATGCAGAAGTAGAGGGTGTGGCAAGAAATGGAAGAAAGTGTGGGGGCATGGCTGCAATACAGGGGATCAGGAGTGGACTTGGAGGGGGGAGTGTAACTATTAATTATCCCGCATGTGTCTCATTATGCTATACTTTGTCATTTCAAATGCTATTTTCTGTACTGATATTCATGCACAACCTTGTATTGATTGGTCTCCCGAGCAAAGTAAATAAAAAAATTTTTAAAAAAAATAATTAAGTACTAAAGGGCATATTTATGAGGGTGTGGCACAGGGGAAGGGCAGGAATTTGCCGAATGTGGTGCATTCCTGTCCATGTCCCTGCTCTGGTGCCATTTGGCTGCCTAGCGCCCATGGTGCAAGGGTGTTTGCACTGCATGCAGTATTGTTTGTGTGCCGGAAGGAGCACCTTCCTGCACACAAACAATCCTCAGAGACCGTTTCCACTATCTATGTGTGATGGAGAAAGAGAAAGTAACGAGGAGAAATAAAGATATTTTTCCTCCTTACGCTACCCCTGAGAAGACTTATTTTTTGGCGCATTCCCAGTTTACCAGCTCTGGTATATCTGGAAATGCATCATAGACCATGGGAATTTAGTGGGAACGCCCACGCAGAGCCTATGGAACGCCTTCCAAGGGCAGTGTAACGCAAAGCAGCTATTTGCCCTCCGTTCGGTTACTCCAGATTTATGAAGCCACTCAGGGCCACGCAAGGTGGTAGTACGTAGCTTTATAAATCTGATTTTTGAGTTGCATCGTGTGGTGCAAGTGCAACACAACAGGGCTCCTAATTCCAGATAAATCCCTAACCAATATTACCGACATTTGGCCAGTATACTCTATTCAATGCTTTAGGAAGTGCTGGATCTTCACTCACCATGATTCTGAATTCAAAGTACAATTTCTAAGCTATAGACTTATATTTTTATAAAACATCCTACAGATTGAAAACATGTAAGGGCGACCATGAAACGTTATTGCTGGAGTTCATTTTGACACAATTGTGGATAATTTCCTGATTCCATGTTGCACTATCATCCAGTGAATAGCCACAGAAGAAAAGGAGGATAGGTGAATCGAATCTTCCAAATAGCGGAGTTTCTCATGGCAGATGAAATCAGGAGTCACCTGTGTTTAACACACACAAGATGATGGGCGGAATGTTGCACATTGGCAAAACATTCACCCCCAGTCACAGATCTGGGTTTAATCTATTGTTATTTTGCTTACCACGCCACCCCAGTTCAGAAATGGCCATATGCAAATCAGTCTTGACCATGTGCCTCATGGGAACAGTCCAGCCCGAACTGCCAAGCCATGTCTTCCCTGGACCGGAATCAAGCATCCTAGGACCGGTTTCAGGGTTTCACCCCTCTTCAGCCAGGATAGCTTGACTCCAGTGGCGTAGTGTAGCCACAGAAGAAAAGGAGGATAGGTGAATCGAATCTTCCAAATAGCGGAGTCTCTCATGGCAGATTAAAGCAGGAGTCGCCTGTGTTTAAACCATCATTCTCATACGAAAAAAAAAAGGGTTTCTTCCTCCTGCAGACCTCTCACATCAGCCTAGCCTCAGACACCCGCTCTGTGAAAAACTCAAACGCATTTGGTCATATTTAGGGCTTTAAGTAGGATGAAAAAATTGGGGGGGTCTCTCAAAGGGGAGTGGCCAGTGTAATTAAGGTCGCGGGTTCAAACACGTGGGCTAAAAATCTCTGCTTAGCATAGTGTGCCACCCTGTATTTTGCTGTTTCTGTCATTGCATCCAGATATATGATACAACAAGTGACATCATACCTATAACAAGTTAAGACTATTTGCTTTGTCCATGGTTGTTAGTTGATAAGATAAATAAGCAGCAACTATGGTTTGTATATAATATTGAAAAAGCTTCGACTTAAAGCCCTGGTGACACCACGAAAATGTTGCTGCTCCGGAGATTCTAAAAGAGAAGGGAAATCCAGAGAGAAAATGCATCGCTTTAAAGTATTTCCCTTCCCCTACCACGCTCACCTGGCATGACGTCATGCCGTAACTTCTCCACTGGTGAGAAGTGAGTAGTGTGAGCAGTGAGCAGCGCACATCCATGTGCCTGCTGTCACTGCAGTTCGGAGAAAAAAACGGACCACCTGTGCTAGGGCACAAAACAGAGCCCGATAGAGACCCGTTTCGAGGCCCCCTTTAAAATAATTCCGTGTCCCAGCACCGGTGAGACCCGGCCCACTTAAAGCCCTGGTCATATGTAAAGTGTTAATACTTTCACCAACATGCTCCCAATTTTAGATATAAAATTAAATACCAAACCCATAGATTTAATGGGGCCTATTAGGATGGCGGGCGGACTTATGTCCGCCCGCCACCCTAGCGGTGCTGGGACCGGCTGCCAGTGGTGCGGCAGTCCCGCACAGGAAATTAGGATGCCACCGTGGCGGTGGCATCCCCATTCACATCATTGTGGCGGGCGGTGCACTCAGCACCGCCCGCCACAATGCTGTGGCTGCACCTTGTGCATTTGCCTGCACAACATGGCAGGCACCGCGCGGTGCCTGCCACGTTGTGCATGCAAATGCAGGGGGGTACCATAGGTACCCCCCGTGTGCACCCCTAACACCCTGGAGGCCCGCAATTGGCCCCCACAGTCATGCACCGCATGCCTTTCCATGGCGGCAACGCCACCATGGAAAGGCACTAATCCGCCTGTATGCTAATATGGATGGCGGTATCTTCCAGACACTGCCACCATATCCAGCCCCTTTTCCGCCCGGTCGACCGGCGGACGGTCTTTCCGTCTGACGGGGACCCCCCCGCCATACTAATATGGTGGGGGGAAATGGGTGATGGGTGGTGTATAATGTCAGGCGGATCCCCGAAATGTTTTATCCTTCTATCATGTATGAGACTGTCCAGCTAGATTAATTATCAAAACAGATACCAAAATATTAAAAACATCTGCAATTTTCTCAGTATCATCATTAATAGAAGAGTCCCTGACTTTAGTAGATTTGGGGCCCAAGGTTAAAATAAACTAGTTAGAAATATTAGTGGTATGATCAACACTATCCATATACTTAAAGTAACAATCAATCAGTTATCTTAGTCCATTTACCCTCCTGTACATTATCACTGCATCGCATCATCAGCATATATAAGTGCAGGACTATGTTTACAAAGCAGCTGTAGGAGCAGAACCTCAAACCCCAAAAAACGTATGCATCCCAAAATCTTACTTTAAGAGACTCTGCTCCCACATCATTGATCTAGCGATAAACACCCTTCTGGACATAAGACCCAACATTAGTTTAGCAAAGTAACAAAATAGTAACTGGGACTACTCAATAACTGAGTTCTAGATCATGAAAACGATAAAGGGATTTATTACAGGCTCGCATTAAGTAGTACAGAGAAACGCAAAATATATGCCATGAAGGCTCATGTGCAGGGGTCACAAAAATCAGAATTATGTCCCAATTAACAGCAAAAATCATAAAAATGGCATCCGTAATAGGAAAGGTAAGTCATCTAATTCTCTGAAATAAACTGGACAGAGTATTAGGAGGAAAAGAATAAGGCCCAAATGCATACAAAACCAAATCTGCCTGTAACACATGCACTCTTGTACCATGGTGCAAGGGTGGCTACATTGGCACTTTGCTGCCACAAATGCATAAGAACAGAGAGAGAGCAGGAATGTGCTAATATGTAATTACATATGGCGCCTTCCTGCCCTCTCCATTTAATGCAGAGTAGCAAGTTGTTTTAATGTGCTGCGTTGCACAAAATATTAGTAAATATGGTAGGGTAGTTGTAAGGGCTTAGTAGCAAAGTCATAACAGAGTTATTTTTATTATCATTATATATTGTTAGATATTTCAACGCAAAAGCACTTTATGGGGTAAGCAAGAGTATAGAATTTAAGAATGCCTTAAGCAAAGATTAGATTGTGTGTTTCCCCTAGTTATATCCGCACTCTGAATCTATCCCTAGGAGAGGGAGGTATCAGGGTGGCATGCAGGAGCTAATGGGTGTGATAGTTTTAGATAGCACAATGCACTTTATATCTTTCGTGAACCTGGCGAGTGTATACTTTGTATATCTTCCACATGGTATCATCTTTTATTTTTGTTAATTTCATTCCATCCTGTGGCAGTTTTAGATAGCTCACTGCACTTCATATCTTTCGTAAACCTGGCTAGTGTATACTTTGTTATCTTCCACATAGTATCACCTTTTATTTTTGTATATTGTATTCCATCCTGTGGCAGTTTTAGATAGCTCACTGCACTTTATATATTAGCCCAGAGTGCACACTGTTTATTTTGTACTGTGAGTAACTTCTTACATTGATTATGAATTTTAGAGGTAATGTGATGTTGTTTCAAAAATGATGTTTATATATTCTAGTTTTGGTCAGATGCCAAAGCACTTTGCTTTTTTTAAACAAGGTACATTGCTTAGGTTACCCGACCTTTGGAAATATGGTAATTGTGGTGTTAATTAAGTACTTCTTAACTAAGAAATTAGGTGCCTTATTATTATTATTTTTTTTAAACATATTTTTATTGGCATTTCAAGGTTACATCGACAAAGTACATTTGAATACAGGAAAATGGATTGTACTATTCTCTGTTTACCAATGGTTTTATTTAACTATACAATAAAAAATTGACTTTCTTACTTATATGAATCTGCACTTCAGAAGTACTAATGTATGTTCTGCTACAGACCTTTCATGTGGTACCAGCTATGTTGTAACTCCTTTCACTAGCTGTAACAGCATTTAGAGATGGCATGAGTACCCAGGGTCATGTGGCATATGCACTATCACCTACTAAAGAAATCCCCAAAAATATGCTCATTGATGTATCAAATGTAATGGATGTTATGAAACAATTCCACAAAATAATTGATTTACTCAATATGATGCCATCTCCAAAATCTCTCCTCATGGCACGGCTGTAGAAGTCATATTGTCTGAACACATAGGAGTTGTGTACTTCCAAGATAGCGTGCCATAAGAAGTGAACTAATGCATTCTACAATGTATACAATCTGAAGGCCTTATATATCATTATTTCACGCAGCACAGTGCAGCAGGACACCTTGCTATGCTGCGTGAAAGGGAGACGGCGGAAATGTGCCAATTCTATCAAGATATGGTGCATTCCTGCTCTCTACTTGCGCTGGCACACAAATCGCTGCCTAGCCCCAACTCAGGCTGGCTGATTTATAGGCAGGATTGCTTTTCTGCAGAAAGGGACAGGTGCAGCACAAGCAGAAGGAGAACAAAACGAGGAGAAATAAGGATATTTATCCTCATTACACCTCCCCTGGGAAGGTGTAGCATTCTGGCGCATTCCCTGGTCTACCAGTATTGATAAATATGGGAACACTTCAGAATCCATGGGGGGATGCGCAGAACACCCTCACTCCACCCAAGGAATGCCTCCCTGGGGCAGAGTAACTCAAGGAAGCGACTTGCGCTGCGTTACATTACACCAGATTTACCAAGCACAGGGCCATGCAAGCTGGCATTGTGTGACTTGGTAAATCTCATTATAGGTTTTTCATCACCCTGCGCCCCCTTGCGTGGCACAAGGGTGATGCAAATCCCTTGACAAATATGGCCATGAATGTTTCCTGAGTGTTGGTGGAAATTCAGTTGCTGAAGGTTGGTAGATGAGGGCATGTCTACCATATACACAACACATCACCTGCACTTGAGGAAATTGTCGTGTTCTATAAAAATCAACTTTGGTGTTAATCAATTCCCAAACAGTATAGGGAAAGGCAATGTGGGCGAGCATCTTTAATAACATGAAATCAATAATCGTATAGAAAAACGTAGCTAATGTACTCCGTGACACCCCGCCTGCGGCCTCTACTGAGGTAAATGGCCAACATGGGGATCATTTACATGTATTCTTATTGCCTGTTTCCATATTATTTGTATATCTATGTGAGAAAGTATTTAGAATCTAACAAAATAATAATTAAATGTCGGCATTCACAGAGTTGTAAGAATCAAAAGGCGCACACATGTAAAGACATTCGATTAATAAGCTTTACAGTAAAAAAAAATGTAATACATCAATATGGGTTATGTCTCAACTAGCAGAGATCATGCATCCATTGAAACCAAAAAGTAAACAACAAATACACAACTGCAGAGTCTCTTTTGATGAACGAATGGTAATCCACTCTTACCTGTTGGGTTTTAAAAAAGAAGTGGAACCTCTGTCAACGTTTCGGTCTCCGATTTACTGAATAGGTGAGACTATCCTCAGGACTGCATTGCATAGGTGTTAATAGTTAGACCCCTAATACATTCAGACTCTTTTTTTTTTATTTTTTTTTATTTTTATTGAGCAGAGGAGAGCAGGATAAATAACAATTTTTAAACACTTTTACATTCAGACTCTTGATAAGGAGTATTGGAACAGGTTGTGATTTTTTATTACAATGTCCTGCTCAACACACTTTAAGCACTCAGTGATGGTGGTCGAAAAACTTACAAGGTCTTGAATGAATGAATGAAGGATTTGTAGAGCACAGGAATCACCCCCGGAGGGAAATTCCGCGCTATCAACAGAGGGACAGAGGTGGGAGCAGGCGATCAGTTGTTAAAAAGTTCTTATTTGCTACAGGCACATTTTAAGGATTTTGGGGGCCCTGGGCCAAAAGTATTTTTGGGGTTCCTGTTCAGAACAACTTTTAATTGATGATCCAGTTTCAGCTCTTTCATGCCCTCTTTGGCTAGGCCATTGACAGTGCACAGGCACACTCGTCCAAATTCTAAATGTGTTTACATCCAATATTCAGTGATAGTGATGTGTGTTTTCAATATTGTAACACAGCAGAAGCTCACTAATATTATGGCAAATAATTTCCGTGACACCCTCCCCTCTCTCATATGTGAGGTTCTGTTTTAGTTAAAAAGATATTTTTTGATGGATGCTGTATTAAACATAAACACAACATTTCTCAAATGTCTGTAGACTCTCTCACACACCACCCACATTAAAAATAAATGAAAGGAAAAAAGTATTCAAAACAGTCTGTTTAGGAATTTATAAAGGTCATCAGGGCAAGCCTCTCTGCAAAACATAGCTGGCCCTAAGGGGGCCCCATGAATGTCTGGGGCCCTGGGCCAGAGCCACTTTGCCCATGCTTTAAAACATCTCTGATTTGGTAAGTTCAATGCTGCACGATATACTGTCACTAGTACTCTTTTTTTTAGCATTTTTATATAGCAGGAACTCAACCCCAAGGTATCAGAGTGCTTTACATGACCACCAGTTGCATTACAAATGAACACATTCTTTTTTTTTTTTAAATGTATGCACCGGGAGTTTACGTGATTTGCCTAGAATCACAGGATGCTTGAGCCTCCAGCCAGACTCGAACCTGGTTCCCCAGCTTCAAAGTTAGTTGAGACGAGTCAATCTGAGGTACTGAGATATGAGTTAAAGCTGCATAACAGCTTGTAAGAAGGGCAGCGGTGGCACCAATTCCCTGATTACTCCATGAGGCCAATAGATGCACATGAGTAGGAATGGCCTCACTGCTGTGTGCTTCCCTACTCACTTGCTGCTTCAACCTGCCCTTGATAAATGTGTCTCATTGATCAAAACCTTTGATCCTGACCCTCAACATTCTCTCCTGCCTCATCACCCTCCTCTACTGTTCTACCGGAGCCCTCATTTGACTTGCCATGGACTAAAATGCAGCCATTTAAGAAAAGCAAATTTCCTTTGTATCCCGCCTTTCTTGGTCAGTACAAGTCAGGTGGAATAAAATAAATGCATGCATTGCGTTATTTTGTGTCGGTTTTATGGGATGTGGTATTTACTCAGTTCACTTTGCAGAATTTGTGACCTATTTGTTAGCCTTGATACATTGTGATGTATTTTTTTTGCATTCGCTAACCAATTTGCGACTCGTTGGAGATTCACAGTTCACTCATACATCATAACCTTAGACCAGTGCCATTAGCGCCTAAGTGCAGCGTTGAAAGTTTAGGAACCGGAATATCTGCCTTTTTCCTCACACAGTGTACGATCACTCTATGTCAATTAACAAGCTTAGGTTTTTTACCTACTGAGTGGAAAGTAGGCCTTCTACACATACTTTCAGCCGTATTTCACAAGGACAGATCCTAGGCTTTTGGGCAATTGATGCTTTTATGTTCCTCAGTTGTGGCTTCTGCAAGATTTGCTTTCAGCTGAGCGTCATCAGAATAATGGGAAAAATCATATACCATATGAGAGGATATGATTCATTAGAAAAGCAGGGAAGACAGTAAATAGCCTTGAGGAATGCCACAAAATATTAGCTCTCGGGTCATTATACAGGATGCTGTTGTGACCACTTATGCTGTTGGAAAGGAGTCATTTGATCGTTGTATTGCAGTACCACATATACTGAGGTTGACTAGTATCTCGACTATGGTCTTGTGGGCGGTAGTGTAAAAGACTGATATAAAAGAAAACGTTCAGTGCCATGAACCCCTTGTTTATTACTTGCTCCCCAGTTTCACAGTGATCATTAACTTGCTGCGAAACTAGATCTATCACCGTATGACAATGTTGTGAATTTTTGATGGAGCCAGGAATCAAATGAATTTAATGTAATAGATGAGTCATTTGACATTAGTGGGACGAAATTCGAAGAAGACCCAGTCCCAAATGAACACCGAGCACATTTAGGGAAATATATAGAAACCCAGGCTGAGGTCCCTGCTAGAAATTCAATCCAGGGATATAAGCCCACAGCATTCTATGAAGTGTGCTTGGATTAAAGGCCAATGTCTTGACTAGAATAAAATAATCCCACAGGTGGGCTTTCTTTTTCTTTTTTTACCCTGGTGAGACCTAGGTGAGATAGAGACATTAAGTTTCCAAGAAACTTTTGTAGAACCCCAAAAAGCACAGACCAATGATCTTGAAGATTTCATTGGAATGATTGTTTTTGAGTTCATTTTTGGGACTTAGAACATGGAGGGGCGGTGCAGCTGCTGGGGGGTTCTTTGGTATTTGCTGGGCTGTAATGGTACTTCAGCCCTTTCAGGGTTTCCGCATTTGTGGGTTCCTCTGCGAGATGACGGCTGTTCTTGGATGTCCAGATAATGTCTGGAGGAGGCACTAGGCACTACAATCTCAGAGGTGCTTTTGTATGCTAGAAGTGTATAGAGCCCTCCACTGGCTCTCTCTCCACCCTTTATTGGTCAGACTTGTGTAAAACCACAAAGGATCAATCTTTCCCCCAATGCACAGCTCAGGAGGCTCACCAAGCCATTCTTGTGGAATCGGTTTATTCTAAGATGGTCGACTACCAAAAATGTTTGTTGAAGAAGCAGCTAGGGGATCATGGTCTGCCTTTCAGATGCCACGGGAATGAGAACCACCTCCACATGGGACAAGCTGAGAGCGTGAGTCCACCCACTTCACTGGCCCTGGCAGCACGAGCCTGTACTTCATCTTCTAAGAGAGTGTGGGCCACTAGCACTCCAGCTGAGGGAGTCCGGCCACCTCCTTACTGCTGTGTGTTGCCCAAATCTTTTCTGATTCAGACTGTGGGGGCTCCCTTCATCTGGTAGGCCATGTAGGCCTGCTTCTAGTCTGCTTGAGGGTGGAACATGCATGGGGTTGGAGGGGGGGTGTGGGCAGCCCTTTCCTGAGCTGGCATGGTTGGCCCGAGGAGCAAAGGATGATGGCTTCATCACCACCTGGAGGAGTGCAGCCCACCTTTCCCTCAACAGAGGAAAGGGGCAGGGAATCACCTCTCCATAGATTGGGAGAGCAAAGCGCGATTCATTGGGACCTCTTCTTCGGCTGCGACTGGGAGGGGGAACACTTCACCAGTAGGGGGCGTGGGGGCTGCTTCTTCGCGGGGCAGGATATCAGCCCTTACACTTCTCCGGTGGGACCCGAGGGAGCGCCTGTCCCTCGGCTGAGGGAGAGAGCGTCTTCCTCGGCTTGGGAAGCGGTCGGACGCTCACGCGCCTCTCCAAGCCCGTCTGAGGGAAGAGGAAGAGATGAAACAGGTTTCCTGGGGAGAGCTCCTTCTCAAGGCTGGGAGTGGGCGGGGGAGGGAGGACAGGCAGACAGCAGAGTGGATTTCTGCCTGAGTGGTTATTATACCGCCGATTTGAGGAGACAGATGACGGCAGTGGCAGAGGAGGCAATAATTGAAAGCACCATGAAACATTAATGAATGCCCAGGGACTGTATCAGGAGTTGTTAAAGCTCACTCCTTCCTCTCCCTGTCTCTCTCTCTCGCTCTCTTTAAAGTCAAAATCGTTCCACTGCCCTCTAGGCTCAATTATTATTTTTTTGTATTTAAAGGTACAGGATCTAGTGTGACCCTGCAGCCAAATTAACAGCATTCCATAATGTAACCGCATCCCTTTTTTCGCTGTAGCCAATTAAAGTGCTATTTTAACTCCTGCATGACTGTGGGGTGAAAGCTAACAATTTTCTACGCTCCGGTAATGGCATGCTTGGAACCATGAAATGAAGGCAAACTGATATTGTGGGGGTAATTAACAATTATTTCTCAGCTCCCAGCACGGTTTGGGTCTCTTCTTAATTGGCACTTTTTTTGGTTTTAAATTATGCACTTTGAATCCAAGACGCGGCTTTGAATAGATCACGAGGCTCTTTAGTGTTCACATTTCTCATTTTTTCGTAGACAAGGATATTTAAGGTAATAAAATGTGTTCTAAAATTCTCTATGAAAATGTGGGAGTCAGGCAATGGGAAGTGACTGTGCGCTGAAAGCCTTTTCGCTTGACTGATGCATTTTTATCCAGATGCAGCCGACTCAAAGTCCATATTCATCTCAGTGAGTTTTCGCTCATGGTCCAATATGACCACCCTGTTGGCTACAACACGAATGGGGCAGAACCCTACACATCTTCAAGCTTTAAGCAAACTTTTCCAAGGCCTGCATTACGGGTTCCCTGTTACTTCTGCAGCCAAAACCAGGAGTAACGATTCCTGACCATCTCTCCATGTGATCTAACAACGATTATGAGTTATTCCCCCCAGAATTGGGAATAACATGTGGACCTGGGAATACTGGTACAATTCTGCATATTTTGCCCCATTTCAGTTGAAATAATGCCCCCAAATTAGCACACATTATCCAGGGCTTGAAGCAAGTGATAAATGTATGGGGGCTTTTTTTCTTGGCCCCAGAAGGAGTGGTGAGACGAAAGAGTTTTTTTTAAGTCCGCTTGGGGTGGGGGGTGTGGGGAGGGGGGTCTGTTCCCTCCATTCTGAAGTATAAGGGCAGGTGGGGTCTGGCTTCAGCCGTCGCCCAGTTTCCCATAGCACCTCACAAGTCTCTGTGTCTGGTGTCTCCAGGCCCATAATTGTAGGGTTCAGGAGTTTGAGCGCCTTACAATTCTGAGGCCAGAGACGCCGGAAACCTTTCAGTCGTTCAGAGTTGTATTCCTCATGGACACCACTCAGGAAAATTTGCAATGAGGGCCTATGTCATTGCTATTAACTCACCACAATTGCAGTCAGCGATTCATCTTCACCCTCCAAATAAGCACAAGGCTGCCTAAGACCATAATGAGGTTACCCTGCCTGGAAACTATGCACACCCCCCCAAAACGTATTTCACTCTCCGTTGAATTAAATGGAACCCCATTCCAAAACTACTCACCAGCCTTAGAACCCCAAACAGTTGAGAGAAACGTCCAAGCACAACCTAAGGAGTAACCAGCTACCAGTCTACAGAAAGTTCATTGAAACTTCATCGTGGAAAAGAAGCGCTATACAAATGTGTCCACAATGTAATACAATCTCAACATTAATATAATGGGTGAGGGAAAGATATACATATTGCAGGGCGTGCAGTTTGCCCTTTGTCTGAGTGATCATTGTGCCAGAGAACATAAATCACTTGCATTAGTTCCATGAGGCGGCAGACATCAGTTTTACAGTTCCTGCAAGAAATGTTCTGCTTGAAGCAGTCTCTCTCAGATGAAAAGTACATGAACAGCTGTAACAACTGTTCGAGGAAAACAGTTATGTACAATATGTGCAGCACGAAACATGGAAGTTGTGCAAGATTCTGCTTGTGTAATACCGAGATTCTTTTATGCAGTGTGTAGAGGGAATTAATTACACCAGATATTTGTCTGAGTCAGTTCTTTATTTTCAGACATCCCGGGCCAGAAAACAGAAAAAGGCAAAGCTTGCTCACGGGTTCTGGCCTGTACTGTTTGAAAATAAAGCAGAAGGAGGAAAACTGGGTTAAATGAATTCCCTTTCTACACAGCAGGTGCATAAAACAGGCGCTTGAGTCTGCGGTGCTCCAGCAAAGCCCATCATAATATGGCCCTAGGCTTTTTTTTATCTCATGGATTGGTGGATTGATTGTCTCACTCGTTAAAACACCAAGGTGCTGGCCCTTTTTGATTTGTGAAAAAGGTATGGAGCACTTCACTAAACCACGACCGTTTTTTAAAGAGGTATGAGTGTGTGCGCGTGTGGGTGTGAGAGAGAGAGACAAAGAGAGAGACTGTGTGTGTGAGAGAGAGAGACAAAGAGAGAGACAGAGAGAGAGAGAGAGAGAGAGAGAGGCAGAGAGAGAGAAAGAAAGAGAATGACTAGGTAAGGAAACAGGGTAATATGTATAAGCTTGTGTGTGTGTAGGAGAGAGAAGAATGACTATTTCAAGGAAACAGGGTAGCCTGTGTGTGTGAGTGAGTGAGAGAGCGAGAGAGAGAGAGAGATAAAGAGGATAATGGCTAGATAAAGGAAACATGGTCATGGTGGAGGAAGTGGAGCAGTGGTGAACATAGAAGACACAGAATGAAATAAGTGGATGCCAGTGAAAGGACACCAAAGAGAGAGACTGAGAGAATTGAGAAAGGAAGCAAGACAGGCCGAGTCTTCGAGGGTGAGATTGAGAGAATGGCAGAGCGAGACAGAATGTGCAACAGCAAACGAGAGAATTCTTCAGTGCGCAGGGCTCGATTCACCAAACTGCAAATTCGCAAATTGTAGTTTTCAGTTACAAAATTGGGTTCAATTTCTAATTTCGGTTAGTCACAAAACGTTATAGGCATACATTTAGAAATCTATGCAAATTGCATATTTCCAGATCTACTGTCCACTATGCTATCTTCAGTGGATTTTACGCTTGGAGGCAATGTGCAAAACCACATATTTCTCTTTTCATAGTTTTCTTCATGAACAAAATATTTTTTCTCTGGAGAAACCCCTCCTTCTAGACTCCCATGACATATGGATGTGTACACTTTCCTAATGCATGATTTACACATCTATGGATATACCTGATCAGGCCCAGCAAGATGTTTTTAGCAGCAATAACTGCAGAGTTGACCTGCCCAGCTGTGGCTGGTATGTCCCAGAGAAGGGAACAACCAGAGGCACACAAAGTTGCTGGATAAGAGTCATTTAAACTGAAAAATTGACAGTACTGGCTCAGTTATCATTCAAGAAAGAAATCTATCTATTAATTTACCCTCATACACCATTCGTATCACATCCGCATCCACCTACTGACAATGCCACCATGAACGGTGGCAGCAAACTCAAATCATGCATTTTATTCTGAGTCTACACTGTGTTCCATGGAGTGGCAAGAAGCAGTGATGAGCAACACCTGAGGTAAGGCGAGCTTTGATCGGTAGCTGTATTTTGGTCCAATCAGTGTCAAAGAAACTGAAGACCTGGCTGTTCAACTAGGAGTTCCTCCCAATCTTCGCTCCTGCTCCAGCGCCTGTATGCCCTCATTGGTGATGATGATAAGTTGCACTCTACAAATCGATGTGCCATAGCATAACTAAGGGATAATAGTCATTTTACCCAAAGTCAAGTCCAGTCATCCAAAATTTGTGATTACTCCATAAACATCTTCAGAAATACATGTTTATTAATCTCATATTATATCTACGTTGTATGACAAAATAACGTTATACTATAATATCGTGTCAAAAGAATATTGTGTCAAAAATATTGAGTCAAATATTGAAATATTAATGTATATGGCATTATATGTAATGTATTTAAAATTAAGGGTGGGCGTAGTTCGCGAAGTAGCACTTCGCGAAGCTACGCAAAGTGAAGTTCGCACTACGCGAGCTACGCGTAGCACTTCGCGAACTGCGAAGTAACATGTTCGCACTGTGCAAGATGTTGTTTTCAATGATTGCACAGTGCAGACAAGCAACCGGCACTGTGCAATCATTGAAATGGCATCTTGCACAGTGCGAGCTGTAGTTTTCTGCTGCTCGAGTAGATTTTTACTCGAGCTGCAGCTTTCTCAACGCGAACTGGTAGTTTCTCATCGCGAGCGGTCGCGAGCATACGCGACCCCTCGCAATGAGAAACCTGACCTTCTCGCGTTGGGAATCTCGCCGGGAGGTTTATTTTCCATGCTCGCGATCGCGAACAAGGAAAAAGTCTCGCCAGGATGTCATTTTGCTTGCTCGCGGTCGCCAACTTGACGTTGAGGACCGCGAGCAAGCAAAAAATGACCGCAGCACTACGCAACACTACGCTACGCGTGTTCGCACTGTGCTACGTGCAGTTCGCGTAGCGCGAAGTAGCGCGAACTTCGCAAACTACGCGAGCGTAGCGTAGTGCTTCGCCCAGGCCTATTTAAAATGTTAATCTACAAAAATATTACTATATTTGAAAAAAGTTTTAATTATTTATATAAATATATATATTCACTGAAAAAACCATAGGTTTCACACATGTTATAGTTAGCTGGACATTTTACTGATAAAAAACCAATGAAATTCCCCCGTTATAGTTACTGTAGGCAACTATAACTCACGCGACCGCAATCCTCTGCTGATGCTAATACTGTATTTAGACACTTATTTGCCCATGTCTTCTTCCATTAAATTTTAGCTATACATATATTACAAATATTTTTTTTTCATAAAGACACATATGT
The DNA here is from genome assembly GCF_964204655.1 of Triturus cristatus. Lineage (NCBI taxonomy): Eukaryota > Metazoa > Chordata > Amphibia > Caudata > Salamandridae > Triturus > Triturus cristatus. The sequence goes on along the minus strand of NC_140583.1, from coordinate 989,278,747 downwards.
CATCAGCAGAGGATTACGGTCGCGTGAGTTATAGTTGCCTACAGTAACTATAACGGGGGAATTTCATTGGTTTTTTATCAGTAAAATGTCCAGCTAACTATAACATGTGTGAAACCTATGGTTTTTTCAGTGAATTTGCAAGGTTTTTTAAATGCTAATTCCTAACTATAACGTGTGTGAAACCTATGGTTTTTTCAGTGAATTTGTACGGTTTTTTAAATGCTAAGTTACTTTACGCCATTCGTGGCGTGCGCGCCCACTTAACGCAGTTCGTTCCGTGCGCGCACGGTGCGCTTCGCGCACCATGCGCGCACAGTGAGCACGCGGTGTGCTTCGCGCACCGCGCGCCCACTTTACGCAGTTAGTGCCATGCACGCACGGTGGGCACGCGGTGCGCTACGCGCACCGCGGGCCCACGTTACGCTAGATGGGCCATGTACGCACGATGCGCTTCGCGCACCGTGCGCACATGGAGGACATATGATGCACTTCGTTTTGAAAGGTAATATTTTAATTTTTCGTATATTTCATAAGCCATGCACAAATGGTGACCTTCGGGCACCATTTGCACACGGGGTGGAGAGAGTGTGGATAATTTTTTTTTTTATTATTTTTTTTTAAAATATTTTAGTTTATCTGACACCACATAAGCCATGAACAATTGGTGACCTTCGGGCACCTATTGCACACGGGGTGGAGAGAGTGTGGATAATTTTTTTTTTTTTTATAATTTTTTACCGTACGCGTACGGTAAGCGTAATCGGCGAAATTACCGAAAAAATAAAAATTCCGTTTTTGGCCTTGGGGGATCTTTGGGGACTCCCTCAACATGCGTATGTGTGTGGGAGCTGTCTAAACAGCTCCTTTACATGTTTTTGGGCTTTATATTTTAGAAATCACTCTCAGTGCGAGAGAGAAAATGGCGGCCGCCGCTTCCTGGTTTCGGCCGATTCGAATGTTTACTAAGATCTAAGAGCCAATCATAATCGCGCTCGCGCACGCCACCGTACGCGTACGGTAAGCGTACCGTAAGCGCACCGTAAGCTGGCTCAGATATATATATTGATTTAAAGGCTATTTTCTCAGAATCTACTGAACAGATTTACACCAAACCTACAAAAGGCACTTCCTTGACCTGAGGACTACCTCTCTGCCAAATTTCTAGTAATTCTGTTTAGCCGTTCGGGCTGTAGCCCTGTCTAAAGGTCCTATGGAAAAATGCATGGGAAAAACGTGTTTTGGGACCCCCCTTTTATCTCAGCCCCCGCTTGACGAATCCCCCCGAGACTTTCAGGGTAGGAGCGGAGCGTAGCGCCCCACCTATTTTGAAAAATTCGCGAGGATTCGTCGACCGGCGCCAAAGTTATTCAAAATAGAATGTTGCGGATTTCCTATGGAAACGTGGTCCTAACTATAACTACCTACTGGCGACCGCCAGTAGGTAATATATATACAATCCACAAATATCGGTGCAATAAATCGGGCTGTGGTGGGCGGTCCGAGGTAGGATACAGATACTCCTTATAATGCACTCCACAACTCTCTACCAATCCAGGAAGAAACTCAGACGCTCAGAATGCTGCAAATAATTTTAATGGCAGGGTAAAAAACTACGCGTTTCAGCTTTATGCCTTGTTCACGCTCGTATGTATACACATTCACCATGTTTAAATACACTTCCTGGTTGCATGTACAAAAAACGGACTTATCGTATCAATGCCTCCACACCATTGTTACTATGGCGGCCATCTTGGAAAGGTACAGATATCCTCATTGGTAATCCATTTAACATCCTAAATGCAATAAATAATAACAAAAGAATCAATTACTCTTGCGAACTAAATTCAAGTGTCATCCTGAATACGAGTCCACATTTTGAACCGCTTGTTACATATGATGTTATAAATGTACGAATAAAGATCGCAAGATGCCCAATTTATCTTCTAACAAAGTCATGTAGCTCAAGCTTGATTAATATGATGTATGTATGGACAATAGCGTTCTATATGCCTCCGCTGTCTTTCGGTATACACCATCCAAATATATTCACTGGCACGTGATAAGGGCAATGATCTAAACGGATGTCGGTGTCAGCGAGCAATAAAGATACACTATTCAATCTTAGTGACTTAACCTTATTCCCCAAGTGGGTTATGGCACAAAAACGATATATCCACATACATTTACATTTATTGCCCCAGTGGGCATATTGCACATATTTTCGTAGTAAAATTATTCTTTCTATAAACAGAGTGAAGTTTTCTCAATAAATATGGGCATCCATATGCGATCCAGTAGGTCAATTCCATTCATCAACGTAACTTCTCACACTGTGATAGGATAGTAACAAGAGGAAGTGCAAACCTAGGAAAAAGTATATGTTAAAATTAATATTATAAACAAACTGCGGACCAATGTTCTTAGTGAATACTTAATCATATAAATGAACTGCCAATTCCTCACTTAGGTTCAACCCCTTTGGTGCCAAACTTTCCAAATCGATAATGTACTTCGATTCCAATTTTCTCAAGGACAATTCTCTATTGCCCCCTCTCAAACCCAGATTCACAATAACCACCATGCGTACTAGTGTGTCATCTTGCATGTGGCTCTCAAAAAAGTGCCGAGCTATGGGGTATAGCCTGTTGTTGTATCTAATAGACCGCAGATGTTCCAATACTCGTTTTTTTTGCTTGATGTTTGGTGCTGCCCACATACCATCTATTACATGGGCACATCAAAACATATACACAATATGTTGTATGGCATGTGAGACTCTTCTTAATTCTGAACTCCCTCTTGGAGTTGGGTACTATCAATGTGTCACAATCTATGCTCCCTCTGCATGTTATGACAACATCTGAAGCCTGGTCTCCCTCTGATTTTGTCGGATTCAGTGACATAATTCTGACTGAGCGCATCTCGAAGTGAGCGACCTTTTCTGAATGTAATCTGAGGATTATCCCCCACATTTTTCTTGAGATGTTCATCAGTCAGAAGTACATGCCAATGTTTTTTGAAATTTTACGTACCTCATTGGCCTGGCCAGAAAATGTTGTAATGAATCTAATACAATCACTACTCTCATCTTCTTTCTTAGAGTACAGCAATTAATTTTTAGATTTCTTTTCTACTCTACAAATAGCAGACCAAGATGGCCTCCATACCATTGTTACTATGGTAAGTAGATAGTTATAGTTAGGACCTATTTTCCATAGGAAATCCGCAACATTCTATTTGGAATAACGTTGGCGCCGGTTGACGAATCCTCGTGAAAATTTCCAAACTTTTGGCCAGCTCCGCTCCGCTCCTACCCTCAAAGTTTTGCAGTGATCCGTCAAGCGGGGGCCGAGAAAAAAGGGGGGTCCCAAAACACGTTTTCCCCATGCAATTTCCCATAGGATCTGTTGTCGCAGCTACAGCCCGAACCGCTGAACGGAATGACACCAAATTTGGCAAAGAGGTAGTCCTCAGTTCAGACTCGTGCCTTTTGCATATATGGTGTGAATCTGCTCAGTAGTTCCTGAGAAAATTAGGGTAAAAAAGTTAGTGATATCTATGGCCGCGGAGGATTCGCGGACCGTACCCGCACGGTAAGCGCACCCTCCCCGAACCGAGCGCGCACCTTCCCGATCGCGCGCTGAATGCTAATTGGCTGTCGAGTGTCTCTCCACATTCGAAACCAGGAACTGTTGGCGGCCATTTTCTGCCTCGATAGAAGCGAGGCTGAAGATGCAAGGGGAATAAGTGTGTAAAACATATAAAGGGGGCAGAGTGGAAATACTCTGACCCTCTAGAGGTGCTTAGGGGGTCCCAGAAGGACCCCCTGGGGCCCCCTTTTTAAAAAAAAAAACACGGGGAAATGGGCGCACGGTGGGCGCATCCTATCGCGTTGGATGCACGGATTCTCTTGCGGTGGGTGCGCGGATCCACGGCAACGTTTTTTGAAAAACGACAAGAAATCATTGGTTGTATGACAACTTTCTACACTGAAAGGTAGGGTGTTTTTTAAAGGTATGATTGTTATTGGTTAACAAAAACAGATTGTAAGGAACATTATATATGATAAGCTGATATGTTGAAAAGTCAAGCACACTTCCTGTCTTGTGTAGGAACATTGTGTGCTGAACTTGTGACCTGTGAGCTCAGTGCAGTGTTCCATGACCTGTTTCTATGGTAACAGGCAGAAGGTAGATTGGGGGAAGGGCTGAAATGTATTTCAGTTGGAAAGGGTTGAAATGTTTAACCAATAGAAAAGTGTGTTTGCTTTTGAGTTTATGTGCGAAGGATTGTGATTTGATGTTTACATGTATATGTGTGGAAAATGAAAGGGAAACTGTTTCATTCTTTGCTTTTGCTGAGAGGTGCACAGTGCAGAGATTCTGTAAAAGAAAATATGGTGAGTGATTGATATACTTCTTAATCTACAAAATAACTTGAAAGATGAGTTATTTAAACGTGAGGGGATGTATGTAGACTATTTTGATTTTAATCAGACTAATGTATTTTTCCTGCTAAAGTGTAGGGAGTACTTTTTTTCTGTTTTACAATGTGTGTGCATGTAGAAACCATTCTGTGATAAGCATTTGTGTTTTTCATGTGTTTGTAAACAGATAACTGTGCAGTTTTTATATTTTGGTAGAATTAGAAACCAGTCATTGTTTATGAATTTGTGAAATTAGTTATGTTATGTTTCTATACTAAAATGTAGTACTACTTCTAGATGAAGAAATGTGTTTTGGTATAGTGCAAGGGATAGTGTTGTTTGTCTAGAATCACACAGTGAGTCTGTGTGCATTTGGGAACCACTGCGAGAGAAGCATTTGGTAACATCGTGTATTTGCTGACAGATAACTGTTTTAACTTGTCATGTTGTGAAGTTTTAGTAGCATTAGAAGACAGTTATGGCTTATGATTTGATTAAATGAGTCAGGCTTTGACAGAAAAGTGCAGTCCTGAAATATGTAGATTGTGTGCAGTTCCCTTACCAGTTGCACTGTAGTGAATGAGTTTTGGTAAATTCATAGGGATAGTGGTGCATGTCTAGAATCACAGTGTGAGTTAGTGTGTATTTGGGATCAGTGTGAGAGAAGCATTTGGTGATATCATGTATTTGCTTACAGATAACTTTTTTAAAACCTGTCATGATGTGAAGTTTTAGTAGCAGTAGAATCCAGTCTTTGCTTATGCGTTGATTAAATGAGTCATGCTTTGACACTGATGTGCTGTACTTAAATATGTAGATTGTGTTCAGTACCATTAACTCTTCCAGACTAGTGAATGAGTTTTGGTAAAGTCCTAGGATAGTGTTGATTGTCTAAAATCACACTGTGAGTCTGTGTGAATTTGGGTAAGGATTGTAAGAGAAGCATTTTGTAACATCGTGTATTTGCTGACAGATAACTGTTTTAAAACCAGTCAGGTTGTCAAGTTTTAGTAGCATTAGAAGACAGTTATGGCTTATGCTTTCATTAAATGAGTCAGGCATTGACAGTAAATTGCAGTCGTTTTGGAGTTTTGATAAACTCATAGGGATAGTGGTGCTTGTCTAGAATCACACTGTGAGTTAGTGTGTATTTGGGATCAGTGTGAGAGAATCATTTGGTAACATCATGTATTTGCTGACAAATAACTGTTTTAAAATCTGCCATGTTGTGAAGTTTTAGTAGCATTAGAATCCAGTCCTTGCTTATATGTTGATTAAATGAGTCATGCTTTGACACTGATGTGCTGTACTTAAATATGTAGATTGTGTGCAGTCCCCTTACCCCTTCCACAGTAGTGAATGAGTTTTGGTAAAGTCCTACGATAGTGTTGCTTGTCTAAAATCACACTGTGAGTCTGTGTGCATTTGGGTAAGGATTGTGAGAGAAGCATTTGGTAACATCGTGTATTTGCTGACATATACCTGTTTTAAAACCGGTCATGTTGTGAAGTTTTAGTAGCATTAGAAGCCAGTCTTTGCTTATGCTTTGATTATATGAGTCAGGCTTTGACATAAAAGTGCAGTCCTAAAATATGAAGATTGTGTGCAGTTCGCTTACCACTTCCACAGTAGTGAATGATTTTTGGTAAACTCCTAGGTATAGTGGTTGTTGTCTAGAATCACACTGTGAGTCTGTGTGCATTTGAGAACCACTGTGAGAGAAGCATTTGGTAACATCGTGTATTTGCTGACAGATAACTAATTTAAAACCTCTCATGTTGTCAAGTTTTAGTAGCATTAGAAGCTAGTCTTTGCTTATGCATTGATAAAATGAGTCAGGGTTTGACACTAAGGTGCAGTACCATGTACTATTCTGTTCACTGTGGCAGAACTGAAAATTTAAAAGTTTTACCTAAGCACTGTCCTAGAAGTAGTCTGATTATTTAGTCAGTTTCTAAGTACCAAATAGACTGCTTCAAATGTCTATGCAGTATGCATGTAGTGTTCTAACATACTATACACTTGTCTTTTACACCTTCAATTCCCTAGTCAGTATCCATAAACTTCCAGGAAACATCCTGTCACTTCCTTTGCAGTCCTCTAGAGACCCATTCAACAGCATGTACTAATCCATTCACTGTGCCAAAACCCAAACACTTATAAATTCGCCAAGACACTCTCTTTCCAGTACTCTAATGATTCAGTCACTGCCTAAGTATTCATGCACTGAGCCAGGTCTTAGCACATTGACTTCTTCAAACCCCTATCCACTATGCATGCAGTCCTCTAAGCACCTACACACTTGTCTTTCACACCTTCAATTCCCCAGTCAGTATCTGTTCACTTCCAGCAAACACCCTGTCACTCCATTTGCACTCCTCTAGTGACCCATTCAGCATCATGTACTAATCCATTCACTGCGCCAAACCCTAATAAATTCACCCAGGCACTCTCCTTGCAGTACTCTAATCATTCAGTCAGTACCCAAGTACTCATCCAGTGACCCAGGCCTTAGTATATGGACTGCTTCAAACACTTATCCACTATGCATGCAGTCCTCTAACCACCTACACAATTGTCTTTCTCACCTTCAATTCCCTAGTCAGCATCCATACACTTCCAGGAACTACCCTGTCACTCCCTTTGCAGTCCTCTAGTGACCCATTCAGCACCATTTACTAATCCATTCACTGTGCTAAAACCCAAACACTTATAAATTCACCAAGATACTATCTTTGCAGTAATCTAATCATTCAGTCAGTGCCTAAGTATTCATACACTGAGCCAGGCCTTAGCACATGGACTGCTTCAAACCCCTATGCACTATGCATGAAGTCTTCTAACCACCTAGACACTTGTCTTTCACCCTTTCAATTTCCTAGTCAGTATCCATACAGTCCAGCACTTGTGACTGCCTTTGCACTCCTCTAGTGACCCATTCAGTACCAAGTACTAATTCATTCCCTGTGCGAAAAGCCTAGCACTTATAAATTCACCTAGGCACTCTCCTTGCTGTACTCTAATCATTCAGTCAGTACCCAAGTAGTCATGCAGTGAGCCAGGCCTTAGCACATGGACTGCTTTAAATGCCTATGCAGTATGGATGCAGTCCTCTAATCACCTACAAAGTTGTGTTTCACACCTTCAATTCCCTAGTTAGTATTCATACTCTTCTAGCAAACACCCTGTGAGTCACCCAGTGTGTCTCCTTATAGTACTGTAATCATTTAGTCAGTTAGCATGTAGTCTTTTAGTGAGGTAGGCTTTAGGGCATGAACTGCTTCAAAGTAGTATGCACGATGCATGTAGTGTTTTAACGATCGTCACACTTGTGGTTCAGGGCTATAGTTTCTTAGTCAGTTTTTATATAAAATGTGCTTGTACAGTAATGGAATAGTATACATTTGAAAGTTATTAATATACATTTATTTGTGATTCTTTTTTACAGATACAGAACAGGAGTGTTTCTCATCTGTTTGCACTCTTCTCGTGCAAGATTGTTTGGATGAAGGGTCCTTAGGTGTTTCATCATACTTGCTGTGCCGCACAAGTATTTTTTGTTAGGATCCCCTCGTAACAGAACTCTTTGGCAAATCTTGCGAATGAAGAAGGTGGCATTGGTCTTTGTTTGCCCCTTGGAAAAAGTTAAAAATTTCTTCACCACTAAAGAAAAACGTTGTGGGCGTGGTGCCTTCTGCAAAAAAAATTCCTCAGATTCGGTAAATATTTTAAAGCGGCAACATTTACAGTTTTTGTAAGTTAAACTTATAAAATTTTGTTAGCTGTATACATTTTATATATCTGTGATTTGTTTCTTGTGGTATTTTGTTGAGAATACCATGTTGTTTTTTTTTAACAATCTTTCTGATTTTCCAGGTCTGTCGTCGACATCCGTGGTTCCCACAGGAGTGTTCCGCCTTGTTGTTTTGTATTATTGTTGTTACATTTTGTTTATTAGTTTGTTGTTTATATTTATGTTAATAAAAATATAAAGTTTGAAAATAGTTTATCGTTTATATATTTATTATTATAAAAAATAAAGTTTGAATTTTTTTTTTATAATGTTTTTGGTTGTTCTCTTAACTGCTGTGTGACTCTTTCTTGTTCTTATTACTGTTATTTGATGGAGTCCACCATGGTGTTACATTTTGGGGCACTTATCGCTGGAATACTGGTGATATCTGCAGTTTGCACCAACTTCTGAATAGTGTGTTAGATTTATCTCAACTTTACTTCCGTTAAAGTGCTGATAATGAAATGGAGAGTAGCCGTTCCTGTGCAAAAAGACACGAGGTGCACCTTTGCGATTTATTCTAAATACTAAAATCCTGTATTGTATTGTACTGAGGTATTGGCTGCAGTTACGGTTTACACACAAAATCTATTAAGAAATCTCATTGTATTTATATTGATTGGGAATAGTGCGTCAGGTGCTGGATCTTGACGAGATACACTGCTCAGTTCGTATATTGTTGTGCACACGAAAAACATCACATCACAACTTTCACACCAATTGCAATGCGAAACAAAGTACGGCGATAAAACACATTAGCACCAGGGATTTTACACCTGCTTTCTGCTGGTGTTAAGTAGGACAACTACCTGCACCATGAAAGGGAACACAGCCAAGAGCCACACCAGAACACCCACAGGTGCCATAGAGTCAATGAGCATGATACAGGGATACCCATGAGGGCCAGAAGACTCATCTCAACAACTCCAGGACCGCCAATGCCCCCCAAACCCACATCTTAGTAAGTGTGTCCCTGTGGTCATTGTCTTAGCATGATAGGCACAAGCCCTGCAACATCACAGTGTGCCGTCACCTCAGTGTTGGCAGTGAGCCTGGATGTGTAGCTACACACGCATCCTCCTGCATGCACAACTGGCGTGTGCTGGTCTGTCGTTCACAGGTCAGTGCAGGGGTGTGCCTATCCGGCAAGGGGAACGGGGTGTCTCGGACATGTCCGTGTAGAGGAAGTGCGGTAAGTGTGTCTCTGTGTTCTGGTGTGGCCTGTTACAAGAGCCGCAGCAGTCGATGTTGTAAAGTGGCATGCACCACCTCCAAATGGCACTGTGATGTTGTAGTTGGAATGTAGCAGGACATGCGCAAATAGGCATTACAATGGCGTGCCGTACGAGTGCACGAGATACAACAGCTCACCGTACAAAAGTGTGGGGGCTCGTGGGAGGGAGGAGCAGTCGTTTGGCAACATAACACACAGTGAACTCGACCATGTGCCACATGCTGGGCATCTCATCCATGATGACCACGGTCGCAGACATCCCACAACACCAACGACTGGCCTTTGTACACATCCTGTATGAATGCAGCGTGGTTTTCACTTCTATGCTCGTTCAATGGTGTGATGTTGGCAGGTTGTGTGACTTGTGCTCCTTGTTGGTGTGTTTCATTTTGGCCATTGTTAGTCTATATGTGTGTTGTACTTAATTGTGCATGTGTGCCATTCTGCCCATCTCCCCCCTCCCCCTGTTTCTTCCTCTTCCTAGTGCTGTTGTGTCTATAATTTTGTTGCTGCACACATAAATACATGTAAAGAAGAAATTAGAATAGTTCCTTGATTCTTTTAGGTTTCAAAACTTCTCTATTGGTTTCTTTTTAATTTTCCATATGAACCGTTTTTTTTAATATTCAACAACACATAGAAGTCAGAAGTGCAACGTATTCTATCAACACACTTTCTAGAACATTCTACAATACGTGCGGGTTAAAAGTTCCTAAATTTTTTAAAACTTTACGATTTTTTTTTGTAACATTTTCTTGAACATTTAATGACACGTGCAGGTTAAAAGTTGACGATTGTTCTAAGTTCGAAAGTGCCTTCCAAATGCAAGTAGCAGGTGTGGTTGAGCTCAGCAAATTTTATCCTATGATATGTACTCCACGTTGAAACTGCTTTTTCTTAACCAATCACAAAGATGCTTTTCCACAAAACTAATGTGCACCCTACTTTTAAAAAAGAATGCTTTTCATGATATCTTCAGAGATAAGTTATAGATAGGAATTAGCATTTAAAAAAACCTTTGAAATTCACTGAAAAAACCATAGGTTTCATGCACGTTATCGTTAGGAATTGGCATTTAAAAAAACCTTTGAAATTCACTGAAAAAACCAAAGGTTTCAGGGGCGTTATAGTTAGGAATTGGCATTTAAAAAAACCTTAGAAATTCACTGAAAAACCCATAGGTTTCAGGGGTGTTATAGTTAGCTGGACATTTCCCTCGTACAAAACCCTAGAAATTCCCCTGTTATAGTTAGTTCAGCTAACTATAACTCGCGCCCCCGCAATGCACTGCTGATGACGTTACATATTACATCACTCATGACATGGTCAGTGACATCACTGATGACATCACTGATGACATCTCAAATGAAATCACTGATGACATCACTGATGACGTCATCCATGTGATAAATTAGTGCATCTTCTCACACCCTAATATAACCTTTGATACACCGACTCAAAATTTCAGACGGCCATTTTGACAACCATAGATACTCCAATACCAATAACTACTCACCCACTCATTGATTTTTAGGTCTACATACATCTCCACTCACTCACCTGTAGAGTCACTCATACTTACAGTCACTCTGTGCATTTATACACCTATATAGACACTCACACACCACCAATCATCCATTGAGGTACTGACACATCTAGTCAGTCATGCAAATAATTAATCACAGTAAAATGTACTCACCTATACAGTTAAAAACACTCAAGTTCACTTACTCATAAAAATACTAACAAATTCTGTGTCTTCCTGCAGAAAAACAAACAGCACATGACACAGATATCCTTGCACTATGGCGCATACAGCCACTCCCAAAATCACACACTCTCACATATAGATAGTTATATACTCTTACACACATATACACTGCGTTTCACATATGTAATTACTGACACATGTACAACTGAGATATACATTCAATCACCAACACACCCATACATACACTCACCCAACCATACAGTCCATCACAGATGCACTCTTAAAAACATGCACCCACTGAATCACCCACTCACACATCTAGTCACAGAGTCACACACACCCTACCCACACAAACACTCAGGCACCCATACAGATACTCAGACAACCAATCAATAACCCATATAGACACTCATATAGCTATTCACAAAACCATGCAGCCACTTATACACACCAACACACAGACACATACAGACATTCACACAGTTTAGTCACTAGTCTGCAGTAAGATACATTTAATGACTCACTTATAGACTCAGTTACGCACCTAGAAAATCATCCATTCACACACTTGTACACCCACTTATTTTTCAACAGGCCTTTCCCTATATATATTAAACATAATAAAACTGTTCAGAAATACATACTCAATGGATGATGTCATCAGTGATGTCATCAGTGATGTCATTTGAGATGTCATCAGTGATGTCATCAGTGATGTCACTGACCATGTCATGAGTGATGTAATAGGTGACGTCATCAGCAGTGCATTGCGGGGGCGCAAGTTATAGTTAGCAAAACTAACTATAATAGGGGAATTTCTAGGGTTTTGTACGAGGGAAATGTCCAGCTAACTATAACACCCCTGAAACCTATGGTTTTTCAGTGAATATATATATATATATATATATGTATATAGATATATATATATATTCCCCTTCGATGGCCCTTCTCCACGGACCGCAATTGAGGCGCACACTGAGGGATTTATATTCTGTTCATTTATTGTAGCCACATACAAAAAACCCCCACAGACGCATTTTGGCTACACGCCTTCGTCAATGTCGGTAGGGTAAACAATACTCTTCCTTTTTTATACAATTAAATCATAAACATGGAAATAGGACAGCAGTTCATTCAGATTACGTGTGGAAAGCAACGAGGGGTTTGTATAAAGCATAGCAGCTCTTATGGTTACAACAGCGGCCATCTTAAGATGTCTCATAAACCATACAAATCATTAATTCAATCATGGTATCTGCTATTAGTTATTTACAATTGCATATTGGACATTCTTTCTGTACAGCCTACATACACCTATTCACATCCTGTACAACTGATTTTTAATATAGCCCTGAATGGGCAATGGGTGTTTATGTATTTTTTTATATTCTTATCCTGTAATGATACAGGGCATGATAAACAGAATAGAATGAGTCTTCAACCTGAGTGGGTGCCATTACAGGATATGAATCTAAAAAAATACATAAACATAAACACCCATTGCCCATTCAGGGCTATATTAACAATCAGTTGAAGGTGCTTGCCATACTGCATCCAGAGAGTCTCACAGGAGTAGCCGGGGAAGAGGAGGCTGGTAAGTACAAACAAATGACTACCGCCACTCTGCTATGTATTGTCTTGCACAACTACAAAGCTACACCACCTAGGACACACACCATCCATCTGCACCCCACACTCACAAAACCATGGCTCACAGATCCAACATACACCCACTCCCATTCACCACAAACATAGCTAACAACTTAACCATGGGGGCATGTGTACAGGCAGATAGCACTACAACAACCACCAGGCCCCCTGGCCCACACCCGCAGGATGGATCCCTCCCCCACCCCACCCAGGAGCAGTTGGAAGCCATTACAGTACAACAAACAAACTTACAGGTAGGTAGCCATCTTCACAATGAGGGTGCCTGGGGGTGGGGGGCCTACACCACTACTCCAACCATGCCCCCTGTCCCACACCTGAGCAGGATGGATCCCTCCCCCACCCCACCCAGAAGCATGTGTCAGCCATTACACAACCCTCATAAAACTTACAGGTAGGTAGCCATCTTCCCTAGGAGGGTGTTTGTGGCTGGGAGAGCTGCACTACTTCTCCCAACATTGCCTGTGTCCCACACCTCAGCAGGATGGATCCCTCCCCCACCCCACCCAGGAGCAGTTGGAAGCCATTGCAGTACAACAAACAAACTTACAGGTATGTAGCAATCTTTACAATGAGGGTGTCTGGGGGTGGAGGACCCGCACTACTACTCTCACCATGCCCCCTGTCCCACACCTGAGCAGGATGGATCCCTCCCCACCCCACCCAGAAGCATGTGTCAGCCATACACAACCCTCATCAAACTTACAGGTAGGTAGCCATCTTCCCTAGGAGGGTGTTTGTGGCTGGGAGTGCTGCACTACTACTCCCAACATTCCCTGTGTCCCACACCTCAGCAGGATGGATCCCTCCCCCACGCCACCAAGAAGCAGTTGGAAGCCATTGCAGTGCAACAAACAAACTTACAGGTAGGTAGCCATCTTTACAATGAGGGTGTCTGGGGGTGGGGGCCTGCACTACTACTCCCACCATGCCCCCTGTCCCACACCTGTGCAGGATGGATCTCTCCCCCACCCCACCCAGAAGCATGTGTCAGCCATTACACAACCCTCATCAAACTTACAGGTAGATAGCCATCTTCACAATGAGGGTGTCTGGGGGTGGGGGAGCTGCACCACTACTCCCACCATACCCCCTGTCCCACAGCCTAGCAAGATGGATCCCTCCCCCACCCCACCCCGGAGCAGTTGGAAGCCATTGCAGTACAACAAACAAACTCACAGGTAGGTAGCAATCTTCCCTGGGTGGGTGTTTTTGTCAGGGAGGGCTGCACTACTACTCCCACCATGCCCCCTGTCCTACACCTCAGCAGGATGGAGCACTCCTCAACCCCACCCAGAAGCATGTGTCAGCCATTACAGAACCCTCATCAAACTTACAGGTAGCTAGCCATCTTCCCTGGGAGGGTGTTTGTGGCTGGGAGTGCTGCACTGCTACTCCCAACATTCCGTGTCCCACACCTCAGCAGGATGGATCCATCCCCCACCCCACCCAGGAGCAGTTGGAAGCCATTGTAGTACAACAAAGAAACTCACAGGTAGGTGGCCAGTACGTGCACTCACACATTTTCCCCAAATTAAATGGTGCTATATGACAACACCAGCCCTCACATTGCACAAAGAGCCATACCTACCCATTGCCAAGCACAGTGTGCACACAGGTAAGCCAAGGAAACTGTCACAACCACCAAAGTGTGACACACAATGCACAAGTAGAAGAAAGCCTGGGCACATTCATGCACAGCAACTAGTTACATGTGCATCACCATGGGGCAAGTGCAACAAGGACCATTCTCAAAATATGAAAGCATCAAGATAAGCACATGACAGGTCAAAGGGATGCAGGAGATGACAATGGCCAGTCCATGGCCAGATGTGACATCTGCTAGGTCAGACAACTAAACCATGAGTCCACAATCAAACACATGTTGTGCCAGGCCCTAGATGGCAACAAGTCCCAGTAAACCTCAATTGGACACGGTTCGCATGGTATGACCTGACACCTCGCACCATGGACAAGTGCTTGTACCACTGTATCATGTCAGGGAGCACAGTACTGCACACAGTCAACAATTTGATGATATGTCAATTGTGCAATGTACAAAATGTGAATGACACACAGCTAACCCAAAGATTGACGGGTGCACTGCAATGACCATTTCCCATCTGACCCACAGGTGACCAAGAACTCACTGCAGAGGACAACACCAGCAACCTGCAGAGCCATTCTCCACCCCTGGTACAAGGACTCTCGGATGTTGACTCCCAGGATTCCGTGGACGATGAGCTCGAGGCCGGCCCATCTGGTGTACCAGGGAGCAACAGGTCCCAGGACCCCAGCGTCTCCCCACCACATCTGCGGCAACAACTCCACAGCAGACCCCTGCTGTCACGGCCTGTTCAACCACAGCCACCACCAGTGCTGCCGGCAACACCCTGACTGTCCTAGAGGATGCCCCGCACACACCACCCATGGAGGAGGGCAGGGAGAGGATGCGGGTGCCCACAGTAGTGAGGCAACAGGTCTGTGGCAGCAAGGCAGGTGGAAGGGGCAGGGTCACCCAGGGACACCAGGAGCCTGGGACCCACTCCCTGGAACACATCACCAGAGTCCTGGGCGCATACGAACAGGCCCAGGGACGAACGGGCCGGTCAGAAGATCTGTTGCACGAGCTCATCCTGCTGATGAGGTCCATCGACAGACGCATGGGACAAATCGGGGACCTCTTGGGCCAGCAAGTGGCGGCACTGAGGGACAGGCATGCACCCCAGACAAGACCTCCTCCTCCCTCTGGTGGGTTGCATACTGACAGTTCACCATCCTCCCCTGCGCCCACAGAGAGGGGTGAGTCCTCAGACCCCACTGGCCCTGCAGCAGGGCCCCCCCCTGCCAAACGACAAAGGGGCCGTCCCAACAAGACCCTGGGAGTATCTGGAGGCAAAGCACGTGCCAGACGCAAGTCACAGAGCCAGCCATGATGGCAACCCTCTCCACCACTGCATTGACTCTTTGGACTGTCCTACCCCACACTGCCTTGTGAATGGCATCTGCCTGTTGGACTGGGTCACCACAGCAATGTGGTGACTACTCAACCATCTCATCTACCACGACTGTCAACTCACCCCCCCAATGGAAATGTACACCCCCTTGCATCTCACCATAGTAAATAAAATATCCTCACACACATGTTGTTGTGTCTGCTCCGTCTTTATTGCAGGGTGTACAGTCTTCAACATGATCACAATGTACCCGGACCATGGGCTGTATGTAGGCAAGGAGAAGTTGAAGACACCTAGGGAAACACAACAGAACAACTGTCACTGGTCTGGGTGTGGCATCACAGACATCACACAAGCCGTAACACCAGGATAACCCAACATGCACATGTCACAATGGCCCCCAAGTGTCAACATACACGTCCCGTTGATGTTCCCAAATGACATGTCCTAGAAACATTTCCAACCGCCACTGAGTCTACAACTAGCTGATGCTACAATTCTCACATGCCCCTGCACGACAACAGCAATCACATCAGACAATGGGTATCTTGCATATTGCCACCCACCGTCAAGTGAAGTAGCGGGTGATGAGCTGTTCACGCAGGTCAACACCTTCCTCCTCTCCACTGTCCTCATCACTGGACATGGCTTGGATTGCAGGCTGGGGCCTTGGGTCCTCACCATCATCCAGGAGCAGGGGAATCTTACTGTGAATGGCTAGGTTGTGGAGCATGCAGCATGCAACAACAATCTGACACACCTTCCCGGGCGAGTATTCCAGTGCACCTCCGGTCTTGTCCAGGCACCGGAAACGTGACTTGAGCAGGCCAAAAGTGCGCTCCACCACACAACGTGTCCTCCCATGGGCCTCATTGTAGCGGACTTCAGCCGGGGACCTGGGATTCTGCAGTGGGCTCAGCAACCAGGGATGGTTGGGATATGCAGAGTCACCTAGGTATGACAAACACAAATAGACATTGCAATGTCGCAGAGTCTCAGGGGAGCAGGTCACACACACAGCACGCCACACGACTAGGCATACTCACCCACAATCCATGCACGCTCTGGAAGAAGATTAGCCATCAGCTGGGGCACTATGCTGTTCCTCAGGATGTAGGAGTCGTGGGCCGAGCCTGGGAATTTGGCACACACCTGCGAGAGGGTCATATCCGCCAGGCACATTGATGGAGTGGTAATGCTTGCGATTGCGGTAAATGTGCTCACTTGCCTGTGGTGGCACAAGAGTGACATGGGTGCAATCAATGGCCCCAACAATTTTGGGGATGTGTCCAAGGGGATAGAAGTCTCCCTTCACAGCTGGCAATTCAGTACCCCTGGGGAAATGGATGTATCTGTCCTTGTTTAGCATCATGGCGGACAGTACATCACGCAGCACCATGCTGAACATCGGTTGTGACATCCCACCAGCGCTGGCCACTGTCTGCTGGAACAATCCTGTGGCAAAAAAATGCAGGGCTGCCATCACCTTATAAGTAGGGGTGAAAGCTGTTGGATATGTCCTGCGTGGCTGCAGGTGGGGCTGCAACAGATCACAAAGGGTTTTCAGGGTGGCCGTGTCCAGGCGACATTTCCATATGATCTCAACATCCTTCATGTCCTCCATCACCGTCAAGTGACAAATCAAATTTGGCCTCCTCCTATTGGAGTTGATAGTGGGCACATGTCAATACAATACACCAAGAAATGTGCCCAGCATATCACATTCAGGATGACACAACGACAACAATGACTGTTATCTAGAGTGACTAACAGACCAGCTTACATGGAGGGACACCTTCAGCTACACAAAGGGCCCACGTGTCAACTTACACAAGACAAGTACCTCAAACACCACCTTTGGCTATGTGAATGCACATAGGGATATGGCCACAGTACATATGTGCACGCCTGGGAGTCTAGCATCCAGCATATGTGTAACTAATCAAAACCACTGTCTCCTACCTAGCGGCTGTATCGGTCACACCTTGATGCGTCATTACAACCTGGCACACATCCACCACACAACGACCACAGTCGGCGCTGGAATGATGAATGTGTTCATGAGCAGACATGAGAGGCAATGCTAATTAGATCAACATTCATCGAAACGAGCATTGCTGTGATTGTCACTGGACCTCAACACATTGACATGTGTACACATTGTACAGTCCAGGTCTACACTGTCCTGCCTACACCAACATCAAATCCTCAAGTGACATGTGAGTGGATACAGACAAATGTACGTTACACACACAAACATGGCATGTGTAGCCATCCGTAGAGTAAATTGAACATTGGCATCGTGTGCACAATGATGTGCCATTGAACATGTTGGCACAATGCAGTGTTGATGTGTGACAGATGGACATCACCATTGCATGGCACCCATATCGCGGTAGCTACCGCCTGGCACCGGCGGTGTGTCTCCAGCACCCCCATTCACACAAGTGCAGTACTCATAGGCATGGAGACATGTTGCAATGGCGGTTGGCATGCTCCGCCGCCTGAATGGCAGTGCATCGTGTCAATGCATGACGCCCATATTGCGGTAGCTACCGCCTGACACCGGCAGTGTGTCACCAGCACCCCCACTCACACCAGTACAGTAATCATAGGCATGGAGACATGTGGAAATGGTGGTTGGCATGCTCTGCTGCCTGAATGGCGGTGCCTCGTGTTAATGCATGGCACCCATATTGCGGTAGCTACCGCCTGGCACCGGTGGTTTGTAACCAGCACCCCCATTCACACCAGTGCGGTACTCATAGGCATGTAGACATGCCCATATGGCGGTTGGCATGCTCCGCCGCCTGAATGGCGGTGCCTCGTGTCAATGCATGGCACCCATATCGCGGTAGCTACTGCCTGGCACCGGCGGTGTGTCACCAGCACCCCCATTCACACCAGTGCAGTACTCATAGGCATGGAGACATGTGGAAATGGTGGTTGGCATGCTCCGCCACTAAAATTGCGGTAGCACACCCCGGGCCCCAGCGGTGTTACACCGCCATGGAGCTCGCCCTAGAGCCAATGGGAAGCTCGATAGCGGTGGCATGATGCAATTTTGAAGATCGTGGTAGGCGTGCTCTGCCACCGTGGAGGCGGTCATTGGCTGCATTTGAAAGATGCACCATCGCGATTGCGCACCCCGGGCCCCAGCTGTGTTACACCGCCATGGAGTTCGCCATAGAGCCAATGGGAAGCTCGATAGCGGTGGCATGATGCAATTTTGAAGATCGCGGTAGGCGTGCTCCGCCACCGCGGAGGCGGTCATTGGCTGCATTTGAAAGAGGCAGATATGGACCACCAATTGCTGCAGCTTGGCTCCTTTCAAACGACCCCAGGGGGCTATATATGTGGGAGTGAGCCTCACATTGCCACTGCCCACAGAGTCTGCTGCCTGAGACCCCTCACCTGCTGCTGCCTCCAGGGACTGCTGCCTGAGACCCCTCACCTGCTGCTGCCTCCAGGGACTGCTGCCTGAGACCCATCACCTGCTGCTGCCTCCAGGGACTGCTGCCTGAAACCCATCACCTGCTGCTGCCTCCAGGGACTGCTGCCTGACACCCCTCACCTGCTGCTGCCTCCAGGGACTGCTGCCTGAGCATCACCTGCTGCTGCCTCCAGGGACTGCTGCCTGAGACCCATCACCTGCTGCTGCCTCCAGGGACTGCTGCCTGACACCCCTCACCTGCTGCTGCCTCCAGGAACTGCTACCTGGAGACCCTCGCCACCAAAATCCCCTGCTGTTGTCTCACGTCCACAGTGATGGCAAGGACAGAGAAGATCCGTGCCAGTCCCTTCACAAGCGAGGAGCTGGAGATCCTGGTGGACGAGGTGCTCACACAGTACCCAAGGCTATATGGTGCCCCAAATGTTGTGGTGAGTCTTAAACAGTGTTGTGGTAGGGCAGGGGGGCCACACATGTAGTGGACTGATGCAGTATGTGCCTGGGAGTGTGGATTAGTGTAATTCACTGCCTGACATGCTGTCTCCAGTGGGAGGGTGTGTGTACCCAATGCCACAGCTTTCCCTCCCTGCACATGTAAGTATGAGTGACCAGCCATACAGTGACACAGAAGGTTGTTCATGTTGTAGTCAGGACAGTGATTGCTTGGCTGGATGGCTGTATTTGCCCCTGTAGTCCATCTCAGTGTGAGCCCGGCTGGCCTGCACAGTCCCCGTCTACTAAGACAAGGACATATCACTTCACTTACAGAGTATAACATCAGTCTTTTCACATTGCACTCCAGCTGTGGCCCATCTCAGCACTGTAGATTGCACACAACCGCCCTTGTGAAGGGCATTTTGTATTTGTGAGATCATGTCCCTCAATGTGACATCCATGACACAGTTATCTATTCACAGGGCAGGGACATTGAGGGTTGCGCAGTCTTGGACACAGTGGGTCACCCCCCAACACAGGTTGAAATGTGATGTATGTGTTGCTCAACCCAACAATTGACTGGAGATGTGGGCAGGCAGGTTTCAGTGCTGGCATCCTGCATGTGTGTGAGATGTGCAGGGACTGTGTTCCCCCTCACACCTGCATGCTTTAACATCTGCTTTTCTCATGCAGGGGTCACATGTGGGCTGTACAATAGTCTCTGATTAATCTATCGTTGGATATGTGATTTCGTTGTACCTTGCTGCTATACTGATAGATGTCGTTACATGGCACTGTGTACCTGATCATTTCTCCCTCTTGTCTCCCATGCCTGCAGCTCAAGGTACACCAGCGTAAGGCCGTGTGGAGGGCCATTGCAGCGAAGGTGCGAGCCCTGGGGGTCTCAAACCGACGGCGCACCCACTGCCACAAGAGATGGGATGACATCAGCCGACTGGCAAAGAATGTAGCAGAGATGACCCTGGGGCTGCTTCCTCGCACTGGGCGTCTGGCACAGCGCAGCATGACATCACTATTGGGGCGCATCTTGGCGGTGACACAGCCTGAGCTGGATGCACGTTTGAAGGAGCATCAGCAGCAAGCCAGGGGTGAGCATTTGGGGAGTCTGATTTTGGATGGGAGTGGCTGCATGTGTACATAGCCTGTGCCAGCGCTGGCCTCTGTGATGTTGGTAGTGTGATGCTGTGGCATGTAAGTGGCTGCTGGCCTGGGTGCCTGTGGCATGCATTTGCCCTACCTGTACTTACAAAGTTGATTTGGAAGCTGTGCCTTCACATTACATTCTGAGTTGTGCTCTTCAGGTTTCTTCTGCATTGGTGTAGTCTTGGGAATCCCATGGGAGGGAACGGCAGTGTGCCCAATCTGACTGTGCGTACATCAATGCGTCCATTGAATGCACCCATATTGGGGAGGGCTAGATATCTTACAGCAATGTGCAGCATTTTATTGTCCCCAAGGTACGACATGGTGGGTGGCATGGGCTAATGTCCATTGTGGACTGTCATGTTGTAGTCTGGGTCTGTGTTGTCCCCTCCTGTTACATCCAGTTCTGTCATTGGCAACAAGTTGTGTGCCCCCATCATGTCCCTAGGTGTGCTGAGAGCTAGCTGTGTGTCTGTTTGAACAGAGCCACAAGCAGGGTGTTGTGCTGTGTGGTCATCACATGGCTCACTCATGCCTGAGTTTCCACTTTCCATGCACTGCTTGAGTCTATGTAGTGAGTTGGCACGATGTGATTACACAGGGTGGTGTGCAACAAGTAGATTTGCTCAACTTTTGTCATGCATTGCTTGCATATGTTTGTTCTGTTTTTGCCACTGACCTGACCCTCTCTCTCCCATGCAGCATCACATGTGGTTACGGAGGGACAGGAGACGGACACCAGTGGAGGTGAAACTAGCACCACAGCTGCCCAGGAGCCCAGTGACACAGATGTCACCAGCGCATCAGAGGGGGACAGGAGTCTGCTGTAGGAGTCCCAGCCTGAGGCGCAAAGCACCACATCATCCGATGCCAGCGGGGATGCATCCATCTTTGAGGGCACAGGGAATGGGGACTCTGCATCGACTTCCACCATGCAGCGGCCATTGCCCACCCTCCCAGCCACTTCCTCTGGTGCTGCCCGTGTCCGCCTCAGTAAGAGGGGAAGAGTGTCCTCACCCCTGGCACTGCTGCCCCTGCCCCTGTCCCCCCTGCTGCCATCAGTGCTGAGTCTGTGGACCTTTTGCACCAGCTGTGTGTAGGCCAGACAGCTCTCCTAAATGCCTTCATTGACCACGACAAGAAATTGGGCCAGGTGGTTGCCTTTATGGAGGGCATACATTCCGACGTGGGTGGGCTGCACCGGACAGTCCAGGCTTTGTCATCAACAGTGACGTCTGCCCTGCAACAGGCACATTCTCATAGTCCAGCTCCGGTCCCTTTGTCCACCCCCCTGGCAGTGGCCACGTCTGACGATAGTGACCATGGTCCACATACATCAAAGTCACGATACAGCACACGGAGCACACAGCGGCAACAACCCAAGCGGTCCCGTGCACAGACACCATCCCCACAGAAGACCAAAGGCACCCCAGAGCGGAGGGAGAAAAGCCCGTCAGGCGACACCAGGGGACATTTAGCAAAGCAGCAAACCTCAGGCACACATGCCTCAGTGGCATCCCCATCCAAGGACTCTCCTGCCCCTAAGGCATCACACAAAGATAATCATACAGTGTCTGTGCCAACCAAGGAGGTGGTGCATGCCAAGGCTACACCTGGGAAGGGCTCAAAGGCAGTATCACCAACCACCTCGACTCCCATTCCAAGCCCAGTGAAGCAGGGGCCGGAGGGGACTGTAGGGGTGACACCTAGTAAACAGGGGAAGGGGGGGCCGAGGCGAAGCAAGGTAATGCATTCCGCTGGGTCCAGCACATCACCAGAGGGGCTGCCAGCGCCTGCACCTGCTGCAGCAGTGGTGGTGAGTGTGCCTGTTGTGCCCACACCACTTTCCATTGATCCACAGTCAGTCAAGCCATTTAGGATCCCAAAGAAGTGGAAGGGCACCCCTCACCAATCTCCCAGCCACACCGTGACTCCCGTCTGCATGACTCCACCTCCACGTGCCACTACACCACCTGGTCCAAGCAGCCCTCCAGCCTGCCAAGACACTGATTGCTCTACCTCAGCTGTTCCGCTCTCTCCCCCTTTAAGTGCCCCGACAGTCCCCGAGGCACAACCAGCTCCCAGTCTGCCTGACAGCCAAGTCTGAGTGGTAGTCACCCTCACACACCTGTGTCTCACACAGGAGGGCCTGTACTGCACATTGTTGCCCCCTGACTGTGTTGCTGGCCATGGAAAGGTACAGTCGCACACATTCCCTGTGCAGCTTCTCATGGACATGCTCTGCACTCTGCCCTGGCCACTGGCCTTGTTGTTCACTGCTGTGTTGGACCATTGCCTGTGAAGCTTCTCATGGACATGCTCTGCACTCTGCCCTGGCCACTGGCCTTGTTGTTCACTGCTGTTTTGCCCTTGCCTGTGCAGCTTCTCATGGACATGCTCTGCACCCTGCCCTCGCCACTGTCCTTGTTGTTCACTGCTGTTTTGCCCTTGCCTGTGCAGCTTCTCATGGACATACTCTGCACCCTGCCTTGGCCACTGGCCTTGTTGTTCACTGCTGTGTTGGACCCTTGCCTGTGCAGCTTCTCATGGACATACTCTGCACCCTGCCCTGGCCACTGGCCTTGTAGTTCACTGCTGTGTTGGACCCTTGCCTGTGCAGCTTCTCATGGACATGCTCTGCACCCTGCCCTGGTCACTGGCCTTGTTGTTCACTGCTGTTTTGCCCTTGCCTGTGCAGCTTCTATGGACATGCTCTGCACTCTGCCCTGGCCACTGGCCTTGTTGTTCACTGCTGTTTTGCCCTTGCCTGTGCAGCTTCTCATGGACATACTCTGCACCCTGCCCTGGCCACTGGCCTTGTTGTTCACTGCTGTGTTGGACCCTTGCCTGTGCAGCTTCTCATGGACATACTCTGCACCCTGCCCTGGCCACTGGCCTTGTTGTTCACTGCTGTTTTGCCCTTGCCTGTGCAGCTTCTCATGGACATATTCTGCACCGTGCCCTGGCCACTGGCCTTGTTGTTCACTGCTGTTTTGCCCTTGTATGTGCAGCTTCTCATGGATATGCTCTGCATTTTGTACCTTACTCTTCTCTTCTCAACAGTTGCTCCAGTTGTCTATTTTGTCAGTGTCCTTACTGAATAAAGTTCTTTTGCTGTGTGTAAATGGTTTACTGTGCCACATGGTCTGTGTGGCACTTCAACAAGGTCAATGTTTGGGCTCACTTGCTCTCTTTTTTTCAGGGGTGACAGGGGCTTCATTCTTCTTGGCCCAGATACTTGTGGTGGCAATGGTGTCAATTTCAAATGTTTAGCAGTAGTCATTTACTTGATTAGTTCATGTTGGCTCTATTGTACACATGTCTGGTTGGGGGGCACTGCCAGCACAGGGTGGGTTTCTGCACACAGTATTTCAGGCAGGCTGTCCAGGGTCATCATGTGTGTGTTCTTCCTATATGTGTGCCCAGTGGTGTATGTGTGTGGTCATCTTGTGATGGCCAGTCATCCTAGTCCCATGGCTTACTTTCCATGTGTGCTCTTGGATGACCAGGTATTGTGCAGTGTGAAGGGGGTGAGTTTGTGGGGAGTGTTGATGTGTGCATGCCTCTGCAATGTCAACTACACACATGTGTCACCCGGGAGTTGTGTGCCTGTTGTTTTGATTGTTCATCCCTGTGGATGTGGTTGTATGCCCATTTGTGAGTTGTATGCTGTGCACTGTGCAGTGTGTTGGTGTGTCCTTGCAGTTCTGTCTGACTCCTACTTGTTGTTTTTGTCACTTGTGAGTATGCAGAGGGAGTTACTGGCAATTCAGTGTTGTGTTTTGTTGCACATCCCTATGTCTGGTGGCTGTTTGTGGGGTCTGTGCAGACCTGCTGCTCTCCACTGTCATTGTGGTTGTGTTTTCTCATGCCTTGCTGTCCCATGGTGCCTTCTTGCCTCCAGTGTGGCATGTTGTGTGTGTTGTCATGCCATCCCCTATCTGTGCTTCATCTGCCTACCCATTGTGGGTCTGCACTCCCTCTCTTTGTGTATGGTACACTCCTGCCAGGTCTCTTACTGACATGCAGTACACTTCACTTTGGTGTGAGCTGTTCCCTTGGTTTGTATGTGTGTGTGCCTCCCCATGCCTTCATTTGTGCCACTGTGCTTTGTGGTGCAGTTCTTTGTCCAGGGTCAATGTGTCACTCAGTGCATTTCCCCAATGGGTCATGTGTGATTTACTGGTGCTGTTTGTCAGTCATGGTTGCTGCTATGCAGTTCAACTGTGTGTGCTGCCCAGTCCTGTGGTCAAGTTGTTTCCACCTTTGTGTCCCAGACTTGTGCATCTATTGGGTGTTGTGTTGGATGTATGTGTGTTGTTGTGTTATTGCTCCACTTCCTAGGTGTGCTGTTGTCTTTGTGTTGTGCTGTATGGTGTTGTGTGGGTTACTGTTCTGTCACTGATGTCTGTGTGTGTCTGATATGCTTGGTGTGCACACACAGCTTGTTGTGCCTGCTGTGCTGTGTGCATGTTGCCTTGTGATTGCCTGTTGTGCATCCCCTGATGTCATGCTATGTTTGCTATGTGATTGTTCTGCCTGTGCATCTGTTGTTTGTTTGCTGTGGCTGTGTTGTTCTGTGATGGTGCACTTCTTGTGTGTGTTGTGGAATGGTGTCTGTGCATTGTTCCTGGGTGATGAGGTTGTGCACTCCTGTTGTGTCTGTGCTCCCATTGCCTTTCCCCAGTTTAGCTGCACAGGGCATGTCTGTTGTTGTTGTTGTGGCTCTGTGTGTGTTTCAGTTGGGTGATGTGTTTGTCTGTTGTATTTGTTTCCACATTTGTGATGGCATCCCTGTGTGTGTGTGTGTGTGGTGTTTGTGGCTGAGCCCAGGGTGTGTGGTTGTGTGTGTGTGCATTGACTGTCAAGTATTGGAAGCCTTCAGTGTGTTTGGCACTGGTGTTGTGTGCTGCTGGTGTGAGGGGGGTATGTGTGTAGATTCTTACTGGTAGTTGTCAGTCCTGAGGTGTGTAGATGGTCCCTGTGTATAGTGCTGCTTGTGTACTCCTGTGAAGCAGTTGTATGTATGTGTGGCTGTTCCCAGTTTGAGTTCAGGGCCTTCCTTTCATCCTTTCATCCTTGTGCCTATACATGGTTTGCCTTGCTGTCTCCCTGTGTGGTTGCACTGAGCTGTCTGTGGTTTGATTTCACTGACTGTGCCAGCTATGTGTGCTTTGATGGTGTGTGGGTGTTGTGCTCTGTTCCTTGTGTTGATGTGATGTACACATGCTTGTTGTGTGTCTCCATGGCCTTCAATCTGTGTGCAGCCCACTTTGGTTTCCCTATTTTTTGTGCTCCATTGCTGTTGGCATGTGGGGTGTGTATGTGTGTGTGTGTCAGTCTGTGATATGTATGTATGACTCTGTAGGCTGCGTGTTCATTTGGATGTTGATTCCTTGTGTGTGTTCATTTGTTGCTTGTCCTCATTGCGTTTTCCCTGAGTGTGGTGTAGTGTGTGTTTCCCTGGCCCTGTGCTACTGTGCTTTGTGTTCCTGTGCAGCCACTCCTGCATTATGTGTCACCATGATTGTTGGTTGTGTGGTGCATGGTATGTATTGCCTTGGCTTGTTGTTGTGCATGGGGTGCACAGGGGGGGCACATGGCATGTGCCTTCATGGGGTGTGCTAGTGTGTGGGCATGGCCCTGTGGTCTTGTGCCCTGCCCATGCCTGGCACTGGTCCTGCCTTCTGCATTGCGCATGTATTTGCTTGTGTTCGCCGCTGCAGTGACGTGACCGGACATTGCTGCATGGTGGGGGTAGCTGTGTGTCCAGGATGCTGTGGGGTGAATATGTGGCAGGTGGGTGATGTGTGGGTGCCCTTGGGGATGTGTCCCTATCCCCCCTAGGGTGTCTGATGTGGATTTGGACCCTGTGTCAGGCCGTGGGTTGTGTGTTGTGTGTTGTGTTATTGCGTACCTGCGGCGGCATCCGCAGCGGTCCATGAGTTCCTGGTGATGTAGCAGGTACAGTACCGGAAAGACGTGTAGAGCTGGGTCCATTGCAGTCGTGTCCGGGTGGTGTGGACCGGGACTCTGGTTTCGCGCTCCACTGTCGAGTTTCTGCCGTCTCTGGTTGGGCGGTGTCTCCGCTGCGGTGCGTCTGCTTGCTTGAGCCATCCTTATTTGTGGACCGGGGCGGACGTCATTCCGCACGGCGGTGGGTCTCCATTGGCTCCCACCGCCGCGGTGGCGGGCGCCCTTTGATGGCGGTGCGCATCGCACCGCAGCGGTTGGGAATTGGCCTATGTTTGACCATACTAATATGGCGGATGTGATGTCCGCTGCTAGCGGGCGGAAAATGGCATTTTTCCGCACCGCCGGCGTGTCGGTGGTCCCACCGCCCTACATCCTAATGGACCCCAAAGCATCCATGGATCTGGACAGATCTCAAGATGATTTATGATTGGCTGCCACCACCTCAACCAGGAAGGGGTGGCAGCCATCTTAGGACTTTAGACACAGTCCTGAGTCCTTAGTAAGTAAAACAAATGGCATAAGGGGGCTGGGTAGGGGTACCCTGCCCCCTTAGCTCTGGTGGTGGGGTCCCAGAGGGGGGCACAAACGTTTTTGTAAAAAGTTTGCAGCCTGGAGGGCCTGGGCCTTTAGGAAAGGTGCAGCATTAATTTAAGGGGGAGAGAAGCGTTCACTGCCAGCATCCTCAATCCCGGCGTGCTACAGACTCAAAAGGGCCGATTGCAGGTAAGCGTCATGCTGGAGCTTCGCTTCACATGATTTTATGTATTGAATCTGCCCACTGCCCATATCTTTTTTGGATCACAGCTGCTCACAGGCAATGCAAATGCAGTGCGGCTTTACTTGGCCTCTGCTAGGTTATGTCTTTTAGTCTATTGCTACCTGTAGACCACACAACTTATACCGTTAGCTTGAGGTAGCAGTATGGCAGGGCGGCCCCCTCCATGTTTATGCTTTTCTTTGCCTTTTTGCACTTTCCTTTGTTGAGTGCTTTTGCTTGTCAGTGCCTGCTTGCATTTAGCCGGCCCACACTAATGTTATACTTCTCACTATACGATCATGCGGCCGGTACGTGGCAGCAGGGTTGAGCATGCTGTCTCGGCCCGCTCTTAGCTTGAGAGCCTCGGCTCCCGCTTGTTTTCTGGAATGCTACGGACTCACAGGGGCCCGTTGCAATAAGTGTCATGCTGGAACTTCACTCCACATCATTGTTGGATTGCACCTGGCCAGTTTATATAGTTTTAGTATTACAACTGCCCATGAGCTGAAACAATCAATGTATGGGATCAAGACCAAATGGAACATTGGCGCTCCACCTGGCTATGATTGGATATGCATGTACACTTTACCCACTAAATCCATTATTACCACATTACTTGTAAAAAGCTACTTATGGCAGTGGGGTGGGGGTGGGGGGAGGGGGATTCCCCTCTGTGTCTTTTTGTTTTATTTTTTCTTTTGTTAAATGTTCCTGTTTGTACTGTTAGTGTTCACGTCCAGTTAGAGAGTAGGCTTGGATCATATTGTTGTACGTGGTATGATTTTGCTTTGTACGTTTGGCAATTAGGCTTCATTCAGTTTACATAATCATGCGAACGAAAGTTGAGTTATTTGTTGTCCTTAAACATATATGAGTTTCTCCTCTAATGCCATGCGATACACACCACATGTCTTCATCTCTATGATAATGTGCATCCTGAGCCTACCGCCAGGGTTTTTCATGCCTGACTTTTGCGGGTAAACCTGCTGGTTTTCATGTGTGTCACCACTTGATTCTAGTCGGACACCACACTGGTGGAAATTGTTGTTCCACACTTGGGTTTTTGATGGCACTGTTAACATGTTAGGTGTTACTAACACTCATTTTCTGTAACCTAGATGTCTACATGACTATGTTCATATTTTCTCACAGGTCATTGAAAAAGTGGATCAGATGATGAGATATTGGCGACCACTTTCTTTATGTTTTTGTATTTCTCTTTATATGCACTATTTGGCTTTTTCTTATTGAAAGCAGAAGTGAATTGTTCAACATCCTGATGATAGCCCGACAGATCAGCCGAGGTTTATAGTGAGAGCAGAAACATGTTGACCATGAGATAAATAGGCAAGGTTAGTAGACTGCTACCCAGCTTATTTACTAATTTTAATCCTGACCTAGACAGACCATAGTAAATCTCAACATCTGTCTTGGAGTTCATTTTAACCACATTGCTTACTTTATTTTTGTTAGCACCACAGCACTTTTTTACACTCTGCTAGCCTCACCATTCCATAGGGGTTATTATTGTATTATAAAACTTCAGAAGAGCTCATCCTGATTAGAGGGGGAGTTGTAGCTCTCACCGTGATTTCACGGTTTGATTAAAATCTCTATGATGAAGCATGACACCTCTGATGGGTTAGCGATTTTGTCTTATTAAAGGAATACTTTTTTGACATTATAGGTTTCAAGCTGCTCTTTTTCATAGATCTGGCTATTTCGTTTTGTGTAGCATTTATGATTTGAGAGTGAATTCGCGCTGATCTGAAAATCTCTCCAGGCCCTCCTTTTTGTGTTTTTTGGTTAGTTTACTATTCCCACGCCAATGCAAGCAAAAGAAGGGAGTGTGTTAGATTTTGGTGGGTTAGATTTACTTTTTCCACTCCTCCCTAAGCAACATTTAGGAAAGTGTTAGATTTTGGAGGGGCTGGATTTACTCTTCCCACTCCAACCTAAGCAACAGTAGGGAAAGTGCTGGACATTGTAGGGGTATATGTACTATTTTTACTCCAGCACCAGCAAAAAAGGAAAAGTGTTGGACTTTTGAGCGGTTAGATTGAGTATTCCCATTCCAATCTAAGCAATAGTAGGGAAAGTGTTGGAATTTGGAGGGATTAGATTTACTATTTCCACTCCAGTCTAAATAATCGTAGGAAAGATATTAACTTTGCGAGGTTATATTTCATATTTTCAGCCCAACATAAACAAAATCAGGGAAGTATTGGAATTTAGAGGGATTGGAAATATTATTCTCACTCGAATGTACCAAAAAGTCATAAAAATGTTGGTCTTTGGAGAGGTTAGATATACCATTCCAATTCATAATCTTTTTTTAAGTAAATTTAAGTAGCATAACACTTTAAAAACATATTGAAATAAAAAACAGTTATAAATAAATAAAATTAGATGTATGTAATAAAAAAGATTGTAATACAATATATTTGAATAAGTATACAATTAAATAAATACAGTTGAAATAAATACACTTCCCTCCCTAATACCTACAAAAACACTAACAAACAAAATAAAAATATTAAAAAATGATAAATAAAACATTAACAATATGTAATTGGAATTTAAATAAAACCAAATAAAATTAAAATAAATGATGAATATAACTTCATGTTAAAAATGTTATTATTAAATACCATTATCAAAGAAATAATAAGGAATTAAAATATAACAAGTAATTGACTTGATGATTAATTGGTTACATTACTGAAATAATTAATTATCAAATACATTTTAAAGTAACCAAAAAACTTATTACAGTAAAAACAACAATAATATATATTTTCAGTAAGTTCCCATTGTTATCCCTTCGACCCACAGAAAACCATTACCAAATTATAAGTTAGTAATTAAACTGTAGAAAATTGAGATTACACATTAACAGTCACAAAATGTAATTAACTATTTAAAATAATTAACCAAATAAATTATTAACATAATTAATTACCAATTAATTACTTTCTGTATATGAAATATATTTTAAAATAGAATAAATAATTTATATTTAACACAACTATACTTCAGTAATCCCCAACACACCCATTAACCCACTACTAAAATAAAACATATTAATTAATGTTTTAAAATGTTCATTTAAACTTTAAAAATTGCAAACTATATTAAGATAGCTAACATAACATTAGATCAATTAAATAGGGAGTGTGTTAGATTTTGGTGGGTTAGATTTACTTTTTCCACTCCTCCCTAAGCAACATTTAGGAAAGTGTTAGATTTTGGAAGGGCTGGATTTACTATTCCCACTCCAACCTAAGCAACAGTAGGGAAAGTGCTGGACATTGTAGGGGTATATGTACTATTTTTACTCCAGCACCAGTAAAAAAAGAAAAAGTGTTGGACTTTTGAGCGGTTAGATTGAGTATTCCCATTCCAATCTAAGCAATAGTAGGGAAAGTGTTGGAATTTGGAGGGATTAGATTTACTATTTCCACTCCAGTCTAAATAATCGTATGAAAGATATTAACTTTGCGAGGTTATATTTCATATTTTCAGCCCAACATAAACAAAATCAGGGAAGTATTGGAATTTAGAGGGATTGGAAATATTATTCTCACTCGAATATACCAAAAAGTCATAAAAATGTTGGTCTTTGGAGAGGTTAGATATACCATTCCAATTCATAATCTTTTTTTAAGTAAATTTAAGTAGCATAACACTTTAAAAACATATTGAAATAAAAAACAGTTATAAATAAATAAAATTAGATGTATGTAATAAAAAAGAATGTAATACAATATATTTGAATAAGTATACAATTAAATAAATACAGTTGAAATAAATACACTTCCCTCCCTAATACCTACAAAAACACTAACAAACAAAATAAAAATATAAAAAAATGATAAATAAAACATTAACAACATGTATTTGGAATTTAAATAAGACCAAATAAAATTAAAATAAATGATGAATATAACTTCATGTTAAAAATGTTATTATTAAATACCATTATCAAAGAAATAATAAGGAATTAAAATATAACAAGTAATTGACTTGATGATTAATTGGTTACATTACTGAAATAATTAATTATCAAATAATTTTTAAAGTAACCAAAAAAATTATTACAGTAAAAACAACAATAATATATATTTTCAGTAAGTTCCCATTGTTATCCCTTTGACCCACAGAAAACCATTACCAAATCATAAATTAGGAATTAAACTGTAGAAAATTGAGATTACACATTAACAGTCACAAAATGTAATTAACTATTTAAAATAATTAACCAAATAAATTATTAACATAATTAATTACCAATTAATTGCTTTCTGTATATGAAATATATTTTAAAATAGAATAAATAATGTATATTTAACACAACTATACTTCAGTAATCCCCAACAAACCCATTAACCCACTACTAAAATAAAAAATGTTAATTAATGTTTTAAAATGTTCATTTAAACTTTAAAAATTGCAAACTATATTAAGATAGCTAACATAAAATTAGATCAATTAAATAATTTACATAATAATTTTCCTAATAAATATTTAATGAACCTAAAAATAATTTTACATAACGCACAATAACTTACATTAATGCCCCATAAACCCCAAAACCTGCTGCTAAATTAATAATTAATAATTCAATGTAAAAATGTTTCAGTTGCACATTAAAACTTTCAAACTCTAATAAAAAAATAGAAAATATAAATACTGATGCTAATTCCTAAATTAATGTCACTAACATATTTTACATTAGTTAAAAATATATACTTAATACAACTAAATAAATTAAACCATATTTATAAAAGGATACTTTTAAAAACAATGTTATATATCTGGAAAAAACATATTTTTACTTTCTATATTCTGTCCCGCAATGTTTTAGACTTGTTATATTTTTGACATGACATTGTTGCACCATAATATTTTGGTCATTCATTAATATCTGTGATGCTGGGTATGCGCTGAGAGGTATGGCACCTGAGTATGAACTCTAAGATATTTTTTCCTCATCACATCGTGGTCAAAGTAATGATAGTACTGAAGGCAAGTATACCACATTCTCTTGTTGTAAACAATATTTATGTTAAAAATGTAATATAATAAAATATTCTTGTATTAATTGGAGGGACATGCATCATGATGCATGTCGCCTTTTGAAAATATCATTCTAACACATGAGATAATGCTGGAGTGGTAAATTAAAATGAGAAAATAAAGAAAGAAAGATAGGAAAGTCTGAAAATATAAATACATAAACAAATAAAAAAAAGTTAAACATTTTTAGAAAATTAAAACCTGAGGCACTGGATTTGTATGGGGATAAAGAGCAGAGTGGCAAGATTGGTGGCCAGGGTGAAAATAGAGTGTATCGGGGAAGGAAGGGAGGAGTAGTAAAAAAACTGCAAGTGTTCCAGGAAAAAGAATCACTTCCATGAAGCACTTGAGGGAAAAGTAGAGAAGTTCCTGCAAGAATGGAATGGAAGGATACATGATACAACTCTTCCCATTAGAAAACTGTGGGACTGGTACACTCTCGGGGTGGGCAAACACTATAAAATAAGGGAAAGACTTTGAATCAGCAACAGGGAAGTGTAGTAGACAACAATACCATCCAATCATGAGCAAGAGCCCGATCCAAAGCCCACTCAAAGGGCTCGATTCTGATGCGGTTTGGAAAGCTGCCCAACCGAATGGCTTTGGGAATGGTTTCCGACCGAATCAGATCGGGAGAGTCCAACCGACTGAGTACGACACATCAGAATGCTTCCAGATTTCCGGGTTTTTATACTATGGGACAAGTTGCTGTGCATGTCATGACACTCAAGGACATTCTCCTCTTTGAGACTAAAATATTTCCCCATAAACACCTTTTTAGCAAATTATTTGCTCATTTTTTTTGTGAATCAATCAGAGTTGGTAAAGCGCAACTACTCACCTGTGAGGGTCTCAAGGCGCTGGAGGGGAGGAGGTGCTGAGGTCATCCGAAGAGCCAGGTCTTGAGGTCCTTCTGAACTGGGGCAATGTGGGAGATTGTCAGAGTTGGAGGGTGAGGGTGTTTCAGACTTTGACTGCGAGTTAGGAGAAGGACTTTCCTCCCGTTCTGGTCTTGTTGATACGTGGGATGGTGGCCAGAGAGAGCTGGGCTGATCGGAGGTGTCTTTTGAGTGCGTGAAATGAGAGGTGGCTATTCAGGTATGCAGATGCGGTGTTGTGAAGGGCCTTGTATGCGTGGGTGAGGAGTTTGAAGGCTATTCTTCTTTCGACTGGAAGCCAGTGGAAATCACGGAGCTGTTGGATGATGGGACTGCGACAGGGGATGTCGAGGATCAGTCTGGGTCCGGCGTTCTGGACAGTCTGGAGTTTGCAAAGGAGTTTCTTGTTGGGTCCAGTGTAGAGGGCATTGCCGTAGTCCAGTATGCTGCTGATGAGTGCATGCATTACAGTTTTTCTGGATTCGGTTGGGATCCATCTGAAAGGTTTTCGAAGCATGCAGAGGGTGTTGAAGCAGGTCGAGGATACGGCGTTGATCTGGCGGTTCATTGTGAGTGATAAGTCTAGTATGATGCCGAGGTTTCGTACCTGTTCCATTGGCGTGGGGGGATTTCTAAGGGCGTCAGGATTCGTTCCGCATGGAGGGGATGGAGCCAAGGATGAGGACTTCTGTCTTCTCTGAGTTGAGTTTCAGGCAGCTGTTCTTCATCCAGGTGGCAACAGCTTTCATCCCTTCTTGAAAGTTGTTTTTGGTGATGTTGGGTTCCTTGGTGAGGGAGAGGACCAGCTGGGTGTCATTGGTGTCAGAGACGATGTTGAGCCTGTGGTTCCTGATGATGGTTGCAAGGGGGGCCATGTAGACGTTGAAGAGGGTGGGGCTGAAGGAGGAGCCCTTGTGCACTCCACAGTTGGTCTTTTTCGGTTTTGAGACATAGGGAGGGAGTCTGACCCACTGAGTTCTGCCAGTGAGGAAGGAGCATATCCAGTTGAGGGCCTTGCCCCAGATGCCGGCGTCATGGAGTCTGGTGGCTAGGGTGCTGTGGGAGATGGTGTTGAATCCAGCCGGGAGGACCAGTAGAATGAAGGCTGCTGCCATTTCGCCCTGGTCGAGGAGGGAGCAGATGTCGTCGGTGGCGGCAAGTAGGGAGGTCTCGGTGCTGTGGTTGCTTCGGAATCTGGATTGAGAGCTGTCCAGGACATTGTTAGCTTTGATGCAGTTTGCTAACTGGGTCTTAACAGCCTGTTTGATTACCTTGGCTGAGAATGGAATCAGGGAGATGGGCCTGAAGGTCTTGAGGTCTGTCGGTTTGCGGAGGGTTTCTTTAGGAGGGGGTTGACTTCGGCATGTTCCAGTCATTGGAGAAGGTGTCAGTCTTGAAGGAGCAGTTGATTGTCCGACATAGTTCAGGTGCAATGGCAGAGGCGGCTCTGTGGAAGATGCAGTGTGGGCAGGGGTCTGAGGGTGCTTCGGAGAGGATGCTTTTCATGGTATTCAAGGTTTCTGTTGTGAGCGGAATCCATTTGGGCAGGGTCTGTTGGGTGGCATTACATGAGGGGAGAGCTGGATTGGTGAGGTGGTCTTGGTTGTCGAAGTTGTCATAGATCATCTTAATCTTGTGGTGGAAGAAGGTGCTGCGTCCATTGCAGAGGTCTTGTAAGGGTGGGACGTCTGTTGTTTTGCTGCGGGGTTTGGCAAAATCCTTGATGATGGAGAACTCTTTGGTGTTGTGTGTGTTGGTGAGGATTCTATTTTGGATGGATTTCTTCATGTGGATTTGATGAGTTGGTGGCGTGCGGTGGTGGCTGCTTTGTAGGTGGTTCGTGTTTCTGGGATTTTGCTGTTCCTCCATGTCTTTTCGAGTCGTCTGCAGGAGCACCTCGATTTTTGGAGTGCAGGGGTGAACCAGCTTGCTTTCTTAACGTGTCTTCCGGTGCCTTTCTTGAGGGAGGTGATAGTGTCGGTGCAGTTTGTGACCCAGCGCTGGAAATTGCGTGCTTTAGTGTTTGTGTCTGACGTAGTCAGTGGAGGGGTGCTGACAAGGGCAGCAGTGAGCTGGTCTTCGGTGACTTTGTTCCACCTTCTGCAGGGAGGCAGTGGGCGTGCTTGTGTATGGTGGGTTTATTGAAGGATAAGTGGATGCAGTGGTGATCCATTCAAAGGAGTTCCATGGTGTTGCTGTAGGAGACGCTGTTTCCTCCAGTGAAGACGGGGTCGAGTGTGTGTCCTGCTGTGTGCATGAGGGCGGTGACTAGTTGTTTCAATCCTATGTTGGCAATGTTCTCTAGGAGGGAGGCGGTGTTTGAGTTATCATGCTTATCTAGGTGGAAGTTTAGTTCTCCGAGTAGGATGTAGTCTGTAGATGTAAGGGCATGGGGTGCGATGAGGTCAGTGATGGCTTCGGTAAATGAGTGTGGGGGCCGGGCGGCCTGTAGATGAGGGTTCCATGGAGGGTTATTTTTGGGTTGGTCTGGATCTGGAAGTGGAGGTGCTCCATGAGGGAAGTTGTGTCATCCGGGAGGGTGGTCATGCGGAGGGTGCTTTTGTGAACGATGGCGATGTCTCCTGCAGGATGGATGGGGCAGTCCTTGCTCAAGATCTTGTATCCATCAGGAATGGCAGAGGCAATGTCGGATGCAAAGTTGGCATTGGTTCAGGTTACCATGAGGAAGGCAACATCAGGTGAGTAGGTGTTAAGGAGGTCCCAGATTTCTATGGCATGTTTGTGTAGGGAACGTACGTTGAGGAGGATGCAATTGAGTGGTTTGTGAGTGGTGATGCCCGGTAGGCTGGGAGATGCTGCTGGAGTATGGAGGTGGGTGAAGGTGCGGCGGAACTGTAGACAGTAGAGGGAGCCGAGGGTTTTGTTCAATGTAGAGAGCTGGCAGTTGTTGGTGTGTCTGGGGTAGAGATCATGGAGGGTGCTGGAGTTGTAGCGAAGGCAGGTCAGAGGACCCTTGTTCCTGGCGCTGGTACAGATGGGCTTGCCTTTGGCACACCTTTAGAGTGCCCACTGCGCGCAGCCGCTATTAAGTAGGGTTCAGGGGGCGGGTCTGCTGGGTGGTGGGAAAGACACACTGGAGGTGGGAGGGGCTGTGGGGGCAGCAGCAGTGGGGGAAAACGAAGAAAAGAGTGAGAAGTGAAAAGGGGAAAAGTGGCAGAAGAGTAGAACAAAGTAAAAAAGTAAGGGGCACAAAGGAAAGAGGCAAGAGAGGCAGAGCAGCAGAAGAGCAGAGTGCTCTCCCACTGGACCACCAGGGATGAGGCACAGGCAGGAGCATGTGGGTGGAGGAGGGCCTTGAGCACCCTGCAACAGAGCTCAGGGGGCAGCTCTTAGTGGTGGAGCTGCGCTGGGGGAGAGCAGTTACACTGACCTGGTCAGTGGTCTTGCTCTTCTTGCCACGCAGTGGCTGCCATTTATTGGGGATTGA
Source organism: Triturus cristatus (assembly GCF_964204655.1). Taxonomy (NCBI): domain Eukaryota; kingdom Metazoa; phylum Chordata; class Amphibia; order Caudata; family Salamandridae; genus Triturus; species Triturus cristatus. The sequence continues at coordinate 989,241,770 of NC_140583.1, read as the reverse complement.
GGGAGGCCCGGTCAGCTGGGAGGCGGGATCGGGAAGGACACACTGGAGGGGGAGGGTTAGCAGGGCAGAGCGGCGGAGGAAAGAGTGAAAAGTGAAAAGTGAAAAGTGAAAATGAAGGAAAGAGTGAGAAGTGAAAAGGAGAAAAGTGACGGGCAAAACATATGAAAGAGGAAGAGGGGCACAAAGGAAAGAGTCAAGAGAAGCAGAGCACCAGAAGAGCAGAATGCTCTCACACTGGACCACCTGGGATGAGGCGCAGGCAGGAGCCTGCGGGTGGAGGAGGGCCTCGAACACCCTGCAACAGAGCTCATGGGGCAGCACTTAGGGGTGAAGCTGCGCGTGGGAAGAGCAGTCACACTGACCAGATCAGTGGTCTTGCTCCTTGCTGAATTGTAGCCATCCAGTCGGTTTACTTGAATTTGACTTATTTTACATGGTCTCTCACACTTTGCATATGCCTTATTTCTACTCATTTGAAAGCCCACACCCCAATTTGTGGGAATTTCACGTCTGCATTACCTGTGCATTTTCCCACATTCCTTTTTTTCTATACTTTTCCTCCACATCTTGCTCTCTCCCAAATCAGATTTCACCACAACACTTTATTTGTGAATCGGCCTTAAAGCTCTTTAATATTTTTCGCTACTTTCTATTGTAAAGTAGAGAGCCCCAGCTGGTCTTTATCCTGGCTTGAACGCCTCGCCCTGTACTCATTAGACTTGCACCTCATTGGCAGTGATTTGACCAATATCCCTAGTGCCTCTTTGTGCTCTGAGTGCATCCTCTGCTCTGTGAAAGACTCATCCCAAGTTGCATCATCAGCTAAGATGGGAACATTGCTCTTAATATCATCTCTCAATAATTCATGGCTGGAATGAGGAGCCAGCAACCAGCCCTGAATCTTGCGGTATCCAAATTTGCATGGCATCAATCAGTCTTAGCACCATTAAAGATCACCCTTTGAACCCCTTCCTTTTATCCAATAACTGATCCAGATGCAGATGTAGCTCTGGCATCCCTCTGATTTAATTTACACACAGTAGCCTTTCATGTGACATTTCATCAAATGCATTGGCAAAGTGCAGATAATTGACTGTACATACGCCGCTGCCTACAGTAAACAGAATGTTGGGATTTGTTTTAAAGAGATAAGACGGGCTACAGCGAAATCTTCGAGCTTGGGAGGCTGGGAGTTAAGGGAACACTATGCTTTGGAGCCTGTCTCCAAAACCATACCTGAGGGCAGGGTGTTCACTCTGAGCTGAGATTTTAGTGCCGGAAGCAGATGCTGTCATGAGATTTGAGTGCCTGAGGCTATCTATCAGGTGAGGTGTGATTCCAGAAGACAGACTCTGAAAGAGCCTATGTTTACTAGAGACTGCCCCTACTACACCTATAAATGTACAATGCGTCTGAAATAGGCTCTGAGGGGCATATTTACAAGAACTGGCACATCAACATTGATGCATCGGACTCCTTGCATCTGTCACAAATGCCCAAACAACGCTATGGATGTTTTTTTTTCACAATATAGTGTTCCACGGCGCAAGGATTCACAGATGTGTCGAACATTCTGGTGCATATTTTGCAGCTAAAGTGACGCATTGCTGGAGTTGGTCGCAGTGGCGGCTCCTCGGCTATGGTGGAGGAGCTTCGCCCGACTGCTTTCAAGCAGTGCGAGAAGAGGAAATATAACATGATAATAACTTTCAGTTAATATCATGTTATGTTTCCTTTGCGGGTGGGGCTGCTCTGCTTTCGGAGCAGGGCAGAGGAGGAGTAGTTTGCCCACTCCTAAGTGCGCAGTGGCTGTTTGGTTGCCCTCTCGGGCCACCCAAACCAGTCATGCGTACTTTCCTCGTTCTCCATGCAGGCTGCATTGCATTCTGCAAGGAGAACATGCTCAGGCCTCCATTCCCTGGTTGAGCATCAAACCAGGACGCTGCATTGCAGCATTGTGATTGTTCAGTGGGGCCTGGCTGTGCTTCTTGATTCTTGAGGAAAGCAGAAGCAGAGACGCGGGACCCAGGCAGGAAGGTAAGTTAACAAAAAAAAAATGTTTTGGGCATTCTCGCGTGACCCCCCCACAACCCTTCCCGCACCCGCCTCGCGAGCCATGCCAGCCACCACTGGTTGGTTGTAAGACTGACACAACTCCAGAAATGTGTCAGAACACAGAGGCAAGTCCAGATTAAAAGCCCTGTGTCAATCCTTATGCCTGGTTTGAGAAGGCGTAGGGATTTTGATGCATTCAATTCGTAGAGTGACGCAGTGAAAAGTTGTCAATTTCACAGCGTCAGTTCTTCATGGTTTTTAATGTGGGAACCCCTACCCTGCATACATAATACCTGGTGCAGGTATAATGTGGTGCAGGCCTCTACAAACTGACTCACTGGGCCCAATGCGCCAGTTTGTAAATCTGGAGCAGTGCGGACCACTGATTTTGATGCGGCTGCATCTAAAAAAATGGCACTGCAGTGGTGCTAGCTCCTTGTAAATATTACCCTGAGCATTGAAAACTGTCTCCAGGGTGATTTGTCAGGCCAAGAGGATGCCTCACTGGTGCCTCATTGAGTACAGATGGTTCTCTCCAAGCTGACCTGTGACCACCTCCTCTGGCCTGGGTCTGAGGTGGTGTTTGTAGTGAGGGAGGCTGTATTTGAGTGTTCTGTCAAATATTATACCTGAGATGTGAAGGAGAGATGAAGGCTGTCTCTAATATGGCCTACAGGTGTAGACGGGGTCTCTGATATGTGTTGTGAGTGCTGGAGGACATCTGTGATACGAGGTTAAGTGGTGGAGGTTGTCTCTGAGATGCCAATAGGGACGGTGAGGGGGGCAGTTCTCTCTGAGATGAACTGTGATTCCTGGTGTCTGATCGTTATATTTTCTTTAAGTGCTGGAGGCTATCTCTCACATGACTTATGACATAATCTGTAAAAGAGTAAGTGGTGATTCCCAAGGTTTTGCTTGGAAACCTGTGGATGACATTTAAGAAGGTCAGGATGCTGACTGCATAATTTTGATTTCTCCTCATAAATCTTTCATCCACCACCATATACTCCCTGCCTATTTACCTTGCTCCTTCAAATACTTGTTTATCAGTGCTTTCTTTGTCACTGCTTTCCTGTTTTCTCTTACCTCTTCCTTCCCCCTTTTGCGTTTTTCTGTCTCTTAGTCTGGATCAAAGTCTATTGGAAAAAAATTATTTCTGGCCCCCAAAAAATAAGTGCCAGTGGGCCCCACCTGCAACCATTGGCTCAAATTAAGCACTGACAAAGAGTCTGTCTCTCAGACGAGCTGTGAGTGCTGTAAGGTTTCTCTAAAAAGGACCGGAGGCTGCTTTTGAGCTAGCCTATGTGGCAGGAAGCTGTTTCTTCATGAGACTATCAGTACCAGAGGCGGTATCAAAGTTGGCCAATGAAGGCGAAAGGTTGATTCCAAGCTGACCTATGAGAGCAGGAGGATGTTTTTAAGATGGGCTATAAGGAAAAGAGGTGGTCACCGAGCTGAAAGAGGCTGCTTCTGAGTCTGCACAATGAGTACAGGAAGCTGTCTACAGGATGAGCAATTAGGTCATGATATCTGTGATAACTGGGCGCTGTGTCTGAGAGAGTCTATGCACGTAGAAGGATGTCTCTGAAATATAAGTAAATAAATACACTAGGTGCCAGAAACACTTGGTGCCAAAAAAGGTGCATGGTTTGGCATTGGTCCTGAAAGGGGAAACAGTGATGTAATGTCACTGGTCTGCAAAGGGGAAATGGTTACAATATGGCATTGCCTTGAAGAAGATGTGGACTAACAGCCAAAGATGGTGACCTTGACCTTGGGGATCCAGGTTCCGAGGTTCCATTCCAGTGTCAGCTCAACAGTCTGTGATTCTGTCAAGTCACTTAATCTTCCTGTACCTAACAAAAATGAATATGACCTTGTGCTGTGTAATCTGGTGCTCATGGAAAGTGCTCCAATGCACTGGGCTAAGTTTGTGCTAAGTAGAAATGAGAGAAAAGGCACATCATGGCATTAGCAAGCTTATAGAGAAATTGGAGTACGCAATGACATTAGGATTCAGAGGGGACATTGGCACACTACAGCACTAGTTGGTCAGGGTGAAACAAGCTAATCAGTACATTAGATTGAAAAGTAGAAACACATGCATCATCTCAATGTCTGCAAAAATGTAAATGCCATGGCATTAACTATGAAACAGGTAGTTACCTCTTCATAGCTATGACAGATGTAGAGGTGTACATCTTGTCAGTGGCAGGCAAGAGGAAATTAGGAATTGCAAACATTCCTTCCAGCACCTTTTGTGTGCTTGATGTAATGGCCTAAGTGGCAAGTGACAAGGGTATGCACAGATGAGTCACTTTCTTACTATGCCACTGGAACCAAGCCATACCTCACTGATGAACCCTAATCAGGATGAAAAAATTCTTGGGCTGCTTGTGTTCCAGTTGAGGGAGGACCTGGCCAGGGAGTTTGGGCTGGACAGCTCCCACAAGGAGCAGGGTCAAGACTGACTCGCATGTGGCTGGATCCAAATTGAGGCGACATGGTGAGTAAAAGAAAAATGGGTTGACATTCTAATCCGAGTGATTGCCAGTGGTTAGACAAATTGCAAGCATTCCTCTGTTCACCTTTTTCGTTTTTTGTGTAATACTTCAAGGGCCATCGGTATGCCCAGATATCGGTCCTTTGCTGACTGTGCCACTGGAGCCAAGCTATACCCAACTGATGAGCCATACTAATGGTGAAACAGGTCTTGGTTTGCTTGTGTTCTGGTTCAGGGGGGACCTGGCCCGGCAGTTCAGGCTGGACTATTTGTATGAGGCTCAAACTAAACTGAGGTGGCATTGCGAGCAAAAGAATGGTGGGTTGGGTTGCCACCCCTAGCGACTGCCAGGGGTTAGACAAAGTGTATATGTTCCTCCCATCACCTTTTGTATGTTTGACTTAAGAGGAATCTAGGTACATCGTGGCAGTGGCTTGTGAGGAGGTAAAGGACACCTAATGGAACAGGGCTGGGAAAAGGGAACCAGACACAGGCATTGACTGACAAAGGGAAACAGGTACATCCTGTCTTTTGTTGGCAAAGGGAAAACTGGCATATCACAGCACTTGGAGGCATCTGAGGAAAGCATAGGTACATGAAGGCATAAACTTGCATAGGAGCAACTGTGGGAAATCATAATTGGCAGGTTTATTAACCTTGGCATATTAAAGCTTTACTTGGAATATGGGTAATACAAGGGCTTATTATGGCATTAACTATCTATACACTATCATGTTTTAGGTTTAAACATATAATAACTGATAAAACCCCACTGAATGGGAAACAAGCCTATTCAGTATAAACATATGTTCACTGATGAACATCTGCACAATCACAAACTAAAAAGCCATTCCAAGAAATGATAGGAAGAGATATTGAGTCATTTTTGTTTCTTCCTTAGGGGTCCAACACAATGTAACTTTATTATACAAGATAACAGTAATAAAGAATGGTCTAAGGTTATTCTGCTTAAGGTTTGTTGTTGAAAGATGTCACTAAAAAACTGTCTCCCAAACTTTGGGTCACAACCCACTGTTGGGTTTCCAGTCAATTTCTTAGTGGGTCACAAAATAGAGCAATAAATAAAGATACCTTTACATTTCTAATTTATCTTGGAACATTTGCTGTCCTTCAAACATATATGTCAAATGTCAGGCTATGTCTTGTGACACATTGTTTGCTTATTCTTTTAACATGGGGACTGGTGTTTACTTTTCTTCATGTGACAGCAAAGTGAGTTTTTAAACTGAACTATATGACAATCTTGCTGCGGTACAGGAGTGTGAAAGGAAAGGCTGTAGGATGTCATTTTTTGTAACACACAACAACATTTAAATACCTGTAAATGAACTGTACATATATTTCAGAATATATCAGCAGTTAGGAAAGGAAAAATAAAGCACTTTTTTGTAATTCTGATGGGAAAAGAAACCCATGCAAGTTTTCACAAGCAGAACTCCAGGTGAACCTTCCAGAATTTCTTGCTACTCTTTTTTTTTCTTTACAAATCCATTTCAACAGATCATACACATGTATGATTTTAACACATAAATTGAAAAATATGGATATGGTCTAATGGCCAAAGCTGTCCATTTTGGATCTGGAAAAGAAAGTTCAAGTCCAGGCTTTAGCTCTAAGCAAATCACTTAATATCCTGGGCTTAAAATAAAATGAATTTGATCTTTTGTAATGCATTATGTATATGAAGTCTAAAATGTGCCATTGGGCCTCATTTTAACACAAAAATGGATTTGGGGCCTTCGCTCATACTATTTTATAAGGGGTATTTATAATTTGCTAAAACCACTGATAGCAAAACCGAGGTTTTTAAGAAGCCTTGAGATTTGACTCAACAGATGTTAGGTCATCACACCACTCTCAAAAGTGTCCCAACTCCAGTGCAGTTGACCATCCGGCACTTATATGGGCAGAACAATATCTTGGTCACAGTCCAATAAAGACACATTAAAGGGTGTGGTCAAGGTCCTTGCCATGCACTGCTTCTGGCCTCACATAATACATCACTCATGACATATTCTATGACATTATTGATACCATCACTGATAACATCTAAAATTACATCATTAATGACAACTCATTGCATGCACGAGTTTGAGTTATAGTTATTAAATTTAACTATAACTTGTGAATTTCACTTTTTATTTGAATTTAAAACAGTACATTTTTACTGATATATTCACCTAATCCTTACTTCACTTTAAACTTTGGTTTTGTAAGTGAATGTCTGTGTTTTTTATTGTAAAGTAAGATAATATTTGCAGGCAAAATGATTCCTAACTATACTGTCACTGTAACCTTTGATTTTGTCAGTGAATGACTATATATATTACTGTAATCTAGACAAACCAATTGTATTGAGCATAAACCTTCCCACATGGCAACCATCAATAAAGTTACAAATATATAGAAAATTATGGATATCTAAGAAAATCACAAGGATTATCATAGTGCATATCTTCTAGTTAAGTTTGTTTGAGTCAGGTACAAACACCAACTCCATTGCCTATTAACAGAGTCTGGGAGATTCCATTTAAGTAAATGCCTGCCTACTGGCTTCCGTACAGTACTGTAACTATATCCCATTCGAGGCCTACTGACTTTAACAGATGCTTTTTACAATAAACAAGTCAAACCTTGTGCCTTTTTCATGATGTTTTATAATAAACAGATCAGACCTATGGCATCAGACATAATTTTTTCCCAGTGAACCAATCAGGCCGATAGTCTATGCCACTGGATTCACATCATAACTAGCACAGTGTGCAAAAGCTGACAACTATCATGGCATATAGTTATAACATTACAAATATGATTAAAAGCATCTGTTGATTCTCTCAGCATTGTCAACTTCGTGAAAAATTACAAACACCGCTACAAAGGATCCTGGTAATTGCAGTTTACTGACTATAAGCAGGGCCACTGCAAATATGCGATTTTGCAACCACAGCATTTTCCACATATTTATGTATTTTCTGTATTTGCCATCAAATGCTGCATAATCTGCTTTGCCTGAAAGGGAGACATCAAAGATGTGCCATATTTACAAAGATATGGCGCATGGGTGCCTGCCTTACTGGACAGGATTGTTTTTGTGCACCAAGGGACATCTTGCAGAAAAAAAAATCCTGAAAGTTATTTTCCTTTTACTATGTGTGAGGCTGAATGCCGAAAAAGGAAGTAACAAGGAGAAATAAAGATATTAATCCTTTTTATGCCTGCGTCTGGGACGTATCACATATAGACACAGTCCCAGGTATACAACTGTTTGTAAATCTGTGAATACACCGAAATCCATCGGTGGATGCATGAGAACACGCCTTCCTGATGCAAGGTAACATTTTGCTGCCTTTCATTACCGTAGATTTAGTAAACCATGCAGAGCCACGAAAGGTGGCTTTACATGGCTTAGTAGACCCCACTTATGGTCTTGCATTGCCTTGCATCACCTTGCGTGAACCAAGGCACATGCACTTAGTAAGTGTGGTTTGTTTCTAGCTCAAATGGTCAAAGTTACTAAAACTACAGCAACTCATGTTGCCATCCAAATAGGAACGTGAAACCTCTCTGTGTAACCTATCCTTACTTTGTATAGAACGAACACCCTGAAAAGAAAATTCTCTAAGTAGTAGTAGTTTTACAGATTTTGTTGTGATCACAAGTATGAAAATCTGCAACATTTAAAACCAGAGGATTTATGATGAACCACATTTTAAATTAGAAGCCACCACAGGGTATCCTGTAGTTCTGCGCCCCTGCACCTCTGACCCTGCTATACAATTTCTATCTATGTCAATGTTTAAAATGAGAGACATTTCAGCAGTGTAAATTTACAGCCATGTCAACTGGTGAGTCTTGAAACCATCACTGTCCAAAACTGATGGCTTTCATCTAGTTTCAGCCTCCTGGGTGTCACTGATGGCTGACACCCGAATGATAAATGTGAGCCCCGTCTTCCAAAGCATACTAATGTCTGGGAACCACATTTCCGATTCTTGTTCTCTGAGGGTGAGCGGAAGTAGGTGGCAGATTGGTCTCTGGGCTACATTGAAAGCTTTGGACTGCTCTCCTGCTGCTTCAGGTGTGCCCTTCACTGCAGGTGTTTATTCTTCCTTGATTAACATTCTTAAAGACAAAAACTCATCTTTAAAAATGCATTTAGCAGGACTGCTTCATCACAACAGCAGCACTCAAAAGGCTCTAATGAAGCACTTTATGAATGGAGAGGGATCCTTTGTAGTGCACTCTGTTTGTTGGTCTCTGCGTGGAGAGCAACCTAAGGGTGCACACCCGCCCAGTGGCACAATTTAGAGGGAACTATGCCCAGAATATAATGTGATGTCTGTTTGGTTTGGTCAGAATTACAGTGGGACATTCATCACAACAGCAGTACCACCTTTAATGTAGTCAGGCAAAGAGTACAGAACAGCAGTGGTGAGCATGCTTAAAGCATCGCATTTCAGGTGCTTAATAATGCAGAGCTAAAAGAATTATCTAGGCTAACTCAACATTTTGAAGGTTTCACAAGGAACTGTGCTGGGTTGACCACCCCTTCAAAGTCATAATATTCAGTAAGGAGTATGTGAATGACCCCCAACTGTGCTCAGAAATTTATTTATGGAAACATTAAAATATAATACTCTTACTTTTTTAACCCATTAATAGTCCTGTAAACAAGACGGAGTCCTGACAGTGAGTGTGAGAAGTAATAAGAAGTGAGAGAGGATAAGTAGGTGTGAGTGTGAGAGTGAAATACACAGACTTTCTATGCGTAAAACAGTCTAACAAAAGTCAATTGGACACACTGCCAATTGGAAGACACTGCATATACTGCATTACTTGTCCTTTAAACAAAATATGTGCTATGTACCAATTACTGCAAAAAAACATGTAAACAGTGGAAAGACATTTTTTTCAATTTGAGGATTAGGCAGCTTAATAAGCACTGATAAGCACAAATTTCGCAAGGTTTAGAAAGAAAACGCCATTGAAATCCACAAACCAACACTGAAAACAGGGCAGCCTAAATATGATCTGAGCATACCGTTGGCAATGGTGCATTGACTTCATCGATGAAAACACTGAAGACAATGCTAGGATACTGGGCTTCACATGGGGAACAACAGGGAATGGGCTGACATACAGGGATTCATGTTGCATATCTGGGTTATGTTTGCCATATGACGTAGTAACCAAGCAGATGATACAACAACCAGTTTAATGAAATAGAAATCGGATATTCGAGGAACACATTTGTTTTCAAAACATGACGTAATAATACTCAAAACAACATAATATTTTCTCAAAATAAAAAAATTGTATTTTTAGTCTTTGGTTGCTTGTGTTCCTATTTCGAGGTCATGTGGCCTGGCAGTTCAGGCTGGATTGTAACGATTGGAGCAGGACCAAGGCTGAGGGGTGCAGCCTAAATATTTTGTAATGTCTTTGTCTTTTGCAAACATACTATTTACCATCTTTTGTTGTTTTAAACTGATAGCATAAGTGCTATGGGTATGCTCAGTAGTGGATCTTGTGCTCACTGTGTCATGGGATCCCAGCAGCATCTCCCTGATGAGGCTCAACTAGGTGATTGCCATTTTTGTTTCAGATCACCCAAGCCCTCTTACAGTACAGAAAATTCATATGAGGTCCAGACATTAATGACTCTGTGCCGTTCTGATCCAGAGTGCAATATCACACCTTGGGTAGTAGGGTGTTCATAACCTGATAGCACCAAACCTTTCTATTGTCAACAGTGTTTTATACTGTACCCACAATGAACAGTGTTCTTCCTTGCATATGAAGTGCGAATAACGAAACCTCTACTAGCCCGTATATTTAGGTGATTGCCAGTGCCTGAGATAGTTGCAAGCATTCCACCTATCTCCCTTAAGGTTTCAAAGTCATTTAGGATAATGGCAGATGTTTTGTTTTGCTACAAACAACAGGTGTCTGTTGAGGGCGTGGCCAACAAGACGGCCGAGTAGGACGCGTCTTGCTGAGCTCCGTCCTAATGTGGCAAAATCCGGCAGAATCCTGAGGTGCTGAGCAGGCACTGCCCTCACTACCAATAAATATTTTGGCCAGTGCATCCTTGAGCCGTACTCTACCCCCGAGGGGCTACAGATTGGGTGAGAGTTGTGCCGAAAGCGGTGCGACCCCTGGACAAGGCCACCATCTTGCCTGGTGCGGCGGATACTGCGGAGCACGTCAGAGGCCCAGAGCAAGAGGCCTCCTCGCTCCGGTTACAAGCTGGGAAAAAGAAGGAAAGAAGAGGCCGCGGCTTTTAAGATCTCGGCGATGGGGGCCAGCGGATAAAATGGAACACTTGAGGGCGGGGGTGAAGAGGTGAGCTGCGCACCACTGCAAGTGAGGCCCACATGCACTGACGGGAGAGCTCCGCCAAGGGCCGCAGCAGGAGAAACAGAGGGGGCTGAGGACACCTGATCCTGACCGGCATAAAACGGAGCCCTGGAGGTAGGCAGGCTCCGTTTACTCACCGGCAGCCTGCAGCGGTACAGAACTACAGAGGCCTGCAGTGTGCAGGCTGAGGGAGTGCCCCAAAAATATACAGTGAGAGCGACGAAGCCCGCCCGGTGGGTGATTAATTGGAGGAGGGGCTGCCTTCAAGCACTCAAGGCCGTTCGGCTGCAGAGGCAAAAGTTAAGGATCGGAGCAGTGGTTGTTGATTCGTGTTAGAAGGGAGGCCTTCACATCCAGAGAAGAAATGACTGGACTGCTCCTCAATATATAGACATACAATCGGACCTTGGAGGGTAGCTGATGGAGGGCAGCCGCAGGAGTAATTGGTGAGAGCGCGGGCGGTGCTGCTCAGAGGGGTAATAGTCTGGTTCCCCGGATAGGGTGACATATGACAATGTTGGGGGGCCACATTGGGAAAGATTATTACTCCCGCACTGAGGGGACCGCTGAGGGGGCCTGCCTGTAATACCCAGCCCAACGGCCGGCAGTTGCGGACAGGGAGATATTAAATTTCTGTGGCCGGAATTTGCTGAGGAATTGAAGATAGTCCGTATCCCCTCCACCCATACGCCTGGCCTCAAATGGTATGGGTTGCTTGGTGGCTGAAGGGGGGGCACAGAGGGACCTGTAGCAATCCACAGTCCTGGTCACGCACTGGAGTTTCCTTGCACACGGGCTGAGCAACAAGTGAACTACTTCTATGTGGACTGACTGGGGCCCTGTGCGGTAGTTTTGCCGGAGTGCTGCGTGGGGAAGAAACCGTGCGGCAGTGGGACACTATCACCTATCATGGGGAAGGACAAAGGCACCAGAGCGCAATCTAATAAAATATCAAACTACGCGCAGCCTCTCTTCCAGGGCCCTAACCATAGGGACTCTCGAAGTGAAGAGGATGCAGATATGGCGCCGGGAGAGGAACCACGGGATCCCTCTCTGAGTGATATCTTGATGGCCGTACGGACTGCGAGGGATGCGATGGGGACCTGGATCGATGCTGTGGAAATCGATGTTAACCTCATCAGATGTGACCTGCGCAAGGTCTCTGACAGGATCACCACGACAGAACATAACGTGGATGTCCTTCAGACGGAGGTAATGGAACTTCAGAGGAAGGCGATTAAGTTAGATGTGAATGCTGAAGACCAGGAGCGATGCTCATGGAGGAACAATTCAAGATTCGTGGGACTCCCGGAGTGAGCGAAGGGGCCCTCTTTGGAATGGTTTTTAGAAGACTGGATAACAAAAGTTCTGGATCTAGGCAAACCATCTAAGTTTTTTAACATAAAGAGGGCACATAGGGTGCTGGTCCCTCCTCTACGCCTGGGGGTGCCACCACGGGCCATCGTAGCCCGATTCTTTACCGGGATTGTGATATGCTCCTGCAATCCTCCCGCATCTGCCCGGACCTGCATAATGAGGGGCACCACATAGCAATATTCCCGGACTACACGCAAAGGGTGCAGGACCAATGACGCACCTTTCTGGCAGTTATGAGATGCGTGAAGGAGGCTGGGATGAAGTACAGCCTCCTATATCCAGCCAAGCTCTGAGTTGAACATAAGGCGTTGTTCTTCGGGTCAGCGGGGTAGGACTCGGCCTATATGGTTGCTGCGGGAGACTAGGAGTCCCGGCAGCAGCCACAGATGCATTTAGGACAAATCGTGGAATCTACGGATCGGACGGTAAGGCGAAGCAGACCGTCCGAAGGACCCTGACTCAAAGATATGAGCGATTCTGGGAGGGTTTGGGTGTGTGAGGATGGCACTTTGCAGGTGGTGGAAGGGTCACCGGATTCTCACCTGGCCTCATCGGAGGTCATCCCGGACACTAATGTTGGCTAAGTCCAGAATGGAAGGGGAGTGCTGGTTCGGGGCTATAAACAGTCAGATAAGTGACTTTAAGTAATTAGTATGCTAATGTCTGTTAAGTATATTCATTTTCTTATTCCTGTGATTCTGGGTGAGGAATAAACCAAGCACGTGTGCCGCGGATGGAAGGGGACGCGCCCCTCACTAGGGGCTGGGTCCTGTTCCGGGAGCTGGAGGTCTCGGCCTCGCTCCGATGGGGTATTCAGTCGCTTGCATAGCACCTATGTGGAAGGTTCTGTTTAGTACATGACCCAGTGGGCTTTACTCTGTATATTGTGTTGGGGATGTTACTGCAGAGTCTTAATGTACTATTTGAGAATCCTGAGGGGGTGGTTTAGGGTGGAGGACGATACTGTTCAGTCGCTACGATGGCGGGAGGGATAGTTTTATTGCACTGCCCAGTGGGGGTTTCTGGAGTTCAATTAGATTTTTTTATTTATGCATGGTTATTGGGGAAGTTTAGGGAATCCATGTCTGGGTTGTGGTTCACAGCAGCTTGTTCAGTCCAACACGGAAATGGTGGAATGGGAACGGAAATGGGATGCCAAGTACATGGGCTTATGGCTCCCTCCATGACGAAACTCCTTACTTGGAATATACGGGGGATGGCAACGCTGGAAAAGCGTAGAAGGACGCATGTATGGGGTGACACGTTGCCATACATCAGGCGTAGGTGGCGAGGTGAACTATATGCCATTTAATTTTCTGGATTTGCTCGGGGGCACTGATCTGGGTGGCCCGAGGCCCTTTTAACACCTACACCATGTCCTTGACCCTGAGGGACGCTACATGATATTGCATAGTAGGCTGGACGTTCAGCAGATGTGTCTTATAAATGGGTATGCATCCAACTCAGATGTTCACTCCTGTTTGTGTGAAGTGCTGTCGGCAGCAACTCCATACTTGGGTGGGGACATTTTCCTTTTTGGGGATGTTAACTGTGTAATGGATGGGACGTTGGACCATGAACCCCCCTCCCCCCGCGAGCAAACACTAAGCCAGTCATGACTGGGGCGTTAATGGACATAATGAGGGAAATTAGACTTTTAGATGCATGGCGGGTTAGAGGCCCGGAGACTAGAACGTTCTCATGTCACAACCCCGCAACTAACACGTTCAGCAGACTGGACCAGTTCCTCTTGTCACAGAACCTGATGCCCAGGGTAGAGGAGATAATGTATCTCCTTAGGTATATCTTGGACCATTCCCCACTACTGTTAACGCTAAACATGGGCCGGCCCAGAGAGGCAATACCTACCTGGCGGCTCTAAACAGAGGCACTCACAGACCCGCCATTTGATGGTAAGCTAGAGGAAGAAATTTCTAATTATTTCAAGACGAATTGGGGCTCGGCATCGTCGAGGGGTATGGAGTGGGAGGCAATGAAAGTTGTGGTACAGGGCTTTTGCCTTAGCATGACCTATGGGGTCCGGAAGCAGCGAGAGAGATATTCAGGGCATAGAGAGGAGGCTGGGTGAGCTGGAAGAGGTGCTGCCTACAATGCCTGACTGATTGAACGAGTGGCGGGAGACACGGGAGGAATTGTTATCGGCCTCATGCAGACTCGAGAAGTTCTACTATACCACATACCAACAGTGCCTGCATGCGGAGGGGGATCGCTTGGGTACGCTAATTGCGAGATTGATCCGTAAAGAGACGCGGTGTCACCTATTGTATAGATGAAGACCAATGACGGTCACAAGGTGTACAGTCAACAGACAATTTTAGACACTTTGGTGGATCACCTAACCAGAGTATACGCAGGGCACCCTGACCCGTCTCTGGAGGAGATGGAGAGGCTCCTTACCGCGCTGCACCTAGCTCAGTTAGATAATCAGGCCAGCCAAGTGCTGGAGGACCAGATCTCGAAGGAGGAAATACTAGGGAGTATTAAGTCCCTGAAATCAGCCAAAAGCCCGAGGAATGATGGCCTTCCGGCTGAGTTCTATAAAAAATTCGCCCACATTTTAGCAGATTGCCTACCGGACATAGATAATAAGGCACTTAAAAAATGAACACTCCCACCTTCCATGAGTGAGGCCGTGGTGGTTATGCTTCCTAAGGCGGATAGGGAAGCCCAGCTTGGGGGGTCCTACAGACCCATCTCCCTGCTAAATATTGACATGAAAGTCCTCAACGGGATTATGGCGGCACGATTACAACCATATATGCAGTGTCTAATTCACCCCGATCAGGTGGGCTTTATCCCCAAACGCAGTACGGCCCTTAACCTACGTCGATTGGCTCATGTATGGCACTCACCTCTACTATAACAGGAGGAGTGCGCTCTGGCGCTGTTAGATATCAAACAGGTTGTTGCAGGGATTCTGCTTATACACAGAACTATGCGTAGAACCCCAGGACCTCAGTGAGTTGTGGTGTACCAGAAACTCACCTCAGAACCCAGAACCCAGTATCCGGCTAGCATAAGTGTCCCATTCGTTATCCGAGATTTAGCTCGGCAGTCCCAATGAAAAGACAACCCAGAACACGCGACTCAGTACATACTCAGGAATGGTGGGAATCGGAAATACCTGTTCGTATATTATTCTCACATCAGTCCACAACAAGAATCAACAGAGACACGGTGAAAATAAAAGGAGTTTATTTTTATAGACCACGTGTCCTAAGATGCAGTACTTTGGCTAATACAAGCAGACAAATGATTAAAATCAAAACCATTAACATAGTTACAATTCCATAGAATATAAAAGGGGTGATCATATTATAATGACAGTGGATACTACCACTTTCCCTTTACTAAGAAGCTAATATTATTATTAGTCTAACAGAAGGTCTCTTAGGCTTGAATAGGGGACCCCATACCTCAAAGATCAGCTTAGTGAAATCACATCACAGGAGCATCAGGAGACTTCTCGCAGGAAGGCTCGTCTTCGGTCTGAATAATAAACATGATGTCCGTGATATTAAAAGCACCAACTTTCAGGTATGTGCAGCTGCTCGTGTGTTATGACTAAATAGTGGGTCGATCAACCTAGAGTGAAAAACATGCATTGTCTAGCAACTCAGACTGTTTGTCACATCGTGTGCAGACCAAGGTCGCTTCGCAGAGCTCGGGATGGTAACAACAGATTGCTCTCGTGTGAGGCAAAACTCGAGTCAGCAGTTCGTTTAAGCAATAACATGTAAATGCAGTGTCGTGTGCAAAAGCGGCAAGATGGCTTTCTAACTTCTAACGCGGTTATGCTAACTTAACAATGTATGTACGTATTACGGGAGTCCTTACTACATGCCCCCTTGATCGAAGCACTACTTAGTATGCAAGAAAAGAGAGAGAACGCAGAGTTCAAGCGCGACAGAGCAGAACAAGGCGTATCCAATTGAAAAAAGGAACTAGTCAGTTCAGGCAAAGTTCGAACAGGAAAAAAAAACCTTAAAAATAGAGAGAAAAAACAACAAAAAAAATTTTTCAAACATGACGTGGGAGGGGGAAAAAAAAAATGACAAAACGCCTCACCGGGCAGAAGTGCAGACGTACAGGGCCAGTTCAGGACACGTGAGGAAAACACTGTGGACGAAAGTTCACTTAATCCATAAAAGTATATGCAGCATATGTGGCCACTGCTTCCAGCAGAAAATCATTGGCACGGCCACTGAAGGTTTCAGCCATCCAGTTAAGTAAAGAAAAGGAACATACGTGTTCTTCTATCAGCGGAGCCTCTAGCACCATCAGAGGGCAACCAGCATGTACTTCCAAGTAACTCATATTCAAGAAGTCATATGCCGCTCTCACGATGTCCCAATTACCCAGGATACCATGTGCCGCACCGCAGGCCATAATCCGAACTCCAGAACAGGCAGACTCGTGAGACACTAAGGGCCTCATCAGCCGATCAAAATCCGGGTCCGGAGACACCATGTTGGTTGAACACAAATCCATAGGCCATTCAAAGGGACAATCTAGGCAGTGGAAGACAGGTTGCACACAGGTGAAGTAGGAATACCGGAAGGATAATCCATATGCCAGGCTCAAAGTCGCCAACGGCAGGACACCATAGTAATCAAGCATCCTGTCACGAAGAAGCTGCAGACGGGACAGGCTGACGTGTGGCACAGAAAGAGCAGCCATTCCGCAAGATGAAAAGTAAAAGTAGCACACCTGCCACTAGAGCCAGAATTAACGGGACACCTCCAAAGACGCTGGAGAAAATAGAATGAAAAATGTCGGAATCACACCAAAAATAGTTTGGAAAGAGGTCACGAGGCCCGAGCCCACAAGTTTAAAAAAATGAGCCAGGCCAGTCGTAGACGAGGCATTGAAAATTGTTTGGATCAAAGCACCAAAATGCAGGGGGAGGTCAGTATTCAAAAGCGCCTGTACCTCTGTGCGCGTATTTGCTACGTGAAGGACAAATGTTTCCCGGGAGGAAGTCAATGGCACCTCCTTTTGGGACAATAGCGCTCTTATTCTGCTCATTTTGTCGAACTCTGCTTTCAAGGTTGGAATTGAAGGCCAGATAGAAACATCCAGCCTCCCATGTGGGGGTGGAAACAGGACGTTATTGCAGCAGACAACCCTCTGTGTTACAGTTACTATATACGGGATCCCTACTAACATCCCGCAGCAAGCTTCATTGTTTAAAATTAAATAACTACCGTTTGCAAGCAGCGTGAATGATGGCGTAATCACTGGTACCGGGATACCTTTGAGGACGCAGGCCAAATTCGGAGCATGTACATTACATGCACCGTGCAATTGAATGTGCCTACAAACAACAGAATGATCAGGTGACGTCGTACATTCTTCACCCTTCAGATAAACCTCAGTACCGTCCCTTGTACATCTATACGTAAAGGGGAGGGACCAGACTTCATGTATGAAAGCGGTACCCAGCTGTTCATATCTACCCAGAGCATAGTGTTTCATACAAGAGGTAAACTTAAAAAGCGCAAACGGTAGACTTATCAATCCGTGTAAGAGCCACACAGCGGAATCGACTTCTGCAACAGAAAAAGGTAACGGCTCCAATTTCTCAATATGGAGCAGGGAATATGTAGCATCTTTCATGGACATGAATTGCTGTTTGTCAGTAAGGTTAAAGGGAAGAAATAACGATGTTGTATTCAGATAGTCCCAAGGGACTTTCCCTGCCTTCAATGTTTGTAATGTCCATGCAAACTGCATAACAGAACGCAACTGGTTTTGACCATGATACAAAACAGACATATCATCCTGCACAATATCAACAATTGAAGATACAATATTATCTAATGTATAAATGCGAGAAGATAGAGTGTTAATGCTGTTATCAATAACTGCTAATACTTTTTCCATATTAGCCTGATCAATAGCTCTCAATCTTGAAGCTGCCTCAATTTGCGACAGTTTCCATACTTCGTTGTAAATAGCATACGCCCATCTGTTGGATCTGCCACCCACAGGACCTTTAACAAAATCATTCAAATCTATTTTGTCATGTAACTTTGATAAATGAACTTTGACAGATGCCAAGGTGGAATGTCGCAGCCAGGACTGACATAATTTCCCTACAGAGTATGTAGTTACTGTATGTGACGACTCAAACCGGGGGTCCACTCGATCTTGAGTATACCCCGGTTTCAGTCCTAGAAAACGACGTTGACAGGTATCAGAACTGCTTTGCCAAATTAACCATCCCTCACTATTAAATTTCGAAATGTTGAAGGACGAATTGGAAACCAATAACTGCATAGCAGGAATGGACAGATCTGTGTGATTATCCCAATTTGGGTAAGCACCCAGATCCGGCACAGAAGGCGAATTTAGTTTTTTAGAAGTGGCCAATCCGAAACAGGTGGTTTGGAAGATGGTTGCATTTAAAAACAACATATGATTTGGTACTAGACAGGCACGGTGTAAAGCTTCAGTTCCCTGAACCTGCCACGGTTTGGAACCCCAAACCGACTTAAGATCAATAGTAGCCTTCCATAGATCATAACCTTTGATTGACAACTCATCCATAAAGGACTTAGAATATAGCAATTTGGTGTGTGTCAGTCTAACCTTGGAGGCAGACTCAGGCTTAACTTTAAAATAAAAGGAAGCCGGGGCTGAAACACTGAAATCAGTAAAATAAGTAAACTTATCAACTAATGTGTGTGAACTGCCAAACGAGGGGGTGGGACAATGTTCCCACTGGGTAAAATTTACAAAATTTCTAAACGAATTTGATTTATGCAAGAAGTGATTGCCATAATGTTGAAAACAATACTGTTCCGCATAATTAGCCGCATTCTCATACAAATCCTCTGCATCAAAGGCGGTATAATATTTCAAATCTGAAAACAGTGCTTCAATGGCGTGTACATCCAAATCATCAGAACGTATGTTCTGTTTAACTACATCACCCATAGAAACACGAAATACATTAGGCACATTAATGACCTCTGTAGGCCCATGAATTTGAAATTTAACAGCATCCCATGCGATTCCATCCAGGACGGGCCAGGCAGTAATATTCACAAAAGTCTGGTCCCTTTTCATGATGTGGGATGAGGAGTGGGGGGCCAAAGTTCCATTGATAAGTCTAATTGTCGATCTCTCTTTGAGATAATGTCCATCCACCAAACGGAAGAACACTACAACAAATCCAATAGACATAAACAAAAAAATACCAAAAAGCATCAACCAGATGTATGTCCAAGGAGCTATCAAAAAATGCTTCTTAAACCAGCTCACAAAAACAGCAATGTTTGATGGGGGAGGTGAGGGCAAAGAGTTAGTGTCAAAGGAAAAACGGGACTGGCCAAGTGCTGTAGATTGTAAAACAGGCGAAGGTCCACGTGTAGGATAAGCATACTCAGTCTCATCGGACAAACCACCAGCCGGTGTTATCAGCAAGGGATCAGTAACTGAATGCATCTCGATTGCAACATCAGACAAGGTGGTAGTAGCAGGAACCATCATTGAATTTCTTTGCATTGTCTGGCACGAAACTGCCGGAGTCATACTAAGAAGTATCGGCCACTCGCTGAAGTTTGACATTGTCAATAGAGATGTACCTGTTTTCTTTGCGACCAGGAAGTGGAGGTAAAATGACTGTTCTTGTACCCTGCACTCCAAGCACTGGAACTGGTGCACGATAAGAGGGGCCGAACTCCTTCTTGTTCTCCACCTTCTCACGGACCAGATCACCAACTCGGGGTAGCCAGCCGACTACCGGAATCTGAACCTCAGCTTCAGACGTGGAGGGCAAATGTTCTTTCGAAAGAGAGTCCCTGGCTTCTTGTAGAGTCTGCAAAACAGCACAGTGATCATCTACGTCAAAGGGTGCGGTCGACGCCGCAATGTCTAGACCATCAAGGTCTGGAACAAACATTCTGATCCCGAAGAGCATCATGTACGGGGTCCGCCCACCCAGAGACCTTCTAGGGAGATTATTTAGTGCACGTTGAACGTTATACAAATGGGCACAGGCCAGTTCCGGCCTGTGCCTAAAACACGTGCTGTCAATGATTGCTTTAAGTCACGGTTCATTCGCTCCACCACACTATTACCCTCAGGTCGGTAGGGAGACGAAAATTTGACAAGGACCCCCAAATTTTTCATAGCCTCCTTGTAAGCCTTAGAGGCGAACGCAGGGCCCTGATCAGAATGGAAGGTACCACACGCAAAAGTTCCCACAAAGACACGCAAATCCCTGATGACAGTCCGCGAGTCAGCACTCCTTTGTGGCCACACCCATAAAAAACGTGTGCACGAATCCACTGCAACCAAGATGTACTTGTACGCAGTATCAGAAGAAAAAGGACCGCAGTGATCTAAATAAACACAACCAAATGGCTTATTAGAGATGTACAGCTGTGTCTGTGGTGGGCGCGCAACAGTAGAAGGTTTAATCTGTTGGCAAATGTCACAATCAAGAACATAAGCGCGCGCTTGTTTATATAAACCAAACCACCAGTAACGTTGTTGTAGCAGAGATATTGTAGCTGACACACCGGCGTGGGCAGACGCCAACCCCTCATGTGCAGCCAAGATCAGTGCTGGTCTGCAGTCCGCGTTGGGAATTATTCTATCACCAACGTCGTTAATCCTCACTAACGGGACGTTATCAGGACTTAAATGGTAAATATACCGAGAGGGAAAACCCTTCGGGTAATCTCCTCCCTTCTCTGTAGCAGCAATAGCTGCCAAGATGTCATCATCAATCTTACTTTTGGATCTTGTAACTGCTGCCACTAAGTATGTAGCCACTGCTGTTTTCGCTGCCTCGTCAGCTAAGCTGTTGCCGACAGCATGGACACCAAGCCGCTGGTGACCAAGAGTGTGTATAACACTTACGAGTGGGAGACGTTCTTTAAAGTCTGCCACTCGAACCCAAAGCGTTTTATGCCTAATTGTGCTACCTTTAGTGTCACGGTAATCATTCTGAGACCAGAAGTGTAAATTGTCATTGTAGGACTGGACACAGTAGAAGGAGTCACTCACTATAAGAGTAGTGACTCGGGGATCAGCAAACTCCAGTGCAAGCACTAGAGCCCGGAGCTCCGCCAATTGCGCAGTACAATCACCCAATGACTGCGTATGCACTGCATCAGATTGGAATTCACCATTTACGAATGTACCTACGACAATTGCGCAAGCCGCTGAATAAGCGTGCTTCGATCCAATTGCGGGTTGCGCAGACCCGTCAGTGTATATGACACAATGGTATTCTTCGAGCGGGCGCAAAGACAGAGGTGCCGGATGAACGAATTCATACTGCAAGTACTCTTGAGTCTGTAATGAGGCATCAAAGATGTAAGTGACGTCTGGCGACGTCAGTGTTGTAACCCATTGTATCCACCGTGGATGCAAAGCTTTAGAATTTGGTACACTTGCTTTTGTCACTGCCTCTAAAGCAGGATATGGTGTTACAACCAGAATCTGTTTCCCATGCGACAGTGCGCGTTCCTTGAGGATCGCCATCTGCACCGCAGTCAGAACTTTTTCGACCGTGGAAAAACGTAATTCAGCAGAGGTGTACAAGTGGGATTTGTACGCAATGGGGACTGTGTCGCCCTCATTAAACGTCAAATACGTGAACCCCACGGCGCCTGGTACTATTCTTATCACCAGGTTAGTGCGGTTATCACGTGTCAGCAAGTATTGTGAAGCAAGAAGGTCAGCCTGTAAAGACTGTAAAATAGCAGAGTGTTCTAGCTGCCAGCTAGACTTCGAAAATGAAGGCTGTACCAAGGCGTAAAGCGGCTTGATACGCTGGGCATAATCAGGAATATACGTACGGCCGAAATTCAGAAAACCCAGCAGAGATTGTAATTTCTTCAGTGTCGTAGGAGCACTCAAGCGTGCACACTTTTCCAGAAAGTGGGGGGCTAACCCCTTACCTTCATTGTTGAGCTCGTAGCCCAAAAACAACACCGTATATTCTGCGATGTGTGACTTCGCAAAATTTAATTTGTAGCCATAGTCTGCAAAACTCACGATAATATTGTCAACGCGAGACAGATGTGGCATCAGCTCATCATCCGTAAGATAGATATCGTCAACATATGAGTATGCTTCGGGGTCTATTCTTTCTAAAAGAGAAACCACGCGAGCAGAAAAGACGCCAGGGCTATTTTTGTACCCCATGGCTAATCTGGTAAACTGTTTTTGTTTTCCGCCCGAAGTAAACGCTGTCCACTGGCTACTCAGTGTGGACAGGTTATGGCTAAAAAAGCCATTGGAAATGTCAAGTGTCGTTTTAAATCTTTTACGCACGAGACTGTCGACCAAAGCCGAACTATGTGTATTTTGTACCGCGCAGGTCCGGCAGTGGGAGTTTAGGTGCCGGTAATCCAAAACTAAACGGTACGAGCCGTCAGGCTTCGTTACAGTGAATAAAGGGTTATTCATAGGGGACACACATGTTTCAATAACACCCTGATATTCCAATTGTTCAAGGATTGCCGTGACGTGAGGTCTCGCTTCACGACGCATAGGATATTGGGGTTGAGGCTGGGGCATAGACCGCAATGGAATCTCATGGCAGGGGGACAATCTGTCCCATCCCACCTGAGTGCGATACACCGCCGGCGCAAGCGCAAGCGCCCACTCCTCAGCATACACTTCAGCTTGGTCCTTAGGCACTGTGTGCGCAAAGGACGGGAGGATTACTTCCTCCCCTCTAGGAGCCTCTAAAATGAAAGCTGGGGGCCAATCTGCCTCCGCTAGGAGGATATCATAGGTGGTGGTCAGATTATCCCAAAAAATCCCTTTTATTGTACGTTGTATGTCACCCTCAATTAATAAGACTATTTCATAAAGTCTATCAGGGGGAGCCACTCTGGTGTCAGCTGTTTCCACAGTAACCGATATATCAGTTGCTGTCACCGCCAGAAATGGACGCAGAGCTTGACGGACTATGGTAATTTCCGCTGCGCTGTCCAGGAGCGTCAGCGCCCATGTCCGGTTCCGAAGCTGTGTCCGCACTATCTGAGGCATACCTTGCCGTCAGAGCCGCCACTTTCTTCTTCTGAAACGGGGGTCTTTGTCGTGCAAATTCGTCCTGCTTGCCTTTACCCTCAGTCTGTCGGGGCTGGTCACGCTGTTGTGGAGCACCCCGACCTTTGCCACCGCCTCCGCCACCGGACTGTGTAGCCGATGTTTCCTGTGAAGAACGAGGAGAGCGCTGTTCAGAAACCTGAAATCTATCAGGAGACTTTATAGCAGCACGATCGCGCAGATCATAAGTGCGTTCACTACTAGACTGTACGGGAGAGGCAGGCCGAGAGCCCTGTTTCTGCTGCTGCTGCTTCCCCTGTTGTTTAACCTGCCATTTTTGTTTGGGAAAAAAGGGCCGGTCGTCCTTACCAGACGTTTCTGCCTTACCCTGCTGCTTTAGATCGGGATTCTTTATGACAGGCTTAACTCCTAAAGAGCTACGACCCAAATCCCGATATGCCTCTGCGATTATTTTCGCAAATTCCTGCGGTTTGTCCTCCTCAGGAATTCGTTTCAGTTCATTACGAACCTGGAAATGCAAAGCATCACCCTTCAGGTTACCAATTATCATGGTAGCCACCAGGTCAAATTGCCCGAGGAGCCGCATCCCTAACTCTATCGCAGACTCCGCACCATGGTTCTCTTGAACACGTTTGATAACGGAGGGGAGCTGCAACATAGACGGAGTGCCATAGCACTGCGCGTACGTCGCTGCAAAGACCTTGCCCCAATTTGTACAATCGTCAATGTGTGGGACCAAGTCCTTAGGCAAACTAATGGTGAGGATCCTGTGTTTCTCCACAGGTGAAGTATTCGGGTAAACCGCTTCTATTTGGTCAAATTTCTCAGCAAGCCAAAAGGGGAAATCATCCCTAGTTAGGGGGCGCTTGCCCATAACAGAATTGACCATAACAGGACTAATGACCACCGCGTGATGATCAGTAGGCTGTCCCGCAACAGCAGGCGCCCCCGCCTGCATATTGCGCGACACATACTGCACCAACGCCCTATATACCGTAATTAGGGCAGTGTGCAGTACACGCAGCTCTGCCACCGTCACCGTGAGGTAACGGGGATGAGGCGTAAATCCGGCTAGTACCGGCCAAGTGGCCCCTTCAATTGATAAAGGGCCCATTCTTGGCGGTATAACCACATGGGGAAGGGCGCCATTAAACCAAATAAGATGCTGCCAAGCAGATATTGGTATTTCCTGTGTCCTATACGGCGTATAGTTCGCCGGCACTGCAGCGGCAGTGTAAGAATGAAAGGTGTCATCATTCCCCACAGCTGGAATCGTCACCCAAGAGTAGAACAACTCATAGGGATGAGCCGCATCGGCTCCCACCACAAAGATGACGTTCATACCAGTGTCCGGTACCCCATACTGCGTCAAATGACGTTTTAGAGCCGCTCGGCTATGCGCCGCAATATCCACCGACATCAGGACAATACACGTGAAACTATCAGTAGCACAAGGGTTCACTAACCTTTTTAATTATCAAGCTTGAAAGAACCTATATCAATAGACCTAGGTAGGTTTTAATCCGTCAGACTTGTTATCCGGAAACAAGAATGAGGGTGTTGTGGACAAACGCGAGCACTACTAAGGCGTTTCAACTCATAGGCCCTACGTTGGGCGCCATGTTGCAGGGATTCTGCTTATACACAGAACTATGCGTAGAACCCCAGGACCTCAGTGAGTTGTGGTGTACCAGAAACTCACCTCAGAACCCAGAACCCAGTATCCGGCTAGCATAAGTGTCCCATTCGTTATCCGAGATTTAGCTCGGCAGTCCCAATGAAAAGACAACCCAGAACACGCGACTCAGTACATACTCAGGAATGGTGGGAATCGGAAATACCTGTTCGTATATTATTCTCACATCAGTCCACAACAAGAATCAACAGAGACACGGTGAAAATAAAAGGAGTTTATTTTTATAGACCACGTGTCCTAAGATGCAGTACTTTGGCTAATACAAGCAGACAAATGATTAAAATCAAAACCATTAACATAGTTACAATTCCATAGAATATAAAAGGGGTGATCATATTATAATGACAGTGGATACTACCACTTTCCCTTTACTAAGAAGCTAATATTATTATTAGTCTAACAGAAGGTCTCTTAGGCTTGAATAGGGGACCCCATACCTCAAAGATCAGCTTAGTGAAATCACATCACAGGAGCATCAGGAGACTTCTCGCAGGAAGGCTCGTCTTCGGTCTGAATAATAAACATGATGTCCGTGATATTAAAAGCACCAACTTTCAGGTATGTGCAGCTGCTCGTGTGTTATGACTAAATAGTGGGTCGATCAACCTAGAGTGAAAAACATGCATTGTCTAGCAACTCAGACTGTTTGTCACATCGTGTGCAGACCAAGGTCGCTTCGCAGAGCTCGGGATGGTAACAACAGATTGCTCTCGTGTGAGGCAAAACTCGAGTCAGCAGTTCGTTTAAGCAATAACATGTAAATGCAGTGTCGTGTGCAAAAGCGGCAAGATGGCTTTCTAACTTCTAACGCGGTTATGCTAACTTAACAATGTATGTACGTATTACGGGAGTCCTTACTACAAGGTGTTCGACTCCGTGGGCTGGGAGTACCTCTGGAAAATCTTTAGGGCAATGGGGTTAGGAGCACCATTCTTCAATGGGTGCAGTTGCTGTACTCGGAACCCAGGGCCAGGATTAGAGTGGTATGATTGGTGTTGCAGGCTTTTCGGCTGCAACGTGGTACCAGACAGGGATGCCCATTATCGCTACTACTTTTTGCAATGGCAAAGGAGCCCTTGGCGGCAGGCCTGCTGGGAGAGTTGGAGGCTTTTGGTATCACTTTGGGTGAGACCAACCATGTGGTGTCCATGTATGTGGATGACACCTTAGTGTATGTCCGGGATCCCGCTCATTCAATACCGATTTTGCTGGGTGCCCTAGAGAGGTTTGGCCATGTGTCGGGGTTATGGATCAAACAGGGAAAGTCTAAATTTATCCCACTGGGGAGACTGGCCTTACTTCCAGACGAGGGACTGCCAGAAGTGGGGCTCCTGTGGGTGAAGACCGCACCCCGATACCTAGGGGTTAGGCTGGTGGAGTCAGCCGAACAATATCTGTCGCTTAACATCAGTAAAGTGCTGGATGGACTGCGAGGGTCGGGTGCTTTTGGCTTATGGATTATGGGGAGGCTTATGGGGAGGCTAATGGGGAGGTTAGCCCTGACTGAAATGGGGGTTTTGACCAGATGCCTATACACGATGCAGCACTCTTTCTTTACGATCCCTCGACATTTCTTTACTACACTGAACAGGTTATTGACAGATTTATCAGGGGGACCCAAACACAAACGGGTCAGTATGACCACACTGAAGAGAACATGGCAGAACGGGGGTCTGGAAGTCCTGTGCTTGGAATTTTATTATGCGACTTCGCAACTATAACACGCGGCACACTGGTAAGATGGGAACGACAATTGGGAGAAGGCCCTGATGGCGGGGACTCTTGGAGACAGAGCATTGCCTGAGCTGCTAATGATGGGGGCACAGGTATCCCTGACAACTCAATGTATCGTTCGACACGTGGTGGAGATATGGGAATTGGTAGTCAGGAAAGTGTTGACAAGAGCTCCGTATGCTCCAGACATGCCATTATGGGTCGTTTGACACTTTCATCAGATTTCCCCGTCCATGTCAGTACAGAGGTGGCGGGAAGGTGGATGTCTGACTATGGGGGATCTCTACGACAACAAACAGTATATCGCACGCGAGCAAGCAATGGAAACCTTTGCTTTAGGCCCAGGACAGTTGCTACATTATGGGAAAATAGCGCAAGTAGCAAGGGAGCTGTGGCCTATGTTCCCGGACAAACCTCCTGTCTCCAGGGTGTTACTGATAATGATGGCCCAAGGGTGCAGATTGATCTCGCATCTCTACCAGGTGATATGGGATGATGGGGCAGTCAGGGCACTCCCAGTCCAGGCGAAGTGGGAAGCACTGACTGGGGATCCCATCACAGAGAGGGACTGGGTTGAAATCCATGAAGGGGTTAAGCAGGTGAGCGCGAACATGAGGTTTAAACTTGGGTTGGACCACAGCAATTTTTCGCAAGAGTCATAAGGTAGAGCAGTGTTATACATATAGGTTCGGAGGTCCAAGAGTACCGTGCAGTATTGAGGTAGTACGTGAGTCCTGAGGTAACCTCGATTGGTGCACTTTGTCTTGGGATGAACCTTTAAGGGTGAGGCAGAGGAACAGGAGGAGGTTAGAGAGGAGTGTTATACATATAGGATAGGGAAGTCCAAGTTTGCTGTGCAGTATTGAGGTAGTATGTGTGACCTGAGATAACCTCAATTAGTGCACTTTGTCTTGGGTTGAACCCTTGGGGAGGAGGAGCAGGAGGTGGTCAGTGAGCAGGTAGGAGGTAGATCTTTGTGATATAATGTCACGGAGCAACGACGAGTAGAGATTTGCGTCGAGGCGGCGGTTATCCCTTCGGGAGGGAGCGGTTGAGGAAGAGGACTTTTAGGTGTTTTTTGAATTTTGTGAAGGACACGATAGTTCTGATATCTGCTGGGATTGAGTTCCAGATTTTGGGCGCGTTTCCGACAAAGTATCATGCAGTGGTTGTTTGTTTGCGTGTTTTCATAGGGATGAGAAGTAGGGTATTTGAGCTCCTGAGGTTTCTAGTCTGACCAGCCCTCTTGAGATTCAAGGTAGCAACTTTACTGGTGGCTCTCTCTGGCATACACGGTCACGGCAGTGCGGCGGTACACTCTTAGCAAGGCCCTCACAGTGCTGAACACATGGCTCAGTCCACAGTGGCCCTCTCTTGGTATACAGTGATTGCCATGCCAACACTGCACATGGGCAATGACTCGACCAGTGAACCGCTGAATCCACACACCTCGCACAGGCTAGTCTCATGGTAAACCTTCCCACTGAACCTCGCTCCCTCCAAAACTCTCCTCTTCTTCACAAGACACACTGGTCGTGACAGGCAGGCACTGGTGCTCCAGGCTCTGGGATAGGTGGTCTTGGATATCCTGGGTGATTTCTGTCATCCAGCAGAGAGACTAAAAGGCTGTTGCCCCCAGTCTTAGTTGCAGGTATGTAATATGTGACGTCATCAGCAGTGCATTGCGGGGGCGCGAGTTATAGTTAGCTCAACTAACTATAACAGGGGAATTTTACATGGTTTTCTATGAGTGAAATATCCAACTAACTATAACATCCCTGAAACCTATGTTTTTTTCAGTGAATTTCAAAGATTTTTTAAATGCTAATTTCTAACTATAACGTGCCTGAAACCTATGGTTTTTTCAGTATATTTCTAAGGTTTTTTAAATGCTAATTTCTAACTATAACGTGCCTGAAACCTATGGTTTTTTCAGAAAATTTCAAAGGTTTTTTAAATGCTAATTTCTAATTATACTGTTCCTTAAACCTATCTTTTTTCTGTGTTTTTTAATTATCATCCCATTCTCAACTTGGTGAAAACTGCAAATCTCACCACTCTTCCATCGATACCTTACGCCAACAAAATCGCCACAAATGAGAGCCACAACTAATGCTAATGAAATGCAAAGTAGTCGTTCCTGTGCAAAAAAAACACGAAAACACCACTTCCCCATAATTTCAGCCAAGCGACCAGCCAAATCTGCAATGCGATCCAAAAAGCAGGCGATAAGCCGAGCTAACAGTAACAAACTAACATCAACCTTTAACTGGTGTAAGGAGGTCGACTATGTACTCCGTGAATTGGACCCAACTCACAGCCACATCTAAAGACCAACACGTGATAGAGCTACTGATCATGCAGCTCCGACACCCAACAAGGCCACAACACCCAGCGCCACCACCACCAGAACCTCCCCCCCGGACCACCCCCCCTACTACCGCCGAGGTAGCGCAAAACAGGACAATGGACCTTCCCAAAACGCCATGCCCCTCAGCCACACAATAGCTGAATGTTGGGAGATGAGGCAACCAACTATATATGAAGGAGGCAAGTCACCCATCAATAATAAAGCACACAATGGCAAATGTAACGCTGATGTGCTGCACAGACCTCACTATGCAAAGCACAAACCTCTCCATGTGGAGATATACTATTGATACTTGTAGTGTAGTGCACAGTGCACACAACCATGTTACCTCAGGCAGTGGGGAAGATCTCGGTCATGTAGCTGTGTTGTCCCCCCCTGGAAGCGGAAGCGGAGTGGGCTGCTCCAACGTACGCCACTCCAGCGTAGGAGTATGAATAAATAGGCCAGTCCCTAGGCGTGGTTCACTTGTGGGAAGACCAACGAGTCTGTCAGAGCGGCAGCGCTCACATTGGCACGTGACTGCCACCATAACCGCGGGCCTCCTCGATACAGGCCCCCTGCGAACCCAGCGGCACAGTACCGCAGACTTATGTCTGTACCGACTACTGCCTTCGATCTACACTGCGGACAGAAGGGCTCACAATTCAGATGCAGTGGCGATTGCAAATGTCGCAGTCCAGTTCGCAAGACACGTTGCTCGCAGTGCGGCCCACCCAGACCACGCATCATCGCAGGGTGCGCACACGCTGTGTGCTTCAGGTGCTACTAACTGTGCAGCTCAACTCAATGCCACGTGACTGTGTGCCCATCCTGACCGCTGCCTCCGCCCTACACTGGGTTACACGGTTCACAATTCAAGATTAGTAGCAACGCAAATTGTGTAAGAGACTATAATGGGTTAAGAAGACCAAATGCTCCCAATCTGTGCAGCTCAAGTCAACGTCACCTGCCTGTGGGCCTTTGCTGACCACTGCCTCCGGCCTACACTGTGGAAGACCGGCGACATGTGGTGCCAACTAACCCTGTTCAACACAAGCCGATCCCACATGTGTAACTGTGTCCTGAGTCCTGAATGGCAGCGATCACAGCACCAGACTCCCTTTGATCAGTGAGGGATATTTGCATATGGAAGGCCGGCGACACGTGGTGCTACTAAACCTGCACCACGCAGGCCGGTGGGGCCACCAACGTATGCACGTGGCTGTGGGCCCTTGCTCACTGCTACCTGTGGCCTACACTGTGGAAGACCGCAGACAAATGGTGCCACTAACTGTCTTCAGCAAAAACCAAAGGAAATGATGGACGGAGTGTTGAACATTGCAAGCACTCACCCCCAGTCAACTGATCTGGGTTTAATCCATCACCGTTCTTTAGCCCACTCTGCCACCCCAGTTCAGACATGGCCATATGCAAATCAGTCTGACCCTGTGCCTCATGGGAACAGTCCAGCCCGAACTGCCAAGCCATGTCTTCCCTGGACCGGAAACAAGTTTCCTAGGACCGGTTTCTGGCATTTCAGCCGTCTTCAGCCAGGGTTGCTTGAATCCAGTGGCAAAGTGAGTAAGGGACTCACGTCTGAGCATACCCTGCCAACTTATGGCGGACAAAGCAAAAACCAAAGGAAATGATGGACGGAGTGTTGAACATTGCAAGCAGTCACCCCCAGTCAACTGATCTGGGTTTAATCCATCACCGTTCTTTAGCCCACTCTGCCACCCCAGTTCAGACATGGCCATATGCAAATCAGTCTGACCCTGTGCCTCATGGGAACAGTCCAGCCCGAACTGCCAAGCCATGTCTTTCCTGGACCGGAAACAAGCTTCCTAGGACTGGTTTCTGGCATTTCATCCGTCTTCAGCCAGGCTTGCTTGAATCCAATGTGAGCAAGGGACTCACGTCTGAGCATACCCTGCCAACTTATGGCGGACAAAGCAAAAACCAAAGGAAATGATGGACAAGCCAATCCCACATGTGGAACTGTGGTCTGAGTCCTGAATGGTAGTGACCCCAACTCCGTGAGACAACGACAGCACCAGACTCCCTTCGATCAGTGAGGCATATTTCCATATGCAACGGTGGCGACACGTGGTGCAAATAACTCTGTTCAACACAAGCCTATCCCACATGTGTAACTGTGTCCTGAGTCCTGAATAGCAGTCACCCCAAGTCCGTGGCAGCGACCACAGCACCACACTCCCTTCGATCAGTGAGGCATATTTCGATATGCAAGGCCGGCGACACGTAGTCCCACTAACCCTCTTTAACACAAACCGATCCCACATGTGTAACTGTGTCCTGAGTCCTGAGTGGCAGCGACCACAGCAGCATACTTTCTTTGCTCAGTTAGACATATTTCCATATGCAAGGCCGGCGACACGTGGTCCCACTAACCCTGTTCAACACAAGCCGATCCCACATGTGTAACTGCGTCCTGAGTCTTGAATGGCAGTGACCCCAAGTCCGTGGCAGCGACCACAGCACCAGACTCCCTCTGATCAGTGAGGCATATTTCCATATGCAAGGCCGCCGACGCATAGTCCCACTAACCCTGTTCAACACAAGCTGATCCCACATGTGTAACTGTGTCCTGAGTCCTGAACGTCAGTGACCCAAACTTCGTGATAGTGACCACAGCACTACGCAGGCCAGTGGGGCCACACAATTCAGCTAGAGTCCTGATTCCACATGACGCAGTCCAATAGCCAAGACACATTGCTCCCAGTGCGGCCCGTCCACACCAAGCATCATCACAGGCTCAGACAGTCTCAATGCTTCTGGTGCCACTAACCCTCTTTAGCACAAGCCGATCCCACATGTGTAACTGTGTCCTGAGTCCTGAATGGCAGTGACCCCAAGTCCGTGGCACCGACCACAGAACCACACTCCCTTCGATCAGTGAGGCATATTTCGATATGCAAGGCCGGCGACACATAGTTCCACTAACCCTCTTTAACACAAGCCGATCCCAGATGTGCAACTGTGTCCTGAGTCCTGAATGGCAGTCACCCCAACTTCGCGGCAGTGACCACAGCACCAGACTCCCTTCAGTCTTATTTGTTGTTCTTTTCTTTAAATACATTTTTTTATATGTAAATCTATACATGACTAAGATTCTTCTTTGTCCAACCGCACAGGGACACTTCTGGACCCAAGAAGGTTGTTGGGGGTATGATGGTAATGTGGGAAGAGGGTGCGTTACCTTCTGATGTGGGGAGAGGCAGCATCAAAGGGGTATCTATCACAGAAAGAACTCCGATATGTTTTCACAAATGCCTTGGAAAAATGCCAGCTGATGGACTAAATCACAAAATGATTTTTCAATACTTATGTAGTGTGAGTTATGAACAGTTCGCACCCAGGCTTGCAGAGGGACAGCTGCGGCCCGTCCGCTTGACTCACAGATGCAGTACTACGAGCCGTCCGCGTCAGTGTAGCTCTCCCTGCCCTGTTCCGTCGTACAACACGCCACGCCACTCTGATTACGTTCCGACGTTGGCCCCACATAGCTGCCTGTCGCAGGCGTACTCGCTGTTGGTGTGCAGGTCAGTGGTCTAGTTCTCAACATCTCACAGCCACTCCCTGAGGGCAGGATGGCACACACACCACACCCATCTGGCACATGCGTCACAGGCCATGTGACCATGCAAATATAATAGATCGACAACGTCATATCCTTTATTGCCGGTGCTGACTAGATGGCGGACGCTCCACGTGTCTCAACCATAAACAGACTTTGAACAGTTGTGTAGAAGCTTAGTCGCACCCTGATCTGTATAGCCGTCAGGGGCCTACCACCCCCTTGGCACGGACATCAGATGCACAGGGTTAGTGCCACCCAAAGCTCATATGTCCATCAGGGGCCTACCACCACGTGGCACGGACTTGAGTTCCACAGGCTTAACGGCCCCAAAAGCTGATGTGATCTCCGCCATTGATGACTCAGGGACATGTGTGAGATCTTCCGGGCCGCGGAGAAGCTGATGTGGTCTCCGCCATTCATGACTCAGGACTCAGCAACATATCTAGGATGTGTGGAGTTTTGACGGGCATGTGGAGTGCCCACTGCTGCACAGTCCGGTGGCACCAGGTAATTATTTGCTCATGGATGCGCAGGGGCGGAAGTGTGTCTCTCTCTCTCTCTTCCTTCTTTTCCTTCTATCTCTCTAACTCTCTCTCTTCCTTCTCCCTTTCTCACTCCCTTTCTTTCCTTCACCCTCTTTTTCTCTCTGGCTTTTTTTTCCTTCTCTGTTTCTCTGTGTCTCTCTCTCCTTTGATTTGCGCATTACACACGTCCTTATTTTCTGCTTTATTTTCCAGGCTCTGTCATCGACATACATGGTCCCCACAGGAGTGTTCTGCCCTGTTGGTTTGTATTATTTTTGATACATTTTGTTTATTAGTTTATCGTTCATATATATATATGTTAATAAAAAAATAAAGTTTGAAAACAGTTTATCGTTTACATCTATATGTTCATTAAAAAAAAAGTTTGGAAAGAAAAATTAACAACGTTTTTGGTTGTTTTCTTAACTGCTGTGTGAGCCTTTCTTGTTCTTATTACTGTTATTTGATGGAGTTCACCATGGTGTTAAATTTTGGGGCACTTATCGCGAGAATACTGGTGATGTCTGCAGTTTGCACCAAATTCTGAATAGTGTGTTACATTTATCTCAACTTTACTTCCATTAAAGTGCTGATAATGAAATGCAGACTTGCCGTTCCCATGCAAAAAGGCACGAGGTGCACCTTTGCGATTTATTCAAAATACTAAAATCCTGTATTCAATTGCACTGAGGTAGTGGCTGCACATACAGTGTACACACAAAATCAATTAAGAAATCTCATTGTGTTTATATTGATTGGGAATTGTGCGTCAGGTGCTGGATATTGACGAGATACACTGCCCAGTTCGTATATTGTTCTGCACACAAAAAAAATCACATCACAACTTTCACACCAACTGCAATGCGAAACAAATTTCGGCGATAAGCCACGTTAGCACCAGGGATTTTACACCTGCTTTCTGCTGGTGTTAAGCAGGACGACTACCTGCACCATGAAAGAGAACACAGCCAAGAGCCACACCAGAACACCCACAGGTGCCATAGAGTCAATGAGCATGATACAGGGACACCCATGAGGGCCACAAGCCTCATCGCAACAACTCCAGGACCGCCAACGCCCCCCCAACCCGCATTTGAGCAAGTGTGTCCCTGTGGTCATTGTGTTAGCATGATAGGCACGAGCCCTGCAATATCACAGTGCGCTATCACCTCAGCGTTGGCAGTGAGCCTGGACATGTAGCTACACACGCATCCTCCTGCAAGCATAACTGGCGTGGGCTGGTCCTGGGTACACAGGTCAGTGCAGGGGTGTGCCTATCCGGCAAGAGGAACGGGGTGTCTCGGACATGTCCGTGTACAGAAAGTGCGGTAAGTGTGTCTCTGTGTTCTGGTGTTTCCTGCCACAAGGGTCGCAGCAGTCGATGCTGTAAAGTGGCATGCACCCAGTGGCGTAGCTAGAGCATGTGGCGCCCGGGGCTATCCCTCAGATTGCCGCCCCCCCCCGGGGAGGGGGGGGGAAGGCATGCACTTCAAAGAGGTCCGAGAGACACGTAGTATCGCCGCTAATAGTTACCTTGATCATGCAACTTACATGCACATACATGACACGGTCCAAGGCTACACAGTTGAATACAGCGTGACTGGCAGTACAAAAGAGAACACACAGACTGCATGATCTATCTGGGGACTCAGAAAAACCGCATGTGACATCCATCAGAGAGCTGCGTGAACAATTACCTGGTAATCCCCTCAACACAATGCCCACATGCACACACATGACACTGTTCATGTAACCTTCATCTACAGCTGACATTAAATGACCATACATCTCTTCTTAGTCTTATAAGGACCAGTAAAACTCACTCTTTTCCAAATCTCTTTCTAAATATTATCACTTTCCATGTAATGTTCCTTTGATGGGAAGAGGAGGTTTCTGAGGTGGGAGTATAAGGCAAGTGATACTACTCAGGCTCCATCTGTTCGAGCCTTCATGGAGGATCCCTCTTCATTACTACCTCCACCTGACCCCGGACTCTGCAACACACTCCCTTACAGGCTCCCTCTGTGCGAGCCTTCAGGGAGAATCCCTCTTCATTACTACCTCTACCTGACTCCGGACTCTGCAACGCACTCCCTTACAGGCTCCCTCTGTGCGAGCCTTCAGGGAGAATCCCTCTTCATTACTACCTCCACCTGACCCCGGACTCGGCAACGCTCTCCCTTACAGGCTTGATTATCCACTACTCCTCTCTCCAGTGCACCTTATCTCACATCTGACCTTGGGCCCCAGCCCCATATCAGGCACCATCGGGCTCCACTTTGCTTTTTCCCAGTAAAAACATTAGTAAAATCACCTTCAAACTTAAAACATTGAATATAGCAGTAAATATAATTAGCATGCACTTTAAAGTATGTTCCACAGTAGCCCTTATGACCCGACTGCTAATTAAATAAACAAAAACAGAAAGGCCATGACAGGGCCGACTTTAGCGCTGATGCGAAAGTCTTTTTTGGCGCCACACTAATAACCTCTTTCTCCGTAAATACCTTTACTACCACCTTCCAACCGTGGCCCTCATCCCTCCATGGCCCCCCTAGTGACCTCCTCCTCAGATTGCCTCACGCCACAAGTGCCCCTCATTACCCCATAGCCCCTCCCCCTCATGACCTCCTCCTTGGACTCCCTCACTGCCACCATCCACCAGTGCCCCTTATCTCTCTGCAGCCTCTCCCCCTCATGACCTCCTCCTCAGACTCCCTCACTACCACCCTCCACCAGGGCTCCTCATCTCACCCTAGCTCCCCCTCCACACCATGACCTCTTCCTCGGATTCCCTCACTGTCACCCAGGGCACAAGTCCTAAAAAAAGAAGTGGGGGGACGCTGACGTCACAACAGCAAGTGATGTCACGAAAGGTGGCTTGCACCATCAGACTCATTGCCTCCCCTCGCTCACCCCTTAGATGCCATTGCATCAGGGAAGCCAGCGCGTGAGCAGCGTTCTGAATGAGCTCCGATCTCGCCCCAGAGAGGCCAAAGAGTAAATGTGTGGCTCATTTGCTCCAGTAATCGAGCTCCCGTTAAAATAAGTGAGGGGATGCCATCCACCCACCTGGTACCCCGACTCGAGCCCTGCAGTCACCCTCCACCAGTGCCCCTCATCGCTCCACAGCCCCTCCAACTACCTCCTCCTCAGATTCCCTCACTGCCACCCTCCACCAGTGCCCCTCATCGCTCCGTAGCCCCTCTCTCATATGCATTTGTTGTTTAGCGCTACTCATATCAGTGTAGTGTGTCAGCACTTTACACCACAAACACATTATACAGAGACAATGAATCATACAAGTATGTAAATCAGTCTACAGGGAATGTCACATAAGCTAATGAGGATTACAAGGTGTAGGAATCACATGTCATCCATACTGGTGGGCAGTATATTTTGAGAGGGTTTGGTCTGAGGAAACAAAAATGTATCTCTGCCCAAACATACTCATTTTAGCAACATTAGAATGATGAAAGACTGAGGAAGTTCTAACTATATCACAAAACAAATCTATACCATTCATGTTTGTATGCAGCTCTTTGGTGACAGTTCATTGGTCACTGCCCTATGTTAGGATTGTAACTTCTGAACTGCAAGTAACACAAGGATCTCTGTGGCAAATGCAGCAACCCACTGAGCTTCCACACAAAATACAGTCCATCTGCATTTAAAAACTACTAACAGACAAATAATTGCTCTCCAGCGAATCATTAATCACCAGCGTTATTGGGGCATTTTTTATTGTCTTATTGTTGTCCTGCATCGGCCATGATAATGATAAAAACTATTAAAATAAAGCGCACACGAAGTACCTGTCCTGCTGGACCTGCGCATTTTTTTTTAAAGAAAAGAAACACATTCTCTTACCTACTACTGCACTGAATTATCCACGGACGCAGCAGCAGAGCAGACTACCCCAGGCCAGGTCCTCACGAGAGTGCGTAGTGGTGACGCGCGTGATGCGTCACCACTACGTTCTCATCGCGAGGGCCGGGCAAAAATGTAACCCAGGGCCGTTATTGGTAGCGCTGGCGCGCTCTCCAAGATTGACGGCCCTGGAGCGGGATGGGAACAGTATACGCGGGCGGCGCTGCGCGGGCAGATTAACGGTCATCAACGCGCTGCTTGCACTAAAGTGGGCCGCCCGGCCGCGCGTTGCGGCCGCGGCGGACTTTATAATTTATTTAGTGACACTGTGTCCCTAAATAAATTATAAAGACCGCCGCCCTAAATATAGTGCCGCCTGGGGCGGTCCGCCCCCACCGCCCCCCCTACACCGCCCCCCCTAGCTACGCGCCTGCATGCACCACCTCCAAACAGCACTGTGATGGTGTAGTTGGAATGCAGCAGGACATGCGCGAATAGGCATTACAATGGTGTGCTGTATGAGTGCACGAGATACAACAGCGCACCGTACAAATCTATGGGGGCTCGTGGGAGGGAGGAGCAGCTGTTTGGCAACGTAACAGACAGTGAACTCGCCCATGTCCCACGTGCTGGGCATCTCATCCATGATGACCACGGTCGCAGACATCCCACAACACCAACGACTGGCCTTTGTACACATCCTGTATGAATGCAGCGTGGTTTTCACTTCTATGCTCGTTCAGTGGTGTGATGTTGGCGGGTTGTGTGACTTGTGCTGCTTGTTGGTGTGTTTCTTTTTGGCCATTGTTTGTCAATACTTGTCTATATGTGTGTTGTACTTAATTGTGCATGTGTGCCATTCTGCCCATCTCCCCCATCCCCCCACTCCCTGCTTCTTCCGCTTCCTGGTGCTGTTGTGTCTATAATTTTGTTGCTCCACACATAAATACATGTAAAGAAAAAATTAGAATAGTTCCTTAATTCTTTTAGGTTTCAAAACTTCTCTCTATTGGTTTCTTTTTAATTTTCCATATAAACAGTGTTTTTAATATTCAACAACACATAGTGGTCAGAAGTGCAACGTATTCTATCAACACACTTTCTAGAACATTCTACAACACGTGCAGGTTAAAAGTTCATAAATTTTTTAAAACTTAACGATATTTGTTTGCAACATTTTCTTGAACATTTAACGGCACGTGCAGGTTAAAAGTTCAAGATTGTTTTAAG
Organism: Triturus cristatus; assembly: GCF_964204655.1. NCBI lineage: Eukaryota > Metazoa > Chordata > Amphibia > Caudata > Salamandridae > Triturus > Triturus cristatus. The sequence goes on along the minus strand of NC_140583.1, from coordinate 989,203,388 downwards.
TTTGAACAGTGCCTTCCAAATGAAAGTAGCAGGTGTGGTTGAGTTGAGCAAATTTTATCCTATGATATGTACTCCACGTTGAAACTGCTTTTTCTTAACCAATCACAAAGATGCTTTTCCACAAAACGAATGTGCACCCTATATTTAAAAAAGAATGCTTTTCATCTCCCAATCATGTATCGTTTTGTATGGCAACAAAAAGTAGTTCCCCATCTTTAACCCCTTCGCTGTGGCGCGAATTCCGCCGCAGCGCTGGGGGGGTTTCGGGGCTTGACGGCGCCGCTGTGCTCATGACGGAACCACGCCGTCATGAGTCACGGGTGAGTTGTGCTCATGACGGCGTGGTTCCGTCATGACACCACCCACTGCGCTAATCGCCCGCTTAGGCGGGAAATTAGCGCCACGTGGGAGGAGCGGCCGCCAACGGCCGCAGCATGACGGAACCACTCCGTCATGAGCACACGGCGCCCGTGGCTCATGACGAAGTGGTTCCGTCATGAGCGGGGAAGGGGTTAAACATATCTCTTATTCTACCAAGGACCTGCATGAGCTACAGACATCTTTCCATACCTTCCAGCCATACTTTCAAAATGCTAGTGTGGATCGTAGGACATAGCTATATTTTCTGGAGCAAGAGGTATGCAGAACACAGACGTATTGACTTAGACCTAGGTTTACAAAATGTGGACATTAAATGGTTTGCGCAGAGAGGATTGAAGTGGCACCAATTGCTACCTTTGGTTAAAACCTCTTTGCATCTTCCACACCCTGACCTCATCATGATTGTGCATTGTTGTAGAAATGACCTAGTCACATTGACTGGGGTAGGTTTGGAAATGCTTATGAAGGACCCCTTTGGACACCTCAGCTCAGCACCATGTGACTCTGAGCAATAGCTCACTTAATAACTCACATAATTTCCACGCCGGCCTCGAGGGCCTTCAGACCCATAGGGGTGAGTAGTTTGCGCTTTACAAATACTGTTTTGATTTGATGTGCGCAAATTTACCTTCGCACTCTCTGTATAACACCCCCTACACAAGTTACACAAGTTACAATGTTCGAAACAAAAGTTTCTCTGAGTAGGTATAACTACATGCTGACACTACTTGACAGATGTGGCACAGCGGCCAGAGCACATGACTTCACAGCATATGACACGCAGTTTGGACTCACGCTTTCATCTCCGAGTCCGGCAGCACCTCAGCTTAGCACCATGAGACTCTAGACAATACCTCACATATTTTCCGTACCCCAGGACTTTCAGACCAGTAGGAGTAAATAGTTCGTCCTAGTAGGTATAAACACATGCTGACACTACTTCCACAGGTGTACTGCAGCGGCCAGGGCTCATGACTTCACACCATAAGACACACAGTTTAGACTCACGCTTTCATCCCCGACTCCCTCGGCAGCTCACCTTAGCAGCATCAGACTCTACGCAATACCTCACTTAATTTGCGTGGCTAGCACTTTCAGACCGGTAGGTATGAGTAGCTCGCTTTGTACCCCCTCTATAGCACACCCTAAACACCCCACAGAGGTTACAGTGCTCCTACCCTCCTCTTTCCTTCCTACTTTTTTGCCCTTTTTTCCCCTTACTCGCTTCAACAGAATCACAAAATGGAGGCCAACATTTCCTAGTTGCAACCGCTCGCAGCGCTCCCAACCAATAAGCAGCAAGCTCGTGTTCGTAACGCCTCAGCCAATCAGATGGCAGAATTCCCAAATTTCGATATGTGTAAATTTCAATATTTCTCAAAAACTACTGAACGGATTTACACCAAATTAACAAAAGCGTGCTGTCTAGACCAAGACCCTTCTCCCTGCTAAATTTGGGGTAATTCTGTTCACCCATTCGACCAGTAGCCTTGTCTAAAGTTTCCATGGAAATTAACATGGAGAAAACATGTTTTGGGACCCCCCTTTTTTCTCGGCCCCTCCTAGATGAATCATACCCAAACTTTCAACATGGGAGCTGATATGAACAAAGAATTTGTTTGGAAACTTTCATGAAGATTCAGCAAACGACGCCAAAGTTATGAGCAAAACAAAAAATGCTCTTCCTATGGAAACTTGGTCCTAACTACCTACTGGCAACCGCCAGTAGATAATATATATATATCAAGCTCGCGGACTCGAGCGAAAAGCGTCAATGGCGTGTGCTATGTCCGATTATTTTCCTGGATTTTATATTGCCGAATAAATATGCACCTGCACTGGATTATTTCCTGGTCCTGATTTATTTGCTGCGGATGCTCGCTAAGAGGTCCTCGCCAGACGATCCCCGTTCTGTGACTGCATTTGGCGGGGCTGGAAAAGTTCTTTGATATATATATATATATATATATATATATATATATATATATCATGCTCGGTGGGGGGTGACCAACAGGTGAGTTGCACTCGGACAAAGGGAAGGTTTTCCCCAAACAACCTTTATTTTCGAATCAGCCAGCAACCCTCGTCAGCAAATGAGACTGCAATCCTGACGCGTTTCGAGGGATTCTCTTTTTCAAAGGATGTTGCAGTCAGAAAGCGCATGATTGGCTCACCTTCAAATTTCAAGCCGCATAGCATGCCCCTGATTGGCTGCTCTGGATGAGTCTATGCTTAGCTTTATGGGAGGTGTAGTCTTTTTCTTTTCCTGGATGGATGCGCTTTCAAAGTTAGATGCAGGCTCTCACATGAGCCTCTGGCAAGCGTGGCTGGCGCATTTCATGTCCCTTGTCCCACATGTAGAGCCCCTCGTATACGAGCCCAGTGGCCTCCAGCTTCAGGAGTGGTGCAAACCCGGCGGCAGGACGGCCGCCAATATATCATGCTCGGTATATATATATAGATAGTTATAGTTAGGACCGTGTTTCCATAGGAAATCCGCAACATTCTATTTGGAATGACTTTGGCGCCGGTTGACGAATCCTCGCGAAATTTTCAAAATAGGTGGGGCGCTCCACTCCGCTCCTACCCTGAAAGTCTCGGGGGGATTCGTCAAGCGGGGGCAGAGAAAAATAGGGGGGTCCCAAAACGCATTTTCCCCATGCAATTTTCCTTAGGGACCTTTAGTCCAAGGTACAGCCCGAACGGCTGAACAGAATTACTTGAAATTTGGCAGAGAGGTAGTCCTCAGGTCAAGGAAGTGCCTTTTGCAGGTCCGGTGTCAATCTGTTCAGTAGTTCCTGAGAAAATCAAAAGTAAAATCATATATATATGTGGGTGGAGCCTAACCACACATCTCATCCTGAGATCTGATTGGCTGTCAGCACTTCATCCAAGAAGTGTTGGCAGCCATCTTGGGACCAATATACATGATAGCACCTCATTAAAAAGCATTGCAGTTAATAGAAGGTTTTAAGACTTTAGTTACATTATAAATCATTTGTTGATGGTACCATACTCATTTTAGGAATTGTGGTATGTTCTAAGGTGATTTCACCATGTGAAAAAGCCTTCTGCTGGGATATCATGATTGAGAGAAAAATATTTTCTCATGCTTTTCCCACAGAGGTTTGGAAGGTGATCTATAAGCTAAACTGAGAGCTTATTTTCTGTAAATTCACATTATCTTTCTCTGTCATGTGAGAATGAAGTCTGACATTCTCAGTAAAACATGTACATCCAACAAGGGCAGAGACTGTCAGTTGATTCCTTTGTGTTCTACTGCAGCTTCCCAGAGTGTTCCAAAGAACAACTAGAGCGCTAACAGTCCTACTTATGATAAACATATGGCACACCTGAAGCCATCTTGCTTGGATTAAAGTGGTAACTCTTAAAACATTTAATTTAAAAAGGAACAAAATGAGGGGGTTCATTTTTCCATAAAAAGTATGATTAGTGCTGCAGAAAGAAAAATTAGGGCACATTTTGAGTGACTTCTCAAATCCTCTTCTATTTCATTAAAAAATTCTGACATGCAGACTGAAACATGCACTTTCAATATCAGCAGCAGTTTTCCCTGGTGAGCAGTAGCTTTACTACAGTGATCTAATGAGCAAAAATCGTGCTAACATTCTGAATTTATGGCAAATGTGTGACACATCTGAATGCCTTCTTGATGGAATCAAAGTAAAAAACTGAAAGTATTTCCTACTGATGAGACTGCAGTAAATGAGGAAATTAGGAAACTTCATAACAAATAAGTCTCCCAAGATGGCCACCAGAGACAAAAGAGCCCAAATATCACCCAGATGTAGCCCAAGTATAGCCCAATGACAGAATGTCCCAGAGTGTTCTTAAAAACAACTAGAGTGCTTACTGTCTTCATTATGACAAAAGTATGGCACACCTGAAGCCATCTTGATTGGAATAAACTGGTAACACTTAAAACATTTAATTTAAAAAGGAACACAATGAGGGGGTTCATTTTGCCATAGAAATTATGATTAATGCTGAAGAAAGAAAATGAGGGCACATTTTGAGTGACTTCTCAAATCCTCTTCTATTTCATTAAAAAATTCTGACATGCAGACTGAAACATGCACTTTTAATACCAGGAGCAGACTTCCATGGTGAACAGTAGTTTTACTACAGTGATCTAATGAGCAACTAGAGTGCTAACATTCAGAATTTATGGCAAATGTGTGACACATCTGAATACATTCATGATGGAATCAAAGTAAAAAACTGAAAGCATTTCCTACTGAGGAGACTGCAGTACATGAGGAAATTAGGAAACTTCATAACAAATAAATCCCCCAAGATGGCCACCGGAGACAAAAGAGCCCAAATGTAGCCCAAAATCACCCAGATGTAGCCCAAATATAGCCCAATGACAGAAGTGTGCAAAACACTTATTATTTTGTGTTTTGCAGTGTTATATAGTGCAAACTTGTCAGGTATTGGAGTGCTTTACATGAGCATTGGTTACATCACACAAGAACAAATTCATTTTGGTTGTAGACATGGGGAGACTAAGTGATTTGACCAGAATCACAGAATGTTGAGCTGAAGCAGAAACTCCAACCTGGTTCCCCAGTTGCAAAGTCTGCAGTTCTAGAAGTAACACCACATCCTCTCCCCTAAGTGCAACATTTAATCAAGTGGTCAACTGGATAAAAAAACATAAAGATAACAAATAATTTAAAAGTGCTTTGTCGCTATTTGAAAACTCAGAAAATATGTCCTTATTTTAGTCTTTTAGAGCACTAACCATAATTTTGATGCCAATAAGACCCTCTCATATATGTAATTTCTAAAGGAAATGCTCTAGGTATTACAGTTTTGATTACATCAAGATGACGTCAGGCGTTCCACACTTTTGTAATAAATATAGAATGTTAGCAATCTAGTTGTTCATTAGGATACTGTTTAGAGGCAGAGGCCAGGGGCACGGACTCTGAAAATTGAAGGCAGGTAGGAGGGTGCAAAGGCAACAATTTAACCACACTGAGCAGGCAGGAAGGGCCGTGGCAGCACAACAGACTATGGAGGGCAGTGGAAAGGGGGGCAGGGGCAACAAACCAACAATACAGGACTTGCAAGAGAGGCTGTGGCAATGTTATAGACCATTGTGGGCAGAAGGAAGAGGCAATGGTAGTACATGCCAACAGACCCGATTCAGCCAGGAAACGTCCAATGTTTTTAAGCTCAAATGGGCTTTATTTGATCTGTCTCCTGTCTACAATCTCCTCTTTTTCAATGTAACTCAAAGAGGAAAATCAATACCCCAGTTTTATTTCAAAATCTCCCTCTTACCAAGTCCAAAATGTTCGCAAGTATGGTACATTGGATCATGGAAGGAAATGGGGTAGGGACATGGACTTGGATAACAGAGGACAGGAGGGACATGGAGAGGTGCACCAAACTGACCCTGCAGGGCAGGCATCAGGGTTTGCAGCAGCACAATACTCCGCACAGGGCATGCGGGACGGCAGTGCAGCACAACAATCCATAGAAAGCAAGAGGGAGGGGACAGGACCATGCACATGGACAACAGAGAACAGAGGGGCAAGAGGCAATGGTAGCTAGCTGACCATAATGGACAGACAGGAGAGAAAGCTGTAGCATAACAGACCATAAAGGGCAGGAGGGACGGATCAGGGGCATTACAATGGAACAGACAAGCCAGGAGGGAGGGAGTAGGGGTCTGCACATGTACACAGAGGGCTGGGGGCAAGGGGGCAGGGCAGGAGCAGCAAGATAGCCATGGAGGTCAGGCAGCATGGGCACTAGAAGCAAGACACACCATGAAGAGCAACACTGAGACTGTGATGGCATACACACAGACCATGGAGGGAAGGTGGAAGGGGGTCAGGGGCAGCTAACTGACCACACAGGGAAGGTGGTAGGGGACATGGCAGCACAGAAGACCATGCATGCAAGTGGGAGGGTTAGTGGCAGCACAATGGCTATGATGGGCAAGAAGGAGGGTGCAGGGGCATGCACAAAGGACGATGGAGGATAGCAGGGAGGGTCAGGACCTGTGCACAGACAAGAAAGTTCAGGGAAGGGGCCTCACAACAGACCGCACGGGGCAGGCAGGAGGAGCAGTTGCAGCACAACAGACCAGGGAGGGCAGAAGGGTGTGGCAGTACAATGGACCATGTAGGACAGGAGGAAGAGGATAGGGGCATGGCATGTGGACAGGCAGGGTGGAGGTGGCAGGGACAGGTTACAGTCATCTGACAATGCTAGGCAGGTGGGAGGGGAGTGGCAGCTCAACAGAACACTCAGAGTAGATAGGAGTGGCAGGTCCATGGAACATGGTGGGCAAAAAGGATGGAGCAGGGGCATGCACAAAGACATCGGAGGGCAGGGGGAAGGAGAATAGGGACAGCAAGCTAAGCACAGAGTTTAAGCAGGAGGTCAATGATGGGGCATATAATTGGGCAATGGAGGGCAGGAGGAGTGGACTGGTACATCATACTAAATTGAGGGCAGTGGCAGCACATCAGACCATGCATGGCAGGAGGGAGGAGGCTAGTCCATGGATTCACACAACAGAGGATAGGGAGGAGGGGGATGGGGCAGCAAGCTAACTGTTCAGAGAAGGCGGGTATTAGGAACTTTATTGTTTTTAAAACGTGTGTCTGTGCGAACTACTTAAAATATGAACAAGTATGCAGCATAATCTCACTTTTATTCAGGAAGAAGAGGACGTTTGTGACTGTGACTCCGGGCTCACTTGGCAGAAACACCCCCTGACCCTCCACCCCCTATCGCAAAATGTAATGCCTGTGAAAAGGGTAGGTGAACACAGTGTTATATAGAACATAGTCCTGAGAGCACGATAGAAAATGAAAACTAGATATAGTGTATGGTATAAACTATGCACCAAAAAGTGTGATATAAGATGAACCGGCGTGAAATATAATATGCAATACATTGTGCGCAATGACAGATTCATTGGAGAGCGCGAGATAGCACAGGCACTAGCGCGTGCTATGCGATATGCGCCTTGGAGTGTAATATGCACAGGGCAGTGTTGTGTAACCTAACTAGTCTCTAAAGTTGTAATATAAAATATGTGCTGGGGTGTGTAACGTTGCATATGCACTGTGACAAAGATATGGATCCCAGATTGTAATATGTATGGCATAGCACTGTGCGTTATAACATAGGCATCGAGGAAGGCACGTTAGATGGGGCAATATAACCCGTGCGAAGACAAGTGTGGCATGACATATTCACGGGGTGGTGTTACAGTGCACATGGGCTAGAGAGTGTCATAGCATATGCACTAGCTAGTGGAATACAACACAGAGGTGTATGGCACTCAGCAGGCAATGGTGGGTGTAACACAGCATTGGGCTCTGCCAGGAGCGCGCTGTGACTCTCAAGTGATGTTCGTCCCCTTTCCAGAGAGTAAATAAAATGTATTACACATCCGGCAATGGATGTGTGTTTTATTAACCGTGAGGGGGGTTTCTTGCATATTTTTGGTCGAATTTTTGTCGAATCCCCTTTGAATGGATTGGTGTGCATGTGTATTAAATGTGCCCGTCAATAGCTATCCATGTTTGTATAAATAAACGACAAGGGAGTCTACCGGGATTAGGCACGGTAGGGCATCAGACATGTCAGAGCTTCACTAGTGGTGTAAATACATTCCACGTGGATTCATTGTATGCATAGTCGCCTTTTAATGAATATCACGCAAATCGTCATGGTGATAGGTACGTACGGTTTGTCCAGCCTGTCCTAGGTGTGTCTATAAATATATATTTTTTAAAAATAATAAAAAACAGTGGCCGGCCCTGGGGATTGGGGTCAAAAAAATATAATTAGGAGACAGGCCCTGGGGGATGGGGTCATCAGGTCCAATAAATTAGAATAAGAAGGGGAACCACACAGCCCCCCTTCTTCAAAAAATGTAAATAAATAAAAGACTGGCATTGTGCCGGAGGCCACGCCCCCTCCTTGCAGCACTCTGCAAACGCGCCCCCTGGCGAATTGTAAGTTGGGGAATTAGTTCCTCTTCAATACTGAGGGTCCCTGAGGGCCAACTAACCCAACAGGCATCTCCAGTATGCGCCAGGGAGCTGCGCTGCAGACAGGTGTTCTGAGGCCAAGCCCCTTTTTACACCTCTCTGCAACGCAGCTCTGTGGCGCTTACTGGAGGTACCTAGTGGTCTAGTTTGACCCTAGGGACCCTTACGATTCAAGGGGACTTAATCTCTCAACTTAGAACAGCCACAGGGCACGTTTACACAGTGGTGAAGGGAGGGGACGGGGCCTGAGGTGACGTGTGCAAACACGCACTATGGCACGTTTTAAATTGGGGATATAATTTCCCTTCAATACTGAGGGCCCCTGGGGGCTAACTAGCCCACCAAGTACTTCCAGTAGGCGCCACTGAGCTGCATTGCAGAGAGGTGGTCCAGGCCGTGCCACTTTTTACACCTCTCTGCAACGCAGCTCTGTGGCACTTACTGGAGGTACCTAGTGGGCTAGGTGGACCCTAGGGACCCTCAGGATTCAAATGAACTTAATCTCCCAACTAAAAACGGACACAGGGCGTGTTTACATAGTGGTGAAGGGAGGGGACGGGGCCTGAGTTAACGTGTGCAAAAACGCCCTGTGGCCTGTTTTAAGAGGTAGTTTTAATCCCCCTGCCCTATTATATACTAGGGGCTTACAGAGGAGGTCATGCTAATCACAGGGGGACCCCAACGCATAATGTTCCCTAGTGTATATAGGTGTTTTCACTGTATTCTAAGTATCTTTTAACATAGCACTGGCTCTAGGACTGGTTAGTCAGACTCAGTTACCACCAGTATCCGTGTGAAAAAGTTGAGGGTACAGGATGATTTTGCAACAAGGCTACTTTCTGCTCTTCTTTTTGTTCTTTCTGCACGTTATCCTTCTTCCTGCACTTTTCTTCGTCTTTGAGGACTTCTGTTGCTTCTTTCTGCACTTCTTTCTGTGCATTTTTTCTTCTTTCTTCACATGTCCTATCTCTGTAGGCATAGTTAGAAATTAGCATTTAAAAAACCTCAGAAATTCACTGAAAAAACCATAGGTTTTAGGGGTGTTATAGTTAGCTGGACTTTTCACTTGTACAAAACCATTGAAATTCCCCCGTTATAGTTAGTTCAGCTAACTATAACTCGTGCGCCCGCAATGCACTGCTGATGACGTCACATATTACATC